>NW_027518695.1:0-2400000 GCF_043159265.1 Tasmannia lanceolata | reverse complement strand
GGCTGCGTAACTCCACGACATGGGGTAGAAGCTATAGTAATACATTCTTTGCATCTCATAATTAATACCATCGTGAAATCTTTTGTAGAGTTTATGCATCATCAGTTCACTTCGGACAGTTAATTGATAGTCACGTTCTGATATTGTATTTACACTTTACAGCCGAATTTATGCTGATGTCATGTTGAAAGGAGGGTATTTGGATTTTGCAAAAACATTTGCATTTTAGAGATCTCATAACTCAAAAAACTCGTCATCAGCCTGCCAGACAGGTTGCTTCTGTTATTATTGTTCATCAACATTGTTATCTTTGCTGTTTCTGTTCTAATCTTGTTTATAAAATATCAAATGATAGGAACGGCGATGATGTTCTTTTATCGGCACTCCTTCTCTATGATACAGTTCTCTTTTTTATGATCAAATGAACAGGCCAAAAGTCTACACCCAGACACAACGAAGACCACCCAATCCAAAAGTATCACTTCAATCTCACTAGGAAATTCATCAAGCCCGAAACTATTACAGACTATGTTACACGGATTCTTATGAATGTGTTTTTTTTTTCCGAATATTTCTACAACAACTTTACAATTACTGCATGTTTTTTTGTTTTATCCATCGTAATAGTAAGTTTTTTTTAAAGAAATGAAACATCATATTTACTTAATCAAATTAAAATTTTAATTATAAAATCAAAATTTCATGTAAAAAACTTATAATTTGAGAATTGACTAAAATATTTTGTCGAATCCATTAATCTTTCTTTTTAAGGTTTACCTAATCCGACAATCGATATAGTCGTATCAAATTCCGTCACTTGTACCTGAACTGATGAACATTGAATTCTGACAAGTAGTTTTTTAACTTAATGAAACATGGAGCAGAATTTTTCAATGTAGGTATTGCCAAATGTTCTTGTCAGATTTTCATGTGATCAACAGAGAGTTGGCAACCTACGTGGTCTTGTTTTGTTTCCTATGATTCACTCATTGAGTCCAGTTGTCACGAGCTACATTCTGAGTTTTGTTTTTGTATTAGTTCTAGTGAACTGAGATGGGCTCCTTGTACCTCACTGTACATGTGTGGATTCTACAGTCAGGATGTAGACTGTTTGGTATGGAGGGCTCTACCATAATATGATTTCACATTGACTGAGGACATAGCTTTAGCTGATCATTTTGTTGTCTTCAAACAAACAAACAAACAAACAAACTTAAATTGAAATCAAATCAATAGTCCACATTCAATGAGCAGAAATCTTTTTATCAGATATTGATATTTTAGTGTGTGTGATATTTATCTGATGGCCTATTCATAGTAGGCTTTAGTAGATGGATACTTGAATTCTGTCATTATTCAACCATGTATATTGAGGTATTGATTTGAAAAAAAAAAAAAAAAAACTTGAATCTGTGGGGTGCAACTATCATAAATGACCTCAACAAATGAGGTGTAGTGACCATTTGAATCTTGACTCAGGTTCTTGTAAAACAAATTTTACACCCATTTTTCTTTTACTTTTGAAAGAAATGCCCATGTAAGATTTGTGTTATGCCAAAAGAAACAGAGCCTTGGTAAAAGTTTTTTCTTTTCTTTTCTCATCTTTCTCTTGTGACTACTTTGAATGAATGTGTTTGTTTTTCTCTTGTGAAAATGTTCTTCAGTAACATGAACATGCAACAGGTTTGGCAATGAATGAACCCAAAAAAAAGGGTACAAGTGGGAATTGCTAGGGACCATCGCAAAAGGGATTTCACGTGCCAGCTGTTGCATGAGAGTGCAACCATGAACAAGACAAAATCTGATTAAAATTGAGCCTATGTGGCTGCTCTCTCATGCAACAGCCGGTCCGCCAAATGCCTTCTTCCATGGTCCCTAGCAACTCCTTGTTTGTTTTTATAAATCTCCAAACTTCTCTATTATTGTCCCTTCTCCCGGCAAGTTATTCACAAGGAGACCGTCCTATGTGCAGGAGGGACCCACTTGTGACATTATTGTTACCTAAAAATGAGGAGCAATGAATCCTAGGGCCCCAACCCTACACGACAAAGGTGAGATCTTTCATAATTGGCCGGAATTGTGGTCTCTGATCGAATCAACGGACCGGATCACGTCCATCTGGAATGTGGTGGGCCCTATCATTTTAAACCAACGGAGCCGGTAACGGTGTGAGCCTCTTGTCAACGTTATTTTAAAGCATTGATTAAACTGTACGACACTTGAATTAGTTGAATATCACGTAATGGCATTTCGGGTATTTCACTCGGAGGGGTAATTTTGTAATTGAAGAAACTCCCAATGTGAAAGGTGGATTCTCCCAACTGACCAAAACAGGTAGTAAGGTTGGATTTTAAGAAAGCGATGGGGTACGTACGTTTGGCAGAATAACAGCCACCCAATTTCGCGGGAAGAGATCTCGACCGTTCATTTTCTTTTTCTTTTATTCAATTTTGCCCCAACAATAGATGATGATAAGATTGAAGGGTAGTCATCCAAATCAAATCTCCAAAAAGGATAGACAGTGAGAAGTGGGGCCCACTTGTTCAGACCATTTGATTAGACAACTAGAAAATAAGTGGGACCCGGTATCAGTTCTTTACCAATAATGACCTTCCTTCATTACCTGTTAATCATGTTTTATCCATAAAAAACAGCAATTATCGCTCAATCCGAGTCAAATTTTTCTCAGAAAAAAATCATGAAAAAAAAAAAAAAAAAAAAAAAAAAACTTCTTAAAACTCTCTACTTATATATACAGAGAAGAGATAGGGAGTTTGATAGACGAAGGCAAAAACAACATCGCCTCCTCGCGCAGATTATCCGGCGACTTTCCGACGATTAGACACGTCATCTCGTATTTTCCGACCGGTGTTTCGGAAAGAGGGAGATGGGAAGAGAATGAGGAGCTGTTTCCGGCGTCAATGTCTCCGACCTGCCCCGACTACTTCTCCGACCTCCTCTGCGGGGAGGACGCCAGAATATTATCGGAGGACGAGCCGGAATATTCTACCGATCTAGAGTTCCCGGCGGATTTCGAGGAATCGATCGCCGGATTCTTAGAAGACGAGGGAGATTACGCCCCTGGATTGGATTATCCGGCGAGATTCCGGTCCCGATCACTGGACCCCTCCGCTCGGAAGGAGGCAGTGTGTTGGATTCTCAAGGTAATACCGATGTGCTAACCACCCCCCCAAAAAAAAACAAAAAACAAAAAACATACTGATGTGCTAACGTGCGCATGTACTGTAGTCCTCGCTAGCTTGCGCTTTCCCGAAGCCAGGGGGAATCGCCTGGCGCACGTTAGCACATCCCAGGCTGTTGCTAACATGCGCACATGGCTTTCTGTCTGCTTAATCAGAGCAAAATCATAAAAAATAGGCAAAAATTACGGTTCTGCCATCGGGCATCGATTCTGAGTCGGTGGTGCTGGTTTGCTCCGGCGCATTTTAGATCTTCGCCATCTATCTTTGGCCTTATTGGAGCAGTTTCTTATTTTGCGCAGGTGCAAGCGTTCTATCGTTTCCAACCGTTAACGGCGTATCTTTCCGTTAATTACATGGACAGATTTCTCTCGGCTCACCGTTTGCCAGTAAGCCCTTATTAACTGTAAAGGCAAAAAAAAATAAAAAATCACTCTTTTGTCTTCTTCAAATAACACTAGTGTTTTCTTTTCGTTGAGAACATGTTTTAATAATCGCACGACCATGCTTACTATATCGGCACAACCATGTTTTAATTGCACAAACCAACTTATAAGAGCTTTTTAGGAACTGTAATAACCGTAAAACAGCTCTTTAATATATTGATAAATTTGTTGTATTATCATCAAAGCAAGCGAATGGATGGCCCTTACAGCTCTTATGTGTAGCTTCCTTGTCCTTGGCTGCTAAAATGGAGGAAACCGTAGTTCCTTCTCTTCTGGATCTCCAGGTATATATATCTTTGTGACCATGGATTCTTTGCTTATTTTTTCATTGAACCATGTAACTAGAGTGGTTGACTATTATAGATCGAGGGTGCTCGATTCATCTTCGGACCTCGGACAATTCGCAGAATGGAACTTCTTATCTTGACTGCTTTGGACTGGAGACTCAGATCCATAACACCCTTTAGCTTCATTGAGTTCTTTGCTTACAAGCTTGATTCGGGTGGAATCTCGATCAAATTCTTGGTTTCGCGAGCGACCCAGATGATTCTAACCATCATCAAAGGTAATCTATATATATAGTTCTCAAAGAAACGAATAAATGATTGAATGACACCAACTCTAGTAATGATTAAATAACACTAAGGGGCCGTTTGGATAGGCAGATTTTAGAATCGGGGTTTTTTCAAAATCGTAGCTAAGAGACAAGGAGAAGAAGTCGACCAGCCGTTGTTTTTGACTCGTTTTTTTAAAATCTCGGATGCTAGAGAGTATCAGATCCTCCAATATTTTCAGGTTTTAGAAATCTCGGATGCTAGAGAGATTTTTAAAATCTGAATTTCTCACTTAAAATCCAAGAAACGCTGTCAGGACAGCATACAACAGCTTGATCATGAACCCTCTTTTACACTGTTTTCAAACTAAAAAGCTAGATTCTAAAATCCGCGTATCCAAACGGCCCCTAAATCTAACAGCTTAAGCTTATGGAGCAATTGGTTGTTTCACATGGTATCAGAGCTATTGCCTCACGACAGGTCCTGGGATCAAAACCCAACAACTCATTGATATTAAAAATTCACGTGTATGGCTGTTTAAACATCTGCATTAATGATGGCATCCTTTGTATATGGCACAGAGATTGATTTCCTGGACTATTGCCCATCATCAGTGGCTGCTGCTGCCATACTTTGGGCCGCCGATGGAATCCCAGATCTCTCTGTGGCTATCAATCCACGAAACGCAGTTTCATGGTGTATTGGATTGAGCAGTGTAAGAAAGTAATTTGTGATAATGGTTATGGGGGTATCTAAAACAAAGAACTATACCAACTAGAAAAACCGGTATCACTTTTGCAGGACAGGATTATCAGTTGCTACAGATTAATGCAAGAAATTGTGGTCGATGGCCGCCGGAGAAAGGCCCCGAAAGTTCTACAACAACTCAGAGTTACAACTCCGGTCGGCATGGGCTCTGGGGATTCGTCTTCCTCATTTTCTTCCTCTCCCAACAAAAGGAGAAAGCTAAATAACTGCTTATGGGTAGATGAAGACAAGGAGGGACCATAAAAAATATGATAATAGAAGTTCCTAAATTGGGTTAGGGAGAATCCTCAGTATTTTAAAGGGGATTTTGAGGATGGGTTGATTTAACTAAATGATGTAGATTAGTATATTGGATATGTTTGGGAGTTGGGAGACTTGATTTTTGTTCTTCCTTCGTTTTTCTTTCTGGGTGTTGTTAATTAATGTCTGATGATGGGTTTGCAGATTCCCAAGGGAGTGGAATTTCTTTCTTTCTTTTTTGTGTGTGAGAGAGATGGTGGGTCATGTTGGAGATAGGAAAAGGAACATGATGAGGTTAGGTAAATAATGGAGAGATGGGTGTTGAATTGTGCTGTGAGATTAGTCAAGCTTCTCACTCGGTTCACCATCATTGCTTCATTTTCTTCTTCTTTTATTAAAGGAGGAGGGCATAGCTCTTTAGGCTTTGAGCTGTGTGTTATGTGTCTGCGGACCGTGTGTAGACTCGAGTGTATGTGTGTTGGAGAGAGCAAAGGCCTCTTTCCAATGGCCCCAGTTTTGGCCTAAAAATACAAAGGTCTTTGGAGGACCTTTAAGAGCTGTTGTATTGGTGTTCATTTAATGAAACTTTTATATTTCTATACTATTTCTGCCCATTACTCTCTCTCTCTCTCTCTCTCTCTCTCTCTCTCACACACACACTCACACACGGGCCAGGTCAATCCGAATTCAACCCAATTTCAGCTAGGATTAGGTTGGGTTAGGTTTGGGAAAACCCAGCCTGATTTAATTAATTTAAAGTTGGTTTGGCATTATTACCTTGGGTTGGGAAACGCCAACTTGATTTAATTTTGGGTCCAGTCGGGGTTGAGGGCCTTGATGCCTTGGGCAACCCGACCAAACCCAAACCCAATCATCTCTAATTTTATTGTTATTTTATCACGATTTTTTAAAATCTTTTGGTCATATTTTGGTTTTTTTTTATTTATCTTTTTGCTCCGGGCCAACCCTAACCTAGCCAGACCCAACTTGCTAAGATTTGGAAAATCAGGTCGACGGATTGGGTTAGGGTTGAGAGGACGGGTTGGCTTAGGGTTGACTGTCCTTGGACCCAAGACTTGGGTTACAGTTAAGGTAATACCACCTCAGGTTCGACTAGGATTGGCCTCAACCTGACCCAACTCGGTCTAAGTTGCACCCTTATCTATCTCTGCATGGCATGTGTGCCCGACACGTACATTTTGTATTCTGGCCGTTTGGTTTCTCGGGGTCGTGCAACAAGTGAGGTTGGAATTTTGCTTGGGTAATAGGAGCGTTGGTCCCACGACAGAATTGATAGTTTATGCATTGAAAAGGACTCCAGTGAGACTCCCGTGACAAACAAATGCTCGTTTTTCCTGTTCTCTCTTTCTGTCTTCTAATACCATCTCCTTTTTCATTTATTCTTTTGTGCTTTATTTCCACCATGCGACCAACTGCTTCCTACAGCTATCTGATGGAGGGTGAAAATGCAGTCATTTTGTAGGAAAAGACAAACAAGCCGGGTGGAAATCTCATTTATAATAAATTATACAGCAAATTCAATGTATAAAGTATAGGGGCGATGATAAAATCGCCCCCTGTAGTATAAATTCGCTCCCTTTAACATCAAAGCCTTAAAACCTGCCGTTACCTTCCTTAGACCGGTTAATAAAAGTTTTCCCCTTCCTTTAACTGGTTGATAAAATGTCTCTCCTTCCCTCTCTATACCCTTGGTGGGTCCAACAGCACGCTGGAAGCCCGAAGGTTCAAGCTTAGGCATTTCCAATCTTGTTTTGATGATTACAAACACAAGTAATTTCGATACTAATGTGTTTTTGCTCGTAAGTTGTATTTGCACGTGCAATTGAGCAAATCAAAGGAGTTTGGATCAAGAATAATGATAAGGAGAGGGAGAGTGGAACCAAACAAATAGCATCTGCACATATCAGTAGACTTGGGTCCTGATTTTTTTGGCTTTTTTCCATTTAAATGGCAAAACTACTCCTTCCTTGCCATGTGGCGTGTAGGGATTTGTTTGGTTGTATTCCCAGTCTCCTTTGAACTCTGTTCGTGATTATTTTTTTTCCATGCATAATCAATCGAACAATGGAAAAACAGGAAATTAAGGAAAAAAAAATTCTCATCTAAACTTTTCCAGGAAATTCCTGCAATCCAAATAGGGCCTAAGGAATTTCTTAAGCATCATTGTTAAAACTCTTCTTGGATTTTTTGAACTCTCAGTTGAAAGCAAATTCAAAGAAAATGAAGACCAAATACAAGGACTAAGATCCAAAAACCAAAAAAAAAAACAGCTGGCTACAACCCCTTGTCATATGGTCCCCTTGATTAGATAGGAACAATACAACACCCAAATCTGCCAATTTATCCACCTCCACATTTCAAATCCCACAAAACATTATGAGGACGATGTTTCATGTGTTCACCCAGGAATAATTAAATAAGATCTCATCTTCTAGAGAAGACCCATTTACATGGATCGCAAACTCCACCGTACAAATACATGTGTATCACGATCAGAACCGATTAAGATTTACTTTGAGACCTGGAAAATTAACACTTGTGTAAATGATTAAAAACATCCCTGTTTTCATCTCTATATTGATTTAAGATGCCCTGGCTCGAAGAAGCTCTTGCAATGAATTTCCTTCACACAAGTCAAGTTCCTTGCTTAGCTAAAAGAAACACAAAATAGACATATAAATGGACATTTTGGCCATGGGTACCGACAATCCGCAACACTGTCAACTTTGCATTTATTCCTTTCTTACCCTTTTAGTATAAAGAATCGTCTCGTGGGCCACTAGATTTTGACAAAAGCCCGGTTAGAGAGAGCCCACAAAACTTTTAAGTAACCATGCGTGGTTTACTTTTCTAATATTCTTAACCCTTTTCAATAATTCAAGTTTAATCGTTTGGCCCAAAAGACAATGTGACGCGCTTCTTGTTGGCGCATCCAATGACAGCTTGCATACTTGGAGCATTAAAGATGGCAAAGGCCAAAAAATTTGTGACAATGGCCTCTACTATAATCGATTCACTGCCTCATAGAGAACCTGTTTGGTTTGCAGATAGCCAAGATTTCAGGTACCAGGTTTTCTTATGTTTGGTTGTGCTTGGAAATTTTCTATGAACCTGAATCGGTTCACAAATAACCTGAATATCAAATCTCTTGACCCACTTCGAGGGTTGAATGCAAAGACACAATTTCAAGGATAAAATTCTTACTTGAACCATCCAAGTAAGATATTAGAAGATCTGATATATTCCACTCTAGCGCAGGAATAGCTAGCGGGAATAGTGAGCCCATTTTCCTATCTCAACCGCACCGTTTCAGTTTGGGGGACGAATGGTCTCTGTATGCTCATTTTCCTATCCAATAACCTGAGTACATGAGCGGGTTTGTAATATGGTGAGCAATAATTCAGCAAAGCCACCAGCAAATTACGAACCAGCATGAAAAGTAAGTGATTATACTGCCAATTTCAGCTTTGGAATTGACATCGATGGTAATCCATTCAGTGTTTACTACTTGTTTATAGGGCAGTGAAAAATTTCGAGATTTTATCATTTTGTCTAAAATTTACAAGATGAATTTTTTTGAAAATAAAAGAGATATTTGTGACTATGGTCTACTCCAAAGGTAGAAAACTTCGCACACGAGTACATTTGAATGCGCACGACGTGTGATGTTCAAGACCACAGTAACAAGCAAAAACAAAATATACTATCAAAGCTTGTGGCTTGTGAAAAGCATGAGTAGACAAGCCAATGTAGTGATCTATACTAGTTTTTTATGTGTTCAGTGAAAAGACAACCCAATGTAGTGATATATACTAGTTTTTTATGTGTTCAGTGAAAGGACAACCCCATGTAGTGATATGTACTAGTTTTTTATGTGTTTAGTGAAAAGACAAGCCAATGAGCGATCTATACCATGGTTTTAAATTTCGGCCTCGGTCGAAATGGCACCGAAACCGAAATTCCCGAAATGTATAAAATTTCGGTCTAAATTTCATAAATTTAGGCGAAATAATTGATAAAATATTATTATTGTAATCCTTTACCAAATTTCAACCGAAATTACCAAAATTTCGACTTGAAAAAACGACATTTTGAGAGCTTTTACCAAATTTCGGTTTCGGAAAGGACCTGAATTTTAAAACCTTGATATATACTAGTTTTTTATGTGTTTAGTGAAAATGAAAAGACAATGTGTTATGAACCTATGTCGGATCGCAACGTGATTGATCTTCTTAGAGGGAAGGTCCGCCTATTGATTCACTTCGAGGGAAGGATCAATCATTCTTTATGCAGACAAACACACTTTCTGGAATAATATTCTTCATTGATTTAATAAAGGCTAAATACATGTTATTTATAGGAAAACACCTAATATAGATAACCCTTCTCCCTAAGAATCCTAGCCATAACAAACAACTAAGAAAGCAACAAAATCTAAACAGATTTATTTCATCCAAGTGGGCACAACGTAGATAGAGCCCCTTTCTAAAGACAAAAAGAAATGGAACTAGCACTCTGCATTGCTGATCAACCAAAATGTACAGTGATGATAGACATAATAACCTACGAATCAAAGAAAAGAAACGACCTGTAACATAATGAACTATGAAGTTATGAAAGAAAAGAGGAGTCTAACCTCCGTCGCTTCGGAGATATGTTGCACTGAGATTAACAACAGAAAGCACCAACTGAACTTTGTTTTTGTGCGACTAACTTTGTCGTTGCATGAAATAAAAAGGAGATTTTTTATATGATAATTAGTCAGCTCCACAGCACGTGCAACGAAAAAGGGAGCAACAATGGCCATCCACGGGGAACCAGATCAGCACCTGACCCAACGGCTACTTTGGGTCAGGTGCTCTCCAAAGTGAGGAATCCTATGACTAAACCCAAAAGCCAAGGACTATTTTCCCCCTCCCAAAGGAAAAGAAAAGGGGAGGCAGAATCTTCCTCTTTACCAACTCTATTTTCTGTGAGAATTTCAGCTTTAGGGGGTGGCCATGACAAATAGGATCTCACCTTTCAAGCTTGCCTTTAGATAACAAAAGCATGCTCTTGGGGCTGATGGAGGTCCTTAATAATGGAGTCAAAGGTTGGAATGATTCAGAATTTTTGGAGATGGATGGTGTTTTTTATGCTGAATGCAAGACAGAACTGTTCTCCAGTACGTGGGGCCCTTGATGTTTGTTCTGTACTCAAAATCGTTTGATCATGTTGGAAGTGGGCGAGTCACCTGAGTCGCACTCGCAACGAATCAACAATTCATTGATCTTTACACCTGCTTTTTATCTCTAAAATTGGATCAAATTGAAACTCTATCCTCAACTGTTCAGAAAACAAGTGACAAAGTAGAATAGGAAGCCTCTAATCTCTCAAGTCTAATCCAATATTTCAATTTGGGTCGGGTTAGTTTTGGGTTGGCCCAAGCCAAAACTAAAAAAACATACAAACAAAAAAGTATATTGGGTTCGGGTCGGGTTGCCCTAACCCAACCCGAAATTATATCAGGTTGGATTTTTCCAACCCAACGAAAGGCCAACCCAAGTCGAGCCAAAATCAAGTTCCTTGAGCCCGACCCGTGTTGCACCCCTGTGTTTTAGGTACCATCCCTGAGGGAAGAGAATTAGTGTTAAGATGTTATGTTCATGCTTCAATCCTAGTAATAAGACATTTTTTGTGCTGCTCTGCCATCAGTTGTACAAACCCAATAACGCCATAATACAGGGTTTCTGATTGTGCAGGCGCTGAATTTCCTGAGCTTCTAAGAAAAGAATGCACTAAAAACAATGAAGGAAAGATCAGTTGTCCGCCATAAGAGAAAATCGGGCAACCAACGAGGACAAGCTGGACATGATACAAACAACCATTGTTTAAAAACTCCTGGAGTCAATTATCAAGTAAAATGATTGATAATATAGAGTTTCGTGAATACAATTACAATAAAAAAAACTCAACCGCAAAGAGGCAATGGCGATTTATTGACTTTTGAAATATAACAGGATTGACAATAGATAATGAAAATTGCATACTCAAAGATCTTAGAAATGTATTTTGAACATACTTTGTGATTAAAATCTAACCATTTATTCTTAGGACCGAATTAATGTGAACTCTGTTTTTCTACTTCAATTCATTGTACAGATTTTCTTCGTTAGTCATGGACTCCAACCAATTGCATCGGAGTGGTGCAAAATCATTTACTATGTTTTTTGCCTCCTAATAATTGCTCCAAAGACTGATTAGTAATTATGATATTATGTATATTATCTAATTAATTTAGGTTCCTACGGAAATTAGTCTCATCTATGGAATCTGAACTTGATTTCACGAGGGGCTAAAATTACTATTTTTAATTTTTCATCGTTTAGCCTTAGTCCATCCAATAAGGGATTAAGACATGACTCAATGTTGGTTTAGACTTTAGACTCCTATCCTATTCTAAACTAGATATTGAATGAAAATTCATCATATGATCCTAGAAGGAATAATCACTATTATGGACACTGTCCCTGATTTTTTTAAAATTTTGTTTACACCCATTTTTAGGATTTAGTCAGTCATAAAAGACCAGAGTTGATAGGTATCAACTCATTTAGACTGGGTCAATGAAATTACGTGCCGCACTAGCATTTGACAAACGTGTGGGGGAACATGAGTATACTAGAGCTCAGAAGGTTGAGCAATTAATAAAGACTCCCATTGAAGTGTGTTTATCTTTAAAGCCAATCGGTCAAATGAGACTGAGTTATCAAGACAACATCCTAGACTGGGTGTTTATCTCACATTTGCCAATCGTGAGAAGGTGGACAATAACCACCTAGAAGAATGGAAGACATGCAAATAAGGAAAACTAGCATGAGCAATTACCAAAAAGTTCCCTCCAAGAGAACACGGGGTAATTAGGAAAGGTTACCTGAATAAAGATATATAAGGAGGCGTCTGTCTCCATGGGAGGGATCAGAGAACAAAATTCGAACATGTTTTATCATTTTATCTTTTCTTTCTAGTACTATACGTTTTACTTTCATAGTTGTATCTTGTACAGGGATTAAAGAAACAATGAATTCATCTTTCCAGGTGAGTCTTTTTCTTTAATTCAACTATCCCTTGCACTGACATTCTGTCTATATCATTTTGTGTAGTCTGAATCGAGCGGTCCATCGACCTTGAGGGTTGTTGTGTTCTGCGCGCATCGACCACCCGCGAGTAGTTCACGTTCTGCGAGTGTCGACAATCCCCCGTGTTTAGGCATCGCGTGTGTACCCAAAAAGTCATTTCCATCTGGGTAAAGTCCTTTCCGTACGGTTCTACTTGCCGATCAGATTTTTTTTTAGACCGAACAGATCTTTTTATAATTATTTATTTCATCCCCCATTCAGTTTACTCGCAATTCAGTTCTCAAAATCCACAACACACAGGGTTAAATGTAATGTAGGATTCAAGTTACATGAGTGATATCAACGAATGAGTTGATTTCAGCTCAGTAAATCAACCCATTCAGTTTTCCCTGAATGGCTGAGATTAAGAAGTCAGTTGGAAGCAAAAGTGAAGTAGTGAACGGGCTGATTTCGGGCCTCTAGCATAATCGCCTTACACTGCGATTACCCCTATGAATTAACGTGAGTTAAAAAGGTATAAAATTTTAGAAATAGTTTTCCTTTCCAAACATTTCCAAAAGATTCGTGCAATCCAAATTGCCCATTCAACGGTCTGGATTGAATGTCCTACCCAAACTTCAGGGGCAAGTAATTGATCGTCAAGAAAGACTGGAATTAGAAGTTTAAAAAGAAAGAAATGGGAAGGAAGCACAGTATCCCCTTCTCTTTGAAATGATGCGTTTTGGGTGTCTTCCTCGGCTATCTCTCTCTTACTGCAAGGGACCCAAAGGTACCGCTCTCCCATCCTCTTTTTCTAAATCAAAGCTATTTTGTTTGGATTTCTTTGGTGGTAGTTTTGCCATTTAGGCTCCGTTTCTTTCGACGTAAAATTTGTTTTGTGTCAACATAAAACAAAATTTACGTCCATTTTTACGTTGAAAGAAACGGGTGTGAAGATGCTATTCGTTCGGTTCCACTCTTGGTCCCCAACTCGGTTACTATATCATTTTTCTACCCAAAAACTATCTGGGCCTTCACATCATTTGTTTTATAGCGATATATTGACTCAATGTAATCATCTGAGCATTTTAAGGATCTATTCACGGCATTTGTTTCCATTTGTTGATTAGACCCATCTTTCTGTTCTTAACTCTTCCTGCCATTTACTTAAGTTCGAATAATTTTTATTTTTATCTATCATATATGCATAATATTAGTAATTTTGTAAAGGTTTTTATTGCAAGGACACCATAATATTAAAAGTTTCATTTATGCTTGGTATTTCCTTGAAGAACCTTTGAATTATCAAATTTCCTGTAAATGGTTGCACCTTGTCTTGAGTCTCAACTATCGTTTCAACTATAGAACTTTTGAAGTGTTTTGGATTCTAAATTTTAAGAGAATAACAACAAACCCTCCTTCCACGTTGAGAACCATGTAAAGAAGAAAAACCACGTTGAGAACCATATATATGAGGAAACTGTTGGTGCGCCTAAGCTCACCAAGCTTATGGTGCGCTTAAGCGCCTAATCACACGGGAGCCCACTTTGTTAGGATGATCCAAAGCATTCATTTGAAAGACCTTTACATAGATGGGGGGTGTATCAAAAATCAGCTCCATAGAATCATCCTAACCCATCCATTTGTGGAGGTCAAAATGGACAGACCTTGTTTGTCCACAAATTTGCCCATTTTTGTCCTCCACAAATGGAGGGTTAGGGTGATCCTATGGAGCCGATTTTTGGTACACCCCCTATCTACGATAGGGCCTTGCAAATGAGTAGTTTGGATCACCACATAAAATGTGGGCCCCATGTGATTGGGCGCTTAAGCGCACCATAAGCTTGGTACGCTTAAGTGCACCAACAGTTTCCTATATATATATATATATATATATATATATATATATATATATATATATATATATATATATATATATATTTTTTTTTTTTGGTGGTCCGCCGACTAGAGAAGCTTCTCTAGTCCGTCGACAAAAAACACAGTGGGCACATATTGTTTGGATGATCCAAAGCATTCATTTGATGGGGCCTATCATAGATAGGGTGTGCCCAAAAAATTAGCTCCATAGGATCATCTAGCCCTTCGATTTGTGGAGGTTAAAAATGGACATATTTGTGGAGTTTATACGTTAAAAATAGACAGTAAAAAATGATGCAGGACAGCATTTATTTTGTAGACCATTTTTAATTGAAGTTTTTCAGGACACAACACCAATAGGTTCTCACCCAACAAATGAACTGTCTCATATTTTATATGGTGAATAACATGAAATCCAATAACTTCAAATAATAAAAAAAAAAGAAAAAAGTTGGGCCCACTTTATAGGATTTTACCAAACCGTTATCCTGAATATCATCACTATAGGATGGTCCTAACCCTCCAATCTGTAGAGGGACTGCACATTGTAGATCGAAGGGTTAGGATCATCCTACGAAGATGATATTCGGGGTACAACCTATTTGCATTGTGGGCAAACAAATAAACAGTTTGGATCAGCCTATGGAGTGGGCCCCACTCTGCTTGTTGAAAAATACTGAACCTCACGCGCACTTACACCCGTACAAGATTCATAAGATCCTCAAATGCAGATTCATAATATCCATATTCCACCAGTGAAATCAGAGTTCATTTCGAGAACAATTACAGAAAGGCCATGAAATTCGCTCTCTAAAAAAACCAGTGAAATGAATTTAATTTCATTCACGTTTATAAAAAAAGGAAATCCTCGGCAAAATCAGATTTTGCGAGAAGGATGTAAGAGGAAGAGGGAAATCTGGGATCGAAATCTCAGTAAATGCTGAGAAATTCGATTTCATTTGCCGGAAGATCGAAACCCTAAGCTCATTTCAAGAAAGATAAAAGCAAAAAAAAAACATATAATCGAAAGAAGAAGAAAAATCTAGCAGGGATGCCTCGAACTTAACATTGGTCTTGTATTTAGTTCCAGCTTCAACCGTCAAAATATTGACGTACAAAGCTAACTCTTGCTCACTGTACATTCTATTCTAACAGATGGGGTACTCTGAGAAAGTAATAATAGTTCAAACCTATAGGTAGACAAATATTGCAACAACCCATCCAAAACTAATAGAAGATGTAGAGGATATTGCAGCTACTTAACTTGGTAGTACTACATGCATACTGACTCAGGACTACTGAAAAAAAGTCTGTTGAAATAATCTGCAAATTTACTGAATTTTAAAGCACCTACGGTGGAAGTATTTGTGATATCAGCATCCGGATTGTGGCGAACACATCCATAACCAGAAAGCTTTGCTCTTAAATATTTTTCTAACTTGTACGTCTGCAGACGAGAATTTATTGTAAATAGCCTGTCCATGTAAAAGAAATTTTCAGTGAAATTGAAAATTACTGAGATGCATCTTCTTTTCACCCTATTTCAACTCGGCCCATTAAACTTTTCCTGATGCTATCTTGGATTAGATTGGTGCCAGTGCTTTCACTTTTTATTTTAAAGATGGCTTGGCTGCCATGATCTATACTTTGCATGTTTTTTCTACCTTGAAATATGGAACTGAACATGTGTAATATCACAAGCAAGGTGCTATCCCTTTCAATTCAAGTGGGACAGCAGGTATTCCTTGTCACTATGAAGGGAAGAATATAGAATAAATGTATGTATAGAAAGTACTTGCTTATAAGTTATAATAACGCTTCCAAAGTGTTGCGGCTGATACTTCTTTTTGTTAATTCAAAAGTTGAATGAAAAATTAGTTGCTTACGATTTTTTATGCACTTAGAAAATGGAGATTTTATATGGTGCCCGAGCATGAATTCTCATGTAGGAAGTGCTGCCCTTGATATTCGATCCAATAGCAGCTCTCTTCTGTTGTACCACTTACACTAGACTTCACGCTTGGGCACCATATAATATCTCCTGAAAATGTCTTATTCCATACTGACTGTTTTCCTCTATTTGTTTCTCTTTTATCATTGCAGATTATTGACTGATAAACCACCCATCACTGAGGGAACTGAGTTTGCCAAAGTGGCACGGAGTCATTTAGCTCTCTTGATGATACGTGGGTGCAGATTTTCGTTTCTAGTGAGTGCAACATGTCAAGGGTTTGTTTAGTGATATTGAGGGTTAAGGTTAATTTAAATCAGGGGCAGTCAATTAAGTCATGATCATAGTTGTGTTTATGAAGGTATTTATTGGACTCCTATTTTATTATTACTATGTTGGATATGTGATGTTTCTTTCAGTTGGCTTTCTTCATTGGAGTAGCATTCTCAGGGTCTTTAAGGGATTTATTGTGCTGCTTTTGGTCCGTTTGTTTTGAATGGTAAATTGTTGTTGGAAAAAGAGCTCTACAGCTGATTTTTTAACATTGCCATACACTTTTACTAGATTAAATCCCTCGTGGATGATTTAATCCCCAATTTTACAGGGTATGAGATATGCTTGATTTTCTAGCAGGGATAGCTGAATCCATTGTCTGAAATTAGGATCAGCTTGCATCAAGTGCTGTCTTGAAAATTCATCTCGTCCCTTTTTGTTTTTCAATCTACAAGGCATTGGAGGAAACATAGTTGTTACTATAAGCCATTTTTTATCTTTTTGGGGCAATGGCCCTATTTAACTTGCATGATTTTGAGGAAAAGTTTGGAAATGAAAGGCTTCTCTAAAATTTCTTATTTATCAGTTGTTTTTCCACCTTTTTGGTGCTTATGTGTTTCTGAAATTATTTGTATTTTGTGTTTTTTGTCTCAAAACTTTGATGATAATTTGGGAAATCGGCTATTTGGATTTTTCATTCATGCATCTGATTTGAACATTTATGTGTTAAAGTATAAAAGATAAATAACGTCTTTCTCCATCAGCTTAAGCTTATGGAGTAACCGGTTGTTTAACATGGTATCAGAGCCAAAGGTCTCGAGTTCAAACCTCCCGGTTAGCAAAAATCCACATGCGATGGTCAGCCCAAAGTGGGACCACATGTGCCACGTGTTTGCCAAGTGGGCCACACGTGCGGGAGAGTGTTAAAGTATAAAAGATAAATAACGCCTTTCCTCATCAGCTTAAGCTTTAGGAGTAACCGGTTGTTTAACATTATGCATCTGATTTTTGAAGCTACAATAGGCTATTTGATAAAATTAGTCTCCTTGAGTATAGAAAAATTTGTTCTGCACTTGATTTTCTGGGAGCTTTACCGTGGGCTCAATTTATCACTGATATTTTACAGAAACACTTTGCGAAGACATGTAGATTGAACTGCAAGTGCTGACTTTTCTAGTTACTGTAGTAAAAGGTTTGATGTTTTTTAATGTTTGAAAGTATCACCAAGGCCATGTTTTGTAACCTTGAAAGTTTGTTCCATGATATAGTAGCTTATCAATTGTTGAGAGATGGGTAGAGAGAGTGGGAGAGGAGTGGCTGATATTCCATGTAAAATAGATTTTCATGGTTACCAAACATGGAGTTTGTCTTGTTCAACTGTTTTGGCTATTTTCAACTCTTCTATTTCTTTTTTACTTTGATTCATGTTTCTCTCTCTCTCATATATATATATGAGAGAGAGAGAGAGAAGTGTAGCTACACACTCGTGCTAAAAATATAGTAGGCCCCACATTGTTTGGGTGATGCAAACCATGGCCCTCACATAGATAAGTTGTGCCCAAAAAATCACCTTCATAGGATCATCCCAACCCTACGATTTGTGGAGGCAAAAATGGACTTGTAAAAACCTTCACAAATTTGTCCATTTTTGCCTCCACAGTTTGAAGGGTTGGGATAATCCTATGGAGCTGATTTTTTGGGCACACACTAACAATGTGAGGGCCTATCAAATGAATGGTTTGGATCACCCAAAAAATGTGGGTCCACTGTATTTTAAGCGGTCGGTGTAGCTAAGTTAGCTACACGAGTATTTGCTCACTTCTAAGCAATCTGACCATACTATTTGCTCACTTGTAAGCAATCAAAGGTTGAGATCAGTTGATGATCCATATTATTTTAGGTGACAAGCCCATGTGTGGCCAGCCAAATGAGCAATCTTAATCGCTAATAATCAGGAAACACTAAGAAAAATTACATCGGTGAACAAAATCCAATAATAAAACTTCAATCAAAGGTAGATTGTTTGCAAACCCGTTACAAGAAGAGAAACAACAATATCAAGTCTGAAAAAAAATCCCCATCCCAAAAGTCACGTAATGCTTAAATCTTTGAACTTTCCACAGCTTACTACATGTCTAAATATTGTTATCTTACTTTCAGAATTCAAAAAAAAAGTTAGGAATTACTTCCTAAATTCAAACATCAATAAATTACTAATTCTCCCAAAGTGATCAAAAATAAAAAAGGAAGGTGCTCAAGCAACTTAGGAATGCCAGGGACTCTTTGCCATCCTTGTGGATCATGTAAGATTGCAAGAAATTCGCCAAAGAGCCATCGATACCTCTTGATTCAAGCAAATTGTAGAGAGCTTTCTGGAATTTCTCACCAAAATCCCTGCAGACAGAGGAAATAAGTTACAGCTTCAACTCTAACCCAAAAAGATTGTTTGCGTTAGATGGACAACCTTGCTATTCTTTCCCTTACATTTCCAAGTACTTACAAACCATACCTCTCTTGTTTTAAATATAGAAGAGTCCAAAAACAAAAAAACAATCTAAATTAACAAAACCATGCCATTGCCCATTGGCCATTGGCCTTAAGAAATGAAATTTGCTTGCAAGATGCGAATTTTTTCAACCAAAAATAGAAAACCAGCTATCTTCCCCCTCATTTCACCACCCAAATGTTCCATAAATGCCCACATATTTCATAAAAAAAAACCCAAACCGCCCCCTAAATATCTTATTCCCATGAAAAATCCGAAAGCCTTATTACATCCCAATTCCTAACCCCGCCATTAGATTTCAATCCAAACCCTTGTCTAACTACGATTCAAATTAAACTCCCTTCTGTTGACATGTTTTGAATTTCCAAACCTTCAAAAGCTCGAAACTTCATCAAGTTGAAATTCAAGTATTTGAAACTTAAAAAAAAAAAAAAACATCTAGTATCTTTCAGTATTCAAGTTAAATAAAAAGACAAAAAAACTTACGAAATTTCATTGTCCGCCGCGGGTTAGTATCTTTGGTTAGGCCGCATGTCGCGACAGGATTCATACCATTAACTTTATGAGAAACCGTAGTATGTGGCTTGTTGATCATTGCCCCCTGTGTCTTGCGGATGGGGAATCTGCGGATCATCTATTTATGCATTGTTCGTTCACCCGGTCTATATAGGGTCGCATATTTCTGAGATTTGGGATTAGCTAGATTTTCTCTAGATCTATTGAATTGTTGTTGCAACAATGAAGCTTCGTGCCTTGGAAGAAGAAAGGGGGAATTTTGTGGGAAGTATGCTTGCTTGCCACTTGGTGGGTGGTATGGAATGAGAGAAATGCGCGGGTGTTTGAGGGAATGTCCAAGGCTCCTCATTATCTTTATATGCGGATAATTGCTTTCGTTATTAATTGGACGAGATGCCATCCATCTTTCCGGTTTGTCTCAGCGTTTGATCTTTGGGAAGGATGGGGGGTGGTGTGCTTGAGTAGTGAGTGGGCTAATAAAGTTGTGTAGAGATGGGAACCACCGCCTCAAGGAGTGTTAAAAATAAACTTCGATGGTGCTTACTTTGGGAATCCTGGTCCAGCTGGGGTGGGAGGTTTACGTCGTGATGATGCCGACAAGGTTCTTTGGTCTTTTTGGGGCCCTTTAGGTGTGACTGACGCTACGGAGGCGGAAGTCCAAGCGGCTTTCAATGGCATAAAAAAGGTGAGTAGGGACTGTCTGAAGAGTGTAAATGTTGAAGGGGATTCGTTTAATGTTATCCGGTGGCTGAGGTGTGGGGTGGCTCCATCTTGAAGGTTTTTGGATCTTTTTGACGAAATGGAAGATATATTGGCGGAATCAGATATTGAGTTGATTCATGTGAGAATGTCTGCTAACGAGAAGGCGGACGCTTTGGCTAGAAGAGGGGTGGTATGCATCTCGAAGAATTGGTCTGATCAATTTCCTATTTGATGGCCTAGTCATTTTGTAATTAGTTTTTATTTTTTATTTTTTGTTCTGTATCTTTGGGTATTCCTTTTCGTGTGTCCCTTCTGTTTCTTTTATAAACTATGCCATTTAAAAAAAAAAAAAAAATATTGAAGATTTGAACCGAAGTAGGAATAGGTGCATCAGCAACAGAGTCCTCGAATTGCATTTTATCCACGGTGATATGTGTAGAAGAAGCAGTGCAATAGAATACCAAAGAAATCTTAGATCTCCTAGTGAGTTTTACAACCAGAGAAAGTTTGAGTGAACTCAAACTGTCATCATCTTTCTTCTTCTTCCTCAGCAAAACCAATATTCCGAGCCTCAACATGGACACTCTCACCATTGAAATAGTGCTTCAATATGAGTTTATCAGCATCAGCATCGATGATCTCGAACGGGAACTCCTCTGGAACATCAATTTCCTACACAAAAAAATGAGGTGAAGTCAAATTTTGACAACTTGGCTTGGCTTTCCAGGTGATTTAGGGTTTTTCTCTTTACACTTACCTCATCGGAATCTATATCAATCTCATTCATTTCATTACAAACCAAAAGGTTGAGGCGTAAGTCGGCTTTCTTACGTTTGGTCGAAGGGGTATAATGAAGAGGGTTCTGAGGGAGTTTGGGGGATTATTGTCCCAATAGTAGAAGAAGAAGGAGAGATTAAGGAACTACAGTAAGTTCGTGGAGTATAGATGAGCGAAGGGTTTTCCGAAGGAGGAAGGAGATGAAAGCACACATTTTTCTCTCTCTTTTTTCCTAACACTGATAAGGAACGTAAAATTCATGCGCAAGACAAACTGGGGAGGCAGTAGGGTTTTAAGGAGATAAGAATATATTACTTTTCCAAAAAAATTTCTATTTTCTAGAAAAAGGAAAACAAATTCCAACAAGTCTTCTCAGAAATGGATTTTTTTTTTCATTTTTGATCAGCATATCTGGTTATGGATACCAATTTCCAGCAAGTTTTCTTTCTTCTAATATCTGGTTTCAGACTTTCGGAGGATTCTAATATATCCAATCCACCATGCCCTTTGGGTAAAGGGGGTGGATTTATCATTCTCCTTGCTTTTATCCTACAATTTCAATGATATTAGCCTATATTTGTATATTTTATCACAGAGAGGGTAATTGATATGTAGGTTGTTCCAACAGGGGTAATTGTACAAATGTTGTCCTCTTTTCTTAAGTAATTGATATGTTCTTGCCTTCTTGGGTTTCTCTTTTCTTTATGCTTTTGCTTCGTGGTTAACCTAGAAAGTGAAATACATTCACTTCGCTTTTTAAGTCTGGAAGACCCAAATTGTAATTGATTTCTTTGTTTGCTCTAATATGCTTTTTATATTATGCCATTTAAATTATGACATCTTTCTTACTATCTATTTTCACTGTCATTTTTCCTTAAGTATCCCTGGGTTACTTAAAAGCTTCAAATTAACTATTCGTTGTTGCGATCTAATTTTTCTTAATCTCTAAAATGATGTAAAAATTAGACAATTTTATCGGCACGCTCTGGATCCTCTCCCCATCGAAATGTCTGTTTCTTTTATGGCCCCCGAGTAAGATCAACCGGGAGTAGTTCTTTATGAATCTCTAGTGCAAGGTAGTTGTAGTTAGTTGGTCATGCCGAGGAAACTCCAAACCTCCGTCAGCGACTTGGGGATTCGCCATTCCCTGTCACTGCTGAGAAGTCATTATTAAAAATTTATACCTAATTTATATGTTGTTGTTAAATATCATCTTTAGCTCAATCAATTTTCATTTGAATCTAAAATGGCTTCAAGCCCATGCATTGCACGGTTGGCTCCACTAGTACCTTCTACAATGTGGTGGAGAGATGAAGGCAATTGATGGTTGGCTTTCATAAACTTGTAGGACAATCTAATATGAATGTAAGGAGCGCAACCTATATGTATTCTATTGATTAATTTGATGGAAAAAGTAACTCCAGCATTCTAGTTCAACGTATTTTAAAAAATTTAATGGAGAAAATTGACGTATGTTAATATCAGGGACCTTTTACCCATTATTTTTTAAAAGTAGGACTTCTTGGATAATATGCTTTTCATAGGGACTTTTAACCAATTATTTTGCCATGTAAGGACTAATCATAAAAAATTCCTGTTTGTTTTTTAATACCTAAAGCAGCGCAGTAGCACAGTAAGTAGACCATCACGACCCTCTTGATGATATTAACTAGGCTAGGAGTAGACTATCGGATACAACCATGACATTCACCCTCCTCCATGTCTTAGGTTGTATGGAGCCTAGGCCTTAACAAGCCATTGCCCAAGTTTACAACCGCTAACAAGCCATTGGCCAATCTTATTAGCTAGAAGCCATCATATGGCCATGATTTAGGGGGTTGACACTTAAACCTATGTCCCTCTTCTTACCCCAACCTGCATCATGTTCAGCCTCCTCTCATTCCACTCGAACATTTCCCCTCTCCATAACACCCAAAGGAGAAGAAGCTTCAATACTCCTCCACTTATACTAAGCCCCCTCTTCCCTTTCCACCACACCCACTCTCCAATCTCGTCTTTCTCCTCATCCTCAACTTTTCCCGCAAAACCCATCTCCTCAAACATCTCCACAAAGCATCTACGAGCAGCAACTCAGCAGAAATACGTATATCCCGACCCAATTCCGGAATTTGCTGAAGCTGTGAGTTTCTCCATCCATTTTGGCCTTACCCATCTCTCTATGTTCATTCTTCATTCTATTTTCTTTCATTTCTTGTAATTTTATATTTAGGTTTTTTTTTTCTCTCTCTCATATTTTGACAGGAAACCCGGAAGTTCCGTGTCGAGCTTCTGAAGAAGCTCTCCAAGGACAAGGAGACTTTTGGCAAGGACATTGATACGGTTGTGAAAATCTGTGCAGAGGTAATGCTTCCTTCATATATCATGCTAAATTGTTAGTAGTTTCGTTTGAAGTTGCAAAATTCAGTTTTGCCAAGTTAGTTATCAACCGTGCAAAGAACATAGCTGTACATCTAATGTTCACTGAAATTCCAATGTATCCTTAGATAATATATCATCCTACTTGCACGCCCTTGGCTGGGACTTTGTTGGGACATGGTTTTAGCCAGGCTATTTCATATATTGATTAGCAAGGTAACTCAATTGCCAAGGGATTAGCAAACCAATGCGAGTTTATGGTGCAATTATTGGGTCTCATTCTTGTAATTTGGTGTTGTGGGGCATTTTGCATCATTCACACTGCAGCTTGTGTTGATCAAGAAATTCAGCTTTATTGACAGAAGAGGTGATTTCCTGCCAGTATGGGAGATTGTTTCTTTCCATGGATATATGAATCCACATAAACTATCGTCCGTCAACGAATCTGCTACATGTTTATCTGATTTCTTCAGCATTTGAGAAAAGGAATATGTCAACCAGCAAAATCCCCAAATTAGGAAGGGATAGGGGAAGAGAAGAACAAGAGGAGGAGGTCATTGAAGACCAATGAGAAAAGGAGTGAGTGTAATTTACACACAGAGTTACCTACTTCATCTCACTTTCTCACTCTTCCTTCTCTCATCATCTTGTTTTCTTTCACTTTAATGTTTGTTTAAGCCATGAGAAAAACAAGCGTTGATTCTCGTTTGTCTTAAAAACAAGTAGTAGTGTTTTCTCCTCTTTTTTGCCTCCAATCCTATCATTTCAAAACCTCAAACCTTCAAACCCTGGATTTTGAATCCCATTATTGATACCTCTAACCCCAAGATTTCCAAACCAAATTACAGCTCGATTTCTTTCCTTTTTTGTTATTTTTATTGACCAACCTCTCTCTCTCTCTCTAGCTTTTAATTAGTTATGAATTTCTTTATTTGGGCTTGAGATGGATACTTCTCATGCATTTTAGTTCTTGGATGTTTTGTTGTGCCTAAGTACTAGTCGCAAAAAGAATCACAGAGCTATGCCTTACACTCCAGATTTGTATTGGACATGACACTGGTAGAAGGGTCAATGCAATACTAACCATAGCAGGTGGTAAAGAGTTTTGAATAAGCACTTTTTTGGATTGTTCAGTAGAGGCACTCTTGTATTGGTAACAACCACAGAGAAGGTAGGTCTCCCAGACTCCCACTGAAACCTTCAACCTTATAGAAAGAATTGTCAGTCTTTCTTTACTTTAAAATCCAAGTTTCTCTTAACCGGAAATAGTTAGAAATGTAATGTATAGAAGTTATCAGAAGAAGTTCCCATTTTCATTCCTTCTGAACCATCCCAGGTAATTCGAATTTTTACAGCACTGTCACCGTATGTTCATTTATGATTTGAGTGTGAAATGTTGTTATATCTTAGAGTTGGTTCCTGTATGTATATATGCTTTTAAACAGGAAGTTTTTTGTTAATGCTAACTAGTTGGATATGGCAATGAGAAGCAGATACTTAGCGACTTCTTACACAAGGAATACGGAGGCCCAGGGACACTCTTAGTAGAACCTTTCACAGACATGTTGTTAGCACTCAAGGAGAAGAAACTACCAGGAGCACCTGTGGCTGCAAGGGCAGCTTTGTTGTGGGCTCAAAACTATGTTGATCAGGATTGGGATACCTGGACTTCCCAACCACCAAAATGACCATTTGTCAGTTCCATCTCATATTTAGTCCTCATTTAGTCATATTTACATGTCTTTGTGTTCTGTCATGGTCCAGATTTCCACCCATATATCCAAAATGTATTTACACAACTAACCCATGATGGAAAAATTGAATTGGATGTTCAGTTTGCATTCATTTTAAGTATATCACGAGGCTGAATCTAATTTCATTCCAAAGCAGTATTTGATTACAGCATCGAACACATTATTTCTTCTTCTTTTTTTCTTTTTTCTTTTTTGCTAAGGATTTTATTCCTGTGAAACGCTTCAAATGTGAAAATTTTCCTTTCAAGTACTTTAGAATTACTTATCATTATAGCCACCTACACGATGTATTGTTTATTCCCAAGTTAGAGCAATTTAGAAAGGATAGCCTGCCTGATTGCGGCAATCTGTTATCTCTTCACTTGCCTATCCATCTATTATAAGATTATCGAAAGTCTCCTCCATCTGATTCCAACCTTTGAAATACACTGTGAAGACAGAGGCCGCTGTTGTGATGATCTTGCAGCTGACTGTTTTTTTGGTTGATGTCTATCTTGTTTTCCCACCTGAAACGTTTGAAAATAGAAGTGCGTTATGGATGGCCAATAGTGTTTACAGTTACTTGAAAAGCTTTGCTGATGACAGATTTCAATCAATTGCCACCAGGATCTCAAGTCTGACATTTATTCTAGTAAGTTTCTTCCTTTCCCTCACATATCAGACACACACTTATGTTGACACGTGCATGCATAAACAAGCAGAATTGTCGATAAGTGAGCTTAACAAGACATATAAAACCACGCAATTTTCTCTTCTCTAAAAAACCCCATTTATTGCTTGTTAAAGAAAAAATAAAATAAATCTCACTTCTCTCAGTAGTAAAAGAACATTGTCTGAGAGCCCGATCCAAACAAAAGGAAATTTTTTTAAAAAAAAAAAAAAAAAACTACTCTCATGTGGGCACACACCCATGGATACATGTGCAAAAGACAAACGAAGATTATCGAGCTTATCTGTTAACTTTGAGTAATAAAAATCCCAGATTTCTCATAAAAGCTCCCTTTTAACTTGATACTTAGGTTGTAAAGATGGTTTCAACTATTATTACTAT
Source organism: Tasmannia lanceolata (assembly GCF_043159265.1). Classification (NCBI taxonomy): domain Eukaryota; kingdom Viridiplantae; phylum Streptophyta; class Magnoliopsida; order Canellales; family Winteraceae; genus Tasmannia; species Tasmannia lanceolata. The sequence goes on along the minus strand of NW_027518695.1, from coordinate 2,373,890 downwards.
TATTATGCTTTAATGGTTGGATGCTTTGGCGAGTCTCTTTCAACTGTTAGAATCTTGCTATATTAAGTTGTCCGGGGTTGATAAGAGAGTATGGATTTGGGATACATCAGGTTTTTTCTCTGTTAAGTCTTTCTATTCCCATCTTATCCCTGGCTCGCCTCATCCAATTTTGGCTATGGTGTGGAATTCTTTATGCTCTCCTCAGGTGTGTTTTTTCGGGTGGGCAGCTTGCAGGGATAGGATTCAGACCATTAATTTTCTCAGGAAGAGGGGAATGATTCTAGTTGACTATTGCCCTCTCTGCTTTAAGGCCGGTGAGTCGGCCTCTCATCTTTTTATCCATTGCAGCTTTGCGTCAGTTGTTTGGGGTTTAATATTGTCGAGATTTGGCCTTTGCTGGGTGTTCCCTAGTTCTATTTTGGATTCGTTGAAGTGCTGGGAGGGAGTGCCTTGGAAGAAAAAGGGGAGAATGCTTTGGAAGATGTGCTTATTTTATACTTTTTGGCAAATTTGGAAGGAGAGGAATGCGAGAATTTTTGTGGGTGTGCATAAATCTGCTCAGAGGGTTTTCATCGATATCATTGCTTCTGTAATAGAAAGGGCTCGATGTCTTCCCTCTTTCCGTTTTGTTTCTTCTTTTGATTTATGGGAAGGGTGGAGCGTGATTAGTATGGAAGGGTCCCATTGCCCCAAGGTGATTCAAAAGTGGAGTCCTCCCCCGCCTGGCTGGGGTGAGGGGATTATGCCGTTCTTCTAGTGGTGAGCCCATTTGGTCTTATTCTGGTCCCCTGGGGGTCTGTGATTCCAGTGAAGCTGAGGTTTTTGCGGCGTTTGAAGGGTTCTAACACTTTGATAGGGGTTCTTTGAACTCGTTTATCGTGGAAGGAGACTCTCTCAATGTCATCAGATGGCTCCGGGGAGCTGCTTCGCCTCCGTGGAGATTTTGGTCAATTCTCGATGAGATTCACGATATCGTTCGTGGCTCTTCCATAGCTTTCAATCATGTGCGAAGATCTGCGAATGGCGAGGCAGATGCTTTGGCTTGGGAGGGTGTCAATAAGGATGTTTTGGAGTTTTTTGAGTTCTTCCCTCCTTGAGGCCCTGGTATTTTCTCTTTTTCTTGTTCTTTTCTTTCTTTTTCTCTTGTTTCTTCCTAGGGTGACCTCCTTGGTCTTCCCGTTTTAATATATTTGCTCTGTCTACCTTTCAAAAAAAAAATTATGCTTTAATGGTTTGTCCAAACTCTATTGTTTCTGCTCAAGCTATTCAACACTGTCTAATTGTTTGACTGTGCCAAGGAGGCAAGGACTACATGCACATATTATGAATGAAATATGGACTACATACAATATATGGCTATATGTAATTTACACCAGACCATTCATTTGGGTTCGCCTGATCTCCATAGTAGGCATTGATTCTGTTATACATTCCAAACTCTGATTTCCTCCTTTTGCTTCCTTCCCAATTTAATTGTTTATTGCCACAATACACAACAACAAACAGGGTATCAGAGACATGATTCCTACGGCTAGATCATGGGCTGTGTGATAATGGGTGGAGGACATCAATGGAACTTGAGACATAGGCCCTTCATAGCAATGGTACTTGGGATCTTCTTCCTCTTCCTTTTGAAAAGTTAGTTGTTGAGCTTCGATGGGTGTGTACGTGTACTCTCAAGTTTAATCAAGGTAGTTCTGTTGAGAGGTTGAAGACGTGCCTAGTTGTCAAAGAGTACACAAGCTTATGGTGTTGAGTGTCTTCTTACATGGTGATCACCTCTTGGGGTTGTTGCTCGGGGGGGGGGGGGGGGGGTGGAGCATGGCGATATATGTTGGTTTAAGGTCATATACAACCTTAAGTAGTCTCTACATGGCCGATTTGGTAAATGCAGTGATACTGTGTTAGAATTTGGCATGAAGCAGTGTCATGTTGGTCATTCTATCTTCTACTGTCACTTGAAGTCTGAGAAGATTGCTCTAGTACTATATGTTGATGACATTGTCATTACGAGAACCAATGTTACAAGAATTAAAAAGTTGAAGATATTTCTTCAGCACAAGTTCAATACCAAAGTCTCAGAACAACTTCGGTATTTGTTTAGCATTGAAGTTGCAAGGTCTAACTCTAGGATTAATTTATCATAGAGAAAGTATGCAAGTTGAAGATATTTCGTAAACAAGTTCAATACCAATGTCTTAGGAAAGCTGCGGTGTTTTCTTGGCATTGAAGTTGCAAGGCTAACTCTGGGATTAATTTATCCTTGGGAAAGTATGTTTGAATTTACAAGAGAAGAGATTATTGGGCTCAAAACCAGTTGAGAGTTTGATGGATCCAAATACTAATCTTACTACTGATCAAGTGGATTTAAATGATGATCTAAGTATATATTGTCGTCTTGTAGGAAGAAAGTCTTGAGAAAGCTTCGCTATTTTCTTGGCATTGAAGTTGCAAGGTCTAAACTCTAGGATTAATGTCATAGGGAAAATATGTCTGAATTTACCAGAGGAGATGAGATTATTAGGCTCAAAACCAGTTGAGACTCCGATGGATTCAAATACTAATCTTACTACTGATCAAGTGGAGTTAACTGATGATCTAAGTAGATATTGTCGTCTGTAGAAAGTTGAATTACGTGACCATCACCAGATTAGATATCTGGTTCGCAATGAGCCCTGTTGGTCTTTCTTAGGGGTGCAACTCGGGCTAGGTCGCGTTGAGGCCGACCCGACCCGACCCTAGTTCTAATCCGATGAGGTTCAACCTGACCCGAGATTTCCAACCCGGACCTGACCTGATCTGACCCGAGTTCAACCCTTACTTGAAGAATAATGATAAAAAATGTCGGGTTTCACTTGGGTCGGGTTGCCCAACCCCTCAACCCTAACTCGACATGAACCCAACCCGATTCCGAACCCGACCCGAGTTGCACCCCTACTCTTTCTTCCTAGTGAGCTCTTCATTGGGAACCTATAATGCAGGTCATGAGGTATCTCAAGGGAGCTTCTAGACGTGGTTTGTTGTATAAGGCTAATTGGCATTTACAGGTAACTAGGTATACTAATGCTGATTTTGCAGGTTCACATTCAAATAGAAGGTCCACTCCACTAATGGCTATTGCACTTTTTTGGATGGCAATCTGGTGGCGTAGAGGAATAAGGAACAAAGTGAGGTTGCTTGTTCAAGCATAGAAGCAAAAGTATCAAGCTATATCTTATACTACATGTCAGTCGCCTTGGTTAAATAATTTACTACATAAGTTGGGATTTCAAGTGAAGTTATACATGCAGTTAAGCGTAACAATCAAGTTTTGGATGTAGTCTCTAATGCCCAATCAAGCATTTCATAAACTTACTAAGCATATTGAAGCGAATTCTCATGGCGTGCAAGAGAACTTTATGAGTGGAGACATATCGACTACATATGTAAATTCAGATCATCAGTACCCTTCTTTGTGAGAATAGAACATGGGCACGAGATGTTAAGGCATCCGAGTGGCAAGTTCATATTGGATGTGTGGGTAAACGGCATTCTAGACATGGAGGGCCTGATATCCTCACTACCATATGCTGATAATGACACCACCCGCTTGATTTTGCATTTTTCTGATTGGATGTTCTTAGCATCTTTAGTATTGTAACAATTTTGCACTTTCTGATTGGATGTTGATAGCATCTTTTGTAACAGCCGTTAAGAGCTAATTAAAAAAAGGAAAAATTACATTTACACCCCCTATAGTTTCTTACAGGTACCCTTCTACCCCCGTGGTTCTAAACGTGACAACTACACCCCCTGTGGTTTCATTGGTTTTTTTTTTTAGCTGGACGGACCAGAGGCGAGGTGGAAATGACTAAAATGCCCTCGTCTTCCTCAACTGAAAATTAGGGTTTTCAGACTTTAAAACTAGGGTTTGATTCAAGCCTTTGTTTATTTATCAACATAAACCCTCGATTTAGGAGTTTTATTTGTCTTCATTCACACCATTATCATGATTTGCACATAAACCCTAATATTTTAAGGCTTTTTTGTTTTTGTTTTTATCAATGTTTTTTTCTTGAAATGTGGGTTTGATGTAGCCATGGGGTGGGGTTTCATTGTCTGTGGTGGAGGTGACGGCAGTGGCCGGAGATGGCGACGGCAGCGGTGGCGGTGGTCGGAGGTGCGACGACGGCGGTGGGAAATGGCGTAATCCTAATCCCTCTGCAAATGAGGGTATTTCTGTCCTCAAAATATTAACCATGGTTAGTTTTAGTCTTTCCGTCAGGTTAAACTGAAGGACCGTTGACGAAGGGGGTGTAGTTGTCACGTTTAGAACCACAGGGGTAGAAGTGTATGTGTCAGAAACTAGAGGGGGTGTAAATGTAATTTTCCCTTAAAAAAAGTAGGCAAGAAAGTGAGTGCTGCCCTTATCAAAATATAGTAGTGGGGATATCAGTCCCCGTCTTTGTGATTTTCTTATTGTTTCATATTGTTAGAAGCCTCACTAATCAAATTCTCTTTCTTTGAAACGTTGTCACGGGATTTTAGATGAGAAAATGATGTCTACGCTTCCTTATTCTAATAAAGGCACCCTAACCTCGCACTTTTCTATTGATGATTTGTCAAAGGAATTAGGCGTTCACGAAGAGCCCAACATACCCCTGCCAAAGTAGCTGATTATGTAATTCACAAGTATTGAGCATTCAGATATCTTAGGCTTAGTGTTTGTCGATCATATGTGCCGAGCCTTGGTTCTCCCTCTCTCACATGTTCCGAGTTAGGGATGGTTTTGTGTCTCTCTATCAAATAAACCAATAGGGGTCCCCGCCAAACCACAGCTTACCATTAAAAAAAGGAATTAGACGTTTTTTTTTCAATAATTTTACTAGTTCTCTTTCATTGTGTTTCAGGTTTTGTAAAAACCATAAATCAAAGTGGAGACTAATTATTTTGGAGTTTTGGCCTTGCGATTTCTTCTTGGGCCATACTATGATGTCAGCCACTTGGCCCACTTCCTTATTTCGATAGTGCCACCCGTTACAATTTTCAAAAAACTTCGTCTACTTCAACCTAACGTTTCAAAAACACTGCTGCATCATACCTTAGGCACAGCTGTAAAGGCCCACATCTTTTAGCAAGGAACTCACCATATCAACCTTGTTCACGAGACAATTCTCGTACTAAAGTGCATATTCCGAGCTCTCGTGTTTGTGCATAAAAACAACTAGAGTAGTGGTTGCCACTTGGTAACATGTGGAGAAAAAGACGAAGCCTTAGACAGGACATGCAATTCCATGCATGGAAAGGGGCGCCCATATACAATTCCATCACATAAGTCAACAACCTGACCTAAAGATAACATGGGTAGGCGTAAAAAAATGGTTACATTATTACAAAAAGCACCGAATGAATTATATATTAACCACTTTAATAAAGGATGATAGCTTATTAGCTTCTATAATAAGTAAGGGCGGGCCCGCGAATGTACTGTATGAACACCAAATCCTGGTGTATGCACTTGGGCTACAGCAATGGTTTATGATTGAGAATTGACCCCATACTCCTTAGCTCGTGGTGGGCCTCATTTGTCACCATTTTCTATCCTAACTTTATGTTTATTATGAGTACTGGTGGCCGCATTTTTTATATTAAGTTCTTTTGTCGGCTGCAAAATTGGTAAATAATATGGTGAACGAGAGTGAGACCTATGGGAGAGCCCAACAATAAGAATGCACCATGTGTGCATGTTGATTTTCTTAAACCTAGGGCTGGCTTACGTCGCTTGTGATGTTGTGGCGAGAACCCATTTGCTCAGCCGTACTCTCACTCTCAGCATCGCTAGTATTATTCAATAATTAATAGTATTGATGACCGCATTTTTAATAAGATAATCGAGTATTAATTATCACATAGGTGTTGTCTATCATCACCACAACTCTTTACCATATACAACACACTTCATTATCCAACTCTTTGCCCTTGTTCTTCTCATGTTTTTAGAGTTTCAGGTATTATACTTGTTTGTCTAGTGAGAAGAAAGCCCGACAACCTCCTACTATTGCTAGGGCATGAATCTCCCTACCAACATCTGTTATTGGTACCGCTACCACTACTGTGCCATATTTTATAGCTGTTGAGATCACCACAATGAATCTGTTGAAGAGATTGAAAAACATCTCCTATGTTCTTACATATAATTGTACTTTGAACAACATTAATGTTCACCTCTATGTACTTTGAACAATATTTCCAAAGTAGACATTGTATGACATCTTATATCAGTCGATTTTTTTATTAAGTATTAGAAATATGAGAGGACAAATTATCAGCATAAGAACAGTGTCAGTTCCTTATGCGTGCAATAAGACATAAGAGATCATAAATTTATAGAGCATTGCTTATTACAGTTAGTACATTGTATCTTCAATGTATAATAATATCGTTGTAGATAGGTGGACAGTTGATATTTTAACACCTCTTTTTTTTTTATGTTCGACCATGATTCTTCATGTAGAATTTTCTATATGTTTTTAGAATCCATTATGAGTCGTGTGAGCCAATTAAGAGTGGGAACATGTCGGACCCACATATTTAGTGAGCTGGCTTGAATTCTAGGTGTCAATTATGGCTCTCAAATCACTCGTAGCATACATGTGTTATCAAGACCGTTAATTTGGTAAATCCCCATGAAACAACCTACATATTGATCCTGATCCAACAGATACGCATCACATCTACTGAATCAAGGCTGACAAAAAAAGATTAATGGTTTGTCTTCTTGTGTGTGAAAAAGTCCTTAGATGTAGTGTTTTAAACGCTGTGATAGTTAGCTAGTTAGCTAGGCTTTTCATTTTTCTTTTTCTAGAACTAAGATTTCATTTTTATAAGAGAATTTGTTACAAGGGAATTGCTAGTGTTCATCACAGAAGGCATTCCGCGGATGGGCTGTTGCATGTGAGAGCAGCCACCTCGTGAATGGAGACAAAATCTGCTGAAAATTGAGCCTTTGTGGCAGCTCTCACATGCAACAGACCATCTGCGAAATGCATTTTACAATGATACAATGTATATGGTATTTTGTCAAACGACTAGTTACTCCAACAACTTAAGCTGTTGGAGGAGGTGTTATTTAATCTTTTATACTTTAACACTCCCCCTCACGTGTGGCCCCTTAAAACCCTCTTTTTAAGGTTGGCCTACAGGTGGCCACGCCCCTCTTTTGGGTTCAGCCATTGCATGTGGATTTTTGCTGTCAAGGGGGTTTGATATTAGGACCTTTGCTCTGATACCATGTTAAACAACCAGTTACTCCAAAAGCTTAAGCTATTGTAGAAGGCGTTATTTAATCTTTTATACTTTGACATATTTACATAATTTTACATTGTATTATGATATAAGAATAATAATATATAAATTCCTTCGATATTTTTTTAAAATTTTTGGTTAGTTTTAAAACCTTTTGTACCTTAAGGGATTGAGTTGATCAAGCTACTTAGCAGGTTATTCTGCATGGGGATAGCAAGCTAGGTATATGTTATCCTTGAATAAGCTTATTATCATCATCCTCAGTTCACATCGAGAATAGTGCCAATGAGGAGGGTATACAATACAAGCTTGGTACCCAATCCCAGAAGTTTTATCAAGATAAAATTATCCAAGCATGATAGCCAATCGTAAGAACAACTTATACAATGATTTCAATCTGGGTAGAGTATAATGATCCAAGAAGTTTGCAAAAAAAGGTTGTCGGTTTGGAGAGACATTCTAAAATTGTCTTCTCTTTTCAAGTTGAAGGTAAGATTTAGAGTGTATAGGGGTGATAGAATATCATTCTGGCAGGATATGCGGTGTGGGGATGTGTCCTTTAAGTGTAGATTTCCGAGATTATTCAATATGGCTTCAAATAGGGAGGCCTTGTTAGCGATTGCTTTGAGTGGAATGAGGGTGTTCTTGTGTGGAACCCTAGGTTTAGAAGATCATTTTTTGAGTGGGAGGTGGAATTGGTCTCTAGCCTGTGGGCCCTTCTTGAGGGTTGTTACATTAAAAGGAATGGGAGGACAAAAGGCTTTGGATTGAGGAACCTTTTGGGACTTTCTCGGTTAAATCTTTCTATGAAAGTATTATGCCCATTTCTATCCCTTCATGTTCGGCAAAGGTATGGAAATTTCATTGCCCACCTAGAGTTTGTATCTTTGGTTGGGCGGTTTGTCGTGATAGAATACAAACTATTAATTTTCTGAGAAACCGTGGTATGTGGATTATTGATCATTGCCCACTATGTCTGCATGATGGGGAATCTGTGGATCGTTTGTTTATGCATTGTTCGTTCACTAGCATCATATGACAATTCATCTTCATGAGATTTGGGATTTGTTGGATTTTTCCAAAATCTATTCCGTCGCTATTGCACCAATGGGGAGGGGTTCCTTGGAAGGAAAAAGGAAAAACCTTGTGGAATTTTTTTATACTAGCTACGTGGTGGTCTACATGGAAGGAGAGGAACTCTAGAGTCTTTGAGGGGAAAGCCATGAATCCTCATTGGATTTACTTGAAGATTATCACCTTGGTTATATCTTGGGTGAGATGCCTCCCGTCATTCCGGTTTGTATCGGCTTTTGATCTTTGGGAAAGATGGCGGGAGGTGTGCTTTAGTGTTAAGCGCAGAGATCTTATTTTGCAAAGGTGGAAGCCTCCTGCTCAAAACATGTATAAGGTTAATTTCGATGGTGCAAGTTTTGGCAATCCAGGTCCGGCAGGAGTCGGAGGGGTTTGTCACAATGATAAGCGGGATGTTGTGTGGGCATACTATGGCTCTATTGGTGTGTCTGATTCCTCAGATGCGGAAGTGAAGGCGGTACATTTTGGCATTTTGAATATTGATAGAAGGTTGATGGATCAAACAATTGTTGAGGGAGATTCATTAAATGTGATTCGTTGGCTGAAAGGTGGGGTAGCTCCTCCGTGGAGATTTCTTTCCATTTTTGATGAGATTGAGGACTTAACTGCGGGGTCCACTATCGGCTTTCAGCATGTTAGAAGATCGGCAAATGATAAGGCGGATGCGCTAGCTAAGCGTGGTGTTTCTGGTGGTTCTATTTTGTGGTTCGACCACCTTCCTCCCCGAGAAGGGGTTTTCTCTGTATTTTGCTTTTTCTTCGTTCATGTTTCTTTCTTGCATCCTTTTGTAGATATGGGTGGTCCATCTTAGCCTCCTTAATTTGCTTTGATATATAATTATTGCCATTTCAAAAAAATAAAGAGTACAATGATCCAAATGGATTGACCAATGAATTATTAAATAATATTTATATAATTTATATACAAAGTGATAAGACATAATATAGAATTCAACTACAAAATAAAAATAAAAATACATCTATAGATTATTTGTGTCAATATAAGAGAGAGGACTTTAGGGGATAAAGAGTTGTCGGATGAGGAAGAAAAGGTGCGGTTGTAAGGGTTTGATCAAATGGCGAAAATGGAAAGTTTTTTGGGGATTGATTATGAAGAAGGTGTGGAACAAATTAAGAAGATGTTCGGTGATATTGAGAAGTGTGATGCCGGTGAAAAAAGGGGAAGACTTCGGGTAAAGGCAGTAGGGAACTGAAGGCCCTAAAAAGATAAAGAGCTTTCTTGCCATGGGTGTTGATACAATGTTCTAGGAAGCATTGATAGTGATGATTTTTGTGAGAATGCGGAGATGGTGTTCTTAGTTTGTTTTTGAAGATTGTTTCTTTCTGTTCTGGAAATGGATGTTATGACAACACTATCAAGTGTGCTTGAGGGAACGTGGTATTTCGCTGCTTGAGGATATATTGTTTGTTTGTCTTAGATATGATGGCGGATTTGGGCCCGATTAATGTCGTACTCGTGTTGCTTGAGAGACCTTCGTCTTTTGCGTATCCAGTCTTCTGGTATCTGTGTTTTTTCAATCTTGGATTGTTAGGTTGGGGTAGTATATATTTATCTGGGGTATTTTGCTTTTGGTTTTAATATTGTAATGGGGTGGGACTACTTGTCCTAAATTTCTTTATATTTGTTATTATCAATAGATATGTCAATTTGAAAGAAAAAGAGAGGGGGGGCTAATGGAATTGTGTCATTCCTAGGTCTTAGTATAGCCTATTGGATGTGTCATATGTCCATCTTTTTTCATTTCAATTCATTCTCAAATTTGAAGTCAAAACTGGCTATTGGGCTCCAAATTATGTTGTGTATCCGTTATTTGTTTTGGATTTTGAGAACCGATTTACATTGGTTTTGGACCCAAATTTACGTTTAATTTTGAGTCCAATAATTAGTTTTAGACTTAGAATCAATTCTCAAAGTCGGGAACAAACAGGGCTGTAGTTTTGACTCCAATAATCAGTTTTGGACTCAAAATCAATACACTCCATAAAAACTCATTATTCTGATTTTGCTCGACTTTGGCAATTGGCTCGATCCAAATGAATTTTTTATTAGAATTTTTTCAAATAAATTTATTATTTTATTTTTTTCCATTCCATGCATGGTCAAAATAATATGTCTATTCTAATCCTTGATTCCCGTAATCCAAACACAGACATAGACTAAAATCAAACTCAGGTTTAATTTAGCTACCACGTGATAATCAGTTAATGGTCCGGTTTAGTCTATTCGAGTGCGACCCGAGGTAACCCACTCAACCTTTCAACCCACATGTATAACAGGTTTCAGTAGAGTGATGGGATATACATAAAAGAACAGTGTATGCGAGAGAGAGAGAGAGAGAGAGAGGTTAGGTAGGAAGGAGCCACAGCTTTTGCATGGAGTGGGTCCCACGCGCCGGTTGGGAAGATTCGTGTCACAGAGAGAAAGCAACTTGCCCATTCACATTCGTCTTTTCTTATATCTTATTCTTCTTTCCCTCATAATTCATAAACCCCACATGGTCAGTTGGTCACCCAAATTTTATTTATTTTCTATTTACACTTCACCTCTCCCAGTCTCCTCTTCTTTTCTATTCCCATACACATTCCCTCACCTATTTTATTTACCTTTTGTCCCTGGCTTAATACGCGAGATGAAAAGATTTATATGCCCTTTTCTTTTCTAACAATGGCGAAATACTACAGTCAAACCTCTAAATTTGAAGACTTTTGATAAAGTGGAACGTTGGAGCCTCTACGCTAAAAACAATGGATCAAAGAATCCCAAACTTTTCTTTCAAATTTCAAATTAGGCACCCTCCACAAAATGAAAATTTCTTTCTTTCAACCTTTTTTCAAAGTAGAGTACATAGGCATGTTATTCAAAGTGGGTCCACACAATTTACCCACTTAGATCACTCCTCTATATTTAGATAAACAAAGCTTTCTATTCCAAGTTACTTCCTTCTAGATAGCATACACAGGCAAATGGTCATTGTATAAAGAGACTGACTATAAATAAAATGACCATACACAGACAAATGGTAATTATATAAAGAGACTGACTAGAAATAAAATGACCATACACAGGCAAATGGGGGTCGATTTATCACTCCCCTAACATTAAACGTTTCTTGTATCAATGTTGGGAGAAAAATGACACAATCAATCATGGTTTCCTTCAACTTCAAGACTACTACTTGAAAGAAACAAAATGGGGGAAAGCGATTAGAGAGAAAAAAAACAAAGAGTTTAGGTAGGATTTTGTCATTATCTTAAAAGAGAAGAACACATCAGTCATCAAAAAAAACTAAAGTATTTTTCTGTAATTTTTTATGGGTTGGTAAGTGTACTGTAGGTGGAGAGGAATATGTCGGTTGTCTTTTTAATCTGTTTTGCAGTAACAACTTTTCTGCACTCCACACTGTGTTTACATTTCATTTGAGAGGAGATTGAGATTGCTTTGCTTTCTCTCTACTGACTTTAATCTTCTTTTTCATTTTTTAATTGGATTTGTATAGAAGAAAGTAGAGTGGTGGTGAAGGTGCTTTTACCTTTATCTTTATGCAAATGAATGCTTAGAAGAAAAGAAGAAAAGAAGAAAAAAAGATAAAGAGAGAGAGAAGGGAAATTAAATGGATGCTCTGTAGATTCCTTTGCATTGGAGGCTTCTTGTTTCTTGCTCTCTTTTGAGTCTCTGGGTCCCTTTTTGCCTTTTGCCTTTTTTCTTTTTTCTCTCACAGGGTTTTGAGCTGTAAAACTGCTTTGTTTTGCTGTTATTTCAACTTCATTTGCAGAGGGTTTTGACTACTAATTCCTTTTGGGTTTTTGGTGGTCTGGGTTTTTTTAATAACTGAGCCTTTTTTTTTTCTTTGTTGGTGTTGGAGAGTTGTGTTTGAGGGTTTTGGCTCTGTGGCATGTGCTGATTGGTGCGTTTTTGAGAGATTTTCAGTTTTTGGGTGGGTTTTTTGAGATTTTTAGAGAAGAAGAAGAAGAAGAAGGAAAAGAATGGCCGTAGGAGGTGGCGGAGGAGGTGGCGGAGGAGGAGCGGCGCCACCGCCGAAACAGGACGAGCTTCAGCCACATCCGGTGAAGGATCAGCTGCCTAACATTTCTTACTGTATCACTAGTCCTCCACCATGGCGTGAGTTTCTCTTTATCTCCTCTTTTTACTGGTTTTTTTAAGAAGGAAGCTCATTTTATTTGGAAAGTGAAATTTTCTGCATTACTAGATCTTTTTTTTTACTGTGTTTGGAAATAGCTCTTCAGTTTTTTTTTTTTTTTTTTTTGGTTTGTTTGAAAGTTGAAACTCATGGAACCATTTTAGTAAAAATCTATTCACCATCTGATTTTTATTTAAACTTTATTTATTTTATCTTTAATTTTTTTATCTGTAAACTCCTAAGTTTTCCTTTTTATATTTCGGGTTGTAGCTCATTTACGTTTTCCTCTGATTTTTTCTTCAACACCCTCTCCCATCTTTTTTTTTTCTCTTGATGAAAATCTCATCTGGGTTTTTATGTTTATGGTTTGAAGTTTAAACTTTGAACCCAGTTTTCCTTAGGATTTGATGATACTCATTTGCATTTTTTTATCTCTTATTTATTTTCATGAATGCTTGTTGAAACCCATGAGTTTTTTCCCCTTCTTTGTTGCAACTGATTGAATTTTCATAAAAAAAAAAAATTGGAATTATTTTTGTTGGGGATTTTTTATGCAGCTGAGGCCATTCTCCTTGGTTTCCAACATTATCTTTTTCTTTTTTGATGGAAAAACTATCTGGGTTTTTATATTTATAGTTTGAAGCTTGAACCCAGTTTTCCTTCTGTTTTGGTGATACTCATTTGCATTTTTATCTGTTATTTTATATTTTTCATGAATCTTAATGCTTGTTGAAATCCATGAGTTTTTTCTGTGCTTTGTTTCAACTGATTGAATTTTCATCATGAAAAATTGATATGATTTTTGTGGGGGATTTTTGATGCAGCTGAGGCCATTCTCCTTGGTTTCCAACATTATCTGGTCATGCTAGGCACCACTGTTATCATTCCTACTGCTCTTGTACCACAGATGGGAGGAGGAAATGTAAGACAAAAACTTCTCTTTCATGTTTTCTTTTTTGTATACTTAATCATCTGGTACATCTAACTATAACCACAATTTGTTTTTCACAGGAGGAGAAAGCTAAGGTGGTCCAGACGATACTATTTGTTTCTGGTCTGAATACACTGTTCCAAACCTTATTTGGATCTCGATTACCTGCTGTAATTGGGGCATCATATACCTTTGTTGTGCCCACCATTTCGATCATTTTGGCCGGTCGATATAGTAATACCGTGGATCCTCATGATGTAACGATTGAACTCTTCCCTATCTGTTTTCCAATTTTCTGTGTTAATTTGGTTCTGATGATGAAACTTGGTTTTCCGATGCTATGCAGAGATTTAAGCAAACCATGCGTGGGACTCAGGGTGCCCTGATTGTTGCTTCAACTCTTCAGATTGTCATTGGCTTCAGTGGTCTTTGGCGCAATGTCACAAGGTTGGTTTTGAAATAGGAATGCCATATTGAACCATTTAATTTTTTTTCATTAAGTGCATATTGTTTACCTCTTTGTATTTTCTCAGGTACTTAAGTCCACTCTCAGCAGTCCCTTTGGTCGCTCTAGCAGGTTTTGGGCTTTATGAGCTTGGCTTCCCTGGGGTAAGCATTCTTTGGAAGGGACTATAAGTATGTACCTGTGTGTATGTGTATATCATTTATTTGATCCTTGTTTGGTATCTGACCAATTTCTAAATCGTTTCTTTTTCAATAATAGTGGGTCTTTCCTGAGATGACCTCTCCAGTATAATTTACATATTCAAGATCCTCCCCCACGCACCCATAAGAAAATTATTTGATTTTCTGTAGCTGAAAACTCTTGTCTTTAATGCTTAGGTTGCGAAATGTATTGAGATTGGGCTTCCGCAGCTAATTGCACTAATAATCTTTTCACAGGTAACATATTTTGATACCCGAATCTCATTTTTACTCAACAATTCAAGTAGCATCATCTGATTAATTAAGCACTGACAACAACCTATATCCCTTGTTGTCTTTCTTGTTTTCTAGTTTTGTTTGAGCAGGGTATTTTAATTTCCTTCAAATCTACTAAAGATCTATGTGGAAATTTTTGTTTGCAGTATATACCCCATATTCTACACTCACAGAGACACGTCTTTGATCGGTTTGCGGTTATTTTTTCGGTTATTATTGTTTGGGTATATGCACACCTTCTCACAGTGGGTGGGGCATATAAACATTCACCGCCAAAGACCCAGTTGCATTGCCGTACTGATCGTGCTGGACTTGTAGGTGCTGCTCCATGGTAAGGATAATCCTTGCTATATGATCTACATTTAAATATCTGCTCGGGTTGGAGGGGTGTGGAGCTCAGATCTAGTTTCTTTCACGTGCATTTAGTGTTTCTTTATATGATGAACCTTGGATGCAAATGCTTCTAATTACTATTAAAGTGATCAAGGTCCAATTTTATTCCTGGTTTTACGACAGAGCCATTTGCACTTCACTCTCCATGATGTTTGTTGGCATTTATCTCCATGTAGCCAAGATCCATTCTAGCAATAACTTGATACTAATGCCAGCATCAATTAAAGGTGGCTGTATGTTGTAACTTTGTTGGAACCAATTTGTCCATTCCTTGTCCTTTCAGCAAGTGCCAGTTATGCTCTTGGATGACTTTTTAATTCAGTTTTTTAGGCTGAGCTGGTGCCCACTAGATGCTATATTCTCTGCATACTTTGATTAGTTTGCTTTGTGACTTTAAGCACTGCTTTATAGAGACTTGGCATTATTTTTGAGGACTGGCATCAGAATTTTATATCCATTGGGTGTTTCTGGGGTCTGATTTGTGTCTGCAGGATAAGAGTTCCATATCCATTTCAATGGGGAGCACCCACATTTGATGCTGGAGAAGCGTTTGCCATGATGGTTGCTTCATTTGTTGCTCTTGTAGAGGTTTGTTCTCCGTACTCATATACTGACAAGTGGGATACCTTATTAGATGTTTAGATGATGGTTCCCACTTCCCACTATGCTGACTATTTGTAGTTAGAATTCTGTTCATATTTTGTACTTGGCATTATTGATCTGTAGTATTGAACGTTGATGCATGATGTCTTGTAAACTAATGAGTTTTATGTTTTCTTATATATTTTCCATGATAATGCAGTCAACTGGTACTTTCATTGCTGTTTCAAGGTATGCAAGTGCAACTCCATTGCCACCTTCTATTCTCAGTCGTGGTGTTGGTTGGCAGGTAATTAGAAGTTTTGGTCGTATGTCTCTCTGTTTCTTGATTTCAGTGTCGAACTGCTGCTGGACAGACTTCCGTGCTTTTTATTTCAGGGAATTGCTATATTGTTGGATGGGTTGTTCGGAACAGCAAGTGGGTCCACAGTGTCCGTGTAAGACTTATGAGAAACACCCTTCTTTATGTGCATATTTTGTTAGAAATTTGATTTTGGTTCACTAGAAAGTCACTGGTTTATCCATCTACAGCGAAAATGCTGGCTTGTTAGCATTGACACGTGTTGGCAGTCGAAGAGTTGTGCAAATATCAGCTGGATTTATGATATTCTTTTCTGTTCTTGGTAAGTTGTTCATCAACCGTATATCTGGCACATGCTCATTTTTTTCCTTTTTTCCATGGATAAGACGAAGATAAATCCAAATTGTAAGTACACATCACTGTTTAAAAACTCCCTGCATCGATCATCGACTCGCTTGAGTCAACATGGTTTCGTTCAAGTCCAAGTTTTGTCATACAAAGTCAATCAGAGACTCCTACTTGTGCAAGTTAATGGAACGCTGACTGCGTCAATCATTGACTCGCCCCACTGGACTCCTTTTTGCCTTATACCAAGTTCTTGTCCAACTCCGAGTTTTTAAACACTGGTACTGGGTACACATTATGGAATGGGAATTGAGGTTCCTGTAAAGAGACAGGTTCTTGCAAAACTGATTTTATTAGATGAGTCTGTGATGTTGCTGGCCATTCTGCATATGATGGAAAGAAATATCTATATTCTCTTTGATTCTGGATTTCTTCAACCCAACACCTTTTGCCTCATAAATTTTAACCTCCTTCCACCATTAGTGGAATGGAAAATGAGCTTGCTGATGTATTGGCTATGTCCATAGTGCACCGGGATCTGTTGTATGAGGGCGCTCTGTACCCTCTTTGTAGTTCCTCTTGCAGTATATTATCCTCTCTTAAAAAAATAGTGGAATGGAAAACAAATGGATGCAGAGTTGTAATCCTTCTAGCAAAGTGCAAGCTTTGTCTGTATTAGAAATCTAATCCCAAAATGTCTAGTATATGCCAACTCTACCTTATGCCACTACTCTAAACTTGCCTGGAAAACACGCTGGACCCAATTGCTGGTATACTTCTTTCGAAATTCAATTTAGAAGTCCCAGCTGCCAGGAATTTTCATTGCTAAGTGATGGATGATCCCTTGTCAAGGAGCCACTGCATTGCAATCACTCAGTATATAACTGACACTAATGTTCAGATGGATCATATTCTGTTTTAATCCTCTCTATGACATCTGAATGTCTACCACTTTATATAAGTTCTTTACTCTTAATCCTAAGAATTAAGTATTAGGAAACTTATATATAGTTGGCATAGACATCAGATTAATATAATTTAAGTATTATGATATCATATTGATGATTTTCTGTGGTCTACTCTTCACATTCACTGTTTATTAGACTATGGTAGGAAGTGACCAATTTGATGGGCGGTTGCTCAAGTTCTTGGTGATATTTAGTATAATGTTTTACAAAGTTTGCATGAATTTATGATGTCATTTAGCTAGTGTTGTAACTTTGTCCCTATTTTGTAAAGGTGGAGAATGAGTTTTACAGCTAAAAGGATCAGATCCTGTAAAGTTCAGAATTCTTAAAATATATAACTTAAAAATGCTCAAAAAAAAAAAAAAAACTAAAAAATGCGCCTCGAAGGCCCAGAACCTCAGATGATTGGAAGGATATTGTGCTTCAAGTACATGTAGTGCACCTGTGGATAGAATTTTAGTAAAAACTTGTCAGATTCTGTCAGTTCTATGAACTATACTGTTACTTCTTGTAGTTATGCTGAATACTTTTGGGTTGCAAGTAGATTGCAAGGATATCTAGTGGGGGTGATTGATGAAGTAGAATATTGGGACTATCTGAGTGGTGCTAGTTAATAAGAACCTGGTTATACCATTCAAAAAAGAAAAAAAAGAACCTGGCTATAATTGCAAATCATTTGAACATTCCAGGAAAATTTGGAGCCGTTTTTGCATCCATTCCAGCGCCAATTGTTGCAGCCTTGTATTGCCTTTTCTTTGCCTATGTGGGTAAGTATTGTGATGACAAAAAGCAGCTTTGTATTTGTTATCCCTGGTCTGTCCTAGGCATCACTGCAAGATTTTCATACACCATGAGATCATACACTTTTTTTTTATTGTGCATGAACAGGTTCGGCAGGTCTCAGTTTCCTCCAGTTTTGCAATCTCAACAGCTTCCGAACTAAGTTTATTTTAGGATTCTCTATTTTCATGGGTTTATCAGTGCCTCAGTACTTCAAAGAGTACACAGCAGTTGCTAGCTATGGTCCAGTTCACACTAATGCGAGATGGGTATGCATAGAAACTGTCATCTTCCAAGCTATACTTGATCTATTTAATCCCCAAGTTGGCCAATAACTGAGTGTTTCACTCGTTTCTCGTTTTGCAGTTCAATGATATGATCAATGTGATGTTCTCTTCAGAAGCTTTTGTTGCAGGCTTTGTAGCATTCTTTTTGGACAACACTCTGCATCGCAAAGACAGTGCAACAAGGAAAGATAGAGGTTATCATTGGTGGGATAAGTTCCGTTCGTTTAAGACCGATACCAGAAGTGAGGAATTCTACTCCCTACCTTTTAATCTCAACAAATTCTTTCCATCAGTCTGATTGTGAGACAATGTTATCCAAAACCGCACTGATCTTGTCCCAAGGAGCTCTTTAGGCAACAATATGATGTTTTTTTGTATTGGTCCAGTGGACAGCTTGGTAGTATAATTCAATCCCTTTACGGGATGCATCTGTTGCATTTTTTACATATATCTTTTTCTGTATATTTGATAAGTTAAGTGGATTCCAGTAACAAAAAGAGAAGAAAGCTTTTTACTTGCTATTCTTGAATTTGATCTTGTTTTTACCCTTCATTCACCTCGTGCACTTTTCTTAGCACTATGGAATGAAATATTATCGACCATATGTTTGTCTTCAGATCTGTTGCCTTGCCCCAGTGCTCTGGGAGAATGATTGAATTTGCTTTAGGAAAATTGCTCGGTGTTTTGGTAAATAATGCTAATGTTTGTGCAATTGATGTGATCCTTCTATAACTACTAATAAATCATAAATCAGTCATCACTGGAAGGCAACTCAATGGAGGGTATGA
Organism: Tasmannia lanceolata; assembly: GCF_043159265.1. Classification (NCBI taxonomy): domain Eukaryota; kingdom Viridiplantae; phylum Streptophyta; class Magnoliopsida; order Canellales; family Winteraceae; genus Tasmannia; species Tasmannia lanceolata. The sequence continues at coordinate 2,355,020 of NW_027518695.1, read as the reverse complement.
GGATCAGCACCCTATTATTATCATCATCATCATCAAGCTAAATTTCTTTTCCCTATATAAAATAAATGTATTGCTGCTTTGGGTGCACCTTTAGTTAGGTGAGAGTTCTCCTAATGGGGGAGGAGTAAGCTGCCCTCCCTAATTTTTTTGACTGAATTCCATGCTCCTGAACCTTTGTTTCTATACAAGTCCATACTCTCCCACCCTTTCCCATGGTCGTACTTCTTTTTCCTTCACAATGTAAATCAGAAATTTCCATTATACACTTCTTTTCCATAAAGGGATTTTTTACAATGCAACAGATGCTCTTTGAAAGAACTCTTTGATTACTTTATAGTTTCTGTATATTTTTTACAAACTTCCAATGACTTCTTTGAAAGAACTCTTTGATTACCTTATAGTTGTTTTAAAGGGATTTGTTTGTTCTTGTTTATTAATTTTTTTAACTATTGAACGTTGGTAGTTAATTCTTCTTTTGGAGTGGATTGCCCAATTCTACATTAATTTATTCGTTTTGCCCTTGTTTTTTTTAGTTTTGATGTGATTTCTTCTTTGATCTTCACTGTTTTCTTGCATCTCAATTCTCAAGTATCTCTTGAGGGTTCAGCACAGTCAATTTGCATCAGCTAATTTTGTGATCTTCATAATAGTCCTCTCTTTTAATTGTAACAAGGGGAGTACCATTTGTGCTCATTGGTAGGTATGCGCCCCCATAATGAAGAGGGCGAAATGGGTCTATTAGATTTGCCAGAAAGTCCTTGCTTGATATTTTTTAGATTATTAAGAATAGATACTACACTTGATCAGGCAAAAGGACCGATAAAGGTATACCTTGTAGCTGGATAAGTAAGGTGTGAAATGAAGTAGGTGTTTGGAAGTACAGTAGTGAGATAAATTTGAAGAACCTATGGAAACTCCTTGGGTCAAGGCAGTCTCTTAGTCATAACTTATAACCACCCTACAAAACCTGTTCAGTAATTTAAGAATCTTACCCATAATGATAGAATCAAATCAATTAGAATTGAGATCTAAAATAGGCTTCTGCAGTTGGGTTCTCAACAAACTTGACCTGTACTCTGCATAATCCCCACTTCCCACTTTCCTCCTAAAGTGGAGTCCTGCAGCCTGCACTGACTTCAGGCAATATGTGAACCCATTTTGGGGAAAAGAATGGTTTTGATCTGAGCCCTGAATTGTATTAGGTGTTATGTTGCATCAACTGTGTGCGGCTACATTTTTGCCACTTTTTTTGTGTTCTTTTAGCATAATCTGTCCCTTATAGGGTGCATTGTACTCATTCTCTTGGGAGATTTTCATCAGCTTCAGAGACGTTAGAATTGCATGCAGAATTTTCTTAGTGATTTGGAATAATTATTTACTTTTCAATGACTTTGCTGCCTACCAATATTCTGAATGAGTGCTGTTGCTCATATTTTCTGTTTCTATTTGTCTGTTTGCATGCTACTAATCGGATGTTCAGGATTGTTTGATGAGGGTCTTTATGCCATAAGGGCCAATCGATTTCTTCATTACAATGGAGGCACAGACTGATTGTTAGGCAGAAGAATGTTAGTCCTTGGACTAGTAAGGTAGTCTCCACCATACAGTGGGCATGTATAGAATGGTCGTAACCATCTGATTGGTGTCGTCTAGGTGGGCCATGGACCGATATCTGAAAATCCGAATGATTTGATTGTTGGACATTTGTGGATTTATTTTATCCTTGGATAGGCTACCCCCCCGTTCTCGTCAGGAACAGTCTATATACTATACAAGCAGTCTAGTCAATACTGGGATTACTGGGGCGTTTGGATTTCCAGAATTAGGTGCTGGAATTGGTATCTGTTTCCAATGCTGCCCAATTCCAGCATTTGGTTCAAAAAAAGAATGGAATCAAGGGGCATTCCTGATAAGGGGTTGGAATTAGAAGGGGAAATGCTTGAATATATTTCCCATCCCGAGAGTTTTCCACCCGAGTTGGAATGAAATTTTTATTAGAATTTTTTTAAAGGGAAAACTGTTTCTGAGCTCGAGCTCATATAAGCTTATCTGAGCACAAGCGTTAAAAACTCATGTGGGCCCACATTTTTTGGGTGATCTAAAGCTTTCATTTGAAAGGCCCTTACATGGATAGGGTGTGTGCCAAAAATCAGGTCCATTAGGGTCATCCTAACCCATCCAAAACTGGAGGGCAAAATAGACAGATATTGTTTCTCCACAAATCTGCCCATTTTTCCTCCACAAATGTCTTCTGTGATGGTCTCTAGCAAATCTCTTAAAATTAAAGTAAAAAATTCTATTTTCCAAAAATGCATTCATGGAAAGTTCTTTTAATTTAAATTTAATTTATACTATGAGATAAAATAAATAAATAGCAGCATGCTAAGGAAACTAAAGTTCCATAAAAGCACAAAACCTTATAAGGTTTTTAATAAGAGGATAGAGTTGCTGCGAGCTGCACTCGAGCACATAAACAGGGTGGGGCCACATTTTGGGTGGGATCCAAAGCATTCATTTGATGGGCCCTTTCATGGGTAGGGTGTCCACCAAAAATCAGCTCTCCACTAGATCACCATTTGTGGGCAAAAAATGGATATATTTGTGGACAAACAGTATCTGTCCATTTTTTGCCCCACAAATGGACACCCATTGGTGATCCAATGGAGCTGATTTTTGGTAGGTCCACCATCCATGATGGGGCCTTCCAAATGAATGGTTAGGATCACCCCCCCCCCCCCCCCCCCCAATGGCCCTACCTCCTGTTTCTGTGCTTGAGCGCAGCAACCCTTTTCTCTTTTAATAAATTATTTGTTTTAGAATTTATGGTGAGTCGAGTTTTTTAGTGTATGAACCGTACCCCTCGAGATGCCGGCCCCACCATCGAGATGTTAGGCCAGACCATTCCTCCAAGGTTCCCTCTAGACCTGGCAAAAAGTTACCTGGACCCGTGGGTCCACCAGGCTGCCCGCAATTTACTGGGTCCGGGTCACTAGTTAGTGACCCGTTTGAAATTTGACCCGGCCGTATGGGTCACGTAAAAACTGGGCCGGCCGGGTGGACCCACGGGTGCGCGCCTGTAAAAACCCAAATGATTTAGATTTTATATGGTGTAAGCCCTTATAAGCCCGTATTTTTCAGATTGTACTGTACAGACCACATCTTAGGATGATCTAAACCATCCATGTGATGGAACACAACTTAAATTGGTTATGCCCCAAAAATCATTTCCTTACGATGATCCTAGCCCTCCAATGTATAGAGGTTTCCATAAATAATAATATGCGGTTCCTACATAGATCAGAGAAAGGATCATCCTATAGAAATGATTTTTTGGGCTCAACCTATTTACGTTATTACCCATCACATGGATGGCTTGGATCATCCTATTATAGTGTGGGAATAAAAACAGCAAAAAAAAAAAAAAAGAAGAGAAAACCGGACCCGGCCCCTACGGGTGGGGTCAGGGTCACCAAATTGTGACCTGTATCCGTAAGGCCCGGACCCGTATAGGTTGGGTGAAACCCGGCCCTGCCCACCCGTTTGCCAGGTCAAGTTCCCACAATGAAAAGTCATAGCCAACAAAACACTCATCATCCACACCTCCAATTAGGGGTGTAAATGGATATTCGAAAATTCGATTACCGTCCGCATCCGAATCCGTTTAAAGCGAATATTATCCGAATCCGTTTCAAGCGGATATTATCCGAATCCGTTTATGAGATATCCGGCTCTTAGCGGATGCGAATCTGGTAAATGGTATATCCGATCCGTTTAACATCCGAATCCGAGAAGTAAATCCTTTTTATTTATTATTAATAATATCATTAATATTTATTTTTAGTAATGACACACTATCTTTTGTTTCTATAAGAAAAGTGAATATTCTTTTTAGAAAAATAAACATATAAACAAAAATAGCCCAAACCCATTCCATCAAAATAACCCAAACCTATTCCATCATATACAAAAAACAAAGAAGGAAAAACCCAAAGACCACTACCAACACTATCATCCATCCCCATCGCCTCCCTCTCTCTCTCTCTCTCTCTCTCTCTCTCTCTCTCTCTCTCTCTCTCTCTCTCTCTGCCTTTGTTTTAAAAGGAAGAAGAGGATCTCATATATTTTAGGGTTTGAGAGTTAATTTTGTGAAGAGAATGTAGAGGTCTAGTTTTAGGGTTTGAAAAATTCATTCGAGTAAATAGGAGAAAAAAGATAAAGTGCTGCAATAAAATGTTCGAATTTACTGGATAAACGGATACGGATAATATCCGAATTCGAACAATATCCGACGGATACGAATTCGGTAATAGATATTAAATATCCGTCGAATCCGAATCCGAATCCGAATTCGGATAGTGTATACTGTAATCGAATTCGGATATAGCCATATCCGCTCCGAATTCGATCCGTTTACACCCCATTAGTACATTTTTAGACCATGGGATCACCTACTAAATGAAACAGTCTTGACAATGGGGTGAGCGGTGGGCCAAATGACAATTGTGTCATGTTTTTCCTTCAAGTTGAAATTAACAGGCAAAAATACACCTATTCAATGATCAAAATCATTCTTCTGCTAGGCCCACCTATTCCCAACATTTTCTGGTAAAGAAAAACGGACCTTTGGTCATGGAATTCTTTCTCAATGTTCAAAACCTCCATATATGGCAATATAGAACAAGAGACTTACCCCATATAATTTCTCATATGAGATTTATATCATTGATGAAGTGTTAATATAAATAATAGAAGAAATTTTATTGTAATTACACCAGCAAGTTCGCCAACTCGGAAGAATTCAAGGTCTCATCCAAGAGGTAAATATAGCTAAAAACAGCAAGCATTTCATGAAATGCAGGACCCTGCATGCGCTTTATGGTGATAAACATGGTATTGAGTTCAGTTAAACTAAGATATATAAATTGCACCATTTAACTAGCAAAAGAATATGATGAGAAACCGTTCATCATTCTGCATTGACATTGCCAATATACAGAATATAAAGCCATTTGATGATAAGATCATACAAGTGTGCACTGAAGTTCCATGCGTAGTTTCCTGGACAAAACATGTGTAACGATAATCCTCCACGAAAACAAGTACCTCATGTCACAGATTTGATCACTTTAAATGCGTAGCTTCTTCAGGATCCACACAATGCGGTGAAGAAACTGTCACTGACTGGGATTAAGAACTTGCAACCTTTTCCTTTCAAATTCGAGCTATATAAAAACGAAGGAGAAACAATAGTTACTTGGAAACATTTGATATGGGTAAGAGTTTGGTTTTGCCTGACTCATCGGTTAAAAAAAGCCTTACCACTTTCTTAACCCGGTCATTCGCAGCTGGAGTTCCTCCACTAACACTTTCAGGGAGGTATGGGCTGCTAACACGCACTTCATTAATCACGACTATGACCATCTTATCCCAATGAACTGGAAGCCTGATAATACAAGCGTGCTAATTGAGCAAGCATACAACCATTCAAAAAAATAAAAAGATGAACATGCATACATTTGACAGTATGGACTAAGGATAGAGGACACGACTCATGAAAATGTAAGGTGACTATAGAATTAACACAATAGTTGCTTCAAATATTTGGTTTTCCAAGACACTTCAACCCATGTGGAATGTTAAAGAATTTTATATAAAAAAAAATGACGCACGAGGATTATGGTGTACCAACCTTTCCATAAGGTGCAAAATGAATGCAATGGCTTATCCAATGGCACTTTGTGTGGGATGGACTTTATCATAGCAATATTCAAGAGTCAACATGCTGCTCAAGTTTGTCATGTGCCTTGTTTTTATGTACATTAGTCAAAGCTAAAATGCCAAAACAACCACGTCGATAAACTAGAAAGTATCCAAGGAAATATTTTTACCCTCACATTTGTATTAAGTTTTGAGGTGCAAAGGGATTAGAGAGAAATATAACAAGCAAGATGCTCATATAAGATCTGCAATTCTTAAACAGTACTTAGTGACCAGTTAAGTTCACAAAATTGGGACCAACTCCGCAAACCACGCGAATAATTTTACAGAAGTCTCAATCAAATTCAACAGAACAGTAACACAAGATCAATTTCATCCATGGACGAGATAATTTCAAGATAATACAAAACCTACTTGCTGCTACATGACTAAGGCTTCACCCTGTTAGCACTTACAAAGTTCATATCCACTTCCACATCCAGCCCAACACATATCTACTTCTATGGCCTGCATGCTTTTTCCTATGCTCTGCACGAGGGTTTGATGATCACAAAGTCTTGACGGGTCCCACAAACTCAAGAGACATCATAGGGGAAGTGTAAGATCTGGTTGAGTTGGGTGTGTAGCATTTGGGAAGTGTATCTAGATTCTCATAATTTTCAGCTGTTTGGGTGACAAATCCCCACCCCATTTTAGGGTGGGACTAATCCCTATGGATGTGCGCAATCACCCGTACGCAAAACGGGTTTACTACAGGAGGGTTCGAACTCTCGTCACTAGGGAGCATACCCATGACTTTAAGCCACGAGCCACACCCGATTTTATTATAGTAGACAGGAATGATCTTGTTGCATGTACTGTACAGGGTGAGGCATTATAGTGTAGGTTTGAGCCTGGTAGAAGGATGCACAGTCACCAACAGGTTGCACATGCACATGTTAGAACAGAGTACCAGAGATAACAGAACACACACACACACATAGAGAGAGAGAGAGAGAGAGAGAGAGAGAGAGAGAGAGAGAGAGAGAGAGAGAGAGAGAGAGAGAGAGAGAGAGAGAGAACATGTGGGTGTAGGTTTCTGAAAGTCTAAATCTCCTCTCAACAAGATCGTCAATATCGACCAGCAGGATGGATAAATTTGTTCATAAGAGATGAGAGAATAGACTCAAATTCAACTGATAAACACATCAGAAACCTATAATGGGATGACTTATCATCACGGTTTTAAATTTCGGTTTCGGAATGCGTTTTGGTCCTCCCCGAAAACGAAATTTTAGCCGAAATCTAACGAAACCAAATTCTGGCTATTTTTTCTCCTAAAAAATCGAAATTTCGGACGAAATCTAACGAAAACAAATTACGGCTATTTTTTCTTCTAAAAAATTTCGACCGAAATTACAAATATTAAATACTTATCAAAATCCAGATTTTTAGGGTGAAATCCCATAAATTTTAGGATAAATGAAATTTCGACCGAAATAAACTACGGTTTCGAATATATTCAATTTCAATTTCGTTCTTGACTGAAACCCGAAATTTCGGATTTCAGTCGAAATTTAAAACCTTGCTTATCATCTCAAAAAAGTTTATTTCCACTCCATGTTAACATTACTGGTATATTCCCACTCCATTTTAATATTCCTGGACCAAAGCATCTACATGCAAGGTCAATGCATAAAAAACCATATTTGTTTACAAATGAAAAGTCAGGATGTTTTTACTTTTGACCATAGAAAGAAAACAAAGGTTGCGTGCTATGCACCAGGATAAATATATCCGAACTTTGACTCTCTTTAAGTTTTAAGGCAGTTAAAGGATGAGATTCGTAGATACTTTGCATGGGAATAAAGCAGCTCCATGCTCTTCTCTTTAGTCCAGTGAAAGCTCCCCAACCAGTCTCAACTTATGGCAAGGAAGAAATTGTGCAGATTTGTCCAAGAGGAAAGACATAAATCCCAATTATGAGAATGAATGGTGAAGCTCAGTTGGTGCGCCTAACCAGCAAATTCCAGGCAGTTATTATGCAGAACACTCTTGGAAAGCACAATCCCCATTCCCCAGTCCCAAACCACCCCTAAGCAATTGCATATGAAAGCTTAAATGAAAGCTTGATATAAAGTCTAGCTCTTTTGCTAGTTCTTTTCGAAAGCAATTCTCTCATGCCCCCTTCCCAATCAAGAAAAGATATTAGATCATATGAAGATTGGAGAAGCACAGGTATTATATGATAAGATAAGCCTAGAATGTCATTGGAACTAGAAGCACAACTCCAACCAAAGTAGCACATCTGGATGATCTACAAGACACTCCCGAAATGTAAACCACAAAGTAGATCCTTGTAGCAAAGTATATCCACTTCAAACCACCAAAGAATAATCTTACAATTGTAGACCTGATCTGTCGATGCCTCGCTGAAAATTAATGTATTGTTTTCAAATCGGAGATAGATGATGCATCCCGCCTACCTCAATCTCACCTCTTCCACCAATCCATTCCTTTCAATCAACATGAAGACCTGACTCAAAGCCTCGCCAACCAAGATTAAAAAGAAAAGGGAGAGAATTGATCCTCTTGCCGAAGAAGACAGTGTGAGCTACTGATAAAACCCCTCAGTTCCCCATTGATGAGAATGGAAAGAGAAGGGTAAGAGATGCAAGCCTTCATCCAACCTCTCCATTTCTTCCCAAACATCATTATTTTTAAGACGAAATCAACAGAGTCCCATTCCACATGGTCGCATGCTCTCTCCATATCCACTTTGCAAATAATTCCTTCCCCGATTTCTTCCAAGCATTCATTATCCACAAGTAACCCATCCAAGATTTGTCACCCCATCACAAACGCCCTTTAGAATGGAAAGATAATATCACCCATCACCCCTTTCATCCTCTTTGCCATAGTTTTAGCTAATTGATCTGAGATTTCTAGCCTCCCTAGATCACCTTTTTTTTTGGGGGGAAAGAGAAATGAAGGTGGCCTTCATCTCTTAGCAAAAGTTCTCCCTTGATGATGAAGGTGGCCTTCATCATTACCTTCATCCCCCTAATAGTGTCCCATGTATCTTGATAAAATGCAAAGTTAACCTCACAGGGCCCGGGCCTTATCTCTGTCAAGCAAAAAGATCACCTTCCTGATTTCCGCTACCTCAAATGTCGCTTCCATGATAAAAATGGAGTTCCTCGATAATCGCCTGAAATTTAACCCTTCCAAAATTGGTCTCCATCTTTCTTTTGTAGTGTACAACTACTGATATAAGTGAACAATCTTCTCCTCAATGACCTTGTCCTATTCAACTAAAGACCCATCAACCTGAAGACAATTTATAGCATTTGCAATTTTGTGAAAAAAAAAATACAATATTTTTGTACCATTCCTTCAGCCAAAAAGCTTTAGATTTTTGCCTCCAAATGATCTCTCCCAATAACAGAACCTTCTCATAAATGAGAAAAATAACCTCCCATTTGTATTTATCCTTCTCCTTAGAATTTCCTTCTTCCATTCTTCTATCAATTGTTTCAATGGCCTCGACCAATGGATCATTTTTAGACACTATCAAACCAAAAAAATTGTTCTTCCATGTCTTAATTCTACTTTTAATATGCTGCAACCTCTTGTGAAATTTTAAACCCTCCCAACATAAGAGCTCCATTTCACTACGCCACTCTTCAATTAGCTTTAGGAAACCCGGAATTTTGAGCTACAGATTTTCAAATCTGAAAGCAAGAAAGGTATGACAAACTGGAGTATGATTGGAAGGTAGACTAGGCAGAGCACACTGAAACAAATTTGCAAAGAGACTTTCAAAAAAGTACTGTGAGGGAAAGGTGAAAACAACCCCCATTGGGAAGTGAAAGAAACCAGAAATATGTCCAATCTAGCCAAAATAATCTTCGATCTATCGTTTCTCAGGTCAAAACTGAGAACCCTCCATTGGCAGATCCATTACCCACACCTGTTTATGAGATCCTTGAATTCCTCAGCTTGTGGAGATCTAAGACCTTCCGTTCTTTCCGTGTGCAAACCGAATTGTATTGAAATCACCACAGACACTTCAAGGGATACTACCCCAGTTTCTGGTTTCTTCCAGTTTTTTTTTTTTTTGAAAGGTCAAAGATTTCATTAAAATAGACTGAGATGGTCGAGGAACAATGAACAATAAGCACAAAGTAAAATAGCTATACAAAGACAAGAAAGAAACAAAGAGAGTAGAAATCAAGGAGGAAGAAAATTGAATTGCTCCAATGCCTTCATATGAACTTCGGATCTAGCAAGCTTATCCGCTTTACCGTTAGCCGATCTTCTAATATGGCGAAAGGAGATTCAAGAACTCCCCACAATGTCTTGAATCTCGTTAAAGAATTCCGCAAAACACCAAGGGAAAATGTGAGACCTAGATAACCACCGAATCACATTGAGATTCTCCTTCCATCACCACACGATCAAGACCTTCCCCCACTAGAAACTTTACTCCTTGGTGTACAGCACGAGCCTCCATTTCACTAGAATCCGCAAGGCTAATAGGTCCCACAAAGGCCCATCTCACCGTCCCCTCCTCATCTCTAAGCACGCCCCCAACTACCCCCCTGGTCTCTTCTAATTCTCTATAGACCATAATTTTAAAACTCTCCCGCATCATCATGGACACCACTGAGTCGACTCCTAAACCTTGGCCGTGTTCCGTGTTTTTCCTTATAGTAAATAAAAACTACTTTGGCTCTCTAGAATTACGACCGCGTCAACCGAGTACTCGGCCGCATCAATGAATACTTGACCACCAAGTCGACCCCCTTTTACCTTGGCCGCGTTCCACTTTTTGCCCTGTAGTAAATAAAAGCTACTTTGGCTCTCCCGGATTATGACCGCATCAACCGAGTACTCAGCTGCGTCAACCAAGTACTCAACCACATCATGCCGAGTCGACTAGGATTTTCTTCGGCCGCGTTCCGCGCCACATCCACATTATGAAACACTGCTCTAGAAACCCTTGAACGAACAAGAATGAGAAAGGGCATCAGTCTCCGAGTTATCTGACCGTCAAACTTTATATCCCTCCATAACATGCTGAATCTCCTCGATGGCATCCGCAACTCTCCACGGGAGTCTGGAGTCCTCACACAAACACCTGGTCACTTTGGGAGAGTCTCCCTCTATGATCATCTGATCTAACTATAAATGGTCCAAGATCTCTCTCCATGAAGAACTGCCGGAACCTTCGCCTCGTTTGAGTCTTTTATTCTGAGAAGGCACACAGCGTTGCACCGTTCTCATTTCTTGGGAGACCCCCTAAATTCTCAACCATTGATCATGAAATTGATATGTATATATATATATATATATATATATATATATATATATATATATATATATATATATATGAGAAAACGGTTTCTACACACATGTGTAGATAAGTTATCTACACACTAGCTTAAAATACAGTGGAGGCCCACATTGTTTGGGTGATCCAAACCATTCATTTGATTGGCCCTCACATAGATAGGGTGTCCACAAAAATCAGCTCCACAGGATCATCCTAACGCTTCAAACCGTGGAGACAAAAATGGACAGATTTGTGAAGGTTTATACACGTCCATTTTACATCCACAAATCGTAGGGTTGGGATGATCCTATGGAGCTGATTTTTTATGGACACCCTATCTATGTAAGGGCCAATCAAATGAATGGTTTGGATCACCCAAACAATATGCCCTCCACTGTATTTTAAGCTAGTGTGTAGATAACTTATCTACACATGTGTGTAGAAATTGTTTTCTCTCTCTCTCTCTCTCTCTCTCTCTATATATATATATATATATATATATATATATATATATATATATATATATATATATATATATATATATGGGGAAACGTTTTCTGCGCGATACCTCAGATAAGTTATCTGAGCAAGACGTCAAAAAATCATGTAGGCCCTTATTATTTGGATGATCCAAAGCGTTCATTTGATAGGCCCTTACATAGATAGGGTGTGCCCAAAAAATCAGCTCCATAGGATCATCCTTACCCTTCGATTTTTGGAGGTTAAAAATAGACAGATTTGTGGACGTTTATACCCATCCACTTTAACCTCCACAAATCGAAGGGTTAGGATAATCCTGAGGAGCAGATTTTTTGTGCACACTCTATCTATCTTTGGACTATCCAAATGAATGCTTTGGATCATCCAAACAATGTGGGCCCACATGATTTTTTGAGCTCTTGCTCAGATAACTTATCTGAGGTATCGCTCAGAAAACGTTTTCCCTATATATATATATATATATATATATATATATATATATAGGGAGAGAGAGAGAGAGAGAGAGAGAGAGAGAGAGAGAGAGAGAGAGAGAGAGAGAGAGCGAGCTTCCCACAGTAAATCCATATCCATGTAACTTAGAAGTTTCACATGGTACCACCTTTATAAAACTAATTTGATCAATATGCTCATTTATTATTTTATTCAAACAATCATTAATCTTTTAAGATTCCTAATTTCAATTGACTTCGAACTCTCATCAGTCATCACCAAAAATCTGCAGTGAGCTAGATTCCTCAAAGACAGAACAAAATGCAAGCTTAGACTCTTGACTCTGTTTAGTCTTCCAAATGATTTGCGATGTGGCAATTGTAGTTTATAGAAAGTTTAGCGATAAATCTTTGTCATTGTTAAAGATTTGTGACCTTCGTCATCCCTCCCAGAATATCAAAGCTGGACATGAAAATTCCAAAGTACCTAATTTGAATTTCCTATTTCCAGAGAGAGCTAAAATCAGACCAACAGTATCATTTAAAAAAATATATATATACACCAACAGATGAAAAAGGGTAACAATCTTACGTCTTAGATAAGGAGTAAAAAATTCTCTGATCTGAGCCTCGCTTGTGACCCCTACTCCAATCCTCTCCGCCTCAATCTCTGCTTGTCTGCATGGTCATCTCATTAACAACTGAGGAAAGACCAAAAAAATGAGAAAAACAAAATAAAATGGTATATGGGTAATGCCCAAAATTGCTCCCAAAGATCCCAATATGCACCCATAGAGCTAGCCCATCATGTAACTCAGCACTCATTCATCGAGTGTAGAGCTACATCCACAGCATCTATTGAATCATTAGGAATCCTTTGTTTCCCCCTTTCTTTTAAATATGATCTATATGGATAAGAGTGATGCTTTGTGCTATTGAGTGCAATATATTTTTTACATTAATACAATGATATGGGTCCTGTCTAACCCTAGCTTACCTATAAAAATAAAAAAAGGGTTATGCCCAAAATCAAAATCTGACCTTAGAGCGGGTTCTTCTCTTGCTTGGACACTGTTAAGATCTACGTAACATTTATTGAGATGAAGGGGATCTTCTGCTCTGCCCAATAGCGAGAATTCCTTCATATAGTTGGCCTTTTAACAGTCTAACGTTCCAAGACAGAGAAATATAGAGAAAAACGATATGGATGACGAGGATGTTGGAAGGCCTATCGAAGGTGATGATCTGACCTTGGATCTCGTCGCCTAAGGGGGGCGCATGCGTAATGCAGGAGGGGTGAAAATATCATTGCCCTTTTTAATTATCTATGAAATATTTTGGGAAATGATAAATGCCCCCCTTTTCATCACTTGGCATTTCCCAATATTTTTCATACTTTTCTTTCCCCAAGTGTCACAATCGAATCAGACCATCAATCGGACTGTCCTAGGTTTTACCTACATTATAGACAATCAAACTTTTGGAGCGGCTAATGATATTGGCAATACTATGTTTTAACAGTTGCAAACTCAACTTCTCTTTCCTTTTTTAAATGGGAAAAAACAAATCCTTATAAATTGAGGGATATGATTCTTTCTATCCTATCCCCCCTGTAACATGATTTGACGTTAAAAAGAGTTAAAGTCTGCCCACATTAATGTTAAAAGGGAGTGCATAATCCTAAAGGTGGGGTGAAAAAATCATCTCCCAAGTGGCAATTTCTTCGTCTATGATTTGTTCCCAAAATGGTTAGGGTTGTTGATTACTTGAATTAGTGTTGATTTTGCGTCAAGATCCATCACTGATGGACCCATAAAAATGGACGGTCATGATCATACATATAAACAAGAATTTTTATGATGGGTGGCCGTGAAAACACGTGAAATCTAAAAAAAAAGTAGGTACGGCCCTTTTTTTTTATGATCCAAACCGTTCATCTGTTAGCCCTCCGATCTGTGAACGGTAATCATGTGAGACGGACCAACACGAGTGTGCTGCAACGGACCTAAATCCGGGTAGCACCGTGGGGCAATTATTCAATTTGAAAGAAAGGCTGCCCGACCTGCCCGTGTTGCGGTACCAAGACATCCCTTCCCTTAACCCTCTGCCCTCGTCTCAAAATCGATTTCGCGATTTGGTTCTCTCTCTCTCTCTCTCTCTCTCTCTCTCTCTCTCTGATCGGCAAAAACCTCGATCTTTCACTTCTCGAATTCTATCTCTCTCACTGGATCTGAACTCTCGAGCTCGTATCCTTCAATTGGATCCGTCCATCTCTCCCGGCCGTGAAGAAATTATACCGGAGCTCGCAATTCTATCTATTTCGTTGCTAGGTTAGGGTTTACGAGCTTTGCACTCGCTGAGATAACGAATGAAGGGTTGGAGACGGATCTAGGGTTTTTCGCCGTGCGAATTATCGGTTTTTAGGGTTTTGGGATCGGAAGGTGGAATTAGGGCGGTATTGATGGTTCTCGTTGGGGGCGAAAGCGGGATCGAAACAAAAATCGGGGAAGATGCAAGGCTATGCATGGGCAGGAAGGTGAGGAGTGGAAACGGAGGTGGCACATGTGGCCGGTCCCCTCGCACGGCATCACAATAGCTGATTCTAGAAACTTCACCGCTGATTCGTTCTGCAAGGTGCTTTTTTTAAAACTGGATTCTTCTCTGTGATTTCTCTTTACCCTAGGTTGTGTGTTTGGTGGATTTTAAGGGTCTGTTTGGATACAGGTAGTTACCTTGTAGATTAGTGGTATAAGTACTCAATAGGAAGGAGACAAACATTTGATTTACCTAGAATTTAACTTGTTGGATAAAGATAAGTAGTGTTTGGTTGCCAACATGGTAGAGCAGTGGGAGGGGGTGTCATTACCAACATAGAAAGAGAAGAGAGAGAATGAGAAAAAAGCAATATTTTCATAGACAAATTCCTCCTTTTTTGAGAAATTTGTCTTGGAAAGTATAAGGAGGGGACATTGATGCCATGTCACCAGTCATGCTATTATTACCTCTGAAACTTGTCTGGTAGTCTCCAGGGATTTCTATGCTACATTGGCAACTAAGCGCCATAAAGTTGAAGAAAAGTGCATTTTTTTGCTTTGAGAAATCCTTGAGGTTGCCAGGCGTGCGGCAACTAAACAGAGCGTGCAGTGTCGTGATTAATGTGTTACGTGTCTGATTGGCTGTAATGCAAATAAACAAAGGAAAAGATAGAAAAAAAGGGAGAGAGGTTGATTTGAGGCAACTGGACCTCCTAAAGGTTCAATTCGAGAGGAACCATGACTCTCTTAGAAACATAAGGTTCTTTGTTAGTTAAAATTCTCATCTTCTTCGTTTCATTGAATTACTACCATTTAAATACAAGCAAAAGGGAGTGCCGCATCACAAGCCCATCTTACCCACTTACAAGACACATCACCAATAACTAACCCTGCAACCCTAAACCAACCACATATCCCCAACTACATAATAACTACATTAACTACCCATAAACATAATAAAATTATGCACATATCATAATGACTCTTAGAGTTCATTATTTGCAATCAAATTCAGCAATTTATATTTGAGGGTTTTCTGTTGGTTGAGTTTAGCGCGAAAAAGGAACACTATTTCGTGAATCAGGGATTGGGTTTTTTCTACTTTAGGAATTTCTTGCATAGAATGAGGTTTTGTTTAATTTTGTTTCAAGGGCCTCTGTATAAAATTTGAGTATGAGATTATGGCTATGATTTGTGGACACGGACACGGGTGTTACGTGTTGACACGAAGACAGAGTGTCGGACACGGCGAACCCCCAAAATTTAGAAACGGGGACACGGCTAAAATAGAAAGTGTATATATGATACAACAACAAATATTAGTTATAGAAGAGCTAAAAAAGAGTTTAAAATAAAAGAGGTAAACACAATATGCAACAATAGATCAGAATGTCACACTTGAAACGGCAAAAAAATGTGTCCACACGCCCACATTAACTCCAACACTTATAGCAGTAAATATAAAAGTGTCCAAAGGAGTGTCGACATGGGTGGACATGCGTGTCGTGTCGGACACTTGTGTCAGCAATAAATTCGAAGTGTCAGCCAAATAATAGGATTATGGTCTAGGAGTTCTAGAAACTGCTTTTGGTTGGTTATCAAATTCAAGTTACTAGAGAGTTTTGGACTTGAGCCCTTGATTTTTTTATTTTTTTCTTTCTTCTATTGTGGATAATTTATTTTTAGACACAATTTTATCAGTTAGTGTTTGTAGAATGTCATGAGGGATGCCCTTTTATATGCCTAAATTGAAACGTTTGGTTTTCACGTTTTTTGCTGTGTTTCGCATGGAGGCTTTTTTTCCTGGATGGCCTGGTTCATTGTCTTTGTTGCTACGTTTCTAGTGGACGGGCGTTTGTGCATGGGCATCTCCAGTTGGACACCCATCGTGTCTCACGGAACGTGCATGTGGGTTGCGTGTCTTTTTTTTTCATTGACAGGAATTTGGGCATTCTGCAATTCTGCACCATTGCGAACCATATCAAGGTCCTTATGCCTTTGGGAAACAGAAATTGGTAGCTGGGTTAGATTATGTGTTATCACATGGTCCAATTGCAATGTATGGGTCTCTTATCTGGCTTGAAGATAAACTTCAAATTGGGCAGTCTTTTTTAATTGTCTCAACTCTCTTGGTCTTGTCCTGGTGCTTAACTATTTGTGTAATGCGTTGAGCTAGTGGAGAGTCTGTATCATTTTGCTTGGAACCAGAAATACATTGGTATTTGCATCCTTATTCATCTTTATCAAAATGCAAATAACTCTATGATTTGTTTAATTAGCAGATAGTGAGATGATGACAGTATCCCTGAGGAAGATGATGACATTATAACTTTATGATTTGTTTATAATTATGGAAGCCATTGATTGGAGTCAAGCTTCTTTGTGTTACAGGCTATTCCAAGGCTTTATTTCTTTGGCCTGCATGCTCTGACTTTTTTTTTGAGTGGTAAAAGGATAGAGCCCTGCATGCTTTTTCCAGGCAGTTAATCAGAAAATGTGTTGCAGATTTTGTGTCTGCAAATACAATGATAGTGTGGATAAAACTGAATTACTTTTTTCTTGAATGATTATAAAACAGAATTGCTCATAGGTGAATGACCGAAAGTTTTGGGAGGTTTGGTATTAAGACTGGTGTATAAGATCAACATTTTAGGATTCTAAAAAAACATCAGCATTTTAGTCCAAGAAGCACTAATACCTAGTACTTGTCTGAGACATGAGGTACTTCCAAATTGACATGGGCTTGTAATGTACCATATGGTTAGCTTCTCTTGTTGTCTTCCAATTCTTACCATCAATTCGCAAGGGTCTCTCACTGATATATATATATATATATATATATATATATATATATATATATATATATATATATATGGCAAAAGTCTGCAAGTTGGATTGTCACGAACAAACCATCTCCTACCTAGTCTCCTCTCATTAGGTTCGTTAAGCTGAACTTTGACGGGTATAGTTTGGGAAACCCTGATCCTGCAAGTATAGGGAGGGCCCTTCTTCGAAATTGAGAATCCGAAAGTTATTGGGCTTATTCAGGCCCTATATGCAAGATGGACGCTCAAGAAGCAATGGTCCAGGCTTTGCATGTATGTATTTGGCTTCTTGCCCATATTGAGATTGATCACTGATTATGGAAGTTGATTCGTTTAATGTGATTTGGTGGATGAAGGTGGGGGCGAGCTACCCATGGAGGTTTGCTAGCTTAATTGAGGTTCTAGATCGTATCGAGGGGAACTATGTGTCTTTTCAGCATATTTGGCGCTCTGCTAACTGCGAGGCTGACCGTTTGACCCGCTCATGGGTGGATAGGATGAGTTTGGAGCCCTTTTATTTCCTTTCCCCTTAGCGTTTTTGTTTTTTTTGTTCTCTTTTTTTATTGTCTTTTCTTTGACCATCTCAGTCCCCATGTTTTGACCGTTTCTTTTTAATATATTCATGACCATTCCATTAAAAATTTACCTTAAAATGTCAGGATTTTAATAATAAACTGAATAGATAGTTCTTTTTAATTATGAATTTGGAGAAAGATATTGACTGGGAGTCTGCTTTCTGGTTGCCAAGTTTGTGGTTTGAATTATTTAGTGGTTATCAATCATTCTTCTTCAGCGACATGTGTCATTGTGACTGGATTTACTTCGGTCTCACTTTTCATTTATACTGGCTTAATAATTTTTTATTTGAATTTTTCTACCTATTTTATTTTCACGAAATTTTCTTTTGTTCTGTAGGATGGAAGCAAGATTAGTGTTGGTGACTGCGCACTTTTTCAGGCTGGAAATTCCCCACCGTTCATTGGAATAATTCGTTGGTTAACATCAGGGAGAGAGGATATTCTTAAATTAGGTGTGAATTGGCTTTACCGACCTGCTGAGATAAAGCTTGGAAAAGGCATATTGCTGGAAGCTGCACCGAACGAAGTCTTTTACTCATTCCACAAGGATGAGATACCTGCTGCGTCGTTACTCCATCCGTGTAAAGTCGCATTTCTTCGTAAAGGTGTTGAACTTCCTTCAGGGATATCCTCGTTTGTATGCAGGCGAGTGTATGACATTGCTAACAAATGTTTATGGTGGCTAACTGATCAGGACTACATCAATGTAAGTATAGCATTTTGTTCCATTTACTCTATTTACTTGTGTGTGTGTGTGTGTGTGTGTGTGTGTGTGTGTGAGTGATTTTTAGTGTTGTTTTTTTCTCTTCCGTTATGTATGATTCTTATCATCTCTTTCTATCTTGTTCAGGAGCGACAGGAGGAAGTAGATCAACTATTAGACAAAACACAACTAGAAATGCATGCGGCAGTGCAGTCGGGGGGACGATCTCCAAAACCATTGAATGGTCCCACATCAACACAGCAGTTAAAACCTGGTTCTGATAGTGTTCAGAATAGCGTTACCTCATTTCCTTCTCAAGGCAAGGTTAAGAAAAGGGGAAGGGGCGACCAGTGCCTGGAGCCCATCAAGCGAGAACGTTCTTCCAAAACAGACGATAGAGATTCTGGTCATTCAACGCCGGAAAGCACGATAAAAGCTGAGGTTGCAAAAATAATAGACAAAGGAGGGCTTATAAACTCTGAAGGGGTTGAGAAACTGGTGAACCTTATGCAACTTGATAGAACTGAGAAAAAGATAGACTTGGCAGGGCGAATAATGCTTGCAGATGTGATTGCATCCACAGACCGCTTTGAATGCCTTGGCAGCTTTGTGCATCTTAGGGGGGTGACTGTGTTGGATGATTGGCTCCAGGAAGCACATAAAGGCAAGATTGGTGATGACAACATCCCTAAGGAAAGTGATAAGTCTGTCGAGGAATTACTCTTGGTTCTTCTTCGTGCACTCGATAAATTGCCTGTAAATCTCCATGCTCTGCAGACTTGTAATGTCGGTAAGTCCGTTAATCATTTGCGGAGTCATAAAAACTTGGAAATCCAGAAGAAGGCGAGGAGTTTAGTTGACACATGGAAGAAACGTGTTGAGGCTGAAATGAACAATGATGCGAAGACTGGATCAAGTCAGGCCGTTACATGGGCCGGCAA
Source organism: Tasmannia lanceolata (assembly GCF_043159265.1). Lineage (NCBI taxonomy): Eukaryota > Viridiplantae > Streptophyta > Magnoliopsida > Canellales > Winteraceae > Tasmannia > Tasmannia lanceolata. The sequence continues at coordinate 2,335,475 of NW_027518695.1, read as the reverse complement.
GCCAGGTTTTTCTGAAGTTTCTCATGGAGGAAACAGACGTATTGGTTCCTCTGAAGTTCCCATAAAAAGTTCCATTACACAGCCCTCATCATCCAAAGTAGCATCCATTAAACCTGGCCATGGAGATGCTGTTACCAAGTTGATATCTGCATCCTCCGGATCTATAAAAATGATGTCATCATTGTCGTCTTCAGTTATGATCAGTCCAAAGGATCTACACTGCAAAATGACAGGTAGCAGTGGCACCTCAGATCTGCCTCTGGCGACAATAAAGGAGGAAAAGAGTAGCAGTTCCAGTCAATCTCAAAACAACAGCCAGTCTTGTTCGAGTGATCATACTAAAACTGTGGCTTCTGCCTGCAGGGAGGATGCAAGGAGTTCCACTGCTGGATCTATAAGTGCTAATAAGACCACTTCTAGCGCATCTCGCAATCGGAAATCCAGCAATGGCTTTATGGGATCTGGTGTTTCTGGAGTTCCAAAGGAAAGTTCTTTGGGGAAACCCGGCTCTATAAACAGGACTACCTCATCTGACAAGGCATCACAGTCTGGATTGACATGTGACAGAGTGGTTGATATGTCCGTGGATCATGGTAACAGTCACAGACTGATTGTTAGGCTTTCAAACCCTGGACGCAGTCCTGCACGAAGTGCGAGTGGAGGCTCATTTGAGGATCCTTCTGTCATAGGAAGCAGAGCTTCTTCTCCTGGAGTTTCTGAGAAACATGACTCCTACGATCATAAAGCAAAAGGTAAGAGTGATGCTCGTCGGGCAAATATTGTGGCAGATGTGAATACGGAATCATGGCAGAGCAATGATGTGAAAGATGGGTTGATGGGATCTGAGGAAGTTGGTGGATCACCCGCTGCTGTTCTAGATGAAGAACGCAGCAGGAATACCGATGAAACTGTGAAAACAATGGATGTGTTGAAAGCTACGTGCGCATCATCAGGAAATGATAAAAGAGGCTTCTTGTCGGAGTCAAAGTCAGGAAAATCATATGAGGCTTCTTATAGTTCCATAAATGCCCTCGTTGATAGCTGTGTCAAGTACTCTGAAGCTAGTGCATCTTTATCGGCCGGGGATGATCTTGGGATGAATCTTCTTGCCAGTGTGGCTGCTGGAGAAATGTCTACATCTAACCAGGCTTCGCCTATAGGATCTCCTGGGAGGAACTCACCTGCACAAGAGGACTCTTTTACAGGTAACAATGACAAGTTGAGATTTTCACGTGATGATGTTGTGGCTGAAGGTCAGGGTGGTGCAGATGGTGATCTTGAGAAACAAGGTACTGACGTTGGTCCTTTGGGGGTAAATGATGAATTGCAACAGATTAGTACACATGTGATGGCCAATAGTTCAGGAGACACTAAGAACACTGTTGCCTTCACCGACCATAAATCAAAGTGTGAGCAAAGTGAAAAGTTTCCTGCTTCCAATATGGATTTGCATAAAACTGCACACTTGTGCTTAAAGTCTGATGGGAAATCTGATGAAACAACTGCTGATGTGTGTGTGGCTGTGTCAACTAGCTTGACACTTAATGAAACTTTCCCCGCGGGTGTGAAAAAAGAGGGCTCAGAGGGTGAAGGAGCCAACCAACTTCGTGAAAAGAAGAACAGTAATGCTGTTGCAGATATTAAACCAACGGTAAGGAGTGCGTCAGAGGAGGAAAATAAGATGGTTGATTATGCACGTGAAAAAATTGTAGAGAGTAGTATGGCAGCATCTGATTTAGTTTGTGGACCCGTAATTGATGGATGTGATAGTGACCAGGCTGCTTCAAGTAAAAAAGTTGAGAAGGACAATGTTGAAGAACCTCCATGCCCATCTTTGGAAGTGGATAGTGCAAATGCGACACTAATGCATGAAGGATTGACTGGTAGCATCTCAACTGAGCAGCAGCCACTTCCTGTTGTTGCAAATCATGTTGAGAATTTGGCTAGAAGTGGTGAAAATGCTGTGACTCCTATTTCTGGTAATATTTTGCGTCCAGACAATGTTGAAGAATCTAAGCCTGAAAACATTGAAGGCATGGAGATGTGGAGTCACTTGGAACCAAGTGATAATCAAAGGTCAGAGCAGACGAGTGTTGTAGGTCCAGTTCTCGAGGATAGAGTTGGAGCTAGCGTGGGTTTGCTGGTGGTAGATTACAACAAGAGTGATGGGGCTGTGGAGAATTCAGAAAGAAAAGGGGCCTCTGATCACAGTGCCAGGGGATCTGCTCCCCATGAAGAATCAGCCACAATTCCAACCCATGAAACTGAGCAATGTGCGATGTCCATGGAATCTAAGTCCAGTGTCAAAGCAGATATAGCAGAGGATTGCACATCTACTGCAAAACTCGACTTTGATTTGAATGAAGGGTTTCCAGTTGATGAAGGAAATCAAGGTGAGACAGTTACCTCGACTGCACCAGTATGTTCATCTGCAGTTCACCAGCCTAGCCAGTTGCCCTTTCCTGGTTCTATTTCAAGCGGCCTGCCAGCATCAATTACAGTGGCTGCTGCCGCAAAAGGTTCTTTTCAACCTCCAGAGAACCTATCGATGAGTAAAGGGGAGCTCAGGTGGAAAGGATCAGCTGCTACGAGTGCATTCCGGCCAGCTGAGCCTCGGAAAATTCTGGAGATGCCTCTCAGTACGTCTGATGTCCCACCTTCTGATAACACTACAGTTAAACAGGGTCGTGCTCCATTAGACATCGATCTGAACGTGGCTGACGATAGAGTTAATGAAGACATGGCTTCTCAGAGCTCTGTCCAGGATACGGGTTCTGAATCGGGCCCTATTGGCACCTGTGATGTGAGCCGTGATGAGATGTTTGGTTCGTCTCCTGCTCCTGGTCGGGGTGCTGGTGGACTAGATCTTGATTTGAATATAGTGGATGGAGGAACAGAGAATGGGCAGTTATCATCCAGCGGCAGTCGGCGGTTGGAAGTGCCACTCTGTCAATTAAGGGCAACATCATCTTGTGGATTTCCTAATGGAGTGGTGCATGTCCCAAGGGACTTTGATTTGAACAACGGTCCAGGCCTTGATGAAGTGGGTGCTCAAACAGCAACACGCTACCAGCATCCCAAGAGCAATGCGCCATTCTTAACCCCTGTTGCAGGGTTCAGAATGAACAATACGGAAATAGGAAGCCTCTCAACATGGTTCCCCCCTGCTAATTCTTATTCAGCAGTTGCCATCCCATCATTCTTGACCGATAGAGGTGATCAACCATACCCGATTATTGCGAATGCCGGGGCACAAAGGATGTTAGGATCACCTACAGGTGGCACCTTTGGAGGTGACATCTACAGAGGCCCAGTTCTCTCCTCCTCTCCTGCCATGGCTTTCTCCCCAGCTCCTGCATTTCCATATGCCGGGTTCTCTTTTGGCACCAGTTATCCACTACCCTCATCCTCATTCGCTGGTGGTTCAACAACGTATGTGGAGTCGTCATCAGGAGGCGGACCATCCTTCCCACCTGTACCCACCCAGCTGGTAGGACCAGCGGGTGCAGTCTCTTCGCATTATCCGAGGCCCTATGTTATAAGCCTTCCAGAGGGTACTACAAGTGGTGGAGCCGAAAGCAGTCGGAAGTGGGAGAGGCAGGGTCTAGATCTCAATGCAGGTCCGGGAAGCACTGACATGGGAGGGAGGGATGATATGTTTTCTTCAGCTCCAAGGCAACTCTCTGTTACCAGTTCTCATGCACTAGCAGAGGAGCAGACAAGGATGTACCAAGTGGCAAGCGGGGCATTGAAAAGAAAGGAGCCTGAAGGTGGGTGGGATTCTGAGAGGTTTATTTACAAGCAACCGCCATGGCATTAAGGGAGCTTCAAAGGAACAACTTGGAAATACAAGAGCCTGGTGAGCTGCTCGTCCTTTTTTCCCTTGTATCTGTGAAAATGTTGATGGTGTTGTTTATAATATGTATTCTCTTTACTGGTGAGCAAGGTTGAGTTTTACCTTGAATTACAGGCACATGCATATGTGGGAGTATCTTTTTCTCATTATCTTTTGCTCTTAAGTTAACACACACACCCCGCCTACATGCGTCCGATTGTTTTGCCTGGAGGACTGGAGAACCCTTTTCAGAATATTCAAACCTTGCTGTAATTCCTGTAAATGTTGAGATTCCATGCTTTTTTTTGAAATGTGTTCCATGGTTTCAACAATTTGTTCCTTGTCTTGTTTCTCCCAGTTTTTCAGGACAAACATTGGCAATTGCAGGAAGGGGGGTGTGACTGGCTGGTCCCTGAGGATGGGTGGTGAGTTCCTTCCATTTTTATCTTATGATGGCAACTACCTTTTTCCTGATGCAATTGTAAATAAATGAATTGAATATTTAACATTGTTCCTTGAATATGTTCTGGGTGTAATGGCCTTTGCCGATCAATCTCTCTTTGTAGATATTATTCGAATTTCATTCCATAAAGAATGAAATCCATAGGTGGACCACCCTTTTTCCGTTGTGCTTCTCAGATTTGTGGGTTCACAGGGGGCTGTTCATTTTCTTTTTGGCTTGTTTTTTTGAATAATAATTAGGGTTTTGCAGAGTGAGATCGGGTTTTCCCGCGAATTTGGGATTCTTATTGGCTTGCTTTTGGATATATCTGGGATTTAGTCTTTAGATATATCTGGATCCTTGCCTAACTTGCAACTGGATTACAACATTGTCACTAATACATTTTTTTTTTTTTGATGGTTAAGCTGGGGTTGGGCAAGACCCCCACCAGATATATTGAACCAAAAAGAAAATTACATGAAAGGAGAAGTTGTCAAAGGACAACTAACTCAATGGCTTGGGCTCCATGAGCCAAACAAGAGCGTGAGCTCAACAATAAGGGAAAGTCAAAAAAACATTACAAACGTAAATACATCTCCCCAGAAATATCTCTACTTATGGAATCCCTCAGATAATTCGGAATACATTGAAGAGGAATATTCAGACTCTTACAGGGGTAGTCCCTTTTTGAAAGAAGATCAGCCACAGAATTTGCTTCTCTCCATATATGAGTTATCCTCCAGTCTATAGTGTTCAAAAATTTCCAACACTTACTGATCTCAGAAAGATTCTTCCATGGCGGGTCAGAGAGCTTTGCAAAGGAATTTACGGCGAAATTTGAGTCGGCTTCAATCCACAGATGTGTGATCCCCAGTCTTTTTGCCACTTCCACCCCAATGCAAATAGCCTTAATTTCCAGAGAGAAGATCTCGTCCTTTTGAGTGTTCACAGAGAAACAATGAAGAACCTCTCCATTCGAGTCCCTAAGAGTTCCCCCAAGTCCTCCCCCTTCATCTGATAAGGACGCATCGGTGTTGAGCTTGTATTCCCCTCGAATTGGAGGAATCCATCTGCAGAACTTATTCTGTTTAAGCTTCCGGATGCATTTTAGGCCGAAGTTACTAGCCATCCGGATTTTTCGGTCGTCACTATCATAAAAAACGTTGAGGCTTCGCACTTTCAGCTTGACATCATCTAAAATTTGTTGAAGAACCACACTTTTGTGGTTGAATTTTTTATCAAAAATTCTGCGATTACGCTCTTTCCACAATCTGTAGATAGAAGCAGCAAAGGCAACTCTGATGATTACTGCACTCTGACCCTTGCCTCTCCACTGGGTGCGGATCCACTCTTCCTCTGCCCTGAGAGTTCGTTTCAGTGATCGATGAAACCCACAAAGCCTGAGGATGGATTTCCAAATCCAAGCAGAATAACCACGGCGAAAGAAAAGGTGATCGATGGATTCTTTTTCAGAATGGCAGAGAGGGCATCTTTCATCGATGGACGAGTTTCTGAATATGATGTGATCTCTGGTAAGGAGCTTAAGATGAAGGGCCTTCCAAGCCATTAGAGCATGCCTAGGAACATGACCACTAAACCATAGAGTAGAAGCCCAATTCACACTAGCATGCTTCTTTCTGATTTCAAACCAGGCGCTTTTTACCGAAAAATTTCCGTCCACTGAAGGCATCCACACTGCTCTGTTCTTCGGGTCTTCATGAAATAGCGCTTTAATCAAGATTGCTTTTTCCCTGCGAAGTGACACGTTATCTAGTAAGGGGTGCCAGCAGTCCAGGTGATGAATGGCGTCAAGCTTTTTGATGGAGGAGAGAGAGTGATCAACTCTTGATCTCAAGATCAATTTGTCAAGTGACCCAGCCGGGTGCCATGGTTGGTTCCACACATCAATCTCTGATTCATTTCCAACAATATAGCAAATATTTCCTCTGATTATCTCCCTAGCATTTAAAATACTTCTATAAGCCCACGATGGCTTTGATGGTATCCCAACAGTCCATATGTTCTTGTTTTTCAGATACTTTGCTTTGATCCAAGAGGCCCATAATGAATTATTATCCTGGAGAAGCCCCCACAAGAGCTTGCATTGGAGCGCAGTGTTAATATCCCTGAGGCTACGAACTCCTAGACCTCCTTCTTTTTTTGGTTTGCAAATAACATCCCAGGCCACCGTGTGCACCTTCTTCTTCCCTTCCCCACCCGCCCAGATAAAATCTCTGCAGATTTTCTCAAGCTTATCCATGGTACTCTTTGGGATATTGAATGAGGATGACCAGTATATTTGATAAGTTTGGATTACAGACTTCACTAATTCGACTCTGCCTGCCATCGATAGGAAGCGATTGCACCAGCAATTGATTTTTTTTACCACTTTGGAGATGATTGGTAAGCAATCATTCGAAGTTAGCCTCGAGGTAGTTAGGGGAAGGCCCAGATATTTTATTGGAAAGGTTCCTTCAGGAATGTTCAGCTTCTCTTTGATTTTCCTTCTAACAGAGGAACTTGTCCCTGAGAAAAAAATTTCGCATTTTGAAAAATTGGCCTGTAGGCCTGTACATTTATAGAATTTCTTAAGGCAAGAGAGGACACCCTTAGCTGACTCAAGTGTTCCTTCTGTGAAGACCATAAGGTCATCAGCGAATAGAACATGAGTAATTGCAACTACTCCCTGATTAAAGGGAGTTTTGATTTTACCTTTTTGGAGGGCACTATCAAATATTCTTGTCAGCATTTCCATAGCAAGGCAAAAGAGAAGTGGCGAAAGCGGATCTCCCTGGCGAATTCCATTCGACGATGAGAAATGCCCCTGGGGGGTGCCATTTACAAGGATAGAGAAGGTGGGAGTTTGAATGCACTCAGCTATCCAGTTGCACCACTTGCTGTTAAAACCCTGCTTCTGCATGAAATTGAGAAGAGCTTCTCTTTTTACATTGTCGAAGGCTTTGGCAAGGTCTATCTTCACACACATTGCAGAGACTTTCGACTGAAGGTGGAAGTTGTGTAATACATCATGAGTGAGAAGAATATTGTCTTGTATCAGTCTCCCCGGGATGAAAGCAGACTGATTTTGACTCACAAGCTTGTTGATCACTGATTTAAGTCTCCCAGCCAAGATTTTTGTAATTGTCTTGTAGACAACATTACAAAGAGATATTGGCCGGAATTTACTTGGTGAGGAGGCATCTGATCCCTTCGGAATGAGTGAGATGAAGGTGTTGTTGAGTTCTTTGAGCATCTGACCTTTGATGAAAAAATTCTGAATTGCTAGAGTGAAGTCGTTTCCCACCGGGTACCAGAATCTTTTAAAGAAGTTTCCATTGAAGCCATCGGGTCCGGGAGCTTTGTCACCATCCGCCTTAAAAACCGCTTCTTTCACTTCTTCAGCGGAAACATCCCGAGTCAAAAAAGCATTTTCCTCTTCAGAAATCTTTTTGATCGGATTTGGGGTGCAGAACGCAGGAGAGGGGTACTTATTCATGAGTTTCTGATAGAAACTAACAAGAATACTCGAGATTTCTCTTGGATCAAAGGAGACAGTGCCATCTTCACGCTCCATTGCCATGATTTGATTTCTGTGATATCTCATCTTTACAGCCGCATGGAAGAATTTTGAGTTAGTATCCCCTTGGCACAACCAATCAATTCTGGATTTCTGTTTCATCATAGACACTTCTTTTTCAGAAGCACTTAGGAATTCATCTCGGGCAATGATTTCTTCATCTCTTATGGAATGATCCGCTGGGTTTAAAGCCAATCTGTTCTGCACTTCTTCCAGCTTAATTCTCGCAAGAGGGAGGATTATATCCACTCGGCCAAAAACATCTTTGTTCCAGGTGAGTAAAAGCCTTTTCACTTCTTTAAGCTTCTGCACCAACCTGTACATTGGGTTCCCCAAGACTTTAAGAGCCCATGCCTGCTCCACCACAGGGTAGAGAGAAGAGTCCTCGAGCCACATGTCCATGAACCGGAATGGCTTTGGCCCAAGACTGTTATATTCTCTGAGATTTACAACAATTGGGCTATGGTCAGAAATTCCAGGAGGTCTATACTCAGCAAAAGCAAGTGGGAAGTGCTGCAGCCAGAGATCATTTATCAGAGCTCTGTCAAGACGGGCATATTTCCTTTCAGAGACAGTGGCTCTGTTATTCCAAGACAGAGGATGGCCAATCGAGCGGAGATCCATCAAAGAGCAGCTATTGATGCAATCATTAAAATCTTCAATGTCATGCTGGTTGTGAAGAGCACCATATGATCTCTCAGAGTGATCCCTGATTACATTAAAATCTCCCATCACAATCCACGGGTCTTGGATAGTCGAATTCCGGCTTTTTAAATCTTGCCAGAGAATTTTACGATCACCCCCGTAGTTTCTGCCATAGACAACAGTGAGCTTGAAAGCTTGATTGGTTTGTAAAAGCCTGACACTAGCATGGATGAATTGGCTCGAATCCCTTAGGATGTCAAGCTTAACGCGGTCCGGATCCCACAGAATCCAAATCCGCCCCTTAATCACATGGTTGTAGTTGCCAAAAGAATTCCAAGAATCACAAATGGCATACATGTTACCGTTTTTATAGGGGTGCAACTCAGGTCAGGTCGGGTTGGCCTCAACCCGAGGAACCCATTTTTCCAACCCGACCCAACCTGACCCGATTTCCAATTCGGGTCGGGTTGACCCGAAAAAGAAGCACAAAACTTCCAGGGTGTGCATGGTTTAGAAATCCTGTTTGATCTAAATTGAACCGTTTGATCTAAACTTTCACTCTTATAAGATTGGAAAGAAGCTCTCAACCAACAGCTCCTTTCCACCCCAAGAGGTGACTAAGCTCAGACCCTGCATTAATCATAAGAATGATCATTTGAAAACCCAGTTGGGCATCCATCTAAGTGGCTTCACTTGGTATCACCAATCTAAATTTTACTAGCTGATTGTAGCCATCCCCAGAGCCGAGCACTACTTCAATCAAACAAAAGAAAGTTTTCAGCAAGAGCAGATTATGAACTCTTTATTTGTTGGAAGAGCACATAGCAGATTATGAACTCTTTATTTACTAAAATTTGAAATTTTTTAAAAAAAAAACTTACCAAAAATTGTCGGGTTACAATTTGGGTCTGGTTGCCCGATACCCCAACCTGACCCAACCCAATTTTCATTCGGGTTATAAATTCCCAATTCCCAACCCGACCCGATTTGTTACCTGCAAAACTTCAACCCAACCCGAGTTGCACCCATGCCTTTTTATCTTTATCTTTGCCAGTTAAAACTGATCCAAACGATCAAACTATTAGAAATAAATCCATTGGAATAGAGGAAATCGTCAAAAAGGTTCCTGGTCATATAAATTGACCGAAGATTTGGAAGAACAAGAGGCGGAAAATGAGGAAGAATCGATAGAGGATCCTGGTATTTGTTCAAGAAAAGCCAAACGTGGTAATTTATACTGATAATGATCAGAATATCAATACTCATACTAGTACTAATTTTGATACGTTACTAACAACATTCCGATTTTCATCGGGATCTAATTAAAGGATCCATGAGCGCTCAAAGACGTAAAAATAATGCAGAAGTCGATCAGGTTTTCTAGATATTATGCACTGGTTTGTGAGTAGGTTTCTGCCAAGCTACAGTAATTTCTCAGCGCAATTCTTCTTCAAATTTCTCCCATTGATAGCAATTTTCATTCTTTAAAAATCCTATCCTATTAGAGTACTATTTATTCAGGCTGTTCAACATGGGGTATCAAGCCGGTGTTTGTTTTACTATCCCTGGTTAGGCATGCTATCTGTTCTCATTGTTCTTGGATACTAGTATTACCATAACAAAATTGAGGAATAACAGAAGATTAGTACCAACATATCCCCGTGGCATGTAGGATCCGAGGTTGGTTGCCATTTGTTTGTTATTCTTGGTTTAACCATCCACCCATGGGTCCTGGCAGGAATGATACCTTATTCTAGTACAATGAGATGCACCTATTGCACATTTTGATTCATCCATGCCGTCCATTTGTGCGGTGACTTCGATCTTACGATCCTTAGATAAAAAATAGGGGAGTGATAAATCGACTCCCCAAAATGATAAATCGACTCCCCATGTGTCTTTCTCTCTCCTCTAGGTTAGAGAGAGAAAGAGGAGAGAGATAGACACATGGGGAGTCGATTTATCCATTCGGGGAGTCGATTTATCACTCCCTAAAATATATATATATATATATATATATATATATATATATATATATATATATATATATATATATATATATATATATATATATATATGCTAAAACGTACAGGGCCTATATAAGTAAATATGATGAGAATTGATTAATCATGGGTTGTCATTTAAAAATTCCAACTTGATAATATTTAGGGGCCGTTTGGATACGTAGATTTTAGAATCCAGGTTTTTAGTTTGAAAACAGTGTAAAAGAGGGTTCATGATCGAGCTGGTAGATTTTAGAATCCAGGTTTTTAGTTTGAAAACAGTGAAAAAGAGGGTTCATGATCAAGCTGTTGTATGCTGTCCGAACAGCGTTTTTTGGATTTAAAGTGAGAAATTCAAGTTTTAAAAATCTAAATCTCTCTCGCATCCTGAGATTTCTAAAACCTGGAAATATGAGAGGATCTGCTACTCTCTTGCTGACAGAGAGAAAGGCGAGAAGTCAAAAACAAGTCAAAAACAACAGCTGGTCCGCTTCTTCTCTTGTCTCGTAACTACAATTTTGAAGAAATCCCGGATTCTAAAATCCGCGCATCCAAACGGCTCCGCAGGGAAATGATAAATGCACCCCTTTTCATCACTTGGGACACCCAGCTGCATTATACGTGGCAATCAGGTCACTTCATTCCTTCAAATGTGAAGTACATCCATGGTTTTAAATTTTGGTCTAAATCCGAAATTTGGCAAAATTTCGAATTTCGGCTTTCACCAAATTTCGGTCCAAATTTTAGGAATTTTGAAAATTTTGTTCTGAAATTTCGAGAAGATGTAATTTAAAAAAAATATATACATATATGTTCAAAATTTCAGCCGAAATTTCAAAATGAATTAAATATTCTTTTTTAATTATTACCAAATTTCAACAGAAATTTCAGAATTTCGGTCGACATTTTGGTTTTTGAAGGGTCCAAAACCGGTACCGAAACTGAAATTTTAAACCATGAGTACATCAGCACCTTTGCAGTCACAGACACTAGCCGGCGTCCCAAGTAATGAAAAGGGACGCATTTATCATTTCCCAATATTTATTGATGGGTTTTTTTTCTAAAGTTTTATTGAAATGATGTTCTACTAGATGTTGTAAACCAATTTTTTTGGGGTCCACATTTTTTGCCAGACAACTTTGTGGAAAGTCATTTCACGGCTCACTTTATTTTTTCTTTTTAAAGGTAAACTTTTTTCACATGAGACGAGACCATAGTAGAAGACGTCCCACTGAAATTACAGCAATTATAATGACACGAAAACAAAAATGCACCAGATTGCCTATTGTAAAATAACTAAATTTGATTTCAATTGCTTCCAGCTAAGGGTGTCAATTTTGGCTCGGGCTCGGAGGCTCGCTCGGCTCGAATCCTTAACGAGCTGAGCCGAGCCCGATTTAGGCCAGGCTAGGCTCGGCTCGGCTCGTTAAGAATTTAATATATTTAAATATATATATTATATATTAATATATACACTAAAAGGATTGTCCAGGGAGTGAAAGGAGGAGGCAAAATATGTCACTTCATTTTAGGAACCCCATTTGTTACTTAGACCACCCCCCATAGTGTAAAAAAAGTAGTCAAATTACACTATATAGGGCTGTCTAGGGAAGATGAGGGGTGTGAACTTAATATAACCCAAGCTCGGTAAGGCTCGCGAGCCAGGCCGAGCTTGAACGAGCCGAGCCGAGCTTAACGAGCCGAGCCGAGCCTGGCCAAGCTCGGCTCGGCTTGTTTACACCCCTACTTCCAGCCTTGAGAACTACTACTTAAAATTTTCAATCACATCTCGGAAGAATCTTTTAGATGGAAAATATTTTAGTCCAAATAGTAAACTTTAAACAGGTATATCGTGTCAAACGAGAGTTCGCTAACAGAGGCCGACTTCAATACAACTCATGATTCTGACACATCGAACTCATGATTTTCCGACACCTCCAAGCCAACTACAAGAGTGTTTACAAGAAATGCCTTGTGCCACCAAGGAATGTCACGAAGTCACTGGTATTTACCCGCTGCTCTTGCAATGTTTTGTTGGGGTTTGCACTAGTTTTCTGTCTACCGGTTAGTTTCACAATTTAGAGAGTTTTGTTACGAACCCAGATTTAATCTTCATAGAGGGAAGATCAGCCTCTTGATCCACTTCGAGGGAAGGATCAGTCCTCCTTTGTGCACAAGACAAACTTTCTCAAAAAAATTTCTTCATTGATTTAAGGAAGCATACATATTATTTATAGAAAACCCTTGTCTAGATAACCCTAATATCTAAGAGTCCTTACCCAAATCAAACAACTAAGAAATCAATCTCTAAAAACAACAAAATCAAAACTAATTTATTTTACTCTTAAGTGGGACCCATAAAGCACGTAACAACTTTCAACCAGCTGTGAGGCCCCCATGTAACCAGATTCACCCACTTATAGCATTCATTGAACTTAATTTGACAGGAGAAACATAGGTAACAGTTTCAAATCAATCGGCAATTGGTGTCAGGTTGGGCTGTTGGCATATGCTAGGGCTTTGGACATCTTTGTTTTTATGCATATAGAAGAGGAGGTTCTGAAACAATGTACTATAAGTTTGCATAGACATCCACATTCATAATCTATGATTCCAAGATAAGGATACAGACACAGATATGGGATTGAAGATATGAATCGACACTTTCCAAAATCAAGGACACGGATAGGGATATGGGTGTCCCCATATCCCGAGATAAGACGTAAGACATGTTTAACTTGGAAGATGAAACTAATAATAAATCTAAAATCCCATCTTATAGACTCACACACCCAAAATTATCATCGAAAACATGTGACACTAACAAGCAAAATGCATGATACATAATTTGAAGAGAGTAACCGAAATAAATGTCATGAAGTAACTGAGTACAAGCATCAATATGGTGTTGTGTCGAACATGATATGTTGGGCCAACACAAGTATCTGGTTATCAGAGTTCATAATATTCATAATATCAGTTAATGGTAGAAACAAATAGGTAAAGGTTGGTTGTTAGTAAAACAAATATGGGTAGCCATATTAGAGGATATACGATATATCCAAGAAGATTTTTTTTTTTGAAAGATTATCTCCAAGAAGATTCACAGCATTTCAAAAATGGTAAAGCCACTCACTTCTGTAGGGAAGGAAATACTATTGCTAACAGGCTTCCTGAAAGCCCATTGGGTTATTTTCTTGACACGAAAGTGTTCGCTTAGGATTCAGTCGCATTTTAGTTTCACGGACATTAAGTAGCCTGTTTTTTTTTTTTAACTGGTGATTAAGTAGCCCGTTTTGAATGCTTTCTTTCATAATGAATGAATTCCCGCTTACCCAGGCACTAGATCTCAAAAGACAGTCATCAAGCACCACAATCACGCTCTCCAATAACCTGTTCACAATATTGATGTGCAGCCTCAATACTACCAATTCATATATTATGCAGTACTAACATTAGTGTTCTATATTCGTCATCAAGTGATCTTTAATATCAACTGAGGACCATGCTAAATGTCCTTCATTGACATTTTATTTATACATAGAAAATATCTTGCCCTCCCCACACCCCGCAATGGCGGGAGCCTCGTGCACTAGGCCGCCCTTTTATAGAAAGTATCTTGCTTTAACTCTTCCTTTACGAAAAAAAATGAAAATATCATTTTTCCAAAAAACCGCCATGTCAAACACATTCCAGACGCCCATCGAACATTGCTATTAGGATAAAACCTTAACTTTATTCTTTTATAATCTTTTTATTAGTTACAAAATTTTTGACATATTTCTATTTATCTAAATATGTTTCTATATATGTTTATTATGAACTAATAGTCATACAAGTATACAAGAACATTTTTTTGAATGGCTACAACAATATATCTTCAATGCCACCATACAATAAACTATCAATATCCCCTCTCCTAAAAAATAAAAAATAAAAAATGCCAGCATACAATTGCATGGACTTAACATCGGGCCGGGTATTTGGGGATCACTGTGTGCAGAACCTTGCAACCATGTCTGAGACCACACATTCACATATCTGAGTTATATGGATCTTCCCCAATCAAATACAAGCAACAATACTTTTACTGTCATACATGTGTATACTACGTTTGCTAGAGACTCCAAATCTATTAATAGAAGCTGGTGGTAGGCAATTGAACTTAATTATTTTTTTATTTTTTTTATAAAGGTACAAAACTATATGAAAGAGATCTCAATTCCAATTCTATTTCAGTTCAATATTTCTCAGATCTCTCCCCTCAATGCAATTTTTATATCAGATCTCCAAGGGAGATTTTCAACATAATAAGATCATCAAGTTACCATTCTCTAAAGTCTAAATAGTACTTACTTGGGGTAGGCAATTGAACTTGCTTTATTTTTTTATAAAATTATATGAAAAAGATCTCAAATCCAGTCCAATTTCAATTCAATGTTTCTCAGATCACTCCCTTCATTCCATTTTTTTATATCAGATTTCAAAGGGAGATTTTTCAACAGAACAAGACCATCAAGCTACCATTCTCTAAAGAGTACTTGGCGTAGGCAATTGAAGTTGATTTTTATGATAAAACTATATGAAAGAGATCTCAATTCCAGTCCAATTTCAGTTCAATATTTCATAGATCACTCCCTTCATTCCACTTTTTATATCATGTTTCAAAGGGGGATTTTTCAACAGAATAAGCTCATCAAGCTACCATTCCCTAAACTAAATAGTACTTGGGGTAGGCAATTTAACTTGATTTTTTATGATAAAAATATATGAAAGAGATCTCAATTCCAGTTCAATAGTTCTCGAATCGCTCCCCTCATTCCACTTTTTATATCAGATTTCAAAGAGACATTTTTCAACAGAACAAGACCATCAAGCAACCATTCTCTAAATAGAACCAAACAAAATTAAATTCATGCTGCAGTACCAATACATACAATGCATTTAAAAAAAGAAAAACAGGACAAAGCAACAAGAAAGAACACACTCCTACCTCAAGCTTCTTATACATTCCCTAATGGAAAAGAGAAGATCTCCCTGACAGGCGAAAACTCCTCCACCAACCCAATATCCAGTGCATACCCACTAACAGGAAGCTTCAAATCGCGCAAAACACAAAAGGCTTCTGCCATTCTATTCTTAGGAACCTCTTGAGCAACCAAACAGTGAGGGACCCACGAATCGGGCCGAAAATCGGGCCCAATTTCGAGGCCTTCCTTCTTCAGAGAATCACATAATTGGGAGTGGAATTGAAGGAGTAATGAAGAAGGAGTGGGAGTGAAAAAAAGAACATTTTTTTCAGAGGGAAAGCTCCCAACTGAGGAGAGTGTGAGTGGCAAAGGTTCTTGCTTTGAAGAGAAGTTTTTTATGAGAGTTAGGAGTTTTGATGGGTCTAGAAAGGGGGTGGAGAGGAGGGTGATGTGTGGTCTAGATTCGATCTCGATGAGCTGGGTGCTGATTTGGCGACGAGCTAGGACGTTCCATGCTTTTAAGACCTGGTTTTCTAGAGCTGGATCGAAATAGAGCTCGATGGAGTAGCCTTGTGACATTATATGGTTTGAAAATTGGGGAAAGAGATATAAAAGGAGGATTTTGAAGGACCCAGAAGAAGAAGAAACCCCACCAGAGGGAAAAAAAAAAAAAAAAACCTCTCCAAATCGAAAAGGGGGAACTTTGGAAATACCTAGAGGGAGAGAAGGGAGAAATAGAGGAAACCCACTTGAGGAAGTGACAGCCCTTCTTTATAAAAGAAAGAGATTTGATTACAACGTATGAAGTGGAAAATGAAGTGTAGACAAGCTGTTGTTAATGCCAGCCCAAAAATGGCCTCATGTTATTGACATTTTTACAAAGTAGAGTCTGACTTGTGGAATTGACATCCCATGTGTAAGATGGGATGTTGTAAGGCCTTACACCATATAAAAACTCGTGTACGATTAAGGTGTACAATAATCAATTGTTTAGCTTTTCTTGACTGAATCCTTATCTTGAAAATGTCTAGTTCGTTAGAGATCAATATAAACAGAGAAATAACACGGCTTGAGGCTCTTTTCCAAGGGGGCAAAATCCAGTTCAAATCCCCACGCACCCCTTCCCTTCGCTTAACCTCTCCTCTCCTCCTCCATCCTTATTGTGACCTAGAAATCAGATGTCAATGGTATCATATGAACGAAACTTTATATGGTGTGCGCATGTGGTATAGTCTTTTTCACATATTACAGTAGGGCCCACTTCATAGGATGATCCAAACTTTTCATTTGTTGGGCCACAACGTAAATAGGCTATACTCCCAAAATAATTTCCGTAGGATGATCCAAACCCTCCAATTTGTAGAAGGAACACTCCCATCTCTAGAGTTTTCCATAATGTGCAGTCCATGCACAGATCAGAGGGTTAAGATTGTCCTATCGAAATGATTTTCAGAGTGCAGCCTATTTACATTGTGGCCCAACAAAATGGATGGTTTGGATCATTATATGAAGTGGGCCCCACTGTACTTAAAAAAAAAATCAGATTTCAAGGCCTTAAACTGGGGGGAAATATCATTAACCTAGAGAATAACTCATATACATAATGACAGGTATTCCAAAGCCTAACTAACAAGTAAACAACATTCCATATTTCGTTTCCCTTCCAAACTCAAAAAGATTTGCTTTGAGTACTTACTATGGCATGTCCAACACCAACAAATCTCTCTTTCACTTTCCTTCATTTCTCTCCTCCTTACACCAACCAATCTCTTTCTCTAATACTATGCAACCCATTCTCGTCCTCCACAAACTAGACCGTTACAACTTCAACACCCCACTCTCCTCCTCCTCCTCCTCCTCTTCTGATTCATATCTCAATGACCCATCAACCACATGTCCATCTATAGACGCCCAACACCTCCAAAAGCTCCAAATCCTCGAAGATTTTAGATATTCCCACAAAATCAGTACTGGGTCTATGAGGGTTCGCATTATGCGGGTTGAGGAGATTGAATCCACAGCCACATTACTTGTAGAATCATTTGCTGAATCGATGTCAATGCCTCATCGTTACATGAACTTGTTGGGGTTCTTGGCGAAGCAGAATTTCACCGATAGAAGAGCTCTACTGCCCCATACTGTCACGCTCGTGGGGTTTTATGAAGGAGAGGATGGAGTAAAGGAATTGGCAGGTACTGTGGAGGTTTGTTTCGATTTAATCGGTGAGACTGTTTCTTCCCTGACACCCACTCCGCCGAGGGATCATCCGTACATATGTAACATGGCTGTGAAGAAGGCACTTCGGAGGTAGACCCATTGAATTTGAAAGAGTTTTCCTCCTCTTCTTTTTCTACTCTTTTGAAATGGATGAGTTTTCTTCTTTTATGTATTGTAACTCCCATTTATATGTTACCTGCCTTATATGTGTCCCACCTTGGGTGGTATAAATTACTTTAGATTTTGTAGCTTTTGGAGTTTGCTTTCTTAGTTGTGTGAAACGACCAATTACCGAAAAGCTTAAACTGTTTTTGGGGTTGGCCATTGTGGGAGCCGGTTTTTTCCTATGTCTACAGTCATACACGTGGATTTTTCATATCAAGGAGTTGTTGGGTTTCGAACCTAGGACTTGCCGTGAGGCAATAGCTCTGATACCATGTGAAACGACCAATTAATCCAAAAGCTTTAGCCGAGAGGTGGTGTTATTTAAAAAACCACATGTAGGCAACCCAAAAGAAGGGCCATATGTGCCACGTGTACAACCAACCTACAAAAAGAGGGGCCACACGTGAGAGGGGCGTTGAACTATAAATGATTAAATAACATCATTTATTTAATATATATATATATATATATATATATTTATTAAATAACTATATATGGACACTGTCATGCATTTCAGTTTCGGTTCACCTTAACCAAAACCTCTCCCTCTTAAGATATCTTGCCGTTATGACTCATAGTACGTGGAGAGAACGGACAAATAGTGGCAAACATGAATTGAAACCCCACAAGAAGCTAACCAAAAAAATATATATAAGCACCAATTTTGGTGAAATTGTGGGTCACACAAACATGTCCACGAAAACAGCAATCATTCCTACCATAGCTGCATTGCACACACCCTATGAAGACAAGATGACCTAACTGCAACAATCAGGCAATGTTCCTTAGAGCTAGAGTTGGGCGGTACATGAAGTCATGTGCAATGTGGGATTAGACCCACTAAACCAATAAAAGAAATAGCATAACAATCTTGAGTGTTTCTAGAGACACTTGGGGGGCCGTTTGGATACATGGCCATGCCATTTTATTGCGTGTTTATTAGATTCACTATGTATTAATTCCCTTATAACCTAAAAAAATTGAAACTCAAGTGAGTTCCTCTCTCGTCAAGTCAGATCAAAGAATTCTAATGTTCACCTGGAAATGAATCAAGTAAATGATTTATAAAGATTTACATCCTTAGACTTCAACTGAAGGAAAACAATATACCTAAGCGCATTGAGAAAGTCAAATGATTTTAATGTTCATCTGGAAATGAGTTAAAGTAAATGATTTTTAAAAATTAACAACCTTTGACTTCAACTGAAGGAAAACGATATACCCAAGTGCATTGAGAAAGTCATTGATAAATATTACATAATAATTTCGATAAAAAAAAGTTGCATAATAAATGATCATTCCTTTAACAAGATAAGTGATCTTCAAGTGCTTAAAAAGGGGAACGAGCTTATTGTTTTCCAAATTTACAAGTCCTACAATGTACATCTGAATCATTTTAAGCAAGCAAATCAGTGAGAAGGGATGAGATAGAAAGTGCCATGTTCTGTTTTCCATATCCTAGAGGAAGGGCCAAGTACAAGATAGACAACTCCTCATTTCTCTCATCATTCTGCAAGTTATGCTCACTAGGAGACTTATAGAAAAGTTGATTTTTAACCCTGATGATATCTTAAACCATCTGAAAAATTCTTTTGAGATTCCAACCTCCTCCACGCTTGCACTTAGAAAAATGAGGGTATCATTTGTAAATTGCAAATGCGAAATAGAGCTTGTGTTTCTACTAGGTGTCAATCCTCTAATGAAGCCCTTCTCTTCAGATTTTGTAAAACGTAGATTGAGTGTCTTTGCAACTATTATGAACAATATGGAGAGTGGGTCACCCTTCCTTAAGCCTCTCGAAATGCCAGTCTTGCAGGAGTACCATTTACTAAGACCGATAACGATGAGTCGATACACATTCCTTTATGCATCTCTTCCAAATTTGCTAAACCCTGTTTTTTCGGATAAAAATCAGCAAACTCCCACTCTGCATGATCCTATTCTTTCTCCATATCTATCTTACAAATTACCCCTTCTTTGCTTCCTTGTACAAGTATCAATCACTTCGCAATAAGGATTTTGTCTTGTATCTGCCGCACTAACAAATGCACCTTGGAACTGTGAAATGATTTCTCCCATTACTTATTTCAACCCTTTTGATGTGTCTTTTGCTAGGATTTTGTACAAAGTGTGCAGCAAACTAATCATCCTAAAGTCCTTTAGCTCCATTTCCCTCTTTCTTTTGAATGGGGGCAATGAATGTAGTGTTCATTTCCTCCCCTATCTCATCTCTACTGTGGAACTCCGCCATGAACACCATTGGTCTTTCTTAATCACCTCCTAAAATCTCTAGTAAAAAAGCAATGGGAAAACCATCATGGCCAGCTGCCTTGTCTTTCTTCATACTAAAGATAGTTTCTCTAACCTCTTCTTCACTAAACTCCATTTCTAGCCATCGTGGTTTTTCCTGTGCCTACTGCTCAAATGGTAGCCCTCCTAGCTTTGGCCCTCAATTATAGTCCTTTGAGTGCAAACTTGAAAAATATTGGAATATTAGGTTCTTGATACATCCTTTGTCTTCTATCAACTCATCTCCATCAGCTAAACAATTGGTAGCATTAATCCTTCTTCTCTCACTTGCCATCCGATGAAAAAACTTCATTTTTTTGCCACCCTATTTTGGCTATAGTGCTCGATTTTTGGTGCCAACTTATTTCTTCCCGTCTAATGATTTCCTCATACACCACCTTTAGGGATCTTCTTTCCTTCCTTGCTTCTTCCATCAATGGAATTTCTTCTTTCCTGCGCAATGCTTCAATTTTCAATAGTGCCTCCTCTTTTTTAAGTTTTCTTTCCCATCTACCTTCTTTTTCCATTCATTGATCTTTATTTTCAACCCACCACCCCTATTTCTTGCCACCAATCCTTAATCTTCTCATTGAAACTAAGTTTTTCACACAGGGCCAGATCCAAATTAAACCGTCTTGGTCCACCTTCCTGATCCCTCATTTCTTGGTGAATTGAGCAATGATAGGAGATCGGGTGCGACAACACTCTACCATATCATTGGGATAGCATCTTCCCAATCTTTAGAAGAGTTTATTCACCAAAGAACAAAAACGGATAAATAGCGCTTATCCACTTGTGCTGCAGTGCCAGACAAGAGTCCTGGTTTTTAATGTTGATGAGAAAAAAAGGAAAGATATGAGCAGAGGCAGAGCTAAGTGGAAGGCCTTGACTGTAGAATCAACAGCATTTACCTTATGGTAAATAACAAGAGTAGAATGTTAAGTTGAGTAATTCTTCAACAGTTGATACTGTTTAATTTAGAAACGAGATATGATTTGGTTCCTTTTGAAGCATTCACTTTATCTGCCAAATGAAGTCTCACAAATTGCACTTCTTTACCATCATTGACCATGCAGTCTATTACACATTCTAAAAATACTCTGCCCTTGTTTAGAACTGGTAAATGCCTCTTATTCTTAGAGACAACTAGATTCTGTGCCAGATACCATGCACTTTAACTGCTTATAAGAACTCTGTTGAGATAATTAACTGGACCATGGTTTTAAAGGTTTACTCTTTAACTTTCAGGAGAGGTATTGGTTGGCATCTGCTCAAGGCATGCGAGGAACTGATACCCCAAATGACAAGTTTAAAAGAAGTATACTTGCACTGCAGAATGATTGACAAGGCTCCACTGAACATGTATAGGAAGGCTGGTTATAATGTTGTGAGGACAGACAGTATCTTGACCTGGTTGACACTTAAGCGACGTAAGCATTTGATGCGCAAGACACTACCGATCTTAAACAAGCATTCATTAGATATATTGGGTTCTGGTGACAATCCCATTTCTTAAATCCCTCATCCCACAGCATGAAGGCCTGTGCTCAAATCTGCATTCAAGTTGCTATAGATATAAAGGTATACAATATTACTGAAGCTCAACATTTCTCCTGCCAAAGAGATTTTCTTTCTGTACAATGTCATCTACCTCTTTTCCTCATTCTTGACTTATGTGATGGTTATTGCACTTATTATTTGAAACATATATTGTTTACCAAATGCAGTTGTAGGAATTCATTGTAAAATTACTATAATATAAGAAGTTTCTCATTTCTTCTCGATGCTTTACCATTCTTCCTAAAGGATTCCTATATTTTTTTTTAGATGGTGAAGGCATCAACAACTATTCTTTGCACATTTCTTACTGGTTTTTTAGTGTCAAATCTTTCTATCATCATCTAGTTCCTAGTTCATGATCCCCATCTCTTTTCAGAATTTGGAGAATTGCTCCGCTTAGAACGAGCTTTTAGATGGTCGGCCTTTCTAGATAAGATTATGACGGTGACTACCTTTGAAACCAAAAATTTTTAATTGTCGATCACTATGCACTTTGTTTAGAGGACAAGGAATTAGTAGGTCACATATTCTTACATTGCAGGTTAGCCAGAGATGTTTGGAGTCTTATTCTAAGGTAGTAAGGTAGTTTGATCACTATGCACTTTGTCTAGAGGACGAGGAATTAGTAGGTCACATATTGGTTAGCCAGAGATGTTTGGAGTCTTCTTCTAAGGTGGTTTGAGGTTTCACAGATTTTCCTCTCACAGAAGGCTGAATTGCTTGATAGTTGGGCATTAGCCCCTTGCTAAAAAAGGGAGAATCATATAGAGTGGTGTTTCTAGCTACTGTGTGGGTTATTTGAAAAGAAATGAATGATTTATTATTCTAAAAAAATTCTAGGGAACCTCTTTATATTTTTATGAAAATCATGTATTTAACAATGAGGTGGGTTAAGATTTTGCCTAACTTCGGGAATGTCTCTCGTTATGATATGAGATTATTCTAGAAGGAAATATGCTTTAGTGAAGACAAGATTGAAGCCCGCTCACCCCAGTGGTCCTATCCAGAACCGGGCAGGGTAAAGTTGAACTTTGGTGGATCTAGCATTGGTAATCCTATAGTCCGGCTGGAGTGGGATGAGTGCTTAGAGAAGAGCTTGATGCAACCAAGTGGGCGTTGTCTGACTAGTGTGGAACTTGCGGCTAACGGAAGTGACCTTGGATTCCAGACCAGTCACCAATGGATTCACGAGCAAAGTCAGACTCTCAAGGGTTTGAGAATCGTTATCTCCTCCAAACTAGCAATCACAACGAACAACCAAAAATATCCCTGCACTTGACAAGGGAAAACAGCAACTAGAAATAGATTTCAATTCATAAAATCTTATTTCAACATTACTCAAAATAGATCTCTTCTCCAGAAACGTTGACAGCAGCCCAAAAAAACAAAACAGCAAAAAGTGCCCCTTCCTTATCTCTTTTTGTATATCAAAACAGAAATCCCAGCACTCAAGATTCCAAAACAGGTAGGACTTCTAAGATAGGATAGAGACTAACAGTCCATCTAGAATAAAACTCCTAAGATAAAGCTGTTTTACTAAAAGAAATTAATTTTAAACACTAAAACTAATAAAATTATAGCAATTACTGAATCTGCTGTAGTATATGGACGTGGATCATTTTCTCTCCATCCAACGGTTGATAATGCATCAATCAGCCATTGATCTTCATCCAACGAACAATCTTCAGTCTGTGTGATTTAGGACTGGTTCATGATCAGGTTGAACAGAATCTGATTTGTTCTTAGTTCTCAGCCTTTCACTACGTCTCACCTGTTTGGGATGATCCTGCTGGAGCGCATAGCCTTCGGCAATCCAATCAACACGGTCATGGTGTACTGCATCACTGACCCTATTAAAGTTCCAGACTCCAATGTGGTGGAAGTGAGGGCGGTGCTTTATGGCATTCAGTTTATTGATAATAGTGATTTGAACCAGTTGGCTGTGGACAGAGTTTCTGTCAATGTAGTCAAATGGTTGGACAGGGGGGCCCTCATACTTGGAGGTTCGCAAATGCAATTGAAGAAATTCTTGAATTTGTAGAGGCACACGACACAATTTCAGCTTGTGAGGAATTCGGCTAACAGTGAGGCTGATCGTTTGGCTCGCTCTTGGGTTGATTTGCCTCAATTGGATCTCTATGATCATCTTCTGCCCTGTTGCCTATGTATCAGTAGCTTTATAATTGTTTGTTTCCTTTTATACTTGTGTTCCTATGGCTGTTGCATTGACCATCTCGGTTGTGGGGTTCCTTCCTATGTATTAATTTTTTATTTTTTATTTTGGATTTAAAAAAAACTTAAAAAAAAAAAAAAATGGTCTAACATATAAACTTCATCGAATAGCTGCAAAGATTTTGCTACCAGGTTTGCAGTTCAGTTCAGTTTGCAGCGAGGAGTGCCTAGTGAACCCAATTCTCTGAGTTTGATTTTGCATCAGTTCTTCCAGTTTTTTTACATTGATTTGCTAAGTACGGTTTAATTAGTGGGTGTATACAAAAGAACAATCTAGATTTAAGTGTTCTACTATGAAAATAATTCAAATTTAAAGCGTCAAGTTGAATGAGTTTTTCAGTCAAATTCTGGAAGGTTTGTAATTTCAAGGAAAATATGAAATTGATTTGTAAATTCATTCATCTGGTTAGGAGCATAATGTCTACTATAGCAAATTTGGTACTTATGAATCTGCTTATTTTTCTTTTGTTGATTATCATTAGTCAGCTATCTTAAAGTCATTCTTTCTCCTTATCATTCTGCAATTTTCCTTAGAAACATTATGCTGCTGCTGCTTTATCCAACACAGTCAGGATCAATGGTTCTGATCATTACAGTCAGGATATGGTGATTCAACTCCTGCTATCTCCACTGTACACGTGGCACTTGCATGTAATGATCAAGACAGTTGATCCAATGAACCCAAGATGCAAACACTAAAAAGGATCCCTGACAGTCCACATTGCATTTCCATCAACAGGACAGGGACATTTTATGGGCTTCTTTTCCCTGATATCGTCACTCCCTTCTTTTCACGTACTAATAGTAATTACAAGGGCTCCCTTGTATCTATCATTCCTCAAAGTGTATAAACATCACTTTGCATGGCTCCCTCGTATCTATCATTCCTCAAAGTGTATAAACATCACTTTGCATCCTTTAAATGATCCCTCTGATTTTGGTAAATGATAATGAAAGCTTGACCATTGCCCACAATTGGGAATAAGAGATCTACAATTTGGGGAGGTCTTGAGGATTACTGAGTGAAGACTGTGCATAACAATTTCATGACCGACCCCCCAACGACAATGCCGGCTTCTTCATTGACCTACATTAACTCCCTCATAAAAAGTGCACCCTACTCGTACCTAATTTCGGTTTGTAAGATGCACCTTAAATTGAATGGAACGAAAGGAATCCTAGGGGCTAGAAAAAGACAAACAAAAGGGGGTGGAAATATCATTTCTCCTAAACAAATAAACTGTAGGCCGTTCCATCTTGATCTGATGATCCTAACCCCTTCATCATGATCACATCTTTTAGTTTTTTTACCAGAGAAGCTTAACTGTAGTGGCTCACCAGATCAATGGTCCTGATCACGTGTAGAGTAGCATGAGACCCAAGATTGGTGTGGTGACTAGAAAAGAAACAATGGGACCCGATTTTGTTTAGATGGAGACTACCCAATACAGAGAAGGGTCCCTACTGTTTTCATGGTGGACCCACTAATTCCACCAATGCATAAAATCAGATGGTCATCGAGTCCGACTAGGCAGTGACGGTTAAGATCAAGCCTATATTGGGTACCACACGTGAAAATATGTGTGATCAAAACAGTTGATCTAAGGCGACCCATATGGTCTTGATCCCATCCGAAATGACTCAATAAGACCTATTAGATCAAGGGGCTAGGATCATCAGGTCGACTTGTGTACGCGGGTCCATTCAACTGACCCGATCATGCACATATGGAAATGGTGGGGCCTAAAAAGAGTCACTATCTTTTAGCATTTTTTGGTAGTATATTTCTACTACCATCAAGACAAGAGAAAGGGGTAGATGGTTGTTGAAGGAGGTATTAATGAAGTGGAGCCCACAACACTTCAGCAGTATATACACACCCCTACTCACAAGCATTGCCACACTACACACACACACACACAAACTCCCACACAATCTCTTCTTTCGTCTTCCATGGCTTCTAAGCTTGAATTAGACGTAGAAATCAAGTCAAGTGCAGATAAGTTTTGGGGAGGCATCAGAGACTCTGCAACCCTCTTCCCTGAGATCTTCCCTGAGTTATACAAGAGCATTGAAATACTTGAAGGTGATGGCAAGAGTGTGGGATCCATCAGGCTCATCAAATACCAAGAAGGTAAAACAAAAAACCATGCTAGTTTTAAAAGATTATTTGTCAATAATAATATGGTTTTATTTACACCTTTGATATTGTGAATACATGGATTTACAGGGATTCCTCTCATTACTTTCTCCAAGGAGAAGATCCTGACCGCAGATGAAGAGAACAAATCAGTATCTTACACCGTGATCGATGGAGATCTTGTCACTTACTACAAGGATTTCAAGGCCAATTTGCAGGTCGTCCCTAAGGGAGATGGTGCCATAGTGAAATGGTCTCTTGAATTTGTGAAGGCAACGGATGATGTTCCTGACCCAAATCTCATGCAAGAATTTGCAGTCAAATCCTTCAATGATTTGGATGCCTACCTCCTCAAAGCCTAGAGAAAAAACCCACCTGGTGTTACCATCTTAATAATAAAGTTGAAGAACATTTTATATATAAGTAGTAACTATAAATCAGTAGGGTGCTCTCTCCTACATGATTTGTGTGCTTGTTTGTTGGATTTTATCACCTATTGCTTGCTGTTTTGTGAAGAATATATGTTGGGCTTCCATTGATTCTATTTCATTTTCTCTACCTTAGCAGCATAAAAGTTTTTTTTTTCTTCTGTCGCCCGTACGGGTTTACTTGGCATTTGATCTCCATCATATGGAACTCAGTTTCCACTCCATAAATTGCCAAACATCATCTTCAACGGAGTTTTCTTCTTTTGTGAGGGTAGGGTAACCATTTTCTTCTACTTTTTTCGATGTAAGATGGGTGTAAAACATGGGTGCCCTTCCTAATTTTTAAGGGTGTCTACATTCTATACCAGCCTCCTACCATATGATTACATTTTTCATCCAAAAATTTACATTGGATGGATGAAGATTAGAACCTATCTTCTCAAATCTATTCATTTCCATAAGAGAAAAACTAAGCAAGAAAGTCACTTTCCTAAATGAGGTTTGATGGATTAAGGACTTAGGATCATCTGACCAAAATTTTCCGATTGACATTTGGCCGGACTTATGGATGTAATTCAGATCAACAGATTTGATCACATACAAGAGGAAAAAGTGGGGCCCAATAAATGTCTTTTAGGAAGGAGCATAACACCCCCTTTCTTTTAGCATTTTTTGTTTCCATAGATGTGGGTATAATACTATAATTTACATTTTATGTTTGAAAAAAATAATTGATGGTGCTCTGTCTCACCATATGGTCATAAAACAGCAAGGAGGGACCCTTTACATTAAGGCATCCCAAAGACAATGTATAAGAGAAATGTAAGCCATGTGATGTGTATCTAGTTTAGACACCTTGTGATCGGGTTCACCCCCGTTACATCAACATGTGACATGCCCTATTTGTGGACACATGTTGTAAGCTGAAATTTGTAATTGGGTGTACATGTAAATGATATTTTCAACCCCCCTGCACTACGCATGCGCCCCCTTTATAACACGTCAAATCATGTTGTCAGGGGGGCGCATGCATACTGCAAGGGGTGAAAATATCAACTCTGTTTTACCTTGGCCAAGAAGTTCTCGTCGGAATCCAAGTTTTGTCATGTATGTCAATCAAAAACTCCTTTGACTCATCCTGGTTAATGGAAGTGGACTCTATTTTACATGGGACGAATTCTCATAGAGTCCATTGACATTAATATTAGGTTAGACTTATGTTAGGGTTCTCGCCACTTGTTTATGGGTTACAATTTGAGATTCATATTCTGGTATAAGCAAATGAACAAAGACGGCCTTCCTTTGTGTTATGCATGAACATTCTACGGTGATCAAGATTGTTGAGCTGGTGGGCCACAAGGGAGCAAAAGAAAAAATTGTAGCGACGTAATGCTTTTTAATGGTTTTTTGAGCCCCTCTTTCTTTTTCAACTTTTCTTTTAAATCACACATTTATTACAAGTTTTAGTAAGAGTTTATATGATCTTAACTCACCACAAAAAAGTGAAGTTTATGAGGTGCCGTAGGCTAATTTGTAGCTTACCCTTTTGTTGAAGTATAAATGATTAAATAACACCAACTCTAGTAGAGTAATTGGTTGTTTCACACAGTACCAAAGCTATTGTCTTATGGCAGGTCCTGGGTTCAAAACCCAACAACTCCTTAATATTAAAATTCCAAGCGTACGACCAACCCAAAAATAGAGGGGCCGCACATGAGGGAGAGTATTTATAAATGGAGGGGCTGCACGTGAGGGGGTGTGTTGAAGTATAAATGATTAAATAACAGGGTGGGGCATCTTGTGATAGAGTTTTTGCCATGGCCCATTCATAGGGTGTCCTACAAATGACCTGGAGAACAGCTTGGCTACCTGTACTTTTGCATGATCCTATTTGTCCAAGGGCTGATACCCTTGAATAGCTGGTTTAAATTTTTTGTTTTAATTTTCCTTCTCTTTTTCACCTTTTCAAAAGAATAGCAGTTTACTTGAACCTATCTCCCTTTGACTGCCAGATTTGACTGTTTTTAAAAGTATTCAATACAAAAGATAAGTATTCACTGACCTTTGATATTTGTATTGAAAGTTAGAAACTTAGAATAACTATATCCAGGAATTTAAATAAATATAACACATGATTCAACACCTAAAAGACCACCGAATAATCTTCTAAATCTGCCACATTTCACAGAGCTGAGGATAATTCTTAGTACCATTCACCCTTTCATTTCAATCCGATCATTGTAATTGGTAACAAGAAATTACAGTTATCGAATACTTTGTTGAGCGTCAAACCGTCCCTTGAACCTACGAATGGTTCATAACAAGCAAGGGCTGATTGAAGCATACACACCTTGCCTAACAGCAATATTTCGGGCATTTAAGCTGAACAAATAACTTAACTATCAGAAGCTGGGCTTGGAAAATAAAAAATACAAGCTAGCTTAGCGATTCAAACCCATTGACTAAAACATAATGAAGAAATTCTGACCACATGCTAAGGTAGCTGAAAGCATGATGGATATAAGTACCCGGAATAGACTTCATTTGAGGCACACCATTCTCCTTCTGTTCCTGCAATCAGAAAACAGTTGTTCTAAGAAGATGTCTTTGAAACAAAATTGGCAAAGCATCTTCTGCATACTCTCAAAAATTCTGACATGAAATTTCAAAATTATTATGCTTCTTAGTCCACATAAACTGGGCATTTTGGAGAAATTAGTAAGTAGGATCCAACTGCAGAGCTCGAATTTATACTGAGGGTTAGGATGATCCTGTGGAGATGATTTTTGGGGCCCATTTCCGGGCCCACATTGTTTGGGTGATCCAAAGCATTCATCTGATGGGCCCTGACATTGATAGGGTGTGCCCAAAAAATCATCTCCATAGGATCATCCTAACCCTTAGATTTGTGGAGGTTTAAAATGAGCAGATTTGTGGAGGTTTAAAATGGATAGATTTGTGGAATTTTAAACCTGTGCATGTTAACCTCCACAAATCGAAGGGTTAGGATGATCCCATGGAGATGAATATTTGGGAACACCCCATCTATGTCAACACCCTTCAAATGAATGGTTTGCATCACCCTAACAACGAGGGCTCAATGTGTTTCTGGTTGACAGACCAGATAATTTATCTGGTCCGACGGGCCAGAAACACTTTTCTCATATATATATATATATATATATATATATATATATATATATATATATATATATATATATATATATATATATATATATATATATATATATATATAAAGAGAGAGAGAGAGAGAGAAAAAAAAGGGTTCCTGAGGTTAACCTCATATTACTTATATGAGGTGGCGCTTACAAAACATAAGGGGCCCACATTGTTAGGATGATCCAAAGCATTCATTTGAAAGGCCCCATCATAGATAGGGTGTGTACAAAAAATCAGCTCCATTGGATCATCCTAACCCATCCAAAAGTGGAGGGCAAAATGGATAGACACTTTTTGCCCATAAATCTGCCCATTTTTTCCTCCACTTTTGGAGGGGTTAGGATGATCCAATGGAGCTGATTTTTGGTACACACCCTATCTATGATGGGGCCTTGCAAATGAATGGTTTGGATCATCCAAACAAAGTGGGCGCATTATGTTTTGTGAGCGCCACCTCATATAAGCTTATATGAGGTTAACCTCAGGAACTCTATTCTCATATATATATATATATAGAGGAAAGTGTTTCTACTCGGTCCCCTTGATAAGCTTATCTACTCCTCCCTTTAAAAAAATACAGTGGGCCCACGCTGTTTGGATGATCCAAAGCATTCATTTGATAGGTCTTAATATAGATAGGGTGTGCCCAAAAAATCAGCACCAAAGGGTCATCCTAGCCCTTCGTTTTGTTGGGCACACCGTGTCCAAAATGGACGCATATAAACGTGGACGTTTATATGTGTCCATTCTGGGCACCACAAGGCACTACAAAACGAAGGGCTAGGATGACCCTTTGGTGCTGATTTTTTGGGCACACCCTATCCATGTTAAGACCTATCAAATGAATGCTTTGGATCATCCAAACAGCGTGGGCCCACTGTATTTTTTTAAAGGGAGGAGTAGATAAGCTTATCTAGGGGACCGAGTAGAAACACTTTCCTCATATATATATATATATATATATATATATATATATATATATATATATATATATATATATATATATATATATATATGAGGAAACTGTTGGTGCGCTTAAGCGTCCAATCACATGGGGGCCCACTTTGTTAAGATGATCCAAAGCATTCATTTGAAAGGCCCTTACATAGATGGGGGGTGTACCAAAAATCAGCTCCATAGAATCATCCTAACCCATCCATTTGTGGATGTCAAAATGGACGGAGCTTGTTTGTCCACAAATCTGCCCATTTTTGTCCTCTACAAATGGAGGGTTAGGATGATCCTATGGAGCTGATTTTTGGTACACCCCCTATCGTGCAAATGAATGGTTTGGATCACCACAGAAAATGTGGGACCCATGTGATTGGGCGCTTAAGCGCACCATAAGCTTGGTGAGCTTAAGTGCACCAACAGTTTCCTCTCTCTCTCCCACACACACATTAGTGGGACACCGACTAAAAAATGCAAGTTGGTAATGCAGGTAGGCCTTAAAATATGGAGAAAATAAAGATTAATAGTTCTTATACATTAAAACTTAAAATCCAAGGCTACGTATTTTCATACCTTTCACGGGACAGTTTAGCACTTTCCGGGGAGAGTCATATGTAAAATTTGTCCGCACATGTGGCTATGAAACAACTTCTAAATGGAAATCCTTGACATTGGCAATTGGTTCTTGAAGAGATTGAAAGTTAATTAAGATTGAGAAAATGCAGTTCTATTAATGGCAAAGAATTTAATTAATAGAGGAAACAAACACGAAGAAAAGATCCTTGGCGATCGAGGCATGATTCATTTGCACTTTGCCATTGACCAAATTCATGTGCCCTTTGCCATTGACCGGTGTTGGGATGACACCGATCTATTTTCCACCACCTTCTTGACAGGCCCATCCATGATGATCTGCTTCCTCCCACCCCCTCTCATACATCCCATTTCTAACCCAAACCAAATCCAATGAATTCATTGATGGTGCTCCCATGCAGTGATCAACATAATAGAATGCAGGGGAAGATTCCGCCATGGTTTTAAATTTCGATCCGAAACGTTCCGAAACCGAAACATCCGAAATGTACCAAAATTTCAACCGAAAGTACCGAAATTCCAACCGAAAAACGACATTTCGAGAGCTTTTACCAAATTTGGCCGAAACCATGAAATTCCGGCAAAAAGAAAAAGACATTTCAAGAGCTTTTACCAAATTTCGGCCAAAATTTCATAAGGGAACCGGAGGCCCAGAGGCGATTTCATGAGGGAGAGAAGACGACGACTAGGCATCATTTTGTGAGTATGGAATCAATACCACAGACGGCTAGAGAAGATCTGTTTTCAGGTGGGACGAGTAATCAGGATGGGGTAAAAAATAGAAAACGCATTGCTGAGTGGGGAGGTAGGACAAGTAAGAAGCGTGGGTAGGTTGCGAGAAATTAGAGGAGCGGAGTGAGACGTGCCACACCCTGATTTTGATATTTTGCAACCTGCTTTTTTTTAAAGAGGCTTATTGCTGCCAATTGTAACATATCCTCGATTTATTGAGATTTATATTGTGTAAGGCCTTACAACAATACGGTAGGGGTACAACCCTTAGGCTCTGTTTACTTGTCTTCCCAGGAATCTGGCGTGGCACTAGGAAAAGAAATCCAGGACAACTGTGCAGGAAAGGGTTTCCCGTGCCTGTTCACTTGCGCAGGAACTGTGCAGGAAAAGGTTTCCCGAGAAACTGCTTGCCCACTTTTTTCACTAGTTTCCTGGGAAAGTAAATCTGACCAAAATAAAGGGAAAAGGAATCTCACACTTGTGAGAAAAGACTCATTTCCACATAATTTTTCCCAATTTCCATGTCAGATGTGACATTTTCCACCTAGGCTCCTTCAAAATCCCGTGAAGTGAACATGCGAATTTTAGCTTTCTCAAGAAAAAATGGGGCATTTTCCCAGGATTTGGTCTCGGAGCGCGAGTGAATAGAGCCTTATTTGATCCAACAGCAGCTCACTTTTTGTTACAATTGGCAGGGTGGTACTTCCACCCTACCAATTTTTTTTTTTGGAAAGTTCAGTGGGCCCACTTCTTAGGAACGTTCATTTGTATTAGAGGACAAAATCAGATCTTGTGAGATCTGAGAGTTGGATCAAAAGATTATTAGATTAGGTGATTGGGCTTATTAGGTATCTAGGTTAGATTTGGTCTCCTCTCCCCTCCTCTCATTCTATCCTTGTCTCTTCCAAAAAAAACAAATAAAAGCTACTGATATTTCCGCCGCTATGTTTTGATAATGACACAAACTCATTTTGTCTTATTATTTAACCAGCTGTCAAAAGCTATAACGACAAGGCTATTTTGATTCAGATCAGAAGAATCAGAGGGGTTTCTCTTTTTCGCCTCGTTATCAAAATATCAATCGCCTTCTCTTCTATTTTTCTTTTCCTCTATTCTCATTCGATTCAGATCAGAAGAATCAGAGGGGTTTCTCTTTTTCGCCTCTCGGGTTTATATTCAAATAAGAGAAAACAGAAGAAAAGAGGAGAAGAATAAGGACAAAAAGAAGAAGCTCTAATTCAGAAATGGAAGAACCCAAGAGGAAAAGAGGCAGACCTTCAAAAACCCTAATCCCTTCAAAAATACCCGAGAATGGAGTTCCCTCCAATTCCCCTTTGCGAAGGAGTTCTCGTTCCATCTTAAATAACGGAGACTGTGAGCTCGTCAGCACAGAGAGGCATAATACAGAGAGCGTTGTGAAGGTAGTACCTTCAATGGACGCTGTTGTGAAGGTTTTTTGCGTTCATACAGAGCCCAATTTCTCGCTTCCATGGCAGAAGAAGCGTCAGTATAGTTCGAGTAGTAGTGGGTTTATTATAGGTGGGAGGAGGGTTCTCACAAATGCGCATTCTGTTGAGCATTTTACTCAGGTCAAGCTCAAGAAACGCGGGTCTGATGCTAAATACCTGGCTACTGTGCTTGCAATTGGGACTGAATGTGATATTGGTAAGAAATACACTGATTGTGATTTGATTACATATTGCTTCATGCATGTAGAAAACCAAGAAAGTGCTTTCTCAATAAGGATCAAACATGATATGCAGCAAAACGTTAAGAAGAGACCTAAACAAACATGACTTTAAAAAAACACAATCACACAAGAAAGGACACAAGATTTATGTGGGTCTGCAATGTGCTTACGTCCACAGGAGAACAAGCTTTCACTATTTTGATTTAGGGTTACAAATTTCTCTTCTTCTTGGCCAAGAAAACACAAGGAGAAACCTAAATCTCGTAACCCTAACATGTGACTTATTTATCAATGCTACATGTGCGACGCGCACATTAGGCCGCCAGGGTCCTTTATAATACCAGAATACATGACATCTGCGCAACACATTGACTTAAATCAAGTCCATATCTTGAATCGCTGTGGGAACGAATGAGATCACATTGGCCAGGTGATTTCATCTGAATGATATTATAACAAATTTTCCATTCAAAAATAATAATAATAATAATAATAATAGCCATTCAAAAAATATTATAACAACTTTCATGTTCTCTTTTGGTAGGGGTGCGACTTGGGTCTGGTTGGATTTCGCTCGGGTTGAGTTTTTGCTAAAAAATGAATTGGGATCAATCCAAACCCCACCTGATTTTATGGTAAAAGCTCAACCCGAATTCGTAAAAATCAACCAGAGTTGCACCCTTATCTTTTGGTAACTAAGTACATTTATGTATTAGAGAAGCTTTGATTTCGTTAGGAGAATGAAACACAAAAAAAATTGAAGTCACATAGTAAGAATGAACCAACCATTTGTTTTAACTTTTTGTTATGCAACTCTAAGAGACTTGAGTATGATTTTTAGTGATTGATTGTTCTGCATTTATTTAGGAAGATTCCATTTTCAATGTTATAGGGAAACACATGTGCATTCTCATTAAAAGAAGTACATGGATCATAGACATCATTTCTTGTTAAAAATAAATATAAGTTTGAATTTTTTGATATCCTTTAATCCCACCTATGACTTGGCACATACAATTGAGAGTGAAACATGCATTTCCCGTTTTTATAATGCGACATGCATCCATTTGTTGGTGGCACAACAAATGTTGCTTTAAATCCCGCATGTGGAGCGTCTACATTTTAGAAACTATGAAGAGAAATGAGCAAATAATAAGATTGTCTTTTCAATTCCACATTACCCAAGCTTGCTTCCTCATAAAAGCTATAGTTGAAGTCTGGACCAGACTTCCGATATCTTGTGCTTCGAGGTATTGGACATTCCTTTGCGAGAGTTGCGAGGTTTAAATACTGTGAAAGTTTCTTTTCATCACTCCAAGAGGGATGACATGGTAATTCAAGGTAATAGTCTTCCAAGACATAGTGCCGCTGGTGATGTTATCAATGACT
The DNA here is from genome assembly GCF_043159265.1 of Tasmannia lanceolata. NCBI lineage: Eukaryota > Viridiplantae > Streptophyta > Magnoliopsida > Canellales > Winteraceae > Tasmannia > Tasmannia lanceolata. The sequence continues at coordinate 2,300,436 of NW_027518695.1, read as the reverse complement.
TGAAAACAAAGGTTGAGCTGTCTCATCCTAATGCTGAGCTTTGATTGCTTGAGGTTTTCTACCACAAAATAAGAAGCTTCCCAACCGAAGCCACAGCCATTATTTCAAAATGCCGATGCAGGCCAAAATGTGGCCAAAGCAAATCCTAGTCGACTTGGCATGATGCTGCTGTGTACTTGGTTGACGTGATCATAGCTGGGGAAAGTCAAAGGAGTTTAATTTATAGGACAAAATGTGGATTCGGACAAGAATCTGCCCAAGGTAAAAGGGAGTCGACGCGGGGGAATTTTGACACTGGCCACAACATTTTAGACACAGCATGAAGTGATTACTTGGCTATATAGTCTTACACAATGGTGATAAATGTGGGATATTAAAAGTATATATAGGACGAGCACAAGATGATTTTTAGCATTCTTTGTCTGATGTGTTTGCAAAGATGGTGTGACTCATAAATTATAGTATCTATTGGGTCATTTGCGTTTGCAATTATATTAACTGTACTTTGAAGCTCTTATTTATTTTGGCATCTCTCTCTCTCTCTCTCTCTCTCTCTCTCTCTCTCTCTCTCTCCTCTTTATTTGCTTGAAACTTTTACCTGAAACAATCAACATGGAAGCTTAAATTGACTCATCCCAGCAATTGTGTCTGTGTTGTGGGATATTTACATGCCACTTCAAGTCCAGACATCTGAAAAGGGGACATGTGATTGATGTTTTGTATCCTTTTGGTATGTATATGTTTGAAATGTTGAAGAAGAATTTGCAGAGAGGTCTTTGTGTACAAGTCTTGATTGATAAACCTGATTTTGTAACTTAAGCCACCTGAGCATGAATACTAATTGTGCATAGTTTTCTGATTCCGCAGCCTTACTAACAGTTAGTGACGATGAGTTTTGGGAAGGAGTTTCACCAGTGGTGTTTGGACCTTTGCCTTCACTCCAAGATGCAGTAACTGTTGTTGGCTACCCAATTGGGGGTGACACAATCTCTGTGACAAGTGGTGTTGTGTCACGCATGGAGGTCTTATCTTATGTCCATGGCTCCACTGAGCTTCTGGGACTGCAGGTTGCTACTTGGAATTTACTATTTTTTTCTGTTTACTATTTACTGTTTTATGTCAAAATTTTCTCTTGAAGCTTAATTTTATTTTACCATTTATAGTTTTGCATTATATCCTGATTTCTGTTCTTCATGAGTTGATTTTGCAGATAGATGCAGCTATAAATTCAGGAAATTCTGGTGGCCCTGCTTTTAATGATAAAGGCAAATGTGTGGGTATAGCATTTCAGTCTCTTAAACATGAAGATGTAGAAAATATTGGATATGTCATACCAACGCCAGTCATAAAGCACTTCATTCATGACTATGAAAAGTCAGGAGAATATACAGGTATTATCAGACACATGAGAGAGTTTTTTCCTTTTATTTGGCTCCTGTGACTATTTTTATTAATTTTTAGTATACTGTTGTGTTTCTATTTTTTTTCTTGTCCGGCTCCTCATGTAAATCCTTAACTTGTCAAATATTTCTGTTATGAGTAGTAGTCGGAATCCTTTGTTTTTGTTTACAAACCCCCAGAGACCGCTTATATTCTTATGCTTATGCAATGTTGGAATCCTTACAGTACTGTTTTTCTCATGCCAGGGTTTCCGATTCTTGGAGTTGAATGGCAGAAGATGGAAAATCCTGATATGCGCAAGGCAATGGGGATGGCGCCTGACCAGAAGGGTGTTCGTATTAAAAGAATACAGCCCACTGCTCCAGAGTTCCAGTTTTTGATGCCATCTGATATTATCCTTAGTTTTGATGGAATTGATATTGCTAATGACGGAACAGGTAACCATTTTGACATTTTATTAAGCTATTTTATTTAACTCATATTTTAGATTATACTGATTAGACATTGGCTGTGTAATCTGGTACTTCTATGCCCTGATTGGAGCGATCTATATTCTATTCCATAGCATTATGCATTATTCAATGTCTTGATCCTCTGATTCGTTAAAAATTGAAATAGTAGATTAGCAGTTGCACTGTTTTTGCTATCCATGTTATGCTTTTAATACCTAGGAGAAATATCCAAGTATTTAGTTGAAATATCCAACTATGAGGTAGCCATTTATCTAGCAAATTGGGAACTAAAGTTTTCTCTAAATAACGAAGAGTGACACGTCCAAGTCTTGTTACTTGACACTTGCCTTCTATCATCATGTTAATTCCATTTATGCACTCTTGTAAATATACAATATTCTCACTCTATTTCTTGATCTTTTAGTCCCTTTCAGGCATGGGGAGCGTATTGGTTTTAGTTACCTTGTTTCTCAAAAGTATACTGGCGACAATGTTGTGATTAGAGTTCTCCGCAAGTCAAAAATTCTTGCCTTTAATATCAAACTTGCAAGTCACAAACGGCTGATTGTGGCTCATATTAAAGGGAAGCCTCCTTCATATTACATCATCGCTGGATTTGTCTTTACAACCATATCCGTTCCATATCTTCGTTCTGAGGTGGGCCAGTTAACTTTGGTGTTAACATTACTGTTTCTTTTATTCTTTACAAGTGTCATGAATAGGTCATTATAATTTACTTTCTTTGTTCTGAGGTGGGACAACGGTAAGGTTGCTCCATTTTGACCTGGTGGTCACGGGTTCGAGTCACGGAAACAGCCTCTCCGCAAAGCAGGTGTAAGGCTGCGTACATCTAGCCCTCCCCAGACCCAGCAATGGCAGGAGAGCCTCGTGCACTGGGCCACCCCTTTATTCTGAGGTGGGACAGTTAACTTTGGTATTAGCTATCAGTGCAACTTGGGTTCGGTTTTATCCAACCTGACCCGACCCAAATATACCCTGGGTTGGGTTCAAATATCATGGATCTTGGCTTGAGTCGGTTTTTAGTTTGAAAAAACCGACCCAATCTCGGGTCGGATTGGGTTTAAAGAGAAAAAAAACTGAAACCTGACCCGACTCTCATATGTGTACATTAGATTTTTTAATTATCTCTTGAATAACATGAAAAATTATTTTCCAACATATTGATATAATTTTTCATTGAGGTGATCAAATTTGTAATGTGAAAATGTATTTTCCTTCTTAAATTTATCCATTTGACGACTTAAATTCAAAGATTTCTGGTGTGAATATTTGTCATTGTCCACAATCTTTGAAAATTTTCACTATCCTAATTAAGCTAAACATTAAAAACCCGACCCAATTTCACTCGAGAAACTATCTTGGCTAGGGTCGGGTTTATGTATCTCGGGTGAATCTCGAATTTTCCCATAACAAGCTCGACCCAACCTGAGCCGATATAATTTCTCGAGTAGGGTAGGTTTCTGTAAAACCAGATGCACCCGACCCTAGTTGCAACCTTAGTGAGAGCATTACTATTTCTTTTGTTCTATACAGGTGTCATGAATAGGTCACTAAAATAATGTTTTTTTATGATCCCTGTTTGCAACTTTTGTCTCCAAGTCTCAAAATAGTCAGTTTCATGGGATTGAATAATTAAACTATTTTATCATATAATTAATCATGTTAACTTTCAAAAATAATAATAATTAAACTATTTAGAATATGATTTACTTTAGATTTGACTCTACTTTAGATTTGGCTTTGGAGTCAACAAACATGCCTTGGAATTTTTCGACTCTCTTCCCCTTTGATTTGACTTTGCTTGTACTCATGTTTTCCTTTGGTTGTATTGACCCTCTTGGCGTTTGGCCTTTGAAATTTTGAACGTGTTTTGATTCTTGGAAATGATTCCCTTTTCACACACTTCAATCTTCAATCTTTTAGAAAGCACTTTAACCAAAAGTTTATACACACTTCCCACCAAATTGATTGGCCGATAATCAGACAAGCACTCTGCTACAACTTTTTAGGAATTAGAGATATGAAGGTGGCTCTGGTGCCCTTATCTAACCTTAACCCCTTGAAAATTCATCGTAGACCGGAACAATATCTCCTATAATAGCGGCCCAAAACTCATGAAAGAATGCCATAAAATAACTATGTTACTATGTAGCCCTAAAGTGCTATCTCCGTTCAAGATAAGGAGAGCTTTTTTCTCCTCTTCATGAAATTTACTCCCAAGTTTGTTCCTAGAAACACCATCCAGGTTCTCTGGGGTAGGAAGCCTCCGAAGAATACAACTGTTAAAAAATAATATGATCTCCATTGACTTAGAGGCCTGATCGTCAAGGCGCCTCCCGTCAACAAGTGTTGTCTCTAGCAATATTGTGAAATTAAGCAGTGCTCTTATCCCCTTCCTCAAGCCATCTTGAACGAGATCTTATGTAATGACCCGCTCCCATCAAGGGCCTATAAAGATACAAATCCTAATTAAATCTAGGCCGTAGATCTTTCGACCAAAGATTAACGGCTAGATCTTCGATTTTGAGTTTTCGGACCATAGGATATGTGAATTAGATATTGGATCGATCCCCAATCTGTAAGATTCTTGTATATTTCCTATCCCGCATTAGATTAAACGATCTTAAAAATCAACGGTCGTAGTGTACTTTCGTCACTTTTACTATAACCTATTTTTGGGGCATCAAATCTTGTCCGTTCGATATGATTTTGGTCTCGGTAAATGCGTCTTTTGAATATCATCCAACGGACCCAAGATTTAGCGATTCAGATGTGATTTGAGCAAGTTATGACAATTTTTCTATTAGGGTTAGGCATAGTTACGAGTTTTGTCTTATTAAGCAACTTTTAAGTTATTTTATTTAAAAAAAGAGAAAATGTAAAAGTAACCTAATATAACCTAAATACTAATAATATATTAGAATAAGTTAGGAAACCCAATATTGATATTTCCACCCCTCTTAAGTTAGTATTAGATTATAATCAGGAATCTAATCATTATAATCCTCTTGAAATAAAACTTTAGGCTAAGTTTATAAATAAACCCATTTAGGGTCGTTTATAATCACCTAAAAATTTAAGGAAAAGGAAAGAAAGAGGGGAGAAGAAAGGAGAAACGAAGAAGAAAAGCTACGGTTTTGCATCGATTGGTTTTTCGTCTTCGAGTAAAGTGTCCGAAAACCTATTTTTTGTATTTTTTGGTGTAAAATTGATGTGTTTTATCTTTTAGTGTTTTTGGTTGTTCAAATTAAGATTTTAAAGGTATTTCACATGGATCTTGATTTCTTTTGAATCAAGAAATGAGTTTTTAATTTTCTTTTTAGAGGTTTTAATTTAGAAATTCTATTTTTCTTATGTGAAACTATTACTAAATCTATTTTAAGGTGTTGGAGGGTTTGTTTATATATGTTTTAACCCATACGTGTGATTTAAAGAAAGTTTTATCACCTCTCTTTACATAATATTTTTCTCAGTTTTTAGTGCATGGAAATTGCTGATTTTATAGAGTTTTGTACCATAAAAACTGCTGATTTTTACAGTTTTACGTCCCTAATTCGTTGCTGATTTTTACTGTTTTATATCCCTAAATCGGTGCTGATTTTGAGTATTTAAGCACATAAATAGGTGCTGATTTTTCAGTCTTTAGGGCATAATAAGTGCAGATTTTCATAGTTTTTAATGCATGATTAAGTGTTGATTTTCACAGTTTTATTTCGTGATTAGTCTCAGATTTTTATAATTATTAGGGCTGATTTAGTTGCAGATTTTTAGAGTATTTTGATGAAAAAAAAAAATATATATATATATATATATATGAGGAAACTGTTGGTGAGCTTAAGCTCACCAAACTTATGGTGAGCTAGCTTGCCCAATCACATGGGTCCCACATTTTGGGGAGTGATCCAAACCATTCATATGCAAGGCCTTATCATAGATAGGGGGTGTACCAAAAATCAGCTCCATAGGATCATCCTAACCCCTCCATTTGTGGAGGACAAAAATGGGGCAGATTTGTGTCTGTCTATTTTTGTCCTCCACAAATGGAGGGGTTAGGATGATCCTATGGAGCTGATTTTTGGTACACCCCCCATCTATGTAAAGGACTTTCAAATGAATGGTTTGGATCATCCTAACAAAGTGGGCCCCCATGTGATTGGGCAAGCTAGCTCACCATAAGTTTGGTGAGCTTAAGCTCACCAACAGTTTCCTCTATATATATATATATATATATATATATATATATATATTAGGGTATGGAAAATATGATTTTTGGGACCACATAAAGAGTAGTTGAACAAATAAATAAAAATACATATCACAAGATAATAATAGGCATATGTTAAATAATTTTACCATAAGACCGAAAGAAATTGACACCAAGCTAATTATTAAATTTGGACTTCAGGATCCCCATCTTCAGATCAGTGTCAGGACTTCATACGATCACCTAGGCTTTAATATTAAGCAAGTGATGATTGACTTTTATAATATTAGTTATAATTATGATTTATGTGATTATATTTCTGTTTCCTATGATTGGTCGCATTCTTTTTGCACCTATATTATTGAATTAACTAATTATCCTCGTAGAATTTCCTGTGGGGGGACTTTTTATTTTTAGGCCATAATCTATATACATAGTTTTTTTGTTTACGCCTCGTATTATAGTACGGAAAGGCCATAGAGCTACGTGTGGCCACTTACCAACGGGTTTGTGATGATTTCCATTGTGTAACTTATGATGAGATAGATATGACCCATATACCTCGTCGAGATGACATGATACTTCTCGTAGTTTACCTGTCTCTATCGTACTCTGTATGGTTGAAGCTCTCTTATATGATTCCATGATTTGCCACCTTTAGTATATTCCCTTGACATTCTCACATGCTTATTGATATTCTTTATCCTTGATAATAAATCTTATAATTCTTATTGCTTTTCCTTATCACACGTGAATGCCATGGGAAACACCTTTATAATGCAGATTTTCATTCTTGTCACTTTTATTATCCAAGCCAGTCACATGAGCTTGCTGTTTGACTTAGATTATTTTTGAGACTTTGTAGGTGAGGAAAGTGAATGAGCCTTTGCCGATGAACAGGTCTAGGTGGCACTTAGGATGAGAGAGAGAATACTCATAGGATTTCTTTTGGGGGTGCCTTGTTATCATGCCCGATGAAAGTTTAGTTGTTTTTATTCATTTTAGAAAATTGAGTTTTAGTCATGGATTCAATTATTATTTTATTTCAGCTCATAATTTGATATTATCAGTTGAGATAAATTATGTAATAGACATTCAGTTAATGTAATAGATTGTTTAGTTGTTGTTTCCCTCTTTGGGGTAGCGATTCGGATTTTGGGATTTTGAAGAGAAAAAGAATTGTCTAAAAAATTTGCCCCAAATCCGGGTTGTTACATCTTATCTTCCACTTGAGCACATCTTGTAAGAGAATCTGGTGCCTCTTTCCTAAACATCACCAGTAGACAAAGGTGAAGCTCATATCTAGCCTTCAGTTCACTTACTCTATTGAGAAGACACTTTTTCCCCTGCTCCCAGATCTTCATTAATCCACTTTTCAACCTAAATTTAATATATTTGAGTTTCTGCCCAAAGTAAACATCTACCAGTCTGTGCCCCTCCGCTTCATAACCTTTTCCTTAAAGTTAGGTTCCAAACTCTAGGCAAGCTCTAACCTTAAATGATAAGGGCCCCCATATCTAAGCTTCAAATAAAGAAGAACAGGACAATGTCATGTGATATTTGAGTTTTGATAGCATCACCCAGTCATTTCCTTCTCTTTCTTGGGGTGTCATATGTCAGGGAGTTTCTAAGTGTCTTGTGTCACACGGGAAATGCCCTAAAAGTAGAAGTTACAAGGTAACATTGGACTGAAGATGCTAATTGGTTGGCTCTACGGAAGCAATGTAAGCAATAGAATCTGAAAGGCCATTGCAAGATAGACAAAAACATTAGTGCTAAAAAGGAGTGGGGACTGAGAAAACAATGAGGACCGAGAAAACAATTGAGGACCAGACTCATCATTTCTTGCTATACTGTTCACAGCTAAAGAGTGAACGGAAATGAGAATGCAGTGGAGTTTGTCATTCCTAAACCATATGTAGAGGCAAGAAAAGAGATGCCGATGGTGAGAGAGGTTGGTGGAGACGAGAAGTATACCAAAATAAGACCAGTAGGCAACATCAATAACAATAGTCGATGCACTTCAATGGACATCCTTGGAATTTTGTTTTAAAGTGCTTGAAGTTGGTTGTAACAGATGAAGAAAAGCATCATCCAGTCAATTACTCATTCAATTTCACTACATTTAAGAGCCGCATCAAAGACAAGATGCTCACATGTTCTTCCCTCAGTCTTTGGGATTTGCATGTTTCACATGAATACCCCACCTGAGGTATTTCCTTTGTCAAGTGAATGAAATGGCAGAAGTGGGAGTTGGCTGTGTATAAATTTCATCTAGGTCATTTATTCTCTTTAAGCATGACATTGTTGTCAAATTAATTATGAAGCTTGTTAGTGGTTACCAAGTATCACAACGATACTTACTCAGAGATACATTTGAGTATATGGAAGTGGATTCGTAGATAACATGCTCTTCGAAAGAGTTTTCATACTGATAGCCATATCTGTTTAGAGATTCTGAGAAATCCCCACCCCCATCAGTAAGCATGTGGAGAAATATCAAGCAGAGTTGGAACTGTATCACAGCCATGAATTACAAACCACTAAAGGATCTATATTTGCTCTTCAATGTCGAGATACATGAAGCAGAGACATCTCAAGATGGAAGGTGTGTCAGGTGATGTGGGTGAGAATCAGAGGAGTGTTAAAATCTTTCTTATAACTGTGCAGCTTGAAACTACCACATTGTGGCAGGGGATAATATTCTCAGTTTTAGATTAATGTTCTAAATGTATTGTTATAACTCTTTTACAAAAATTGATGACCAGTTAAAAAGGCAAGATGGAAATAATGATTTTGGAAACAGTGGTTTTCATGGAAAGGATAAATGCATTCCAAAGGTAATAATATTGAAGGTAGGCGATGATGAAAAATGAAAAGATTGTTTTATTCTTGTCAAGGGAAAGAATTCCACCTATTCGATATGCAAGGGCCCAATGTGGAAGTAAATCTTTCAAGTTTGATATGGGAGATGAGAAACAAAACTGCTACATGAGGCACTTGGATGCCTCTGTTACCTTGGACAACCTCTGTGCTTATCCGCAACCACTTGGGAAAGAACTCATACGGAAAAGTGTTGAGCAGAAGGAAACCCTCTCTTCTTAGTAATTGTCTATGATTTAGCCAACACTTAAAATTTATTGCCGACACATGTGTCTTGCCGTGTCCGACACGACACGCTTGTCCACCCGTGTCGACACTCTTTTGGACACTTTTCAATGTATTGCTACAAGTGTTAGACTTAATGTGGGTGTGTGGGCACATTTTTTTGTGCCGTGTCAAGTATGACAATTTGTTTTATTATTGCATATTGTGTTTACCTCTTTTGTTATTAATTAACTTTTCTTTTATTATAAACTCTTTTTTAGCTCTTCTTTAACTAATATTTGTTGTTGTATTATATATATACTTTCTATTTTAGCCGTGTTCCCGTTTCTAAATTTCTGGGGTTCACCGTGTCCGTGTCGACATGCGACACCCGTGTCCATGTCCACAAATCATAGGTAATTGTAATATTAGGTCTTAGAATTATAGAATGTGAATGTATCACTTCCCCTATTTTATTAAATTTTCTGCATTTTTTTCTCTTTTTCAGCAAGTAACACTTCAAATAATTTAATGAGTTGAATTCATTGTTACATGGTTGGTCTTACTATCATAACCTTTTGTTACACACTCCAGTATGGGAAGGATTATGAATATGATGCACCTGTCAAGCTGTTGGACAAGCACTTGCATGCAATGGCACAATCAGAAGATGAACAGCTTGTCGTTGTTTCTCAGGTTTTTTTTCTTTCCGCTGCATACTTTGAGCCAGCTATAAGAATTTAGATCAACTTACTCATTTTTGTTGTCATGCAGTATTGATGAGTGTTGATGCGTAGCAGTAGTCACTTCTGTGGATCCTAATCCTTCACATGTTTTTCCTTGGCAATTTGTAGGTCCTTGCCGCTGATATCAATATTGGTTATGAAGAGATTGTAAACACCCAGGTTAAGACAGGCTGCCAGTGCCAGATGCTGTTTCTAGTGTTGTAGCTCTTTTTTTATATTCCCATTTTGCAAGTTTTCTGAAACTTTTTCTTGCTTACTCCATTAAAAAAAACCACCTCTTGTTTACTTGTAGGTTCTTGCTTTCAATGGTAAACCTGTCAAGAATCTGAAAGGCTTGGCAAGCATGGTGGAGAGTTGTAATGATGATTTTTTGCAGTTTGATCTGGAATACCAGCAGGTCTCTCTCTCTCTAAATTTCTTCTTTGGTTGTTGATTGCTTGTTGAGAGAAAGGATGGGTGCCAATCCCATAACATGGAATTTTGAAATCACTAAAAAAACATGGAGTTTTGAATATCAGTTTCCAAACACGCACACAAAATATACTCTCATCTGGGCACACATTGGATATGGCATGGGTACATCGCACAGAAATTTGAACTTTCAGACATAGATATGGAATCAACTTCAAAGTGTTTTAACTTCTAACACAGTATATATAATGCCAACAGTGGCCTTGAAACCCAGAAAGTAAGAGTAGGTTTCCACTGCGCTACAAAAGTCTTATAGTTGAGATCTCTTTGCCTCCTGCAGATAGTCATCCTACATACAACATCTGCCAAGGCTGCAACACAAGATATTCTCACCATTAATTGCATACCTTCGGCAATGTCAGACGATCTAAAGACATGAATCAGTGGATTGCCATGAAGTTTATGCAGTAGCCGACATTCCAACCTGCCCAACTGGGTGGGTTTCTATTTTGCAGAAGTCTTTGGCACAATCGGCGTTAGTTCATGGAAGTTAGTGTGGGGTAATCATCTCTCAACTTAGGAAAACAGGTTCAATGAGAATGTTGCCTGAAAGTTTTGATGATATGACATCTCTCTCTCTCTCTCTCTCTCTCTCTCTCTCTCTCTCTCTCTCTCTCTCTCTCATGATATGGTTTGCATCTTGCATTTTTCTTCCTGTCTTGAACTCTGTCTAATGCTATGGACTCTGAATTAGTATTTGCTACAATACCATTTTAGTCAATGTTGAAAGCTATAATGTTTTATAGGAAATTCGTGGCTTAATGTAGACACCCCCATATATCAGAGTCCGAGACATTGTATCATCAATAGAAAAATTGTTCTATGAACAAATCTCAGATATCAACTGATATACAGGAGTCCGAAAGAGTACATTCAGATTTCTATACAGATCTAAAATTTAATTTCTGCAATGTGTAAATAATTTGGTGAGTAGGGCAGTTTTGTTGGAGAAGATTACGAGGCCAGCTAACCCAGGAAGAAAAATCTGGGCTCTCTTTTCTGCAAGGAAGAGAAGTTATTGGCAAAATCCCATAGGGAAGAGAAATCCCAATGTTTCTACGGCATCAGTCTCTCTTCCACCCGTGTCTGGAAAAAGCAGAGGGACAACGGTCCATTATGGATTGTTTGCATGTGATTAAACCCAATTCTTGGATTAACCATAAAGATAGGGAAATGTTATCAGCACTACTATATTTTGATAAGGGCACTCCTCACTTTATTAAAAGTACGGTATGGACTGCACCATAGGATGATCCAAACCGTCCATTAGATGGGCTACAGCCTAAATAGGTTGTGCTCAAAAATCATTTCCATAGGTTAATCCTAACCCTCTGATCTGAATGTTAGAGGGTTGAACCTAAACCTCTATAGATCGGAGGGTTAGGATCAACCTATGGAAATAATTTTTAGGGCACACCCTATTTAGGCTGTGGCCCATCTAATGGACGATTTGGATCATCCTATGGTGCGGGCCATACCATACTTTTAATAAAGTGAGGAGTGCCCTCATCAAAATAGAGTAATGCGGATAACATTTCCCTAAAGATATCCTGAAATTTTTTGTTCCAGTCGAAAATGAAAGAAAGAGGAATGTTGTTTCCTAGTTGAGTGAGTGTTGGATCGTGTTGGCACCAGCCCTCGATCAAAGATGCGTGATGATCTAATTATGTCCATTGGTGAAGATCATGATGTTGACAACCCCCAAACCTATTGCAACGTGTACATTGATTTCCAAAGTTATATTTATAATTATTATTTGAGGCAAGGGTTCCTGCACACGAGTGCAGAAACAGGCTGGGGGCCCAAATTTTTTGGGGGTCCAAAGCATTAACTTGGAAGGCCCTTCCATGGATAGGGTGTGGCCGAAAAATCAGCCTCATTGGATCATCCTAACCCTGCCATTTGTGGAGGGGAGAAATGTGCAGAAACATGAACACAGTGTCTATCCATCCCCCCCTCAAAGCTTGGTTTAGGTGACTCATCAAGTGGTTGACAAATAACCCAGCTAGTATTAGAGGGCAGTTGTCTTACTTGGTGGGTTGTGATGGGTGGAGACAAGTAGTCTTGATCATGACCTTTGATATGAGAGCTAAACGACCTAAAAGATAGGTCATAGTGGAGAGGGAAAACATCCCATTAGGGTGTCACTGTATATATGTAACCAATGAGATATAACGTGTTACCTATAACATCATACTAAACCTTTTAGTAAATGCATAAAGACAGTTGGACTTACAGCAGCATTTTTTACCCCAGAATATTGTATTGAGGCCCAGGGATGGACCTGATGATTTTATTAGAGAAATCCAAAGGACAAGGTCCAAGGCTTACAAGACAAAGAGGATAGGTACAGTGTAAAGCCTAGATAAAGAAAAAGAAAAAAAGAAGAAATGCAAAGCCTTAAGACAGAGATTGGAGAAAATACAGCAGTTTCGTGAGGGAAAAACAGACGAGAAGTAACAACCAACCAATCCAACTTTTTCAAAAATGCTATATTTCCATCTCGCTTTGCAATAGTGGCATTGTTTGCGAGGACGATTTCAATCCATTAACAATCTTATCATCACCCTTTTTCTCCTCTCTGGTTTGCCCCCATATTACACCATAAAACCCAACAGCTATTATAACTGCTCCAATCACACTGCACAAATTAAAAAAACAAATTTATAACCATGAATGAATTTCTTCTGTACATATAACTTACAAGCAAAACCAGTTTTGGAAGGAAAAATCACAAGAAATAGGAAAAGGAGGATGTGAATTTCGGTTAGTTGATGATATTTTTGCATATTGGGGCCTTCTATATTTGCAATTTACCCATGAAATTTCCGTTTAAACTGCTGTAAATTACACTCATTGCTCCCAAAACTCACACTAAGTCTGAAATAGTTTTGCAGCTTTTGGTAGGGAATTCATTTCTAATAGTATCTTACTTTACTGGATCGATAGGCCTTATGGAAGTGAAAGAAGTTATAAGAGAAGCTCTCAATCTCAGTCAATGTATAAATTGAAGATTTGTAGGATATATTCTTCATGAATTCCAGTTTACAACTTCTTCTTTTTTCCTTGAGAAATAATCTCATTCTTAAAGATCAAAGAGCAGCAATACACAAACACAGGATGGCTATGAAGGGTTTTTTTTTTTCAAAGATGAACATAGAAACCCTGTTTGTTCAAGTGTCATTCAAAATCAAGCCTGAACCAATCTTTATCATAAGACGACTGTTTCTCTAGCCATCATAATTGACATTGATGAAAATTTCACATCTAACAGCTACGGACCGTCTCCCTATTCCTACTCAAATAATCAAGAATAAGATCAATAGCCTGTGGATTGCTAAATTCTTGCAGATAACTTTCCATACTGTTGGGATTGGCGTTTTTTTTCATGTAAGTGGAGGCGCTCTTGTAGTTTCCTAATGGGTCTAGGGGGGAGGATTGGGTTTAAGAGATCAGTGTGAATCTCTTTGTTATCCTTGTTGCATTGTTACATCGTAGAAGATCGTGTTTCTCTTTGGTTGACTTCCCCTGAACCTAAGTTGTTTGAAAACCAGTTTCGGTGAGTGGAATTAAAAGTTGTTAATTAACATTTTCGAGAAAGTTGGATCAAGTCTTAGGGTTCAGTCTTTCTGAACACTTATCAAGCCCTTATTGAACCCAAATATGTGTTGCATCATACATTGACGCAAGTTTAACACAAGTTTTCATGGATTATACCAATGTTTCTGTAAGGGCTGAGCTCAAGCTTGGTGCCTTTGTGGTTTGGAAGTAAAGATCACGATGTTGAGCTTATTGGTTCAATTCCAATTGATCTATTGAAAAAAGGAGACGGAGAGAGACACTGTACCTTCCAAGATGGAGAGTATCCCCGAGGAAGATGGTGCCCATGATGGCTGCGATGGCAATCCGCAAGGGCTTGAACATGGCCACAAAAACAGGCCCTTTCTTGTGAATGCACCAGGTTTGAACAGTGCAAGTGATCACACCTCCAAAAACTGCCTACAGTGAAGCCATATGGATTACATGACGCTCTGGTCACCTTCACTGTGCATGTTATGAAAAAAAAATCTTATCATAAATATTCAAGACAGAGTTTGGTCCTATAATTTGCTTACTGAATACGCGATGGAGATGAGCTCGATATCAGGCCTTAATCTCCAGGCACTTGAGTCTCTTTCTGCAATCAGAGAGACTATTGAGCATTGAATAGTCCCAAAGATGGAACTAAATAATACTATGGTAATTTCTGCCAGATAGCCTCTAACAGTTGCTGCCTGAAATTCAGGAATCAGTAGTTTTAATATTTTTTTTCGAGGTGAATTCTTGCAAGCTAGAGGGGTATGCATTTTTAATGGGTTCTGATTGTTTTTACCTGGAACGTATTCCATACTGAAGAAGATAGGCAAGCAATTACAAGGAAAAGGGCTCCAAGAATCCAGTTCTCTGCTATCAAGGAATTAGGAGGAGATTGATTTTTGAGAAGATGACGATGATAAGAGGAAGAAGGTGATGAAAACCTGATTGGTAGGCCTTTGTAGAAAGTGACCACCATTGCTCCTGAGATTGATATCAAGATGCCCAGGAATTTGGCCTGGCTCCTTGAGCTCCTGATATCCACATTTTCGACCCTAAAAGCAATGATTCGACAGAAAAAAGACAATCAATGTATTTTCATTATTTGTATATATATTTTTTTGAATGGTAGCAATTTCATTCAAAGAGAAAATGGAAGACCGAGATGGTCCACCAGAAAGCACAAAGAGAATCTACAATGCAATCAAAATGTACAATAAGAAAAGACCATGAGATAAGAGGGGAGGAAACCAAACATCTCCAACCCCAACTTCCCCATGCCATCCCCAGCAAGCCTGTCTGCCACACTGTTGGCGGCGGATCCCCTGATATGTTTAAATATAATGGATGACCCATCCACCTGGTCAAAATCTCATCAAAGAACGGGACAAATCTCCACAGAGGGATAACTGATCTGCTAAGCCACCGGATGGCGTTCTTGGAGTCTCCCTCAACAATCACCTTATCCAAGCATTCTTGGTTCAAACATTTTATACCCTGATAGATGGCTCTAACCTCCGTTTCGCTAGCATCCGCTACCCCAAGAGGACCTGAAAGGCCCAAATAATGTTACCACAAGTGTCGCTTAGAACACCTCCTATGCCTACAGGACCAGGGTTACCCAAGCTTGCACCGTCAAAGTTTAGTCTAAGCAACCCACGCCGAGAAGTCTCCCATTCTTGAGCGATCTGATGGTGGTTTTCAATACTGAAGCACACCTCCTGCCAACCCTCCCATAGATCGAAGGCCGAAACGAACCGAAAGGAGGGGAGGATTCTCACCTAGGCTATTGTCGATGCTATCACTTTGATGAATAAAAGACTCTAGAGTTTCTTTCTTTCCATATAACCCACAGGGTTGCTAATAGGCAAACTCTAGAGTTTATCTCTAATCTTCAGTATTTTTATTGTTACCCTTTAGACATCCATTTAAAATTTCATTCTCCACCTATCCATCATACACCATCATTTTGTTTTTTTTATCTCAAATTTTCTTTTTAGTCACACACCATCACGAATTTGTTTTAAGTCTGTGTGGCTTGTTTTCATCACTAAACTAGACAACCCACCATTTGATTTTTTTTTCTTTGCTAGGTTAGTGTTTCATTGCCATTTCTTTATCTGAAAGAATTCATTTAAGTCAGATAAAACCCTCTTGTCCATTATTGGTGAGAAACTACTCCAAAACAAAGAGAGACCCAAAACAGTTGGGTACTAAATTCATTAGAAAGAAAAACCCATGACAATTTTCTTTGACAGTTGCGAAACAAAACAGAGCAAACTTCCAAAAAAAAAAAAAAAAAAAAACTTTTTTCTTCTGTTAGGTAGGGAAAGGGAAGTGCAGAACCTGAAAACAACAGCAATTATGAAGGTGAATGCTGGGACCAAGTTGCTCAGTGCTGACCCAAGAGTAGGAGAACTGTAGTTGATACCAGTGAAATCACAGTTCTGCATAATAGTAATCCTGTGAAAGGAAAAACAAAAAAACAAAATTTATAATTAGTTGTCTGACATACTACCCATGGATAATTTGGCACTCTTAGAAGTAATTTGGTTGATGAGGAAGTGCTGCTGTGATCCTTGGTAGAAGAGAAATACAGACCCAGCTAAGCCCAACAAGAAGAATCTGCAGAGGAGTCGGAAGGTGATGGGAGGACGGCTTCTGCAAAGGAAAAAAGCAACAGAGAAATTACTGACAGTTGAGAGAGAGAGAGAGAGAGAGAGAGAGAGAGAGTGTGTTGGAAAAGTATTGACCAAAAGTGACTGATTTTGATATAAGGCAAACAGAATCTGTTGTTTCCACCTCTTATAATTCGAACCATTAAAATGTTCGATTTTTGAGAAATCTGTAAGAGAGAGACCTTTGGAAGATGAAGTACGCGGGAATGAGGATGATGGTGGTAAGGACATTTGAGTAAAGGACGAAGACAAACTGACTCAACCTTTTGGACATGGCTGCTTTGCTCAATGTAGTCATGCCCACGCTGAAAATTTCCACAATCACCATTGCTGCATAAGGCAACACATCCCACAAACACATCATACCTCTCTCTCTCTCTCTGAAATGGTGTTTGTGTCCCTTCAAAAGAAGGGAGATTTCTTATGAGAGAGAGATGATCCTCCCAAAAGTTGATGTTCGGAAATGTTAACCCAAACCCATACCGCCTCTGAACCTCCCGACCCGAGCAGTAATCGGGTTCAACCCGTCAGGTTTTGGGTTGAGCCCGACCCAAGGTTCACCCCTAACTAGTATATAGTCATTGTCATGATCGATGGTGAAGCCTCTCTAGCTCATGATCGATGGTGAAGCCTCATGCCCAACAATGGATTTGTTTAAATCTTTGAGCAAGGTAGGCCTGAAGAGATGATCCAAACTGTCCATTTTAGGGGGGACATTGTATATAGGTTGTGTCCTAGAAAATCATTTCCACGGGATGATCCTAGCCCTCCGATCTAAACAGAAACTACATATTATGGAAACCTGCATAGATCGGAGGGTTGCGATCATTCTATGGAAATGATTTTGGGTCAACAACCTATTTACGTTGTGGCCCATCAAATGGACAGCTTGGATCATCCTATGGTGTAGACTGCACTCTTCATTTTGAAAAAGATGGGTGGAGCCTACAATTGGGCCTTAATGTTGCTAGGCTTCGCTCCCAAAATCAGCCCATCGATGATCCTAACCCTTTTATCTATATAGATAAACTAGAGTTAGGATCATCGAATGGAGATGATTTTCATGGTACAAAGTATTTATGTTGGGACCAACCAATTGAATGGTTTGTATATTTGAACAAGGTGAACCCCACTTTATTGTTAAAAGAATATGTGCACTTCCGTATATATTCCAATATAGAGATGATTTTCAGGGAAATGCCATTTTTGATTGGGCCCATCAAAGTATTTTTCAGAATGGATTGTACAATCCACACCATAGGATGAACCAAACCATCCATCTGATGGGGCACAATGTAAATAGGATGCGCCCCAAAAATCATTTCCATAGGATGATCGCAACCCTCCAATCTATAGAGGTTTCCATAATATGCAGTTTCTCTTTAGATAGGAGGGTTAGGATCATCCTATGGAAATGATGTTTTGGGGTCCAACTTGTTTACGTTGTGGCCCATCAAATGGATGGTTTGGATCATCCTATAGTAACCTGTTTACGTTGTGGCCCATCAAATGGATGGTTTGGATCATCCTATAGTGTGGGCCGTGCAGTTCATTTTGAAAAATATGGGAGGAGCTTAAACAAAGTATTTGTTGGGCCCACCAACGGATCATGTCACAGAGAGGTTTATATAGTGTTGTACCGGTTGTGGCTTCAGAACCGGTAAAAGGGGAAAAGGCTTGATGGATGAACTTGGTGCCATTGGAGACATCCAATGAGTAAGGGAATACAAACGTCAATGGTTTAGACTTCTTCACAGTACCCAGCGGGGCTTGATGGATTAGGGCACAAGCGAGGCCCATAAAAATCAAAAGGGGTGGAAATATCAATTCCCTTATTATTTTTACAAGAGAAAAGTGTAGCTAGACATACGTGTAGCTAACTTAGCTATACCAACTGCTTAAAATACAGTTGGCCTCACATTGTTTGGGTGATGCAAACCATTCATTTGATGGGCCCTCATATTGATAGGGTGTGCCCAAAAAATCAGCTCTATAGGATCATCCCAACCCTACAATTTGTGGAGGCAAAAATGGACGCGTAAAAACCTTCACAAATCTGTCCATTTTTGCCTCCACAGTTTGAAGGATGGGGATGATCCTATGGAGCTGATTTTTTGGGCACACCCTATCAATGTGAGGGTCTATCAAATGAATGGTTTGGATCACCCAAACATTGTGGGCCCACTGTATTTTAAGCCGTTGGTGTAGCTAAGTTAGCTATACGTATGTGTAGCTTCACTTAACTCTTTTTACAGTGTCTTCATCGTAGAATCAATTGGGTCCCACTAGACTACTAGAGGACAGTTGGGGAACACGCAAATCAATTTGGTCAAATTGAGCTTGGCTAATGATATTGGCACTACCATGTTTTTAATAATTGGCCGAACTTCTTTTATCCTTTAAGCAGATGTCAAAACTCAATAGCTATTACAATTCCCAAAAATCTCTCAGCAGCCAGCTTAAACAGGACAAAGTGAGTTCGGCTCGCAATAAATTAGTTTAAACCAACAGCCGTAGGCTTGAACTCTCAACCCGATTAGATCCAACCCTACTCTTTCTTTTCTTTTGTATTTGGTTTTTACCCTGGCCCAACCCGAACCCAATTACTTCCAACCCTACCCAACGGGACCAGATTTGGACAATCAGGTTGTGTTAGGGTTGAGAAATTTAATGGTGGGTTGGGTTATGGTTGACCCGAGGATCAGCCGGGTCGGGTTAGGGTTGAGGTTATGGTTCCTCGGGTTTGGCTAGCGGTGGCCTCAATCCGGCCTGGGCTGCACTCTCGTCCAACAGCAGGCCCACGAAATGCCTTCAGCCTAGCAAATCCCGTAATATATTATAGTTTGCTCTGTGTGTAAATACACTGGTTTTACAAAATTTGTTGCATCAAATCCCTTGATTTTAGGAATTGCCCTGCTCACGTTTTCTAATATACAATAGTGCAGCGTGTAAATACTTGATTTTAGGGATTGCCCAACTCACGTTTTCTAATATACAATGTTGCAAATTGCAAATGCAACATGTAATCCCTTGATTTTAGCAGTTGTCCAACTCATGGTCATAAATCATAATACCTTGATCGTAGGGATGCCCAGTTCACGGTTTCTAATGAATGATAAAGATAGGGGAAATGATATGAGCAAATCCATTTTTTAATAATTGCACTCACCCATCTTGGCTTTCATTATTTAAAGAGCTTTGAAAGATGCACTAACTCATCTTGTCTTTCATTATTTAAAGAGCTTTGAAAGATATTACGGTTTCCAAAAAACTCTCACAGGTCACAACAAGGCAATTAGAAAAAGAAAAGACAAATTGAGTTTGTGCAATTATTAAAACATTGTTGTGGTGATGTCATTTCCCTAAAGGATAGAATGCAAAGGAAGGAGGACTCAGTCACTGAGGAAAAATTCTGGAATTTATGGCATTGAAAATCGAGCTGATTGGATTGTGGCGCTGTATAATCCAAAAGACAATGTTACCCATAAGTGCAAATAAAGCTAAGAAAATGTCATCTACTCAGTTTTTCCCAGTTTTCATCTCTGCAAACCAAAAGAAAAGGCAAAAGAACAAGAAAAAAAAGGACAGGAAGAAGAACAAAAAGAGGAAGAGGAAAACAAAAGGATGAAGAAGGAAAAGACGAATTAGTGCCAGAAAAAATAGAAGAAAACATAAGGAAAGAAGAAGAAGAATCGATGCCGGAAAGCTGGAAAATAAGAGGAAGAAGGAAAAGAAGAAGAATCGACTCGGGGTCATCTCAGTCAAACTCGGAATCATCGTAGTCTGACTCGGGGTCACCACCCACATTTACTAGTAAAGTACTAATAAAGTCGTTCAAAATGTACAACCAAACAGACCCTTATGTATATATGCAATCTCATTATTTTCTCTCACTAATATACTGGTAGGGGTCCAGCCAAGATTACCCGTGAAAAAAAGAAGAAACAGACGTTTCATTTTAAGTTACATATAGGAAGAAGCCTAAGAATATTTACATGGTAATTAAGTGAAGAAACATCCCATCCTGCTAATGAGGAATACATGGCGGTACTGTAAAAACTCGTACAGTTTCTATCGAGTCTTCCTCCTTTTCCTTCTCAAAGCAGGCATAGCACTTAGACCTGTATTGACTACAGGTTCTTCTGTTGCTAAATCAGTTTCATCAATTATCTCTCTGTAAGAGATGTTGGGATCATCTTTGTGCTCTTCATGCAGAATTTCTTTCTGAGGTTCGTTTATGTCCATCAAACCATTATTACCTGAAAACTCAGCATCATTTGAAGCCCAAGTGCCTTCAAAAGCATCAATCCTCTCTCTATTTAGGGGTGCTGTGAAAGCCCTTGTTGGGCTTGAAATTGACTGAACTGGGCCACTGTTTAGATCACTTCCCTCCATGCAAAATCCGCCCCCACTATTAAGGTAATCTCTGGATAAGCTATCCTCCTGAGAAGCTTCATCTCCTCTGTTCTTATCATTAAGACAATCTGCATCACTGGCCATGCGCTTTTCATGGAACGAATCTTGCTCCACTGCCCCATCATCCACACACTTTCGATCACTTTGGCCTGATGAGCTGCTAAGGCCATCGGCATCCAAATCATTTGCTGCGTATTTTACTTGATTCCGTGGCCGTGCTGACTGGAGAATTTAAAAAAAAAGTTTAAAAAATGAGATAGTGAATAAAATAGAACACAAATAGAGGCTAGATGTTACCTCTCAAGGAGGAAATGTATTAATGTCAACGATTTCAATATAATAGAAAGATCTAATGGTTTTAATTATTCAATATAAATAAGAAAAATAGACATTTAAGGGTTCAGTGTGAAAATTGTGACGGATTCAATTATAATAAGAAAACTTTTAGGTCAAAAATGAATATTTGTGAACAATACAGATATCATTTGACAATGAGTAGTTCAAATAGACTCGAACTTCCAATTGATCTAGGGATTCTGGATCCTATGGATGGAGACATGGTCCTAGCGACCTCATTGGATTTCTCGTGGCAGAGAAATGTTATAGAAATAGCATCGATTCTTATCAAAGAAAGACTGGTATAACCGAGGCTGCTCAAACAGGCATGGGTCAACTGAATGGTATTCCTCCAGAAATTGGGGCTATGGATTTTCAGTTCATTTGGGGTAGTATAGGATCCATTGTAGGCAATTTTAAGATGAACAAATACAAGATTAACACTTACCCGACGCAACTCAGATGTGTTCTCTGTCTTTTTAACTTGTCCATCATCGCTTCCATCACTAGTGCTGGTTTCAGTTGATTCAAAACTTGGCACTTCTTTCCTTATTCGGCTTCCGACTCCTCTCCCTCTCCCTCTCCCTCTAACATTCCTAATTGCTCCTTTTTTCACATTTTGTATGCCTTCCTTTTGACCAAGAGGCTCTAATTGCTTTACTTCTGATGGCATAACTTGGCTCTCAATCCTTTGTTTTCTTCGTTTCTTTGAGGCCGCCTTTTCTGAAATCTCTCCCTCATTTCCCACGCCACCATCATTCAGTCCATCAAACGATCGTTGGGTTTTGTTTCTCTGGGCTCCAGAGGGGCTTATCCTTCTTTTCTCCCTAGATTTGATACCTTTTTGCTCAAGATCTATTAACTCTGATGACTGGTTACCTGTAATCCCTTTCACGGCTTTTTTAATTCTCTGGCTACGAATTTTTGCGAATCTCTCGTTGAAGGTGTAAAATGCTTCCAACCGCAGCTGAGTCTGCATCAACCAAAGACATGAACAACAAAGTTAATGGAGAAGATCAACCACAGCTTCCTGCTACTCAAAAGATTTCAACTAGCATTTTTTTAACAAGTAGACCCCACATTATGAAGATTTTATGATTACATTCTGTTTATATCTAGTCAACAAGAACCAAACAAAACAGCACTTCTGTCAATCTTAACATCTCACAAAAGACAAATAGATTTCACTTTTGAGCAATAGTAAACTCAGAGGCACCCTTGCAAAATTCTGGTGAAAGGGCGCCCCCATTGGTTGCACATCACCAAAATGCATTTAATGTTCTTTGACTTTTACATTTTATAAATGCACTTTGGTATCGTGCCACCAATGGGGGCGCCCTTTCACCAGATTCTTACAGGGGCGCCCTTGAGTTTAGCATTCCACACACACATAAACTAAAGATTGTGCAAGAAATGTGACGATTTTGATCAAGATATTATAAAGAGGCACTTCTTCAATATCTGAAATAAAAGAAAAGCTACCAACTACTACTATATATAACATAATCTCTTTCAGCTGCAACTATTAGTTATTAAAGGGCCAAATGTTCACACTCACATGCCCAGAATACTCATAAGATATACATAAATATATAAGGATTTGGTATTGAAACCGTATTTTCATGAAAAACTGACAAGGGTATCATGTGTAATTGTAAAGCCTTCTATATGTGTGTGTGTACATACATGCATGTATACATGGTTTTAAATTTCGACCAAAATCCGAAATTTCGGATTTCGGTGGAGACCGACACCGAAACCACTAAAAAACCGAAATAGTCATTTATTTCGGCCGGAATTTCGATCGAAATTTCAGTTTTTCCGAAATTTGACCCATAAAATCTGTTTTTTTTTTTTAATTAATTTAACATTTAACCGAAATTTTGACCGAAATTACCGAAATTTCAGGGTCCGAAACCGGTACCGAACCCGAAATTTTAAACCTTGTATGTATATACGTGTGCCTGCATATATACATATTCTAATGATCTCTGAAGGAGTTCTTTCCCAACAATAACACTTGAGCCTCACATGTGCCATGTGTATGTGACCGTGTTCATCGAACTGGTGGAGGACAAGTCCAGCCAATTGCTAGCTACCGGTCCCACCTTTATTGGATGAATTCAACTCAATGATCTTTAAGGCATTGTTTAGGATCTCGCTAAGAGAACCTCAAATACTGATTTTTGTACCTCTAAATCTTATGGATGAGATACATTCAAAAAAAAAAAAAAAACTTATGGATGATATGTCCATTCGACATGGAACCAGGATTATATGGTTGCCTGCTGGTGGTTCAACAGATTCAGTCACAATCACACTCGAACATCATGTTCATGTAGGACCCAAGGTTGATTGTTAGGATCGAATTGTAATGGTGATCATTAGGGTACACACACACACACACACACACACACATTCAAGACCTTGAAACTCTCATGAGGTGAGGCAAGAAGCATAAGCCATGCAAAATTTCTAATTTTTAAAATAAAAGATTCAAAAAACAAAGAAAAATACCAAAAGAGTAGAAGAAATTCTAGGAAATAAATGTGCTTCGTTTTCAACATATCATGATCAACTAAGAAAAGGAGTATAAATTTCAAAGGCTAATATATCTAAATGATATTAAAAGTTAAGAGACTCAATTAATGACTAAGTCACCATGACTTTTCAAATAGCTGACAAAATACAGCTAAACAAATCTAAATCACAAATTCAAAATATAAACGAAAGGTGTAAATGTAAAATATAGCAGTGGGCCTTAGATTCTTCAGGAATCGGTCTTCATGTTCATTAGCCAAAAACTTCAATCGCAAAAGGTTGCTTTTGATCATAGAAATTTGTTGGAAATGACAAGTTTCAATCAATGACCATGTTGAAGTTGAATGGTTAGGGAGTAGGGAAGAAAATGGTATTTCAAAAAAAAAAAATCCCCCAAAACATCAAATCTATTAAAAAACTTTAATAAACCTCAAGGTTCACATGTCTAAAAAGATGTTGAAATCTCATAGTTAGTTAATGACTTAGTCACCATGCGGTTGCATTTAGGTAACAAAATATAGCTTAACAAGTATGAATTACAAATTCAAAACATAAACAAACAGGGCTAAATGTATAATATAGCTTTGGGCCATAGATTCCTAAGGAATCTTTCAAACTCACTAACCACAAACTCCACACCCAAAAGGTTGTTTTTTACCATAAAAAAATTGTCAAATATAGCTTAACAAGTCTGAATTACAAACTCAAAACATAAACAAACTGGTCTAAATGTATAGGATAACCTTGGTTCTTGGATTCCTCAGAATCTAGGCCTTCAAACTCATTAACCACAAATTCCACACCCAAAAGGTTGCTTTTTATCATAGAAATTGTTCAGAAATGACATGTTGCAGTTTTGCTGAATTAGGGGTGTCAAGTGTCAACAGATCTAATTCTGATCAAATCCACCATTGAATAGGTCACAATCCGTTAGAATCCCTTATCGGCCAGATCCTATCCTACGTACAATACACAATTGGAGTTCTCTGTCCACTATTAGTGTATGTCTGCAAGTTTTCAGTCGAATGAGTCCCTTATCTGTGACTAATCTAAACGTCTAATTAAGAAAAACAATGCTTATAAACAACTAATGCTTATAAACAAAGGAATTAATCTGAACTGCATACAAGCATCTAGCCTAGTGTTAGGTTAATGCCTAACTAGTTAGGGTTTAGTGTTAGGGGAAGAACCTAAAGGGAAGTAAGAAACTAGAGAAAGAGTCAACTTGAGACTCCATTCATTCAAAAGCGATGAAATGGTCCAGACTCCAGATTAGGGATTTTATATGATGAAAATGCCCTTCATAAATACTCTTTCAATTACAATATGAGGGTATTTGTATACATCAGCAGCCTTCAATCAGATCTAGGACGCTTCAACGGATTCTGTGGCTATGTATAGGTCCAATCTGACAAAATTTTGAAACTTGGGATTGGATCTAAATTGTGTTTGAAGGATCCAGTCAGTATACCCAAGTCATGTCCAATTAAGTTTGGACCCTTTCGATCCATTGGACCCTCTAGGTCAATTGACACCCCTAGGTTGAACGGTTAGGGGGGTAATGAAGAAAATAGTGTTTTACCAAAAAGAAAAAAAAAATCCCCAAAGGCTCGAATCTTATATATATCCCATAAAAAAGGTTTTTGATGCATGAGATGGGCACTATAGCCCCTCCCTTCCTCGGTTCCTCCTCTCTAGTGTTAGATTGAGTTTAAGTTAGAAAAAAAGAGCAAAATGAAAAAAGTGTTCAGTCACAGTTTTCGCTTGTAGACCCTTTACTGTACATGTGCCGGTGAGACATATGCCTTCAAAATGAGGGCGTATTAAGGTGTACACCTCAGGATGCCTCAATACATCTCACTGGTATCTCGCCTTTTTTAGTACACGTCAAGAGATTTTGCTCACTCCTTGCCTTCAGGTGTACACCTCAAGCGCCTTTAAAAACATTGTATGAATCAGACCATCAGTAGTATTTCATGAGAAAAGAAAAATATAAGTATCTGACCTCGTGTTTATTGTACTCCTTCAACACGGGTATGAGCAATTCATCAGCCTTTTGGTTACTCCACCCAAACCTTTCCCAGCACAATCTGTAAGGATAAAGGGTTGGATATATAGTCAAGGAAATGTGCATTGTTCTGTAAATATGCAAGAATAACAAACTTATGTTTGACTATGATGTAATAGTATTGAACTCTCATACATGTATACTAGATCATATGGCGAATACAAATTGAGTATGCTAGCAAAAAGGTTCATTAAAGAAAGATGTACAAATAGGTATTATGAGTGTGATAGATATTCTAAGAAAAATATTTGAACAATAGCATAGTCCGACAAGAAGTCCTCACGCTCATTGGATGTATCAACATGAACGGTCGTTAGAAGCTAGGAGCGAGAGGGAAGCAAAGGAACAATCACTCATAGGTAGTGGTCTACCGGCACTCAACTACATAATATGTACATACATACATACACACAAAATCCGTTTAAGCTATTAATAAATCCCTACGACCATTCATATTTTTAGGGGGCCTCTCCAACTTTGATGATGCCATTATGAAGGGCACCAACAGAACCTCAATTTAAACTAATATTCACAAACAGTAATTGAAGTTGAGTGGTTCGATAAATAGGAAGATGACTCACTTGCGAAGTACAAACAAATCTGGTTTTCCCCATGAGAAAGGCTCCGTCGACTTGTCCACTTGCGGAGAGGTGTATGCAGAAACAACTGTTTCGCTTGGAAAGGATGACGGAATATGCCAGTTTTTGCTCACATTTCTCTGACAACATAGCAAAGAAACAATGTTAATGCATGCTTGAGAATATATCCATTTTATAACAAGAAGAAAATTAAGGGTGTGAATGCGCTGGACCCAATCACCGCATTGGTTAGAAGATGAGTGGGCCAAAATCCATTGACAACCCTGAAGAAAATATATCATGGCAGGAACCACGGAACTTACATGCTTATCCATGAAGATCTGTGTTATGTTTGAGAGATTAAGCCCAGATTGCTGGTTATCAACATTCTCATTGGATGCAGAATCTTCCACATTGTTTGTGGAGCTATTTGCATTGTCTATGCTCACTTTTGACGATCTTTTCCTTGAATTTTCTCCAGTATGAGCACTGAGCTTTCCTAAAATGGCGGGATCGGGAGATTCAAGCCATTCCCTGAATCTCTGGAGACCATCTTCCTCAGGAAATGCATTAACAACTTCAATTGCATTAACTATGCCAATCCCACTGCATCATCAAAATAACATAACAAAAGAAACTAGATAACAGTTTGTAGCCTCTAGATGAATAAATAAATAAATTTAGCATTTTTAAATGTTAAGTAAAGAGAGATGACTTGCATAATGCCATATGCATGTGAATGGCTCTATCAGAGTCTCAGGATATGAATTGTATCAAGTTTTAAATGTGGCTTCCCAAAAGGAAAATCATTCATAGAATTGCTGAGATGACTTCCTGATCATTGAACTAAACGAGTCCATAATTGAAACTTGCCTGACACCTTCAGTATAGTCACTCCCAAGAAGTAGCGCCATGCGGATCAATTTTTCTCTGGTTAATCCAAGTTCACTCTCTATGTCCTGAAAGAACAAAATGTATTTGCATATGAACAAGTATCTTGCAAAGTCACACATATATCCTTGTAACACTCTGTGCAGATGAGAAAATTTGAGGTTTCTACCAAGTTCACAAAAGAATATAAAACTTGAAGTCAGCCCATCCGAGTCAAGAAAAAGAACGAGGATTAGAAAACACTGCTACAATGTCAGAGTGGTCATTGGCCTTTACCACTATGGGCCGCCAATATACTGGTTCATTATTTCTATCATTTCCTATTTCTTACCCATGTTTAACTGTAAAGGGGGCTTAAAGTTATCATTATAACATTTGTTTCGACCGTGAAATAGAAGAAGCAGTATGATAAAGAAACAAAAAAAAACCAACATTTCCAGACAATAAGGCTGCGCCTGGTAACGATTCTCATCCTTTTGTGTTTGGAACTCTTCAGAATCACTTCCATGGATTCTGCATTCTCTATAGTGGTTTCAGAAACAGATTCATATTTGGTAACTCACAAATCAGAACACTTTTTATTCCTAAAGTTCCTAGCATTTTCGAAGAATCGATCCAAAGGAGTGCTGGAGCAAGCGCAGATAGCTTCAAAAAGTTGGCAGAAATGCGCCAATGAATGCAAAAGTCAGCATCATTCTTTTTATCCAAACACAATTGTCTTTTAAGTATTCCATTCTGTGGAACTCCAGAATCAGAGAACCGCTCCAGATAATGGTTGTCAAATGCAGCCTAAAAGTTCTTTAGAGAATTCTACAACTGCAAGCAAATGTCACAGGGCTCTTAATCAAGCCAGAGTTGTTTCATTGAGTTTCAATAGTGCTTTAGAAAGAGGACAGCGTAGAAACAGACGGAGTACAGCTGGCTTAAGAAAAAGTAACATGCAAGACATGTATAACCAAAACCATTAAAAGCATAAACCGAGAAATGGGAAAAGATGAGAAAGAATGAGCAATGGCAGATGCAAACCTTCACGAAGTATGTTTCAACATATTTGCGATCATCAAATATGTTCTTGTAAACACTTTGAGCCCCAAACAAGAACACATCAGAGTCATCAGTTACAACACCATCAACTAAGTTTATCAGTTCCATGTATGCACATTGAGCTTCTGCTTCCATTGGCGCAATGATATATGGTAAGCCGAACATTTGGAGCAGTTCCTATAGATCAGACAAAAAGAACAGATATCTTAGAATCATCAATATATGACAATCATGACATAAATCTCCAAGTTTTCTTGATATATTCACAATGGCAGTATCATTACTAGTTTGTTTATGTCTTCTCCTAAATGATAGCCTGGATTCTCGGGTCGCCACATTTTCTAACGAGGAAAAAGTAGAAATACCAATTATTGTTCTTGTTCAACATATCTTACTGTTTGGTATCCTACAGTTATGCCTTGAGATCCCTCTTTTCATTCAATCTGAAAGCTAAATATCCATTTGTTTGAAATGTTAGGGAAACGAAGGACATCCGGTCCAGATTTTACTTTCCCAGCACAACAGATAAAACAAAATTGGAAGATTATGCTCATAAATTGCTATATGACGGGAATAACAATGTTTCCCCTTCCTATGATTAAACCATTATGGATGATTTTGCTGCTTATGTCATGGTTTCTAAGTATGTATGTGTGCTTATTCTAGCATTTCCCAAAGTTCCATCTTAAAATTTCATCATTTGCTTATGTTTTTCCCTGTTTTTTTTTTTAAAGATAAAAGTTCATCATTTGCATATGTTTCCATACATTTCTGTGATTTTACAAGATTTCCATAGAAATTTCCACCAAAACCAAAATGTTTCTGTTTCCGTGACGACCGAAACCAAAATTTACCTTAAATGAGTGAAATACCTTGTCTTTATCAAACTACTCATGTCCTTCCTTTCCTCCTATCACCACTCAACTTCATCCACTGTCTTCAACAGAAGACAAATCTATGAATCAAATAACCGTAAAAGAGAAAAAAAATCGATACACGAAAAACTCGAATGCATTATCAAAAATATATACACTGGGTTGAGTCGCATTCTGCTAAATTCCAAACCCAGCCATAAGTACAACGAGGTCGGGAAGTTCATGTGGCAATCACATTAGCTTGAGCAAACCTATTTGACAAAGAGATGATTGCATTAACCATGCTTGTCTCCATCAAGAGCTTGGATGAAGGAAAAAGGACTTGTGACAAATACAGGATTAATGGGCCCTATCAAGATGGTGGCAGTAGAGGGGCCATCAGTTGTGTGGGGCAAGATTATTTTTAGAGGTGGAGCGAGAAATGGGGCAAGGTTTCATGCAGTTCTAACATGCCCAGAATGTGAATCCAGGGAGTTTTGTGATCAAGGTCATGGACAAGAAGAAGATCCACTACGGGGACCTGGTAGCTTGCATCACGTGTGTGTGCTCGATTCCCCATCGCATCAGGCACCCTATCATTTCTCAAGCTCTTCAAGACCATGCCACCAAGGTGAAGATCTACCCATGATGAAGTAAAACAAAGAGGAGAAGCCCACAATCAAGTCGCTAAGGGTCATTTGAGAGAATAGATGGATTGAGAGTGCTTCCAACATCTGATCTTCACCTTCTTCCATGCTAGGAGCATCTATCATTAGGATCTGAAGCTAGAGAACCTGTTGTTGGATGAGAATAGCGATCTTAAGGTGTCAGATTTTGGGTTGAACACTCTATTAGGTCAGATCCAGTAAGAAAGCTCACCCATACCTTATGCAGAATGCTTGCACACAGCACACATCATGCCAGAGGTCCTTGTGACGAAGAAAGACGATAAGATGAAGGTCTATATTGGTCCAGCAGCCTGATCTGTCCATTCTAATGGTCGAGTATCTCCTATCCATGACTAGAACGCCGGTGCCATGTACAACAACATCTGAAAGGATGGACTCCATTTCTCTTGATGATTTCCCCAACTTCACTAACCTCCTTTCTCATATTATCAAGATAAATCTGATTATCTGAAATCTGAAAACTAAAGTAACGACAACAGAGGTCAAGGAGAATAACTAGTTCAAGAAAGGGTTTGAAGTTGGTTAAGCTCGTTTCCTGCCGCAGAAGGTGCAGGAGAGAGTTGAGGCGGCGGTTGTCAGGAGATGAAGAGCGGAAGTGGTGTTCTCAAAGCTAAGGGCTTTGGGGTTACTTTAACGGTTTAACTAGAAGGATCCTTTCTATTAGAAAAAGGGGCATCCCATGAAACAAGGTGTGCTGATATCATCTCAGAATAATTCTGTTGCACAAGTCCAGTTTGTACTTGTTTTTTTTTTTCTGTGTGTGTTTTCAGCTTAATAAATTTGTGTCGCTTGATCAAAGGAAAATAGAGGAGATTGTCAATAGAATTCTAAGGCATGTTTTTCATGTTTTATAATTACGACAAAGTTGAAGCCTTATATTAAATGAATATTTCCATTCAAAAAAATATTAAATGAATGCATAGAATATGGATTTTGTTTTATATGGAGTAAAGATTTGGTGGTACATTGTGAAGACTTCATGGATGATTAATGAGGCCCCAAGTTGACTATTCCCATGGTATCCCAAAGGTCTAGACAAGGGGATCCCACCCTCTTCCTCATTTTACCCAGATTCCAGAGTTTATTGGTGCAATCTTCAGTCGTTTTATCATATATTTGAAGCGTAAAGGTTTTCCACATTTAATGATGATATTGACAGTGACAGAAACAGCATCATGCACAAAATATTTTTCCTAATATCAGTTTGTTTTTCAAAGCCAGCAGAAAACTAGTCAAGCATTTGCCTTGCCTAATAGAGGTGACTAAGCTATATAAGGTAACTGCATAAGAATGCAATGAAGTTTGGTACATACCTGACACTCAGCAAACATCTCACTGCTCACTGACTCTGCATTGCGTTCAAGCTTTCTCTGCTCGTCTCCTAGATGTATACGCTCTTGTTTTAGAAGTAGCATTTCCTCATCCAAACTAGCTTTTGATGGTTCCATTTGAACCTCCAAATTCTCCTGAAGTGTAACCTTGTTTCCATGATGCTCTCCTTCATCAGGAACAATACCATCGTGTTTTCCCACATTAAGTACTTGCGCTCTATTATTATCAGTTGTTTCTTCTGTTAAAGGATCCCCTTGATTATTAGTAGTGGCATTTGTTCTGAAAGAAGCTTGGGCATCATTAGGTAAATCACTCATCATTGCCCTAGTAGGATAACTAACCTTAGAAGAATTATGCGTAAGTTCCTCAAAGCTATTAATATTTTTTTCCTCACTAGAATTATCCAAGTATTGTTCTTTCCCATTTATTTGAACCTCCATTGGTTTCAGGGTAGTAATTTGATCTGTAAGTGATGTTTCTGCAGAAACACTTATATCTGCACTGATCCCATGACTTAAAAAGCCAATATTAGAATCTAGGTAGCTTTCACAAGCACTCCGATCTTCATTGACTTCATGACTTAAAACTCCAAGACTAGAAAGTTGGAAGCTTTCACGTGATTCACTTATCACCGTCGATTCTCCATCATTTTCAATTTCAAGCATTATAGAAGGTGTCAACAGCTTTTCTGGAGAATCATTTCTCTGTAGGATATCCCTTTCGCCCGTGTTTTGCTTTTGAAGTTCAATCACCATTTCGCATGATGCCTGACTTTGTGGAAGGCTGACTTCTGATGGCATTTTTGGAGATCTGACCCTGTCTTCTTCAAATGCTAGAACTTGAAAGGAAGATCCCCTTGTTTCTTCTAGGACAACCATATTTCCGGATATTTTTGAATTATCATTTTCAGAGGATACAAGGGGAGACTTCTTTCTTGTAAAATCCTCAAGACTTCTCCTTATTGCTTCCTGGAAATCAGCTTCTTCCTCTAAAGAACCTCTCGATACAGATTCCTTATGTTCATTTGGGCAGGGAGAAGTGTTTTGGGGAACATCACAGGCTCCATCCTCCCACTCCACCTCATCCTCATCACTAACGTTACCATTCACCAAAGACGGTTGACTGTCTTTAATATCTCTACCGGAACTCTCACCTTTTTCTTCAAACATATCTTCCTCCCTGGAACAATCAGGTGCAAAATCACATGAATGTTTGTCTGAAAGAAGAGAGCTTTCTAAAGTGAACTTTGAGCCCAAACTTTCCGCTACTAAACGTGCAAATAGATCATCGTCATCATTTGTTCCTTCATGGGTATTGTCATCTTCTAAGAAGGATATCTCTATGGCACTGTTGGCTCCATGGATAGATTGCTCACGAATATTATGGCTCTCAAATTCTTGTGCTGATGTTTTATCCATTATGCCAATTAAAACAGCAGGTTCACGATTCCTTTCATCACCAATTGAAGCTTCCAGAGGGAGGTGATCTTCAGGAAGGCATTTTGGAAGGCCGACTACCTCGTCATTGCAGACAGGCTCTTTATTTGCATTGATGTTTTCCCTTCCCTTCTCCTGCTCCAACTCTTTCATTAGATCCAAATTCCGTTGTAAATCTCGAGTCATACGAATCCCCATGCCTCTTAACCTGCTAACCCGAACACGGCCCCTCTCATCAATGTATGTCTCGACATCATTACCAATTTCCTTTCTAGATTCATCAACAGCAGCCCCTGTCACAGAAGGAAACCGAACAGTAGATGAAACGCCATTCACAGAATCCGAAGGAATGGATTCTTTCTCCATTGTCTGATGCTCCACATCCCCATTTTTCTCAACTCCGGCTGACAGTACTCTGATTAAATTGACCATGATAGTCAATGAATAAAAAGAGTGACTCCAAGCTGAATAAGTTAATGCTAGAGAAAAATGCATATTTAGAGATAATGGGTATCAATAAATAAGGAGGTCGGATGCCATCATCCACAACACATGCATCATGAGTACCGCCAATTATGCATGGATATGCATGCCATTTACAACAAGAAACAAAATCTCATTTCTACTCACTGCTTATCACCAGTAAATGATGATGAAAATATGAATTCTCGATTGGCTTCAGAAGCTATCCTCGAAGTTTGTACGCCACCTATTCCCCTTCCAGAAGCAGATTTTTGCACTTCATCTATCTCTCGCCGGAAAGCAACAGTTTTAAGATAAGCCTGTATTTGTAGCTCGGAAAATTTTGTAGGAGCCTGGATGTATAAAAGGGACAAAAAAGTCATCTTGTGGAAGTCCTGAGGTATGAATCAGTAGTACAATCCATCAAGGCAATATAATGCATCTTAGTAGAAAATTAAATAGAAGGAGAAAAAATATTCAAACACAATCCAAAACAGAGATCAGAAGCCATTGGTTTAGGGACATGAAGAGTTGACAAACTTCATGCATCAACAGAACCAACATCTATGCCTTCAAATTTTAACACTGAAAACTTAAAAAATGATTGCATTAGTTGACAAACTTCAAAATCCGCATCAATTCCGAGACCCAATAACACATGAAGAAAGATACTAAATTTCTACCTTCTTAACTTTCTGATATTTCTGCCTGTTTTCTGCCATCAGTCTCTCTCTCATCTAGAAAACAGAACACGGATGTTTTAGAAAGAAAACGGAAAATGATAAAAAAAAAAAGAAGAAAGGTGAAAATGATAAAAAAAGAAGAAGAAAAATGGAATAGGACGAAAGCTGATGATCCCTTGTGTTAAAGTACTTACCTGCACAAGAAGATCAAGTTGCATAGATGGAGGTAGAGCAGCCAACACTGTTGGATCAACATTCCCATGTATTACAGGCTGGAACAATCAATTAATAGAAGCCTCATAAAACTGCTGAGTAAACTAAAGAATTGCAAACATCTTCCATTCACGTGCTTGCTAACTAGATTGACATGGTTATTATTTTAAGAAATAGCAGAAGACAGTATCTTCAATCGATACATTCTGATCCTTCAATATTCATAAAAAATACTGCTTTATCAACCACAAACTATCTTCAATGGAGACATTTTGCCAATTCATGTTACCAGCATGAATTAACAAACTAGTTGTTTAGTATAAGGGCTAGAAAATTCACCTCAAGGATACCCTAAAAAGTACTGATAGATCATAAAAATTATCATGAAATGGAACATGAATATAATATAGGAACTATAACACCCATGGTGTAAATTACCATTAAAAATAAATATACACAGCAACAGGCTTTACTCATTTTTAGGACCAATAATTGTTTGTAAGCTTCCCTTTTTAGTCCCCACATTGCATCTAAAATTGAGCACGCTTAGCAAATGTATTCGATTAACTGTCACTTCTGACTGAATGAAATCAGAAATGTGAGAACTGCTTACAAGCAGAGAATAAAAGACAAAGTTAGCAGCTAAGATTAAGCACTTACAAAAACCATCTCCTCATTCCCATCCTCATCATATTCCTCCTCCGAAGGAACACCACCAACTGATGTTGATGCATCGCCAGTGCATGTGACATCTTCCTCTGCAGCAAGGGATGCTGCCAGCCTAAATAGACTCATGCACATGGATTATAGAAACTAAATGAAAATTGAAGATCCTAAACGCGGTTGAACACAAGACTTACAATTCATCAATGGATTCCTGATTGTAAGTCTTAGTAACCACTTCAGTTTCTTTGGAACTGTTCCCCACCAAGCCATTGTCATCTGATGCGACCTGTTTCCCTTTAGAATCATCCTTCTGGTTTTTATTCTTCAAGTTCCTTGCCATTTCTTCGAGTTTCTGTGCCTTAAGCTACCAAAAGAAAAGACCCCAAAACAATAACAAAAAAAAAAAAATCAATAAGGAGTGCATCAAATAATCAAAATAATTTGACAGCAAATACCAAAAACAAAAAGTAGGGTAAGAACAAACAATTCAGCGGCACAAAAGATCCAAATTTCGCAGAAACGTTAACCTAAAGCTATAAAGAGGCCAATTTTACCAACCAAATCAGTGGTGATTTTGCAGACAAAAAACAAAGAAAAAGATCAAAGCAAATAACAAAAAGTACATGAATAACAAACACAGCAGCACGAAAGATCCAAAATTTGCAGAAACATTAAGCTAACGCAATAAAGCACCAATTTTACCAAATCAGCGATGATTTTGCAACAAAAAAAAAAGAATCAAAGAAAATGCCAAAAAGTACATGAAGAGAAAACAATTCAGCAGCACAAAAGATCCAAATTTCACAGAAACATCAACCCTAAAGCAAAAAAGAAGTAATTTTGCCAAATCAGTGACAATGTTGCAAACAAACAAAAAAAAGGAATCAAACTAACGTGATTGAGCAGCAATTTCTCGGCGGTCTTTCTGATCTTAGCCTGTGCGTTCTCGCGCTGGCGGCGTCGAGCAATGACAGTGCGGCGTTTAAGAGCCGGGGTTCCACCGTCAAAGACGAAGACGGGCTTTGTGCGGAGGAAGAGGAGCTTGCAAATTCGGCGGAAGAAGCCTAAAATATGAGCGTTCCTCACCATCTCTCCCTTTTCGTCTCTCATTGCCTTCATGAACTGGATCATCCAAATGCTCGCATCTGCAGAGAGAGAGATAGAAAGATTAGAAATGAAAAAGAAGGAGAAGAGGAGGATATGATTGACGGAGTAGTTTTTATTTTTTCGTGTTAGGGTTAGGGTTAGGGTTTTGAGAGGAGAACCGATGGCGAGCTTTTTGCCGGCGAGGGTTTCGACGGAGACACGACGACCTACGGGGGCGAGGAGTTCCCACAGGCCTTGAACACCCATGCTTTAGTTACGATTACGGTTTGCTTCGGTTGCTTGCCCAAATAAAAATGAAACCAGAGAGAGATACGAGGGTTCAACTTTGGCCCGACCCGGTTATATTATGCGATAAAGAATTGTTCGGATCTTGACGATGTCCAAAAGCAAGTAAGGGTGCAACTCGGGTCGGGTTGAAGGTTTGGCAACCCAACCCGAGTGAAACCCGACATTTTTTATAATTTTTACTTTTTTTAGCTAAAAAACTCGGGTCGAACCTCCTCGGGTTGGAAATCGGGTCGGATTGGCCTCAACCCGACCCGAGTTGCACCCCTACCAAAACATATTTTCATTCATTCATTCGAACAAGCAAACAACATTTCATTTTTCCACTTTCCTTTTCAATCTACTTCCCTTTTGAGTTTCATCTCTATTCCCTCCGGTAACCCGTAAGCTCTATCTGTGTACAAATATGAACAGAACCTAAGATAAATCGTGACCCAGATTCAGAAAGTAGAATCCAAAAAATAATCCAAAAATGATCCGGATGGAATTTATAAGGGATCCAAACAGTGCTAATCACTGACTAGGATAGGTGGATCCGATATAAACTGGATCCATTGACACTTCACACCTTATACTAAACTACAATTTATGGCGTACATTTCATCGTAGCATTTTTTATTTAAATTGACAAATATATTCATACCAGCAAAATTTACAATGGGGACCGGTAGTCCCACCAAATTTACATAGTATGAATTGCCCAGGATCATTCTCCTTGGCCCAAAAGAAAAACTCATTATCCCTTACATTACCCAATAGCCTCAAATGTATCGAATCCAACAAAAAAGTGCCATATTGTGGGACCCACCAAGTCAAGATTGTGACATGTCATGTCGCACAGACTTCTTCACCACATTCTGAATTCGATTTTTAAAAATTCAACTCGAAGGCATAGAGCTATCGTGCGCCCCATAACCGTGCATGATAGCCAACCATCCAACAACATCGTCGGTTCACCTTGTACCACCACCAAATACCGGCGGGCCATCCTTCCCACCGTCGACCACCTCCTTCTTCATTGTCACCACCTTCAGTCCCTCCTACATCTCCTCTACAAAAGTCATCTCCGTCGGGGAAGTCTCAGCCACCACCACCACCGTCATCAAGAATCAGGCAACCTCCATTGCCGCTGGCCACCACGTCCGTCCTCAGGCCACACCACCCACGATCTTGATTCCAAAGACCACAGTCTCCTACGGCCAAACCCAGCAACCCTATTGCTAAATCCGGCAATCCACAGCCTCCCAGATCCTCCACGGTCTCTAAATCCAATAATCCACGGCTTCGCTCCACCTATAACCGGCCTTCCACGGCTCCAGATCCAGCACCTCACAGCCTTTCACGACCTCCGGTAACCTCCACGGTTTTCCTCGGCTCCAGATCCAGCTTCACGGCTCCAGATCCAACCTCCACGACTCCATATCCAACCTCCATGGCCCTAGATCTAGCAACCACGGAAAAACCATACTCCATACGGCTCATCTTTTGCCAACAATTGAGAGAGACGAGAAAGTAGCATATACTTTCTAGCTTCCACATTTCATCGTAGATCTAGCCTTCATGGCTCGTCTTTTGCCAGGAACGGCCGTAGATCTAGCCTCCACATTTCATCCTATTATGTACTTGATGAGACCGAGCAACAAGATCTTGATGAACGAAACAAGTATAATGGATTAATGGGAAGTGATATTCACCGGCCCCCCGACCCCCTTAACGGTTTCAGTGAGAATGGGTTCACTGCTTGAGGATAAATTCACCCCCTGTAACGTTTTTCTTTTTCCCGTAATAATGACACGTGTGCTTGATGATCAGGAACATTTATTTGATGCACCACTAGAGGGCGATCTAAGGGGGTTCAAGTCCGATGGCAAATGACAAACCCATTCTCTAGATTGAGATTGAAAAGATTCAGCGGCTCAGAAGCTTGTTAAAGAATATTTTTTTTTTTTATCAAGCTTGATCAAGGTGAGAATCATCCAACCGAGGAAAGGAACAAGGGCAATATGCCAGACTTGTGATGGCCAACAATGTCCATGTTATTCTATGTTTTCCTTAGGCTATATTCCTCTTCTTTCAAGCTAAAATGGGCTGAAAAACAAATTTGCTTGATTGTTGAACAAGTTTTTCTCGGAGTTGATAAACATTTCATTTAAACAGTCATTCAATTGATATAATCAGTCTCGAAAACAATTTTCAGCCCCGTGTAATACACCAGGCAAGATGCTAGTAAATACCATTAAAGTACAACACAAACCAGTTTTTTTTTTCTTCTTCTTCTTTTAAACCAACATTCAACAGAAATTAACCCAATTTCTGCCCCCCAAGATAGCCCATTAATTATCCTGACAATTAATTTAAAACAGTAACACCGAGCTTGCTAACTCAGCTTATGATTACCAGAATCTTCCAATAGGGGCAGCTCTCCAACTCCAAGATTACATGATTTCTAGCGCGCTCCAAACCCTAAATTGGTTTCTCAATTTCAGCAACCCCTTTCTTGATTGCACTTTCAGCTATTTCTGTATAGCTAAGCCTCAGACATCAATGTGGTAAGCCTAGATGCAATCTTCGCAGTTTTGAAGTCCTCTCTCAGCTGAATGAACCTGGATTCGAAGCAGATCCAATTACAGTTAATACAATTATAACCTCTATTACATTCTACTTAAGACCAAGGTTTTAAATTTTGGTTTCAGGATGTGTTTTGGTCTCACTGAAACTGAAATTTCAGCCGAAATTTCATAATTTCAGGCAAAATTAGACGAAATGGATAAAATGTCTATTTTTTCTCCCAATCTATTTCGATCAGAATTTCCGAAATTTCTTAAGACTATGGAAATACCCACCTCAAAAATAAATAAAATTAACCCTTCATTATTCATACCTTAATGCATCTTTTCGTATGCTTGGGGTTCCTTCAAACAGAGTAGAAAGGCTTTCAGGTGCCACTATGAAGACATTGGCCATGCTGAAAACAGATAAAGGTTTAGTATTTGAGATACTTATATAGCATTGATCTATCTATGAACTTCACACAGAGAATGGTGTGAATGAAAAATAGAGAATCAACCACTCACATGCCCAACAACTCAAATTTCTCATCAACAGAAGGTGCATTGAAGCTGCGCACAAACTCCCCATACTCAGTTATGTCACGCTTGAGCCGCAGCCCACCACTGCAGGAGAACATAGACATGTAAATAAACAGAGGCTCCAACTGCACTTGCTTACCTTACAAAAGAGTTTAAGACAATGATTGTGAATTCCGAAAGTTTGTAAGCATTGGTGGTTTTCAACTAAGGCAGGCTTCTTCTATTTTGATCGCTCGTGGCTTTTGGCTTGCCTAGGAGCCAATACCAACTGTTTTTCTATTTTTATGTTGGGAAGTGACATTTGCCCCCCTTTTCTTATGGGGGACATCCCCCTCTAGGGTAGATTTGAATACTCTGTCCCAAGTAAGAAAAAGGTAGGAATATATCATTTCCCTTTATTTGTTGAAAGTACTCAACAGTGCTTAGAACACATCATGAAATATGCATGCACATTGCTGCACATTAGATGGAACTCAACTTCATCTGAAACTTGATCTTCTGGTATTCATACGGATGCAACCTGGTATGGATTGCTTTGAAGTTTTGTTGAAAAATGAACTGGACCCGACTTGGACCCAACTGAATCAAAGACTCCAATACTCGACCAAATGAAGCCAATAGCACGAAAGCCAAAAAACTTGCACCAGTAAGAAGTCTTCAGTTCCTAATCACTTTGTTTAACCTTTCTAGGATATGCATTAAAGGTTTCAAGAGTAAATGCTAAGTTAGAGTTATGGAGAACTACTTTGGAATCCAAAGGTTTTGGACAAAGTAGGACAAAGACAAAGTATATAGAGTGCACCTTTAGTAATGTAAGGAGGCGGGACGAGGATGTAGTAAATATGACTGGACAGAAATATGACTGGACAGGAGGTACGTAAGAGGGATATCTTTCGCTATCTTGGTTCAATTTTACATAAGGAAGGAGAGATTGAAGAGGATGTTAACCATAGAATAAGAGCAGGTTGGTTGAAGTTGAAGCTTGCCTCAGGAGTTCTGAGCGATCGTAAAATCCCTACCAAGTTAAAGGGAAAGTTTTATAAGACAGTTGTGAGGCCAGCCATGTTGTACGGCTCATAATGTTGGGCCACCAAGAAGTAGCATGTGCATAAGATGAATGTAGCAGAGATGCGAATGCTTAGATGGATGTGCGGCCACATAAGGTTAGATCGAATTAAAAATGAAGACATCCGTAAAAAGGTGGGGGTGGCACCAATTGAGGAGAAGATGAGAGAGCACCGCTTAAGATGGTTTGGGCATATACAACGTAGGCCTTTGGATGCTCCAGTGAGAAGAAGTGACTCGTGCCAAGTTGATGGAGTAAAAAGAGGTAGGGGCAAACAGAAAACAACTTGGGTGGAAACAGTGAGGAAAGACTTGAGAGGGCTTGGAACATAACGGAGAACATGACCTTGGATAGGATAGAATGGAAGAAAATGATCCATGTAGACGAACGCAACTAGTGTCAGGAATAGACTTAGTCATTTTGAGCCGGGTAGATCCTTTCACCTTCTTCATGAAATTTTCTAAAGGATTCATTAGCCGACCCCAACTAGTTTGGGACAAAGGCTTAGTTGAGTTGAGTTGAGTATTCTAGGATATGCATTACTCAGATAAAGCTATGGTTAATTGTCATATAGCTTTAAAATAACGTCCAGAAATGCTTATTCAAAATACTGAGTCAACATTCACTAAAAATGTTTTGAGATGTACATGAACAAACAAATCCATAAATGCTCAGTTGATATAATGAGTCAACATTAACTAAAAATGTTCTGAGATAAACAGGAACAAACATGTGGGTTCTACCTACTCAACATTTGACTGGACATGTCAAAATAGTAATGGAGAGGAAAATTGACACTAGGAAAGGTAGTGATGCCTAGCTCAGCATGGAATGGCAGTTAGCAGAAACTTTTTAAAGCAGGGTACACCATGAAAATTGACCTGCTTGTCAAAGAAACACGGCATTTCTGATTTGTAAAACTCTTCAATCTAAATACTGACATTTAGGGCATATTTGGCAACACCTTTTTTTTCAATGAAAAATTTTCAATTAAGTCTTCCCAGGAACAAAACACAGCTATAACATAGAATTTTCTTCAAGGTTATTTTACGAAACATTTTACCTGTAGAAAAGGGAGTACCAAACATCGAAGATTCATTTAGCACAATTTTCTTTTTCATGAAAAACTTTTCAGCATAGACAAGCATGCTCTTAGTGAGGTGATGTTTCGCTGTAGGCCTCGATAACTGTATTGACATTTTACTGGTCTGTTTAGAGATGTGTTTGAGAACTCGGACTCAGATGAGAACTT
Source organism: Tasmannia lanceolata (assembly GCF_043159265.1). NCBI lineage: Eukaryota > Viridiplantae > Streptophyta > Magnoliopsida > Canellales > Winteraceae > Tasmannia > Tasmannia lanceolata. The sequence continues at coordinate 2,258,795 of NW_027518695.1, read as the reverse complement.
GGCTAAAGTAAAAATGAGTAAACATGGCAGAGTTAATTATCAATGCGGTAAAAAAAGATGACTAAGCAAAATATCTGTTGCTTTCCTACTGCAGATATTTTTCAGAAAAAGTACTTCTGCATAGTGTAAATCTGACCAGTGACAACATAGTTTGCTACGTTCAAGCTGTTATGACTTCCAACAAATTACATAAAAGAAACAAAGAATTTACCTGGCACTAAAGGTGAACCTCTGCCAATGATTAAGCAGCCCCTTATGCAAACGGTTTCCCTATAATGAAAAGCAACTCATCAACATTTCAAAATATAAATGCAAGATTCAAACTTCAAAGGTCCTAACATAAAGATAGGCGGGTATAATGTAAAATAAGACTACAAGGCAAGCAGACTTTTCTTTCCTTTTATTGAACTAGCGAATTTAATTCTATTATAAGGAGAAGCAAAATAAAGAACTCAAAGAAAGAACAAAGATGGCTATCTGATTCTGTACAAGATTCTACACTTAAAAGGAGTAATCTGGGAAACCTCTATCCACCATCATGTTAAATTCTAGCCTTAGAAGAGTAAGCTGGGAAACCACAATCCATCGTGTCATCTTTCAATACTTAGAATGGGTGCCTAGGGGTGTCTGTGAAGCCAGCCTGGCATCATCCCACCTGATTAGGCACAACATCATCCTTCCTGCAGAGGGGATTCATGGCACCATAGGGAACTTGGACAGGGCAAGTCAGATACATTGTAGAAATTCAGTAACTGACACCGTCAGGCCACCTTGTGAGCACCCCCACCCCCCACCCCCCGGTACAAGCTCACATTACAGAGGTAGGCAAATGTACCAGCCTTTACTATGAGATAAAAAATAAATGATTAATCTAAAGGAGAAAAGTCAACAATAAACAGAGAAATTTCTTGAGCAAGAGTTATCTAATTCTTTGTTAGATAAGGTAATAGTGGAAGGGGACTCCTCTAATGTTGTCCTATGGCTTCTGGGTGCGGCTTCTCCTCCGTGGCATTTTCTATCTTTCTTCGAGGAAATTGATGATATAGTTCTTGACTCCTCTATAGTGTTTAAGCATGTGAGGAGATCTGCTAATTCAGATGCAGACTCCCTAGCAAGGGTTGGTTTTTCTAGGTCTAGCTTGGAGTGGTTTGATTATCTCCCACCTTGATTTTGTATTTTCATTTTTTCTCTTTCTGTAATTTGCTAGAACCATCTTGGTTCGTCTTTTAATATATTCTCTTTTTTACCGTCTCAAAAAAAAAAAAAAGTTGTCATCACAACAAACTGCAACATGGGTATGACAGCATAACCACGGCGACTTGTAGAGAGCAGTTTGGATGTGCACTTGGGCAAGGCACATCTCTCTGCCCATACATGCATCCATGGGTATGTAGTATGTACATAAATATTCATTTGTAATTTGTTTCATAATGTCCCCGTAAAAATTCGGTACCTTAGCCTATTTCCTAACAAAACCAGAATAAAGATGTAAAAATGAAGACCCAAATCATGTCAATGTACATCTTTACATTTTATAAATGGGACTTGCTAGCCAATTTCACGGAAAGACATTTCACGGCTGGCTTTTGCATGTGAGAACAGCCGCACATGTTGACTTTTTGGTAGATTTTGTCCTATGCATTTAATTCATCTGATGTGGCTGTCCTCACATGCAAAAGCCAGCCGCAAAATGGCTTTCCGCAAAATTGGCTAGCAAATCCGCAAAAAATTCATGGATGCATGCGCCTACATAGTTAACCAGATAAGTCACGAAAGCTTGCTTTAGATTCAGTTCGATCAATAGCAACAAAGGAATCCCTTTTCATGGTTTGCAGGAGACCCAAATCATGTCAATGTACATCTTTACATTTTATAAATGGGACTTGCTAGCCAATTTCACGGAAAGACATTTCACGGCTGGCTTTTGCATGTGAGAACAGCCGCACATGTTGACTTTTTGGTAGATTTTGTCCTATGCATTTAATTCATCTGATGTGGCTGTCCTCACATGCAAAAGCCAGCCGCAAAATGGCTTTCCGCAAAATTGGCTAGCAAATCCGCAAAAAATTCATGGATGCATGCGCCTACATAGTTAACCAGATAAGTCACGAAAGCTTGCTTTAGATTCAGTTCGATCAATAGCAACAAAGGAATCCCTTTTCATGGTTTGCAGGAGATTAAAAAAGGAATAAATAGCTTTACCAGTTCGGACAGGAAAGCTTGTTTGTTTAGACTTTCTAAAGCAGTGAATGCAACATCAAGTACACGGGAGAGATACGCAACCACTCTGAAAGAAGATCAGAAAAAACATTATAGCAATCAGCTATTCTAATTATATTCATTCAGAATGTAACGTCCTTTAGTGTAAAGCAGAAGAGACCTTGTGCAGGCATTTGTTGGACGGTGATCAGGAGCATTTCCATCATCAGGTGTCCGATAATCTGTTGCTTTTTGTTCAGCAGATAGCAGTCGCTCCACCTAAAAACAAAAATGATAAAGCAAACCAGGATGAGGGTTTCATTTGATAATGTACACCAAACCTCCACAAAATATTACAGAACAGAACATAAAGTAGCCATCTGTCCAATAGAATATTTTCTTTTGTCGAATCCTTTTGGAGGATAATGATCTAGCTGACTCATCAGCCAGAAAGGGTATTTTCTTGATGTACTCAGCACTGGGAAGTCATTGCGCCAGCAGCGCACACATGCACCGACACACAAGCCAAGGTTTTAAATTTCGGTTTCGGTACCTATTTCGGACCCCACCGAAATCTGAAATTTCGGGCCGAAATTTGGTAAAAATTAAAAAAGAATATTTAATTCATTTCGAAATTTGGACAGAAATTCTGAAATTTTGGCCGAAATTTGGTAAAGTCCGAAATTCCAGATTTAGCCAAATTTCAGTTTCGGTCTCCACCGAAATTTAAAACCATGACACAAGCACAGGGAAAACTTCCTTGAAATCGAAGGATGTGTTGTTGGCAACAAATTTTTTAAAGGAGAACCCTAATATCCTCAGATGCTAAAAAGGACTAAGGTACACGGGGTACTTCTTGTGATACGGCATCATTTCTGCCTCTTGTGCCGTTCGATCTCATCAATAGATGGAATTTAAAGTACAGACCTCGGCCATCACAGTGTCAATGCATTGTTGAAGCCCCTTATAAGCAGCAGCCTCAGCACTGGACATAGCAGTTGCCATTTCTTCACATGAAGCAGCATGTGCACCATCCACAGGTAATAAAAGCCGAGAAATGGAGTTCGCAAAATACTGCATAAAAAATCACTCTGCATCACCCCCCCTAGGACTTCATTAATGATAGCACAGTTTCATGTAAAAAATAACAACCAAACTACTAAGTGTATAAATAGAGCATACTTGTTGGACTATTGCCACACTGCTAGCACACCGTTGCACAGCCACCATGAAAGATCTGAAACTGCTTTCCCCTGCAGCAGCAGCCGCCTCTGCCTGCAAATCATCACCGATCCTGTTTCTATTATTCCTGACCCAGCTATAGGAGAATTTTTTTTTTTTTTGTTTAGTTTTATATAAAAGAATATGTAGGGCATACAATTGGTTCTTGAACAGTTGATTAATTTGCAACCTATGTCACAAATATTGTTCTCGGAATTTCTCGGCAAGGGAAAATATATTAATTTTTTTCTATTTTTTCAGATTTATATCAGGAAAAAAAAGATAATAAAATTATTTAAAACTACATACTCAACTCAACTCAACTCAACTAAGCCTTTGGCTCAAACTAGTTGGGGTCGCCTAAATGAATCCTTTAGAAAATTTTCATGAAGAAGGTACCCTCTTTATTTAAAACTATATAAATTTATAAAAAAAAAATATATATATCATGAAATTATTGTGATATTATCACGACAAATGAAAATATGTTAATATTTTTAAAAAATTTGGGATTATATTGAGATTTTGTCGTTTTATCAAAATATCACGATAAAATCGCTAGATTTTGAAAATATCGGAGATATATTTGTGACAAAATTTGCAACCACATTAGCAATTTAAAAATGTGCACAGGAGAGCACTATCATACAGCAGAAGCGGCAGCGGCGGCCACCCTTCGACTGACACTAGTGCCAATCACAAATCTTTCCCTCAATGATGCAGCTTCATTCAGACTCTCTCTGGCCCGCTCAAGCCCGTCTGTTATATACTGGCTTACCTGCAAAAGGAAAACCCTGAATACTTACAACAAGGTTAAAATGAATTGCATACCTAAATCCTGTTGAACAGCAGAAAATTGGAATGCCTGATAGTGAACTCACTTGATCGAGCAAGCAAGTAAACACTGATTTAACATTGGTTGCAAGAGTAGCAGGCTGCACAGTGACACCATAAAAATCATTCAGTGATACCAGTAGCACCAAATTAATAAGTATAATATCTAAATGCTCAACTATCTCAATTGTTCTTTTACAAGAATATGTGAAGCACGGCCTGAATCCATCAGATTGTTTGAATAAATTGTGAGGAGAAAATGCTACCATTTAAGCATATAATGTATGATTTTTTTTTTATTATTATTATTCTTTTGAAATGGTAATGTATGATTTTTTTTTAAAAGGTGGCAAATAATGTAGGAATATATTTCAAATGAAAATCTTACTACAGAATTCCAATAAGTTCTCGGAAGGAAAACAAAAACAAAAATGTAACACTATGTCTTTTTGTAAATATATGAACAAATTGCAGATATATATGGGAGATCCACCCACACTCGCTTTTTTAATAATGGCAGGCCCACTTAGTTTACACGTTATTAATTAGCTGTTAAAGGCTGTTACCAGTTACAACTCCCAAAGGGGAGATGTGATCCACACTCACTTGTTTCATAATGGCACGCCCACTTACTTTACATTAATTAGCTGTTAAAGGCTGTTACAAGTCCCAAAAGCTATCAATAGCCAATCAGAAAGATGCAAATGTAAAGGAGTATAGAAACATATATACTCAACATACTGCGAAACAATATTCACACTTGCTTGTTCAATAATGGCACTACTCTATTGATTCAAGTCGGGACTAAGTTTAGAGTCACAAGCTCACCCATTGTTTAATAATGGCGTATCCACGATACACGTTATTGATTAGCTGTTAAAGGCTGTTACAACTCCTAAAAGCTATCAATAGCCAATCAAAAAGATGTAAATGTAAAAGGAGTATAGATACATTTATACTATACCATAGTTACTAGGGTGGGAAATGGATTCGGGAAGCGAAACGGTAAATGGAAACAGAAAACTCAAGAAAAAAATAGAGAAGAAACAAGACCCGGAAAACACTAAAAGATCGTGCGAGAAACGTCTTAGGAAACACATTAGAAACGTTTTAGAAACGATAGAGAAATGTTAATGAAAATGCATGTGAAACACAAGGAAAACATGAAATATATGATTTTGTATATTTAAATTTTATTAAGCTAAAATTTCTATTTGGATATTTCTTACTTTTAGTTTTTATTACAGTATACGCCTGTTGTTTTCCTTATTAATATCTATTCCACAATTTTTTTGTGTGTTTTTTTTTTAAATGATTTTCGTAAGTTTCACACATATTTCCCATATGTTTCACAATACAATTTTCTACAGGTTTTCCATACGTTTCTCACGGGTTTCATATAAGTTTCTTATATGTTTCTCTTGCATTTCTGAAATAAATTTCCCACCCTTTAGGGGTAACGAGTTTCCCACCATTCCGAAATGCATTTTAGGGGAAACGAGTTTTCCATCTGCCCAAGGAGTTTCTGGGTACTATGCTCTATATACTGTGAAATAATATTCACACTTGCTTGTTCAATAATGGCACTGCTCTATTGATGCAAGTCGAGGACTATAAGTTTAGAATCACAAGCTTGATGCTACAAACGTCCAATAAAATAACAGCACACCGCAACTGGTAGTCAAGAAATTCTGTATGCATTCCTGCAGAATTAAATTTTGCGTACACCACAACTGGTAGTTAAGAAATTCTGTCCGCATTCCTCCGTACAGACTTGTCAAAGAATTTACAAGAGACTTATTTCTGCATACAGAATTAGAATTACCCAGAAATAGTGGTTACTGGAACTTCAGGGCCACAGATTCCCACCACCTGTCATTTCCAGAATCAATTAATTGCTGCCTAATGAAAAGAGCAACAATTCGAAAACACACCACTCTTATTGTATCATTAACTCTTCGTTTAATTCTTCTTTAACTAATATTTTCTGTTACGCCTTCCTCTAAACCTAAAGCACTAAAATATTAAACAAACACCCTTCCAATATTATATTCATTATATCCTATTGGTCTCTCTTTTTCGATGTATATTGGAGACTGAAGATAAATAAAGTAGATTAATGAATGCACTGTTATTTGATTATCTCATGTTTCTTTGAAACTTATAGTTACAAAATCATAAGATTTATTAGTTTGTTAAATGAATACCGTATCTATTTTATAACAAACTATGAATAGTAATCACTAATTTTATAAGTATGTGTACGGGCGTCTCTCTGTTAATAGATTTTTTGGGGTTGCCGCGTCGGACACCTCGTGTCCATGTCAACAATTGACACACAAATCTGTGTCCACAGACTCTTTAAAAACCCTGCTTAGTGGCTTCTAAAATTTTCAGAAAATATTCATTATTCTCCTGCTTGAAAGAAGACAGGTACCCTTGATTTCAGACCGACCTATCTGATGTGGTTGGGTCCCCCTGCTGATGTCAGGCATAAGGCTAACAACATATTGACATCAGCAATTCTGCTCCCTTTAGGCCCAAAATCCTTGGGCCCTTCCCTCTTCTTCCTTTGTGTATACGTTCTGAAAATCCTTGTGCATTTGTTGCACATTTGCATCACTGTTTTTTTTTTTGCACTAAAATGCCACAATTCCAACCGATAATAACGTTCAAAATGCTAAACTAGATTGCCGTTACAATGAAAATAGCACAACAAACAAGCTTCTTCGCGCTTATAGTAGATATAAATTAAAAGAGATTAATGAACTTACTAAGAGATTAACTTTACCAATCTTAGTTGATTACAAAGACCCCTAATGAGTGTTTATATAAAGCACTCAAAGGGATAAATATAAAAGGATGATGATACATAGAAGGTGATAAGTGAAAACAGAATCGCAGTCTAACCTAACTACCTCATCTAGCCAAGTTACCTAATCTAACATCATCTGGCCAAGTTACCTAATCTAACACCTAGACAGCCTAAATGCCTAATGGTAAGATCTCATGCACTGTAATATGCCCGCTAAAATGTATGTGGATTGAAAATCGACATAAGTTTGATTACAATAAAATGCCCCAATAAGAAATATAAGTAGAATCCATTGATTTGATGCCAAATGATGAAGAGTCCACTGGTGACTGTGGTTTACATGCGTTGCTGATGATGTTGAAGGCGTTGCTTGGAAGGTGACCTGCGAAGTGAGCTTATGAAAGCCAAGGGGTCATGAGATGTGATTCATTGGGGATCCCTGGTATTCAATTTAGTTGATTCTTTCGTTTTTTTTTTCTTTGGGGATTGCGGCAAGGGGGCATGCCCTTCTGTTGTATTTTTTCTCTAAGGTGCCGGCCCATGTTCCTAGATAAATTCCAGGTTAAAAAATATATTTGGCGGATGGGGGAGTATTTTGCATTTAGAAGAGGTGTATTAATCAAAATAGAAGGTGTTGTTTTCCACCCTTCATCTCTTCTTATTTCTTTCAAGTGTAGATGAGAAATGAGGCATCAATGGAACCAATGGGACCTTGCACGGGCTGCGATGTCAGGAAGCAATGCCGGATGATTAAGAGTGGGTGCTGGGGGCATGAGGGAGAATTGACGTGATGGGAGATGCCCCCAATGCATATGGTGAGGTCCAGAGATTACCACAAGCAAAAGCACAAAAAATGGCTTACGGCCCAAAAACGGGAGGAGACAACATATTTGGCGGGTGGGGGAGTATTTTGCATTAGAAGAGGGGTGTAATAATCAAAATAGAAAGTGTTGTTTTCCACCCTGCCTCTCTTCTTATTTCTTGTCAGTGTAAATGAGAAGTGAGGCATCACTGGACCCGATGGGACCTTGCACAGGCTGCGATGTCGGGAAGCGACGCTGGATGATTAAGAGTGGGTGCTGGGGGAATGAGGGAGCATCGACGTGAGGGACCACTGGCATTATGGGGGAAGCCCCCAATGCGGATGATGAGGCCTAGAGATTACCATAAGCAAAAGCACAAAAAACGACTTACGACCCAAAAAAGAGGGGAGACAACATCGTAGCCTGTCTAATTAGACGACGGAGTGAGAAGAGGTGGATGCGGTTTGGTCCAGACGGAAACAACGCTTTCAGTCCCAGTGTCGTTCTACTACCAGAATTTGGTATCCATCGATGAAGAGTAGTCAAGATCATGGAAAGGATCGACGCCAGAGAAGAAATAATATTCTCCTGGTTTGAGCTCCAAAGCCTTCATTAGCTTAGGGTTAGGGCTGCAAAGGATCCAAGAAACGCCTTTTGCTTCTTCCCCTCAAGTATCATCTTTTTCGAGAATCACCTATTCATTTACACTTTCCTATTAGCTTGTTAAAGGCTGTTACAAGCCCAAAAAAGCTATCAACAGCCAACCCAAGAAATGTTTAGTAAAGTGAAAAGTGTTATAATCAAACCAAGGGAGTGGTTATACCAATTTCCATATATAAGGCAGGAGTATACACACACATACAGTGTCATGTTCAAAAGCCATGTCCCTTCGAAGTGTATAAAATGGAAGCGCGTCATATTAAAAAAGAAACCTAGGTAGTTGTGTCAATAAACCAGAAAAATCTTTAGTAGGACATAATGGATAAAGAGACCACTAGTTAATAATCACTGAAAACTGGTGATCATTGCATAATGAGATTTTTAAATATATAGTTAACCAAAATGACAACTTTTACCTGGGAAGAAAACAAATTGCACCTAGAAATCGCCTCCTCGTTCCAGCGAACAAACTCCGTGACTACAGTAACAGATATCTGCTGGTGTGAAGATGAAATTGAAGCCGCTTTTGAACGTCCGAAAGTCCCAGTTGTGTCGGATGATTGCTGGACTTCAGCACGCAGCTCTACCATCTGCACAGGATAGCAGCATGAGTAGGAACAAGGTCGATGCAACTGAAGGACTTAAAAAAACTGTAAGCCAAATCAAGAATATACAAAACCTTCGCCTGATAGAGCTGTCTAAGCGAGGCCTGTTCATGTTCTGGATACTCATCTTTGTGGACAAGAAAAAGGGACTCAGTGAGGCCTGAACCAAAAGAGGTGGACTATTAACACATGAAATGAGAAGGAATTGAATCTAAAAGATTGGTTGTCCTATACAAGATAAACAAAGTTGAAAGCAAATAATGCAAGCAGATTCAGAGTGAGACTCTTTTAAAGATTTCCTATGGCCAATAGAATATATATTTTGATATCTGGCGTAGTTCTGAAATTTAAGCCTCACTCTGATACATATCTAACATGACTAAATTCATACCAGCATGAAACAATAAATTTATAATAAGCATTCCATTCATCAACTGTTCATTCATGTTTATAAGTTGAAATTTCAAAAGGCGCGTGTGTGGGTCAGTGAGAGCTGGAGAGATAAGGATAAAGAGAAAAACGATAAAAAGAGATCATTAATCAGAGAAAAGCTCAATAAACAGCTTAAGGTGAAAACAGTTCAACATGAATACACAAAAATGTCAAAATGGCAATGTATCTACCATGATTGCTTCTAATATCATCCATTGAGAACTACTAAAGAAGACCCTTGAGGTCACAGGTTCAATCCCAGCTTACCTATAAAAAAAACAACTAGAGAAGACCCTCCTAAACTGATTTGGACACCAAACTAAAATTAGAAATATCATACCCATAACTGTCCAGTTTTAGCAATACATTGACCTTTCAAAACATGCCATGCTAGCTTTTTTGGCAGATAGAAAACTACTTTTCACAACAGACAAAAGCTTTCCAGTCCAATCAACAAGGGATCCTTTGGGATTTCATCATACAACTTCGAGTGATCGAGACAAAATAGTTGAACAAAAGCAGAGGAATTGAAAGAAAGGAGTAAGGGTAGGAATCTCAAGAACACCAGCATGAAAATAGAGCCCTAAGGCTCAATTCCTCAACGGTGAAAATAGAGCCCTATGTCATCTATATTTTGTAAAATTACTTAGAAACATTCACATTGCTGAGTTCCTCCAAAGACATTTTATTTTCCATGCTATATTTTCTGAATACATATTGGATTGAAGTTGCTACTAGCAGCAGAAACTTTTGAATTTCTTATAAACATTTTTCTTTGAATAACCTTTACTGCCAAAAAAAAAACCAACAAACAAACAAATTCAGAAGTTCGGGTTTAATAATACATAGAGAAGAAGAGATACCCAACTCTCTCACATTACCTTCTACATCCAAATCACCACAACCCACATCCCTTAATTCCTTAGCAAGTTCCTGTGTCTTCTCATATGCCACTGCTAGAATTCTAAGGTACTGTAGAATCACCTCAAAAGACAACAGAAGTTAACATCTGATGAGAACTTTAACATTGTATTCACCTCAAAAGATGACAGAAGTTAACATCTGACGAAAACCTTGACATTGTATCAGGGGAAGCAGCAATTATGACACAATCAATTCAACTCACCAATAGAAGTCCACCTTGATCAACAGGAGGTAAATTCACCAGTGATGGCTTCACCAATAGCTTGTCTAAAATGGCTGTTACTCTCTGCTCTAAAACTCGCTGTATACAACCACAGTGAAACACACTCTCCATTCACTAAAATACATCATTGATATAGTCTTAATGTAGAATTCCACAGGATAAAAGTTAGAAAAATTCCACAAAATCTCCTTTCTAGATACCTGCACCAGGATTGACATGACATCATTAGGAGAAGGGAATACAGCCATTATAGTTGCAGCTTCTTTTCGCACTGTCTCTGCAAAACAAACAATACAAAAATATCATATATCCATCTCCTTGTGTTATTCTAACTATTATAAGGTAAGGGAAACTTTTGTAGACCTGTGATTTCTTTATACAATGCCGAAAGACCACGTGCAATATTACTAGGGCCAGCTTGCAAACCGTCATCACCAAGAACCAACCTGGTGTCTGCATCCATTACTTCCAGGTCAATAAACATTGGCCGAGATGCAACATAATGCTGCATGGCACTAGTCCCCCTGTTAAACTGCATATGAAAACTAGTTGTTAACAAACAAAATACACAGAGAATGCATTAATATTTTACTTTTACCATATTTGTCCTGAAAATTTTAGTTGTATAAATTTAAATTATCTTCAAAAAATGATGGCACACCTAAACTAAATTTTATAAGGATCCCCAGAAATGTTCAACCATCAACCAATCCACAAACAAAAGAGTGAATACAATAAAACCAACATCGAAACACATTGTTTTTAAAGGTTAAAATGCTGCTGATGTGGCATTAAAAATAAGATCTGAAGAAGGCAGTGGAAATATATAACAAGCTATTAAAAAATTAAGAAGAAATTCCGAGGAAAGCTGAACAGCAAGAAAAGATAGGTGCAAATGATATTAGAATTTGAGAAATAACTACCATAACTAATAAGGATATTGGCAAAGATGACAGTGTCACCAATGATATGTTCAACATGAGCAATTACGATTCTTTGGCAATGTCTCGTTCTAAGAAATACATAATATGGACACCATGGTCTCTTATCAAATTTTGCATCCATCTAATTGCTTTCATCCAAATCTCCGGCTATCACAAATGGTGACTTGGCATCTTAACAAAAGAACTAAGGGGCAAAAGCGACATCCCAGATATGTATCAGTACCTATGATGGCTCTATTGTTAGTTTTAGCACCAATCACAAATTGGAGTTTTGTATGTTCAATTAAGTGTATGGATTCTCTAGTTTACTTACTGAAGATTAAGAAGTAAATAGATAGACTGCAACTGCAACATGCAAGATAAGTATAACCTATTAAAGAAACATTGCCTCATCAAATAAAGAATGTTATAACCTATTAAAGAAACATTGCCTCATCAAATTAAGAAGCAAACAATTTTTTTTGAAATGGTGAAGAAAAAATTATTAAAAACACAGCAGAGAATACAATACAGGAACAAAATTATTTGCGCGGGGAGGGAGGGGGGCCACATATAGCACCTCTCTCCTCACACCGCCCTTAGCCAACAAATCCGCAATGTCATTCATGCTACAGGGGTGATATTACAGAATATAACAGAGGCACTGACATAACTCGGAAATTCATTGACGACACTCGCCTACCTCCAAGGGTGGGAGTTGCCCTCTTCACCCATTAAATGACATTAGATGACTCACCTGCCACCAACAATATGTTGGTAGCAACTAACCAATATAACTGAGAAAAACCAAAAAGGCAAGTTGCATAAGCAGAAGTGAGTTTAAATGGTTGCTACACACTACCTGAGACAAGATTTTAGCACATTCTCCCATTGTTGATAAGTCTCGCTTCTGTGAGGATGCATCAAACCGAGCCAACAATCTATTCTCCAGTTCTGGAAGAGAGAGAGAGAGAGAGAGAGAGCTTAATAAACAGAAATATCATTTAGCAAAATAATGACAAGGTAACATTTGATGCTCATCAAATCAATAAAAAAAAACATTGGATGCCCATCAACTTACCGTTGCAATAATCCTGAAGATTTGCAACAGCAACTTCTAAACCCCTGCTCGCGTTTGCAGTTCCCATAACTGATGGCACAGCAATGCCATGCCTTCCAATATCCTCCTCGGCAAATGACCCTAAAGCAGGAGAATACATATTACAACATTTACAAACTGCCCATAGGCTGTGCAACGAAATTTAAGTATACTATTTAGCTTAGAGTAAATTATAATGGAAGAAAGTTGTCATAAGGAAAGATTTCTCCAGCTTGGTCTCTTTGATGGCATGTGTGAACACAATTCTTGTCGTCATGGTCAATTTCTTATAACAGTATTAATTGGTCAGATAAACAAGGTTGCAATTATTGACTGCTAATAGTAAATGATAGTAATCAGCTTCAGTGGCAGCACATAACAAAACAAAAAATATATGTCATATTACTCCCTTGACCCAGTAAATGGGATACCAATTTTGAATAATGAAAATTGGATTAAGCATAAAGGGCCCCGGCAACCGAGATGGTCAATACAAGAAGAAAGGAAACAAAAGAAAAGGTGATCAAATCATGGCAACTGTCGTCTCCAACACTACGTTCGGCATAGCCCAGTTTAAAGTTGAAGCCTACAAAGTGGTTGTCTCAGAAATTGAAATCGCCAAAAGCACCACTACAGAGGAAGATTTCAAAGCATTAAAAGCGGCTGGGTGCTCAGGCATAAGCTGCCCAGGCTTAGAGACACCTAACAAACGGCTCTATATGCAAGTTAAAAGAAATCAATTCACGGTCCATAAATCAATCACTATAGATGCTTGTACGACCAGCCACAAGCAGAACCTCATAAATATGTCTGAAAGTTGAAATTCCGAAAAAACAAATCCAAGTAACACGATGACAGAATTCACGCTTACGCAATTTCTGTGCAACTGAAGCAGCCTCTGCAACACGACTGTCATCCGAAAATAGAGATGAAAGTTCTATTAGGTCACCAGGGCTGCTATTGAACTCCATCAAGTACTGCAGGAATTATATTAATAAAAAGGTGTAAAGCATCCAGTAAGGAATAATATGGCAAAAAATTCCGAATGCTAAATTTGGATGATGCCACACAACAAGATTCACAATGACTACCTTTATGAGCTCAATTGTTTGACTAGCAGTTTCTCGTTGAGAATCTGCACTCTGAAGTGAAAATCAAAATTATTAAATTGTTATGCACCATAATACTCCTACACCATATATATCTAGCAAACTACAAGCAGTAATTAATATGAATGGAATCAGAGAAAGTCGGTAGTCAAACCTTACAGATTAGGACTTTACCTGCAGATGATCTCCGATTTTGGCTGCAGTCTGTCCCACACTAGATATACGCGTATCCAGCCTGGCAAAGCTATCAAACAGACCATCTACACCTTTTTCCAGCTGGAAAGAAACACAAAATGGAATTTATGTCATGGACCAAAGTACAAATCATAACTTCATCCTCCACCATGGTCAGCACACAACCATACCCAGTCACGCATTTAGACTCATTGCATTTTCCACAACCACCATGCATAATAACAAGGCTTCTATCATAGCATTATCCATAACCAATTTCTCTATAAGCATCACATCTGGCACAGAAGTTTGCTCGTCCTACGTCACCCAAATTATTCCCAACAAGTAGTTCCTTCAACAAATACCTGGGTAGTAGTTTTTTTCCATTTTTTGTCATCATACAGATTTAGAGGTTTATGTCACATAATCATCATAAAATATTCACAAGAATACAGCAGGCACACGTTCTGTCCATCACATGAAACCTGAACCAGAAGCCTAATGTCGGTAGCATGAATTTTAAAGTTTAAACACTCCAAATTCTTGTTCCCACTCCTACTGCTTCTGCACCTCCTTTTGCTCCTCCCACCAACTATGGTACCATGATTCCACTTTGAATTTGCGTCAATAAATTCTATACTTTTTGTACCTGTTTCAATTTAGATATTCTAAATTTCAAAATAAAATCTTTAAAAAGCAGATTAGTTTCTACACCTTATATAAATGTGTGTGCGCACACGCTTAGGCTTATCATTGGAAAAAAATGAATTGGATGGTGTTAGTAAGGCATGATGGCCCACTATTACATGTTTTCTGATCAGCTCCATTGATTTGGACGGCCAAAATGTGTCCAACCCATTGCCACCAGTCCTGTGTCCAACGATCCTAGCCACTTGATCAGGGGTGATAAGAAAGGGATCCTTTTACAATTGTTTTTCAAGAAAAGCATAACAATTGATTGTTTGAACATGATCCAATCAGCAAGGACCTACAAAACCTAGGTTGCTTGGTGATGGACCATCAAATTAACACTCCTGATCACAAACACATGCACCACAGGTACAGGGTTCCTGCCCTTTGGATGGTACTTTGAACAGTCCTACTCATATACAAACACACACACACACACAAACACATGTATATATAGGAAACACTCCTCTGTACACACACACACACACGTGTATTTATAAATAAATATATGCGTAAGTGTGTGTTGGGTGGGAGGTAACACCACCTTGTCCACTTAATGAAACCAATAGAATAGTGTCCATTTTTTTACAGGCCAAGATACTCATTAGAGTTTTAGGTTTAAACTAAATCTCAAAAGGGCAAATTGTCCATGTAAATATGTAGCTTAGTTTTACACTAAATCTCAAAACTGAGTTCACTTTTGTGCCCAATAATAAGTTTTGGACTCTAAATCAATTCTCAAAATCCAAAATGACCATGGCTTAATAGTACTTGTAATCTGTAAACTGATTGTAGTTGCCATATGATTGAAGGAAAGTATTCTTAGTAGTACAATACAGACGAGCAATAGTAAGAGATGCAGGCAGAAACCTCATAGATATTACGTAACTTCAAAAACTTAAACCAGAAACCTGTTTTTTTTTTGTAAGCCCAATGGTTTCCACCTTGTCATTCCCATCTTCTTTTGATGATTCCAATACACAAGTGATTTTATATCACTAATGTGTTTGAATGTCTAAGTTGTAGATCATAATAGTGTTAAGACAAGATTGCTTGGATTGAGGCCAAGAAGCTCTCATTGGACCACATTATGAAGGCCAAAAACATCGGAGATCCAAGACGAATGAAGACTTGAAGAATCGCAATTGAAGATCGAAGTCATTTTAGAATGTATATGATCCAATCCTAGTTTAGGTTTTAGAGGCATAAATTAAGTTAATCTCACACATCCTAAATGTTTAAGAGATTGTCCTTGTGGTGTTCCAACACTTTGGAACCCTCATAACAATCCCAACTAGGTGTAGAGTTGGAAGCCCAAAAACAGGAATTGAAAATCTGCTGCATATAGGCTTCTCGGAACTCCGAGATAATTCTCGGAGCTCCGAGAAATCCTCGGAGCTCCGAGATTTGGTCCAGTAGCTTTTTTTCCAAGTTCTGTTTGTATTCCCGGAACTCCGAGAGAAATTCTCGGAACTCCGAGGAATTTCTCGGAACTCCGAGAATTCTCTCGGAATTCCGAGAACACTATTACGGGAAGAAATTTGTGACCGTTGGGAACTTTGCCAGAATTACGACTATGCCCCCCAAACGGTCATATTTGGTTTTACTATATATATGGGTATTCTCTACTTCCTAAACATCAATCCTAATACTCTAAAAAACCTATTGGAATATCCTAAGAGTGAATCAATGTTTGTTTATGCCTCTCATCCTCTAAGATTAGGATTTGGATCATTAGGCTCAAATTTGTACATCTTCTACAAAGTTTGTAAACCCTTGTGAGGGAGTTTTTTGTTCTTTCTTTCTTTATCAAGAACATTGTATTCGGGCGAGTATTCGGAGAAGCGGAGCCCACTCTCCGTGGTGAGGATCGCCACCAAGATTAAAGGCGGTTGAAATTGTAATCGGCACCGATCTTCGCCGAAGTTAAGAAGATCAAATAGTGAAGCCATCAACAAACTTGTTAGTAACCTAAGTTTTCCCTCCTCATAAGTTGCCATTAGAGTAAGTACTCGGGCCTACCCTTGGAATTTCACTTTTTTTATTGAATGGCATTGCATGAAATGTTATTTTTTACTTTATTTTTTCAATATGCTAACTTCTGAAATTATTCATAAATTTTGTCAACTCCGCCTCTTGAAAAATGATAGTAGGTGGAAACATAGCAGGTCAGAACTAGTTGCAGGTAGAATCTAGAAACTAGAAGAACGCAGTTAGTGTCTTCAAATGTGTTGAGCAAGAATCAGACAAGAGATCACAGTGAACAAACAGGCAAAGTGATCATGGAGCACAATAAAAGAAGGGATAGCAGAAATTTAATGGGGAACCACAATGGCTGTAACCCAACTGTAGCAAGAGCAATTGCGTGCTACATAAATGATTCCTTATGCATTATTTCAGGAAAAAAAAATGAAAAGGACTATCTGCAGCAGAACATCTTAATGACTGAGCTACATATTTACATATAAAAAAATCACAGCTAACTTTGACCAGTGGCAGACTATCACAAATTTATACCCGGGATGAAACATATGCACATGTAGAAAATGACAGCTGTATGATACCTTATCATCAAAGGGAACTAACCAAAAAGCCCTTAGGCTGTTACTATACACTAACTATGCTCTCTAGTCTTGTATGAAAGGCAATAATCCCACCTATATTGAACCTCAGCAATACTTCTAATTCAAGATTTGAAGTTCAACAATAATTTGAGAAACAAATAGAAGTTAGATTTTCATAGGGAATTTGATAAAGCAAGGAAACAAACATTGCTGGCTGCGATAGACAGAATCATTGGTAAGAATATGTTTTAATATGACATACCAAAATAGAATCACTAAATAGGAGCAAAGTGGAGAGAATCCCGGAATTATCACTTCAACTTCACTACACTAACCTCAGATAGCGTCTTTCGGTGCTTGGAATCTTGTATAGAAACCTCTTTCTTCAGATTGGAGAGTCTTATATCAATCTTAAACACAAAACAAATAAAAAGGAAATCTCAATGGATAATTTGAGTGGGCATATACAGTCAATCAACAACAATCCCAAGGAAATACCTGTTGTCGAAGATCAACCAACTCCCTGCAAGAATCCTGGAACAAAGATAGGAGAGAATCCACTTCTGGAAATAGTGGCGTGGAGGGACCTTGGGCTGATTTAGTCGTCTCAGATGGACCTCGCAGATATCCATTTGATAAAACATCCTGTCCACCAAGGCTGCCATGGCCCTCCGATGAATCCATATCATCTTCTTGAAATGATGGAAGGAGCTCATTTACCAAGTTCCCAAATAATGCATCAAAAGAGAAATCACCCTATAATGTAGGGAAAATGAGAAAGTAAACAACTTTTGAGTCCAATCCATAAAGAAATTTTGAGACTCATAACTAAATCCAGTGAACTGTCACTCTGTCAGCATATAATCATCAAAGCATTACCTTAAAATCGTCTATATCCAAAATGAGGGGAAGGGAGCTAACAGATGAAGCCTTTGAGGGGGGCTTGACACCCCTGGTTCCATCTTTGCTCTCTTTCATCTAGTCCAAGTAAGCCAAAGTTAGAAGATCCAGATTCCAGACGGTCCAGTCTGACTTATTTATAAAACTACTAAGGGATATAACATAATCATTTCTTCAAACAGCATATGGAATAGAGATGTGAAAGAAATCCATTGAAAACCACATCATTTTTTTTCATCCCATTCTGGGTATCCAAAGGAAGGCTCCTAAAGGACTGTAAATCCTTGTCCATGATTAAGATCTCCTTCAAATTATAATGAATAATCCATGGAGTATTACATGCACTCCAGGTCCTATATGGAAGTAAATCTGCTCTGCTTGGCAGATTTGTGTGTGTGTGTGTGTGTGTGTTTATGGATTTTCGGGGTTACCTCAGTCCCTTTTCTTGTTTTTATATGTTTTTTTGTCTACTTTTTCTCTTAATAGTAGTCCCTCTTATGACTTAAAAACAAAAAACAAAAAACAAAAGAAAACAAAAAGAACAGGGTCTTTAATTCTGCTATACTCGTTTAACCTCTGAACCAAATAATTTATAGGTTTTAAGTAATAATTTTCAAAAAATCTCTTGGTTCATTTAAGAGAAAGCTACACATTTGGAGGGAATTCTGCAAATCAGCAACTTAAAAGCAGATGTGCAGTGGGTTGATTGTATAAGAAAACAGAGGAATTCAGAGCTTTTGATATGAAAGAGGGACACTGAATAACGAAACTACAGGTGCAGAGTGCAAATAACAGCATCTGCAATACAAATCATATGCAATTTAAATTTAAAATCTCAGAGCACTAGCAAAAAAAAACACAGTAAGCAAATATAGGGTTTTCCATCTGACAAATAGTTGAAAAATATCAATTTATTTGCTAAAAACATATTTACATTAGATCAATATATAAAATACCGAAACAAAGTTTCAAGCCCTACTTTCTCTATCCTCTCAGCAACCACAAACTGAATTCGAGAAAAAATCTCACAAAAAACGAATTCAAATCCAGAACGATAAACAAAATTTCAAAACCAAATCAACCAAAGTTCGAATGATCCAGTCAAGCTTCTATATTGAGCATCAAGGAAACCAAAATAAGGATTTATAAAAGGAAATGATAGGTGTTTAAGTAGATTATGGCTGAGGAAAACCATAAATGAAGGTGGTTCAGGCTTGTAAAACCAGTAAATTAACAAATTGATGCCCTAGAAATCTTAATTTCCTCACCAAAACCCTAGCTATAGAAGTCCTTGGAAAAGAGCAGCGAAAAATTAACAGATACACGCATTATATGAGAGAGAGACATAGAGAGTACCATGAAATCGTGACTGGATCGTTGTCGCCGAGAGAGAGAGATCTTGACTCTGTGGCTCCTCGCCTAGGGTTAGAAGAGAGGGAAAAGAAGAAAAGCTGGCGGGATAGCAGTTCGATGGGAGACTCCGAAGGTCTACCTTTTTGCCTTTTAATTATAACAACAGTTTGGAATTTTTCTCCTTTCTTGTTTTTCCTCGCTTCTGCTCTCTCGTTTGCCCTCTTCTTCTCTGCCATCAAAACAAGGTAGGGACATTTTCGTCATTAGGAATAAACAAGTTTGAAAACGACAAAAAATGAAAGTCTGTGCATGTAAGTATTGGCGTGGACATGGTTCGGTTCGGTTTCAAAATTCCGGAACCAGAGCCGAACTGAGGGGACCTGGAACCGAACCGAACCAGAACCGAATTTAATGGGTTCGGCTCGGTTCGGGGTTTGCAACAGTAAAAAAAATAGTTTGTCCATAGCTGATTATAGATTCAAAATTTGTGAGCCCAAAGCTGCTGATTATTGGATTCAAAATTGAAAATTTGTGAGCCCAAAGCTGCTGATTATTGGATTCAAAATTGAAAACGTAAATTTGAGTCCCATAATCAGTTTTAGGCTCCCAATCTGCTCACAAAATCAAACAAACAGGCCCAAGTAATTCCAGGCTTTCCTGTATGTGGGAAAAATATTTGATTTTGGCAAAGTCAGAGTAGAAAAAATAAAAAAATGGCTTTATCATCACAAACAAGAGAGGACAAGTAATCTCAGACAAGGCTTCTTACCGAAACAAATAGGGTATGTAAAGTGTAAACCCACGATAGAAAAATCCAAGTTTCGATCACACACTCAGAGAGAGAGAGAGAGAGAGAGAGATTAAATAACTAAGAATACCTTTGTGGTTCTTCTTCTTCTTCTTGACGGCATAAATTGAGGCCGGCAAAGACGAAGAGTGGAGGCGCTGAGTCGTGACTCATCAGGGGTTTTCAAAAATGCAAAGTAGATGAAGAAACTAGGGTTTCTTAGTTATTTCCTTTATTTAATTATCTGTCTTTAAAAAATCAGCCCTCAAGAATGATGCTAACACCCTCACAATCCCCACTTTTTGGTATTTCACGGAATTTAAATGTGACATAGAACACGCATATTGTTTTCTTTTCGGTTCGGTTCGGTTCTCGGTTCCAGGTCCCCAAACCCAGAACCGAACCGAAAGCCACCGATTCCCAGATCTGGGAACCAGAACCAAACAGCCCTGGATTCCGAACCGAACCGAACCGAAGCACCCGATTCGGTTCGGTTCTTCAGTTTTAACCGAACCATGTCCACCCCTAGTAAGTAAGGGACCTACCAACCTATATCAACTTCCTTGACGAAAATTTCGGGAAAAAAAGAAAAAGAAAAAAGGAAACCAATCAACCATGTTTAAAAAAAAACCGACATTTTTTATGATCTTTTTTTGCTAAGCTTAAAAACTCGGGTCGGGTCGGGTTGAACCTCATCTAGTTGGACATTGGGTCGGGTCAGGTCTGGTTTGGGTTGGAAAAATGGGTTCCTCGTGGCCTCAACCCAACCCAACCTGACCCAAGTTGCACCCCTATAAATAAGGGACCTATATCAACTTCCATGATGAAAATTTAAAAAAAAATAATAAAATAAAAAATGAAATGATATGAGCACGACTATGCTTTAATAATTGCACAAACTCACCCCATCCTTTCCTTTGTAACCGGCTTCCGATGGACTCCAATATAGGCCGGAAGTGAGGGACTACTATTTACTTTTGTATCTATTTTTTCAATATGAAACTGGAAGTGAAACTATTGGCTTTCTTTTCCCAAAAAAACCTCTCACAAGCCGGTTACAAAAGAAAAGACAAGCTGCATTTGTGCAATTATTAAAACATAGTCGTGCTGATATCATTTTCCCAAAAAATAAAAACCATATTCTTGATTTAGAGCACCTATTTTCCTATCCAAGTTTCTTCCTCTAAGGAGGCCACGAGCACAATATGAAATCAAGAAAGCCAAAGCAAGAAAGATGAAGATGGGAACTTCATGTACATACGAAGATGATCAACGTCCATCTTGAAGGTGGAAATTGCTGGTTTATTGGCCAATGCTATGAGATTTATATGCTGGTATTTTACTCCCAAAATAAGCAAAAATAAAATGCCTCGGCTAATATATCCCAATATCCGATCGGGCATGGGCTGATGTGAAATAGTTGTCTGCCTTAAAACCTTACCTATAATAACTAATTGAATAGTAATGCAAGCTAGCATCATTCACTTCACACAAGGTAAGTTGTTTCCTTTGTTCCACACAAGGTTAATGCTTTAGGATTGTCTACCTGTTTAGATAAAATCCTCAGTGTGAATTGCCTAGGAAGATGTAATACGATTATTATCAATCGTTGTGTTATGCATTTGCTCCTTCTTCATGAAAATTCTAAAGGATTCATTAGCCGACCCCGACTTGTTTGGGACAAAGGCTTTGTTGAGTTGAGTTGTTGTGCTATGCATTTGGAAAGTGGAGAGTTGGTTAATCACATCTTGCATGGTGGGTTCATCAATGAGATTTGATATTTCGTTTTTGATCTATTTGAGGCGAGTTGGGTTCTTCCTCAACAAATTGTCATCTTTTTGAGACTTGGGCTTATGCCTATTTTTCTGACACCCTTGGAGCAGCTTTAGCTCTAATGGAAGGAAATAAATATGAGGGTTTTATAAGAGGGGATAAAGAACGCCCGTGGGATACAACAATATATAAATCTCGATAGATCGAAGAGTTAGTACCATCCAATGGAGAAGATTTTTGTGGTATAACATATTTACGTCGGGGCCTATCAACTAAATTGTCTAGATCTTTCAACAAGGTAAGCTTCACTCTATTTTAAAAAAAATGCGTGCACCTCTGTACATACACCATAGAATGCATATTTATTAGAATATTTGGTGCGGCCCTTACTCCACTATCCAAGCCGTTCATTTGATGGTCCCAATGTGAATAGGCCTTCGCCCAAAACTCATCTCCACCTGCCTCAGAGATCTAAACCATTCATTGTGGGCCCCACTAAGGGTTTTGCTCAAAAATGTACTGGTGGGCCTACCTGTGTTCAAAGACAGAGAGAGAATGTTCTGGTTGTACTGAGTACAGTTGGGTGAATTTATCCTAGAAGGGGTGAATTTTATCAATGCCCAAATAATAAACGTGGCCGATTTATTACCAACAGGTTCCTCTCCTACCTTCCGTGGCAGAATTCAGAACAGAATAAAAAGGGTGGTCTCTAAAGAGAGGCGCGAGAGAGTCTTTTTTTAATTCTCAATTCTCTCTTTAGAGACGGGCGTATGGTCCCTGAAATAGCTTTTGGTTAATGGAGAAAATGGGCAGTGCTGATTCTCCGATTGAAGACCTATTTGACAACAAGAAGCGCGTCAGGAACCCTCTCGTCCCAATCGGTATAAGCATTTTTCTCACTTGGGTTTGTTTTGTTCTTCCTTTTTTGATATTTTTTTTTCTGTTTTTTTGAAATAGTGATATGATATATTGAAAAAAGATAAACCGAGATGGTTCTCAAAGATTACAAAGATAAAGAGCAACTAAAATAAGGGAAGTCTAAGGCGGGAGGAAATTGAAAAATTCCAAGCCCGACCTAGACACACCCAATCAAGCTAGAGCATCTGGTTCACCATCAGCAGACCTCCTTACATGGTTGAAAACTATAGAAGAGCCGGAAATTAAATCTGATATCTCCTCAAAGAAAGAGAGAAACCGCCAAGGGGTGAAGCAATAGTTTTTTTTTCTGTTTTTATTTATCATTTTCGTTGGATTTGATTTGTATACAATAGTTTCAGGAAATTGAGTACAATGTATAATTCTTGTTTGGCTTACATACTTCTCCCCTCCTCACTTCCTAGAAAACCGACTCCAACTGGCTATAAAATTTATCGAGTTGGGTGATTTCCTATCTGATGCATGGGTAGGTAGCGCAAGCGTTGATTTTAGATAAAAGAGAAAGGTTAAGGGCAAGGGCGGAAAGGGTTACAAGATGGAGGTTGGCTAATGGATAGGAGAATTTTGGGTATAGTTAGATATGGGAAATATGGTGTACGGATGGATAGTATAGGGGGTTCTCAGGTAAAGGCTTAAAGGGTGGTATTTAGAAGGGTTTGAAGTGGATTTTTGGGGGGCTCTTAATGGAAGGAATTTGGTGGCTGTTTGGGTATGCTAATGTGAGGTACATATCAAGTTTCTGCAGTGTAGGCTAGACTAAGAATTAATGGATTGGTCTCTGATGGCTTTGTATTGGTTAAAGGGGTAGAAAGAAGGCTGAAAATCTGCAGGGAATAAGGCTCTGGCAGACTGTACTTCAGAGGCAAATAGGCTATATTGTGGGGACAAATTTTTGGATGAATCGGTAAGGGAAAGATTGGTGGTTTGGGCTAAACAAGAATCACGGGATCCTTCTTGCTGTTAAGAGGGCGGATGAGGCTAAAGAATGGATAAAAAAGTACTCGCGGATGTCTTGTGCGGCAAAATCTTTAGGATTTCTGGATGTTAGGCTGCGGGAGATTTGATGGACGGATGGGAATTGGAGCCGGAGAAGGTAATCTTTAACTTAGGGGAAAAGAGCACGTAAGCCAAACTTGCAAACAAAATTTTATTTCCAAAGATTTTAAGGCAACTTCAATTATGCACCCCAGGCAACTTCTTTAATGTTTTATTTCCAAAGTAAAACGTAGAAGAAAAAAAACGAAGAAAATATCTTCTATATGTTATGCACTCCAGGTTAATTGTCGCACACCTTTTAAAATTCATTATTTACTTCTACAAAACAAAACTGTTTCTGAAATGCATTTGATTTAAAACTTTTGAGGACCAGCATAAGATCTGATTTCAGCCTCTTTCGAAACTCTCAAAAGTCATTGGGGAATGCATATAGCGTCAGCACTCTACCCCTTCCCATTTAAATTGCCGTCCAACTCTGTTAAAATTTCCTCTCTAAACATTCCATCAAGATTAGACAGGTCCATGCCCCTTTTTGTTGCATGATAGTTTGCTCGGCTCTTCCGACCTATCTAATGTTGGCACCATATGGAGTTTCTGTAATACGAGTTAACAAAATTTTTTCTTATCCAAATCCTTGCTGTTGTCTTTAAGTTCTTGGCCTGATGCACCTTAATCAGTTATTAGAGCTACAATGATCTTTACTTACGATTTGTTTGCTGCAGTGATCTTCACTTGCTATTTGTTTGTGGAATTATTGCTATTTGGCTTTGACAATCATCATTAATGGAGTCAAAGCACATATCATTGTGGAACTTCTAGGAAAGTTGGAATGCGGAGACTTCAATGAAGCCTCTTCCTGCATGTCAGAGTGAAACATATAATTTACGCATCATGGCAAAATATACATAAGTTAAAGTGTGTATTACTTAGTTCATGCGAAACCTAAAGCCCATAAGCTAAAACAGAGAATTTGAATTGTAAATAGGAGCTACCATGGTGCCATCTGCTATGAATCTGTATTTTCGGAGCTGCCATAGTGCCATCAGATACGAATCTGTATTTTCAACTGTAAATCTTAAATTTATTATACTGTATACCTAATCCTAATGCTTAGATTTATTATACTGGGTATAATAAATCTGGATACCTAATCTTAATGCTTGAACATGGGATTCTAAATCGGGCTAAAAACTGAATGAACTTGAGTAATATAGGGTCATCATCTGAAGTTCCAAATCCTTGAACCTTTGAACTTTTCCTGCCGAGCCTATGTGGGAAACTTGGGTTGCTGCTGAGGAGTCGCAATCAAGATTCGAGAGTGGAGCCATATGTCTAGGACGTGCAAACCTTTCTGTTATTTCCATTATATCTGGAAAAAAAATAAAAAATAAAAATTCCAGTCATAATTTTGATTACCTTTTGTATCCGTTCCTTTGATGGTCTGGAGTTTTTTCCCTCATTATTTGGATTACTAGTATTGCATTGCTTATCTTATTGATATAAATAGTTAAATACTATCCTTTGTATTTTTAGTTCTCCATGTATTATTGTTTCATTGAATGTTAAGCTGTTTATAATGCTAGGTTTCGCTGACATATTAAATTTTGTTTGTTAAACCACGCATAGTCAAGTAACAATAAACAAGGAACTGAAATATTATGTCTCAAATTTTGTAAGTGGCAGGCTTGGTCCATCCATAGACCTTCAAATCAAGCCTAAGAGTTGTGAAGGATATCCAATGGCAATATTGGTCCACTTCTCCATATGCTATATATCTACAGCCTAGTTCAGTTTGTTTGATAATTGTCAGTATTTCAGGTGCACTTTTAACTGCTGGGGTTCTCACAGCTGGTTTGATCAGTTTCAGACAGGGAAACTCACAATTGGGTCAGAAGCTAATGAGAGCTCGTGTGGTCGTCCAGGGTGCTACTGTTGCACTTATGGCTGGTACTGCTTATTACTATGGGGATAAATTTTAATATTTTGGATCAGAGAGGTTGATTTCACAAGTCTGGTACTCAGTGATGCTATGTCTTTTTTATTTGTTATTTGTTCTGTGTTCTCCCCAATCCTTCTTGTTGAGAAGGGTATGACTATATGGTGTCCTTGAGATGACATGATGATTTGATTTGAAGCAAATCAAGCTCTCTTAGGTCATCCATGCAATAATGCTCACCTATCTCTGGAGTTTAGTTACTGAAACTATTATGCATTCTCTAAGGAGTGTTTTGGGAAAGTTGTGTTATAAAAAGACTTCAAAAAACTGATAAAACATTCTTTGATTTGAAGCAAATTGCCTGTTCAGTGTATTTTTATGATATGGTATCTCCATGGTGAGGAAGAATTAATAGATTATCCTATGGTGTGGTGTGACAAAACTATAATAGCAGCAAAATTATTCAATTCCATGTGTTACTATATGTGGATTCTGTTCGGATTGGGTCCACCTATGTTTGGGTCACTATCCGTTCGTATCCCTTTGCAGGTCGGATCTCATTCGGAGTGTTTTTTGGTTCTTATTTTCAGGTTACGATTCGTTTTGAAATGGCTCAATCATTTGTGTTGTCTAGGTCCTGCCCACATTGAACAATTAGAATTTTGAAAATGTTCAAATGTTATGTCCACTATTAGTCTGTTTATGTAGTCTATTGACTCTATTCAGTCGAAACAGTTCCTTACCAGTGAGTCAGTGACTAATCTAAGACTTCTAAATAAGTAAAATAATACTTATAAACAGAGGAATTAGTCTGAAATGCATTCAAGCATCTAAGGCATTGCATGTTTGGTTGTACATTTTGGAAGACTTTGCTAGTTGTTTATTAGTAAAGCTGGGTGTCATGCTATGTTTGGTTGCAAAAATGAACCTGATGTGGTGGCACCTTTTAACTCTCTCTCTCTCTCCAAGGAGATCATTAGGAGGTTACTAATCCACCTTTCACAACTAAAAGCACCATGGGTTTCACTACTAGTCTATCAGGAGACTACTACACTACTATTCTACAATTGTCTACTTACCAGCTACTCTATTTGGACACGATGGTGCATCTAAACGGATCCCTAGGGTTAGATTAATGTTTAACTGGTTAGGCTTCATTTGTTCAGAAGGACCTAAAATAGTTTTGATTAGTGATTCTGTACGATAAAAAAACCCTTCACAGATCTTTTCATTTACAATATGAAATGTGTTTTTGTATATCAGCAGCCTTGAATTGGGTCTAGGACACTCAAAAACAGGTTGTGTGTCTATGCCTATGTTTGATGGAGCAAGCTTTTGGGATATGGATCCGAATCGTTTCTGACGGCTCCATCTGTTGTATACTATGTTAAGACCTTAGATCCATCAGACCATCTGGGTCCATCGAACAGCCCTACACGTTACAAAGGTATATCCTATATACTTATATAGGCCCCTCTAGTCTAACCCACGAAAATATCTCAGGCAGATCCTTTAATATCAACCTCATTTCTAGGCTACTGATTGGATTAATGGCTGCCATTATCGAATTGATAAGAGAGCTTTCACGATTGGCTCCATTAATTTTGAAACGGGCCATTCATTAGAGTGTTATGGATCTCAACCTTCCTAAAAGGAATATAAGCAAAAGAAGTTGTTCCAAATTAAGGTAGGGTAAAATTTAAGACTGACTGTTGCGAATCAACAGAGAAAATGGCAACCATCAGCGAATCATGCTATCTAGTATTAGGGTCCGGTTCCAGATTCTCGGGCCAAGTTGGGTTCGGGTATTGGGCATGAGAATCACTGATCCGGTCCAACCATTAAATGGGCCCTATTCAACTCTGTATGATTAAATAGGTGAAGAAACCATGCCCAAGTATGGCTGAAATTGGGGCCCATCGATAGCCCAACAGATTATTATGCGTATGACCTAGACAGGTCATGTAGGAGGCTTTTTTGCTGTCTTCTCGATCATTTGGACAGAGCTGAACTCTCTGGATTTTTTTATAATAAAGGTTTCGTCCCTAATTATGGTGTGAAAAATTAGATTCGCACTGGGATGGTGGACTTTGCAACACAAGTCCTTTTGGAGTTAGTCGGTGGGATTGATTATCATCCTCAACCAGATGAAAGGAAGTTTGGAGCTGGAAAGCAATTCTTCCAACACTATGTTGTGGGCCAAAGGGAATAACATTAATGGTCGACCTGATGAATCTCTAGAATCTAGATCATCTAAATGGGAGGCAATGAATATCAAGGGAACTCAATCTCATATACTGTCATTTTCCATATGGTTCAGGTGGGAAAATAAGGCTTTCAAAGCCATGAATTTAAACAGCTAAATGTGCCAATTCAATCTACATCCTAAACATTTTCACACTGTGTTTGCTAGGCATGAAACACATATGCTTCAAGTTACATTGACGTTTCAAAACAGGTGCCGTCTCCATGTCTTCTTCTTGAAAAAGATGTATCATCTTCCGCACAATGTATGTTCATCAGGATTGAATGATCATTTCTCAATTATAAAACAATGGTTCTGAGAGGGCAGTGAGTGCCCATTGAATATCGAGTGTTTCTATATGTGTGGTGTGTATTTCAGGTGTAAACTTGTGGGTCCCACACCATCAAAACATTTGGTTTAAAATGGTGGAACCCACCCTAATGCATAAGGATGCGTAGAGATGGTGGACTCCACCTCATCAAAATATTATGAGTAAAATGTCGGGCCCCACCCTACTCATAGTTTGCTAGACATCGCGGGCCCCACCACATCAACGCTCGAGGTGTAAAATCGTAGGCGCCATCCCTTCAATAACATGAGGTATAAAATGGTGGGCCCCACCCATGCTAGGCATGGCTATAAAATGGTGGGCCCCACCACATGCTATTTTTGGGTATAAAATTTTGGGCCTTACCCTGTCAAAACAGAACATTATGTGTAAAGAAAAGGTTTTCCAATAATTTTTTTTCTTAGAGAAAAAAAAAAAGCGAATGTCAATGTAAAGAAACCTAATTAGTATATATCATAGATAGCTATCTATCTATGATATATAGATGTGCATCATCACATCATCACATGTGCTGATGTGCATGCATACATGCACATTATACATGGGTTGATCTTGCTCATTAGTAACCCCATGAATCCATGCCAAATGAGGATGGAGACAAAGGAGTCCCTAGGTTTTTGTTCTTGGGTCTCAACTTGATTGTTGGAATGGAATGAGGTTACAGCAAGGATGGGACTCACAGCAGTCCCCCGCATCCACATGGTAAGATGTGGTACTTGTTTTTTTATCACAAGCATATGCATGTGAGTTCACGTGCCGACTTAGTTCCATTAAGAGGACTAACAAGTACAACCATCTCATTTCATGTTCTAGGTAAGGACATGGACACTACTGTTGTGACATTAAGGCTTCTACACCAACTTAACAAGCGTACAAATGGCATACAGCCATGTAGGAGTCAGAACAGGAGGGCAGAGAGTCTCTACATGAGATCATTTCACCCAATGCACAAAAAATTTGAGGTCAAGACTCAAGGGTTTAAACTTCATGATAATATTTGCACTGACTTGTTTTTATAATGACACAAACTCACTTTGTCTTTTGTTATTTAACCAGCCGTCAAAAGCTATTGCAATTCCCGAAAAGCTTGCCAATTTAAAAGAAAAATACAAGGTGAGTTTATGTCATTATCAAAACATGGCAGTGCAAATATCCCTAGCCTGTGGAAAGGCATTTCACAGCTAACTTTTGCACGAGAGAACGACCACCTCAAATGAATTAAATGAAAAATACAAAATCTGTTGAAGAGTGAGCCTAGGTGTTCTATCATGCAAAAGTCAGCCGCGAAATGCCATCCCGCGAAATTCCCTAGCAATTCCCATATATATATATGGGAATGTCTAGGCAGTATATTTGCACAAAGTCATTCCACAGCTCTTCTTTTGAAAAAGAGAATAGCCAAAAATTTATCTATTCATTTAATTCATATGAGTTGCCATTTCTTTCATGAAAAAGAGAGGAGGGAGGGTGGTGGTGATGGTTAAGGCTCTTCTTTTGGGTTGGCAGTACATGTGAAATTTTAAAACCAATTATTGGGTTTACAGCATGAGGAAATAACTCCAATACCATGTGAAACAATCAATTACTCCAAAAGCTTAAGCTGTTAGTGTTGGTGTTATTTAATCATTTAGCAACACTCCCCCTCACATGTGGCCCCTTTTTTGGGTTCGTTGTACACAAGGATTTTTAATATTAAGGAGTTATTGGGTTTTAAATCGGCAATAGCTCTGATATCATGTGAAAGAACTAATTACTCCAAAAGCTTAAGCTTTTAGAGTCCCAAACTGTTACGGTATCAACCAATAGTCATGATACCCTGTTCGTTTTGGATTTTGAGAATTGATTTTAGAGTCCCAAACTAATTATTTGAGTTTAGAGTCCCAAACTAATTATTGGACTCAAAATCAAGATTAAGGCTTTGTTCGTTTTGGATTTTAAAGTGCAAAACGGTGTATCAAAAATTCAAGTGTTTTTTCAAGAATGTTTAAAACATTCACATAATTTTGTGACTATAGTTAGGATCATCCTATTGTGCAATTCTTGTCCCATGACCCCAAGTTGGAGGCCACATTACATTTTGGCCACATGTACAATTGAGACAGGTCAAACCTCTTTCTAAAATGTGCAATCCAAATATCTAGAAGCACAATTAGCAAAATAGGGTTTGATCATACGGGCACAAATACATTGGATCCTTGGGCGAAAGTATTACTAGGATGTGTGACCTATAGTTCAATGGTCAAAGCTTTGGTCTTCAACCTAGAGGTTGGAGGTTCGGCCCCAGCTTACCTACCAAAAAATGCTTAGTTAGCAAAATGTGATTCGGCAAAAAAATAA
This sequence comes from Tasmannia lanceolata, assembly GCF_043159265.1. Taxonomy (NCBI): domain Eukaryota; kingdom Viridiplantae; phylum Streptophyta; class Magnoliopsida; order Canellales; family Winteraceae; genus Tasmannia; species Tasmannia lanceolata. The sequence continues at coordinate 2,227,908 of NW_027518695.1, read as the reverse complement.
AAATAAAAAATGGGATAAATTCGAGTTCAATATGATTTTGTTAAAAAAGGGGTCAAATACATGAAAAAGCATTTAATACGTTTAAAATTTTGTCATTTCTTAAAAGAAGCATTTAAATGACGAACCTACAAAACAAGATTTTTATTTAAAAAAAAACGCCATTTAAAACGAAGTTTTGCTAACTATGTCTATGAGCGGTGGTAGACTAAAAAAACTCATGAACAGTGCAATTTCACTGTTATTCAATGTATCACCCTCGGGGAGGAGATCACACTGATCTTGAATAGCCGACAGTGGGAAATGGACAACACACCATTATTCCATCGTGTGGTCTATAATCTTCTTATTGAATTAAAACAAAATGACCAAAGCTTGAGTGCCGTACAAAAATGATTACTCAACCCTAATCATAAAAGCTAGCTTCCCTAAATGGGTACAAACTCATTGTGAGGTTCTTGTCTCACTGTTTGGTATCCAGATTGTGGGCACTCACCAATGTAGAAGATATGTTCCTTGCCTACCTACTAACCAACATCTTTGCCAGAAATCTAGCATTACTACAAATTAGAAATAAGTTAGGTGGATTGATATCTGCACCCTTCCCTTGCTTTGATAATGGCACTCCTCATTGTTATTAACCACTTTCTGATTGGCTGTTGAGAGGTCTGCCAATCAGATCCACCTATGTTTGTGTCATGATTAATTTAAATACTAACTCGGTTGGGTCATACTCGATCAGAGTATGACCTCAGATAGGATAGAATGGAAGAAATTGATCCATATAGATGAACCCAACTAGTGTCAGGATTAGACTTAGTCAACTTGAGCCGGGTAGATCCTTTCACCTTCTTCATGAAATTTTTCTAAAGTATCCATTAGCCGACCCCAACTAGCTTGGGACAAAGGCTTAATTGAGTTGAGTTGAGTTGTGTCATGGTCCCATTAAGTATGAGAGCGTCCCATTAAGAATTAGAGCGTCTACCGGAGTGTCCTAGGTCTTAATATTATTTTATACACCATGTAAGTAAAATGAGGAATGATAGATGAAAGGGCCCTCTTTATGCAAGGGCCGGAGAAGGGCCCTTGAATAGATCCACGTTGTTGAGAAATTGAATTCGGTTGCACTTAATGATCGATATGGATCTATTCAAGGGCCCTTCTTTAGCCCTTGCATAAAGAGGGCCTTTGCATCTATCATCCCTCAAGTAAATACATGAGAGGGGTATGTTTATACTATAGCAAACTATATTTGGTCCTAAGACACTCTGTATAACTTTTTTAGCAGTTTTTTAGTTCCATCCAATTAAATAAGGGTTGGGTCGATGTCCCACACGAGACACTCCAAAAGACCCACATCATATGTCTATATATGTCCCACTCATTTAGCGTTTGATCTCGGACCGTGTGGATACTTTGACAGGTCAAGATGCTGATAGCATTTTAAGAATTATAGCAGCCTTCAACAATTAATTAGAAAAGTGTAAAATAAAGAGAAGAAATGAAGAATGTCATTATTAATACAAGCGCAGGTATTGTCAAATAGTAGTGAAATGGAAACCTCATCCTACAAATGCTATCAAACTCAATGCCAAAGGGTTGCTCACTGGGCAACCTAGACATGTCAGATATTAAAGGTGTTTTCAGGAACTCTTTTGGTAACATCATCTACCCTTTTGCTGGAACAATCAGAATCACTAATTCCACTGAAGGCAAGATCCGGGCTCTCCACAAAGGATTGTCAATCTTTATTAACATGATGGAGGGGAGTTTGGAAATGAAAAGCGACTCTTCAAATACATTATTGTGGGCTAAAAAGGGATTTACATCGATTCGTGGATACTCGCCAATCTATTGGATGAGATAAAAGATCTTTGTGCATATGATTCTATTTCTTTTTCCCTTGTACCAAGAAGTGCAAATGATTTGGCTGACCGCCTTGCCAAATCAAGGGCTTCTAGCGGATCTTTTTATATGGAGCAATTTTTACACCCCGAAGTGCACTTGTAATCCGTTCTTATTGTCCTAATTAATTGTAACCTTTATATAAAAATGCTATTATTAAAACAAGGGAGTGTGAGTATCATTTAATCAAGTTGGGGAGGAGTCATTCAAATGGTGAATGGGACACTTTTTTTTGCTTAGTCATTCAATATGAGATTTAGTAGAAAGTAGAAACAATATACTCAGTGCCATTGCTAATAATTGTTGGTCTACTTTGAATGGATTGATAATGCCATGTTGTGATCATAAGAGTAAGGTAAGGGAACTTGGGAGATATACGGCCCAAGGGCCTGTCTAGAGCTCCACTAAAACACAAATGTAATACTAAAATAAAAAGACTTCTATATATAAAAATAACTTACAAGAAATCTCTACACTTCTTTTAACCTTTGAAGCTTCTATGCTTACCCTGTTCTTTAAGCTTACAATCTCTACATAAATGACTCCATACTTATAGACCTAGACACTTCTAAAATAGCAAATACATTAAACACTTTGTTGTAGTCCCATGAGTCCTTTAGAAATCCTAAGCATCAACATAGGATATCCACATTGACACCTTGATATTCTAACCTAGACATTATGATAACACAAAAGACACTTACATTTTCTACAAATAATAACTACCATAGACCATAATGGCTTCTCACAAAACAAGACACATTAATTTTGATTTACAATTTCCAACAATAATAATTATAAAATATAGATAATAATTGTGTTGAGTCAAAATTTGGTGTATAGATCATCTCTATCGTCCAACAAAAAAATAGTTTTCTTTCTTTTCTGAGGATGTAATCCTATCATCCATCTGACTTCTTTGAGTGTACAAATGAAGGGTACAGATTGGAAGGTTAATTATATCCGACTGTGCGGTTTTCAGGCTTTGAAACACCTAAGGGGTAGGCCACAAATTCGGTGGTGAGATGCTCTATATGCCAAAGTTTCAGTGTAAGGATTGTACATAGGATGATTGCCTAATGCATAAGATTCTTTTAGAGGGGCCTTGATAGCCATGTTTATCCACTTCAACTTCCCAACATGTATTTAGAGTTTCATCCTATCATCATGTTTATGTCATGGTGTAATAATCTATGCAGCTGAAACTGTTGGAGGGGATTGATATCCATTAATCAAATCAACATCTGTGAACAATCTGACTGGCCATTAATGTCTCAAAAACTTATCGAAGAACAAGAGCATCCCTGCAACTAGGCCACGTTCCCATGTGCCATCCCTTCTGTAAAGTGGTGAAAAACCAAGGATTAGTGTTGACATGAGATGATATGGTTGGAGAGAGAGAGAGAGAGAGAGAGAGAGAGAGAGAGAGAGAGAGAGAGAGAGAGAGAGAGAGAGAGAGAGAGAGAGAGAGAGATGTCTCCATGGGTGTTAGTTAGGAAACAGACTATTGGTGGGGGGCAAAGAACTTGATTGATATGCTAGTCCTTGGGTTTTCCCATGGGCCTTGTGAAAGTTATTGAGAAAAAGTAAGCACTTTAGTCATTAGAGAAATGAGCAGAAAAATGATACCTTTGTGATATCACATGTCACAAATCCCTTTCCTAGCCATTCTTTCTTGTGCCCCACACCCAATGCATAGATACCTAATACATCTCTCTTTGATGAAAGTCGCCAGAGCAAAGATCACATCATGAAAAGCCTATGTTCATCATTCCTCATGCAATGATAGCTTCCCAACCTTAATCTAAGATTTTAAACTACATTCTCTCCATAATCAAGCAATTACACCCCATAACAAAAAGACAGATTAAGGGTTCCTTTCCTTGCATAATTAGCCAATAATAAAGCATTGTGCATGGTTAGTAGGCCCCAACCAGTGTTAAAAAAATCAGATGCGTGGATTCAACCACGGCCTCGAACATCGATTGCTTGATCGAGAATTATGCATTTAATATTTGGTCAAAACATGGTCAACCTAATCAAATCAAGCCAATTTTCCCATCTAATTATTTGCTATTATTTTCACATCCCTTTTCCTTTTCCTTTCTCTTTCTTTTAGAAGACTGGTCTCAAATCACTTCATAATCTTCTCATGTTTAACTGGAACTGACTAGTTTTGGCTTTGTAACAACAATGCCAATAAGATATTATGTTTGTCTAAAAGCACATAGAAAATATTATCTGCAACATTTTTTAAAATTATCTACAACATATACAAGCTCTATGTTAAACTATAAGGTATAATCTTTCTTCAAGCATTACTCAATTAAATAGAGGGAGTGATATGGTGAGACTTGTCTGAGCATAAAAATAAGACACAGGCACCATATAACAGGACCACCCATAACCACACATGACAGATAAATTCATGGGAGGTAGGACCCACTTTTTGGAGTCAATTAGTGTGCTCCATTCTGGCTCTTTTGGTCAGACTAGACTGACCATATAATTCCTGTTAAAATTAGATTCGTCCATGGAAGAGAGTTCAAGGTGGGGCTTGGGTGGTGAAGTAGTTCCTAAAGAAATGGCCTGTTTTACAGCAGAAAGGTGGTGAGGTGGTGACCATCTTTATATGGAGAGTACACAAGCTTTGGAGACCAAGATTGTGACTTGCAAAGTCTTCACGTGATGGTTTGGAGTTTTTCTCTGTGGGGAAGTTGGAATTGGCAGTGTTTTGAACCATTGACCAACTTACACTTTAAATCTCTTTTTTTTCTCTTCTTTTCCACTTTTTTTTCCTTTAATTTATCTATCGGTTTTTTTTTTCTCTTCCCTTCTCAGATTGCATCGAAATCTAATCATGTAAATATTGCTGTTGGGCATTTGCAGTAGTACCTTTAAACAACTCCATTTTCTCCCTCTCTCCTTATACCCCACATTAGTAAGTGGTAAGCTAGATTCATGGTATCCAGCTCTTTTATAGACGGGCCCTTCACCCAAAGACTGATTGTAAAAGGCAAGTAGTGAAGGAGAAATTTCAAACAACCCATCTACAATTGAAAAATGACCCAATACCCCCTTGACAGCTCCTTTTTATCTTTCCGCAACTTGGATCACTTTTTTTCCAAAGTAAATATCTATCGATCCACAGAAATATTGCATGGTGAAACCCCACATCACCATGCATAAATGGTCACTAAGGAGAAGGTATGCAATACCCTCTGTGACCCAATAAGTAAACATGCATTTTCATTCCAATAGCATGCAAAATTCAAGAGGTCTGATTTAGGGCTTGTGACCTGTTGGATAAAAAAACATTTATCAGCACTTTTTGGGAAAATGTGGATTCCGTTTTGTCTTAGAAGTAATGAAAAGTACAGAAAGAAATATGAAAAATAATGTTAGTTTAAGAGATGGGGACATTTCAACCCAAGCAACAACACTGAAATTTAGGCTCATTGACATCAGCAAAAACCCAATTTACTGCCTTTTCTAATGGCCCTTTTAACTGAATATAAAACTTACATAAAAAAGCAAAGGCAATCTAACCCTTCCACCAAAACCCAATTTAGTAGCTTCTCCATCAACCCCTTCAAGTGAGTCAAAACTGTTTTAAAAATCAAAGACACTTACTCTACCCATTAAAATATGGCAAACATTCTAAATCAGATTTTCCATAAAAAAAACTGTTTGGTGGGATTTGCCTGCCCATGGAGCATGAATTATGGAGCATTTGTGTTTTCTTGTCTCATGATTTATTTTTCATGAACTCTTCATAGTACTTCTTTTAAAAAAAATTGCTTCGTTCCTTCTACATATTTACAATTGAATATTATATTATGTTATATGACTTTGGGAAGGATGAGAGCAGAGATTCCACTTTCTTTTGGGAAGAAAAGGATGGAGGAGTCCACCTGTGATCCTGACCTGACTCTTCTGCCATCCTTTGCTCCCATACCCACCTCCCCATTTCATCAAACTTTTCGTATCAAGTATTGCAAACATTTAATAAATCACAAATATAAACAAACGATATAATTTCTCCACTCCACAATCCCCAATACATCCAATTTCTAAGCAACCCAATCCCCACCCCTTCTTTTGTTTACATCATCACATCAGACTCTGTCGCCAGCACTATTATTTATCTTAAAGAGAGAGAGAGAGAGAGAGAGAGAGAGAGAGTATTGAAAGACCAAGACTTTCTCCATCTCTTTAAGGACCCATGTAAAGAAGACAAATGAAAAGGTTAATTCAGATAGCAACGTCTGTCGTTGTCAAGAGAGGAAACAGACGAATACTAAGGCAATATAACTTGGGTAATATGAAGTAATTTGTCTTGATGGGGTTTTCATTGATTTACTAGGCAAACTCTTTTCTCTTCTTTTTACTGATGAATGGTCAAAGAGCTCAAGGAGCTCCGGCAAAATTTTCTGGGTTGTCAGGAAATGAAATGAAAGCTATCTCTGAAAGCTCCCCTTGGTCATCATGTAATCGTAGAGGAGAGAGGACACTGCTCCTTTACACAATCCTATAGATACTAGCTACAAGTTAAAAAAGTACTATAGGATGTTTGGTTTCTCTTCTTTACATTACAATTATTATTTCAAAAGATGCCTGAGTGTATGTATACAAATATGTTTTTTTCTTGAACTTAATTAATTACCCTTTTCTACTTAATCAAATGGGTCTTCTTTTTCTTGATTGTTGGATGAATAAATGAACTGGTGTTGATGTTTTTCTGAAATGAAATGAGTACAAATTCCATGTTGTCAGCAGAATAGGTAAAAGGAAATAAGACATCATTACTATTGGAGAGATATGGGTCTCTAATATAAAGAGGTACACTTATGATGAAGAATTATAAGGGTTGGGTCTTGCCGATATTTAATAATTGGGATAGTGGGAAAAAGGGTTGTGAACAGTTTTGAATAATGGGGTGATTGAAAATAGACCGTTGGGAACCGGGAAGAAAGGTGAGGCCCAGGAGATCACATAGGTAAAATTTAAAGCATGATTAATTACTGTTGCAGAAAGACAGAGACAGTGATGGGTATAAATCTGTGTTTTCCTTGTGGGTAGATTTACAATGTAGATTGGATGGTGGGGCTGTTCTTCATAGAGAGATAGAGATAGTTAGAGTGTGTGGTTTCATCAGAAAGGTTCATGGAGGAACACCTAAACCCAATAGCTGTTACTCATCTCCTTCAACATACCTTGAGGAGCTTGTGCCTTCATGAAAACTCTCAGTGGGTTTATGCTGTATTTTGGAGGATCTTGCCTAGAAACTACCCACCACCCAAGTGAGGAAAAACAAGTAAAAGTAGAACATTTATACTGTTTCTAGTAATACTATAGGGAAAGGAACCCACAAATTGAATACCCATGCAGAGATGAATAGATGCTTGCATGTATTTCATGCCCTACTGTTCATTTCCGTGTTTAGTAGATGGGACTATGTTCTTTCTATTTCAATCTAATATTGTCTTATTTTAGCAGATGGGATGTTCAAGGAGGATCTTATGAAAGGTCAAGGGGAAACAGGAGGAACTGGTATTGATTTGTTTTTTTATTATAAAAACTTGCTTAGTCCTCCCACTCTATTGCTTTTAAAAACTATGTTATTGGTTCCTTCATACTAGGATATTGGTTTGGGAAGATGGGTTCTGCAACTTCGCCGCCTCTGCGGCCGAGCAAGGTGAAATCGATTGGAGCAACTATGCTGGATCATCGGTCTACGGTGGCTGTGAACTCCAACAACTTAAAGGCCTGCAACCTGAGCTCTTCTTCAAGATGTCACATGAAATCTACAACTATGGAGAAGGGTAAGTAAAAATAGTAATACCCTAGGGAGTGTAGATAAAACTTACATATCTTTTAGTGTTTTTAACAAGTTTCATATGGTGAGTGGGCAGTTTGATTGGCAAAGTAGCTGCAGATCATAGTCATAAATGGGTATTCAAGGAACCCCATGATCATGAAATAAATTTCTTGTCTGCATGGCATAATCCGGCAGATTCAGTAAGTGAGATTTCGTCTTAACACAGTTAAGTGGTTTCTATTTAGTTTGTCTGAAAAAATCTGCATGACTACTGAATTTCCAGCATCCAAGGACATGGGAAGCTCAGTTCCAGTCTGGTATAAAGGTCCATCCCATCATCACTTCTATGTCTCTCTCCCTTTAAAAGGTTTCAAACCTCCTCTAATTTTTTCTGTTAAATCCTGCAGACCGTTGCTTTAATTGCTGTTAGAGAAGGTGTTGTTCAGCTAGGAGCTGTTAACAAGGTTCTCTCTCTCTCTCTCTCTCTCTCTCTCTCTCTCTCTCTCTCTCTCTCTCTCTCTCACACACACACACACACACACACACATGTATGCATCTTGAGACAAGGATGTTAGAACTTCAAAACTTAGTTGTCTTCGGAATTTCACTCAGTTTTAGTTAATTATTTCGGCCATGTGGCTGCCATGAAAGTTCTTTCCATGGAGTATCGGTTTACCAAGTGGTAGGCTAAGAGAATTGAGAGGGCATGAGTGAGGAGAGGGTGAGAAGTAGCTAAAAATTGGGAACATAAAAACTCTATTCAAAATAGAGTTTTATTTTTTCATATTTTTCTGCAACTTTGGGTCATCTCCTCATCCATGCCTTCCTCATTTCTCTCCTTCTCTCAATCTCTTTACCCATCTCTCGGCACTTTGTAAGCTAATATTACATGAAAAAAAAGTACATTGTTTCCAAACATGGCCTCATTGTAATATTAGTCTAAAACCAAATGTTACACAACACTTCATGTTCTGAATATTGTTCCAACCCATTAAATTCAAGGTGATGGAAGATCTAAGCTTTGTCGTTCTGCTGCGCAAGAAGTTTAGCTATCTAGAAAGCATCCCCGGGGTCTTTCTACCGCACCCATCGTCTTCAGCAACTCCCTACAGCATGGCTGGGTGCAACCCGCCGGACACTTGGGCTTACCACTCCGGCATTGTACCTTCCACAGAATTTCATGGCCACTTGAGCCCACCGCCAATGGCGATAACCCCATCGATGACTAGCCTTGAAGCTCTCCTCTCCCGGCTTCCTTCTGTCGGACCCTCTCCATCCTCATCCTCGTCCGGCCACTACGAATCGCCGCTTTTTCTTTCTTCTCAGAGGCCACAGCTGGAACTGATGGGTATGGGGAAGATAGCAAAGGAGGAGACAGATGATGAGTATGAGAATGGGAGAGAGATGGATTTTGGTGGTGAGAGCAGCAGTTCCATGTCTTCCTATCAGCTCAATGTAACAAAACCTAACAAGGGTTTTTGAGCAGTTTATATGGGCCTTGTCATCTCTAACACCATGTCTTAGTTTCAGTCTAATTTGGTGCTTCTTTGTTATGAAGGCTTGATCTCTTAATATACGTCCAATCTATCTACATGAACACAATTTCTACTGCACTGAGGCTGACTGATCGTAAGATTTAGTTTGCTATTCTGAGTCTATCTTCATTTGACTGATCGTAAGATTTAATGCCACTACAAAAGTAAGTAAATACAGAGACAATCTGCCTAGGAAAAGGTTACAAAAACATTAATTAAGAAACCCATCTAATTAAACTTGATACAGTCTTAAAAGCGAGCTGAGTAACTCCTTAAATTAAACTGGACTCGCTCGGGACTCGCTGAGTTGACACCAAGCTAAGGGTACACCAATAGCCCCTCTTGGATGCTTTTAACACTGGCTATTCATACTATTTGCTTGCAATTGAGGCTTCTGCATATAACAAAGGCTTCACTTTATCAGTCAAATGCAAATGAGAACACACCATGTAGACACAAATTGTTACATTCATCCATGAGATTGGCCAGACTCCATGGCCCATCACATATCCCTTTGACCTACGAAATTATGTTAGAGGAATTGCTTTCCACTTCCAAGTTGCCCTCCCATTGGCGTAATTAATTTCCTTGCAGATATAATCCCTACATGTATAATGATAGCGGTCCTTAGATCTGCTTGTATAGTAAAGGATCTGTGCCTGTGACGAGAAATCCCAACAGTGCTTCTATAGAAACATCAATGGAAGAGTGAGGAGAGGTTAGGGATCTGATAAAAAAGGAAGAACTTACTCCTAGTCATTTGGTCTTCGAACGCAATGCAAAATAGAATACACTCTGAAAGGAATCCAAAGTTTCATCATAATTTTTAACAATAAATTCATAAAGGGAAGTGATATATTCGCCCTCTTTACTTGGCACATCCCCCTCTGGTGCATTTATGACTTCCCGTTTACACTAGAGGGAGCTGTCCCAAGTAAAAAAAAAAAAGGAGAATATATTATTTCCCATTCCTAAATTGTACAGTACTTTCTACCTACTCAACGAGCTCTCAATGGCACTGTATTAAATGGTAGTAAAAATAAAAATTATAGATACACAGATTGAAATCTGTTTAGTAACAATCACTCATTTTCTTCTATCTAATCTCTGGCTTCGGATTCCTCTTCATGATGTTGAGTTAGGTAGAGCTAATGGAAAGCTGCTGCTGCTTCTCTGAAGTGTGTAAGTAGGTCCTCCATACTCTTGACCAAATGGTCTGTCTTGTCTCTAACCCTGACACTCACCTGCATAAAATAGGACAAATATAGAACGCCAGGATCATTAATGTTGCCTTTAGACACGTAACAAAACTTTATTATTAATTTGCAAATGGAAAACATGTGAAGCATCATACCAAACAAGTGTTTCAAATACTTCAACTGCAAGTATGCAATTTGATTGGGTTATTTTACCATAGTCTGAACGAAAATATCAATGTGCTTATAGATGAGTAAAACACCATCAGGAATCATAGCTGTTCCTAAATTTTGAAGTTCTGTTCATAGGTATGGAAGTATCTTATCAAGCTTCAAACCCTCACAGCGATCTTTTTAATTTTCTTAACAATGCTACAGTTCCAGGGTAGACAACATGGACTGATAGCAAATGAGCAATGTTTCGAAAGTGCATGCGTAGGGGGTGCAACTTGGGTCAGGTCGGGTTGAGCTTTTGTTAAAAAAAGAATCGGATTGAGCCGGAACCAAACCTGAATTAACGGTAAAAGTTTGACTCAAATTTCTAAAAATCAACCCGAGTTGCGCTCTCATCAAGGTCCACTTTTTGATCCAACAATGAACTCTGCATCCACCCAGTACATAACTGGATGGAGGATCTTGTAGTAAACAATACATAAACAACCTAATTAGTCAATACAATACAACCTAATTAGTCAATACAATACAACGTAATTAGTCCAAAAAAAATAAAAATTGATAGCTATAGCATATCAATAATACGGGAAATTTTTTTTATAGCCATAGCATATCAATAATATGGGAAATACATGCCCATTACAATAGTATATAGGCTAACATTTCCAAATAATGGAAATGAAAAGGCATGCCGGTACAGTAGGTTGTTTTTTTTTTTTTTTTTGGAAAGGTATCAGTACAGTAGTTTATAGGCTAAAATTTTAAACGAGGGAAATGACAATCGGTGTATTAATAAAGCAACATATCAAAAGGATGAAGCAAATATTGGTAAAACCTGTCCACTGTTTGATTCCTCCTCACCAACGACTAGAATGTAATTGTACGGAGCCAGTTGAGCTTCTTGTATCGACAAAATGACCAAAGTACGCTTGCATGAGGTGCATGTGAAAGATGTGGAGTAACAAAAAAAAAGAGCATCAACAGACCCCAGTATAGAATATTACAAAGAAGAGTGAAGATAAAATTAGTATTCACAAGTTCTTGCTTGATTTTCATAAATTTTCAGCACAAGACATGTTTTGGCAATTGGCATCATACATTATTTTTAACAATATCAACTGCAAAATGCAGACTGTAACTGTATTCAGAATTTGTCCCCATCACCATGAGACTACAGCCAGCGTGTAAAACCAACCAACCAGAACAGAGGATAGCATACACAGAAATGAAGGTTTATTAAGAAAGAAAACAGCAAAAAGCTTACAATGGAGGCTACGATGAAGTTTTTTAAGGATTGGAGGTTGAAGTAATAACCCAAGTAAAATGGAATTCCCCACCCTCTACTAGCATTAATGATTAAACTCACTAGACAAACTATCCAAAATCTTTCCTTACCACTGCCCATTTAATAGGGGACATCAATCTCACTTAGAGGAAGACATTATCTTTATTCATATACCTAGAAGCACTAACTACTTGTTTCCTGGCAAAGTCGGGAGCCACAAGATCTCGTTTGTACTCTGACATGTCCTTGCCCGTTGATTTGAACTAGTAATCTTCTTTCCCTTTTAATCAGATATCTTCTCACAAAAAAAAGAGACAGATTGGTAAAATGGACTACCTAACACTTATCTTCCCAAATCTTTATCCTATCCCATCCACTACCACCCAAAAGACAAATAACACTGCTCGACTCAAATCCAAAGCTATCGAATACGAATAACTAGAACTTGGGTGAAAAAATACTAAAAGAAGTAGGTGAAGGAGATGAAAGGGAATGACTAAGTTAAAGATGAAACAAGATTTAACATTACCCAACAGTTGAAAGGAAAAAAGGTTGGGCGTTCACTCTGTATTCCTCCAAATTACAAGCTTTTCACGCTTCCAAGTATACAATGACACATAAATCAAAAGGTTCCTTACATGACACCCCCCCCCCCCCCCCCCCCCCCCCCCCAACTTATATAGGCATACCTTAAAGACTTTGAACAACTTAAAAAATATAGAAAAAGATGAAAAATTAAAGATCCGCACGCTAGGAAAAACTTATAATGCAAGGAGAATTGAAATACATGATTGGATGATCCAAACCAATAATTTGTTGGGCCTCGACTTAACTAGGCCATGCCCCGAAAATCTTCTCCCTAAGATGATTCTAACCCTCCGATCTGCAGAGGTTGTCATACCGTGCTGTCCATTTTAAATCTCTACAGATCAGAGTGTTAGATCATCCCAAGGAGAAGATTTTTTGGGGCATGACCTATTTAAGTCGTGGCCCAACAAATTAATGGTTTGGATAATCCGACAGTGTGCTGTATTTTTAGTATTCTTGCATGAACATATAAATACCAAATAAAAACCCAAATAATACCTTCTTTTGGATCTTTCTATCTGTTGTGTCAACGTCAACGTAATAACCGGCTTGATGGATCTGATCTCGAACCTACAAAAACATAAAATGAAACAGCATCAATACCCATTGGACTTCATAATCACGATTGTAAGGTCTCAAAAGCATTATAAGTTAATGAAATAATGATTGTCAAGGTCTCAAAAGCATTATTCAGGACAATTGTAGCACCTCAAATTTATTTAGTTCCATGCATATTTATAACTCAAATGGAAACTGTGTAACGAGGTTTCTTTTAATGATAGGTAATTTTATTCAATAAAAAAGAGCGACCGAGCTGGTCGATACAGTTCATTATTCCCATTATTCCCTTTTTTGAATGATTGGTAATTTAAGCGCCAAAAGCATGCACTAAAACCCATCCTCATTATTCCCCACAATAAGAGATAACCAGATTAAACGCCGCCAACAGTGTCTATTAAAGTCTAAAGGCATATTCAGCCCCATTCATATATTTTTACTTACCTGCAATGCATAAGGTTGAGACTTCTCTGACGCGGGGCAAACAATTGCTTGACGAGGGCTTAGCCAGAAAGGCCATTTTCGTTTATAATGTTCCAAAAGTATTGCAAGCATACGCTCAACAGATCCAAGTACGGCTCTATGTATCATCACAGGTCGCTCCCTTTTAGCTTCATCCTCTGCTGAATAAGATAAGTTGAAACGAGAAGGAAGCTGAAAATCCAACTGCAATCAGACAAACATAAATTAAGAAACAAGATAGATTTTTCTCAGAAATTATAACTATAAGAAATGTTGTTACCAATAACCTGCAGAGTTGCACATTGGAACTTTCTCTTTAAAGCATCAAAAACACCAATATCTATCTTTGGCCCATAAAATGCACCATCTCCTTCATTAATCTGTAAATCAGACTCCAACATTGAAGTAGTCAAGTAAAAGTTGTTCTAGAGAAAACACTAGACATTAAGTACTCTGAAATCGACATAAATTCATAGTTCTAGAAAACACTAAAGATATTAAGTACTCTGAAATCGACATAAATTCATAGAAACTCAACTTCAATGACTAATTATCATATATGCCAATACAGAAACAGTGATGATTACTTTTTTCACAACAAACAAAACATATAATACTATTAAAAAGTGAACAGGTATTCCTATTTTGTAAATAAATTTTTTAATCTAGATGTTTCAAGGTTTCTTGACTAAAATAAAGGCAACTTTTACATTTAACACCTAAATCATATGTTCTTTTGAAGCTATGTTTAATATAAGATTTTTTTTCCCGAATGATGAAAGCTTTATTAATAAGCAACCAGACCGAGATGGTCAACATAAGAAAGGAAAACAATAAAAGATAGAGAAGCAAAGGCTAAATACAGAAAAGGAAAAACATCATGCTCCAAGACTCAAGGGAGCAAGTAATCAGAAACTTCAATCGATTCCTTGTTTACTCCATCCCTAGCCAATTTATGTACAACTTCATTTGCAGATCTCTTAACATGATGGAAACCAATCGATGAGGACACCGTCCAATCCTCAAAGAAATAGTTGAATCTCCAAGGGTGTTGGTGAGAACCTCTGAGCCACCGAATAACATTCAAAGAGTCTTAATATAAGATATTACACACAAAAAATGAACAATATGGAACACAACCACCATCATATCTGATCACATAAAATAGACCATAAAAAATGTAGGGATGAACTATTTGAAGAGGCTAGGAAGAATAAAGGATACAAATCTCTGATTTGGATGTTAACATCATTATTAAAATATTAAACAGACTGTTGTATCTAAGAGAAACATGGACATAATCAAAATGCAAACAAACAGGAAAATGTCAATAGCCAAATAAGTGCACAATCACCTGCCATGGCCTACCGAATTCATTCAATGCTTCCGACAGAGCAGCCTCTGCTTTATCCCATGTTTCAATATCTCCCAGGTGCTTCTCTGGCCTCTACATTGTAAAACAAGAATCTAAGTAATAAATTAAATCTGAAAAACTGATGTTTACCATTAGTATCATATATGTGCTGGGAATTCTACACAATTAGATGGAATGAAATAGGACTACAAAAGATGGAATCAGTGATATGAAGATTTTTCAGAAAGTGCAACATAAAATTCAATTATGAACCCCAACCAGTCAAACGAAAGAGCCAACATTGAGATTACTACAAAATCTTCTATTACAAATACAATTATCAAAGGTTTACAATATTAAGCAAAGTCCCAACCGAAGAAACATGCCTAATCATGCACCAACTTTGTTAAACATATTCAAACAAACTGAACAAGTTATTTATTGAATATGAAAACTTTATTAGTTACATTAACCAAACCGTAGTTGGATATTTACGAAATCCAAATAATTGTATGGGGCGAACTCCTCTGGCAAGAGAAAATAATGAACTTTGTGCGCAGGGTTTATTTGCATTTATATTTAGAAATTATGAATGGTATAGGAATTTCTAGTTTTAAATGTATTTGCCCACACTTAAAGGCCTCTTCCTGACACCTATGTATTAGTAAAGTAACCAACCCCTTCCATATGTGTGAACTTTGGGTATATAAACCTGTGTGGTATTAGAGCAAAATCCAAGATCTTGATATTGTCTCTTTTCCTCAATCAAATAGCAACATCAGATCAACAACTTTGGTAATCTATCGTCTTCAGATACTGATCATCAGAAACCGTAACTGGTGATCATACAGCTGCATGAATAATGTAAGCAGAGACAGAAAGCAGATTCCATCTTTTGATGTCAAGAAAGACGCTCCCAAAGATTTAGATTTAAAGAGATTTACAGTGACTTGTAGGATCTTGGACTTGGGTTGAGGTGAAATGTGTTGAATTTTCATTCAAATATCAAAAGAATACGATATGCAATCCATGGTTTTAAATTTCGATCGGATTTCCGACACCGAAACTACACAAAACCGAAATGGTCATTTATTTCGGCTGAAATTTCGGAATTTCGGTTTTTCCGAAATTTGAGTCATTTGACACAAAAAATCTGTTTTTTTAAATATTAATTTAATATTTCACCAAAATTTCAACCGAAATTTAATAATGAATAAAATAATGTTTTTTTTTTTAACCAGATTTCGACCGAAATTTCAAGGTCCGAAACCGAAATTTTAAACCTTGATGCAATCATACAAATATTGTGAGATTTTGGTAGTCCAATGAAAGGCTGATATTGAGATTTTAGATTTTAGATTTTTGGAGTAAAAAAAATTCAAATGAATCAAACTTCGGTTTATTTGTAAATTATGGAAATATCAGTGTTGAATTTTCAGCCCAATTACTTTTTTAAGCATTTTGACCATTATCACACAAGCAATTCAACTAAATTTGTTTGTTTGAGAAAACACAAAGTAAACATTTCTGGTAAATCATGTCAACGCTGACGGGAAATTACTATAGTACTTCCTTTCTCGAGTTTGGCTTGTTTGAGAAATTTCAAAGTTTGCATTTCTGGTAAACCATGTCAACACCAACGGGAAACTACTATGGTGCTTCTTTTGGCGAGATAACTCAAAAAACCCGAATGGATTTCATCTCTGGCTGTCTCACAGAAACTAATATGCTTGGGTATGAATATCTATGTTGGGTCGACAAAGACGTTGGGCCCGCGTATCATTCTCCTTCTTTCTCAGCGTTTGATTTTATTCTGAAGCTTGTTTCTCCCAATTCCAACCCAGACGCTGCCTCTTCTCCGTATTTATTGAGCTCTAGACCTCTGAGTCTCCATTACGAATCCAATACAGTGGGCATCACTCGATCCTCTCCTGAGACTGAGGAGGAGATTGGGGTCAACCAGTTGAGGGGGCATCGTCTGCCAAGTCCCAACAGTAGGTGCATCCTTTTCTCTCGAGAGGACCGTTTTACCCTTCAGTGCTGAGTGGGGCAAAGGACGGTGCTCTTTGATTATAGTGGCTGGGGAGGTATGAAGTCTTTATTCTATGGTGAAGTTAGGGGGTGGTCCTTTCGCTCGCTCGTCAAGGTATCGCTTGGAAGATACTCCCATCTTCGTTCACTGAGATGGTGTAGCAAGGCGGACATCCAGTTCCTGCCTTGTGCCCCAGACCTCTATTTTGTCCCTTCAAGGGATGACTCTGGTCCAGTTTCTACCCAACAGGTGATTGAATTGATGGTGGACCATACCGTGAATCTCAGTTCCCACTTGGGCCTAGTATTCCCGGGTCCCATTGAGGAATACAGGTCTAGAATAAAGGCGGCAGAATTGCGGGAGGTTGCTGGAGTGTCATCTCCAGAATCCATATCCGAAGCAAACCTGAAACGCACGGAGAGAGAATTGATGCGGCTTCAATCGGATATCAATTATGACTCTGGCTCGCATAGCAATGGTCTCAAACGAAAGAAAAAAGGAAGAAAGATTGATTTCAGGGAGGGCAGAAACTCATCGGAATACAGTAGTTGATGAAGATTTTATCCTGGAATATAAATGACTTGGGCTCTCGGGAGAAAAGAATTCAAATCAAAGCATTAGTTAAACATCGGCGCCCTGAGGTTGTTTGTCATCAGGAAACTAAGATGGAGCAAATCAGTACCATAGATATGAGAAGCATGGGGTTCAACTCTGATTGGAATTTTGCTTTCTTAGCATCCAAAGGAGCTTCAGGGGGTATCTTGGTGGCGTGAGATTCAGTCTTGTGGGACAGTTCGGATGTTTGGCGAGGAGTCTTCTCTCTCTCTGTTGCCTTCAGAAAATGTGAAGATAGTTCAGTCTGGTTCTTCTCAGGCGTCTATGGTCCTTTGTCCCCCTCCGAGAAGTGCTATTTTTGGGAAGAATTAAATCAGATGCACGGCCTATGCTCCGCTCCTTGGTGTATCGGGGGGGATTTCAATGAAGTCCTAGGATCAAGGGATCGCCTCGGGGGCCAGCGAATTACTGTGGGCATGAGATCTTTTGCTGATTTTATCGCCATCAATGAGCTAGCAGATTTACCTTTGGGTGGATCATCTTTCACGTGGGCAAGAGGTTCGCACCGGAGTCGGCTTGACCGCTTTCTTCTATCGGGCGACTGGTTGGCAGTTCTTTCCGAAGTTTATCAGCAGGCTCTACCCCATTCTGTCTCCGACCATTGCCCTATCCTTTTGTCTCCTAAAATGGAGTCCTGGGGCTCCCCACCCTTCCGATTTGAGTTAGCTTGGCTGGAAAATCCCCTATTGGAGGCTCAGTTAGTCAGATGGTGGTCTGAATGTGTTTTCGAAGGTCCCGGCGATGTCGTTATTGGCAAAAAATTGAGGTTCATTAAAGGAAAATTAAAAGAGTGGGATAAGGAGCAGAAATAAGTTGACTACGGTAGGAAGCGGATTCTTGAGGACAGATTGATGGAGATACATTCATTGGCTGATAGTGGTTTGGCATCGGCGGAGGATTTTGAGCAACAAGGAAGATTAATACAAGAACATAAAGAGTTGTTGATGCTTGAAGAAATCTCTTGGCGTCAAAGATCTCGAGTCAAGTGGTTGTTGGAGGGAGATAAAAACACAGCCTTCTTCCATGCCATAGCCAGTGCTCGCAGACAAAGGAACATAATTGAATCCTTAGAAGTGGAGGGGGAGATTGTATCTGACCGGGAGCGGATTATTGAAGAAATTATTGCATTCTACAGATCTTTATATTCCGCTGATGGGATTTTACGCCCGATCCCTCAAGACATTTGTTTTGCAAGTTTAAGCCTGGAAGCCTCAGCCGGATTGAAAATCCCCTTCAATGAGGAGGAAATCCGAATAGCACTGTTCTCTCATGCAAAAGATAAAGCCGCTGGTCCCGATGGTTTCTGCTTGGTTTTCTTTCAGACTTGTTGGGAAACAGTAAAATCGGACCTTCTTCGATTCTTCCTAGAATTTTTTGAGGGTGCTCTCCTCGACAAAGGGACGGGTGCAACTTTTCTAGTCCTCATTCCAAAAATTGAAGGAGCATCAAAAGTATCAGATTTTCGCCCGGTGGGCAGCCTCTACAAAGTGCTCGCAAAGGTCCTGGCGGACCGTATCAAAGTGGTTCTTCCATCTATTATTTCGGTAAGTCAAAGTGCTTTTCTAAGCAATCGTCAAAATCTTGATTGTTCCTTAACAGCCAATGAAGCCATTGACTATTACCGGAGGAAGGGGGAAGGCGGCATCTTATGCAAGCTCGATATGGAGAAAGCATATGACCGAGTGGATTGGGCCGCTTTAGATTTTCTCATGGGTCGTATGGGCTTTGGGGGTAGGTGGAGAGGGTGGATTCGGAACTGCTTATCATCCGCCTGGTTTTCTGTCCTCATCAACGGATCAGCAAAAGGATTTTTCAAATCATCTAGAGGCTTGCGGCAGGGAGACCCTCTATCTCCTTTTCTTTTCCTGATCGCGGCCGAATCCCTGTGCAGTCTGCTGAAAAAAGGTAGTGACATGGGGCTATATAAAGGGTTCCTTATTGGAAATAGTAAGGTGGAAGTCTCGCTTCTTCATTTTGCGGATGACACTCTTCTGTTCTGTTCTCCGGTCATATCCCAGGTTCTCAATCTTAAGGCCATGCTTCGTTGTTGTGAGATGGTCTCGGGGCAACGATCCAATTTCGCCAAATCTCGGATGTACGCGGTTAATGTTTCTGAGAGCGATGCATCCTCTTTCGCCGGAATTATGGGGTGTGGTCTAGATGTCTTTCCAGCAACCTATTTGGGTCTTTCTCTCGGAGTGGGTCGACCGAAACACACCCTATGGACTCCTATTATACAAAGGATCGAGCGTTGGTTGGCCACCTGGAAGCGCCGGTTGGTTTCCAAAGGAGGTAGATTGGTGCTTCTAAAGGCCGTTCTATCCAATATGCCGATTTATTTTCTATCCCTTTTTCAATGTCCCGCCTCTGTTGCTAAGCGCATCGAGCAACTTCAGAGACGTTTTCTGTGGGGCGGTTCAGGGTCTTCCAAGGGGGTATCCCTGATTAAATGGAGTATGGTCTGCTTGCCTACTAAAAATGGAGGTTTGGGTATCAGGAGGGTTCAGAGTTTTAATCAGGCCCTTATGGGCAAGTGGTTGTGGAGATATGGCGAAGAACACTCCTCTTTGTGGGTCCGGGTCATTGAAAGTAAGTATGGTTCATCTCATGGGCATTGGGAATCAGTTGATAATTTTAAAAACAAAGGGCTTACGGTTTGGAGGGACATCTTGCAGTTGAAGTCTTTATTTGCTCCTGGAGTTCGATACAGAGTATATAGGGGGGATCGGATTCGGTTTTGGCAGGACCCTTGGTGTTCGGCTGATCCCCTTCGAGTTATGTTTCCTGACTTATTTATCGTTTCATCTCAGAAAGAGGCTTGGGTATCGGAATGTTTTGTACGGGAACAGGGAACAATGGCGTGGGCTCCTAAGTTCCGCAGAGCCTTCTTTGTTAGGGAGTTAAGATCTCACAGCGCCCTCCTCTCCTTATTGGACTCTTGCTTCATCAAGTCTTCGGGCGTAGATCGTCGAATTTGGATTTGGAATCCATCGGGGATATTCTTCGTCAAATCTTTTTATCACCACCTGATCCCTCCTTTAGTGGAGCATGTGTCCTCCTCGGTTTGGCGCCAATCATGCCCTCCGAGAGTTGCTTTCTTTGGGTGGTCGGTTAGCTGGGGCCGCATTCAAACTATGGATTTCTTGAGGAAGAGAGGAATGTGGCTGGTGGATCACTGCCCTCTATGTTTATCCGCAGGAGAATCCATAGACCACCTCTTTATACACTGTAAGGTTGCTCGATCTATTTGGGGTCTTCTCTTTTCTCGGTTTGGGATCAGTTGGGTCCCTTCCAATTCTATGGCTGAATTTATTCAGAGTTGGGAATGGGCTCCTTGGAAAAGGAAAGGCAGAATTCTGTGGAAGATGTGTCTCTTAGCCTCATGGTGGTTTTTGTGGAAAGAGAGGAATGCGCGTGTCTTTGAAGGGAAGGCTAGTTCTCCATATTGGATTTATATTCAGGTGATAGCTGCGGTCATCTCCTGGGCCCGTATACTTCCTCTTTTTCGTTTTGTTTCAGCTTTTGACCTCTGGGAAGGATGGTCAATCATCTGTATGGAATCAGCTACCAAAGTGAAAACCCGCCCCTCCTGGTCTCCTCCTCCGCCGGGGTCCCTGAAGCTTAACTTTGACGGCTCCTCTATCGGCAACCCAGGAGCGGCAGGAGTAGGGGGGTTATGTAGAAACCACAAAGGGGAAGTCCTCTGGGCCTACTCGGGGCCTATTGGATTGGCAGACTCGAATGAGGTAGAGGTTAGAGCCGTGCACAGCGGGCTTCACTCCATGCCTCGCCTGGAGTGCGACAGAATTATAGTCGATGGGGATTCCTTAAATGTTATTCGCTGGCATTCGGGCGCCGCTTCTCCCCCATGGCGATTTTTGCCTCTCTTAGAGGAGATAGAGGATAGATCTAAGGGCTCCTCCATAGTTTTTCGCCATGTCAGAAGATCAGCCAATGCGGATGCCGACTCCCTGGCCAAGAAAGGCGTTTTTCGGGCCGAGTTTGAGTGCTTTGACTATCTCCCTCATTGACTTATTGTATTGCTATCTTTCTATTCTCTTTGTTCCTTCAGGACCATCTCGGTTCTGTTTATACATCTATATATATATATATATTTTGTTCCCCTCTTCAAAAAAAAGAAACTAATATGCTGATTGGGTGCACAATAAAATAAATTTCCCGAGACAATTTTATATCGCGCACAGAAATGGTATATGTTGCAAGAGGAAACAAAATATAAATGTACTTATTCTCATAAAAGGCACACAATAGTCTCATTTATGGATATCTCTCCATGCAACGTATTATATCTTTGTATGAGTGACAAAAAGAAATAGATCAACCACAAATGGAGAAAATCACTAACTTGTGGGGATCTGAACTATGAAATACTACAGTAGACAGGCTTTTGATGTGTTCATTCCTATCAAAGAATAGGCAAGGACATAGCTTATAATGCCAAAGATGGAGCACAGATCAACACATAGGGATATTACCAGTGTGAAATTGTGAACCCACAAACTAATGATAAATATGATAAAAAGCAAGGTTTTTTACCTACGCAATCATAACAAAGAGAAAAAGGCAACGACTCCAACGAATAACACTATGCAATACAGTCATCTTTGTAAATGATTTGAATGGTTATTTCAAAGGATTTCATCAGCCTGTCATATTTTTGAAATCAATGTTGACATTATCTTTACACGTGATGAAATATAAATGCTAGGACAAAATTGCATACCGTTGATAGCTCTAGCTCAAATGTGAACCCAAATACATCATAAGCATAATTTATAAATTCCAAGACGCTTTTAACTTCATCTTTAATCTGAAAATACACAGCAGAAAGAAGATAACAATGAAACGTTCTAGGAAAAAAACGAAGGAAAGAAATCAGCAGAACAAGAACACACACACGTGTGTGTGTGTGTGAGAGAGAGAGAAATTATATGGTGTAAGGCCATACGACAATTAGGCCCTTGTACGGTTGAGGTGCCACCCTTGATATTTGATCCTACAGCAGCTTCTCAAAAAGTGAGCTGCTGTTGTATCAAATCTCTCTGAGAGAGAGGAATAAGATTGTGCGCTCGACCGCACCAAGCTTAGGTGCGGTCGAGGGCCCAAAACTCATGTGGGCCCACATTGTTAGGATGGCCCAAAGCATTCATTTGCAAGACCCCATCATAGATAGGGTGTGTACAAAAAATCAGCTCCATAGGATCATCCTAACCCATCCAAAAGTGGAGGGCAAAATGGACAGACACCGTTTGCCACAAATCTGCCCATTTTTTCCCTCCACTTTTGGAGGGGTTAGGATGATCCAATGGAGCTGATTTTTTGTACACACCCTATCTATGATGGGGCCTTGCAAATGAATGGTTTTGATCACCACAAAAGGTGTGGGACCCACGTGTTTAGGCCCTCGACCGCACACTCCTTTTCCTCATATATATATATATATATATATATATATATATATATATATATATATATATGAGGAAAGTGTTTCTAGTCGGCCGACTAGAGATCATTCTCTAGACCGCCGACCAAAAACACATGGGTCCCACATTTTTTGGGTGATGCAAAGCATTCATTTGATGGGCCCTGACATAGAGACGGTGTCCACAAAAAATTAGCTACATAGGATCATCCCAACCCTATGATTTGTGGAGCTTAAAATGGACGGCTATAAACCGCCACAAATCTGTCCATTTTTTAACTCCACAAATCAAAGGATTAAGATGATCCTATGAAGATGATTTTTTGTGGACACTCTATCTATGATGAGGCCTATCAAATGAATGCTTTAGATCACCACAAAAAATGTGGGACCCATGTGTTTTTGGTCGGCGGACTAGAGAATGATCTCTAGTCGGCCGACTAGAAACACTTTCCTCATATATATATATATATATATGGGAAAAGGTTTTTGAGCTCGAGCTATATATATAACCAATGAAAATGAGCACAAAGTTCTTAGAAGTAAGGAGTGAATTAGGTGTCAAAAGCTAGAAATCCATAGGTGCATGGGCATGTATGGGGTTTAAGATTCATATAACGGGGCATTTGCATGCGCTGATTTTGCTTTCACTTAAAAGTTTCAAATTCAATGAAACTGTAGACACCCCATTTTGACCGGACCATTTTTCCCAAAATCGAATAAATTTATGAAATCGAGTAAATTCCCGAATGAAGTTCCGAGATCCCAATCCCGAAATTCCTGAAGAGGTGGGCCCCAAGTGCAGAGAAAACTCAGAATGGTACCCACCCACTGCAGTGCAAAATTCCTAAGAGGCTGCTAATATCCCTAGGAGTGCATTTATCAAAGCGTGCGTGTGTTAAATCACTTTCCCATGTTAAGCAGGAGGGGAGTGAATTAGCCAGCTTGGGGTTGCTTGGAGAAGAGATAGGGAATAATATACCATTCCCTTTAAGAGAAGAAAAGCCAAATAGGGTATAGTGGCAAGAGGGTAAAATTGCCTTCTCCTTGGGATATTTAGTAAAATGGACATTACTTTCTTTGCAAGCAACAGGCATGGGCCATTGGATTAAAGAGGTGAGGTGTAGGTCTTAGATCAACTAGACACTCTAGGTTTTTAGGGTTTCTAGGATAGAATTAGGACAAGAGGGATAGCGAAGCAAGGGCCATAGGATCAAGAAGGGAATGAAATGAATGGCTAAGATTAGATGAGGGTTTTAACCCTATCTATATTACCACAAAGAATCTCATGGGTAAAAGGGGGAGGAGCCCCATTTTCTGAAAAAAAGGAGAGGGGCAGCCGCAAGAACAACACCAGGGAGAGAGATTTTTCTAAAATAAGAGAGAGGAGAGCAGAGCGAGGAGAGAATACACAGAGAGGGAGGGAAGAAGAGAGAAAGGGAGCTTGGTCTCGGCTTCCATCGCCACCGGCCGGAATCCGGAGCCAATCTCCACCGAACCACCCAATCACCACCACCCTTCACAAACCCATCTCCGACCAACCCCTCTTCTCCGACCACTACTCCTCCAGCCGACCCCTCCATTGCCGCCATTCTCCCATCCCTCCACCATACCCATCTACGGCACAAACCCATCTCCAACCATCTCTGTCACCGCCACCGACCACCATCCTCCACCATTTTCCTACCCCAAAACCCATCAAACCCTCTCCTCAAAACCCACCTCTAACCCATTTCCACTCTCAGACATCCAAACCAGCCACCATCCCCAAGCTTTTCATGGCATATACCCACGCATCCAACCCCATCCGAATCCGATCCTAGCTGGCCTCCACCTCCACCTTCATTTCTCAGCCACCGCTGCAACTTTCTTCTCCGGGAACCTTCGCCGGAATCCCGAACCAAAACCCCTTTGAAATCCACCACCATTAAAACCATCTACCAAAACCCAAAACCCATCTCCATTTCCAATCTCTGCAACTCCATCTTCTCCGTCAAAATTGTGCCGGAATCCGGCCTCTTCTTCCACCGTCAGCCACCTCTACAAATTCGACTCCACCTCCTATCTCCACCACCGACCATCATCCTCCACCATCACCATCACTCCCTCCATCTCCATCTCCCATCTCTCCTCCATCTCCATCTCCTCTTACACCTGCACCATCCAATTAGGCTATTGAAACCCCAATCCCATTTCTATACCCCATTCCGTCGGATCAGGTCACCATCCGCAACCGCCGCTTCCGAAATTTATAGCCGTCGCATAATCTCCTATGGATTCGAAGGGGCTTAGAGCCAATTTGGAATTTCAGTTTGTGGGGTGTATTGGCAGCAGAGGTGAGTCATTCTTCTCAATTCCTCCATGTGTTTTTAGATTGTTAACGTAAATATTCCTTGTGTCTGTGTCTTAATTTTTTAAGTGAATGATTTGAGGTGCACTAAAATGTGTTGCTAGAGCTTTCTCGGGAAAACCCGTTTCTTAACTTGTTCATGGTCCTGTTCATTTAAATTCAAAGAGTCTGCTGATTTTCCTTCTTAAAATTTCACATTCGGTTCAGTTCTTTGAATTTCTTAGTTGCTTTGGTCTCTGGGATTCATACTTACATTCTCTCTTTAGTTGATTTGGTCACCTTTGCATTGTGATTGAGTGGCAATGGTTTCAATGGCTGTTTGATAGCGTGAGTTGAAATGGGTTCCCTGCAATTGCTAGGATAGGTGGAAAACACTTAGATTGTACCGAGTTATCATGGCTTTTTATGAACCTCAGTATCAATTACAAGAGATCAGTTGAAACAAAGAGGAAGAGCAGTTTTCAAAGCATGACAGGGTCGACATTTTTGGTTTAAATGTGAACTCCCTTCTCATCAATTTGGTTGGGATTGACATCAATCTAATCATGTTTTTATAACTACACTGCCATGCTTTGTCTTTTCTTTTCAATTGGCAAGGAAGAGTCTTTTGTAAACTGTAGTAGCATTTTGGCTCCCTCTTGAATGCTAAAGGACAGGTTGGCTAGTGCAAATATTGTGATGTTGGTGTCATTTCCCAATGCAGTTAGAGGGGTAGATTGATGGATGCACTATCATATTCTGATGATATCATTACCATATTGTTTTGCATTCATTAATTATGATAGCCATTTCACATGTAAATCACGCTCCTTCTCCTCAGTAATTCCCGTCAAATTCATGACATGCTTTGCAGATTTATGATCCTTAGATTTTCGAAAGCTTTCTACAATTTCTCATCTTAAAAGTACTTATACATATGAATGTATGCATGTGCATGTGACCCAAGGTAGGATCATATGGAGCCTCAACGTCTGTATCCCCTACTAGAGCTTATTGCTATATGGATGTTTCTGATTCTCTTATATGAACCCTTCTCTTCGAATGGTCTAGTAGCACCCGTATACCTTTTTCGAGCATGATAAGACGGGATGAGTTAGAGCAACTATAGGAACCAGACGGTGATGACATCATTTCCATGACAAAACTATTTAATAGTATCAATATACTCTTGATTGGTGTTTACTCGAATGTAACTTGTCATCTCTTTGATTTGCCTGCAAGGTCTTCTAGTTTAACAATGCATTAGCGCAATTATTAAGTCAAAGTGAGTTTTGTAAAGAGGTTATCCTATTCATTAGTGATCAGAGTACCCAAAGTGTGCCTTATTCAAGGGTGCGTAAAATTTTTGGTTTTCTTCGAGATTACCTTTGTAATTTTGCGCACGAGGGTATTCTATTCACTAATCAACAGTGTGACTTTATCAGCGATATTCCCTCTGATTCGATGATTGTTCGCAAGTTGTTAAGCTAGGAGACTATTTCCCCTCCAGGTAGGGTTTTTATTTGGGATTCCCTGAGCATCCTTTTACCATCGGGATCTTCACTAGAGTTCATGGTTCTCTCCAGCATTTGATCTTTCTTTCGATTTTAGAAAATCTTCCCTCAGGTGTCGGCGATGACGGAATGTTTCTTGAGCCACCCCTTTGCCCCTCTTGTCTCCTTTCTTGTCTTGTCACTTCTCATAGGGCTTAGGGATTCCCTCCTCTCCGTGATCATTATTGCTTGTAGGGTTTGGGGTTTCTTCTTCTTCGGATTCATTCTCCTCACGTTCCTAGGGATCCTACTCGGGCCTCGGGATTCATTCGATTATAGGGACTTTCCCTTGGGTTTCTTCTTCATTCAGAGTCATTCTCCTTATGTTCCTCGGGATCCTTTTCGAGCTTCAGGATTCCCTCGATTACAGGAACACTCTCGTCGGGTTTAGGCGATTACGGACGGCAACCTCTTGAGCCAAAACCCCCTTTCAATCAAAAGGGATAAAAAATACATAAAAATCCAAAAACATAAAAAAACAACAAAAGCGTTTTTCGAAAAGCTGCTTCGAACTACGTTGGCTTGATCCCTTTCCACAGGCTACGTAGGTAGCTTGGGATTTTAGTCCCAAGTTCAGTCAAACTTTTCAATAAAATCATTTAAACCCTTCAAAAAAATCATTTCAGCTTCTAAAAATATCTTTCAAGCTTTTCCCAAAAATACAAAAACCAAAATGGGCAAAGGTGGTGATTGCCAGGTCACTCGGAGCCTTCTTTTCATTTCATTTCCGATTTTGATCGTGGTTTGCCGGTTTTATCGATTTTCCGACGTTTTATCGGGTTTTGGGATGGGCGACGACGTAGCGTGGCCCCTTTACAAGGATTGTCCTCGCTGAGCCCAACTATAGGCTATGACGATCGCGAGACTTGTCCGATCTTTAGCGGATCAGGATCACTGAGCTCGATTCCTTTAGAATCGCTTCCTGAGTCTATCGTATGTCCCATTTTCTTTTCCCTGCCATTTTGGGTTTGCGCATACCGTCTATTTTCTTATTCCTTTCTTTCCTCGCATCATTTAGCTTATTGTGTGTTTGTCTTTGGTTCCTTGTGTGTTTACTTTTAGCTTGGTTATTCCTTGTGCATTTAGTTTCACATGCTTATTTACATGCTTAGCTGTGACATTTATTTGCTTACTTATCATGATCATATGCTTAGCTGTAGATATTTACTGCTTTTCTGCTTATCATATCTGCTATTACTTGCTTAGCTGTAGCTGTGCATGCGGATGTTATTGCTTTCCTAGATGTGATGGGTTATGAGTAGATGCGGTGAGTTAGGATTTGGATGTTTATTTTCTTTTGCCCATCCCCGGGTCATGCATGCTTAGATAGACGTTTCTTCGGGGGTACTCGTTCCCATTTCACATGATTTTAGCCCAAAACTCTTCAAAATTAATTAAAAATTGCATAAGAGACCAGGTGCTTGCACTTGAGCGAATTGGGGGCGCTTAACACCTTCCCCATTCGTCATCAGGCACGGACTTTTGTATCTCTGGTTATCCGTTGCAACAGAGTATTGTATGGGATCCGGGGCCCATTTCCTTGGATGGCGACTCTTCTTTGTTATAGGTACATCTTGGTTCCGGGCTGGTCCCGGAATCAAGAGGTATCTCATTTATATCGCCACCCATGCTGTGAGTGGCATCATTTCGAGAGTTCCTTGGTAGAGCTCTCCTTCACATTGTAGAGATCTTAGAGGACCGACGTGGGATCTCGTGTCCCTCGCTCATCGTCCTCGGGATCGGGGTCCACAGAAACTTAAAACAGTGAAAAAAATATTCCCTGTAATAGATTTTACTCTGTTCCGGTGACATTCCTGTATCTTCCAAGGACGATAGTTTACGTTGTTTGGATGACGCCCTATATTTTCTTGAAAATTGTATTGGTGTTCTTTTTTATGAGAAGATGGGAGGTGGATCTGGTCAAAGAGACAAGTTAGCAAGAAAGAGGTAGAGAGAAGGAGAGACAACGCGAAAATGGGGAGGGAGAGATGGTGAGTGGAGACAGTGAGAGAGGGTAGCTCAATTGTGATTTCCCTTTCATTGCAAGTGAAATTCATAGGGGGGGGGGTGGATAGCATCTTCATTGTAGATTCATCACTCAGACATGGATTCCACAGAAAAATGCTACCAAAACCATAAAAAAAAGAAAAGAAAAGCATCACATCCGAACGCCCCCTAAGTATCCTAGCATAACCTAATTGTTGTATTCCATAATCATATTACATTAATTTACGAAACATATACATTTTGAAAAAACAGTCAATATTCAATAGGCAAAGATTTACGAAGAATTTTAGTATAAAACAAGAGGATGCGAACTTAATAATGATAAGGGACATCAAGTAATGAGGGCAAGCAGATTTTTAGTCCTGCTATTTGCTGCAGAAAATCTATATGGGCATTCCTTAAGTATAGCCATTATTAATTTGCAGGTGCAATGTTTCACTTCCTTGTCACAGTTGGTAGAAGAGAGAAGGACAGGAATTATCACAACCAAACTCCGGCATCATTTTTCTGTCACTTTTAGCATTCAACAATTCAATATGTCCCAATTGTTTACCTTGTAGTCATTTGACATAGCAGTGACTAAATGAAGCATTTAGCAGTGTACCAATGGATGGATTAGGTTAAACATTTAGATAAAATAAGTTACCAATGTTAGCTCTAAATGAATAAACGAGAACTCACCTGAGACTCCCGACAGAAGATATGAGCATCATCCTGGAAGAGATCATTAGAGATAAGAATGAAAGCTAATCAGAAAGTAACTCCAAACATGTGAGACAAGAAACAGGGCACTACGAGTTCAATGGTGTCAAATCTGAAACATATAAAATTAAATGTGCATGTGCCATAAGAATTAAGAAGATACCTTCTAACACGCGTTAGACCAGTAAGTGCACCACTAAGCTCATTCCGATGCAAAACTCCAAAATCGGCTAGGCGAAGTGGTAATTCTATGATACCATCCCAAAATAGTCAATATACACGCAGTGGAAACTGAACACATTGGAAAATTGGAATGAAATAAGGAAGCAGATATGCCAACTAGAAAATGTTAAAAGATACAATCCAAAATAGAAAGTGTTGAAAGATAGCATAAGCTTAGATCCTAAGTCGCAAATATCCTTCTCGGGAATTTCTCGACATGAGAATATCTCAGGATATATATATATATATATATATATATATATATATATATATATAGGAAAAGGAGTGTGCGGTCGAGCGCCCAAACACATGGGTCCCACATTTTTTGTGCTGATCGAAACCATTCATTTGCAAGGCCCCATCATAGATAGGGTGTGTACAAAAAATCAGGTCCATTGGATCATCCTAACCCCTCCAAAAGTGGAGGGCAAAAATGGGCAGATTTGTGGCAAACGGTGTCTGTCCATTTTGACCTCCACAAATGGATGCGTTAGGATGATCCTATGGAGCTGATTTTTTGTACATACCCCATCTATGTAAGGGCCTTTCAAATGAATGCTTTGGATCATCCTAACAAAGTGTGCCCAAATGAGTTTGGGGCCCTGGACCGCACAATCTTATTCCTCATATATATATATTTGGTTTATATCGGGAAAAATGATAAAAATAAAATTATTTAAAAATGTATAATTTAAGAAAAGATATAAAATAAAAATATTGTTAAAAAATCTCAATACTTTTCACGGTAAATGATTATGTTGTTTTATCAAAATGTCGGGATAAAAGCACGATGTTTTGAAAATGTTGGAGATATTTGTGACATAGCTTATATCCAAAAAAAAAAAAAAAACAGAAACAGAAATATACACACAATACATGCTTTCCATAGATATCATACCATGCTCTATCATCAGTAAAGTGGAGAATTTTTTAATAAGTTTTTTAATGATAATTCAGAAATAAATACACCCGATACAATTTCCAAAAATACTCAATATTTATGATGCTTTAAGAAGAACAATGTGGAAAGGATTGTCATGTAGGCAGCCAAATGAATGGTTAATAAAAATTGCAAATCCTCTGCAACATGTGGTCACTGTAACACATGAAATAGCACATGGGCCTTAATTTACCCTACACATTGGAACAACGGAAATCACTTTAAGGGTAAACTACTTCAGAGAGAAGTACTTCCCATGAAGTGGTTTACCCTGAAATGAGTTACCCCCATTGGAAGAGACCCCTAGTACTTCCCTCTAAAGTGGTTTACCTTGAAACGACTTACCCCCACTGGAGCATACCCCTAATCTAAAATCTTAGTTAAGAGAAGATCAACGTGGTCATTCAAAAAAAAAAAAAGATCGAGGTGGTCTGTGGAGGCTTGGAAATTATGCCAATGAAATAATTGAAAGAATGGGAGGATCGGTGGAGGGATGTGGTCATGTGCCTAGTAGTGCAAATGAGGTAGCCAACAAGCTAGCAGAAGTGGGGGTGGGAACAGCAGAATTGTATTATGGGCAGATATTGTCCGAGGATGTATCTCTGTAAAATTTGTTTCTCTTTATCTTTCAAAAAAGATGCAAATACGTAATCTTAATTGACGTCCTATGAATATAATAGAAACCTCAATTGTAAAACAACAGATCTAATAGGCAGATAACCAAATTGATATAAGGTGAATTTCTAAACAAAAATAAAGAAGCATTTCATCATTGGGAGAGATCTAAGAAAAACCAAAGGAACAACCAAAAAGCATTTCTTCAAATTTAAAATTTTAAACTCACTCTTTTTTCTTAACAGAACAAAATAAGATTACTAAGTACTTAATCAGAAGATCAATAGCCAGATCCTGATCGTATTTCTATTTCCACAAATTACCAGTTGAAAAAATATATCTCCAGTTGATGCCCACCAAAACAACAGTCGGAAGAGGAAGGGAATAGCAGTGAAGTTTCGGAAACAAAATGAGAATCCAAGACAACTTAATGGAGATCGAGATAAATGAAACAAAATGAGAATCAATGACAATTTAATGGAGAGGGGACAAATCAGTTAGGTGATCCTACAAAATTTTCTCCCACCCCCTTGATGTGGGCTTTTTATTGTTAAAGTACCAATTAAAGCGGAGGAAATCAACACTAATTCAGAAAGTAAGTAGACAGTTAAACCCAAGCAAAAATAAACAGAATAGGTCACCTCTATATGATCGAACTCTATTGTCAAACATCAAACAGTGCCCAGGGCAATTCATTGGCTTGAGTCCAAATTCTTGTTTCTCAATCTGGCATTCAATACAATAATTTATGGTAACAAATAAAAGGAAATATGATACACGGGAAATATGATGACAAAAAGGAATCTTCCTATTACTAAATGACAGAAGAAAATGACAAGTACAACAAATAAAAACAAACTCAACAATAGTTAAGATGTATATGTTGTTTCTTTTATCAATATGATTATGAAACCTTAAGCAGTAGCATCCTGAGGCACTGAGAAAAAATCACCTCAAATACAAACATGTTCTCTTTGTAATTAGCAGCATGACCTGATGTTTCCCAAAGTTGCATATTGTAAATGTTAGGAGTCAAAACCTGCCAAAGAGACATTAATATGAGAGGAAGAGAAATGCAATATCTCAATATCAGTGTCAAATGTGTCATATTACTAACTGGGTCGTATGACATTGGCTCATCAGTCAGCTTGGTTTTGGCCTTACTGAGTCAATAAAAAACTTGTTTAGCTCGCACAAGTCATCTAACTGGGTCAATTATTGACAAGCCCGATCCAACCCAGTTTTGCCTTGTGGGAGTTCTTGACCAAGTATGAGTCTTTAATCATTGCTGAATACCATTGCATTAGGATAAATAGATTAAAAGCTACGGAAAATTAACCTCTTCGTAACCTCTCTTTCTATATTGAGCTCGTATAAACTCCATTAGTTTGTTATATATTCGCATCCCATGTGGCAGGAAAAAACAACTTCCTGGACTGAAATGTCATGATAAATGCAAATCAATGGATAGTGCAAAAAATCTAGGTGTCAAGCAGCAAAAGAAACCAAACCAGTACTTTCATAACCTAAGAGGATGGAAAAAGAAGAGCTCTTGATTTTGTCCTAGTATTCTGTGGTCACGTTTCTTTGCTTCCTCCAGTTGGGTCAGGTATTACTGCATGAGAGATAAATTTCTAAGAGCTGCCAGTTATAAGTAAAAGTTCATAAACATATTTGATAGATCCAAACAAGTTATCAAATGAGAAATTGACTATAGTAGAAAATTAGACCTTGAGTGCAAACAAGTAGAGCAAAGGAAAATCCTATGAAATTACAATCTCAAGATAAACCACTAAATCAGAGAAGTTTTGTATTGTAACACATTCTTAAACATAATAAATATGAAGCCTCCAAAACAAACTGATGCATTAAATCACAGCAAAAGGGGAAATTTAAATAACAAAAACAAAAAATAGTGAAAATCCTAGGAGATAAGAAAATGACTTGACATCAAGAACACCTGAAATTTCGAAAATTAGAAGTCATGCCATGATTTTGCATCCAACAAAGTCAATGACCGCGTTGAGCAATGTTAAATAACTTTTCCAAATAAACATGACGGTATTAACAAAGCAGAACATTGGGAATTGTTAAAATCAAAGCATGACCGTTAACCAGAAGACTCAAAACAATTATGGCCAGCATATGAAGACCAGCACCATAAAATTTAAAGAATCAGATGGGAAGGAATGAATGATATAGACTAAAACAAAACAAAAAAAAAACCAGGTATTGAGCCTCTAGCTCAATGGTAAAGGCTTTGGCCTTTCCACCTTGAGGTCTGGCAACCTTTCACGGTCAGATTTACCCCTCCAATAGGACGATGAAGTCTGGATACACAACCATTAACCATTAATACAAATGACTTATCCGAGCATAAATAGTCGAAAGCCCAGCTAAATTTTTCCAAGAAAAACATCACCTTTAAACAAGCAAAAGCTTTCACAAAAGATGTACTTGGTATATGTGGTCCACGACAAAGATAGACTAAAGTCCCACACCTATAAACAGTGATTGTTTTGTCTTCTGGCAGCTCATTAATGATTTCAACCTGCATAATCAAGTTATGATGATGATAGCATACAATTATCTCTATCATAAAGCAATTTCACATATTTAAGGAAACTGAAAATCATTTGCAATTATAAATTTGGGAAATCTAGGACTGTCTATTAACCTTTAAATGGATATTAGTTTCTTAGCATGACCAATAAAGAAGAAAGTCTACTCTAATATTTGACATCAAGAAAGGAAGAATATTTCACACATCACAAATGACGATATAATATGCAGGAGGACTTGCCTTAAAAGAATTTTCAGCAAACATTTCAAGAGCTTGCGCTCTTCATACTTCAATGCGCTCAAAAGGCTGTTTCTCCTGCAAAATAAATGATAAAATGCAAATACTTACCTTCAAAGTGAGAGGAAGATACGGAAGAAAGGGAAGGAAAAGAATGGAGAGCCACTGCAGAAACTCCTATTAATATTATATTTGGTCCACAATATATCTTGCGTGTTATTTATTCATTTATGACAAAATCCATTGAAAACTGAGGCAGTAAAAAGCATTGAAGGAACCCAAAAGAAAAAAAAAACTATATTTTGCTTTTTTACCCACTGTTTTTCATTTGCTAACAATGCACTGTAACTTACTGGAGGTAGGTTTCAATCAATTAAAAAACTGCTCATATCTTATTTAGAAACAAAAAATAAACCAAAACCCTCAGAAACCTCACCTTTTTTCCCCCAAAGATCATATTTAGCAATTCTAAAGCAATGCGTCAATAGAAGCATCAAATATTGTATTGTTAAGGATTGTGAAGCATTAAATATTGTATTGTTAATGATTGTTTCAATATTTTGTTGTCTCTTAGAATGTTTTCACGCTAGATATTTTAAGAAATTTAGGCAAATTATATTATTTAATAATCAATTTTCCAAATTAAAAACTTCAGGAAACTTTCTCGATGAATGATGGATACAACCAGTCCATCAAATATAGAAATTTCTGGTGACAACCATGTACTAATGAATGATTGTGACCATGTAAGTCAACATATGGAACTCTAAAACTCTAAAGTTATCACAAAGAAGAAACAGAATCCTTGGGGTTGGGGCCATTACATATTAACTCTGCAAGAGAATTAGTAAAAGTTTTCTTCAATCACTGATGGAGTTACCAATAATAATAATGAAACATATAGAATAAACGTCATTCCCCTTTTTGAGAAGAACCAAATTGTTCAAAGAAAAATGCAAAAAATGTATGCCCACAAGCCACAATACCCCAATAGTTTTCAGTGCACATGATTGTATTTGTTCAAAATGCTCCTCGTTCAAGGTCAGGTCACCATAGAATGCATCATAGTAGAAACCCTACAAGAAGAATACATCACTTCATATATCACATAAAAGGTAACAAGAAACCTTCTTAAACACCATCTATATCCTTAAAC
Organism: Tasmannia lanceolata; assembly: GCF_043159265.1. Classification (NCBI taxonomy): domain Eukaryota; kingdom Viridiplantae; phylum Streptophyta; class Magnoliopsida; order Canellales; family Winteraceae; genus Tasmannia; species Tasmannia lanceolata. The sequence goes on along the minus strand of NW_027518695.1, from coordinate 2,192,619 downwards.
TCATATTTTGCAGCAAAACATCCATGAGTAGCAGTTAGACATATACAACCCCTCCTATGTGACATTTTTTTAATCATTTGTCTGGAGCTATAGCAAACACAACTTTATTAAGATAAAGAGAAAATAGTACAGCACAGAAAGGGGATGAGATGAAAAAAGTACAAGATAGAAAGAAGACAAGCCGTCCATAAAACAACGAAAGATACAACTTAGTATCTGATCATAATCCCCGATGACAAGTTCAGTTCTATCCACTCCTCACATCAGATCTTCAAAATTCAAATCCACTTAGCATCCGATCATGAAGGTATCATATCCCAATGACAATTTCAAATTCTATCCACTTCAAATCATAGATGTAAATAAGTAACATCTAGGTCATTACAGACAGTCTATATCTTCTATCGACGCTTTGATTCTTGTAAAGAACGGTAGACATCCAAAAACTAGCCTATCACACGGTATAAAGCAATATTTGATGCATTCACTCAAAGTAACCATCTTCAATAGCAATATCTCAAAATCTAAATTGTTTCTCAAACATTTCCTTGGAATGAAAATGAATATCACAGAAAAAAATAATTTAGGTAAGGTCTGCATACCTGACTAAAGCACCTATGTCCAACAAGACCAAGCAAAAGAAACATAGACGATAAAATGGAAATATTAAGTTCAGTAGCAGTTAAAATAAATGAAAACAAACAAGTCCATGGAAGATACAACTCCTAAAAGGGCCATTGTTCGATATTGCTGTTTTTTTTTTTTTTTTTTGCTTGGTCACAAATTAGAAGAAAGGATGTATAGTGAACAACAAAAGGTCAACAGCCAAACAAGGAGCCATAATTCTTCAAACGATTGAGGGGCCAGTGGAAGCTAGAGTTTTCCATCCTGTTAGCTTGATTAGTTCTCTATATTGGTGGCAAAAGTTTTATTGCTCAAACTTAAGAAGGTGCTGCTCGATATCAACTCTCATTTCCAAGGAGCCGTATTGAGAACAAATGCATCAACTCTAAGGTGTGGGGTGGGGAAGTGGGAACTACTTTAAAGCTGACCTAGAAAAAGAAGACAACCAAGTGGATTGGGAGTTCTTGACTACATGGTTTTGGCATTGTTTTGAGAAAATTAATGGCAGATTGGATCTCGTCTGCGTATTTCTCCATCCTAGTTAATAGTAGCCTGGCCTAAAGCACAAGGGAATACATCTAAGGTTGAGATGCAAAGGATTCCTTCAAAAGGTAATTATGATACTTTATCAACATTATGTCACAAATAGTTAAACAAATTGATAATTCATACCACTCAAACAGCCGACACAAGACCAAGAGGAAATAATTTACTAAATATAACATGAAATCAAATACAAATAAAAGACAGTCTGAATCACAATGCTGTGTTATTTACCTCCCCTCTCGTGGTACAAGGCCCAATACATAGCTTGCATCCATACTCCATCTCAATGGCCTGCCATTAAAAGAGCACAATTCGAACTAAGCAAATAAATCATGAGAGAAAAGAGAGAGAGAGAGAGAGAGAGAGAGAAGGTATTGAACTTACACCAAGTGTGAATACTAGGGCAAAAACCTCTCACCTGCCCGAGAATGTGAGCACTAGAATGCCAAAACGTGTCGCGTCCTTCATTATCCTCAAACTGGAAGAACTTCAATTCACAGTCTTCCTCAAGTGGTCTTGACAAGTCCCAGAGAGTTCCATTTACCTTTTTATTAACCCAAAAGAAATGCAACTAAGCAAAATTAACAAAAATCTTTCGAAACCCACTTGAACTAGGAAGAACAACATTAGCATGAATTCATAAACACATCAAATATCCCCTTATGATTCCAATTCAACAGCAACAATTTATCAGCAAAAAGAAAAGGAAAGAAACAGAGAGATTACAAACCCTAGCTATCAAAGCATTTGCAGCCAAACTTTTCGAAATTTCCTTAGCAACATCCATGGGTGAAGTTATCCATACCGTGCCCTCCTTCACCGCTCCATCCGGGAGTGTTATCCTTGAATAAGAAGAAGAAGAAGAAGGATAAAGAATTCAAACCCTAGAGAGAGAAGAGAAAGGAGGATTTGGATATCAAATGCTTCGATTCCAGGTCTTATTTACCTGATGGTTTGTCCTCCGTTTCGAATTGATTTCTGATCGGAGAGGATTTGTTCGAACATGCGAATCCGGTTGGTAAGGACGGATTCGACATAATGTTCGTCCTTGGCCTTCGGTTTTAATTTCCCGCATATTTCTTCCCCCATGTTTCTGCTGCTACAAAATGGTGCAAGAGGAGCAACGACGACGTGTGAAATATGATTTTAGCGCAAGAAAACTTTATTAGGGTTTTAACTCAGTTTAATGGAAAATCTCCTCCTCCTGATTGGCGGGGCCAGCCCGAAAGGCCGAATAAGTGGGTGTTTCGGCTTAACTCTGGGTTGGAGTTGGGCCCAGTGGCCCGGGCCCAAGTTATGCGTGGGTGTGAAATGGTGGGCTCCACCCTGTGCATGGTTTGTAATTGTGTGAACAAGGTAGCCACCGCATCAAACCAACATGGGCTATGGCTCTTCCCAAGCAATTGATTTGATTATTCAAACCCTCTTATTTGTGGATTGGAGTGGATGCTTACAAAAATAATTTGGCAATAATGCAAAGTTGAACAGAAAATCTCCGGGAAAAAAACAAAGGACTTTGACTATCCGGGGGGAAAGATTTGGGGGAATCACCCATTCACTTCTCCGATTGGAAGAGGGTAGGGGTGTAAACGAGCCGAGCCGAGCTTGGGCAGGCTCGGCTAGTCTCGTTAAGCTCAAAAGCGCGGCTCGGGCTCGAACCAGGCTTGGGCTCGGCTCGGCTCGGCTCGGTCAGGCTCGACCAGGCTCGCGTAAGGCTCGCGAGCCTTACCGAACTCGGGTTATATTATGTTCACACCCCTCATCTTCCCTGGACAGCCCTATTAGTGTAATTTGACTACTTTTTTTACACTATGGGGGTGGTCCTAATAACAAATGGGGTTCCAAAAATGAAGTGACATATTTTGCCCCCCCCCCCCCTTTCACTCCCTGGACAACCCTTTTAATGCATAAATTAATATAATATATATATATATATATATATATATATATATAGAGGAAACTGTTGGTGAGCTTAAGCTCACCAAACTTATGGTGAGCTAGCTTGTCCAATCACATGGGGGCCCACTTTGTTAGGATGATCCAAACCATTCATTTGAAAGTCCCTTACATAGATGGGGGGTGTACCAAAAATCAGCTCCATAGGATCATCCTAACCCCTCCATTTGTGGAGGACAAAAATGGACAGACACAAATCTGCCCCATTTTTGTCCTCCACAAATGGAGGGGTTAGGATGATCCTATGGAGCTGATTTTTGGTACACCCCCTATCTATGATAAGGCCTTGCAAACGAATGGTTTGGATCACTCCCCAAAATGTGGGACCCATGTGATTGGGCAAGCTAGCTCACCATAAGTTTGGTGAGCTTAAGCTCACCAACAGTTTCCTCATATATATATATATATATATATTTAAATATATTAAATTCTTAACGAACCTTAACGAGCCAAGCCTAGCCTAAATTCGGCTCGGCTCGTTAAGGATTCAAGCCGAGCTCGAGCGAGCCTCCGAGCCCGAGCCAAAATTGACACCCTTAGAAGAGAGGACAAAATGGGTGGAAACTTGAGAATGATAATCGCCCCAATCAATGAAACCCAGGTGGCTTCAAAAAATTGAGTGAAAACTCACCCTTCAACACGTTCCTACCATTTAATTAGTAATTTTTTTTTAATGAGGAATGCTAAACTTAGGGCCGCCTTTGCAAAAATAGGATGAAAGGGCGCCCCCATTAGATCCACATCATCATTAGTGCATTTAACATCCTTTTAACTTTCACGCCATTATAAATGCACTTTGGTGACGTGGATCCAACAGGGGCGCCCTTTTCATCCCCTTTTTGCAAGGGTACCCCTGAGTTTAGCATTCCTCTTTTTTAATGTGAACGGCCAAAAACTACCCGGGTATTCTAAACTGAAGGGTGCCCTTGTAGAAATGGGGAGAAAGGGCGCCCCCATTGGCTGCAAGAGCAGTTGTGCATTTATAATGGCTAAAAATCAAAGTGCATAAAACGCAAAACCGCCCCTTGCAGCCAATGGGGGCTCCCTTTCACCCCATTTCTGCAAGGACATCCTTCAGATTAGAATACCTCAAATATTAGTCAATAAAAGATACTAATATCACTATTATATTTTGATAATGCCAATACTCACTTTGTTCTACACTTTTTCTGATTGAATCTTGATCACATATTGATTATTGTAACAGCCGTGAAGAGCTAATTTGAAAAGTTTAAGATAAATTAAGTAGTGTCCCTCAAAATATGGTCGATATCAGAATTCCATTCCTTTTCCATTATTCCTTCCGCCCAAGAAGAAATCATGTCAACAAACAAGAATTGCCCAAGTGGCTTCTATTTTCATTATTTCTTCCTTTCTCATGGTCGGCTAAGATTAAGTAGGCATTAGCTGCACTCCTAACTACACATCAAATTAAGAGGGAAGATATCCACACTACCGTATTTTTTATAACGCCACTACTTCACTTCCGACCATTCAATTGCATGGGCTGGGTCCTAGGGACTAGACCCTCACCATGCTGCTCTACTGGAGAAGAATGCACGCGTCAAAGTTTCAACTGTTGCCATGTAGAAAAGAGGATCCTTCAGACTTTGCTCTCACCATACAACTGTGAGGGAAATCCGATGGACCATCCGAATCCAAACTTAAACGGACAAGATCTAGACATACTATCCATGGACTGATGGACATATTTCGGATCCTGGTCATAGGATTCGGAAAAAAAATAACAATCTGATCCAAACAACTAACAAAAGCCCGTAGAACAATCCTAAATCCGATTTTATCATAGGGAGATGATTCCCCGGGCAGGATGATGCGTCCCCCTTTTAACATGAATTGTGGGCGAGCTTTAATGCTTTTTGACGTCAAGTCACGTTAAAAGTGGGGCGCATCATCCTACACGGGGTGAAAAAATCATCTCCCTTTATTATATTATCTCAAGAAAATTACTTCCAATTTTTATGACATTAAGTATTATTTTCAATGGTATATTTGATGAGTAAGAAAAAGTCATATCTATTTTTTCCTTTCCTACTTTCAGTATTTTGTCAGTCATGTCTCTCAAGTCTCAAGTCACCAAATTCTGTTCCTTCTCTGACCAATGACTTTATGAGAATTTTAACGGTGTCACTACCGTTGCAGCTCGTACTCGCCCTTGCCCTCTTCTCAGAATTTTAACGTTGTACAATGTAAGTAAGACCTACTAGGACATTCTGAATGATGGTCCGATTTGAAATAAATTGTGTCGGAGACACGGACAGTACAGAGAACTCTCCGACTCTAATCCAACCAATAAGCGGTTTAAATGAATCGAGACATAGGTGGATCCAATCCGAATTGGAATTCGGATCCCTTGACACCCCTACCTTCTAGTTAGGGGTGCAACTTGGGTTGGGTTTTCCAAAACCCTACCCTACCCGAGAATTATCTCTGGTTGAGTTGGGTTGGATTTTCATTTTTTAGTGTCGGATAGTGACTAATTTTAAAGATTGTAGGAAAAAAACAAATCTTCACATCAAAAATCTCTAAATTTATACTATCCCGTTATAAATTTAAGAAGGCCGCTATATTTTCACATAGACTTGATCACCTCATTGAAAACAACTGTATCAATATATTGGAAAATAATTTTCTATGTTATTCGAGATATATTTAAGAAAGTCACAATACATCCATATGAGTCGGATTAGGTTTCAGGTTTTTTTTCTTTAAACACGGGCTACCCAAGATTGAGTCAGGTTTTCCAATTTAAAACACGACCCTACCCAAGACCCATGATTTCTAAACCTGAGCCGTGTTATTTATTTTTTTAAACCTCAAATATATCTAGGAACCAGGGGCGGCACCTGAAATTTTATTGATAGAAATAAAGAAGTACAAGAGGAGGACATGTCACCTTGCCTCTAAAAAACATACAAAATACTAAAAAACTGCACCACAATATAAAATACTTATTTAACTCGAACATTAGGAATACTGAGCTGATCACATCTAACAATTTCCCTTGTGTCTCTTGGGAGATCCAACCAGTTCCAAAAAGTATCATTTAATCTAGTAGAACAAGCATGATTAGCCAAGGAATCTGCAGCACAATTACCTTCTCTATATGATGCAGAACGTGCGGCGTAGATCAAATCTTTTATTTTTTATTTCTTATTTTCGTCATTTTATTTGTGGTATTTTTTTGGGACGTCAAATATTGTTCTTTTAGCATGATTTTGGTGTTTTTAGAAAGGTTTTTCAATTACCTATCTAAAGAACCCAAGATTACACTATTTGGACTTGATTTGACCAAGTTATGGTCATTTTTAGGCTATGGTAAGGGTCAATTACGAAATTGCTATTTTAGGGTTATTATTAATATTTCTAAGTTTTGTTTTTGTTGCCTTAGGTGGAATTAATTGCTTAGGTCTTAAGTTAGTATTTATTGTTGCTATTCTTAGATTTTAACTCTCTATATTATGTAATGTCATGAGGAAAGAAAGACAGATTTGAATAAAGTTAATTTGTAGGATATCACTTGTGAAGTGAGCATTGGCTCTTTCACGTGGGTGAAGGAGCTTCGCTCCTTTTTCACATTTTATATTGGAGTTTTTCTCCAAACCGTGGCATGGGTTTTCAAGCCCCCACGAGGTTATTTTAGTCGCTTCTTGTGTCGATCTTCATCTTGTGTTGCCGCTCCCACACTCCCTGCGTCAGTTGGTATCAGAGCTCAAGGGATCTCCGACGAATGTACGACGGGATGAAGAAGTCATTGCGCCTAACATCGGCTAGCCTGATCTAGCCGCGGAGAATGAAGAACTCCAACAACATGTGAAGACTTTCACACAGTTAGCGCTACTCGAAGCCTGCATCCATGAGAAGACGGTCATGGATCTGAGAGAGCCATTTTCATGGCTAAGTGTCATGTAAGGGATTAGAAAAAAATAATAATAATAATAAAGGGGGAATGAAGAATAGAAGATTGATGCGGTGCCGAAAATCAGATTTGGAATACGATAGCCTAAACTCGAGGTCGAGCTTTCTTCAAGCGAGGGTGAATGATGCAGAACGTGCGGCGTTGATCAAATCTTTTATTTTTTATTTCTTATTTTCGTCATTTTATTTGTGGTACTTTTTGAGACGTCAAATCTTGTTCTTTTAGCATGATTTTGATGTTTTCAGAAATGTTTTTCGATTACCTATCTAAAGAGCCTAAGATTAGGCTATTTGGACTTGATTTGACCAAGTTATGGTCATTTTTAGATTATGGTAAGGGTCAATTACGAAATTGCTATTTTTGGGTTATTAGTAATATTTCGAAGTTTTGTTTTTGTTGCCGTAGGTGGAATTAGTTGCTTAGGTCTTAAGTTAGTATTTATTGTTGCTATTTTTAGATTTTGACTCTCTATATTATGTAATGTCATGAGGAAATAAAGACAGATCTGAATAAAGTTAATTTGTGGGGTATCACTTGTGAAGAGAGCATTTGCTTTTTCACGTGGGTGAAGAAGCTTCACTCCTTTTTCACATTTTATATTGGAGTTTTTTTCCAAATCTTGGCATGGGTTTTCAAGCCCCCACGAGATTATTTTAGTCGCTTCCTGTTGCGATCTTCATCTTTTGTTGCCGCTCCCACGCTCCGTGCGTCACTATACTTGTGAGATAAGAAGCAGTTCATACTAGAAATGAGAGACAATATGTCTTTGAGAAAATAATAGATAGACCTTGGTTATCTCTTGGGAGATCCGACCCGTGTTATTTTCGGGTCGGGTAAAACCCATCCCAAGTTGCAGCCCTACTTATAGTGTAAATAGAGTAGTAATAAATCTGCTAAAAGGGGGTAGCCCAGGGAGGAAAACTGGTTTTTATGCTCCAAATATGTGGGCCCCATTTGTACATTTGCCACACGTACGTTCTGATATCATATTATAATTCCTCTAGATCTGTATATTATTTTCATTTTGAGGGAACTTTTAATAAATTTGAAGAGGAACACACTTCAATAACTTTCTAGAAAACGTGGAAACAATGAGAGGAGAAGAGAAAGGAGACCCTTAGCCGTGTTTGTGCCCAAATGTACACAACATGAAGGCATGGGCTCCCACCTAACTAGAGTTGTGGGCCCGGCAAAAGAGAGTGTCCCCTCCCCCCATTTACACCTAAACATGTTGAATTTCTCTCCCAAAATACTACAATTTATCGTATAAATGATTTAACTACACCAACTCGGCTGAAGCTTTTGGAGTAATTGTTTGTTTCACATGAGTATCAGAGCTATTGCCTTACCGCAGGTACGTTCAAAACCCAACAACTACTTGATATTGAAAAATTCACATGCACAACCAACCTAAAAAGGAGGGGTCACACGTGAGGGATAGCGTTGAAGTATAAATGATTTAATAACGCCAACTCAGCTCTAACAGCTTAAGCTTTTGGAGCGATTGGTTGTTTCGCAATTATTTTATGCGAGAAAACCAATTTTTTGTGAGTTTTTTTATCATCAGGTATTAGGAGTAGAGAGAATATAAATGAATTGAATTGACATATATATGGGTGACGATCAGATCGTCAAACGATCGTATATATGACCTATAACTTGGAAGAATAAGTGCTTAATTAGGTTTTAGGATTTTTCATAATTAGTAAGCGTTTGAGGTGGTCTAGGTTAAGCGGGGCTGCTGATCAGCTGGGGTCCTATGGAGGTGGTGGCATGCACGGTGGCGCTTGTAGACAAGGCACATGAGCTCCATCTTTTTAGCCTTTCATGGTTACCCTTCCACCAACATTCATTAAATAGCCACACAGGTTGAAACTTCTCAAATGAAGGACCACACTGCACACACATCTATAAAGTGGGACTTCTTTCCTGAGATAGGAGAGTTTCAAAATCACTTATATATACGAGTTATTATATGATATCTGTATGTATATAGTTGCACATATTTTTTTAAAATATATTTGGCTCCACCTTGTTCGAAGATCTAAACCATTTATTTATATTGGGCCCCAACATAAATATATAGGTTGTGCCTTGAAAATAATCTCCACAGGATGCTCCTAACCCCTGATATGTAGAGGCTTCTATATGGCTTTGTCCCTCTATGTCTCTATGACAACTCGAAGGGTTAGGATCTTCCTATGGAGGAGATTTTTGGGGCATGACAAATGAATGGTTTGGATCTTCGAACAATGACGGATCAAATGTATATTTATTAAATACCCATGCTCCTTTGTTTGCAAAGAGTTTGTGATTTGTCATAACCCCTCACATTTTAAAATCTACATTAAAGTAGTTAACCAAACCATGCATTTTTCATTTTTTAAGAAAAGATTTTTCCGAGAAAAAGAAATCCTAGATCCAAACATGCCCATAAGGAGCAATCGAATTCATGAGATGGTTATATATCCTCATAAATAGGAAAATGATATTTCCACCCCCTGATCATTTTCAGTAAAAGACAAACAAAAAGGGGATGTAAATGATGAAAAAAACTCTTCACATATAAATATATACATATTGATATAATATGCAATATTTGGACTCCTTTTTGGGACATTAAGGGGCCGTTTGGATACGAGGATTTTAGAATCCAGGTTTTCAGTTTGAAAACAGAGTAAAAGAGGGTTCATGTGTTAGAAAAATTGATGTGCAAATCTGTAATTTAGGATTCGAGAATACATTATAACGAATTAACCTCACAACTTGAAGACAGAAATCAATAATACTATTTTTTGCAATAATAATCTGTAAAGAAAAGGAGAAATCGTTAGATCACTTATCGAGTTGAGGCACGAAGAATCTTCGTTGTCCTTAAAGCAAATCTCGCCCCCACTACGACGAATCAACGGTGCAGATGGGCGTCTCGACGTATGCCTCTAGGATACAACAACTCTCGCTCCAGGGGTGTGCACTCACGCAGCCTGGATGCCTAAGAACTCGCTTATATTTGCCAAAAGCCTTATGCAGAAAACCAGAGAGAAAACCAGAGAAGAGAAAGAGCAGAAGAAGAATCTGTCAAGGATGTCTTTCTGTTTTCTCTAAAAACCGATTTTATAGAAAGTCAAAACGACACGTTAGGGTGAAACGTCGCACTCTATTAGTGCGTGAGATACGTTTCCCAAACGGTCACTAAACCACGATTAAGGAATCTCAAACGGTAAAAAGAGTTAAAACAAATTAAATAAACTCTTGAACTGTTAAAAAATAATAATAAATAATAGAAAAGGAAAAAGCCTTAGGCCCAGCGGCGCGCGTGTGTGGTAAGATCAAAAGCCCGCCGGACCCAAGTGGGTGATCCGTGCGCGTAGGATCCCCATAACCTCTTGCTCATTCACAAGGTTAAGAGAGTGAAAGTATATATATGGCCACTCTCACCCTCTCACACTTCCCATCTAGGACTAAAGTTTTTTCATGACTTTAGTCCTTTTGGAGGGAAGCTCAAATACTTTGAATGAGAAGCCCAAAAGCATAAAGCAAGTCCCAACAAGGACAAACACAAATGACTAAAAACACCCAATTGTAAGTTTGAATTACAAAAAAGATTTTTTTTTCACATAAAAAGTCAACATCATGATCGCTTACTGTAAGGTGTTATGACAGCGTTTCTTGGATTTTAAGTGAGAAGGTTTTAAAAATCTCTCCTGCAGCCTGAGATTTCTAAAACCTGGAAATATGGGAGGATCTACTACTCTCTTGTTGATGGAAAGAAGGGGGAGAAGTAAAAAACGAGTCAAAAACGACAGCTGGTCCACTTCTTCTCTAATCTCTTAGCTACAATTTTGAAGAAATCCCGGATTCTAAAATCCGCGTATCCAAACGGCTCCTAAGGTGTGTTGACTTGTTCACCCATGGCGTGGGTTTGAAACTTCTGCTATCTTTTTGAGGCATGCAGGGAACTAAAGCATTACATCTAAACTAAAACAACTTTCTCTATTGAAGCGATCGGAATTTCAACAAATAAAAGCAAGTGACATGATGATGTAAGGGCCCTTATTTCCTCCACTTTCTGTTAGAATATCTTAGAGAGAGAGAGAGATTATACAAACACGCATGAACACATGCATGTGTGCTACCGATTTCCAACAGCTAGGGGAAATGAAAGAAAATAGAAGAAAGGTCGAGATACAGAGGGTGCATTTGGATTGTTGGAATCAGGGCACCAAGATTGGCATCCTATTCCGATTGCACTCAATTCCGACATTTGGTTAAAAAAATATGAATGGAGAGCAAAAATTACACCAACGCAAAAATAAAGGAGGAGAAAATACTGTCGGAATCTATTCTCAGAATGAAATTTTTATTTGAATTATCTATTTCCTGACTCAACTCTAGTCGGAATGAAATTTTTATTAGAATTATTAATTTTAATTTTTTCCAGTCTTTGATAGTTGAAATAGGATGCTGATTCTGATATCTGATTCCAACAATCCAAAGGCAGCTAAAAGACATTTCTTAAAAATTTCCTATATAAAGGGCCATCAAAGCAATGAAGACATTCTTAAAAACCTCCCACATATAGCGGCAACAAGGCAACCGCCGGAAAAGGTATGCTTATTAAATACTTGGTGATTCTGGTTACCTTTTATCTAATACTAATAATAGATCAGCCCCTTCATTTACCAGCGGGCACCCCCTGCTGATTTTTTAAACTAGGCTCGGTTTCTTCTCTAAAATGGGCATAAAACAAATTTTGTAACATCAAAAGATACATATAGGCTAAGGAAATAGTAATAAAAAAGCAACTATAAGGGGGCGGCCATGGTTAAAACCTCCCACATACAGGAGCAAACTGGTGCAAACCATAGGCATAGGACCCAGCAAAATGGTGTGGGTCCCATGGCCCACCCGAAACTTCAAACTTTGCTAGAGTGGGCCCGTAGGTCGAAACTTACACGAGTGGCCTCATTCTGCGTGTTCGGGTCCCGGGAATCGGGGAATACGAGGACAGATGCACTGATAATAATGTTAACGGTAGCGCGTGTGAGAGAGCTGTCAGACACGTGCGGTGTTCGCTGGAATAGTTCAACGAAGAAGACGTGTCCCGAAAAACGACAAAAGTTTGCGCGTTTATGACAGAATTCCCTATAACCCCTAGCAAGGGTGGCGCACATGGGCGTCTTAATGTCACTCTCTCTCTCCACTCCTATAACTTACCTTCATTGTTTTTTCTTTTTCTTCACACTCTCTACTCACTTCTATTACTTAGTGCAGTTCTTCTTCTTTATCTTCTTCTCTCACTTCTATAACTTAGTGCATTTCTTCTTCTTCTCTCTCTCTCTCTCTCTCTCTCTCTCTCTCTCTCTCTCTGTACTTTTAGCCAATTCTATCATACCTTGTTTCCATGGAGAACATGATGTTACAGGCGAAGAATTCTGCTCGTAAGTCGAGTCAGGGAGGAAGATTGAAGGCTAATGATATCTCGAGCACAGTGTTGGGCCCCAGAGGGAGAAGGGTTGTTCGTGGGTCCGTCCGGAAGAAGGTAAGGAAGCTCCAGAGGCTGATCCCAGGAGGGCGAGGCCTGTGTCCTGATCGCCTCTTCTTGCAGACCGCCGATTATATCTTGCTTCTAAGGTTGCAAGTAAATGTATTGCAAGCTCTTTCCAAGTTGAACAAGCCTTGAGCTATATATGGACAATTGGGCAATGTTTTTTTTTTCCTTTTTGTTATTAATTTTGTTATTATTAATAGTATTGTTGTTATTATATAGTATTAGTTTATTTCGTGGCGATTTTATTGAGTTGGATATATGCCGTTTCCTCTTCTGAATCTCTCCAAGGTCTAAACCTGCAATGAATTTCTTGTTATCTTATGGGTTTGTTAAGGATTTCCTCCCTTTGTTTTTTCATGATAGGGCTGAATTATTTTTTTGTTTTTGTGTTGTTGGGTTGATTTATTTTATCTTGACTAACAGTCACATGATTATAATTTTAGAAATTTGATTTTTTTGCATTAGTATTGGCTTTGTTTGAAAAAAAAAAAAAAAAAAAACATTGTGTAAGGTATGAGCGCAGCTTTATAGAGGATTTTGAGGCTGCCATATGTTATAAATTGGTGCAGAAACGATTCATTAAGTTGAATAGATGACAGAGCGAAAATGATAATAAAGAAACCAGTAGCAACTGTTTTTTTCTTCCTATTCTTCTGAATTCTGCCATTGAAATTAAAACCTGAGAGCAAGCCAAAGGAAACCATCCTTCACCCTTCTTCTTACATCAAACTCAATGAAAACCCACAAGTTGAATTTCTGGAGTCGAGAAAACCCATAAGCCATGTGGAGGGTAGATTAATTAGAATAAAAAATGCAAAAAAGTCTAGAATGCCCTCCTTTTCTCTCCTTTTCCGTATTTGTACATGCCTCTTTATTCTACCTCTAAATAATATTGTCATATTATCTTGTATTTTGTAGTTCAAATATGATTATTTGCTAGAATCTACTAGGAACATTACAACAAAAGTGGTTTCTACAGGCATAGTAAAAATCCTCAGAGAAATAAAGGCAGATCTTATCTTGATGAAATATGTGCTTGGTGATCGGGACAGTTCACCTTGTATACCATCACCAAGAGAACCAGTGGGTCCAATGTCTAATGTGGAATGAATGGATATCTCAATTAAAAGATTGAATCGTGCAAAAATTAATGGCTTGATGTCTTTTTCATCAAGCTTGATCAATGGTCGAGGATCATCCGATGAGGGTAGGATCAAGAGTACTTATTCATGGCCCAAACACTACATATGTGGCAGTGGGTCCATGTCGTACGAAGATTGGTTTTGTCAAATAAGGACCAATTTTGGTCGTGGCATCCAAACTCCAAACAGGTCATAAGTCTTGAGCCTCTTTGGTTATCCAATCGATCTCTTTTGGGGTTGTTTTTCGTGTGAAAGAAACCTGATGTTTATTTTATCCTTGGATAGGCTTAGCTATGTTTTGCCAACGTGAAGAATAGTCCCAAGAGTAGGGTATACTATACAAGCAGGGTAGCCGTAACCCATCTTAATGGTTTATTTAAGATAAAGTTATCCAAGTAGGGTAGCCAATCCTCGAAACAGATTATCCAAGGATTTCTATCGCCATGGAGAACAGTCCCTTTGTGATGATTTCTTATCTTCAAAGCTTCGAGGGTGTGGATTGAGCCTTGTTCTTAGGTTTTACTCAGATCCTTATCTTTTTAGATCATGATTAATATTTTCCGTTGGTCTTTCGAATGGATCTTGATTAAATCTTGCTTTTGGCTCCCGGCCCACAATGATATAGGGGACATCTTGTTCACTTTCTGAACTTAAAACTCTAATTTCTTTTGCAATTCTATACTTGAGATAGGAAATTTTTTGTAGCATGGCCTGGTCTATTAAGTATTAACCACTGCATTAACAACTACTTAGAAGTAAAGACAAAGTTGAGTTCGTCCCATCATCAAAACATGGCAGTGTGGAGCCTATTTTTATTAGGCTACCATATTTTAATAATTGCACAAAGTCAGCTTGTTTTTTTAATTGGCTTGTGACAACTTTTTAGGAAGTGTAATAACCTTTGACAGCTAATAAGAGGCAAGTAGAGTTTGTGCAAAGGAAATGATACTTTCGCCCCAACTGCAATGTACGTGGCAATCAGGACGGTTGAATCCTTCCCATGTGAAGTACATCAGCCCCTCTCCAGTCATGAATAGGGGCACATTTATAACATCCTTTTTGTCTACAAAATTTCAGTATTTTTGGCTGAAATTTTGGGATAGTATTAAATAATAGATAAATTTCAGTTTTTTTTTAGATTTTTCTTAAATTTTGGACCGAAATTTCAAGTTTACCCTATTTCTGGGATAGTATTTAGACCGTTTCGGGTTTACCCTATTTCGATTTGGGTCTAGACTAATTTCGGGTTTCTGTCGAAATTTCAAACCATGCTTGTGACTAAGGTTTAAAATTTCAGTTTCGGACCTTGAAATTTCAAATTTTCGACCGAAAGCTGGTACAAAACCCGAAAACAATATTTTATTCATTATTAAATTTCGGCCAAATTACCGAAATTTCGGTGAAATATTAAATTAATATTAAAAAACAGATTTTTTGGGTCAAATTTCGGAAAAACCGAAATTTCGACCGAAATAAATGACCGTTTCGGTTTTGATTGATTTCGGTGTCGGTCTCCACCGAAATCCGAATTTCGGTAGAAATTTAAAACCACGCTTGTGAGTCTTGTGACATCCTAGTCATATATACACTCGGGCTGTCTCAAGTAAAAAACATGGGGCGAATATATCACTTCCCTTCGCACAATTACTAAAACATCGTAGTGGCAAGCAACATCAGTAGCCTTTTTAGTGTCAAAAGTTAATTGATAACTTTGACATCCGTACCTAATAGGGAAGCTTGTCAGGACATAATGTCTCTCCTAGAAGCTCCACCCACACCTCATGTTTTGATAATGGCACCCCTTATGTTATTAGTTAAACACCGTTTTGAAAGTGTAAACGCAACCAACCCCTTTTCCGTCCATTGTACTCATAACTCATAAGCATGGTTTCAAATTTCAGCCGAAATCCTTGGTGGGGACCGAAATCAAAATTTGCCGAAATTTTGAGAAAATGTCATTAAAAAATAAAAAAGTTACAAAATATATTTCAGCCGAAATTTCGAGAAGAAATACCAAATTTCGGATTTCGATGGGGTCCGAAACCGGTACTGAAACCGAAATTTAAAACCTTGCTAAATTTCAGTTTCGGTACCGATTTCGGACCCCACAAATTTCGAAATTTCGGCCGAACTCCGGCGAAACAAAGAAAATAGTATTTTATTCAATATAAAATTTTGTTAATTTTGGTAAAATATTAAATTAATTAAAATAAAACAGGTTTTTTGGGTTAAATTTCGGAATAATCAAAATTTTGACCGAAATTCCGAAATTTCGGAAGAAATAAAGTACCGTTTCGGGTTTATATGATTTCGGTGTCGGTCGGTGTCGGTCTCCACCGAAATCCGAAAATTCGGTCGAAATTTAAAACCATGCTCATAAGGCCGGGGAGAGGAGTGTTCATTGAATCAAAGGTTGAATGATAAACGTAAGCACGTGATTTTTTTAAAAAACAATAAAAATGCCCTTGTTTCCCTTCAAATTACCACCTTTGCCACTGTCATTTAAGTGTCCAAAAACCCCAAAAACCCATAAAATTTACAAAGGAGTGCCACGGTGCCACCTAACCCTTAAAATTGGGATTCTTCCCTTTCCAAATGTGTTTTCTTCCCCAAAAGCAAAATTTTCAAAATTCCAACCAAGGATATCCTTTAACCTACCCAATATCCATTCAATCTCGCCAAAAATACATTCTTACATTGCCTTGCTCATGATTCCCTCTCTCAACGGTCATTTTAAGGTCGATTTATTCCCTAAAAGAACCCTTATCTTCGCCCATGCCAATACACACAACCAAGGAAGAAGATCTGCGACCTACAACGGTTTTTTTTTTTTTTTGGCCCATTTTCCTTCTATAAAAACCCCTCAAGGTCCTCTCTAAGCACAACAACATTCCACACAAAAATCACAGCAACAAGCTCTGCTCTCTTCAAGCAATCTCTTCACTTTTCTTCATTTTTTCACCATTTTTAACGTTGGGGCAACGGCTTTAACGCCTTCTCTGAGTCATCAAACAGGATCTTCAAGACCCACCTCACATCCTCTTCTTCTCCAACTATCCGACACCATTTGACGGAAAACAAAATAGGGAAGGACTAAACTCCTATTTTCTATTTTTTTTTCTTATTTTATTGTCTGCATGTTTCAATCTACTTAGTCTTGCATCTTGCTGAAATTTGGTTGGTTTATTCATTAACTAGGAAACCATACATTTATCTTGAATTGATTCATTCCGGCAGTTCTTTCCAACGCATAAATATCTTTCTACTGTGTTTTTGTTACATAATTTTCTATCTCTTTATCAGTCAGGTAAAGTGTTGTCTGACCTACACGGCTCAAAATTGATCACTCTATTTGGTTGGCAAAATAAGTTTCATACATTTCACAACCAAAGGCTAATCTCATTTCACTTAAAAGCACTCACCATTTCCTTTACTTTTTTTTATTTTTGACCTTTTAAGTTTTCAATAAACACAGCCAACCCCTCTCCATCCATTGTACTCATGAGGCTGGGGAGCGGAGTGTTCATTGAATCAAAGGTTGAATGAAATAAGAGCCCTCAATTTTCTAAAGAAAGATCAATGGATGTAATGCTCCCATAACAATCAATACAATGAAAAAATCCTATTAATTAGGCCAGTAGACCGTTGCGATTATTTCGAAATGGTCCTGCTAACTTAAGAGTTTTTATCTCTCTAGTTTTTTCAGTGTGGTTTCATTGGTCAACATATTTGTCTGCACCAACCAATTGACAACCCCACATGAGATTGAAGTATGTCACCTACCGCTTGCTATGAAAAAGGGTGTCCACAATTTCTAAGAAATAAAAATCATATGGGAACTGAGAATAAGACTGTGGGAGCTAGAGACCAAAAATCAGTGCCTCAGACACCACACTACAATTTCCAATGAATTAAGAGAACTACTAGGAAGATCACAGTCCCATCGGGTTCAACAATGACAGTCAATTCCAAGGTCTGATGTGAGGGTATGTATGTGCAATACTTTCGTTGATAATGTAAAACTTCATGAGATGACCCACGCATTATTCTTCCCATGCCTAACTGACATCCCATGTGTAAGATAAAGAACTACAAAAATAATGTAACTGATGCAGTGGAAGCTCCTTCATTTCATAGCAGCAAGCTTAAAGAAGATCTTTGAATTTTTTTGACATCTCTCCCACTTTGATTCTTGCTGGGGAGGTGCAAGAATTCTTAGATCTAACAAAGATCTTGCATAACATTATAACAACAAGATGAAATGGATGGTAGGGGAGAGAGAGAGAGAGTTCTGTATTTAGGATTTAATTACTTAAAAAAGGATTTTAGGTGGTGAGTTTGCAAGATTTTAAAAAGGGATTTGCTAGTGTCCATTGCAAAAGGCATTTCGCGGATGGGCTGTTTCATGTGAGAGAAGCCCCCTCGGGTATGAAGTCAAAATCTGCTGAAAAGTGAGCTGTGTGGCTGCTCTCACATGCAACAACCCATCTGCGAAATGCCTTTTGCGATGGGCGCTGGCAAATTCCTCTCTAATGTATTTATGACTAATCTTCTTACACCACAAGGGGTGGCCCAGGAAGAAAAAGGGGCGACTATATCCGTCCCATAAAAAGCTAAATTTTAATATGGTAAGTGGTAACTGATACATTTCCCCCCCTTTCTTCCCCAGGCCAGCCCCCTCTAGTGTATTTATACACAACAAGCAGGTGGCCAAAGTAAGAAAAGGGGGTCAATATCATGACCCTTTTAATACTTACGTGGGCCCATTATTGGTGGGTCTTATTGAGGGATCAACTTCTATCACCTTGGCCCACCACAAGAGTTATGTATGGCGTAGACTGCAGACGTCTCTAAACTTCTTCTCCGGGGTGGGTGAATGAGAGTGACAAATTTTTAGAGTGGAAATATCAATCGATACGGGTGTCAAATTTACGTGCTTATAAATACCCCACCAAACTTTGAAAACTTAGATCTTCACAAAGAATCCCAGCCAAAAAGGATCTTCATTTGTCTTCTTCTTCTTCTTCAGCAGAAATGGCAATGTCAAAATCCCCCCACTCCTTCCTTCTCCAAAACCCTAACCCTAACCCTAACCATCCATCCAACGGCCATTTTCTCAAAAAACTCAACCCCCCAAATCTCCACTTTTTCGCCCCCAACTCCTCAAGAAAACCCCTCTCCGTCACATGCACAACCATCTCCTCTTCTTCCTCGGCTCTCTCTCCATCACCTTCCTTCCCGGACCCGTCTAAATCCGAAGATCGAGTCATTAATTTCGCCGCCGGTCCGGCGACTCTGCCTGAAAACGTGATCCTAAAGGCGCAATCGGAGCTCTACAACTGGCGAAATTCCGGCATGAGTATCATGGAAATGAGCCACAGAGGTAAGGAATTTCTCTCTGTAATCCAAAAAGCCGAATCAGATCTTCGTACCCTTTTGGAAATTCCTTCAAATTATGAGGTTTTGTTCTTGCAAGGCGGCGCCACTACCCAATTCGCCGCAATCCCTTTAAATCTATGTAAACCCGAAGATCCTGTTGATTATGTGGTTACTGGATCTTGGGGTGATAAGGCTTTTAAAGAAGCTCAGAAATTTTGTAACCCTAATGTCATTTGGTCTGGAAAATCTGAAAAGTACACAAAAATCCCATCTTTTGATGAACTCAAACAGAACCCTAATGCCAAATACTTGCATATTTGCGCGAATGAGACGATTCATGGGGTCGAATTTAAGAACTATCCGATCCCCCAAGGGGAGAATAAGCTTTTGATTGCTGATATGTCGTCGAATTTCTGTTCTAAACCCGTCAATGTTTCGAAATTTGGATTGATTTATGCTGGTGCTCAGAAGAATGTGGGCCCATCTGGGGTTACTATTGTGATTGTGAGGAAGGATTTGATTGGGAATGCGCAAGGGATTACACCTGTGATGCTAGATTATAAGATCCACGCGGATAACAAGTCGCTCTATAACACGCCGCCTTGCTTTGCGATTTATATGTGCGGGTTGGTTTTTGAAGATTTGTTAGAGCAAGGTGGATTGGAGGCAATGGAGAAGAGGAATTTGAAGAAGGCGGGAATTCTCTATGATACAATTGATGGGAGTGGTGGATTTTATAAGTGTCCTGTTGAGAAATCGGTGAGATCGTTGATGAATGTTCCATTTACACTTGAGAAGGCGGATCTCGAGGGTGAGTTCATTAAAGAAGCTGCCAAAGAAGGTATGCTTCAGCTCAAGGGTCACAGATCGGTCGGTGGAGTTCGCGCTTCAATCTATAATGCGATGCCTCTGGCAGGGGTTGAGAAATTGGTTGCTTTTATGAAGGATTTTCAGGCTAAGCATGCTTGATCTGATCCAGGCAATGTCTTGAAAAGTCTATTAGAGTGGTTTTTGTTTTTTTTGTCTTTTTTTTTCTTGGTTGTATTTCGATTGCATTTGATGCAAATCCATGTAAGGTATTGTTGTCCTATTGGAATATTTTAATTGAATTTTAGTTTTTTTGGTTATTATAAATGTCATTTATGAATTAGTCTATATGCTCTAGATCAGTGAAGTTCATTGATCTTCTTCTTGGTTGTTTGCTTAGTTGTATGTACCAATGGTGGAATTAGAGCATTCAGTCAGATTGAGAGTAGTATCCAAAAAATTTTCCTTCTGTAATATTCGCTCACTCAATATTCTGCTCTGATTTAAATGTTGACCTTGATTCTCGTTCTAATATAGCAAGCCCATGTTGGGTGAGTTTTTTATGCTGATCAATGTGTCTGATGCTCTTTTGAATGTATATACAGCTTGAACAATTTAAAGCAAGTTGACAAAAAGACTGAATTTCTATTATGCTTTATTGTTATATTTCAGTTCTATGAGATAATAATTTGATGAAGTGGTCCTCAAATTCCATTTAATTTTGCTTATAGCTTTCCCAATTCTATCATTCCCTTATTCAATTGCTCGAAGGCATTTCCTGCAACGGATGCTTCTGCGGAGCAGATCAATTTAAGCCTGCACATCTCATTCATTTTTTTCTCCCTAATGAAAACTTGCTCGCTCAATCAATCAATCTATCAAATTCTCTCCCTCCCTCTCTCTCTATCTCTATTGTGTTTATCTCGTCATTTTATTTTTTTAATAGCATTAGATTTCATTAAAAGGCAGGGAAGCAAACAACAAAAGTCCCTATTGAGATAATCAGGAATAATACAGAGCAGCCCTGTTTATAAATAATGCACTAGACTTATAGCTACTTTTTTTTAATGGACATATAGCTACTTTGGCATATGATCTCTAAAGATTTTGCTAGCCACCCTTTTGTTTGCTAATATGTCTGCCTCCACATTGGCTTGTATCACATGACAGAATTGTACATGATGCCCCTCTAGCCTGGCTAACAACTCCTCGAACAAATCCACAAGTCTCTGCGGGTAACCCTTCCCTTCTATGATCCATCCAATGACATTGAGTGAATCTCCTTCGATATAGGATACCTCACTTGAAAATGGAATGTGTAATCTAACTCCCTGTCCAAGGGCCATTGCTTCCGTTTTGGTAGATCCCTTCTCTCCCATCGGACCTGCACAAAAGTAATACTAACCTCAGTATTCCCATCTCTTATTATTCCTCCTATGTCTCTTCGCCCTGGTTTCCCCTACTTGAACCGTCAATATCAGTGTTTCGAAACACGGATGTGGGTCAAAATGCAGCCGAAGAAAATCCTAGTCGACTTGGCACGACGCGGTTGAGTACTCCGTTGACGCAATCATAACTCGGAGAGTCAAAGTAGTTTTTATTGACTTTGTAGTGCAAAACGCGGAACACTGCCACAATAAAAGGGAGTCGACTCGGGGGTTTCCACGATCACATGGGGGAATTTTGAAACTATGGTCAAAATTCAATTTGATATTCGCCATCGTCGGTGGCTTCCATCTAGAGTCCATTCCAATCGACATAAAATGGGCGTAAAACAAAGTTTTATACCCTGTCCCAATTTTCCTCTATTCCATAAGCCTGACACACACACACAAAATTACAACTGAAACAATTTTCTTTCAAACCTTGTCTCTTAGCATTGAGGCCCATACAAGATTTACATCCAAATGAGGGTAATTTTTAGCGGGTAAAATTTGGCTACCTCTCATTTCTGCGGACAAAACCAGCACCCTCTCCCTTCTCTTTGCTCTAAAATCGAGACTCGATTTTCTGTTTTTCCACACACCCAGTAAAACATCAATCAACTGAAATAGAAACTAACTCAAACTTGGCTTCCTAAACTACTCTAACATCAATTAAGAAACTACTCTAGAGCATCCAAAGTAAATCAAAAGATATACAAAAGGAGGAAAATGAAGGGTTGATCGTGTCTGAGGCAGTGCAAGGGAGCGAAAGCATGAGAGCAAGAGGAGTGCTATAGAAGAGTTTCTTTCCCACAGAATTGGGGCCCATACTTTATTTTCACAAGGGTGTTATACGGCTTAAGTGATTTGGTCCACTTTGTTTTATTTAATTTTGTGACAATGAGTTAATTTTGTTAAGCTGTTAGGGCACATGTAATGTCTTTTATTTCTTTTAGCTAAGTTAGGATGGGGCCCATTGTCCATTGTTTTGAGTTATGAGTTATAGGGGGAGAGTTTAAGTCACTTTTGAATAAACAAGAGGTTGCACTTCACTGTTCACAGTACTATTCACACACTGCTCTCACAGGGTATTTTTGTAGGAAGTTTAAGTGTTCCATTTTCATTAGAATTAGGGTTTGAAATGTGAAGGGATTATAAATACTATTGTAAAGCCCACTTTGGGTTGCACTTCACTGTTCACAGTACTATTCACACACTGCTCTCACAGGGTATTTTTTGTAGGAAGTTTTAGTGTTCCATTTTCATTAGAATTAGGGTTTGAAATGTGAAGGGTTTATAAATACTATTGTAAAGCCCACTTTGGGTGCATCTTTTGATGTAAATGAAATACAAGGTTTTCTTCTTTCCTCTGTCACTTTGTGTACCTTTTGTTGCAGAGTTTTGTACGTGGGATTTTGGAGAAAAGAACTTGAGATGATCTTTATCTGAGTTTTCTACAAGATCTTGAAGGCTGTGCCACTGTTGTAGTCAACCTGGAATCAATCAACTTTTGACTATAATATCAACAACTAATAAGTTATCTAAACAGGGTTAGTGACTACGATCTTGTCTGTAGTTTTTCTTTTGTTTGCTCAACTTGTTTCAAGAAACTGAATTAAGCTGTGAGTATTTGTGGTGGGTACGTGTGCATGGTGGTTTTTTTTTGGGGGGGGGAAGGAAGGAGCATCCATAGTAGGATCTGTCCTACATTACTTGGTGTCAGAATATTCATAGTAGGATCTGTACTATACTATAGTGGAGGTGTTACTTGACTATGAATTCGCCTTTATGCTGTTGGATGCCTTCTTGTCATGGGTGGCCCCATCACTTTTCTAACGCATGCTACAAGAACTTCTTGCATTCGTAGAAAAGTACAGTGTCCTAAATTTTCCAGTTGCATGTGGGTTTTTCTTAAATGGTTGGAAATCAGATATTGATTGGGCTTTGGCATATAATTTGATAGATGGATTTACTCTCACTTTCTTTGAGCTCTAATGCGTACCATTCTACCAATGGGTTAACAATACAATTGAAGGATCTTGTCAAAGATGCAAACTTGGCTGTCATCCACGCAATTGAGTTGTCTTTTCTTATTATCAAGTAACTTGATGGTATCTGAGTATCTATTTTCTTTGATATCAGAAGCAAAATCGCTGTTATTGAAACATACTGGCCACAAGTCCTGTGTTTATTTTACTGCTTAGTCAGAGTTAGTGTAATAATTTCTCTACTGGTTACTTTGTATTTATTATGCACAGGATCTTAAGGTTCTTGATAATTCTGTGGAAAAAGTTGCTCCATTTGCATTTCAAGCACTAGGTAGTGCTTGGAGAAGGGGTTCAAACTTGGTCCTCAAGTATATATGCATGAATTATTGAATTGCTTTCATGTAGAACTGTATTGGTCATTCAATCTGCCTAGGAAGAAGACAAGTAGGCCTATGTTTCATGATGAAGGTGGTCTTCTAGTCTTTTGATCAGAAAGTAATCAATATATGCTTTAATAAGAAGACACTAGGTTAAATAATGCTAAAAATCCTGATTTGACCCTTTTTTGTTTATGCTTATATTTTATTTTCTATTATAAACAGCTGGACTATTATTAGGATCTCAATAATGTCTTGTTCAATGCCATGAATTTGTCCTATAGTCCTATTAATGCCAAAAATTCTTTATCTAGTGAAATGCATTGTGCAAGATGTAAACATTTTGGACGTTGGATGGACTGAGTTAATGTGTAACCTTCAAGAGTACGAAGTTCTTTCAATGTTGCCACATGAAAGCTCTATTCACCTCTAATTTGCGAAGTTAACCAGGAACTTGCACAAGTTGGCTTATATCCAGTTGTCATGTTCTCCTAAACTGTAGTATAACACAAGCATAACACAAGCTCAATCCGTAGACAGTGACTCTATTTCCTGAAAACCCAAGATGTGAGAATCATATACTGTTGTCCAAATGTTCTGTCCACAGAACACATTGCTGAAAGTTTTACCAAGCCTCTCAAGAGAATGAAATAGGCATCTTTCAAGCAAGCTTTCAATGCATATATTATTGCTTGTTAATTTTTGTGATAGTGATTGTTGATTTGTAATTTGTGTCAGTGTTTATGGAAATACACTGATACAGTTCCTCATTTAAGCCCTTTCTGTGGAGGATAAAATTCTTTGAAAACTCTCTCTCTCTCTCTCTCTGTAATTGTGTTTATTCTACACATTTAATATTTACTAAGCCCATTGTGTTTGAAAGAAACACATCCTGGAAGTTGATGTCATTTGAACAAGTTTATAACATTTTGTAATGCTTAAATTATTCAGCACGTCTTCTTTCTTCGATTGGACAAAATTTGAGCTCTCTCTTGTGTTATTTAATAGCATTTTTTTCTACAATATGGTAATTACTGTTTCTCAGGCTTGAACATTAGCTGCAAACCTTGCCGATTCTATTCAGCATGGTGGTCTTAGCTTTAAATGCTGGTTCTTTCGCCCCATCTCTAATAGAGGTATGAATTCCTGTCCGACTTCTCTTTTACTCTGAAAAGCGTATTGGAGTCATGGTGTAAAGGTTGCATATGCTTGGAACAGTTCTCTAATCAGTGATGAAGATTGATTATTGAATAAATGTTTGTAGTTTGTTTCTCTTATATGATTGGAGTAGTTCTCTAATCAGTGATGAGGATCGATTATTGAATAAATGTTTGTAGTTTGTTCTTCTTGAGCTCTGACTTCTTTTTGAATCTCACAATCCAAATATATAGTGACAAAAGACAGGTGGTCTGTGGGACCTCCCGAAATCGTGGCTCCTACGTGCTTGTATTGAAGAGATAACCATGCTGAAATTCTCGAGTTAAATACAATTCATGTAATTGGAAAGCAATGTTGTCGACTACTAAAGGCCATGCTTAGACGATGGCATAAATTACATTCACATGGTTAATCTTAATTAATCATGCTTATGATAGAACCATGCTAATCATGCTAATTAACTATCTGTTAAAACATGCTTAAGCTAATCATGCTTACTAATCATTCTTTGGTGTTTATGCCATATCAATCATGCTTATGTTGGTGATTGTCTACATTGCTCTAATTAAAATGTTAAAACATTTTAAGTTATGGAACCTATTCACTATGCTAAACTAATCATACAAATATTCATTAAATTCCAGGTAATTGATGTTTTTCTTTTCTTTTTTTCTTTTGTAAAAATACTCCCCCCCACCCCCAGGCAAATTCCTGGCTCCATCCCTGGGCACAACTAGAGATTTTTAAGATACATACATTACAAATAGAATATATGTGTTTTAATGCAATGATGTTATGAATCTGTACTGAAAAAGCTTCTTTTCATTCCTATGAATCTTTACGTAGCTATCATAGAAGAACCTTGATATATTTTGTGCCTTCTATGTAGGTATCATTGGCATTATTGAGCAGTAGGCATTCCATGTGGGCCTCCGTAGGTTTACTGATCATCGGGCCCCATAGTCAAAAAAAAATTCGTGGGATTTTTTCCCCAAGGCTTGGCAACCAAATAACAGATTAGTTTTATGGCGAACCAAACAGGCACTAAAGCTAGATTGTTTTTCTTTCGTGTTGTTGCATATTAATCCCTCATTTGTAAACTACATAATAATTAGGGGAGGAATGATAGATTCACATCCCATATAATGTGAATTGTAGCAGACTTAATGCTTTTTCCCGTTCTGACGCAGAATCACGTTACAGGGGATGCGAATTTATCATCACCCAATAATTAAAGCAACTGATGTTGGCACTACTATGTTTTGATATTTACACAAACTCAGCTTGTCTCTTATTAATTAAATAGTATCAAGGGTTATTACAGTTCCCAAAAAGCTCTCAAAAGGCAATTGAAAAAGAAAAGTTTGCACCAAAAAGTTGAGCCTATTTAGATGCCAACAGACACTATTATTTCAAATTAATCTTAAGGGTGATGATTTTTTCGCCCCCCGCGGATAATGCATCCCCCTTTAACGTGATTTGATGTCAAAAAGAGTTAAAAGTCTGCCCACAATTCACATTGAAAGAGGGGCGCACTATCCTACAGGAGTACAGGGGGCGAAAAAATCATCTCCCTAATCCTATTTGCAAATGGGATATTAAGACCTCAGAAGCCATTAACTATGGACCATATCGACTCTCCCTCTGATACCGATATATATTTGCCGATATCGGCCAACATGTATTGGGAATATTTTAAAATATTCTTGAATATTTCCAATATATCGGCATATGGGACCACTCAAATACGGATATTTATCACTGCAGTGGCCAATACATTATACATATAGATATTTAAAACCATGTGTACATGTCTCATAGTACATATGGGGAACATGATCTAATGAGAACTCCACTAAAAGTACAAAATCGAACTCCATATATATTTTCAGTTTTTCCTTTGGCAAATGATATATTCACCCCCTTCTCTTCCCCAGGCCACCCCCTGTAGTGTAAAAACCGGGGAAGAAAAGGGGGCAAATATATCACTTCCCTTCCGTTTTTTGGCATTTCTTTTCAAACCCATTTTAGATTTCGAAACAGACTCGGTACAAACCATTTCTCATCATTGGAGCTAATCGACTCCTTCACAAAATCCGTAAAAATCCAGAACATGGTCCCCTCATCTGCACCTTTTGACGAAGACCCCAAACCATCACAGCTCTGTGCTCCTACTTACAATATCATCCTCCAATTATTCACTTGAATTCCAAAATAACACGTGCTGCTTAATCCTTTGGACCTCCAAAATCTCCACTGGATGAAGCCATCCACAATTGGGAGCATTCTAATGCAAATAGAGAGGATGCAGGGAGATTGAAATAAGCATGTTATCAAAGTTGGGTGTTTTAGTTAAGGGAAAAATAAGTTTCATGGAGCTGGAAATGCTGTGAACCCTCGTAAGGTGCACTCATAACCCTCTTCAGCTTCATCGTTGTTAGGCACCTAACCAATACGCCAAAACCCCCAGGACTGATGTAATGTGTGTGGCTAAGCTGTTTAAACCTGACCCACACTAGTCAGGCTCCCAATTAGTCTTATATCCAGGCTGGCCCCCCAGTTAGGACTATAACGTTCCTCCACGCTTTTGTCCTCGGGGACCAACTATGTAACAACTTTACATAACACTTTTTTTTTCAGGTAGTCCTTTCCACAGATCTTCCTTCTACGGCAGCCCACTTTGTAGTAACTTCACTTTGACGACTTTAATTCTGGCTTTTTAACCACGTAGTCTTCTAGATATGTCACCCTTTCGTGACTAGAACACGTGATGTGGTGATCACTCCAATATTGAATGTTAGATATCTAACCGATACGCCAAATTCCCCAGGATGGAAGAAATGCGTTAGATTAGGCCCTTTAAACCCATCTCATCCAATTTTGGCCCCACCCAATCCCATACCTAGGAAGGCGACCAGCCAGGAGCATGACAGTCGTCGTCGTCGTCATCGTTGTTGTCATAGTCGACAATGCGATGTGGAGTTCAAGAAAGGATATATCCACCCTCTTGTTTGGTCTATTCAATCCACCTTGACTTTATGGTCCCAATCATTTTATCGTAAGATGTATTAGCACTGTGGCCATGGCTGATGGTTAGGATCACGTGTTCTTCATGGGACCCAGGTACATATGGTAGGGCCAGCAAGTAAAAACCAGTAGATCAACGGCTGATTTGCTTCTCCGTTGTAATCGTCCACTTGCAGGCCAAATGTATGGTTTGGATTGTATTTTATTACCTCGAGTCCTTTGTCATTGCTCCCATTGAGTTATCAATTTCTATCAGCAACCAATACAAAAGTTACCAAATCTAAAGTGTCGACCAAGGCGCCTTCTTTCTCTAATTGGACCCCCTTGTTTGACCACAAAATCCCAAAGGGGGATTGTTTTGACACCATGAATTTAGGCACTTTCACCCATATCAATTTCTCATATTTGATACATTTTTAAGTGATATGGGGTGGAAGTGCCTAAGTTTAAGGGGTCATTTGGATAGGTGAATTTTACAATCCAGGATTGTAAAATCCACGTTTTAGCATGAAAATGTGATAATACCAACATCCAATTCCAAATAGCAAAGCAAAAGAGCAATTGCATATTTGCATTTGACAAACTTACAATCAAGGTACTTTCATTTTGTGTGATTCCGCGTCTAAAAATCAGGGGACAAGGGCCCCCATGAGCAAGGGAGATGCTACAAAAAGCTAAAAGAAATGGGGGAATGAGCAAAGTTAAAGTTTGTGTCATAAAGTAAAGGGAAATGATATTTCCACCCCCTTTTATTTGCCTTTGTTACTGAAAATGACTGTATTCTTTATTCCCCCTCCCTGTGTTCGTCTTCCCTTGAAAATGAAAAGACAAACAAAAGGGATGGAAACGTTGGGCCGTAAAGCTGTGGAAATGTTGGGAAATAGAGGGGTGGACATATCATTTACTTGAAGTAAAACCATTCACATAATACCGTATCAAAGGCCACTGATATTACCATACCATGTTTCAATAGTTGCACAAACCCAGCTTGTCTTTTATTTTTTAATTGGCTTCTAGAGCTTTTTAGGAACTGTGATCAAGGTTTTAAATTTCGGTTTCAGTCACCACCGAAATTTCGGTTTTGGGCCAATATTTCGGCCGAAATCATGTAAAAATATGATTATGATTTTGTTTTTGTTTTAATTTCGACGGAAATGTTTAAATTTTCGGTATAAATTTCGGTAATTTTTAGTGAAAATTTTGGCTATTTCAGTGAATATTTCATAAATTTCAGTGAAAATTATAACATTTCGGTGGAAATTTTGTTAAAAAGTCTAAAAATGGAATTTCAGTGAAATTTCACCGAAATCTTGTCAAGAAACGACTTCATGTACGTTTTGTTTCGGTCACGGCCGAAATAGAAATATTCCGGCCAAGGCTATTCCCGCCGAGGCCACAATTTAAAACCATGACTGTGATAACTTTGATAGCTCTTTAAATAATAAAAGACAATACGAGTTAGTGCTATTATTAAAACATGCTTGCGCTAAAAATTAAGAGATTAAAATATGGGAATGGGTAAATTGACGAAAATACCCTTTATCCCCTCTTTTTCAACCCCTTCTCCCTCCCAATCTTGGAAGCTACCACAAGCCTTCTCCCACCCACTTTCTGTTTTATATATTCTATAGCGTAAACCCCTCAAAAATCTAATTTTTAGGGTTTTCACCCCTGTAACACCCGACCAAGACGAGGCAACAAACAAACAGATGGAGCTTGATTAAAAGCGGATTCCCCAAATCAGAGGTAGGTTACCTTGACATCTCTTACATCCCTTTCCTTCCACAAAAGTGAGATGGGTTGTTCTCAACACAAGGCAAAATAGGTTTCCTTAGCAGACCTACTTTCTAAAATGGTGGGATTTTTTTCAAATCCGAGAAAAACCTGTTTTTTTCACCACATCCAACTCTCAGTAGAAGAAGATGATGATTTTGTACCCTGCTCACAGTCCAAAATGAGTTAGTTTGGAGAAAAAATGGTATTTTTAGCCTACCCATATCCTAAAATTACTTGATGTGATGCCAAAGGAATGAGAAAAATGTTCTTTTTATCTTATTCATCTCCAAAGATGAATTGGGTTTTGGCTCAAATCAAGAAAAAAGAGGCCCTTTTATCTTATCAACCCCATCTTTCTCCTTTGCTTTCCCCACCTCCTTATAGCACTAGTTATCAAAAAGACTCATCTCCATCACCACAAGCACCATCTGGTAGTAAAATCAGTCCGACTGTTCTTTTTATCATAGTCATTTTGGCCGTGATCTTTTTCATTTCTGGTCTACTTCACCTACTTGTCAGATTTCTCATAAAACAACCATCCTCAACATCATCATCTCAATCTAACAGATACCCACAAGTCTCTGGTTCTGATGCTCTTCAAAGACAACTACAACAGCTCTTTCATCTCCATGACTCTGGTCTAGATCAAGCTTTCATAGATGCTCTTCCAGTCTTTCTCTACAAAGAAATCATGGGTTTGAAAGAGCCCTTTGATTGTGCTGTTTGTCTGTGTGAATTTTTAGAAGATGATAAGTTAAGATTGCTTCCTATTTGTAGTCACGCCTTTCACTTAAATTGCATAGACACGTGGCTTCTATCAAATTCAACATGCCCTCTTTGTAGAGGGACTCTTTTTGCCCCTGGATTTGCTATTGAAAACCCAATGTTTGATTCTAATGATTCAAGGGATGGGGATGGATTGTCTGGTGATGGGGATGATGGGTTTCAATCTAGTCAAAAAGTAGTAGAAATTGAAGAGATTGTGAGTGAGAAATTGGTTTTGCCTGTTAGACTTGGGAAGTTTAGGACCTTGGATAATGAAGAAAGTGGAGGAGGAGAGACTAGTAGTAGTAATTTGGATGCAAGGAGGTGTTTTTCTATGGGTTCTTATCAGTATGTTGTTGGTGACTCAAATTTGCAAGTAGCTTTTTGCCAAGATAGAGATGGTAATGTTGAACAGCTTATGAATAGAAGAGGATCTAATGGGAATTTTTCATCTGAAGTGGATGTGGAGGGGAAGAAAATCTTTAGAGGGAGCAAAGGTGAGAGCTTTTCTGTTTCAAAGATTTGGCTTTGGTCTAAGAAGGGGAAATTCCCAAGTATATCAGATACCCACTCGGGTATTTCTTCTTTGAATGTTGGCTTGCCACCGATTGAAAGAACTCAGGGTATATGATGGTATTTCTCATGTATTTTTTGAACAGTCAATCAGTCAATCACTAGGGGTCTCTCAGTTTTTCCAGATTTTGAGGACCTTCTCTCTAGGTATTGGAAAGAAACTCTCTGATTTTTGTCTAAATTTGCCTGCTGCATTAAGTCTAGTGAATTTCTTGTTTCTGTTTTTATCAGTGAATTCTTTGCTTTTGGGTATTGAGGCCTGAATTACTACCCTTTAAACTAGGCATGCCACCCTAGGTAAAACTAAAATGCATATTTAATAAGCCAAAATTTATGAGTGACACTACCAGACCACCTCCCCTTTAGCTTTTCTTTTCCTCTGTCCTCTTTTCCCGGATTTTTATTTTACCGGGATTTTTTTTTCCCACCATAGTCCGGTCAACCAAACATGGGATTTTTATTTTTCCGGGATAATTCCAGGGAGTTTTTTTTCCCACCAATCTCCCAGGAAGTTTTTTGTTCCACAAAAGTCCCAAGAACCAAAATAATTCTGCCATCCAAACGGAGAATGGTGGGCGGATCCTTGAAAAGGGGTGCGGAGGATACTAGTTATCGGAGCTTTGATTTTAAACGGCAGTTTCACCTCAATTGGTCTTGATTTTAAACTCCATTTTCTTCTTTTTTTTCTTTTTTCTTTTTTGCTTTTCTAAGTGGGTCGGTGGTCAGTGGAATACATTATGCAAAATGCAGAGAGTGGTGAGAAAACAAACACAAGTCAAATATGTATGAAATAAAATGGTCCTTCTTTTTTTTTTACTAAGGTTGGGATCTCAAGGGTAGAGGGGGTTTTGGATCATTGAACATGTGGCCACCATTTCCATCCCTCTTGTTTATATTTTCCTAAAAATTGCTGCACTTTAAAAGCTAAAGAAAAGGGAGTGGAAATATCATTTTCCATATATCAGCACCCTCGCGTTTCAAAAAATGGCAATCTATTTCATATTTTACAGTTTTCTAATTAGCTGTTAAGAGCCTTTGGATCATGCTGAAGTCACGTGGTTGTCTCACGATTGTCTTAGATTAGATAATCTCATACTATCATACACCATATATATATAAAACAATTTCAAAGGTGGTTGTGTGACTAAGACAAAGAAGAAAATGGGGAAATCGTAGGTAAAATGTATGGTTTGAGATCGATTTAAGTGACTAAAATAGTACTTATTTATGAGTAGAAAAAAACCACATTGTAGACAACACGTTATGTAGGTGAAACTACATTATCTAACTTATATTATATTATATCAGGAATCTCACACTAAAATATTGCATAGATCAATTCAAAATATGTTCAGTATCTTGCACTTGACGGAGGTTGTATTGATCGTCGGATTTAATATAGGATTAGTCAAGAATTACAGGTGACAGTGCAGATTAGGCATATGTGCTTGTGTGTGTGCGTGCGCGCGCCCAAGCAGGCGGCGTTTGTGCGTGTGTGTTTTTAGCAAGACATTGTCTTGATGAACTTACAAAATAATGACCCAGTGCAAATTAGGCATATGTGCTTGAGTGCTTCATAATCTGGGCCGTTGAATTTGAATTTGGGATGTTTTCGCCTTTTCGGCCTCAATTCCCACGTCGTTTCTATTTGAATTTTTCTTAAAATATACAGTTCCTAAATAAAGTGATCATTCAAGCATTCATGGATACACAACATTCTTCCAATTCTTTGAGAAAAACTTGGGAGTTCCGTGATGTTTGAAAAATTCAAAAACTCAAAGAGAAACTGAAATTTTGATCAAGTTCCTGAACTCCCAGAGGAGAAGCTGCCATCTACCTTCAATAAAAGGTATTTTTCCTTTACTTTAATTTTCTTATACTTTTCTTAGTCTACGTGCTAATATAATTCAGATCTCCATGATTTTCAGTTCATTTAGTCTGCAATTTGAACTCTTTCTTTAACTGTAACTTAATTTCTTCCGGGTCTTTAAGTTTTCCAAAGTTTAGTTAGATTTCATATTTTTCTTTAATTTCTGGACCACTTTTATCATTTGGATCCAATTCTAGTTTAAACTTTGCATTCATTTGTTTTTTTCATAAATTCAGTTTCCTATTAGCCAGTTTCATCAATTTCCAACAAAATTCATGCTTGTTTCAGAGTTTTTTTTTTAATCAAATCCACATTTGATTCTAGAATTTAAACTCAACCCAGGAACTATGGCATACAGACTGATCGGTATGGTTTTTAAACAAATTACCAATTTGGTTTTTAAACAAACTGAAATTTCAAAATTTTAAAATATAGAACTGGTTTAATGATTATATAGTTCTTAGAAGTTCAATTGTAGTTTAATGATTATATAGTTCTTAGAAGTTCAAATTACCCTTAATCACCTGTGTGGCTTTAATTAAGGGCCAACTCTCTATCAGTTATAATTACATTAGGTTTAGTATGATCACCGAACATAGTATTCGACTTTTTCAACATCCCTCTTTTTTATTCATTCAAAAAAAAAAAAACTTCTTCTTCATAGGGAGAAATTTGACGGCGACGGTGGAGATGTAAAATAATTCAAGGCATGCTACAATCGTCACTTTCCCTAAGACACTTTCCGGCTTTTTCGCCACCACCATTTTCGCAAATTGCCTCCAAGATATAATGAATTCTGGTTACAAGACTAATGTATATGTTAAGAGGTAATTTTTTCTCTGTTTTCTGTGTTTGGAATGACAGTTTTCTAATTTTTTTTTATCGACTTATTGGTGGCTTTTCAGTCCGACCTTTGGCTAGAGTATGACTGTGGTTCGCCCTGTAATGCTTATTATACCATTGGTTGGATCGTGATTGATTGTTAATTTGACCGTGGTGAAGTCCAAAGTGCGCCAAAAAGCACAACTAATCGTCCTACAACCCACTACTTGTATGCGTGTGCGGATGCACTCTCCTACGGTCTACCATGCAATGCTTGCTTTAAGTAAAGTAGCAACTAGAGTGAGAGATGCTTTATATACTCCTCCCGTCTCAATTTCTAGTGGGGTACTAAACTTTTTAGCCCAAAAGCCTTTATTTTGAAAATAGTTTTTAAACAACTTCCCCATTCCGTAGAAAAGCAAAGCATGAATAGAGAAAGTGTTAAAGCTTGTAACCCCAACATTATCAAGTAATGACGTCTCATACGCTCTTGTAACACAAATATATTCGAATAGCGCTTGCTCATTGATATTCAATCTGGGTGAGAGATGTAAGATCTTATGTGGGAAAGCATTGATCTAAGATCGATTGTCTAGATTGAAGAATGAGATTGAGTGTGAAATTACTAAAGTTACTAATTTCCACAGTGATTAGTGAAGGCTATAAGGGTAGTCAGTGCATCTCATCCCTATTGAGACATGGATGATTATTGTAGCCTTAGATTCAACTACATCTATTAGATAAGTAGATTAAGCCAAGTAGGGTTTATTTTGGGTGGAACACTGGGAGGTCTTTATCTATAAATAAAGGGGTTGGTCTCTGTTGCTATTTAACTTGACCAAAAGGAGATCACCCCCTCCAGATATCAAACAGACTGGAGAGGCAGTAGAAGATCAAACCTAGTTGATCACCGTCATGACCGATCGAGATGTGTTCCTTAATCCTTCTTTGTATCATAGTCACTTGCATGATACGATCCTTTAGATTACTTTGTTACATTCCTTTATTATGTTTGTGATCCTGGCATATTAAGTGAACACCATGATCCTAGGTTTTATGAGAGAATAAATATCTATTAAATATATACATTAGAGATGCAATAAACAATGACAAGAGGAGTTGATCAATTGTATTTGAAAATATAAAAAAAACTATGCAATAAAATCCATCCGTTCCAAAGATGCTCACCAAATCAAAACCCATCTCGATCTATTGATGAGATTGTTTTAATCACAACATAGAAAGCCATTCTAAGAAATCTAAAACACAGACAAAAGCATGTCAAATGCACTCTCTTTTCTCGGTGGCCTCACTTTTACTGTACACTGCAAGACAAAAATGCGGGTCTATCTCTCCCCATACACGCCACTAATAACCATGAGAAAACATTTATGCTTGGTGTTGGTCCCCTTAGAATATGTGTCTTGAAGAAGTAGAGGAATCTCCCTCTTTAATGGTAGGCACAATGCCACCTAAAATTCATACTATTAGTGGGTTTGTGGACTTTGAACCTACCTAATGCAAACACGAAGTAGGGATCAATGCTTCAATCATGTTACCCACCCAA
Source organism: Tasmannia lanceolata (assembly GCF_043159265.1). Taxonomy (NCBI): domain Eukaryota; kingdom Viridiplantae; phylum Streptophyta; class Magnoliopsida; order Canellales; family Winteraceae; genus Tasmannia; species Tasmannia lanceolata. Next base: position 2,157,327 of record NW_027518695.1, on the reverse strand, counting down.
AAAAAAAAAAAATGCTTCAATCATGATTTAACCCCACATGTATGGCGCAAAGAGGTTAACCTCTCTGTTCAATGGACTAAACTTCCACTAGAAAGAACCATTGATTCCTAATGATAATTTCATTGAGTAGTCCTCGACCACTCTAAATGCAGGCACAGTCAGAAATATTTGTCTAGGGAATTTCTTTGGAAGGAAGTATCCCGAGATATTTTAATTATTTTTTTTATTATCAGGTCTATATCAGGAAAAAATGAAAAAAAAATAAAAATAAAACGTTTAATATAAAAGGGAATTACTAGCGTCCATCACAAAAGGCATTTCGCGGCCGGTCTGTTGCATGTGAGACCACTTTCCTCGTGAATGGAGACAAAAGCTGTTGTCTTCATTCACGAGTTGTCTGGTCTGACATGCGACAAACCAGCTGTGAAATGCCTTATGCGATGGACCCTAGCAAATTCCTATAAAAAAAATATACATTTTAAGAATTAACAAAATTAGGATAACAAATAATATTGTGAATTTATCATTACATTTTCTTAATATTTTTGTGTTACAAATAAAATACGAAGATAACTCAATAATTTTTCAGAATCATGTGAAAATTTTGGAATTTTGTCGTTTGACTAATAAATCACAAAATGTGGCAATTATCAATGATGATTTTCCTGGACAAAAACAATGCTCGTTCAAAGAGATTCTCTTTACGATGATAATGCCTTGGAATTTCTTTTCTTACTATCTACTCAACTCGACTAAGCCTTCATCCCAAACCAGTTGGGGTCGGCTAATGAATCCTTTAGAAAATTTTCATGATGAAGGTGAAAGAATTTACCCAGCTCAATCTCAATATAAAGAGAGAGAAAAAGTAACATTTTATTGGTGTCAACACCACTTGGCTTTCAGAGGCTAATCATGACCATTGATCTTAGTGGGTGGCCATCAGACAGTTTGGGCAAGGTAGATGAAGATCATCTCCTCTCGATCATATCAAAAGGTAAAAATGTGTCTAAAGATCCTCCTTTGAATCATCCGCTGAGTATGGGACCACTAAGAGAATCTAAACCGGTGATTTCTCTTTGGCGTAATCATAGGGATGTGGTGCCCATTCGTAATGGGACCAAGATTATCTGGGTACCGCATAAGATCAAACGTTGAGATTGCACACACACATCTATGTGGGACCCAGTGTTGATCATAAAGATTCAAGGGAAATGATTTATTCGCTCCTGTTTCTTCCCCGAGCCACCCCGTTTATTATTAAAAAAAAAGTAATCATAAATACACTAGAGGAGTGGCATTTTCCGACTACTATGGGATTGGATCGAATATGCAAGCAGAATGCAGAGCCCTTCTAGATGGCCTCAGATTACGTAAAAAAACTAAATGTGTGTCATCTCTATTTTATTGAATCCGATAGCGGCCCAATCAAGGTTTCAGATACCATGGAAAATTAATTACTTTTGGAATGAGATTAAGGAGTTAATGCAGGATCTTTCTCCAGCCATAACTCACATTCAACTAGAGGTCAACAGAACAGCTAACACCTCGGCCAACGAGGGGGGTGTTTTACTCAAGATAACAAGCAGTACTACAAATTGAAAGATCTTCCCAGAGTAGCGAGAGGAGCAAACAGATGTGATAGATTGGACTTACCTAATCTGAGGATGATAGTTTTTCCTTAATCACTTACCTAATCTGAGGATGATAGTTTTTCCTTAATCATATTTCGATATATGTTTAGTATAGATTGCTTTTAGATTATTTTTGGGTCCTGTTGCGGCCAAGTGGCTTTGGAAGAGCTGAAGTGAGGGGAAAGTAGCTATGATGTACTGTTCTTTGCAGAAGGTAACAGATGGTCAGATGACCAACTCGGAGTAGTTTCTCCGGAAAGACCCTCCGATGCTTAAGTCAGTGATTGAAACAGATGATATAAGGACTATGAATAGTAAATTTGATTTTTATTTTTGGGTCGGATTAGGGTTGATATGAGATGGTATTGGGTCCCAGTTCTCCCACCAATGGAAACGGGGAAATCACCAACTTTTATGGTCCATCCACATGAGATGGTATTGGGTCCCACACTTATTCCACCAAATGGAAATTGGCCCATCACTCTCTCATGCTCCCTTTCAAATGAGACACATCTAGTAAGTAGACAATAAAATTTGGATTAAAAGGGGCTTCCATTTCTCATTCCCAAATATTCCTCCTACACAGGTGAAAAACAGAGAAAATGGGTAACAACACATTAACCCACCTTTGCAATGAATAAATTAACAAAAGGAGTATTATTTTTCTAAAACCCTCCATAAAATTACACATCCATCAACCTCCAACAAATTCCAAACAGACAATTATAATTTATAAGTAAACTCCCTGACAAAACAAACAAATTAATTTTTAAAAAAAAAGTAAACGAATCTAATAAATAAATAATCAATACAATATAGCCGACTGAAAATCTTCTACACCCCATCCGTGCACATTAGCCAAAGCCCGAACATTTTCATTTTTCAGTGGCCGTGAAGTCCGGCCCATCCTTGCCGAGATCCATCGAAGATTTCGCCGACACTGGAGGAACGGCATACCGGGCCGAGAAACCTCGGAATCCGTTAAACTCATCCTCAGAATTACCATTTTGCCCATGGCCTTCGTCGAAATTAAGGGCGTAACTCAAAGGATCGTATTGGAATTTACCTTGTTTTCCTCCCGTTCTGATGTTCTTGTTAAATCGCCTTATAAAAGTCTTCCATTTGGGCCCCGCCACGATCTCAGACAATTCTCTCACCTTTTTCCAACCCTTTTCCCACCATCTCTCTTCGTTCTCGGACTTACGGATCCGACCCCACCAGATCGATCCTGATCCGACGGTGTTGGATCGATCGGACTGGAAGCACGGTATCCAGAAGCAGCATCCTCTTTTCGAGAAGATTAGATCGGCTTCATCTCCTAATTCAATTGCCTTCTGGTTCGCGAAATCTGGATTCTCCGCCGTCTGAGAATCAACGGCCATGGAGAAAAAAGAGAAGGGGAGAAGAGAAAGAAAGGGATTTAAGGTAGCAGGAAAAGCAAGGAAAGGGGATCCTTGCCTGATTCCTGCAAACCCTAACCCTAATTCTTCTTTTTTATTCTCTCTCTGCCTTTGGTATGAGAGAGAGAGAGAGAGAGAGAGAGATTGGTAACGTTGTGGTTTTGGGTTGGAATCGTTATATTAGACGGGGTGTCAGGAAATTGCCAGCTGTCGATGACGTGGAAATTTCTAACGGTTCGATATTGGAAAAATGACTATATTTATTCGCGGTCCGTTGTATCTCGCTAAATCCGCTCTCCTTTTCTTATTAACGGTCGGAAAAAGAAAATTAGAAGCGAAAAGAAGAATAGAAAATGTGGGTTGTGTGTTGCGATTTCTGAAATTGTAACGGTTGGATCGAGTGATGTGATGTGGCCCACATTGAAATTGGAGGGACGTTAACGAATGTGACAATATTGAATTGGTGGACCCCACTCATAAACAAATGTGACACTAATGAAGTGGTGGACCCCACTCATGTGCCCAATCCGACGGGGTATCTAGATGTGGTGGGCCCAAGATTAGGACATTTAGACGATTTGCCCTAACATAGTGGGGTCAGATGTAGTTGCCCGCACAACCAGAATAAGACAAAAAATGTGTCCGAGCTGGCAGCAGGTAATGAGATGTGGTGCGGCCTATATTAAGATCCAAGATGTCCATTGACATTAGATGATGATATGTGGGCCCCATTTCTACGTGTATTCATATCCTCCACTGAAAACCCTTTGGCTCTAGTTAGATAGCAAATCACCGTTTATGGGAAACAAAACAGAGAGAGATCAGCCCCTTCTCGGTGTGTGAACTTGAAGTCCGGTACTTTTTCAAATAGTACAGTGGGGCCCGCTTCATATGATGATCCAAACTGTTCATTCATTGGGCCACAACGTAATCCTAACCTTCTAATATATGGGAGGGACTGCACATTATACACACCTCTAGAGATCGGAGGGTTAGGATCATCCTGGAGTGATGATGAACTGGATACATCTTATTTACATTGTGGCCCAACAAATGAACGGTTCGGATCATCATTTGAAGTGGGCCCCAATGTTCTATTTGAAAAATACTAGACATCGCTCTCACTTACCATGTAAAATCTCTGAGAAAGAGAGTTCAAAGTGACATGAACGAATTGTTTGAAGTAATGTTTAATGAAATTTTCAAGATAATCACAAAGAAGTTATGCATAGGAAATCGGTTCGGGATTTGACCAAGAGCAAGCGGTTAAGCTTCTGATTTTCCACGAGTTCTGCTGTATCTCTCATTCATGTATGGACAAAATAGAGTTTTTGTTTTCCTTATTTTTGAGCAACTTGGTACAATCCCCACACATGCGGCCCTCTCAATTTTCTTCCTCTCCAACTCTCCCAAACCGAGAGGGAAATTGTTGATTTGTCCTTGCTCAACCACATCTTGGTTATTCACTTTGTAAGCTACCCGTATATGCATAGCAAGGACTTTATGAAATACAAAAAAATGAGAAGCCACAATCATTCAAAAAAAAAAAAAAAACAGAGTGGAAGAAAGGAAAAAAGATGAGAAACCAGACAATCTCACACAACTTAGAGAACGACTTATGTAGAAGCATGCCATTTTATAGCATTAAAAGATAACACAAATCTGCAGCACAGGTGGCCGGTTACACTTTTTCAACTAGTACCATGATTGTAGTTTGTAATGTGTGTGTGAGTTGTTGTGCTTCTGGTTTGAATAAGCCAATATACAATCTATTTCTATGATTTGAAACTCCAACTTCGAACATACAGCCCTTGTAATATTTTCCAAGTATATCAGAGCAGTTTATGCTTGTCATTTCATCAAAAGAGAAGGGTATTTTTATCATAAAAAATGCATCCTTCTAAAGATGGAAGAATAGAGGGTGATGTGAGTGTGGTGCAGTGACCAGTTCACAAAAGGGCATACTTAGCTCAGTAACCTATGTTGTACCCTCCATAATTTGGACAATGTTCAGTGGAAAAGATGCCTATTATTTATATCTAAAAAAAGGACAAAAAAAGAAAAGCAGAAAACTGCCTAAAAACATCAGACCATAATGCAAGTTCTAACAGTAAGAAGATAAAAGAATTTCAAACTTAAAACATGCAAATAAGGTCATAGCATAATAGAGTGGCAACTTTAAGAGCTGAAACAAATCAGAAAATCTAACACACAGAGGGAACAAAAAGAACTTAATCTTATCAGAGAAAATGGTACTTGTATACCTGCCCATGTTGGCTATTATTGAGATTCAAACTTTGTGTAACTGATCTTTTACCACTGGCAGGAAGAATATTACTGCTAGCTGGATCCAAGTGTACTTGGGCAAACTGTCAACTAAATACACTTTGAGTGTCACAATTCTTGGGGGTTCAACGTGAAAGCAAAGATCCCACATGCATGGGAAAAGTAGTGGGATGTGGATGGACTTTATAAGGATTTGGGCACCCAACCCTTAGTGACTAGCTTTTGGGGTGAGTTCTACCCGGGTCCCAACAACAATGACAGGTTGCAGGGAATTACATAAGACAAACTGAAACAGTATAAAAGAGTATCCCTGAGATTTATGGGGAATGAAATTTGAAATCTTGCACTTTCCAATTTTGTAGTGAATTGTAAGTCATTTAGAAGATGGAACTTAATGCAATATTTTTAGGGAAATGATATATTATCCCCCCCCCCCTCATTTTTTTATTACTTGGGACAGTCCCCTCTAGTGTAAAACAGTAGTCCTAAATACATTAGAAGGGGCTGCCCCAAGTAAAAATAAAGGGGCTAATAGATCACTTGCCTGTTTTTAGTCTGAACGTTACTCTGTGTTGGTTCTTGTTCTTGGCCTTTTATTAACAGAAGTTGGCTTCAATTGTTCATAGAAATGGAAAAGGTTTTAGACTTGTTCCGTCATGTTGCTCCTTTTGGGGTATGGTGTGGAGTTTTGGCCTCTTTGAAGTCATTAGTGGAAAGTCCCTGTGGGGTTTGCAAATTGCAAGTCAAGGAGAACTGGTGAGGAATTCAAAGACTTTAAGAGACCCTCTTTGAATGCCATCGACCTTATTTGTAAATAATATTATTTTAATTAAATCTTTTTTTTTATAAAAGGGACTTTAAGGCCTCTTTGAAAGCCATTAACTTTAACCATTTCTAAAATCTCTTATTATAAACAATATTTACAAATAATCACATTTATCTTGAAAACCCCATATAAGATTATATGCAAATAACTTTTAGGGCTTCCTTTGATGCCTCCAAAGTTGGGCCAAATTTGCAAATAAGATTATATTTTAAGTTTAGTCTAATTCGTAAATTGGACATTGAATCCACTATGGAAGGAATTAACAATGGCTTGAGGCCTAAATTGCAATTTGGTAATTTCAAATGGGAGCAACAAACCCTGACTGTGTACAAAGATATAGAGAAAGACAGATTTCACAACACAAGAAAATCCTCTTCTCAAATAGTGAAACCAAAGTTTACACTAGCCCAAGATGAACAACCAAGTAGAAGAAGAACAATGCCCAAAAGAGATGTGCTTCAATATATGATAGAAAGAACAACACTACAAGATAAACAACAGTAAAAAGAAGAAAGCTTCAAGAGGAAAGCTTGCACACAAGAGAGCTTCAATGGAGCTTCAATGGAGGTCTAGGTTGTGGAGAATCTCTACCAAAATGAAGTTAATGAGAATTTTGCTTGGTCAAGGAAAGTAAAGAGAAGTAATAGCTTTGGTAGGAGATAGTGGGTATGGAAAAATGGTGATTTTAATATTAGGATACTGGGTTTAGAGTTTCAAGTAGGGTTTGAATTTGAAATAGGAAGTAGTGGGAAAAGTTGTAGCAAACATGTGTGGCTCACACATGTGCAAGCTAGGCAAAAAGACCAACATGCCCATGGAAACAAAAGTACATATTTGCCCTCACTACATCTCTCAAAATAAAAATAAAATAAAGCAACCAAAAAATACACTTTAAAATTAGCACTCGTCCTTAAAGTGATTTTTTGGAAACTACTCCAAGCTTACCCCGAAGTAGCTCAAATGGTCCTTTGAAAAGTGACTTAGTAAAGATATCGGCAATGTTCTCTTTGCTCCTCACTTCCGCTACACCAATTGTACCATCTAACACTTTTTCACGAATGAAATGATGCTCGATCTCAATATGCTTTGTTCTTGCATGACAAACCGGATTTGTGGCAAGTTTGAGTGCACTTTGGTTGTCACCAAGAATAGTCGTCGCCTTGTGAATAGGTAAATGAACATCTTCAATCAACCGCCGCAACCAAACACATTCTTGAGACGCAAGAGCGGCGGCCTTATATTCCGCTTCCGTTGTTGAAAGAGACACCGAATCTTGTTTCTTGCTACACCAAGAAACACCCGCCGATCCACACAAAAACACATAACCGGAAGTAGATCTTCGATCATCCAAGTCCCCCTCCATAATCGGCATCGGTAAATCCATTCAACACAAAACCAACTCCTCTTTTGTAAAATAACCCAGAGTCAAGGGTAGAATTCACATACTTCAAAATCCTCTTTGCCGCCTCCAAGTGTGGTTTCCGTGACGCTTGCATATAGCGACTAACAAGCCCAACGGAAAATGAAATATCGGGTTTTGTGATAGTCAAGTAGATGAGACTACCCACAAGAGCACAATATGGTCGTGCATCCGGAAGAAGCTTGCCTTCTCCCCGCCTTATCTTTATGTTGGAATCAAGAGGAGTAGAGGATCATTTACTTTGACTCATCCCAAATCTTCCAACTAATTTCTCCGCATAGCCTTTTTGAGAAACTAGAACATCATCCTTCAAGGTCTCCACCTCCAAGACAAGAAAGTGACTTAGCTCTCCCAAGTCTTTCATCTCAAAACGAATAGATAGCCCCTCCCTTAGCTTTGCAACCTCAACATCATTGTTGCCGGTAACTATCATGTCGTCGACGTAAAGAAGCACAATAACAAGCAAGCCTTTATCTTTCTTCACAAATAAACTAAAATCGGAGTTGGAAGCAAAATAACAACAAAATTGCAAGTATTCGACAATCTTACCATACCATGCCCTTGGAGCTTGCTTCAACCCATAAAGAGCTTTCTTGAGCTTGCAAACATGAGCTTGCTTCAACCCATAAAGAGATTCATGGCAATAGGAGAGAATCCCTGAGATTCCGGTCATTCACCGGCCCCAACTATGATACCGGCAACGACCACGGCATCGCCGCCTCTGACGTAATCTCCAATATCCATCAAATCATTTGACACGTCGCCACCCAAAAGCATGACAGATCCCCATCACTTTCCAACCCATAAACATACGGGACCTCTCAGGGCCATACAGGGCATCCGTTGCTTGCTACCTCACTGATAAGCGCCGCTCCCCCAAATAGCACGTCACATCAATCACCTACCACTCCTTTCAGCCATACCACGGTCCAAAAGCGCCTAATCACCTCTATCCCTTAGCATTAGTACTCTTCTGTGTATAAAATGAGAAGAATTCTTTGGATTTGAAGAAAAATATGAAAATGAATAAAATAATTAAAAAAATAAATACCCCATGAATTGGTTATCCCTAAACGAGTCATGGCCTCTGCAATTTAAGAATCTCTCTGTCGAATGGCATGTTCTCCCCGGTGAGAATTTTCATTTGTTTTTCTTTTTGAATAAGTAATAAGAATAAGAGGTTGGTTGCTTTATCTATGTTCCGCGTGTCGTCCTGTGTCAGTTGTCGACCCTCCATCTATAGGGATATATAAAAGCTCTATGTATTATTTATATTTTTATGGATGTTGTTTATGTTTTAGTTCCAAACAATTTTTTCTTTCCTTTTTTGTTTGGATGATGATTATACTACTGAACAGCCCGGTTACAGAGGTGGTCAAGAAGCAAAGTCCAATCAAACCAGTGATACAAAATGCAATATTAAAATGTATCACTTAGAGGCCTATCTAGATCCAACAGCAACTCTGGGCAGGACTCAGAGACGTTTGAATACATGGATTTTACAATACATGTTTTTAGCCTATAAAACATGGATTATAAAATCCAAGCTTTAGATTGTAAAATCCAGGATTTTACAATTCTAGATTATAAAATCCATTTGTCCAAACGACCCATAAGAGTCATTCTGTTGTCATTTGTCTCTACCGAATGCATCTTTGTATCTTATTATATCTTTTTTATCTAGCTAGGGGGTGAATCTGGCACCAATCCAGATCTACATCTGTAACTCCCCACAATCGTTTTCATTTAAATGAATACAAACTGAATTTGGTGTGTAAGCAACTAGCATTCAAATCTATTGATGGTCGTGGGCTCGTGGCGGAGTGACATTAGGAGCCTAATCTCCTTTTCTCACCCTTTCTTCCTTCATTTCACAACTCTTAATCTTGCCGTCACTCTCCTTCCATAGATCATGATGATTCATGGAGTACCATACCTTCACAACAATACTTCAAAAACAAAACCTACAACCAATTCAATTGTTGGCCATTGCATAAGTCAATAAGTGCAAATCCCTCATCTTAGATGTATCATACTTTGCACTTCATACGGATAAAGGTAAGCAGCCAAGACTTTATCTAGCATTTTTTTTTCCATTTCAACCTACAAAGCTGTTTCCAAATCTACTACATTGACAACTATCCATTGGTTTGTCTTCATAGAAAAGCTATAAATAACAAAGTTCATACTATTACCAGCTACTATTCGAAATGGTTAACATGTATCTAAGATGCAAACAGAGATAAAAGGCAAGTATCCTATCATTACAATTCCAGAAGTCCCCACATGGATATTCATAACTTCTCATACATGATTTATTCGAAGAGTATGTAAGTAAGAAACAGAATACTGATTAGAAATTTATCTCACTTACCTTTCCGGTATCAGAAACTAAATTTTGCCCGCATTTTCTTTGATTCGTACTTTAAATAAAATCCATCCATGTTCCCCTGAAGCTCCTGATTCATTCTGAAGAAACTGAAAAACAGCAATATTCAGATGCTTAAATAGCTGATCCATTGGTGACCCGCCATAATATTTGTTTCTAATAGTTTTCACTTTGGTTAATTTTTATTACTATGAGGGCAGTAACCTAATATGAGATGCAACTTCACCATTTATCTCTACACAAAATAGTTCAAAGCTACAAATCTAGTTCAGAAAACTGAAAACTTTCAATATAACTTCTGTTGTGGGACGGAATCGGGGTGTCCTTAAAGATGAGCATGGTGGGGTGTTGTGGGCTTTTGCGGGGTCAATTGGAGTTGCCGACTGTAGCAAGGTGGAGGTGAGGGCGGTACATCAAGGTATCAAATTGTTCGAGGAGAGAAAGGTTGATCTCAATCGAGTGATGGTGGAAGGTGACTCTCTTAATGTCATTTGGTGGCTTGCCGGTGCACATTCCTTCCCTTGGTGATTCGTGGATTATTTCAATGAGATAAATCATCTTCCATCTCCCTTCGTCATGTAAGGAGATCGGCCAATTGTGAGGCGGATAATCTTGCCAAAAGTGGTGTGGGACTCGTATCCCTTGAATTGTTTGACTTTCTTCCCCATGATACCTTTTGGTATCTCATTTGTACTCTCATTTTTCTCTTTCTTTGTATTCTTTGACCTTTTCTGGTTTTATTAATGAAATTTTGACCATTCAAAAAAAAAAAAAACTTCTTTGTTGTTTAACCCTTGCAGTTATTTGAGTATCAATTGAAATGGTCTGATAAGACGGATTACCACACAGAGAAAGATTTCCTCTGGTATTATTTATAACTAGTAGTCCCTTATATGATTATTTTAAACATTTTCACTTGAATATTTTATTTCCCCATTTCCTTTTGCCCTATCATATCAATCAGAAGGTAACTAAAATTCTAATGCCAAACAACTCACTCTACTGAAGACTGCAATTAAAGAAATAGTAACCTAGCCCTGTTCATCTATGTTCTTCCGGAAAAAAAGTCATTACATAAATTTTCAGAATGCAACAACCACAATCCACAAGGGTGGAGGATAAAATGCAAAGTTAAAAGACAAAGCAGAATAACATTGAACAGCTACAAGCAGCTATCAGAGGCAAGCCAACCAAGTTGACGTACCTGAAATAATAATCTAATATACCACAGAGGCAATTCTGAAACATATTGAAATGATCAGTACCAAACCAAAATAATGAAACCCGTAAATTTCATGACTCAAAGCAACTGATTCACTCACAAACATTAATCCAAGGCCCTATAACACACCTCTTCCTATGATCCCAAAGTCCATTGGCTGGAAAAATTAATGTACTCAACATTATTTATGAAAAATTAATGTTCACGTGTTTGTGTGTACATGAAAAAAGTTTAGAACTCTCAGAAAACTGGTGAGTACAGCATGGCAGAAGTTAACATAAACACACATCGTTCAATGAGTAATTGTATGTCATACACCTGAACTGCACGAACATGATTTAGTGTAACTATGATTATATTATTATTATTATCATCATCATCATACAAATATAGAATATTAAAATGTGGAAAGAATAGCAAAGTAGAAAACACCTCAAATCAAAGGATCTTCACAAACTTCCAAATTTTCTAATAGGAGAAAATTCCTCACATTAAAGGATCTTCACAAACGATAAGAAAATCCTCGGCTTCATCCCCAGTGCTATAAAAATTGTGCTCTCTCCTTGGTACTAGAAAAACAGAATACAGAAAAATATGAGAAATTGAGCAAAAATTTCAAAGTTGTCATATATATAAAGAAGAAAAAACCTCCAAAATCCATTTATAATTACCTCTTAAAAGAACAGGTAGATGAAAATCTCAAAATAGCTGTAGTTGAAACCGATAAATTCTCCAAAACAGAGTGACGAAATTCAGAAAGTTCTGAGAGAGAGAGAAGGATTTCATGGGTCTGTTTGGGGAAGTTACTGAGAGAGAGAGAGAGAGAGAGAGAGAGAGAGAGCAATTTCGTGTGTTTAGGGTTTTGGTCAAAAGGGTGTATGCGTTGAAGTCAGCGTGAACAGTAAAAATCCCATCTAGCTATATATAATATGCGTCCGTGTGTGTCTTTGAGTGAAGTAGAGGGGATGAGATTATTGATATGTTGATTAGACAGGCACAGAACCCACAAAAGAAACCTAAGCAATGAATGCCAGGGATAATGAGAATGAGAAACAATAAATCACCTTGATTATGCCTTGATCAGATACTTTGCACAGTCCGTTTACCTATGAACCTTTTAGTCAACAGATTGTTGTTTGGTGTTCACATTCACAGTCAACAGATTGTTGTTTGAGTGTATAGTAAACAACAAAATCTACAATTTTTCCAGACGAGTTGATAGATGGAACAACCAATCCATTTCATAATACAGAAAGAACATTGGAAACAATAATAGATAAATTATATAATTTGTAATCAGGACAGACATATTATGATGACAAGACTACTACAGCTAGTTCCTCTATAAACTCTCTTACAAATTCTCCCATCTTCCCTATTATTGGAAAACAGTTGCAGTAAGGCCCGAATGCATCAAACCATATATGTCATCCCAACCTGCAAGATGTTGATATGCGGCACACTCATATTTGCCGCACCAGCTCTGCAATTCCTTCTTAGGAATGCATAGAAATAATTTATAATTAGCTTCTTGAGGAACCATGACTCCTTCCTTGCCCTTACGTCTCCATGCGCAAGTAGATATGTAAACCCAGATTCCATAGCTTCTCGAAGGGCTGAAAGTTCATATTCCAAGCTCGGGTCTTCTTCCGATGACATTACACTCGATGGCAACATAGACACAGCTTCTTCTGAAGTAGAAGTCCTCACATCAGACATTAGTAGAATTTGAAGATCCTGAAAATCACTCGGTTCCCCCGATTCCTTAGACGTCAAGCTCGGCAGCCTCCCAACTTGAGGCGTCAGCCAGGGAGGAAGTGGAGTTTGGCTCTCTCCGTTTTCGGACTCCATGTCCAATTCCATCTCCATTAAATTTTCCTCCAGTGCAAGTTCTTGAGCCTCCCTTCTCAAGAACTTCACAAGGCTCTCGACCAAAAGCTGCTCAAATGCATGATGGTCTTCTTTCCTGATATCTTTGTATCCATAACGGGCAATGCAACGGAACATGTGGTAGTCTTTTGGGCATAACCTTCTGAACAAAAACCTTTCCTCTTGAGGAACGACCGGAACTGGGACATACTTAATGCAGACAAACACAATTGTCGAGTGGATAGCTGGAAGGCTGAGAAGAAACTGAACAAAAATTGAGGGAATGCCCTGAACCAGCTCATTGTACAATAATCCTATCCCAGGGACTCTAACAGTTCCGAGTGTGGATCCAAGTTCAAGCATGAAATCCATTGAGACCTTCTCCGTTATCTCATTCTGATATTTCAATACACTTCCATAGTTCCAAGTGTACATCACACACAGAAAACAAGAAGCAAAAACAAGCGGGAGCCAACCACCCTCCATGATCTTTGTCAAGACTGAAGATAAGTAGATGAGCTCAACTGTCCCGAATATGGCAGGGAACCACAGAGCCAGAAATAGGTTGGTCTGCCATATCAGAAGCATTACAAGTGTTACTAATGTAGTGCTCACCAACATCACCCCAACCTCTGCAATGCCTGCAAGAAGAACAATTTGATTAGATAAGTATGCCTCCTAAAGTCTCCCATCATTCTGTATGGAACAGAGAGTGAATTGAAGTCCTTTTGCGTGAGGCAGTTGTAAGCAGGGTTTAAAATTGAAGTCCTGTATGGAACAGAGAGTGAATTGAAGTCCTTTTCAGTTAGGCAGTTGTAAGCAAGGTTTAAAATTTCAGTTTCGGTGTCAGTATAGGCAAACACTTGCTGAAACCGCCTGAAATTTCGGAAGAAATTTTGGAAAACTCAAAAAATTTCTGAAAAAAAAAGGCTAAAATTTAGGAAATTTTCTGAAATTTCAGCCAAAATCTGGGCTGACACCGAATTCATGTACTTTCGGTGTCGGTTTTAAACCATGGTTGTAAGAAGATATTACTTTAGCTTGTATAAATACAAAATCTACCATTCTTTTGTTACTAAAACAAAACAGTGTAGTTATACTGGAGGATTTATACGCAAAATGTTTTGAGTATAAATACTTAACCGTATGCGTTGGCTATTTCATTGGTACTTCTGAAAGAAGCAACCACGGCTATGCACATAATCATCAGAAACCAGTTGATTACAGGAATGTAGATCTGACCCATGAACCTCCGGGAGGTGTGAACTATCTTGAGCCTCGGGAAGCAACCAAGAGCCATGGACTGTTTCACGCATGAAAATGTTGCTGATATCATGGCCTGACTAGCAATCATGGCTGCCAGTGTGGCTATCACAAAGACTGGCCAGAACAAACCACCTGTTCACGCGCATTCGAATATAAAATAGGTTCAAAGTTAATAACTAACCTAATTCCCTTTCTTGAGAAAATGTCTGAAAATATCGAACATGGGCCAGGATATAGAACCATGGTATTAAATTTCAGTCGAAATACCGAAATTTCGGGCGGCACTGACACTGAAAGCACATTGAATCGTTTTGTACCGACTTTCGGCCAAAATTTCGGTATTTCAGCTGAAATTTCAGTTTAAGCCACAGTCGAAACCAAAATTGTAAACCCTGTATAGAACTGATGGCAACAAGAAGAAAATCATTTTCCTTTGGTTACCATCTTATGCTAGTGATCAGTGATTCCATCAATGCATGTATATTATTAGCAGAAAGGATACTAAGGAGAAGCGCAGCACTCTTTCCAAAAATTGAAACATGACTAGCAGCAATTTCAGACAAAGCTTACCTGGAACAGAATCGTAGAATACCATTTCAACCAAAGTTGGATTTTTTATTAGAAATGCAGCTTGGCCCATGTAAGCTAAAAGAAGGCAAGGGAATACCACACACGTGAAGGCAATCTGTGAGAACCAGACATATCCAAAGAAAGAGTTAGCACCTTTGAGTTGTGTAGACCCATGAAAGAAGACGAAACAAGAGATCCCAAATAAAAAAGAAATCAGAAAAAAAAAAAAAAAAATGGGACTTTCCTGTATAGATTTTACAGAGAAATGGCCTAGATCAGCAAACATTGCTTCAGATCCTGCAGTCACATATAACCATTTATTTTTTATGTCAAATGCCAATAGGAACATAACCTCCAAAAAAAAGTTCCACAATCTAACAATCTAGCAACAAATGTCTGGAACTTTGGTTTGTGGAAAATTCGATATCATATCTGAATAAATGTCATGGTGGATTCAATAAATCTTCAGGTTCCCAATCCTACCAATGGAAGACAAGTTTTAAGAAAAAATTCTTACACTTATAATTAAAATAGTAAAATGCAGGTCAAGCATTAATGCATTATTACTTTGGCAAATAAGTTTTTAAGGGAAGTTCCCATTATGGTTAAGTATGGGCCAAATTCAAGAAATGTTAAGTTGGTGAAAATGAAAAATCAATTTCAAGAATGAGATGTGTTTGAGTTAATTTTAATATCTTGAAATTGTAGTTGGAAAGTGTTTTCAAGATCTTGGAAGATCTTGAATTTGGTTTAAATATATCGCAAATGTGGAATGCCTCATTCACAAAATTGGTAATTGGCCTAACGAAATTGGTAGACAGGAACAGAGCCATGGTTGTCCTAAGGAAACACCAAAAAGGTCAGCTGTTCTCAACTTGTCTCTGCGAATCCTGGATATGAGTTCATATGAGTTTATCCTCCAAGAGCTTAGCATTTCCCTCAAAAAACAGAGCAAAGAAATTCCTGAAGAAAAAGAACTCAAAATACAAATTCAACAAGCAACAAATAGCCCTTAGTAAAAAGAACTTAATGCCATTAATGAGCCCTAACTTGAACTCCTCACTCCTCAAACAGTTCGTATAGTTTTCCCTGTGCTTGTCATCTTATCTTGCTTCTGTCATCTTATCTCTTCTCTTTTTTCCTTTTTAATAGCTAAAATTTTATTAAAGAAAAGGGGAAGGATCCCAATGATCGTGATGGCCGAACAAGAGAAATCACTCACTTTTGTGGGCTGTTCCTCTCTCTTCTTGGGAGATGAGGTTGAGGAAACCCTAATTTTATTAATACAATCAAACTACTTTCTACGATTGCTTAGTGCAATCAGATTGGATTTCATGGATTGTTCCTCCCTCTTCTTGCAAGATTTTGTAGGGACAATGCCATGAACGACAGTAATCAATTACATCTCACCATTCAATTATCACAGCCGGAAGCCTCATGGAATATTATTCAAGGATTTGCACCCAATTCACAACATAGATTCATGGAACGATAACTAGCTACAGGTGTAGACATAACAAAGAATATGAAATAAGCAAAAGTAGGAAGAGCAAATCTTGTGAAGAAAATTTAGAGACCAGATAATCCAGATGAGTAGTTTGAAAAGAGGATTTCTGAGGAAACAAACATAAATAGCAATTAAAGAGGCCTAAGGACGAGATAACCTGTAATGCACAAAACAACACCCCCAAGAGCTGACCATGCCTTTGTACTGTTCCTCTTGAAAAATAAATAGATATAAACTGGATTGAATGCCCTTAGAACAGTGATATCATATGTAATTATGTTGTATATCCCAATGGATCCCAGGGAGAAGAACCAAATTGCCAGAACAGGAGAGAAGATGAAACCAACTTTGCGAGTCCCAAACCTCTGCACGCTAAACAGTGCCGCAAGGATTATAATCGAAACAATTACGACAGCATCTGAAAACAACAGAGTTTAAATCAACCTGCGTCATAGATTAGACAGTGGTAATGAAATCCTTATGAAGAATCTCTGAGTCGGGGTTATAAATTGTATGATCATAAATACCTACAAATGAACATGGTTTTAAATTTCGGCCGAACTTTCGGATTTCAGTTGGGACCGAAACCACCAAAATCCAAAATTTTGGTCAGAGACCCAAATTTTGGCCAAAATTTCAGTAACTATTTCAGAAATTTCGGTAATTTCGGCAGAAATATCGGTTTTGGCTGTGTCCAAAACCGAAATTTAAATCCTTGTGAATGACAAAAAATGGATGGAAAAAAAGACAACTAACCTGTACCAAATCCAGAAATTTCGTCCTGCAAGCCACTGACAGCAGACATAACTACAACAATGGAAAAGGACCGTGTGCATAAATGAGATCTTAGTAGCAAATAGACAACAATGTAAAATGCAAGTACATAAGGAACATTCAACATACCCGACATTGCCGGAGTAAGAATGCCGTCCCCAATGATCATGGAAGTGCCCATCAGAACCAAGAGCAATAAAAGAGTTTTTAAAGAGGATCTTTGTTCCAAGCTGTCTTTTATATTCAGTGCCCTTTCCAACTCAGGAGTGGGCAGCTTGAGCCGAAAATTTGAGATTTGTTCATCAGCACGCTGTTGATTTGGTAGCAAATTAACTTTTGCATATCTGCAAATCAATGAATATAATGCAAACGTGCCTCCTGTAGTTACAGTAATGAATTTCAGGCTCAGTACCATACTAGGATTAATAAATATAATAATCACAAATACAGATTAATAAGTACAAAAAAATACAGAAAAGAGTTACGCTCTGCAACATAAAATCTTGCATGGTTTGAACAGCAGGATATAAATTATTTGAAGAGAAAGAATCGATTCAGATTCATAAATCCATACCTTCACCATTATCATTAGCTCTGAGCACTATGAAAATATATTTTGCGAAGGGAAGGAGTGCAATTGTGTACATCACTAACGATAAAGCTCCCAAGACATCAACTTCTGAGTTTATCGGCACCTTGCTGAATACATCACTGAAGACATATAACGGACTTGTTCCCAAGTCACCATAGACCACACCAAGAGTTTGAAATGCCAGTGCAAGGGTACCCCAGAAAGAGAGTTCCTGAGTTAAAAATATATTTAAGTAAACAGGAAGAGAAAAAAGTGCCCTTGCCACTGAAGACATGCATTTGAGATTGATCATCCCATGCCAGTAGTAATTAAATGTATGAATTAATCAAACATTTTTTTGTCCCGAGACTGGACAAGTGGTTCATATTATCGATGCAATTCAGTTAGTTTATGGTTTGCCATCCATAATCAAGGTCATTGTTTCCTAGCAGGTATTAGTAATTGTTCATGAATTTCTAATTGATGATCTAGATGTTCTATTTTTTTCTGCAAACACATAGGTCTACCTCCTTTTCCTTCTTCTTCTTTTTTTTGAATGGTGGGTCTACCTCCTTTTCCTGGTTAGCTATCAGCAATTGGAAACTTGCTATAGATAAATAATTCCACAGGGATTTTATGTTGCAGCAAAATGTGCTGTAGGAGTCACTGTTCTGCCTTATATCAGCCTAAATAATATTGGGCATTCTACACTGCCCTATTTTGTTTTACTAGGAGTACAGTGATTGTATATAACCAGCTCAGTCAGCAGATTTGGATATAAGGACAGCAATGCTGCCATGCTTTAATTAGGCCTTCAGTGAAACCTTTTACATTTTACCAAATTCAAGCTTTTCTTGAGCTTCCAGACTTATCAACGTAGATGATTTCGAACAGGAATCCCCCACTTAATCCTGTTCTGATTGCCCTAAGCAAAACCTTTGGATGCACCAGAGCCAATCCATGTCTTTACGGAATCGAGTTTTCCATTATGAGACATGCACCCATGGCTTACGCTAGACCAATCTATCTTGCAGATGTTACCGAGGCAGCTGAGAGCATGGTTTTAAATTTCGACGGAAATCCGAAATTTGGCGAATTTTCGAATTTCGGCCTTCACCAAATTTCGAGAATTTCGGTACGAAATTTCGAGATAATGCAAATTTTTTAAAAAAAAAGAAACATTACAAAATTTCGACTGAAATTTTGGAATTTCAGGGGTCCGAAACCAGTACCGGAACCGAAATTTTAAACCACTGCTGAGAGTGATGGATTTTAAACACAATCTCCTCTCCTGTCTAATCCTTCCACAGTTCCACCAATGCCTCTTGCAAATTAACCACTTAATTTATGCACTGGATTAACATAGACAAGGTACCTCCATTGTACTTTTTCAGACCATAGTTTCAAAACTCCCCCGCATGACCGCATCACTGTGGACTCCCCCAAGTTTACTCCATTTACCCTGGCCACGTCCTTGTCCGAGTCCACATTTTTCCTTACAAATTCAAACAAAACTCCTTTGACTCTCTCGAGTTATGACCACATCAACCAAGTACTCGACCATGTGGTGCTGAATCGACTAGGATTTGTTTTGGCCGTGTTTTGACCCACATCCGCATTTTGAAACACTGTTTTAGACATTTCGGTAAGAATTTTGGCCCTCACACTGTAATTCCTTAGCTGCTCTTGAGGAAGAGCACAATAACATCTCCATTCTCTATTCAACTTCGAAAGACCAGCTAAATAAACTAAATGGTAAGCTGTTATATATTATAAAATATAGTATATTACTAATAGTGTATTTGGTATTATAAATTATATTATATTATAATAATATGTTTTGAAGGGAAAAAGTCATAGTTTTTTAGACTTGTACAAGTTCCCTCCATTAATTTGAAGGGAAAAATCAAAGTCTTGAAAGTTGTGCAAAGTTCCCTCCATCTTTTTCATTTGGAATCTTTTCAAATGCTTTGTTGGAATTATTTGAAATTTGGTGAATCCCACATGGAGATTTAGGATTCAAACTCCTTCACTCATTCATCTATAAATAGGAGATAGTTTCACTCATCTCATTCAAGTTCTGTGGAGCTCTTTCTCTTTGAGAGAGCACCATGAGAGAACTGTAAGTAATAATAATTATTAATATATATATATGAGAAAACAGTTCCTACACATATGTGTAGATAGGTTATCTACACACTAGCTTAAAATACAGTGGGGGCCACATTATTTGGGTGATCCAAACCATTCATTTTTAAGGCCCTCACATAGATAGGGTGTCCACAAAAAATCAGATCCATAGGATCATCCTAACCATTCGAACTGTGGAGGCAAAAAATAGACTAATTTGTGAAGGTTTAAAGACATCCATTTTACCTCCACAAATCGTAGGGTTGGGATGATCCTATGGATCTGATTTTTTGTAGACACCCAATCTATGTGAGGGCCTTTAAAATGGATGGCTTGGATCACCCAAACAATGTGGGCCCCCACTGTATTTCAAGCTAGTGTGTAGAGAACTCTCTACACATATGTGTAGGAACCATTTTCTCTCTCTCTCTCTCTCTCTCTCTCTCTCTCTCTCTCTCTATATATATATATATATATATATATATATATATATATATATATATATATAGAAAACGGTTCCTACACACATGTGTAGACAAGTTATCTACGCACTACCTTAAAATACAGTGGAGGGCATATTGTTTGGGTGATCCAAACCATTCATTTGATTGGCCCTCACATAGATTGGGTGTCCACAAAAAATCAGCTCCATAGGATCATCCCAACTCTATGATTTATGGAGGTAAAATGGACGTGCATAAACCTTCACAAATCTATCCATTTTTTGCCTCCACGGTTCGAAGGGTTAGGATGATCCTATGGAGCTGATTTTTTGTGGACACCCTATCTATGTGAGGGCCAATCAAATGAATGGTTTGGATCAGCCAAATAATGTGGGCCTCCGCTGTATTTTAAGGTAGTGTGTAGATAACTTATTTACACGTGTGTGTAGAAACCGTTCTCTCTCTCTCTCTCTCTCTCTCTCTCTCTCTCTCTCTCTCTCTCTCTCTCTCTATATATATATATATATATATATATAGAAAAAGAAGAAGAAAGGAAGGAACGACGAAGAAATAAAAAGATGGTTAAGGCCTAACGGCTATAACTTTCATTTAAACAAAAGAGTTTAAATTATATTTGAAGAGTTGCGCCTCTTCTTTAGAAGGGTGCGAGTCTCTTCATGAGAGGGTGTCTTAGCACCGATTCAGAGTCTATAAAAAGACTCGATCCGAGTTTGCTAAGAATCTTCTTCTTCAATCGTTTTCTTCTCTCTTTCATATACGTTTAAATTTTTTTTCTGAGTGGGTTCTGATTCGTGAGAATACAGGAAGTGCAATCATGTTAAAATTCTCGGTGTTGGGCATTGTATCCTGGAGATAGAATTTCAAGAGTCCATTTGCATCTATACGTGGGAAATTACTATCTTAAAGATAGCTTCCTGGAAGTGCCTTGCCTAATTAAGTCTTCTGTTCTATTTTCTGCATTCTGTTCCGTCTTATTTTCTACAACAATAGCACCCATTTCACATGAATGCAAAAAAAATAAGAAAAAAAAAAAAAGTGGAAGTGGATACTCCACTAGGTACTTCAATCAATCCAAAACCAATCGCGTACAATCCACACCCAATTTAAACTACAATACATGTTTCAAACACACAGTGGAAGCAACAAAGAAGACCATATAAAACACCACCTAGGGTTGCAAGTTTGGCCCTGTGAGCCCTGACCCACCAAACCCGCCCTGAGCCCGAACAGGGTCAAGGTTGGAAAATCTGACCCTGAGGACGGGTTTGGGTACATTTTTTTTTGCCCTGACTCAGGGTCGGGTCGGGTTGGGTTCAGGGTAACCCTGAACCCGACCCGCCCCGACCCCCTTTACACTTTACCCCGGCCCGCCCTGACCGACCCGCCCGGCCCTGTTTACACTTTACCCGCGGCCCACCCTTGAGCCTTTCTGTTTTTCATTTCTCCATCTATTGGGTTTTGGTTATGTATTTATCACCAAAAATCATATATCAATTAGAATAATAGATTGTGTAGAAGTATTTTGATTTTTTACAATAAAACAGACCGAAAACATGTAACATTGCCCGGCTCGGTCCGACCCAAGCAGGGCCAGCCTGGCCCGGCCAGGGCCGATCAGGGCGGGAAAGGGTTGGGCTGAACCCTGTAGCGCGGGCATTGGGTTGAGGATTTTCGGCCCTGACTCAGGGTCAGGGCGGGTCAGGAGTAAGATAATGGCAGCTAGGGTTGGGCTAGGGTTTTGCAAAACCCGACCCAACTCGACCCTGCTGCAGCCCTAACACCACCCATGTATAAAATCAAGAACCAAATGAGATTTCACACAAGACAAAAAAAAAAGCATTAAAAAATCCAAGAAGATAACATAAAAGTAGAACTTAAAAACTACCTTGGAACGGTGGCTATGAGAATCAGATACAGACATAGCTTCAACGTCAAAGGAATCTACTGTCTTGGGTTTTTTGGATAGCCTCCTTCTAACACTCCCATATTCTTCCCTCTGCTCCTCTTCGAGCAGAGGCCAATGTGATGATTCTGAATCTACTTCACTACCATCGACCCATCTAGAATCCGAACCCGCCAAAGGAACACTCTCCTCAATCCCACAGTCCATTTTCTTCTCCAGTTCAACGGCAAGTGATGAAAAAACCTTGGAAATTTTTCAGCTTTCTGTTCATCCCGGCAAAAAACCCATCAAAACCCAATTGCAGAAACGCGCCCATAATTGAAAACTCAATGACAAGCACCAATGGGCACTCCAAGAAGTACAAATTTTACACGCAATCTCAGTGTATAACCATCTCAGATTGGTAGACATGCTTACAGACACGGTCAATCCGGTCAATTTCCACACTCTTTTACCTGCCTTTCTAATCCCTCTTGTCTGACTTTTAGCTAGAAATACAATCATTTATAAGAAGAGAACAACACACATTCCTAACAATTGTGGAGGGTATTTTGGTCATTTAGATAGCTTTCGTTAGCTGTGACGTTGTCGTGTTGAACGACTGGTATGAATTTGTGGAGTGGGTCCCACTGAAATGAAGATCATATGTACCGAAACGAGTGGATAAGGCCCAATGCAACCCTGCCACAACATGTTTTACATTTGCCGCACGTTTGAATTTGACCCAGGTTTTTTGGAAAAGTTTGCAAGGAAAAAACTTGTGAATATTGTTAGAAAAATGCGAAGTTTTGTCTAAATTGTGAATAAAGGGTAGTGATTTGAAAATTGTAAAAAAGGTGTTGTCAGGTGAGAGAAGATGGCTTTTAGGACAAATATACCCCTCTTACCTTTTTTTTCTTTCCACATTTTTGCACCTATCCCTATGCACTTATTACCTTCTCACCTACCACCTTCTTCTTCCTCAAGACTTTTCTAATGTGGAAAACTCCATGGAAGGGTTTTGAAGGTTGTCATTTACAACAGGATTTGGTAATCATGAGGGAGAGAGAGAGAGAATCGGACTTCCGAGTCGGACTCTTTGAATAGGGTTTGGTAATTATGAAGGTTGCCATTTACAACAGGGTTTGATAATCCATTTTCTTTGCATTTTTTATTCTAAAACATCAAAATAAAGCTTCAATTTATAGTTGCCTGCATGACACTAAGATCAAAATGTATATTCCTATTATCCTTCGAATTTTTACTCAATTTGAAAATAAAAATCTTTGGAATTATTCTTATTCTACTGGCTTCCGTCGGAAATCCGAACAAAACTTCGGACTTCCGAATGGAAGGCAGTATACATAACCAAAATATTAGTTACATTCGGAAGTCCAAACGTTCGGACTTCCGACGGAAGACAGTCAAACTTTATAGTTCGGTAATTGTCATATGTAAGTGCATCATTTTGGTATTTTTTCGTAATTTTAATACTTTGCTTCTTTTTTTTCGTAATTTTTCATTTAAAACTTAGCAGTTCAGCCACAAATTCGTAATGATTACTATTTTTTGCAAGTAATGATTATTATTTTTTGCAATTATGCTTTTGCTAGCCACCTTTGTACCCATATTATTTCTGTCAATATTTGCATCAAAGGATGGGCCACAAGCCGAGAAGTTGCCTAGACAAAGGTGGCTAACAAAATCCCATAAAAAAAAAGGAAAATGTTATCCACACTAATGTGTTTTGATGAGGGCACTCCTCATTTAATTAAAAGTACTGTATGGCCCGCCATAGGATGATCCAAAGCGTCAATTAGATGGGCCACACCTAAATTGGTTGTGTCCCAAAAATCATTTCCATAGGTTGATCCTAACCCTCCAATCTATAGAGGGTTAGGACCAACCCTCTAACATTCTGATCAGAGGGTTAGGATAAACCTACGGAAATGCTTTTTGGGGCACAACCTATTTAGGCTGTGGCCCATCTAATGAACGATTTGGATCATCCTATGGTGCGGGGCATACCGTACTTTTAATAAAGTGAGGAGTGTCCTCATCAAAATACGGTAGTGCGGATATCATTTTCCAAAAACATCTTAAAAAATACGGGAAAAATCTGGGTGACACGCGGGTCGACCCGGCCCATACGGGCCCGGCGTGGGAACCACATTTTCTACCCCGGAACCATTAGGGAACCAAATTTTATACCTTGGAACCACTAGGGAATCACATTTTATACTCCGAAACCACTAGGGAACCACATTTTCTACCCCGGAACCACTAGAGAACCACATTTTATACACCGGAACCACTAGGGAACCACATTTTATACCTCAGAACCATTACAGAACCACATTTTATACCTCGGAACCACTATGGAACCACATTTTATACCTCGGAACCACTAGGGAACCACATTTTATACCCTCGAACCACTACCGAACCACATTTTATGCTTCAGAACCACTAGGGAACCACATTTTCTACCACAGAACCACTAGGAAAAAACATTTTATACCTCAGAACCACTAAGGAACCATATTTTCTACTCCGGAACCACTAGGGAACCACATTTTCTACTCCGGGACCACTAGGAAACCACATTTTCTACCCCGGAACCATTAGGGAACCACATTTTATACCTCGGAACCACTAAGAAACCACATTTTATACCTCGAAAACCACTACGGAATCACATTCTATACTCCGGAACCACCACGGAACCACATTTTATACCCCGGAACCACTAGGGAACCACATTTTATACATAGCAACCACTAGTGAACCACATTTTATACCTCGGAACAGCTAGGGAACCACATTTTATACCCCGGAACCACTAGGGAACCACATTTTATATCCCGGAACCACTACGAAACCATATTTTATACCCCAGAACCACTACAGAACCACATTTTATACATCAGAACCACTAGGGAACCACAATTTCTACCCCGAAACCACTACAGAACCACATTTTATACCTCGAAACCATTAGGGAACAAGATTTTCTACCCCGGAACCACTACAGAACCACATTTTATACCCCGGAACCACTACGGAACCACATTTTCTACCACAGAACCACTAGGGAACCACATTTTATACCTTGGAACCACTAGGGAACCACAATTTCTACCCCGAAACCACTGGGGAACCACATTTTTTACTAGGGAACCACATTTTATACCTCGACACCACTAGGGAACCACATTTTATACCCTGGAACCACTATGGAAGCACCATTTATACCTCAGAACCACTAGGGAACCCCATTTACACCCCAGAACCACCAGGGAATCGCATTTTATACCTCGAAACCACTGGGGAACCACATTTTATTTCCCGGAACCACTAGGGAACCACATTTTATACCCGAAAACCACTACGGAACCACATTTTATACCTCAGAACCACTACGAAACCACATTTTATACCCCGGAACCAATATGGAACCACATTTTCTACCACCGAACCACTAGGGAACCACATTTTATACCTCGGAACCATTAGGGAACCACAATTTCTACCCTGAAACCACATTTTATACTAGGGAACCACATTTTATACCTCGGAACCACTAGGGAACCACATTTTATACCCTGGAACCACTATGGAAGCACCATTTATACCTCGGAACCACTAGGGAACCCCATTTACACCCCAGAACCACCAGGGAATCACATTTTATACATCGGAACCACTAGGAAACCACATTTTATTCCCCGGAACCACTATGGAACCACATTTTATACCCCGGAACCACTACGGAACCGCATTTTATACCCCAAAACCACTACGGAATCACATTTTATATCCCGAAACCACATTTTCTACCACAGAACCACTAGGGAACCACATTTTATACCTCGGAACCACTAGGGAACCACAATTTCTACCCCGGAACCACTTGGGAACCACATTTTATACTAGGGAACCACTAAGGAACCACATTTTATACCTCAGAACCACTAGGGAACCACATTTTATACCCTAGAACCACTATGGAACCACCATTTACACCTCGGAACCACTAGGGAACCCCATTTACACCCCGGAACTACTAGAGAATCACATTTTATACCTCATAACCACTAGGGAACCACATTTTATACCCCGGAACTGTTAGGGAACCACATTTTATACCCCGGAACCACTAGAGAACCACATTTCGTACCATGAAACCACTAGGGAACCACATTTTATATCTCAGAACCATTAGGGAAGTGAGCTAAAAAGGTGATAGGGTAGGTGAAAATGCATAAGGAAGTGAGCTAAAAAGGTGAAGGGAAAAAGAGAAGGGAGGGTATTCTTGTCCTTAGGGATTTCTAAAAGCACTGACAACCCCTATTTCACAAATAAAAAGAACGTACCCTTACTTGACAATTTAACCAAAACTTTGCATTTTTCTAACAATTTTTCCAAAAAACTTTTCCAGAATTGTCTGCTTTTCCTTGTTTGATCACACATTATAAAGTAAAGTTCAGCTAGCTTGGTTCGGGCTTTGTTTAAAGAGACCTTCAGAGCCATATCCCTCTAAATAATCCATAATCACGTATGTATGATTCATTTTAGGTTTTGACTTGTTCGAAACCGCCGTTGATCTTTCACCGATCGGAAAAATTAAAAATCTTGCATAAATAAGATGGAGAAAATATCTATACCAAATAATAACTACCAAAATGGAGTAAAAGAAATAAATCGCACGCATCGGCACCACAAAATGGATTACATCCACCGACAAAGGCAACTCTCAAATCTACTTTTTTAAACCAAATAGTACAATGTTACCTCCACACCTTTAAAAGCCACCGAAAACCCCTTCTCTCCAACATTATATGGAACCACAAAGCAACCCCAAATCTCTACCACTGAGCACGGGAAAAATTTTCATTGGAAAACCCTCCAACACTATGCTTGGCGTGCAATGAAAAACTAATACATAAGGAGAATGGAAGAAAAGGAACACACATTGAGTAACCAAGAAGAAAAACCTTTCTCTTGCTTCACCACAAAAGGTTTCCTAGAGCTCTGAGAGAAAACCCCTCTTTTCTTGCCCTAATTTTCTCCTCATTGCCTCTCTCCTTTATCTTTCTTTCTTTTCTCAAAACCGTATATAAAGAGAAATAGTTCTACATCCCGCTTAAGTACCAAGTGGGGCCCACTAAAAAAACTAAAAAAAAGAAAACAAATGATTGGTGCTCCATGCATCATCATTTTAACACCGAGGCATCCTGGCATGCCTCGGAAATCGTCTTAGTATGATGATCCTAACCCTTCGAGCGTGGATGTTTCAATGTCATTAGAGTTTTGAACCCCCCCCCCCCCCTTCTCTGTTTGGATATGTGGATTTCATAATCCAGGTTTTAATTTGAAAGCAATGTAGAATTCTATAGGGAAATGATTTATGCGCTCCCGTGTTTTGATAAACATGCACTCCACTTGTTTGCCGTACAATATTTAAAGGGATGCTAGAGGATATTATGGTTCTCGAAAAGCTCGTAAACCCCTCTAAATACTACATGACAAACAAGTGAGTGCATGTATATCAAAACATTGTAGCGTTGAAATCATTTTCCATTCTATATTTTACAATGGAAATAGGTTGCAGATGCGGGGGAAGTACCGAAGTAGATTGCATATGAAGGGTCTAAGTAAAAAATAAAGGTTTTAGAAATCTCATAATGGGGTGGAGATTTCTAAAACCTAGAAAGAGCTGCAATCTCCTACTCTCTCGCTCGAGAAAAAGAAGGGCGAGAAATTATAGAACGACGGACGGTCTCCTTCTTCCCTCGTGTTCCATCCACGATTTTGAGGAAATCCAAGATTCTAAAATCCATGTATCCAAACGGCCCCTTTGACACTGTCCATTCTACTCCAAATATATTGGAAGGTTGGGATCATCTTGATGCAAGCTCACATGAGCATGTCATTCATGCCATGTGGCAAGGATGGACCATCCCAAGAGGGCCTACAAGTAGCCCAATTTTGGCAATATCCACAAGAGAGCAACCGGTCAAAGCTTCCTCACATATCTTCTTTTATTCTTAGGAGGTTTCTCTTTTGCCCATTGATCGAGGAGCACTTTCCATTATAAATTATTTTATATTATCTTTTTTTACACAGTTCTTTATTTTAGAAATATGCTGTATTGAGTCCCTGCTATAATAGTATATATTAGTATGTTGTCTAATGGGCAATGTTGCCTAGTAGTTAATTCTTTACTTAGCTTATTACTCTATTTGGAGAATGAATGTTATTATTCGATAGGAATTGAAAGAGGAGATCAGTTTTTACTTTTGAATAAAATTTAATGCAAAGAAGAAGAAATATTTTAATCTTTCCCTCTCTATTTGTACTCGTAAGGCTACAGGCTTCTCCCATTTGTGATTGAATTCCGCATTTACCATTGTACGGGGCTACATTACATCCTAACTCCTAAGAAGATAGAATTGTGGCATACAAACCATACACGATAGGGACCAACAAAAGAATTGTGTTGACCATTTTAGGCCAATTCGTTTTGAATTTCGAGATGACCAAATTTAAACACAATTTTCAGTCTAATAATCAGCTCTCGACACGGAATCGATTCTCAAATTCCAAAACGAACATGACCTTGAGTAAGGCCAGGTCTGTCCTATTATAGAATAGTAGGGGCACTTTTGTCAAGAAAAATATTCTAACTTTGGCCTAATATGGAGGGATGGCAAGGGACTTCTTAGAAACGGATAACCGTTGGATGGTTGAATTATCCATGTTTGCCCATGATCCGTCTTTAATGGGGGCCCATTAGATGGACGATTAAGATCATGACACACGAGGTCACATGCGTTGAACGGCACACACAAATATATGCCGTTTCGGATATGAAGGTATTTCGGTCAGGCTCGGTCCCTAATGTGTCGCTTAAGAAAATACGCACCCAGCGTATTTTAGCCAGAAGTAAATGCCACCTATAAAATACACCATCCTTTTTCATAATAATAATAAGAGCCCGTCGTGCCTCAATCTAGGGTTTTCAAACCCGGCCAAAACCCTCTCACTTATCTACCAGGCCGTGAGGGATTTGCGAAGAAAATAGAGGAAAAACCCGTTATTTCTCTGATTCGTTCGTTCAAGGTGAGCCGAAACTTTATTTTCTCTCCAACTTCTCTTCCTTCTGTTTTTTCCCCTCGATTTGGATTATGGAGATATATTTTCTTTCTTTTAGTTATTTCGATTAGATGGGCTCTGTTTATCGGCTCCAGCTACATGATTGATTGAGGGTTATTTTTAACGATTTCTGGATAGCGTTTAGCTTTTGAAACTGGATTTGTGCTATCTTGCACTTGTTGTGTTACCGTCTTTACACTCCACAGGAGTGCCTATTATTATTGTTGTTCTTCGTTTTGTTATTGTTAATTATTATTAGGGATTTGCTAGGGAATTTCGCGGAAAGGCAATTCGCGTTGACTTTTCACAAGAGAACAGCCACGCACGCAGGTTCTCTTTTCATCAGATTTTGTCCTGTTCATGTAATTCATCTGAGGTGGCTGTTCTCTCATGCCGCGAAATGCCTTTCCATGAGAATCCCTAGCAAATTCCTTATTGCTATCATTATTTTGACTACTATTAATAGATGGGAATTATAGGATATGCTTGATCTGAACAAAATGATAGGTGGGCCATTGTACAGTGATCGAGATCTGTGGCCCACGATGCATGTGTCTTGTTCCAAGAGCCTCTCTCATCGTATTTCCGTTACTGTTATGTTAGTTGTCTGCAAATGGGAAGCTGGGAAAAAACTTATAAGCCATGGTTCACATGCTGTGGGTAAACCATAGCTGCCAGAAATGCCTTGTGGGAGCCGGAAACGAGTTTCGGAAGAGTGAAAAATGGGTAAATGCTTCAAAAATGCATGAGAAACGTATGAGAACCATATGAAAAGCTTATGTGAACACGTGTGAGACGCATGAAGGGCGTGTTAGAACCATTCAAAAGAAAAAAGGTGTGTTAGAAATGTGTAGAAAACCTGGGTTGCTGAACATATCTGCCAACTTTTCCTCATGCTCCAAGTATGCGAAGAGCTCTTTGGCTCCCTTCTCTTTTCCTGTGAAATAGAGGCCTAAGAATCAACTAACCCTTAGCATGGTAGATTCGGCCCAATCCCCACAAATGTTCTCGAGATCCCATGTCCCAATTCCCACATCTATCAGAAGCTATGATCTGTGAACACGGACATGGAGTGTTTTACACAACAATCTCCCAAAATCTAGAAACAGGGACACGGCTACAATAGAAAGTATGTATAATCGTCGTTCGTGGATACAGATTCGTGTGTCAAGTTTCGAGAGGGATACGGGGTGTCTGACGGCAACCCCTAAAAATCTAAAAATGGTGGCACGTCCATACACGTACATACATATAGAATTACTGATTACTATCATAATTTGCAATAATATAAATACAATATTCATTTAACAAACTAATAAATCTTTGGATTAATCAACTATAGTCTAAAACAATCACAAGAGAATCAAATAACAAGGCATTTATCAATTTAATCTAGCTCTCTTCCGTATCCAATATGCTGCAAGTAAAGGAGACCAATAGGATACAATGAATATAATGTTGGAATAAGAGTTTGTTTAGGATTTTATGTTTTGGGGATGGGATTTCATATAATAGCAAACATTAGTTAAAGAAGAGCTAAAGGAAGAGTTAAATCAATATTCAATAGAAAAATAGAATAGAATGTTACACTTTTTTTTTGAATGGTAAGAATAATTTTATTGAAACCAAAAGGATCAAGATGATCCCCACGAATACAAGAAGAAGTTACAAAAGGTAAAAGAGAAATAGAATAGAATGAGTCAATGACACACTTAATATTGCAAATGTGTTGTCACATCCACATTAAGTCCTTTTAGCAGTATATTTAAGCATTGAAAGGAGTGTCGACACGTGTGGACACGCATGTCGTGTTGTGTCCAACTCCGACACGACACACGTGTCAGCAATAAATTCAAAGCGTTGGCTAAATCATAGATCATAAGGCAATATAACGGATTGGCTTAGCTCTCACTTCACCTGACAAGATCCACTGCGTAGGACCCCTGCCTCCTGATTCCTTCACCCATCTGAGCTCCCTAGAATCTTTCTCCACAACCCGCTGAATGGGGGCAAGACTAACCGCTCCAACGATAGACAAATCAGTCACTAAATTTGTGGTCTGGACATCCATCGTCTGTGGCATATGTTGTGATCCACCAGACAATAGGGGCATCCATCGTGGAAGCCTCAATGATTAATGTACGCACAACACTGGCTCTGATTTCTATCTACTTGGGTTTGTAGCTCACCAAACTCGATCACTTCTGGTTGCTTGCGTCCATCTACACCTCCTAACTCATTGCACATAGACCACACTCCAAGTTGTCCGAGAGAAACTTGTTTTCGGCCGCCCGAGCCTCTTTGCCGTAGGAAAAAACCGAAGGATCCCATCTAATTCATCACCACATGTAGCAGACCCCATAGTCCTATGAGATTCTCCAAACACAGGGGAAGAAGTGGTGGGGCCAGGGCATAAGGTGTAGTTGGCACTTGGGTCCTATCGGCTGGTGATGCTAGCTTCCCTACAACTTAACGTCTGGATGACATGACAATTGGGGCTTGGCGTGCAAGAAGGCAAGTGATCAAATGTCAAAATCGCCTCTATCAACTCCTGAGCGTGCACATCCACCTCTTATCAATAAAAAAAAGAGCATCTGCATCTCGAGTTAGCCAATCACCAAACATTTTGGACCTCTTTATTGCAAGTTGCAACCCTCTAATCTGTCATGGATCTCTTTTATAGCATCCACAAATCTCTATGGGAAAGAGATCCCCCACCTCACCCATCTAACTACATAGACGGAATCTCTCTTAATGATAATCTGGTCAATCTAAGATACATGCACCGGTCTGACCCCATGAAGAATAGCTCTAACCTCCTCCATGTTTATCTTCTTTAAACCTCTCTTTTGACATGGCGTTCGCCTCTCTTGGAATTTGATTGAAGGAGACACTGAAAGTGAAGGTCTCCAAGTCTCCAACCCCCCTCACCGCTGCAAAGATTAATGTAGAAGCTGACAATGGCCTCCTCAATCACGGATTACACAAGAATGCCATTGATAGATAAGGTGCATCTATAGTAGAGTTAATTTTAACCATTAAAAAAAACGAGTTAATTTTATTCAATATGCATGGCAATATTAAGGTGGCCGATATCAATCCTCGTATGGAAATTGGAAACTTGTCTACTTGGCCACTCAAT
Organism: Tasmannia lanceolata; assembly: GCF_043159265.1. Taxonomy (NCBI): domain Eukaryota; kingdom Viridiplantae; phylum Streptophyta; class Magnoliopsida; order Canellales; family Winteraceae; genus Tasmannia; species Tasmannia lanceolata. The sequence continues at coordinate 2,124,820 of NW_027518695.1, read as the reverse complement.
GGCTGGGATTGTCTTGCTGCCTAACATCTTATACTGGACCAATACTTGATAGTATGAATGATCTCTGGCAATGAAATCTGCCATGAGCTCTAGCAATGAATTTCATCGAGTAACAAGTATCTCTGAGGCGTGTTGCTCGGTTGGATGCTTTGACTTTTTTATTATTATTTATGATGTTATCAAGGGCTAATAAAAGGGATCTTTCACTTAAATGTTTTTTTTTGTTGTTCAATATATTTCTACTCTGTTGTTCTAGGTAATGAAAATTGCCGGAGTCTTGAAGATGCCAGTCAATGGCTATTATCAAACATGAAATGTTCAATTTACACTATGTGCTGGATTCAGTTTCTTATATTTTATTATGTTTTATATTTCTTTGGATTAGGATCTTCTTGGTCTCCTATCATGTCTCGAGTGTATGTTGGAAACTTGGATCCACGAGTCACTGAAAGAGAATTAGAAGATGAATTTCGAGCTTACGGTGTACTTCGGAGGTAAAGTTTGATAGGTTTGATATTTGGATATTTTTACTGACATCTTGTGACTGATTATGCATCTTTTTTGCTGCACTCTGAAAACTTTTGGTCAATATTCTCATCCACGTTAGCTTTTCTATTTTGCTTTTCGTTCTTTCCTCCAAAATTGACTATAACAATTATTTGTATGCTATGCTGATGATGTCGAGATAGCTAATTCTAGAAACATGATCTGTCTGTTTCCAATATGTAGAGGACTTCTATTTTTGCGGTTTATCATTTGCTTTCCCCAATTCCTATAATTTTTTTCTTCGAATGACTTCCTTAATTTCTCTTTGCCATTGTGCTGCCAAATTCCAGCTCTTGTTGTTATTATGGTGATGATATACTGTTGTAGGATCTTATTCTTTTCTCAATCCCATTATCATAATTCACTAGTATTATTGAATGGGTTGTTTTATGACTTGTTTTTAACATCAATGGATTTTAGAAGCTAAATGTGTTTGGTGTATGTCCTGGTCTAGATGCGAGCCATTGACCTACTGCTTCTGTCTTGGTTCTGCTAGGTGTTTTTGATCTTGAATGAATTGAGCTACAAAATTGAACTTACAAAATAAAGTTAAACACCAGGACCCTTTAAGACCTATGTCACAAATATCTCTGATATTTTCAAAATACAGTGTTTTTATCGCGAGATTTTGATAAACCGACAAAATCCCGAATCAATCCCGAGATTTTAAAAATATAGTGATAGTTTAGTTTTTATCATAAAATATCCCGATATTATCCCGACTTTTTTACTATTTTTTATTTATATTTTTTCTTAAATTTAATTTTTTTATATATTTTTAAATAATTTTATTTTTACCGTTTATTTCCTGATATAAACCCGAAAAAAATAATAAAAATTAATATATCCCGAGATTTTCCCTTGCCGAGAAATTCCTGAGAACGGCATTTGTGACACAGTTTAAGACATATATTGCCTTAAGAGGAGACATGCATCCAGAATTAAGGCAAATGATACCAGATAGAGTGATAGACGGTCATTTACCAACTAATGCTCAGCTCATTAACCATATCTTTTGAAGATGGACTATTTATTATTTAATACAGTGTTAGGCAGTTGAAATTTATCAAATACAAGATTCTCCCTACATGCTTCAGGTTCTAGTGCATGCTTGGGCCATATGCAAGGTTTTAAATGTCGGTTTTGGCCACTCCCGAAACCAAAATATTCAGTTTAGGTGGGAATTTCGGCCAAAATCATGTAAAAATTTGACAAAAATTCCGATTTTCTTAAAATTTCCACCGAAAAGCACAAACTTTCTGTAATTTCAGTGGAAATCTTTACATTTCATGGAATTCTTTGACATTTTGGTAGAAATTTTGTAAATAAGGGTGAAAAACAAAGTTTTGGTTGAAATTTCTGCCGAAATTTTAGATTTCGGCGAGAAATCATGTAAAAATCCGATTCAATGTAATTTTGGTTTTGGTCCAAACCAAAACCGAAATATTTCGGCCAAAATTTTGGATTTCTGCCGAAACCTAAAACTATGGCCATATGATGAATATGGTGTGTGCCATTACTCATTAGCATCCACTAGGAGAGGACACCTCATACTTTGATGCATACGCCTTATTTACACTTTCTAAGAAACTTCCATACTTCTCTTTCTTGGCTCTTTCCCTCTCTCTCAGTTAGTAAGAAATACATTGCGTTACCAAATGACTACTATCGTGGTTTAGAGACGTATTCAGGATTTTCGAGGACCCAATTCGGTCCGATATGGACAAAACCAGATGCGATGAGTACAGATGTTGTGTATCGGTTTGGGAACTGTTTGATACAATTCCTGGTTTGGATTTTAAAAACTTGATAGTGCGTCAAAAAAGGGAAGACTGGATTAGATGAATGATCCTGGATGACTAAGTTATTATGACGCAGCCATGTTTTGCAATTTGTTAGCTGGGAAATTGTCATGTGGTTATGTGACATCGATTCGGCTCAGATGGACGCAAGTAGGAGAAGATCCACCATCAGGGAATTGAACTCTGTTTCTTGAGGGGAACTCATCCAAAATCTCTAAAATGATATTTTTGCCATTCAGAAGGCTAACAGACTAAATTTCACCATGAATTTCCAAAGCTAGGGAGATTCTATTGATAGCAGATTACAATTAAATAATCTTCTTCTATTCAGACTGGTTGACATGGTAGGTCATATGTCCCCACAACACCAATACTCAGTCTCAATTACATGACTGGCCCTATTGGCATGTGTAAGCCTATGGAACTACGACAACTCTATTTGAGGCATTCCCACCATATCCAACATGTGCTTCTCTTTTTCCGTTCAAACTTGTTGAGAAAATCCACTGAGCAAATCCGATCTGACCATGCACAAATAAACGGAAAAGTAAAAGTAAACACAAGGTACAAGATGAACACCGAAATTTTACGTGGTTCGGCTAAGATGCCTACATCCATGGGCAAGAATACGATCTTCCACTATGAGAAAAACAATATACAAGGATTACAACAAACCGGCAACCCTTTCCTAGATCTCTCAACCAAGATTTTACAAGAGAGTAACCCGAGAAAAACCCAAGAAGAAGGCCCACTAGGAACTTGAGAAAACCCAAGAGGAAAAACCCGAGAAGAAGCCAACATCTTCTAACTTCATCGTATCATTACCATATAATAAAGTCAAGGTTGTCATACGAATCAAGAAGCGAAGCAAGAAGCAAAAAGGGCGACACTGTGACTTCTTTGATTCCCACCATGAGCAATCAACCCATGCTCTTGACTCCCATCAAGAACATGTTTCTTCCACATTTCATTCGAAAAGAGTGACATTGTGACTTCTAGCTTTATCGTATCCTTACCATATGATAAAGTCGTCACCGGGTTGTCACACGTATCAAGAAGCGAAGTAAGAAGCAAAAAAGGGCCTTGTCTTCTTCCTTCAACTTTTCATCAACCTTGTGGAGCTGATCCACAAGCCCATTGAATGCAGTAATGTGCTCTAGAAGATTCCTGCCTTCCTGCATCTTCAACATGTACAACTGCCACTTCAGATACAATCGCTTGGCCAAGTTTTTGACAAGTAGAGTTTTACAACTTCTCCCATAATTTAGGCGCTTCTTCTATGACGATAAACATAACGTTTTCTGCCAGGCATAGTCGAATCATTTGAACCGCCTTCGACTCAATGTCTTTCTACTCAGTATCCATCACCCTCTCCGGCTTCCCATCATTTCCCTTCAACGCCTTAGTCAAGCTATGTTGAACAAGGATGGCCTTCACCCTCATGTGCCATAGGGTGAAACTGCCCTTTTTGTCAAATCTATCAATGTTGAATTGGGTAGAGCTCGATTTTATCGCCATCTCAAATCACCCTCGGTGTGAAGCCCTACCTCGAATGAGAATTCAGACAATCTTTCTACCTTCGACAATCACCCTAACCGCGCGATCCAACAACAATACCCACGATTGCTCCAACCGCGACCCGACGACAATCTCTCCAACCTGATTTGACAAAACCCGCCGGGCAAATCCGATCCGATCGTGCACAAATAAACGGTAAAATAAAAGTAAACACAAGCCGCAAGATGATCACCGAGATTTCACGTGTTCGGCTACGATGCCGACATCCATGGGTGTGAACACCATCTTCCACTATGTGAAAAACAATATAAAGGATCACAATGGAGTAACCCAAACCCACAAACCGGCAATCCTTTCCTTTCCTTCTCAACCAAGATCATACAAGAGATTAACCTGGGAAAAAAAAAAACCCAAGAAGAAGATTCAATATTAACCCGAGAAAACCCAAGAGGAAAAACCGAGAAGAAGCCCACCCCTCTCTTTATCTCCCCTTTTCTCTCCTAACATTCTCACAGCAAGAAAAAAACGTCTCTTGCTTTTACCTTTTATGTTTAGGGTTTCCCAAAAAACCTAAAAGACTTCTTTCTATTTTCATTTCCCACTACATACAAGAATCAAGGCAACTTTCCCAACAAAACTAATGTATTTTGTTTGAGTTTGATCCAAACAACAAGGGGAAGTTGCTAATTGTCCATACCTCCCTTTTCTGCCTTCTTATTGTTTGCATTTTCAAAGCACTATTTTAGTCTTAAGAAAATTGGTGCAACGAAATTCCAATGAAAACAATTGTCAGTCATTGGGCTTCATGTGACGAGAAGTTCCCGTTCTCACCAATCTAGCTACTTCATGTTTTTTGCAAAGAAATACATTAAGAAATACTGGAGAGAGGTCCCTCTTATAAACATCATTGATGATGCCTCTTATAAACTCCTCCACTTGGTGAAAACATAGGGGAACACTTGTCGTTTTCTCCTACCAAACGGTTCAAATTGTTAATTGGAAACAAATACGACAGACGTACTTTGTTTGTTTATTTTTTATTCCCCACAACTACACCATTTGCACCAAGGCTTTCATTAGTAATAAGTAGAGTTGAGATCAGTGAAAACATTAAACGAAAGAAATCTCCGTCTCACCCTAGGGCTGCTCCTTGCTCTAATAAGGGGAAGAGGGTTGAAACCATACATCCACATAATGGATTCCCTTCCTCTAGAGGGTTCATGTCAACCATCTTATGATATAGTGTTTCACCTTATTACAGTTCACTATTCACCAGCTAGTGGAACGCGGCCATGGTTTTAAATTTCGACCGAAATCCGAAATTTCGGGTTTCGATGGATACCGAAATCGAAATCGGTAAAACCTGAAATGGTTTATTTTGGTCAAAATTTCGTTTATCGTCCGAAATTTAAGGGGTTTCACCCAAAAATCTCGATTTATGATAATTATTTAATATTATCCCAAAATTCCGTAAGAGATAAAATAGCTGTTATTTGATTTCGTTAGATTTCATCCGAAATTTCAGTTTTGGTGAGGACCGAAATGCATTCTGAAACCGAAATTTGAAACCATGAACGCGGCTGAAGAAAATCCTAGTTGACTCGGCACGACGCGGTCGAGTACTCGGTTGATGCGGTCATAATTCGAGAGAGTCAAAGGAGTTTTTATTGACTTTGTAGGGAAAATTGTGGAACGAGAAGCGGCGCAACGTGGAACACGGCCTAGGTAAAAGGGAGTCAACTCGGGGGAGTCGACGCGAACACGGGAGAGTTTTAAAACTATGCATTTGACACTAAGATCTGGTCATGTGTGAACAGACTTCTGGCCCGACAAATAAGGCTGCAATATCAACTCCTGCACGTGTGTTTTCTAAGAACAATCGCTGGGTGGTCTGGTGATCTTAATCCCAAAGCATATGTCAACTTGATCTTTCATATGAAAACGTCTATAGTTGAGTTTTAAGAAATTTTTCTCCAGATATCATTGTCAGTAAATTTTCTCCAGATAGCAGGTGAATTTTCAAACATTACTTGGTGTGGCTTAAAAATTGCAGCCAACATGGATTGTAACTGGGGTTGTTTGTGAATGAATTTTCTTTTCTATGTTGGATTATGTGATGCCCAGTATTATGATTTTCTTGGAAAGCAGTAACTTCTACCATCTTGTTGTATGTCCATTTTAAAATAGCTTATTCAATGTCTATACTGCCCTTTATGGCTCACACTTTAAAATGTTGTAGAAAAACATAGAAAAGGTTCCCGTTTGACCTGAGGCTTTTTCGTAACACGTTAGATGTTGAAGGAAGGTAAGATGCCTATTTATATATAGTATGGGTAACCTAGCCTGATGGTGCTGGCACTGTTTATTACTATTGATGTCATCTTAGGTTATACTGTAGGCAAAGTTGTGTTCCTAGTCTCATACACTCATTGTGAATTAAAATGCAGTGTCTGGGTTGCCCGGAAGCCACCTGGCTATGCATTCGTTGAATTCGATGACCGCAGGGATGCCCTAGATGCAATCCGTGCCTTGGATGGTAAGTACAAAACATTCTTTCGATCTGCTGTTTTAAGCTCTTACTTTATCGGTGTACAGAATTTATAAATTACTTTATCTCCTACTAAAATCTTATTCGTTATGACCATACCTTTGATGAAGCTGTCTTAGTCATTCATATCTAAGGGTATTTTAGTCGTTCTATCGAAAAGGAGTGATTTCTTTGAACATGTTTAATTTAATGATCACTGGCTAAACTTCAGCTACTTGCAATTACCAAGTAATTAATGATGCTTATGCAGCTCCACTTGATATTCCTTGTCAACTAGGGGTGCAACTTGGGTGGGCTCAACCCGGAAAAAAGTTGGGTTGGGTTGAGTTCAAGTCGGGTTCGGGTTCAGGTTCGGGTTGGGTTTTCTCAACCCGGGTTGAGTTCGGGTCGGGTTCAGGTTGAGGGCTCTGGCAACCCGACCCGAGTGAACCTGACATTTTTATAATTATTTATATTTTTTAAGCTTAAAATCTCAGGTTGGGTCGGGTTGAACTCGGGTCGGGTTCTTGCAAAAAGGGTTCTTCGGGTTGGGTTGGGTCGGGTTTGGGTTGAGCAAATGGTTCCTCGGGTCGGGTTCGGGTTGGCCTCAACCCGATCCGACCCGACCCGAGTTGCACCCCTATTGTGAACTGTCTTTCTGAAAATATTGTATTTAGATTAGAATGCACATCACAATTGCCAGTGGTTGGGTTGCTATCAATCCTTCTGTTCCTCTACAACAATTTCCTAGTTTACATTTTAGGGCCCTTTTTACCCGCTTCGTTTTACAGTCAAGGAACCATGCATGAAGGGAAAGTTGTTTCTATCTTATGCGTTCTCAAATTGGGAGAATTTATCTCTTCATGGTTTTATCTACCAGGGAAAAATGGCTGGCGTGTTGAGCTTTCTCATAATTCCAAGAGTGGTGGTGGAGGCCGTGGTGGTGGTGGTGGACGTGGTCGTGGCGGGGGTGAGGATTTGAAATGTTATGAGTGTGGTGAACCTGGTCATTTTGCTCGGGAATGCCGCTTGCGCATTGGTTCTGGAGGCATGGGTAGTGGACGACGTCGAAGCCCAAGTCCTCGTTATCGTCGAAGCCCAAGTTATGGGCGCAGGTATGCTTTCACTCGTCTTTGTCCAGGAGATATGTTGCATTCATCCTACATTTGTGGGCTGTTTTAGCATTTTTTGGCACTTATCTCAGAAACTTGGTTTAGTTTATACTTCACAACTTTTGGAGTTATATTATAGTTGGGAGAGCTCTAGCCATTAGCTTGAGGAGTTGGTGATTTAATTCACAACTTTGCCCCACTTGGTTTGTTTGGGTGGTCAGCGATTTGAATCACTCAGCTGAGGCCAAGTCAAAATAATCAACCAATTTGGGAGAGTCCAAATTGAAATGAACCAATCTAACTTAACAGGGGACCGTGCCAAAGATTGCTTCCAAGGTTATCTTTGATTTGGGCGTATGATCTAAAAACCTAATATGTTGTGGGAGTTACAGTCCCCGCGGGAAAAGATCTCCAAGACGACGCAGCATATCACCTCGCCGTGGCCGTAGCTACAGCAGGTCACCACCATATCGCAGCGCTCCGCGTGATTCACCTTACTCTAATGGGTATGCCATGATTCTATTCATATGAACTTTCTTTCTGGTGCCTTTTCTTCATGTCTTTATATTTGATTGGCCGAAACTTATGTCTTTGCTTGTTTCAGAAGCCCTGTTGGCAGAGATCGACGCCGGAGTCGGAGCTGAAGTAGATTTTCCTGTTACGAGAATTGATATGATCCCAGCATTACTATACTACTGTTGGGATTGGAAGTTCCAAGACAAAAAAGCCCCTTACTATTTTCATCTTCTGCATGGAATTTGGGTTTGTTAGACAATTGAAAAATGTGCTTTGATGAGTAACTTTCTTCTCCAAAGTGGTTAGCTGTCTAGTGGAGGCTTTGGACTCCTCACTTTCAAACGACAGAACTCTCTTCAGCTTGCTGACATAAGGAGAGGTCACTTTTCTACTTTATATTGTTTTCTTATCTATTTTTACATATTTCAGTTTAGTTGTTAACTCTAATGACCATGGCTTTCTAATTTACTACTTGGTAATCATCTATGATAACCCATAGTGGGGTTTAGAACAGAGGTTTCTGAAAAATCTTACATAAACTGTGCCTTTGTGTTTGTTTTGAGGTGAGGTTCTGCTAAACGGTATCGTTCGGAACTCTCCGACACGGGTTTTCTGCATCTGTGCTTCACACCATCTACTTGTTGCTTCTTGTGCTTTTTCCTGCTTGAACACCCCGTCGAAATTGCAAAAGCTTGGAAGCTTTGGTTACGCACCACATTGTTAGATGCTCGCCCTTCTGCAACAAAATCTTTTTTGACGTTTTTCTTAGACCTTAAACGCTTAGCTATGTGATTTCAAGACAAGGAGGCTGCTCCAAGCTCTTCAGGTACTTCTCCGCGTCACGATACTAGGCAATAATCCATCTTATATATCTTCGGCTTTATGTCGGTTGTTTGCCTTCTGCGATGATACGTCCTTGAAGAAACATGCAAGGGGGATCAAATTTCGGCTGTCGTATTTGGTCTTAATGGCAGGTTTGTTATTATCGCCCCATAATTGACTTGAAGGTCTAGTGATTAATCTTTTCATATGGGTCAATCATACTTGCAACCAAGCATGTTTGCAAAGAGCCCCATAAACCAAAATAAACAGTATGGTCACCTGTTTGATTAGTGATCAAAGGAACATGTGAAACATGTTTTTTTGTATTTGCTTCCCACCATGAGTTTATTCGTCTTACAGCATTATGGTGTCTATTCTTGATTGTGGAGTTTTATTGTTTTCAGTAGCCAGTTGTTTGCCTATTTGTGCGGATGTTGCCTTCACAAAATAGGCAGGAGTCAAGCATCTTTAGTGACAGTAATACACTAATACTACTTCACTCTAACATAAGCATGTTGTATGTGCGTATTTCTGTATAGTCTGTGCCAACCATGGCTTTTGCAAGCCATAGAGCGTCTTGTTCTCCATTGTTTTCTTAAACTCCGTGTGAGTTGTGTGATGATGCTCTACAAGATAAATGGTCTTCGATGTCATATACATATCCCTGCAGTTGTACCTGAAATTTACCTTTTACCGTAATTACTCTTATTTTTTTGGTAGGTCACATAATTGTTATCTTTAAATAAAGGAAAATGCTAAACGATGATTACTCTCCTTAAAGCTTATTCGGCATTTCGGCCTCTATTTTGCCTTGCCTATGTGATTAGATTTGTTGATAAACTCGATATGAACGACAACAATGTCCCACCAAATGTTGTTAAAAACACACGGGCCATATGATGCTGAGCCCTTGTTCCATCAAGCCTGGTTTGGGCCCCGTTTGGATGTCATAAAAAAAAGGATGTAAAAGGGAATGCCCTTATTTTTTCAGCCAAAAGTTAAATGGGTGTTTGGTTTACAGGAGAAAAGATTTTTTCATAATTTGCCTTGTCAACAGCTTATTGGCCAACATGGCTCTCTCTCTCTCTCTCCATTGTCACCACCATCAACCTCAGGCCTTGTTGTATGAACAAGATATCTTGTATGAAGCGAAGTAAAGAACATGCTTCCAAGAGAACCCTAAACCCTTGTCTGGAATTCGTTGATGGTGCTTCTATGAGAAATCAAATTTCCTGTTTTAATTCTCTTCTTGCTTTCAAGAAAAAGCCTTGTCCGGTTTGATTTCTGTACAAAGCCTATGCAAGAAAGGGAGAAAACCCCTCTAAGAAAATTCTCTCCTTTTTTTTTTTGCCGCCTTAATTTTGCTCTAATCCTTGTCCAGGTGAAAACTCAAACCCTTTCAAATTACCCAATCCAATTTTTTTTCAAGCTTCCAAGATTCCAAGTTTCTAAGAACATGATTTGAAGCGTCTTTTTTTTTTTTTTTTGTCAACTTCTAATATTCCAAGCTTCTACGAAAATGATTCCAGGCTTGATTTTTGCAAACAAAGGTCCTCAAATTGTTTTCCAGCTTTTCACGTCTCTGCATTATGCTTCACTTTTCCAACGGCATCGGGAAAAACCTTCCGTGACTTTGATGGAAGGATTCTTGAATCATCCATTCTCTCTAATGGCTGGTCTAGCGTTTGGATAACCAATATGAAGAGAAAGTATAAGTAGAGCTTTGGATGTCCTTTGGATTTTAACTTATAGTCTACCGGATCCTCTCTATTTACGTGAAAACACGTAAATTGGGTGTGCCCCAAAAATCATTTCCATAGGATGATCCTAACCCTCCGATCTGAACTGGAGATTTCCAAAAATCATTTATGGAATCTTCTACAGATCGGAGGGTTAGGATCATCCTATGGAAATGATATTTGGGGCACAACATATTTACGTTGTGCCCGAACAGATGAACGGTTTGGATCATAAAAAGAAGTGGACCGTACCTACTTTTTTAGACTTCACTTGTTTTCACGGCCACCCATCATATAAATTCTCTCCATTTTAAGTACTCATTAATTGTACCAACTCCCAAAGGCATTAACTGCAAAATGATAGGAATGCATGTTGGCATGCCTGATCTTGGAACACTTTTTAATCTTCCACATAATTTAATTTCGTATATTTCTAGCCCTTGTAAGCTTATATGAGCAGAGACGTTCAAAAGTTTTGGACAATACTCAAAAACAGATGTGCAAGGGGTTTTTTTGCCCAGACCCAAAAGAATAGGGTTAGTAAATTCTCTTCTTTTGTTTTGCACGGACCCAAAAGAATGAAAACTGGGCTCATTTCAGTCTGCCTATATCCTTTGGACTATCTTACTACTGCTATAGGTGGTCTCTACTTTGAGGTAGATCTTGGCAAAGTTATAAGTCCAAAGTGATTGGGAAGTGGTGCATCTATCTCATGTATATCCATTTTAAACCAATTTTATTCATTGAAAGCCCATCTTCATTACGACTAATCTTTTCTCGTCTCTTCTTATTATTTTGATAACTTTTAATTACACTTGGGCCACGTTTGGATACTCACAAGATTTAGAATTGAATTTCTCACATTTGCAGTTGAGATTTGGAACTGGATTAGACCCTTAGATTTTCAATCAGTTACAACAATGAAAATAAATCCGATTTTCAAATATGTTATCCAAGACATTATTTGGAAATCGAAATTTTTGGCAATTACCTTCACCCCCACTGCACGTCGACGTTGCTGCTGCAGCAGCAGCCAGACATCCCTCCCTCCCTCGTACAACATGAGCATGAGGATGATTGACGTATTTTGTACCCAAAACTCAAATCCAAATACAAATACAAAAACATGAGGTATCCAAACGTGGCCTTAATTCTTGGTTATGAGAAGCTGGGAACTAATATATGACACTGTTAGTTCGTTGTCTGCCATTCTGCTAAGGGTTTCTCCATTTTAATATTCTATAAACACTGGTCATGCCAACTACATTGGGGTGAGGAATTCAAACATAGTGTGGAGTTTTACCTTGAAACTAGATCATATTCGGGTTGAATAATGTTCATTTTTAAGCACAACATCAACCCTTTGCATGCCTAATCATACTCTTACCTTAACTTTGACCCAAAGAAATTCCATTATCTTTGAGCTACAACTGCCTACTTGACATATAAAGATAAACCATTTTAAACCTCAATTTATTTTTCGGTCCGAATTCACGGTCTATTATGATGATGATGATTGCACATAAATTACAACAGCAATCCCATCTGTCAAAACTGTTGGATTCACTTAATTTTGGAATCGATTACCCTCTTTGCGAAAGATGGTAAACAGAATGCAGCAGAATGGATCTGCAAAAGAGAACCCATGTGTGAGAGAGAATAAATATGAATGCATGGAAAGGAGAATTAGGAGGACGAAAATCACCTGTGAGTTATAAAACTTCAAGGGTCCTTTCGATTTGCACTGATCTTCATTCTCGTCAATGGGATTCACTGGATGCTGGAAATCAACTGTTGGCCCCGCAGTTGAGCAAAGCATGAAACCAATCACGCCACTGCCACCATTGAACATTAACATTACCTTTAATATTTTCTAGATATAAAATCTATTTCTTAACAAGAAAACAGTAGGGAGTGCAAGTTGGGTCGATTTTTAGGAATTTGGGTTGAACTTTTACCATAAAATCGGGCGGGTTTGATTGATTCCAATTCGCTCAACCCGACCCGACCCAAGTTGCACCCCTAAATAACAGGAAGATAATTGAACCATAATGAATAACTGATTAACTGAAAAGAAGTAATATAATGTAAATAAAGTTTCAGAATCTGCCTTGGATATGTAGGTACTGTTGTCCATGCATAGTCGACAGCGCCTTTGAAAATTTGGCGGCAAACAGAAACAATGTCTTCAATAATGTGCATATGCAACCATATACTTTCTGCCTGAGTGCATACCACTCCTCCTGGGCGAAGAGCTTTGGCCACTGACTCAAAGAAGGGCTTCTCAAAAAGTTCTTGTGCCGGCCCTGATGTAGCACAAACAATTTTGGAAAAGGTTTCATACTAGTAAACATGAATGGATAGTGGACGGAACAGGTTTGAATAGGCTTTACCTATCGGATCAGAGGAATCCACTATGATTGCATCATAAGTACCTTCAGGAACCGCCTTTAAGAAAGCGACGCCTGAAAATTGAGAATCACAAAAAAGAAATCATGCATTTTTTATTTTGAAGAGATGATGCATTAACAAATGAAAAATCATGAATATACACAACAGTTTTCTCTCTCACTCGAATTTCCCCACGGAATGTTTAGAAATCTGCATTTAATCCAGAAACTGGTCTTTTAATTTCCGAGTTTCTTTCAAACAATTTAGCAAATAATTTACTGTTTTACAAAAGGTACTGATGTCCGCAGGACCATGTTTTGAAAATGGGAGGAGCTCACCTTGTTTTACATGTTTTAACCAGCTGTCAAAGGCTCCTTAGCTTTCTAGGAATTGTAACAGCCTTTGACAGATAGTTATAACATGTAAAACAAAGTGATTTCGTCCCATTATCAAAACATGGTTGTGCGGGTGTCAGTCCCCTTTATAAAAACGTGAGTCCGCACTATGCTTGGAACCAAACCAAACCAAGCAGAGCTGGCGGAGTTACAAGTCAATCAATGAGTTTTTGAACATTAGGCTTCATGGCCTGTTGCCGTTGCGAACTATTTCACTGCTGGAAGTTATGCATCTGAAGAGCTGAACCTTAGAAGCCATTAGGGGGCTGGGAATGGAGTGGAAGAATGGGCATTTTTTTGTTGCAGGTATGAGTGGCCGAGGGAAAGTCATTCAATTAAATACGTACTTTTTACCCATCCACGCCTTTTAAATACTTTTTATACATCTTTTTAAAACTTTTCGTTAGTGCTAAAGTTATCCTTATACACTGGTCAGCTGTTGGAAGTATTTCCATGCCTGATTGATGTAGCACTACTTTGCAGCCAGATTTTGACCCAGGATTATAGCCGAAGCATGAACCATAGAGGGGTGAAAAAAAAAACCATTGTTCATGACCTAGAATTGGAACCCAGTTTTAACGTAGATGGAGTCCACTTCAATGTAGGACCGTTTGACACAGATTGAGCCCATCCTTCACAAGAATGAAGAAAGATTCACTTAAGTTACTTCAGGTGAATTAGAATAAAAGAAGACCCCACGTATTGTACATGCCCACTGTTCATAGCACTGTTACAGTTCACATTACTATTCACAGGCATAGTGTTTGGGTCTGAAGTTAATTCATTTCTGTTTACAAGTCAATAGTTAGAAGGTTCAAGTATTAGAACTTTTTATTTATATATGAATGATAGATAATTTTATTAAAGAGAAAAAAGGCAAGATTGAAATGTTCGGAACAAGAAGAGAAGCCAAAAGGCAACAAAACATAACAACTCGACAAAGGGAACGCAAGAGGGCAGCGAGTCAAATAACTACAATATAAGCATGTTCACCCATGAGCGGGCAAGATGGCCCTTAGTCACATCGCACATATTATATATATTTGCATTCTTTTGTTTGAGGAGTTTTGGAACATTGAATAAAGAAAGGAAGAAGCTGGACACAAGTTTTCTTTTTTTGGCAGTTACTAGCTGATTGTGGGGTTTTATTGGAAAAGAACAATCCAAACGAATACTCCTGCTGCTATGTTTTGTAGGATTTTCATTAGATTTGACTATGACTGTAATCAACCTAGTTTCTGGTCGGGACTCTTCTTCTCTTTGATTGAGGTGTTAACAACAAAAGGTGAGTGCTATAATTTATTTTCTATTGAGAATTATTTCTAAATTGAATCAAGGTTGGATTATTCTGTTAAAATATGTAACAAAAAGCCACCCATTGACTTTTGGTTCTAATTTTTCATAAAAGTTTCAAAAAAAAAATATCATTCTTCAGCTTGACAAAGGGCTCTCTGTAGCAGACATACTCCATGTCGAAGAAGAGCTTCGATTTGGTGGTCATGGCTTCCTTCTGCTCGACAATGTATGTCGGATGAGCTGCATGTCAAAGATCTCTCGCCTGATCTGCTCGATCAAGCACTCTTTCTTTACAAGATTGTAGTTTTCACTTTAGTGGTAATGCTTTCGTTGGATTGAATATGTCTTCCATGATAAACCTTCGCAAAGGTACCTTTCGGCAGAAGCCTTCCCACCTCATACTTTTCGAACAGCAGATACCTCGGGGTGTGATGCCATTGTTGCTTTCCCCTCATCCATTTTCCCTATTTCTAAAGAAAAAATTTGTTTCGAAAGATTGTGTCCTCTTGAAAACCTCAAAAGTCACGGTAATTCTTGGATTTTTCCATACCAGGGGTATAGGCACCGGAATCCATGATAGGACAACATGCTTGTAGCCATTAGTACTTCCTAGAATGGGATCAGACTGAGTAAGGGAAAATTGGCCGGAAAAGGAAATTTCAGCTCTCTCCTCAGCTTCATTTCTTCTTCGTCTTCCTTTTCGCTTCTCTCTCTCTCTCTCTCTCTCTCTCTCTCTCTCACTCACACACACACACACACACACACACAGGCAGCCTATATACACTATATTCCCATGTGCCATACATGTGAGGCCAACCATGATTGATCTAAAACAGTCATGTTGTAGGGCACATCTTGGGCAATTCTCTACCAAGAGATTATTATGATCAAGCAATTTTTGTTCGATCAAGATCCATAAAAAAAATAGTGAAATAGATTGACCTGCAACAATCTAGACTTGGTAGCCAAAAAAGCCATCAAAGACATGGTTAGAGTGGTTAATTTTTGGGAAAAGGGTAATCCAAGGTGGAGAACACTGTGAATGGCTCATATTAGTCAACCTAGACCACACAAGAATGATAGAACCAGGAAGCATGGGAATATGATATGTCCCAGTGAGCATGGGAATCCATTTCATTATAAAATGTATAAATTTTAATAAAAAATTTGCATAGTATACATAAAAAGTTAGAGAACAAAGTAGAATAGCATTTTCCCTTTAAACTATTCATTGAGATTCATGAAAAGAAACAAACAAAACGGTCACATAACTAATAAACTACTAAAATTTCATGTCCCACACTTAATATTCTAATATATATATATATATATATGGAGTATGGTAGTGAGACTTATTTGTTTTGGTACTCTCCACCCATTTCTTTATTTGAATTTTGCCATCAGTTTGCAGTTCTGAACATGATAAATGGACAAATATGGGAACCTTTGGAAGTTGATCATACCATCACCAACATGGAGAGACACACGAGGATCCTCATATCCAATTGCAAGGTCTGGAAAAAATTGCTTAGAAACCTGGATAAGAAGAAAGAAATTCGAATTTAAAAATCAGAGAACTTTCCATGTTAGGAGAAGATGTGTGGCGTGTGCTATCAGGTTCAGATATTGTTTGGCATTCCAATGGAGTCCATTTAAGCTTAATATTATTCCAAATGCCCAACCAAAAGATAATATAACCATATAATATACTACATTAAGTGCGAGCCAGATTTTGACTATGACAAATAATATACTAACATAGCATAAACAATTAAAGCTTTAACACATAGCATATGCTTTTGTTTAAGTGAATTGTCTGACATTTTTGAACCATAGAACCAAGACGGTATCATTATATAAACTCATACCTATGATATAAATAACCATGAATTCCTATATATGTTGTTATGCTATCCATTAAATTATCACATGTTATGCAAAAAATGTTATCATTGATGTGTCCATATGAAGTACCACATCCAAATACAGGTCTTGACTTGTGTATCCTTAAACTAGGACAAAGTACGGAGATTATAATCTTCTTACCATAATCATTTGATACCATAACTTACAAATAAAAGAAACTTTGTACTCAGTGTAATATCTGACGTAGTAAATCAGGTCAAGGTTCCATTAATTTATGATAAATTATAGGTCCTGACATGAGTATAATAAAATACAGACCCTGTATTTATAATAAAACAATCAAGTCAGAACTTGTATTAATAATAAGATACAGGTACTGACTTGAGTATCCCTAAACAAGGGAAAGTGCAGAGATGATAATCTTCTGACCATAATCATTTGATACCGCAATGTACAAAGATAAGGCCTGTATTTATAATAAAATACAGGACCTGACTTGAGTATCTACAAAATAAGTACAAATGGCACTGAAATACAGCTACATAAAAGTATTTCATTATTTTATTGGTGAGAAAGCTGAGAGAGAGAGAGAGAGAGAGAGAGAGAGAGAGAGAGAGAGAGAGAACCTGATCTCGATGCTGACATCCTTGCATCTAACCATATATTTTTGCAATTTTTAAGAGAATTTGTAACTTTGCAATAGTTAAGAGAATAACTGTATTTTTTGTAAGCTAAAGGAATATATAAATCAGTATACAAGCCATTAAAAAAAACAGTATACAGTAAGCTATTCACACAAGTATGTTAAGAATCTTATCAAATATAACCGTTAACTTCAAAGGTGACTAGGAACATGGTTTTCCAGCAAATAAGAACTTGTATCCCTTATTTCAAAAACATATGTTTCCTTTTTTGTTGAACAAAACATTCTCAAAACTGTAAATAACAAGGCAAGAGGCTATGAAATATCAAAAGAAGAATAATAAAACAATAACATATATGATAAATGTGTATATACCAGAAACATTGCTCTTAATTCATTAAGCCATGTGCAAATCATGAGGAACGACTGAAAAGGTATCATTTACTCACATCCACAACCATTCCATCGATTTCACATATATCAATATGCTCCACAGAAGAATGTCGAGATACTTCCCGCAAAACTCCACCGTCACCTCCTCCAATAACCAATACCTGAAGAAAGTGACAACTGTCTAAATCAGTAAAAGCAATAGAAGTGAAAATAATGAAGAAAAGTATTATGTGAGAGGAGCAACTACTTGTTAGTTATGAAACACTACGAGGAAAATCGTCGACCACAAGAAACATATAACTAGGACACTAGTTTAAAACTACATTTTATGATTAATATTCTATCTAGCAATCCAGCAGACCTATCAAAACCTGTCTACGGAAGTTAGGTTCCAAATAAAAAAGATGCCCATACAAGTTGTATGCGCTCCTAACAGAAGATCAACACGCAGATGGGAAAAAAAACAACAATAATCACAGTGTCACTTTCTACCTTCAAGTAAAGCCGTGAATAAACTGTGCTAAAAGGCTTCACTGGTTCCATGGCAGCAGAGGCTAAAAAAGTAGGTAAACATTTTTCACCACTGAAATTAAGGAACTACAGTGAAACACTGCAGTGGCCAGTTGGAGAAAACATTAATCCAGTTACCCATGGAAGTGAAATTTAACTAGAAAAAATCAAGGTGTCCTAGACAGCTTGGAATACATCCTCTCCCATTTCATAGTGCACATAGAGCGTGTGGGCCACAGAGTTTAGGAGTCCAATTAAACATGGAGGATCAGGTCCATTCCTCCACTAGTTTCTTTCCTTTTACATATATAGGGACTCTGAATTCATATGCATACAGTCTCATTACAGTTGTTCCAATTTGTTCTGGAGTTATTTTATCTTTATATATATTTTTTAACAATTTCCTACAAATCAATCCACTTGATTTAACTCAATTTTTGTCACCTAATAGAGGTTGAACAGTTATTTACTTCTTTGCTACAGAGTAGATTCAATTTCATTAAAAAATATAGACGGTAGAAGAAACAAAATCTTCTGATCCTAATTTCTACTGAGAGCCGACAAGTTAATGGTCCATACAAAATGCAAAATACTTCACAGATCCAATCCACACACTTTGGTGTGAGAAAATGTTATTTGGGACACAAAGGGAATATGTTGAGCCAACATGTAGCTAAATACAAAGATTCTTATCTCAGACTAAGGATGCAACATAGAGGCCTAGTATTTAAGAGTTCAAAAAAAATAAGTAGTCGATTAATTCTAGAGGATAGGAAGACCTTCTTAGGATTTGGAATGGAGCAAAGCGGAAGGTGGGCTATCATTTCTTGGTATGCACATTCATCCCTCTCTGTGACTTGAATTACCCCATCCAAGACAAGAACCTTGCCATATGTTGATGACTGAAACAATAAATAAGACCAAGATATATTGCAGTTAGAATAAAGTAGCTTAGGTAGGGAGGATATGTGGAAGAAAAACAAAGATAAAATTGTTTAGTTACATAGAGCATTAAATACCTGAAATATCATAATATTTTGGTATTCAGACTTTCCTTGGAATAAGATCTTTTCTACCTTCAAAGAGTGTGCCTCTCCTATAGGAAATCAAATCAAAGAAGTACAGTTATTCACAAGCATATTGTTTGAAGCAGAAATTTTGGAAAGTATAGTAGAAATACATGAACAAGGATAAATCAGGAATTCTAAGAACAAAATCCGAAAAAGAAAGATAAGAAAAGATCAAAAGACTACTAAGAGTTCAAAAACATTTCACAATAATATTTACCTGATTTGCAAGCCTTGCAACTACAATATTCACATGCATAGCAAATAATAGATACAAGTCACAACATAGACATGCATGTCTGAGAGAGAGGATGGAGATAAAACTATAAGCCTGTGGAATAATAACTAAACAACATATCCATCAGATGGGACCTAAGGTCTTATGAACAAAATCTTCTACCGAAAGTATCATTCCCACTATGGAATCTCACTCCAATTCCTACTTCAGAATCTCTTCTTCCTCCTGCACCCGACTACCTCTACCATGATCACATAAAGACCCCTTTCAACTCAATTTTGGTCATCATCTAAGGGGCCGTTTGGATACAGGTATTTTAAAATCCAGGTTTTTAGTTTGAAAACAGTGTAAAAGATGGTTCATGATCAAGTTGTTGTATGCTGTCCTGACAGCGTTTCTTGGATTTTAAGTGAGAAATCCAGGTTTTAAAAATCTCTCCTGCATCATGAGATTTCCAAAACCTGGAAATATGGGAGGATCTGCTACTCTTGCTGACAGAAAGAAGGGCGAGAAGTCAAAAACGACAGCTGGTCCGCTTCTTCTCTTGTCTCTTAGCTACAATTTTGAAGAAATCCTGGATTCTAAAATCCGTGTATCCAAACGGCCCCTAAGTGTCCATGAACTAGGTGATCACCTGTAAGTTATCCTAGGAAAAAGGGTATCTTTCCTTTTAATAATGAAAAATTAACTAGAAATAAAGTCTAGCTCATGCTGATTTTTTCCTTTAAGATTATTCATGCTAGGTTCCTCATAAAGACCGACACACTTGTCATCTCGAACATCAGAGTTTCCAGGGAAGATTGACACACTAATGATCTTGAACATTTATAACTGTATATTATATGCATTTCGTTTACCAAAGTTTACAAGTACAAGTTTACGTATGAATCGAATTCAATTTCAA
The DNA here is from genome assembly GCF_043159265.1 of Tasmannia lanceolata. Taxonomy (NCBI): domain Eukaryota; kingdom Viridiplantae; phylum Streptophyta; class Magnoliopsida; order Canellales; family Winteraceae; genus Tasmannia; species Tasmannia lanceolata. The sequence continues at coordinate 2,104,535 of NW_027518695.1, read as the reverse complement.
TAGCGCCAAATCAACTCTTATTACAAAGACTCTTCAAGAATACAAATGACATACAGAGCAAGGCAAATATAGTAACCACAGTATCTTCTGACATCCACAACAATGTTTTATAAAATGTTCATTATACTAAGATGCCTAAATAAAACTTAGGTCACCCAAAATATATTTATCAACTACCGTTTCACAAAAGAAACATTGAAAAACTTGAGCAGACCACAAAAAATAAAGGATACAACTTAAATAGGAAACATGGATCAGAATCCAACTCATAAAATCATGAAAATATGTGATAACAATAACAAGAAACCTTATGCCTGAACATGATTTTGCAACATATACAAAAAAATAAATGAAAAATCTTGAGTAATCCAATGAGAAAAAGCAGCCTTATAAATGGATCTGGTTTCATTGCCTCTCACAAGAACCAAAAGTAAAAGAAATCCTTATGCAATCAATGTATGAAATCTATGAAAACCCTCCAAAAGCATGAGATAAAAAGACTTTGGCTTCAAAGCCAGACTAGCAACATAAAAAGTCTTTAACAAATCATAGTACCATATACATAAAAGAGGAGAGCTCAATAAAAATAGTAATAAACTATAAGTGGCAGTGCTCATAAAGATGATGATGATGATATGTAATATATAATAAAAGACCAAAAGAAAGGGAAATTTTGAGCAATCCCCAAGTCAGAAACTTCCACAACCCCCAAAAAAAAACATGACAACCACATCTGCAAAAGCGCACTCAACAAATACAACCCAATCCTTTAAAGCCCACCTTAACAAAAGAACAGAAGAATTGTAAGATAAAAACAAGAGATATAACCAAAATATAGCCAACACATTTAAAATTTATGGTTCTACAGCCTCACGAGCACAAGAACATATTCAGCAATCCTATTTCAAACAGCATCCATGGGAATTGAAAAACGCCCATGGTTTTACTCCCTCTTCATAAACCATAAGAAATCAAAGCAACCATCTCCAAAAACCACCCAACAGAAACCCAAAAGCAAAACTTACAGAGCAATAAACAAACAAAACCAGTAATGCAGAGCAAGCCATATTCAACAAACCAGTGATTTCACAGCAACCCAAAAAAACAAAAAAGGTAAAAATAGCAACACATCAACAACAAGGAAAAGAGAAAAGAGAAAATAAATACCCAGATGTCTAAAAAAAAAAAAAGATAATTTGAACAGAAAGCCACCTGGCCACATGGGACTAATCTCAGAGAACCATCCAGGAATAATAGAAGAGATGAAATCAGGTTCCTTTCCATTCTCCATCTCAATGGAAACAGATGAAGAAATCCCATTCACATTGTTTTCATCATTCTTCCCATCAAAATCATCATGTGCTCTCTGCCTCTTGATGGACAAATCAGAAGCAAAAGCAGTCTCTTCTGCCATGAATTTCCTCTCTACCCTTTTCTCCAAAAACCCAATAGAACCCAAAAACTCTCTGTGAGGAAGGATTCTCGGCACAAGTCTAGTTATAGGAAGAAGAGAAATCATGCACCTAATCAGGTCTCGTGAGAGACCGACCACTTGCGAGTGAGAAAAGAACAAAACAAAAAAGGAAATAAAATAAGGAAAAAAGTAAATGATATGATAAGCTCTGCTTAGGAAAGATGCCTAAGACCAAAAAAGTTATGATTACTGTTGAAGTACAGTATAAAATGATAGACCTCTCAATTAGGGTTGAAACTTTTTCACTGTTTTACAGGGCATCGAGGGAATGTTAGGGGTTTGAGCTGATTAGAAAAATAAAAAAAAATTCACCCCCTTGTAGGATGAATTCACCCCTTATTTTTCAAAATCGATTGTATAATCCACACCATAGGATGATCTGAACTGTCCATTTGATGGGCCACAACGTAAATAGGTTGTGCCCGAAAAATCATTTCCATAGGATGATCCCAACCATCCGATCTATAGATGCTTGATTATGGAGTTTCTCTATAGATTGGAGGGCTAGGATCATCCTATGGAAATGAGTTTTTGGGCACAACCTATTTATGTTGTGACCCATCAAATGGGCAGTTAAATGTGCGGTTTGGATCATCCTATGGTGTGCCCTGTACAGTCCATTTTGAAAAATACGGGGTGAAATCATCCTAAAAGGGGCTAATTTATCACTGCCCTGTTTTATTTAATTGATATAAGTGGGGGGAAATGACTAAAAAAAAGGGCCTACTGACTATGACGTGGCGGGAGGGGGGTGTTTTCTAAATTACCAATTTGAAGTGATGTTGACAGGTTTGGGTGGGTTTCGGATGAAAATGCCCTCATTTTGAAAACTCAAACGTTTTTACTGACGATCCAAACCGTCCATTTGATGGGCTACAACGTAAATAGGTTGTGTCCCAAGATATAATTTCCATAGACTGATCCTCGCCCTCCGATCTAAATAGAAACTACATATTATGCAACCTCTATAGTTTGGAGGGTTGCGATCATCCTATGGAAATGATTTTTGGGGCACAACCTTTTTACATTGTGGCCCATCAAATGATGGTTTGGATCATCCTATGGAGTTGGTCGTACAGTAACATTACAGCCCAATCGTAGGCCCCACCCATATTTTTCAAAATGAAGTGTATGGTCCACACCATAGGATGATCCAACCCGTCCATGGTTTGGATCATCCTATAGTGTGGTTCGTACAGTAACATTAAGGCCCAATTGTCGGCCCCACCCATATTTTTGAAAATGAAGTGTATGATCCAGACCATAGGATGATCCAAACCATCCATTTGATGGGCCACAATGTAAATCGGTAGCGCCCCAAAATATCATTTGCATAGGATGATCGCAACCCTCCAATCTACTGAGGTTCCCATAATAAGCAGTTTCTCTTTATATTAGAGGGTTAGGATCATCATATGGAAATGGTTTTTTTGGGACACAACCTATTTAAGATGTGGCCTATCAAATGGATGGCTTGAATCATCCTATGGTGTGGGCCATAGTTCATTTTGAAAAAACTGGATGGATGGAGAGAGAGAGAGAGAGAGAGAGAGAGAGAGAGAAGGGTTGCATAATATGTAGTTTCTATTTAGATTGAAGGGCAAGGATCAGCCTATGGAAATGATATTTTGGGATGCAACCTTTGTGGCCCATCAAATGGACGGTTTGAATCATCCTATGGCGTTGTGTTCATTTTAAAAACTATACCAAACACTTATAAACACTCTAAACCACTGCTTATCCTATAGTAAACACTCTAAATCATTGCTTACCATATATAAACCACTTATAAATACTCTAAACCACTGCCAGGCTTATATAAACCACTTATAAACACTCTAAACCATTGTTTACCCTATATAAACCGCTTATAAACACTCTAAACCACTGTTTACCATATATAAACCACTTGTAAATACTCTAAACCACTGCTTACCCTATATAAACCACTTAGAAACACTATAAACCACTGCTTACCCTGTATAAACCACTTATAAACACTCTAAACCATTGTTAAGCCTATATAAACCACTTATAAGCACTCTAAACCACTGATAGGCTTATATAAACCACTTATAAACACTTTAAACCACTGCTTACCCTATATAAACTACTTATAAACACTACAAACCACTGCTTACCATGTATATATAAACCACTTATAAACACTCTAACCACTGTTAAGCCTATATAAACCACTTATAAACACTTTAAACCACTACTGAAGATTATAAGCCACTGCAGACGATTATAAACCACTACCGACGATTATAAACCACTACTGAAGATTCTTAACCACTACTGAGGACTATAAACCACTACTCATTTACTGGTTTATAATCACCAGTAGTGGTTTAGGTTGAGTAAACCACAGAAGCTATATAAACCACTTATAAACACTCATTTAATGGCCATTCAATAGTGGTTTATCGTAGTGAAATAGTGGTTTATCTTATGAAAATAGTGGTTTACAGTAAAATAACAATATTTAGAAAGTGTTTAAAGCAATTTAAATGTGATTAAATTGTGATTGAAGGCTTTGTCCAATGGAAGACAGTGGTTTAACGTGAAGAACCTTCATTCAAGTTTGTAAACATGCATTATAATGGAAAAAGAAGGGAGAGGGTGAGAAATACACACATTTCCATAGAATGGAGGCTTTGTGCAATGGAATTGTGGTTTGTAGTGAAGATTTTTGCAATTTCAGATTCCAATAACGTTTTTGTGCAATAGTTGTTGCAAATGGAGGCGTTGTGCAATGCAATGAAGGCTTTGGCATCTAAAAAGGAGGTTTTGTGCAATGCAATGGAGCTTTTGGCATCTAAAAATGGTGGATTTCGATTTCAACAATGGAGATTTTAGGGTTTTTGAAACGTAGGTGGGAGGAAGAAGAGGATAAATGTGGGTTTTGAGATTTGTAGTGTAAAGGTAATGATTGCAAGAAAGGTGATTTGAGAGAGAGAGAGAGAGAGAGAGAGAGAGAGAGAGAGAATCAAGGGCATTTTCGTCAGATGCATTCTTGATTGTTAATTTAGAAAACACCCCCTGCCACATCATAGTCAGTACAAAGCCATTTATTTTAGTCATTTTGGGGTCTGGTTTTTAATTATTTTATGAATTTATTTTTATACTTTTCACTCCTCATGTGCAGAATATTTTGGGAAATGATATTTGTGCCAAGTGTTTTGTAAACATGCGCCCCACTTGTTTGTCGTGTAGTATTTAAAGGGATGTCAGAGGATATTACGGTTATCAAAAAACGCTTAAAACCCTTTAAATGCTAAACGACAAACAAGTGGAGCGGTTGCTTATCAAAACACTTGGCACATATATCATTTCCCAATATTTTTCATGCTATTAGTGTTGTGGGAGCAAAATATTGGTCATTAAATCAAGGAAAAAAATTGTGGGGGCAAAATGGTGGCCAATTAATCCAAGAAATAAGAAAAATCCATATTATTGCCATTAATTTCTTTTTTCTTTTGTTAGCGTCGATTAAGCTGATATTTTTGCATTATCCGCCATAAACAATTGATAAAACTCTTATGGACCCACCTTTGAAATTGCCGGGCTAGCAAGATAATCCCGTCTCAATGAACGAAAAGGACCATGATCCAATGGATGCATGCCGTACTTGCTTAGTGATCGAGACTGTTGTTGATCTGATGGGCCATCAGCCCATCACCAGGGTGACTCAAAGGGTCCAATTTGATGCCAGACATAGATCTTATTTGAAAGATTGAGCCGAACACAAATCAATAGCTTAAAGATCATGCTTGATCAAAGGTCTAGAATCCATCGATGAGAGTCCAATCAAGGGCAAATGGGCAGGGCTTGTCGTGGCCAACAAAAATCACGCACCTGATCACTGCACACACACACACGGCAATGGATCCAAGTTTGTACCTAACCTAGTTGTTTTTTCTTAGGCTATGTTTCTTTTGACATAAAATGAGTGTAAACAAATTTTACAGCCTTAATGAAAACGAAACAAATCCACCTAAAAAGATAATTTCATCCGCCTTTATTGCAAATATACCTACTAAATTTTTTTAGAAAACATTGTAAATCTTTTTTGTTAGAGAAATTGAGGGTACTGTTGTTGATAGAAAACGGACACTTGTTGCTTCAAGGCGTGATATCACTTTCCTTAAGACAAGATTCGCCCCCACCAGTAGTGTGCAAAGGGGATCCGCGAATTGTCTCCAAGATACAGTGAAGCCTAGTAGGGAAAGCCCTACTAACGTTTGATGACGTCTTGCACTAGCGGAATCAAACTCGAAATGCCCTTCTGAAAATTCAAGCCTTAGAGAATTTTCCAGATACTATTTCTGCAGAAGAACAGTATCTAGAATAATAAAACAAAAGAAAACAGTATGTATAAATACTTGGGGAGTTTGTAAGAATTTAGAAGAGAGTTTAAAATCTGTCAGAATAGCAGAAGGAAATTGGTAATTCGATTCTCTTATGAAATGACCGATGGTAATTCGATTCTCTTATGAAATGACCGAATTCTGCACATTTTACAAACTACCAGGTGTCCTCTCTCCAACCCCGTCATCGTTAGATCAATTATCTATGGTGCGGATCGCACCCCTTTGGCTTTTGACCGTTGGGGGAAGGTACACAATCCATTTGATCACACTCCTTGACCGTTGGAGTTCTGGGCCCGTTGGGCCTACCGTTAGGCCCGAATCGAAGCCCAACCCAACCGAACCATTCGGCATTGGCTTGATGGGCCTACGAACCATTTGGCCCTATAGCCTATTGCCCACGCCGCGCGCGCGTGTGCGAACGGTGCGTTCCACCGTCCCGCGAGTCCAACCATGGGTTCAACCCAATGTGCAACCAAACAAGTAGTAGAAAAGTGTAGTGCTTTATAAGCTCTTCTCTTTCCTTTATCTCATTCGGTACGGGACTATCTTTTCAACTACACTTCTATAACCTTTTGTAAAAGCAAATCTTTCTAATAAAACATTTTCTTTTTCCCAAACGCTTTTGATAAAATATTTTCCAAAACATTAAAACATGCAAAATACATGATTTTGAAAATCCAAAATCACTAACAATTTTTACTACCGAGATAAGGTATTTCCAAATAAAAATGATGTTTAATTGCATGAAACAAATACATACCATCAATAGGAAAATATTGTAAACATACTTTTTATTTCTTATAATTTTGTCTTATACAAGGGATTTGCTAGGGAACTTCGCAAAAAGGCATTTCGCTCTGTCGCATGAGTGCAGCCACATCATGAATAAAGACAAAGTCCGTTGAAAAGTGAGCCTAAGTGGCTGGTCTCTCATTGTGGAACCAGATCCGGGACGGGCGTGAGGGGACGGGCCCCCGCGCGAGTCTCTAGATCGTCCACGTGAAGGAGAGCCCCACCAAGGAACTCTCGAAAGAGTGCCCCTCACAGCATGAGCGGCGATGTAAAGTGAGATACCTCTCGATTCGGGGACTAGCCCGGATTCGAGACGCACCCTAAGCAAAGAAAGAGTCGCCATCCAAGGAAGTGGGCCCTGGATCCCATGCTGTGCTCTGTCGCAACAGATAACCAGAGATACGAAGGGTTCGTGCCTGATGACGAATGGGGAAGGGGTTAGGCGCCCCCAATTCGCCCAAGTGCGAGCACCTGGTCTCTTATGCCATTTATTATTAACTTTGAAGAATTTTGGGCGAAAATCATGTGAAATGGGAACGAGCATCCCCGAGAAAACGTCTATCTAAGCATGCATGACCCGGGGATGAGCAAAAGAAAATAGACGTCCAAATCCTAACTCACCGCATCTACTCCTAACCCATCACATCTAGGAAAGCAGTAACATCCGCATGCACAACTACAACTAAACAAGCAATATCAGATATGGTAAGCAAAAAAAGCAGTAAATAGCGCACAAAGAATAAGCAAGCTGAAAATAAACACACAAGGAACCAAATACAAACACACGATAAACTAAAAGATGCAAGGAAAGAAGGGATCGAAAAATAGACGGTATGCGCAAACCCAAAATGCCAGGTAAAAGAAAATGAGACATACGATAGGCTCAGAGGGCGATTCAAAGGAATCAAGCCCAGCGATCCTAATCTGCTGAAGATCGGATAAGTCTCGCGATCGTCATGACCTATCGTTGGGCTCAGCGAGGACAATCCCTGTAAAGGGGCCGCGCTACGTCATCGCCCGTCCCAAAACCCGATAAAACGTCAGAAAACCGATGGAAACCCGGAAAATCACGATGAAAACCGAAAATGGAATGAAAAGAGGGCTCCGAGTGACCTGGCAATCACCATCCTTGCCCATTTTTTTTGTTTTTTGTATTTTTGGGAAAAGCTTGAAAGATATTTTTGGATATTGGAAATTTTTGGAAATTGTGGAAATATTTAAAAATGGTGACTGCACTCAGGATGCCAGCAGCACGCCTGAGCTGCCTACGTACCCCTCAGCTAGGGATCAAGCCATCCGTAGTTCGGAAGGAAATGTGAGAAATAATGGTAAAGGGGTATAAAAAAGAGTGACTGCACTCAGGATGCCAGCAGCACGCCTGAGCTGCCTACGTACCCCTCAGTTAGGGATCAAGCCATCCGTAGTTCGGAACGATTTTCCTAACTACACTCTAATGACTCGAGATTTTTGAGATTTTTGATTTTTCAGATGTTTTTGATTTTTTCGACACAAGAGGACAAAATCCTATCATCACAAGGGGATGACAGACTCCTGATATCCCGCAAAGGTTGGACAGCATCCTATGCTTTGCGAGGGGAATGAACAGAATAACAACTCTGCAAGGGTTGGACAGCATCCTATACCTTGCAGGAACGGATAAAATTCACGTGATTTGATGAGGGGATGGACAGAATCCTAACCCCTATGATGATAGGACGGACTCCTGAAAGACTGAAGGACTGACTCCTATGCTGAAGACTGACTCTGAAAGATGGAAGGACGGAATCCTAAATTTTATGAAGGGATAGGACAGAATCCTAAACTCTACAAGGGTAGGACAGACTCCTAAACTCTCTAGGACAGACTCTAAAGAGGAAGAAATCCCTTAACCTGCGAAAACTCTAAGGCAGGAAGGGAAGGGGTTGGCTCAAGAAGCATTCCGTCATAGCCTGTCTCCCTGAGGATAAGCTTTTCTACGAAACAAAGCATGTCTCTCTAAAAGAATGTGACTTTGCTTACCTGAGACATAGCTTGTCTCCCTAAATTGGGGCTCTAGATGACAACGTTTAAGGGTTTCCAAAAGACTGGGCAAGTCTTGAAACAAATGAGGGGAGGTCTACTCGGACTAAGAGAGTCCCCTAAGGATGGGCTTGGGCTAACGCCTTCATCGCCCTTGCAAGGATAAAAAGATTAGGCAACTGACAGACCAAGTTGGTCTTCAACTGTAAAAAGGATTTTATAAAATGAGGCTCAATGGAATTTAAAAAGTCTAGACATGATTTAGAAGTGATTCTAGAAGTTTAGATGTCTAGGTTGACATATAACACGGGTTCCACTCATTTAGGATAAAAATATATATATATGTATATATATTGAAGGCACTATGCACAACATGCAATTTTCGCAAATAAGGCTCTAAAATATAAAGTGAATGATGAAAATTGATCAATATATGATTTGTGACTTGATAGCATGCTCATCATATCCCAATACAAGCATTAGAATCAATATAGGCTCAAACAATCTAAAAAAAAAAAAAAGAAAAGGTGAAATTTTCACCCAACATGTAATTTTCACCACAAATGGTCAAAAATACCAAACAAATCATGGGAATGATTCAATATATGATTTAAAACTTGCTACCAGGCTCTAAACATCCAAAACAATCATTAAAATTGAATTGAGCTCAAGTTATTCATGATTTTCAAGAAATAGCACAATTATGACATATAGTGTGAAAAATGCAACTTTGCACTGACTTTTAGACCCCCCAAACATCAAAACCATCAAAAACTCTACTGATCAATCTTGTAGATCTCAGCATAAGAAACATTCTCTCAGTTGACCATTTCGCTTGGATCTGGCCAGAAGCGGCCGGAAAATGGCCTCTTCCGATCCATCGCCATTAGAAGACATATTAGCACTTTTACTGAAAGTTCGGGCTCAGTTTTGACACTTAAAACATCGTTTCTGGAAACATTCACTCATTGACAAAGTATTAGAAAATCTTGTGAAGAACACTTTTTCTTTGTATGATTTCGGACGAAACAGACCTGGAATAGCCTAAAAATGGCCCACAAGCTGATGTTGCAGAAATGACAGTTTTTTCAGAAAGTCTGAAGCTTGTAAGTATTTTTTGACATATTAAAAAGCCTTTATGGAAACATTTGCTCAAGAAGACAGTTTTAGGAAATATTATAGCGAACACTTTTCCAGCTGACAATTTCGAACAATTCTGAGCAAAAGCAGCCCAAAAATTACTCGACATGATAATTTCTAAAAAACTTGACCGAAAACATCATTATGAACTGAAAACTTTAAACGAGCATAACTCTCTCGTCTTTTGGCGAAATTTGGGCCGCCATATGTCGAACTGACCGGCTCGCCGAGATCTACAAGATTGAAATGTATATTTTTGAAAGTTTTGAGCATTTGAGGTCAAAACTGAAAAATTCGGAACTGGACAGTGTAAGGATCACCATACCTAGGAGAATACACACATACACTCACTCACACTCACATACACACACGCACACGCACACACACACATGTATACGCATAGACCTATGTTCACAGACATACACAACTCACTCACACACACAGACATACATACATCAGCCACTGAGAAAAACGAATTGCTAAATGCATGCAAAACCATTCCACAATTCTCAATTAAAGGCAAAGCATGAGACCCGAAACTCATTTGATAACACCGTGGAAATCACAAAGTGAATCACTCAAGGACAAGCACAATATAATTTTCTAGATGGACCAACCTTGATTTTGATTTTCAGTTCAAGCACAATGGAAAGGAGATACAATACTTGTCAGTTTAAGATAATGAAGATGAAGCATAATGAAGACGAGCCATAACATGTTAAGACAGGGGCTGAAATGTGCTTAAAAATGTGACTGAAATGTGCTTAGGAATGTGCATAAAACCGAGGCTGAACTATGGGACAGATTCGTGCCAAAACTGGGATTGAAACATGGAATGAATTTATGCCAAAACAGGGGCAGCAACATGGACTGAACTGAGGACAGAATTTGTGCTAAAACAGGGGTGAATTGTGAACAGATTTTTGTGCTAAACATGGCTGAATATAGGGACAGATTTGTGCTAAAACTGGGGCAGCAACAAGGACTGGACCATGGACAGAAACGTACCTGAAACAGGGGCAGCAATGAGGAGTGGACCATGGACAGAAACATACCTGAAACCGGGGCAGCAATGGGGCTGAAATGGGGACAGAATCGGTGTTGAAACAGGGGCAGCAGTGGGGCTGACATGGGGGTTTCTGAAAAATGGAGGTGGGTTTGGGAGTGGCTGTCGGAGATGGGGGGTGGTGATGGGGGTTTGGATGGTGGAAGATAGAGGGGATAGAATAGGGGGAGATGGTGGCTTGGATTTCGGTGGGTTGGTGGCCGGGAGTGGGTTTGGCCTCGCCGGATTCCGGCTGGCCGTGGTGGTGGAGAGGGTGAAGATGGGGGTGGCAGCTCGGTGGAGGAGGATGGGCGGCTGTGGAGGTGGATGATGGTGGAGGTGGAATTGCAGAGGTGTTGGCGAAATGGGTTTGGAGAGGGTGATGGTTCGGTGGTGTTTTTTTTTTGTTTTTTTTTTTTTATGGGTTTTGATGTGGTGGCTGTGGAGGAGGGTGGTTTGGGTTTTGTCTTTTTTGTCTGCAGAGGGTTGGCGACCAGCCGAACTCCTCCAATGGTTTTTTTTTTTTTTTTATATTATTCTGGTTTTACGAAAGAGGAGTGGTAGGTGAAGAAAATGAGGGGGAAATGAAGAAAAAAAGGAAAGGGAGGGGGGACAGTGATGATGGTTTTTTTGTTTTTTTTTTTTTCGTCAAATGGGAGGTGCGGGCTCAAGAAAAGAAAAAAAGGGGGGACAATCATGATGGGTTTTTATTTTATATTATATATATATATTTATATATGTAAAAGAAACCGACGATTCTCCTCTCTCTCTCTGTAAAATCGATTTTTATTTTATTATTATTATTTTTTTATTTTATAAAAACAGGGTGGTGATATTGGCACTACCAATATTGATGGGCGCACTATTGGCGGAAAAATTGATGGGCGCACCATCCAATCGTGTCTTATTCAAAATCTGCTCTGCACCGTTCCAGGATAATTCACCCCCCTTTTCTGGTTTACACTACGGTCCTTTCTCTGCTCGTTCGCTAGGCAAACGTACTCGGATTTTGACGAAATTTTGCGGGGACCTAGCTGGGACCCTAACTTACCTTGGGGAGAAATTTGGAGTCCTAAAGCATTGGTTTGATGGGGTTTTGCATAAAATTGGAAGGGTTTAGGGCACGGTCAAAATGGGGTGTCTACAGATGCCCCTCTTTGGCAGAGTGTGCTTGTCGCGCGAATGTCAAAGCTGAACAGACAACACATTTTGACTGGCCCAAAATTTATTTTACAAAGTTTGAACTCGTGGAGGGAACAGATGTCTCAGGGATCTCACTCGAATTGGAGGGAAGGGATGCCTCAGGGGTTTTGAATGAAAAGGATTTTGATTATTGGCTTGATGCTCTCAAAGATGCTCTCAGAGAGACTTTCGTTTTAAAATTTCACATTCAACATGACTTAATATTAATTTGGTGAAATGCTGGACACATAACTCAGCATTCAAAACATATTGGTGAGATAGCCTCCCACCAGAGAAATAACTCGAGTAACACATCGGTCACACTCGAGTAACACATCGGTCACACAGGTATTCCTGACTCCGCACTTGGGTGACGGCACACTGTGGAACGACGGACCATGACTTGACAACAAAATAACTAGAGAGAGTTGTTGTCCAGCTTTTCACCAAATTAGACAAGGAAGAACAACAGTTGAATGAAAATTTTGATCAGGGGTCCATGGTAATAAGCCATGAAGAGCCTTGCAGAAAACGAGGGTCCACGGTGGTGAACCGTGAAGAGCCAAGCAAACGGGAATCGAGGGTCCATGGTAGTAAGCCACGAAGAGCCTCGCGGAACGAAATTTATTTATATTTTTTTATTTTTAGGAAACTAGAAATCGAGGGTCCACGGCAACAAACCGCGAAGAGCCAAGCCATAATCCGGGGTCCGTGGTAATAAGCCACGAAGAACCTTGCAAGAAAGATATTGAGTGATTAATGGATTAGAAAAACTGAGAATCAAGGGTTCATAGCCATAAGCTATGAAGAGCCAAGAAGTAATCGAGGGTCCACGGTGACCAGCCGTGAAGAGCCACGCAATGAATCTAGGGTCCATGGCAAGAAACCATGAAGAGCCCAGCAGAAAGGAATTTAGGGTCCACGGCAATACTCCGTGAAGAGCCAAACATTGAATTTGGGGTCCATGACAATAAGCCATGAAGAGCCCAACATGCAGAAACAAATGATATGTAAAAGATATGAATGGAATGACTATGAATAGTGGGTCCATGATATTTCTGGAAGGACATATCACGAAGAGCCAATCGGGGAGCATGGGTCCATAGTATACCTGAATGGTAGACCATGAAGAGCCAAGAAGTAATCGAGGGTCCACGGCAACAAACCGTGAAGAGCCACGCAATGAATCTAAGGTCCATGGCAAGAAACCATGAAGAGCCCAGCAGAAAGGAATCAAGGGTCCACGGCAATACTCCGTGAAGAGCCAAACATTGAATTTGGGGTCCATGACAATAAGCCATGAAGAGCCCAACATGCAGAAACAAATGACATGTAAAAGATATGAATGGAATGACTATGAATAGTGGGTCCATGATATTTCTGGAAGGACATATCACGAAGAGCCAATCGGGGAGCATGGGTCCGTAGTATACCTGAATGGTAGACCATGAAGAGCCAAGAAGTAATCGAGGGTCCACGGCAACAAACCGTGAAGAGCCACGCAATGAATCTAAGGTCCATGGCAATAAGCCACGAAGAGCCTAGAATGAAATTTGGGGTCCATGACAATAAGCCACGAAGAGCCCAACAAGAATAACAAGTAATGGAGATGAATGAAATGAGCATGGAGAGCGGGTCCATGATATATCCTAAAGGACAGATCACGAAGAGCCATTCAGGGAGCAAGGGTCCATGATGTGCCTGCCTGACAAACCACGAAGAGCCTTGGACGGACAGTGATATTGCTGAGAATTGATTGATTTCGAATGATGATTTTTTTTTTAGACTGATTGCCTCTTGCCGAGGAAATTGGGAGTATGAGTTCCTTGCTGAGAATTGGACTCAGATAACTTGCAGGGATTTGGATATTGACCATTTTTTCTGATTTTGCCGGGGATTGAAGCCTGTGGAACCAGATCCGGGACGGGCGTGAGGGGACGGGCCCCCGCGCGAGTCTCTAGATCATCCACGTGAAGGAGAGCCCCACCAAGGAACCCTCGAAAGAGTGCCCCTCACAGCATGAGCGGCGATGTAAAGTGAGATACCTCTCGATTCGGGGACTAGCCCGGATTCGAGACGCACCTTAAGCAAAGAAAGAGTCGCCATCCAAGGAAGTGGGCCCTGGATCCCATGCTGTGCTCTGTCGCAACAGATAACCAGAGATACAAAGGGTTCGTGCCTGATGACGAATGGGGAAGGGATTAGGCGCCCCCAATTCGCCCAAGTGCTAGCACCTGGTCTCTTATGCCATTTATTATTAATTTTGAAGAATTTTGGGCGAAAATCATGTGAAATGGGAACGAGCATCCCCGAGAAAACGTCTATCTAAGCATGCATGACCCTGGGATGGGCAAAAGAAAATAGACATCCAAATCCTAACTCACCGCATCTACTCCTAACCCATCACATCTAGGAAAGCAGTAACATCCGCATGCACAGCTACAGCTAAACAAGCAATATCAGATATGGTAAGCGAAAAGCAGTAAATAGCCACAGCTAAGCATGTGAAACTAAGCGCACAAATAATAAGCAATCTAAAAGTAAACACACAAGGAACCAAAGACAAACACACGATAAACAAAAGATGTGAGGAAAGAAATGAATCGATAAATCGACGGTACATGAGGACCGAGAATACCAGGGAAAATAAAAGGGAGCATACGATAGGCTCAGAGAGTCCAATGAATCAAACTCAACAATCCTGATCCGCTGAAGATCGGATAGGTCTCACGATCGTCATAGCCTATCGTTGGGCTCAGCGAGGACAATCCCTGCGAAGGGGCCACGCTACGTCGTCGCCCGTCCCAAAACGCGATAAAAACGTCGGAAAATCGATAAAACCGGCAAACCACGATGAAAACCGGAAATGGAATGAAAAGAGGGCTCCGAGTGACCTGGCAATCACCATCCTTGCCCATTTTTGCTTTTGTTTTGAAATGTTTGGAAATATTTATTAAGAAGGTTTGACTGAACTTGGGTGGATGAAAAGGTGAGAGGGTGTAAAAATAGTGTGTGAAAATGGTGACTGCACTCAGGATGCCAGCAGCACGCCTGAGCTGCCTACGTACCCCTCAGCTAGGGATCAAGCCATCCGTAGTTCGGAAGGAAATGTGAGAAATAATGGTAAAGTGGTATAAAAAAGAGTGAAAGTGAAAATGGTGTGTAAAAAAATGGTGACTGCACTCAGGATGCCAGCAGCACGCCTGAGCTGCCTACGTACCCCTCAGCTAGGGATCAAGCCATCCGTAGTTCGGAACAGATTTTCCTAACTACACTCTAATGACTCGAGATTTTTGAGATTTTTGATTTTTCAGATGTTTTTGATTTTTTTCGACACAAGAGGACAAAATCCTATCATCACAAGTGGAGGACAGACTCCTGATATCCCGCAAAGGTTGGACAGCATCCTATGCTTTGCGGGGGGGATGAACAGAATAACAACTCTGCAAGGGTTGGACAGCATCCTATACCTTGCATGAGTGAATAAAATCACGTGATTGGATGAGGGGATGGACAGAATCCTAACCCCTATGATGATAGGACAGACCCCTGAAAGACTGAAGGACTGACTCCTATGCTGAAGACTGACTCTGAAAGATGGAAGGACGGAATCCTAAACTCTCTATGACAGACTCTAAAAAAAAAGAAGAAAACCACACAAACGGGCCACACGTCAGCGGGCCCCACACGTCAGCGGGGCCCACATAAACGGGTCCCACACACAGCGGGCCCCACACACAGCGGGCCCCACACGTCAGCGGGCCCCACACACAGCGGGCCCCACACAGCAGCGGGCCCCACACGTCAGCGGGCCTCACACGTCAGCGGGTCCCACACGTCAGCGGGTCCCACACCAGCGGGTCCCACATCAGCGGGCCCCACACACAGCGGGCCCCACACATCAGCGGGCCCCACACACAGCGGGCCCCACACATCAGCGGGCCCCACACAGCCGCGGGCCCCACACAGCCGCGGGCCCCACACATCAGCGGGTCCCACATCAGCGGGCCCTACACACAGCGGGCCCTACACACAGCGGGCCCCACACATCAGCGGGTCCCACACATCAGCGGGCCCCACACATCAGCGGGGTGTCTACAATCACAAGCAACTCAAGCCTCCAAATAAAACTCAAGAACAAAAACAAACATTCAAGAGAAACTACTTACATGGACTGCTAATCGAGTTTAAAAAAAATGATCAAAGCTCGGAAAGATTTGAAATCAGCAGCTTGATCCTCACTCCTTTCAGATTTGCAGACCTCGGATCTTGGCCGGAGATGGAATCATTGCAGGAGGTAGTAAAAATCGACGGAATCCGATGATACTGACCGAAGAAGGGAGAAATTTGCCGGAGATCCGCCGGATCTGAGACGCTTGTGGCGTAGATGGAGATGAAGAAGGTGACTGGTAATGAGAGATGTGCGATCGGATTCCGGCAAGGAATTCGCCGGAGAAGATGACTGGCCGGATCTCTCTCTCTGCCGATTTTCTTCTTTTTTTTTTTCTTTTTTCCCCCTGGTTTTTCTCCTCTGCTCCCTTTTTCTCCACTGTCGATTTCCTTTTTTTTTCTTTTTTTTTTTCGTTCTCCCCTCATGCGAGAGACCAGGGGGAGACTCATCATGAGTCCGAGACTCATCATGAGTCTTCATGAGGGGAGAAAAATGAGGGTTTTTTTGTCCCCCTCATGTCCCCCCATTTCCTCCCCATTTTCTCATTTTTTCGTAAAAAAAATAAAAACAATCATCACAAATGGCATCGGATGCCATAAAAAAAATAATAAAAAAAAAACATACTCATTACCGGCCATTTTAAAAACAAAGGAAATGATGACTGTCCTTATTCTCTCTTTGAATACAAGCGCATCCCACATTAGCGGGTCCCACACAAGCGGGTCCCACACCAGCGGGCCCCACACAAGCGAGTCCCACACAAACGGGCCCCACATCAGCGGGCCCCACATCAGCGGGCCCCACACAAGCGGGTCCCACACAAATGGGCCCCACACAAACGGGCCCCACATCAGCGGGTCCCACACAAAAGCGGGTCCCACACAAGCGGGCCCCACATTCCCTTTTGCTCGGATTAATTTCATTCATTTTCCGCCTGACCTCGGGATTTTATTCGAATATGCAGGTTTAGGGCCTTGTCAAAATGGGGTGTCTACAGATGCCCCTCTTTGGCAGAGTGTGCTTGTCGCACGAAAGCCAAAGCCGAGCAGACAACACATTTTGACTGGCCCAAGATTTCGAACGGAAGTGATGCAAGAGGGTGACGAGATGGATCGACGAGACAGATTCTTGTCGAGAGGGAATGATAAGATGGATTGACGCGACGAGACAGATTCTCATCGAGAGGGAATGATAAGATGGATTGACGAGACAGAATCTCGAAAAGAAAACTGAGATGGACTCTCAAGGGGGAGTGAGACAGACTCTCACAAATTGCAGAATGAAATGATTAGACAGCATCTTGATCATTCCTGAATTGGGATCTGAGAAGACAGCATCTTAACAGATGAACACAGCGGAATGATTAGACAGCATCATGATCAAACCTGGATTGAGATCTGAGAAGACAGCATCTTGACAGACGAACGTTGCGGAATGATTAGACAGTTATCATGATCAAACCTGGGATCTGAGAAGACAGCATCTCGACAGATGAACGAAGCGGAATGATTAGACAGTTATCATGATCAAACCTGGATTGAGATCTGAGAAGACAACATCTTGACAGACGAACGTTGCGGAATGATTAGACAGTTATCATGATCAAACCTGAATTGGGATCTGAGAAGACAGCATCTTGACAGATGAACGAA
Organism: Tasmannia lanceolata; assembly: GCF_043159265.1. Classification (NCBI taxonomy): domain Eukaryota; kingdom Viridiplantae; phylum Streptophyta; class Magnoliopsida; order Canellales; family Winteraceae; genus Tasmannia; species Tasmannia lanceolata. The sequence continues at coordinate 2,086,684 of NW_027518695.1, read as the reverse complement.
GCGGAATGATTAGACAGTTATCATGATCAAACCTGGGATCTGAGAAGACAGCATCTTGACAGATGAACGAAGCGGAATGATTAGACAGTTATCATGATCAAACCGGGATTGAGATCTGAGAAGACAGCATCTTGACAGACGAACGTTGCGGAATGATTAGACAGTTATCATGATCAAACCTGAATTGGGATCTGAGAAGACAGCATCTTGACAGATGAACACAGCAGAATGATTAGACAGTTATCATGATCAAACCGGGATTGAGATCTGAGAAGACAGCATCTTGACAGACGAACGTTGCGGAATGATTAGACAGTTATCATGATCAAACCTGAATTGGGATCTGAGAAGACAGCATCTTGACAGATGAACACAGCAGAATGATTAGACAGCATCATGATCAAACCGAAATTGGGATCTGAAAAGACAGCATCTTGACAGATGAATATAGCGGAATGATTAGACAGCATCATGATCAAACCTGAATCGGGATCTGAGAAGACAGCATCTTGACAGATGAACACAGCGGAATGATTAGACAGCATCATGATCAAACCTGAATCGGGATCTGAGAAGACAGCATCTCGACAGATGAACATAGCGGAATGATTAGACAGCATCATGATCAAACCTGAATCGGGATCTGAGAAGACAGCATCTTGACAGATGAACATAGCGGAATGATTAGACAGCATCATGATCAAACCTGAATCGGGATCTGAGAAGACAGCATCTTGACAGATGAACATAGCGGAATGATTAGACAGCATCATGATCAAACCTGAATCGGGATCTGAGAAGACAGCATCTTGACAGATGAACAGAGCGGAATGATTAGACAGCATCATGATCAAACCTGAATCGGGATCTGAGAAGACAGCATCTTGACAGATGAATATAGCGGAATGATTAGACAGCATCATGATCAAACCTGAATCGGGATCTGAAAAGACAGCATCTTGACAGATGAACACAGCGGAATGATTAGACAGCATCATGATCAAACCTGAATCGGGATCTGAAAAGACAGCATCTTGACAGATTGACAACAGCGGAATGGGTGCTCTAAGGGAGACTTTAGTGAGGTGCTCTCAGGGAGACTTTGGTTGGGTGCTCTCAGGGAGACTTTGGTGAGGTGCTCTCAGGGAGACTTTAGTGAGGTGCTCTCAGGGAGACTTTGGTTGAATGCTCTCAGGGAGACTTTGGGTGGGTGCTCTCAGGGAGACTTTGGGTGGGTGCTCTCAGGGAGACTTTAGTGAGGTGCTCTCAGGGAGACTTTGGTGAGGTGCTCTCAGGGAGACTTTAGTGCGGGTGCTCTCAGGGAGACTTTGGTTGGGTGCTCTCAGGGAGACTTTGGTGAGGTGTTCTCAGGGAGACTTTAGTGAGGTGCTCTCAGGGAGACTTTAGTGAGGTGCTCTCAGGGAGACTTTGGTTGGGTGCTCTCAGGGAGACTTTAGTGAGGTGCTCTCAGTGAGACTTTGGTGAGGTGCTCTCAGGGAGACTTTAGTGAGGTGCTCTCAGGGAGACTTTAGTGAGGTGCTCTCAGGGAGACTTTGGTTGGGTGCTCTCAGGGAGACTTTAGTGAGGTGCTCTCAGGGAGACTTTGGTTGGATGCTCTCAGGGAGACTTTAGTGCGGTGCTCTCAGGGAGACTTTAGTTGGGTGCTCTCAAGGAGACTTTGGTTGGGTGCTCTCAGGGAGACTTTAGTTGGGTGCTCTCAGGGAGACTTTGGTTGGGTGCTCTCAGGGAGACTTTAGTTGGGTGCTCTCAGGGAGACTTTAGTGAGGTGCTCTCAGGGAGACTTTGGTTGGGTGCTCTCAGGGAGACTTTAGTGAGGTGCTCTCAGGGAGACTTTGGTTGGATGCTCTCAGGGAGACTTTAGTGCGGTGCTCTCAGGGAGACTTTAGTTGGGTGCTCTCAGGGAGACTTTGGTTGGGTGCTCTCAGGGAGACTTTAGTTGGGTGCTCTCAGGGAGACTTTGGTTGGGTGCTCTCAGGGAGACTTTAGTTGGGTGCTCTCAGGGAGACTTTAGTGAGGTGCTCTCAGGGAGACTTTGGTGAGGTGCTCTCAGGGAGACTTTAGTGAGGTGCTCTCAGGGAGACTTTGGTTGGGGGTGCTCTCAGGGAGACTTTGGTTGGGTGCTCTCAGGGAGACTTTGGTTGGATGCTCTCAGGGAGACTTTAGTGAGGTGCTCTCAGGGAGACTTTGGTTGGATGCTCTCAGGGAGACTTTGGTTGGGTGCTCTCAGGGAGACTTTGGTTGGGTGCTCTCAGGGAGACTTTGGTGAGGCGCTCTCAGGGAGACTTTGGTGAGAGTGCTCTCAAGGAGACTTTGGTTGGGTGCTCTCAGGGAGACTTTGGTTGGATGCTCTCAGGGAGACTTTGGTTGGATGCTCTCAGGGAGACTTTAGTGAGGTGCTCTCAGGGAGACTTTAGTGAGGTGCTCTCAGGGAGACTTTGGTTGGATGCTCTCAGGGAGACTTACACGGATGATGCCTCAGGGGTCTTACACAGATGGGATGCCTCAGGGGTCTTACACGGATAGGATGCCTCAGGGGTCTTACACAGATGATGCCTCAGGGGTCTTACACGGATGATGCCTCAGGGGTCTTACACAGATGGGATGCCTCAGGGGTCTTACACGGATGGGATGCCTCAGGGGTCTTACACGGATGGAATGCCTTAGGGGTCTTACACGTATGGGATGCCTCAGGGGACTTTGGAAGGGATGGATATTTCTTTTGATTTTGATTGATTGATTTATTGATTCAGATTGATTCCTTTGAAATTTATTTTGTCTCTTGCCGAGAAAATGGGAGTGCGAGTTCTTTACTGAGGACCAGGCTCACATGATCTGCTGAGGTTCTGAGTATTGACCACTTCTTCTGAGAGAACTGAATTCTGCTGGAGATTGAAGGCTGCGTGAGCACATTCTAGACTTCGCTAGGGAAACTGATTTTCTTGGAGAATTGACTCTTCTGAATAGTGGAATCAACTGAGGAGTTTAGAGGTTTGGCTTGAGATGTGCTCGTACCCCTCTTATCTTAACTTGCTGGAGGCCTTATTACTGATTGCCTTTGTGTGCTTGACATCTTTTATGACGCGAGTCATAAAAGATGCCCCTAGTATATTGTGTTTCCATGACAGGAGTTTTAAGGAGGCAGGACAATGATGGTTGAAGAAAAGATGTTTCATTTCATGAAGGCTTGAGGTTGCACAGTTTTTTTTTTTTTTGTATGGAGAGAGTAGGACAATCACCATGATGGCCGAGTCTGAGAATCCCTTCTTTCGTATTGCTAACTTTTGGAGGCTTAAGGTCTCTGGTAGGTTTGAATAAGATGTCTCTCGCCCCTTCTGATACCTAAACCAGGATTTACTCTGAATTTTCTTTGCATTTTGGAAGACACGCTCCCATTCTTCCAGCACCCGACAGTTTGGACTTTGCAAGGAAAGGGACCACAAATATGAAGGAGGAACAGATTTCCAAGGACTCAATCAAAGAAGACTCTTTTTGCTTTAAGGACTCGACTCGCTTTCGACTCACTCTTGGATCTGATGTGTTATTTTTCAAGGGTATGGCTTAGCCACTCTTAGAGTATTTCGAAGACCATGTCAAGAGGCACTACTCTCCTCTTTCGGTGTTTCCGTCATGGTTATTATCCCTTTCGGATTGCTCGGTTTCAATGCCCCTAGTTTAGAGGAATGTTAAAGTAATCTTGCTGGCACTACTTGGACTCCGAGATTTTGCCCTGGTTGAAGACTGTTTCTCCATCTTGATGATTCGCTTTTTCGTTGGAAGTCATTGCCATTGACCAGATTGCCTTTTCAGGTTTTCAATCTGACGGACCGTTTGCCCTAACTTTTGCCTGGTTCGCCCTTTCGGGTTTTCAATCCAGCGGGCTTGATACCCTAATTTTTGCCTAAGCCGACTTTTCAGTTGTCAACTTAGCGGGTGAATGACCCTAAATTTTGCCTAGACCGCCCTCTCGGGTTTTCAGCCTAGCGGGTCTTCAGACTCCATCGTTTTTTTTTTTTTTTTTTGACTTTGAACCTCTGCTTGTTCACCAGAAAGACTTTCTAGGCGGGATTGGGTTCAAAAGGGTTGGATATTTCCTTTGGATTTCAAAGTTTCAACCGAACCTGGATTGGTCAGGTTGCCTAAGTACCCCAAAAATGGAGGATCAGGTCCGCGTAGTTTGCTGGGGTTTGGAACACAATGATTTGGCTTTAAGCTCAAAAGTTGAAAGGGAATAATTTGATTTTTATTCCAAAGGTTGAAAGGGAATAATTTGACTTTTATTCCAAAGGTTGACCGAACCTGAATTGATCAGGTTGCCTACGTACCCTATAGAAAGGGATCAGGTCAGACGTAGTTCGAAACGAACTACCCCTGGTTTGTGGGTGCTTGAAAATAATGTTTGATTTTGTTGAGGCTCGAAGGTGTTTGCAAAAGGATTTTTTTTTAAACTTGGGATTTTGGCATTTAAGGCTCAGGCGTCCAATGATGGCCTTCTGGTGTTTTGGCATACAAGCTTCTTGAATGGCTAAGGTTCAATGGCTTTGAACTTTTTCTCTTTTTCTTTTTTTTTTTTTTTTTGAGGAATCTGGCGGCATTTCCTGGCAAGACTTCATCTGCACTGTGCAAGCTAGACTGATTGAATTCCCACTTTGTCTTTGAGATCTCGCACTGATATTCGGGATTCTACGACTCTGGGTCTTCTCTAAATGCTGAAGATGATTTTGAAATTTTCAATCTATTTATCAGCTCTGCTTTTTGAGATTCTGACGTTCTTGAGGAGTTGACGTGGGGCATGCTCCCCTCTCCTTTCTTCTCTGGATTCTATCCTTCTTTTTTTTTATTGGATGTCGGGGAGGCCCCTACTCCTTGAATGTTCTAACTTGAAATTCCATCGGAATGTATAGCCTAAGTATTCTTTTTGGGGTTCATGTTCTATGCTCATGACTTTGTTGTCCGAAAGTCTTCTCTCAATTTTTCATTAACTTCACTTGATGTCTGGTATTCTTCGTTTGAAATTTTTGCTTTTTCGACCCGATGTCTAAAGCTGAGGGTGACTCACGTTGAACAGTGTCAAGATACGCTTCCGGTTTATCCTCATAGGACCAAGCAACACTTATTTGAACCCTCTAAATAGGTTTATCGATTCTTTGCGTTCTTCGGGAGATTTTGCCAATCCTTATTTCCCGAGTTTCGGATTTGGATACCACTATCCACGGTATCGATTTCATCTTCGAGTGGCTTTGCTCGACGCTCTTCCCCTCGTTTGATCAGCTTTCAAATCTCGAGGAGAATTTCATCGGCATCCTCGTCTGAGGAGAGTGTCTTAATTTGTTTATTAACATTAGATCCAAGAGTGAACATATACAAGAATAATGACGACACTGGAATCAAATGTTCGTTGCATTGAATGTTTGAAGTACATACATTGATTTTTGACGCGCCACGATAGGCTCTCCATCAAATTCAACAAAAGATTGGACATTGGTTCACAATGAGAGAGACCAATAAACACAACGTACGTAGAATTGATATTGACATGGTTAGGCTTACCAACTTTGACAGGAGGGTTGGTATACACTCTTCCAAACAAATTTCAAAGATGAGACACTTCATCGGAGGCAACGGATTGGCGCTGAAAGTTCAAGGACAACGTGCCTTCATTGATAATGATTGGAGAGAGCAATCCTGGAGTTAGAATCTCAGAAGAGAGGGCCTCTTTGGTTTCTGTTGATCCAGCTCAAATTGTCCTTGAGCACCTGACAATGGCAAGGCTTTCTCTGGTATAATGTTTTCAAGGAGTTCAAGCTCTGACATTTTTCTTTTCCCTTCCTAATCATTTTCCAGCCCAGAAGTGGTACAGGTAAAGGTGGTGAGATCTATGAAGGGTTGAAAGGGTAGATTCCCATGGTGGGTGTAGGAGGTGCAACACGGTTATGTGCAGGGTTCTCAGAAGCATTTGAGTTCAAGAAGAATGAGGGGATCCCTGTCTATCAGGTCATGGATGTCATCACCATCTCTCTCATTTCTCTCAGGACGAGACTTTCAGCATACTCAGCCATCTGGGCAATGTGAGAGGAAAAAGGTATAGTGGGCTAGACCAAGCGAGTTTAGAGATGAAAGCTTTTTTGGGGTTGATGGTAGACGAGTGACTAAGACTCCTGTCATGGACACCATAAACACTAGGCTCAATGAGAATTAATCGCATGACAATGTAATGCGCAAGTTGAGACAAAAGGTAGCGCCAACACATCCTTCCCTTGGATCAAAATCCGACAGCTTAATGGTTGTACATGAAGATGTGGTACGACAAGTACATGGTTTGTCAACAAGCCTAAAAGGATGATGACCACACTCAAGGTATTTGGAGAAAATTCGGCAGCATAACGGCTATACCAGGAGATGTGGTAAGGTAAGCACATGGTTTGTCAATGAACCCAAAAGGATAATGATTACGCTCAAGGGTTCTAAAAAAAATTGGCAGCATGACGGCTATACTAGGAGGGTCTCAGCAACTAAACATGAAGAGTATGCCGTCATGGTCAAGATAAAGCAGGGTTCTCAGCAAGAACACACACTCCGATAATGATAATGGCAAGGTAGACTCACAATCGACATGTGGAACACGGTCTGATCAGGATCAATCAAAGGATCAGACTCATGGGAGATAGATCATGGCTAAGAGAGCCAAGAATCTTATGATAATCCACAGAATGGATAGAGAAGAATAATTGATTAGATTATGAAGGAAAACTTAACTAGGAAGTAAACCCTAATCTAATAACAAACATGTACATATATATACATATATATATATATATATACATCCTAACCAGGGGCACCAACCCTAGTCTAATCTAGCGGAGCCAAGGAGGTCTTGACTCGTGACAGACTGATGAGTGTACTAGGACCGCGCTGTAGCCACGCAAGGTGAGCTACCCTAGTCTACAAATGGGACAAGGCTCCTAACTCTAGGCTTCACATGTGTAAGCAACACATGTTCGTCCTCATATGAATACAATACATATGTATATAAACACGGGTACTTCCTAGTTGGGTTTCACTAAGTCAGTAAGTATATACATAATATATAAAACAAAGTAGGGCTCCGGACTCAATCTATCGGGTACTATGCGTATGAAACATACTTAACATGTATAACAAAAGTACGCCCAATGTTATACATAGTATGCTTCATTGCCCATCGGCTGCTGTAGACAAAAGTACGCCCAATGTCTACGGCTGCAGCACCGGCGCATAGCTTGGAAATAGATTCAACAGTACCATCAGGGTGTAATGACATCCCAGTCGGGCACGCATCGAATCTATCCCGTGGAGCCAATAACGAAAACAAATAAAGAAATAAAGAATATGACGATGCATGATGTGCAGTGTGTGAATCCCTTGTTTTATTTACGCACCTACTTGGTGCCCCTGGATTTCTAACGATAAAGTTCCCATTTAACTTGGTTTTGACCCAAATTTCTTCTAAATTAATAAAGATGGCATTTTTACAGAGTTAGGCAATGTTCCAAGATTTCCCCAGCAGAGTCGCCAGCCTGTGGAACCAGATCCGGGACGGGCGTGAGGGGACGGGCCCCCGCGCGAGTCTCTAGATCATCCACGTGAAGGAGAGCCCCACCAAGGAACCCTCGAAAGAGTGCCCCTCACAGCATGAGCGGCGATGTAAAGTGAGATACCTCTCGATTCGGGGACTAGCCCGGATTCGAGACGCACCTTAAGCAAAGAAAGAGTCGCCATCCAAGGAAGTGGGCCCTGGATCCCATGCTGTGCTCTGTCGCAACAGATAACCAGAGATACAAAGGGTTCGTGCCTGATGACGAATGGGGAAGGGATTAGGCGCCCCCAATTCGCCCAAGTGCTAGCACCTGGTCTCTTATGCCATTTATTATTAATTTTGAAGAATTTTGGGCGAAAATCATGTGAAATGGGAACGAGCATCCCCGAGAAAACGTCTATCTAAGCATGCATGACCCTGGGATGGGCAAAAGAAAATAGACATCCAAATCCTAACTCACCGCATCTACTCCTAACCCATCACATCTAGGAAAGCAGTAACATCCGCATGCACAGCTACAGCTAAACAAGCAATATCAGATATGGTAAGCGAAAAGCAGTAAATAGCCACAGCTAAGCATGTGAAACTAAGCGCACAAATAATAAGCAATCTAAAAGTAAACACACAAGGAACCAAAGACAAACACACGATAAACAAAAGATGTGAGGAAAGAAATGAATCGATAAATCGACGGTACATGAGGACCGAGAATACCAGGGAAAATAAAAGGGAGCATACGATAGGCTCAGAGAGTCCAATGAATCAAACTCAACAATCCTGATCCGCTGAAGATCGGATAGGTCTCACGATCGTCATAGCCTATCGTTGGGCTCAGCGAGGACAATCCCTGCGAAGGGGCCACGCTACGTCGTCGCCCGTCCCAAAACGCGATAAAAACGTCGGAAAATCGATAAAACCGGCAAACCACGATGAAAACCGGAAATGGAATGAAAAGAGGGCTCCGAGTGACCTGGCAATCACCATCCTTGCCCATTTTTGCTTTTGTTTTGAAATGTTTGGAAATATTTATTAAGAAGGTTTGACTGAACTTGGGTGGATGAAAAGGTGAGAGGGTGTAAAAATAGTGTGTGAAAATGGTGACTGCACTCAGGATGCCAGCAGCACGCCTGAGCTGCCTACGTACCCCTCAGCTAGGGATCAAGCCATCCGTAGTTCGGAAGGAAATGTGAGAAATAATGGTAAAGTGGTATAAAAAAGAGTGAAAGTGAAAATGGTGTGTAAAAAAATGGTGACTGCACTCAGGATGCCAGCAGCACGCCTGAGCTGCCTACGTACCCCTCAGCTAGGGATCAAGCCATCCGTAGTTCGGAACAGATTTTCCTAACTACACTCTAATGACTCGAGATTTTTGAGATTTTTGATTTTTCAGATGTTTTTGATTTTTTTCGACACAAGAGGACAAAATCCTATCATCACAAGTGGAGGACAGACTCCTGATATCCCGCAAAGGTTGGACAGCATCCTATGCTTTGCGGGGGGGATGAACAGAATAACAACTCTGCAAGGGTTGGACAGCATCCTATACCTTGCATGAGTGAATAAAATCACGTGATTGGATGAGGGGATGGACAGAATCCTAACCCCTATGATGATAGGACAGACCCCTGAAAGACTGAAGGACTGACTCCTATGCTGAAGACTGACTCTGAAAGATGGAAGGACGGAATCCTAAACTCTCTATGACAGACTCTAAAAAAAAAGAAGAAAACCACACAAACGGGCCACACGTCAGCGGGCCCCACACGTCAGCGGGCCCCACACGTCAGCGGGCCCCACATAAACGGGTCCCACACACAGCGGGCCCCACACACAGCGGGCCCCACACATCAGCGGGCCCCACACACAGCGGGCCCCACACAGCAGCGGGCCCCACACGTCAGCGGGCCCCACACGTCAGCGGGTCCCACACGTCAGCGGGTCCCACACCAGCGGGTCCCACATCAGCGGGCCCCACACACAGCGGGCCCCACACATCAGCGGGCCCCACACACAGCGGGCCCCACACACAGCGGGCCCCACACATCAGCGGGCCCCACACAGCCGCGGGCCCCACACAGCCGCGGGCCCCACACATCAGCGGGTCCCACATCAGCGGGCCCTACACACAGCGGGCCCTACACACAGCGGGCCCCACACATCAGCGGGTCCCACACATCAGCGGGCCCCACACATCAGCGGGGTGTCTACAATCACAAGCAACTCAAGCCTCCAAATAAAACTCAAGAACAAAAACAAACATTCAAGAGAAACTACTTACATGGACTGCTAATCGAGTTTAAAAAAAATGATCAAAGCTCGGAAAGATTTGAAATCAGCAGCTTGATCCTCACTCCTTTCAGATTTGCAGACCTCGGATCTTGGCCGGAGATGGAATCATTGCAGGAGGTAGTAAAAATCGACGGAATCCGATGATACTGACCGAAGAAGGGAGAAATTTGCCGGAGATCCGCCGGATCTGAGACGCTTGTGGCGTAGATGGAGATGAAGAAGGTGACTGGTAATGAGAGATGTGCGATCGGATTCCGGCAAGGAATTCGCCGGAGAAGATGACTGGCCGGATCTCTCTCTCTGCCGATTTTCTTCTTTTTTTTTTCTTTTTTCCCCCTGGTTTTTCTCCTCTGCTCCCTTTTTCTCCACTGTCGATTTCCTTTTTTTTTCTTTTTTTTTTTCGTTCTCCCCTCATGCGAGAGACCAGGGGGAGACTCATCATGAGTCCGAGACTCATCATGAGTCTTCATGAGGGGAGAAAAATGAGGGTTTTTTTGTCCCCCTCATGTCCCCCCATTTCCTCCCCATTTTCTCATTTTTTCGTAAAAAAAATAAAAACAATCATCACAAATGGCATCGGATGCCATAAAAAAAAAAATAAAAAAAAAACATACTCATTACCGGCCATTTTAAAAACAAAGGAAATGATGACTGTCCTTATTCTCTCTTTGAATACAAGCGCATCCCACATTAGCGGGTCCCACACAAGCGGGTCCCACACCAGCGGGCCCCACACAAGCGAGTCCCACACAAACGGGTCCCACATCAGCGGGCCCCACATCAGCGGGCCCCACACAAGCGGGTCCCACACAAATGGGCCCCACACAAACGGGCCCCACATCAGCGGGTCCCACACAAAAGCGGGTCCCACACAAGCGGGCCCCACATTCCCTTTTGCTCGGATTAATTTCATTCATTTTCCGCCTGACCTCGGGATTTTATTCGAATATGCAGGTTTAGGGCCTTGTCAAAATGGGGTGTCTACACTCATGCAACAGACCATCCGCGAAATGCCTACTGCGATGGTCCCTTGGACGCTAGCAAATCCCCTTGTACAAAAAACAATGGAAAACACAGTATGGTGAATATATAAGATCTCTTGTAATAGTGTAAGTGGATTAATTTTTTCATTGGAGAACATGAGAAAACAATTACGAGAGAGAGAGAGAGAGAGAGAGAGAGAGAGAGAGAGAGAGAGAGAGAGAGAGACTTGTAGAATTCCTTCTATGGGATTGTTGACTGAGAAAAATGATGAAGTGGGAGACGAAATTTAAGACTGCAATTTTAACTACTTCCAAGTGCGAGCAATCCCTTGTGTACATAGTCGGCTAGCAGTCTAAATTTAAAAGGAGGAATGCTAAACTGAAGGGCACCCTTGCAAAAATCAGCCTTGCTCTGCTGTTGGATACATCTCATCAAGGTGCATTTATTTTTTCTTAATTTTTACATTGTAATACCATTATAAATGCATTTTGGTGACGTGGATCCAATGGGGGCACCCTTGCGATTTATCTTTGCAAGTGCACCCTTCAGTTTTAGTAGTGGTTCATGTAGTTTTGGGTAAATTACAATGGATCGGTCAAGTTTAGACCGTGAGGAAGTCTAAACTGAAGGGAACCCTTGCAAAAAAGAGGTGAAATGGCTCCCCCGTTGGCTGTACATCACCATCATGTTTGACTTTTCAACCGTTATTAATGCATGATGGTGATGTGTAGGTAATGTGTAGAAGAGCCCTTTCACCTTCTTTTTGGCAAGGGCTCCCTCCAGCCTAGAATTCCTCTTAGACTGTTAACATAGCCATTTTCGATGGAAACACATTGGGACAACTCTTTTGTCCACCTTTTGAAATAGGGCAATGATAAATTCGCACCCCCCACAACGTGAACGGACATCGTTAAAGTATGTCACTGACCCTCCTTTAAAGGGGTGTGAATTATCCTACAGGACTGCGAATTTATCAACGCGGTTGAAGTATTATTTTTAATTACCCATTATAAAGCCACAAGGTATAGGTTTAGAATTGTCGGACGAGTGAATATTTGGGTACGGCCTGCTCATAGCAAGCCCTGACAAATAATCAGTTTGGATCGTGGAACAAATGGGCTTCACTTAAAAATTTAACTGCATGCATCTTACAACAGCTCTATCTAGTCCTTCTAAAAAGTCTAACCTAAAAAACTTGGTTGTTTGGATACGGGGAGAGAAATCTTGTCCAATTTCCCATACAAAATGAGTTTATCAGTGTCCGAATGAGTCATACAATTTTTTCATGAATCCTTTTGGCTCTGTTCACTTCTTTTCCCTGGATCATTTTCCTTTCCTTTCCAGGTGACATAGCAGAAGGGAAAGGAATGAAGAGGAAAAGGCTTCGTTTTCCATGGAAAGCCTATTTCCGATATATTTAATCGGAAAGCAAATCTCAAGCAACATGGAAAAAGTCAATTTTCACGTCATTTTTAGCCTTTAAATAAGAAATTCCACATCTGATAATAGTTTTCCCCGGAAAAGAAGTGAACACAGAAATTCTATCTTGTCAAGGTCTTGTCAGGGAAAAAAAAGGCTGTTTTCGCACCAGGAAAAAGAAGTGAACAGAGCCTTTAGGGAAATTACAACTACATTAGACCCATATTTTTTTTAAAGAAAAATGGGCATTCTTTTCAAGAAAGAAGTAATTTCCATAATTTTTGCAATGGGAATCCAAGTAGTCCAAAATAGTTTTGTAACCAATATTACTTGAGGTGCGTAGAGAGTGATAATTCCATTTTTCGCCATTTACCGCCATTTACCAAATTTCGGTCTGAAATTTCGATTAAATGCCATTATTTATTAAAAAAAAAGTATTACAAAATTTCGGTACAGAATTTCGAACCAAATTACAAAATTTCGGACCGAAATTTCGGTTTTCGGTGGGGTCCGAAATGGTTACCGAAACTGAAATTTTAAACCATGCTTTTGATAACTCAAATTTGTTTTTTAATTGGCTGCTAATAACCATTGACAGCTGTTTAAATAAAAAAGAAAGTTAGTGCAATCATCAAACATGGTAGTGCAACTGGTGTTGGTCCATCAAGAAACAATTTTTCTTGGAGCCCAAAAATACAGTGGGGTCCACATTTTTGTGTGATCCAAACCATTCATTCTTTGGGCTCTACTTAGATAGGGTATGCCCTGAAAATCTTCTCTATGGGATGATCATAACCTCAGTATAGAAACCTACACGGAGGATTATGATCATCCCATGGAGAAGATTTTCTGGGCACAACCTATCTAAGTCTTGGCCCAACAAATGAATGGTTTGGATCACCCAAATAAAGTGGGCCCACTGTATTTTTGGGCTGCACGTGCGTACGAGGCCGTTCTCCATACTATTTCTCCCAAAAAACAGTGGGAAAAGATAAATTCGCACCCTCTTTAGGATAATTCGCACCACCTCTCCTCAACCGCCCTAAAAAAAACTTTCTCTCTCTCTCTCATTCGAATCGAATCGAACCAAAGAAAGAAAATAGGTGGTAGCAGAAGCTCTCTCCCTCTCTATCCATAAGAGACGAAGAATACGAAGACCTCAATCTCTATCTTGACTGTACGTAAGATCATTTAACTTTTTATTTGTTCTAAACCCTATTTGTCATCTTTCCGTTATTCAATTTCGCTTCACGAGAAATTCAGGGATTATATGGGTTTTAGGGTTCAGCAAAAGCGGGTAACCTTATATTGAAAGTGATTTTTCGACGAAAATTCAATTCAGGGATTATGGGTTTTAGGGTTCAGAGATAGCAGGCTACCTTGATTGAAAGGATTTTTTTTTGACGGAAATTCTTCCTATTTGAATGTAATGTATATCCTGAAAACTCTGTTCAGTATACACGAAATATCGTATTTACATTAAAAAAAAACAATGACAATAATTTAGAGATTATGGGATTGCTTCTTTCTGCTTAAATCGAATACTGGAGAGTAAAATCTCATAATTTTCTGTATTTGATTAATGTAATTTCCAATCTTGCGATTTGTTGTGTTCACATCAGTGGCGATTTGGGTGCAGTTTGGGTTTTTCCTTGATTAGTCTTGCAATCTTAAAACACCCCAAATTTCACTCAAATTGTGATTCAAATGAAAGTACCTACATACCCTATATACGGGTTTTTCCTATATTAGTCTTGCAATCTAAAAAAACCAGAAATTTCGCTCAAATTGTGATTCGAACGAAAGTACCTACTTACCCTAAATATGGAAACAAGCAATTTATTGGGTGTGGGGCATGAGATTGCTGCTGCACCTGTCAAGATGAAATTCACTAATAACTTGACTGCTTGATAGTTTGTTCATGCAGATATCCTGTTTGGTCTAATTAACTTCTGGACTTTACGACGCTGTCATTGGAAGATAGAAAATGGTTAGTTTAAGGCATTTTATTTTCCCACTTTATTTCTCTAGGTTACTGTACATCTTTTATTCAAAGTTTCTATGTTTCCCAAATCCCAATTTCATTTTTTTGTTTTGTCATTACTCATTAATGTCGTTGCTTTTTCTTTTAAAAAAAAAATGTAAATATGATATTTCGCGTATACTGAACCATACATTTCTAATGCTGACTTTTCTTCATTATCGTTTCTTTCCAGGCCACCCTTGCTGATTCCTTCTTGGCAGACCTCGATGATTTATCTGACAATGAAGCCCATCTTCTTGTGAGTATTCATATCTTATTTATGTATCGTGATATTTTCCAGCCCAGGGAGTGCGCTATTTGTTATAGAAACTTGTTCATAAGGGTTATAACTCCACTCTTTTTTTTCAACTTTCTTTTTAATATTTCCTGGAGTAATTTTGTTTGTATCTTTTATTGTTTTCAATGGTCACTGACATTTTCTCACAAGGAATTATTCTTTCTTAGGATGATGGGGATGAGGATATTGAAGACATGGAAGAAGATGTTGATGGTGACATGGCTGATATTGAAGCTCTTAATTATGATGATCTGGATAGTGTTTCAAAATTGCAGAAGACACAGCGCTATATTGACATCATGCAGGTAGGTATCAAAACCTTTGGATAGTTTGGTTTTCATATTTTCTTGCTTGAAATATGCATCATAGGTTTCTTTTTGTATACTTAATTCATTTATGAGTGGCTGCATTTACATTTGGTTTATTCTTTCTCCATTTTTTTGGTGAGTTTTCTTGTAATATCTTTACTCCCACTCCCCACCCACCACGCGCACAAACATATTGTTTGGCTATTTATTATGCCCTTTCTTTTTATTTTTAATTCAATTTGAGCTCGTCTAATTTACATAATAACATTACGGGAACTACACATTAGCATAATTTTTTTCTTGCTTCGCGACTTCTAAATCTCACATACTTCTTTCTATGGATGGGATTGGGTTTTTTTTTTTTTTTTTTCAGAAAGTTGAAGATGCACTTCAGAAGGGGTCAGATATGTCAAAACATGGGATGGTTTTGGAGGATGATCCTGAATATCAGCTAATAGTTGACTGTAATGCTTTGTCGGTTGATATTGAAAATGAAATTGTTATTATTCACAACTTCATCCGTGACAATTATCGGCTGAAGTTTCCTGAGCTTGAATCCCTTGTACATCACCCAATTGATTATGCCCGAGTTGTAAAGAAAATTGGAAATGAAGTGGATTTAACCCTTGTTGACTTGGAAGGGCTTTTACCATCAGCTATTATCATGGTAGTTTCTGTTACAGCATCAACTACGAGCGGTAAGCCACTTCCAGAGGAGAATCTTAGAAAGACAATTGATGCGTGTGATCGAGCTCTCACTCTTGATCTATCAAAAAAGAAGGTCCTTGATTTTGTAGAGAGTAGAATGGGATATATTGCACCAAATCTTTCTGCTATTGTTGGAACTGCAGTTGCCGCAAAACTGATGGGGACAGCTGGCGGCCTATCAGCCCTAGCTAAGATGCCGGCTTGCAATGTTCAACTTTTAGGTGCAAAGAAGAAGAACCTAGCCGGGTTTTCTACCGCAACCTCTCAATTCCGTGTAGGCTACATCGAGCAAACTGAGATATTCCAAAGCACACCTCCTTCTTTGAAGATGCGAGCATGTCGACTATTGGCTGCAAAATCAACGCTTGCCGCACGAGTGGATTCTATAAGAGGGGATCCGACTGGGAAGACTGGAAGGGACTTGCGAGAAGAGATCCGTAAAAAGATTGAAAAGTGGCAAGAGCCACCTCCTGCAAAGCAACCAAAACCGCTTCCTGTTCCAGATTCGGAGCCTAAAAAGAAGAGGGGAGGTCGTAGGCTGCGGAAGCAGAAGGAAAGGTGAAACAACTTCCAATTTTACTGGGTTATGCAAATTTAGTTATTTCTTTCATGGGATTCTTTCATGTGCTAATTTAACTTTGCACTTTCAGGTATGCCATAACAGATATGAGAAAGTTGGCCAACCGAATGCAATTTGGAGTGCCAGAAGAGAGTTCTTTGGGTAAGTATAAGTTTTGAGTTGGAATTTAAACTCCATATGGATATGTCGTGGCTTGCATGCACAACATTGTTGTCGGTTACCTTTTTTTTCTTTTATCTGAAGATTGTAGAATTCTACTAAAGAACAATGCCAATCGATTTGGTACTGCTCTCAACGATTGGTACTAAGGGCCAAGGTTTGGAATCCCACATTAGAGAAACAATTGGGGATGCTAATGAGTGTCACTCATGCCCCAGTTGTGCTTTGGCCCCTCAATGAACCAAGGTTTTAAATTTTGTCTTCGATTTCAGTTTGGGTCACCCAGATACAGAAATGTTTTGGTTTCATTTGGAAAATTTGGTGGAAGTTCTGTAAAATCATGGAACAGTATGGAAGCATATGCAAATGAGAAAATTTTAAGATGAAACTTTAGGAAATGCTAGAATAAACGCAAACACTCTTAGAAACCATCACATAAGCAAGACCACCGTCCATAATACATCAGACACCTAGTGACATGTGCTGTCACGCAATACATACCCCATTTTATGTGTAATTCATATGAATATGTATACATAGTACGTACTCCATATTTCGCATGCAATTCTCGGTTTCGGTCGGTGCGTAAACAAGAACATTTTGGTTTTGGAGGAAATTTCGGTTTGAAATCTTGTAAAATTACGGAAATGTATGAAAGCATATGTAAATGATGAAATTTTATGATGAAACATTGGGAAATGCTAGAATAATCACAAATACATACTTAGAAATCATCACATGAGCAAGAAAGCCATCCATAATGGCTTAATCACATCAAACACCTAGTGACATGCGTTGCTACTCATGTCTGGAACAGTAAGGTCAATAAAGAAGTACAATATAATGAAGTATAAGAAAGTACAATGACCAATCTCCCTCTAAGGACCCCAACTCTATGTCAATACCACATAGAGTTACGAGGTATTATTGGTCACATGTCGATCTGAAATCTCATGCATAAGATACAGTTACTTTGCTTGCAATTCAATGATGTTACCTACTAAATATCATTCTCTAACGAAATGAAATGTAAATCAGAACATCTTTCCATTTTTGTCGTTCCATCCATTTCAGTAGAATTTCGGTTGTATTTTGAGAATTTTTGGAGTTTCGGTCTAAATTTTAGGGAAATAATGACGTGGAAAGAATTCATGTAGATTTCTTTGTGGCAGGGATGGAAATGTGAACATTTCGGTCTTTTCGGGGAAATTTAAAACCATGCAATGAATTAGCACTCAAGTAAATTAAGGAGTATCTAAAAATTAGGTGCCGCTTTTGCCACCCGAAAAATTAGGCACTTCCACCTCCATCTAAAAATTAGGGGGCTGGTTTTTCCACCCAAAAAACTTAGGCACTTCCACCTACGACAATCGAGGGGGATCTTACTTACCCTGGTTGTGCCAACAAGCAGCAATGGAGAGACAATGTTGGTGACCATTGATGGCGAGCAATGAAGAGACAATGATGTCGATCTGCGAGAGAAGGCAAAGGAGTGGAAAGGGTAGTGTCAGAGAAGGAAAGAGATGAATCATATGGAAATTGCCTGTTTGATCACTTCCATGATTTGAAGTGCAAGTGGGAGCACTGGTTGTTGGTGGAGTTTCTCGTGACGGAGGGGGAATGTGATCTTCTCCAGTCTGATTGGTCATACTGATTCATCCGAGGCCAAGGTCAGAGCTCTTCATTCCACTTTGTCGATTTTCCCTAATCAAATGAATTGGAGTTTAGGAGTGGAGGGAAATTCTTCTAAGGTGATATCTTGGGCACATGGAGATATCACATGTGTGTGGAGATTGGCTAGATTAATTGATGAGATTTATGATTTGTGTTCTAGGCGAGTGATCACTTTTTGCTCACATGATGTATTTACTCTTGACCTAAGTTATAAATTCCGTTCCGTTCCGGCCGGAATGGACTGGAATTCCGGTTCCGGGCCGGAATCCGGAACGGAATGGCCATATATTCCGTTCCGGTCGGAATTTCGGCCATTCAGTCATTTAAGTAAATGTCTTTACTATTTTTATTGTCCATTTACTTAAGATTTACATGTAAATAAGGGAATACCCCCATTTGGATCTATTAAAAATAGTTTCAAGACGGATAAAAAGTCAACTTTCCAGTACAAAATTCGATAAAAATGGGTTGGGTCAAAATCCTAACTTCCAAACGATGGGGTATTTTTCTAATTTTAAAAATTCATAAAATCTATCATGTCCAAACACTATTAAATCCCAAAAGTCCAGTAAAAAAAGTCTCATAATTTGGTCTCTAAAATTTTTTCATCTTATCAGGCACTGGTCAACATGCTGGTCAACACAGGCATTTCAGCTTATAGTGATTTTCCTTTAAGTAAATGTTGGATCTCTACATATTTTGTTCAATTTATTGTTTTTTCTATTTTTATCACAACTTCTGATTTTTTTGGATTTTTTTTTTCATAATTTTTACTATTAAAAAATAATTTCCCTCGTTATAGTGGAACAAAAAGTTTCGAACGAAATGCCGAACGAAACACCGAAACGTTCCGTTCCGATAGCCAAAACGAAACGGCGAACGAAACGGAATTTATAACTTAGCTCTTGACACATCTGGGGAGGAAGACGACATGCCAAATGACAATTGTGGCCCTGTCTACTGATGCTTGGGGGGGTCGACGATGACACTATAAACAACCTAAATATGGATCCAACTTTGGGGCTGTGATTCATTGGATGACTTCAGGGTCAAAGGATCCGCAATCTCGCGTGATATCATAAAGTATAGGCTCCTGTTCCAGGAGGGATACAATTTAGAGTCTGCAAGAGGGAGTAGAGTGGATTTTGGATTGATGAAAGATGCAACTATAGACCTTTGAATATGGATTTTCTCGGGTTATTTAGCATGGCCGCTGGAATGGAAATTAGTATGGCGATTCTTTTTGTAGAATTAATGAGAAGCTTGATTGGAACGTTAGATTTCACTGGCAATTTTTCAATCGGGAGGTATATTTGAATATTTTTCTCCTCCTCTAAAATCAATTCCGTCTATGTTAGAAGACAAGGATCTCTCTCTCTCTCTCTCTCTCTCTCTCTCTCTCTCTCTCTCTCTCGGCAATCTCCCACCATTCCAAAGAAAAAAAAGACTAAGGAATGAATATGAGAATTTGGAGATGGGCTTCAACACGAAGTTTGTTGGTTATCTCCTTTTATAATCATTTGATTGGCCAGGCGTGCCGTCTCCTGCTAGGGAAGTTTGGAGCTATAAGGCCCCGCAAGGAGTTGAGGTCTGCTGGATTTCGCGTCGGTTATCTCCAACTTTTGTTTCTGTAGTATTGAAGGAAAGCAGTGGATCTGAGAGTTGTTTCCCTCCCCCCCCCCCCCGGTTGATCGAGCTTGAAGTTTGGTATTTCATTGGAATTTCTTGGTTGGAAGTTGGGGATAGAATTTGGCTTTCAGCTTAAAGTTAGAGGCTTTCTTGTCAAGCCTGGATTTTCTTGGATAGGAATCAAAGGATCGGAATAATTAGATTTTGTTTTCTCACTTTTGTGCATGTGAGGAGATCTGCAAATGGGATTGCTGACAAACTAGCTAGGAGGGCGTACATAAGCAGAATTTAGTGTTGTTTGATTTCTTGCCACCTTGATTGACCTCTATGTTCATGTTTGGGTTGTAGGCTTGTCTTGTTAGTTTTCCTTTATTTGTAATCTCTCTATATTTTCAGGCGGACTTTCTCAGTCTTCCCTTTATTCAATGAAATCTGTTACCATTCGAAAAAAAATAAAAAAATAAAATTGAATTAGTCTGGAAAAATGGAAACTTTGTTCTTGCATCTGGTGACAACACTTTCTGTTTATTCTTATTATCATCCATGTCACAGGTGATGGGTTGGGTGAGGGTTATGGTATGCTCGGTCAGGCTGGAAACGGGAAACTGCGTGTATCAGTTGGTCAGAGCAAACTTGCTGCAAAAGTTGCCAAAAAGTAGGCATTTCCCTCTACTTCCCTGATTCCTCTGTTCCCCTTGTATACTGCAATTTCTTATCACTTTTACTTTTTTTGCAACACAAGGAGCTCAAATAATTTACTTAATGCTTCAAATGGTCAAAGTTGGATTTTTTTGGTCCATTTAAGCTGTTTAAGTTATTTGTAACTCCCATGTTCCTATATTACTTAATAAGCTACCTGACCTTTTTAATCAATCTGGAATATTTCAGGTTCAAGGAAAAGCAATACGGAAGCAGTGGTGCTACCTCGGGATTGACTTCAAGTTTGGCATTTACACCTGTACAGGTGGGTATCTAGATTTTTTTGAATTATATTTACTGGTGGGTATCTAGATGACTACCTTCATTGTTTCTTTACGTATTACACTGTATATTATGATATTCCACTTAAACTACCTATGTGGGGGCTTACTGAATTTGCTGTTAAACTTTGAAAGTCATTATAGGGAAGGTTTTTTTTTATTAATGCAATTTCTAATTGAAGGAAATTAACATATTTTAAGGAGTGCAATAACGAATAGCTCCATCTATAGACAGTTATTCATGGGGTTATGTCCTTTGATTCATTATCACAAATTGAAATTAATAGTTCCTTAGACCTCTACAATCTGGAATCAACAAATTAACTGAGGGTTGTGCTCCCTGTGTGAGCGTTGTGCTGCTCTCTTGGTATTATGTGCATCTTCATTTGGTCATTTTTTGGCTTTGGTGGAGGGTTGGTATTGTTGTGACCATGGGCAGACAAGCTGTTTTTTTGGCTCTTAACCCCATTTGCGGTTGCTTGGGTCGTTTGGATTGAAAGGAATAGAAAAACTTTTGAGGATGAAGATGACTCATTTGGCCGATTGGTCTGTGAGATTAAAATTCTCATATTCCCATGGGCCATTGCGAGGGAGTTTTAAGGGGTACTCAATCCAAGGCCTTCATCGGAGATGGGATGATATTATGTTGGATAGATTTGGGAAGGTGAAGAAGAAAACTAGATGGCCCCTCCACCCCCTAACATCCTTACCTTTAATCTCGAGTTCTCGATGGCACATCTCTTGGCAACCTGGATCCAACAGGTATTGGTGTTGTGTTTAGGTGCCTCACAGGGGATGTATGTAGTGCTTTATTTTTCTGGCCTGATTGGTAGGAAGGAGTCTAAGGAAGCAGATGCATGTGCTCTACTATCGGGTTAAAGCTCTTGATGGAAATCTCCTTGTGGAGGCTCTCTTCTAAGCCTTTTTTAGACCAAGAAGATCTCTCTGGACCATTGGAGATTAGCAGCAACCATTGATGAGAGTTTTTTTTTTCATTTTTCATTTTTTAAAAAATCTTTTCTTTTTACCTATATCATTCTTTGCACTAATTAGGTTGAACACTGTCGCTAAGAGGATTTGTTTGGGATTCCCCCGTAGGTGGGGCAATCTCTGCCCCTTTGTAACTTGTTTTCTTTTCTTTGTTTCTATGGAAGTTTTATTTTCCATCACCAAAAGGGAGAGGTTCTTTACCTCATCTTGACGTTAGCATAAGACCCTATTGTGATCAGTTTCTGTTCACACTCTGCAATCCCTTCCATTTTTATTTATGGACATTTTCCTGAATTTCATTTGATTTTGGTTTACATTTTTCTTCTTCTTCTTATTGTAGGGGCTTCTCCTTAGAATGATTTCAGCTACCAGTTGTCTTAATTTAGGAGTTGAATTTGGTTAGAAATAGGAGGCCTAGTAGGAAATGGACAGAGGGCTTGAGAGTATTTTTATGGTTGTATGCCTCACTTATGGATGTGATTTTAAATATTGAATTTTGTATTTCAAACTATCTCTGTTTCCTTCTAGTCCTGGGAGGCTACGAGCTGGGAGGCTATATCAGCTCTCCTTATAGGTTGGTCAACATGGTGGTAAAGCATGATTTGTATTTAAGTACTCCATCAATATGACCGTTTATATCCTTTTTGTGGCGAATCCATGAGTGTATATTTTTGGCTTTTGCTTAATGAAATTCTATCATGACATCATATGAAGTCTTATTGATTGCTTGTTTTGATTCGTCAATCTGTGCTATAGTCTTACTGGTTTTTGTCAATGACATGTGACTGTCGTCTATTGTGTAGGGAATAGAACTCACAAATCCACAGGCGCTTGCGAACCAGCTTGGTAGTGGAACTCAGAGTACCTACTTCTCGGAAATAGGGACATTCTCAAAGATCAAGAGGCCTTAACCACTCAGCACCATGCTTTTGTTACTCCTTGTCAGACTAGTCCACTTGGTTTCATAACTTCTCATTTTTATGATCCTGAACAATTGCTGATGGAGTCATTGAATATGCAAGTGAATTGTGAGACAGGGATTTAAATGTCAACAACCTACATACATTCTGATGTATAAATTTTCTAACTCTATGCTTTGTTATATCCACTTTCCGTTTGAATGGATTGTTCGACTGCGAGATTATTGGGCTATGCAGATGGGCATCTACCAATCTAAGTGGAATGAGGGTCCCATTTGTGTGTAAATTTATGATCTAATTAGACCTCTAGTTTAAACACAAGTTACAGCAACATTCCAATCAAATTGCACCCCAAACTTGGGGTAAAGGAGCAGTCCATCTCTTGATGTCAAGCTCTCTTAGTCAAACAAACTGTGTCAGATAACATCATAGACACTGCACTCCCATTTTGGATATATCTGCTGTGACACTTGTGCATTTTAAGAAAATAGAGAGTCACCAAGCAGCCCATTGTGACTCAAGTTTCTTCAGCAAAACAAAATTTACCCAAAAGGGAAATGATATTTCCACCATCTTTCCGGGCATATCCAACACTAGTGTTTATCTTTCCCTCAACTGTTTCAGGAAAAGACGCAAAGGTGAGTGGAAGTGCAATTATTTTTTAGGTAGTGATAAAGAAAATGAGGTGGAAATTTACGTCGCTTTCCATTTCTTTCAAAACTGCATCTTGGAACAGATTTATCTGTTTTTTGATTAAAATTATATATCTTGGAATGAGTTCTGTATGCTGTTTAACTGGTTTTTTTTATTAATATTAATATTATAAAGCTACTAATCTCAAATTTCAATTATAAATTTGAAGGATCAAATCAGTTCCACTCATTAATCAATAAATAATTGGGCGTGTTTGGCTAAACTGAAAATCTTTTCATTAAGGGGCCCTTTTGGATAAGTGATTTTAGAATCTTGGATTTCCTCAAAATCGTAGATGGGGGGGGGTGGGGGGGGGGGGGGGGGGACGAGAGAAGGAGACCAGCCGTCATTTTCTGATTTCTTGCCCTTCTTTTCTTCAGCAAGAGAGTAGGAGATCATCCCATGTTTCTAGGTTTTAGAAATCTCAGGACGGGGGAGAGATTTCTAAAATCTGGATTTCTTACTTAAAAGCCAAGATTCTAAAGAGAAGCGAAACGGACAGTCTCCTTCTTCTCTTGTCTCAGAGTGAGAGACCTTGTGTGCCTTTTCCTTCAATGTTCATAACTCTCTCATCGTAGAACTCATTTCAAATTAAGATCACAACCACACACATAAGAAACAAAATTAAAGAACAATTGACATTCATCACATTTTATTCACAACAGCCAGAACACTCGTTGAATCAAACTAAAACATTCCAAGGAGATCATAAGATAGATCCTACTCCAAATCAAAAGAGATAATTAAGGTTTTACAGTTGTTGGAGATAAATGGTCACTGCATTTGTATCCAAGTAAAAGAGGCTTCACTAGCCTAATGTATTCTCACGAACATAAATTCATAAAACAAAGAGATGGGATAAAAAAATTATAGCCCCTTGCAAGAATAGTTATAAGAACTTCCAAAACCCAAACCCATGTGGGTGCCCATATCAATTTGGAACCTTGATGAGAATGGACAAAAGGGGCTCTGATAATCGTTGATGAGAACTTGCAATGATGCACACCCAAATCCATTTGGGTGCCAACATCAATCCAGCACCCTTGTAATAATAACCAAAAAGAGAATTTCTTTTACCTAATGATAGACACACAGACACAGACACAAAAGGGGTTCCCATATCATTCTAGCACCAAGCAAGAAACAACACGAAGAGAATGGTGTTCCCCACGAATGGGGCATCTCCGCATGATCTGATGGTTTTATTAGTTATTCCATCTAAAATTAAATTAAATTAAATTAAATTAGCTATTTATTTATTTTATTAAAGTTATAGATGAAATGATTGAATATGAAAGTTGGGAATGATTATTCGTCATTGCCAAAAGCAAGTTGGGCCCACTTCCTAATTGGAACGTCCTTCTCTTTATACCTTTTCCTTGGAAAACTTAATTAACACCCAATATATTTGAAGGCTATGTACCAAAACGAAAGCTTAATAAGCAACCATTTTTCCCACTTTTCAGGTTCTTATCATCAAACCCATCTTGGTTGGTCTCCTATCATCAAACCCATCTTGGTTGTTAAATGATTGGAAGATCTGGACCGTTCATCTGGAGTAATACACCATGGATAAGTTCGTGTGAGAGAGAGATTTTATTTTTCCATTTCCACCCATATGGCCATCTCTCTCTCTCTCTCTCTCTCTCTCTCTCTCTCTCACCCACCTCTTTGGCTTTTTCCTACGTTAGGTAAAAAAATGTCGTGGTAAACTTCTTTTTCTCCGTGGTTGCCAAATATTCCCTAGCTGTGCTAAAAAATTTGTTTTTACGCTCCAATTGTCAAACTTGCAAGATTTTACGCCATTGGCAATCCAAGGTGGAGCCCACTGGATGTATAGTCCCAATTGATCTATGGTTCTATATGGATCTTACTTACATTTTAAAAAAAAATTTCCAAGGATTTGACTTCCCTCATCAACTCTGACCTTATCCATAGCTGTTACAATGAACCTTATCTTTAAACAACAGGTGATGTTTTTGGTGAAATTTTCAAAAAATTATCTACTTTGTTTATACAATGACCATTAAAATATTGCTACAATTATTAATCTGTCACCTCTTTGTTGTAAAGGCTCCGTTTTCTTTTGATGTAAAATATGCGTAAAATTTATTTCGCCTCCCTTTCATGTCCGAAGAAACAGAGCCAGAGAGTTTAAAAAATAATTATTGGAGACTAACTTCAACAAATTTGCGTAGAGACTACCCTACAATACATATGAA
Source organism: Tasmannia lanceolata (assembly GCF_043159265.1). Classification (NCBI taxonomy): domain Eukaryota; kingdom Viridiplantae; phylum Streptophyta; class Magnoliopsida; order Canellales; family Winteraceae; genus Tasmannia; species Tasmannia lanceolata. Next base: position 2,061,214 of record NW_027518695.1, on the reverse strand, counting down.
ACCCACTTTGATCAATCTGGTTTTTTTTGGAGACTAACTTCATTGCTCGATCCTCGTAAGATTTCTTGACTCATTAACCGAGGTCTTCCAATTATAAGTGAAAGTTGGACACCCACCATATGGATCAGGGGCGGAGGCACATATAGCATGAGCCAATGACTTGCAAAATCCCTTTAGTGGACATGCATGCTAAAAACAAAGTGAATTTCACTTGAAATTTTACGGTGGATAGGATTGAGAAGAAGCAGTATTTATTGACTGATTTGTTTTGACTTTTTTCTATTTATTTTGGCGGAGAAATGTGTGCCCAAAAATATCGGATAAGAACTGATATGCAAAATGGTACAAAAACTGCCCAAAATATCGGATAAGGACTGATATGTACAATGGTACAAAAACTAGTCACGACAATCCAAAATATGACTTTCATTACAGTCGTGCTAAGTCACGAAACCACCCATTTTTCGGACCTTTGCCTCATGAACAAGGATATCTAACCACTTCCACTATTAATCGCTTGATTCAAATGCCACAGATCAAACGGCCTCGATCATCTAATCATTTGAATTTCATACTATCAGCCTTAAAATAGATGAGATAACTCCGCTTATGGACGGTCTAGATCTTCAGACCCAGTTAAGTTCTTTGGATTTTGGAATAATTTGATGGGCAAATGAATGAAAAAATTCCTGGAAATGTTGGTGTTAGTTTACTGAAATTGACATCGAGGTGTAATTAAATGCTGGTGTTTCGTTATTTACAACACATATCTACGCTATCGTAGGATTATTTTTCTAAATAAGATGAGACAAAAACATGAAATTGTCATATGCATGTATTTGATAGATTGGGACGTTAGTTTACTGTTTGTCATAATGTCATCCAAAAAAGGGGCGTAAAAATATCTAGATATTTTTTAGATTGATATCTGCACTATCTTTAGGGTGCCTTTGGATTACTAGAATAAAAGCATTAGAATATGCATTCTATTTTTATTTCTCTTGATTCTTAACAAAAATGAAAAACTATATGAGTTTGAATTAAAGGAAAAATTGCCAGCGGGGGTACATACAAATACGAAAATGCCCTTTCCTTAGGCTTCACATTTTGCTTTTCCACTTTTCCCTCTTTTCTCTACTTTTCCTCTTTTTTTAACTCTTTCATTTTCAACTTTGTTTTTTTACCCCTACCAGTCATCTTCCTCATTCATTCAGCCACCATTGTCACTGGGAAGTCTCGAAAACTTGAAACGTGAGTTCATTCGCATCTATATTTTTGTATCTAGGTTTTGTTTTTCATTTGTTTTAGGGTTTTGCATTTCTCCTTCTCCCTTTCAATGGCAGGCGAGGAAGATGAATCGTAGGGTAGAAAGACAAAAAACTGTGAGAATGAAAGAGTAAAAAAAAGCTGGAAGTAAAAACGTGTTCATAAGGGACTTGATAAGCCCATTCCAAAATTGGTAACCCCATTTTGATACTGGATAACCCCAATCCCAGAGACTTGAAAACCCCCTTCCAAAACTTCAATACCCTCGGCCAATTTTTAGGGACTTGATAAGTCAATTCGGAAATTGGTAACCCTATTTTGATACTAGATAACCCCAATCCCAGATACTTGAAAACCCCCTTACCAAACTCCAGTACACTCGGCCAATTTTCAAGGACTTGATAAGCCCGTTCGGAAATTGGTAACCCCATTTTGATACTAGATAACTCCAATCCCAAAGACTTGAAAACCCCCTTCCAAAACTCCAGTACCCTCGGCCAATTTTCAGGGACTTGATATGCCCGTTTGGAAATTGTTAACCCCATTTTTTATACTAGATAACCTCAATCCCAGAGACTTGAAAACCCCCTTCCAAAACTCCAGTACCCTCGGCCAATTTTTAGGGACTTGATAAACCCATTCGAAAATTGATAACCCCATTTTTGATACTAGATAACCCCAATCCCAGAGACTTGAAAGCCCCCTTCCAAAACTCCAGTACCCTCGGCTAATTTTCAGGCACTTGATAAGCCCATTTGGAAATTGGTAACCCTACTTTCTAGAGTTGCTAACTCCCTTCGAGAGAGTTGATAAACCCCTTCTGCTACGAAAACGTGTCTATAGCAAATCTTCTAATGGCATTACAATTCTGCTCATGATAGAAATAACAAGAGAAATGGATGTTGTATTCATTAAATGTGCTTCATATATTACATCCCAATTCGTGTATTACAAAAAAATTAATTACAACAAAAAAATGCGTAGCCATCCATTCATGTATTACATCAAATTTTTCCTATACAACCACTTGTCTTTCAAAAAGTGAGTGAAGCCATACATGCATTATCTCTAAAACAAACCTTAAAATACAAACCGCTTAAACCCTAAACAAGATAAATCATAAACAGAGGAATGAAAAATAGTCAAAGCCCAAAAAAAAAAAGAAAAAAGAAACCTAGATACAGAGAGATAGATGGTAAGAACTCAACTTTCAAGTTTTAAAGACTTGCCAGTGACAATGATGGCTGAACAAGGAGGAAGATGACTAGTAGGGTAAAAAATCAAAAAGGTGAAAATGGAAAAGTAAAAGAAGAGGGAAGAAGGAAAAAACAAGGTGAAAACTTGTTGCAAATGCCAAAGGGCATTTTCGTCCAGCTTTTACTTACAAGACCTCTTTTATCCCTCGTTGATAATTTCTGAAAAGCATGGGTCATGTTGATAATTCTGCCTAATTTTTTCCCCATTGGTAATTGTTCCAAAGCTAATTAAACAGTGTAAAAGAAAGTGAAATGTGCCTTTACCAAAGAGCGATGATAAATTCGCACCCACTATATGATAATTCGCACCACTTGAAAGTGAATTATGTGGCAGACTTTAACCTTTTTGAAGTTTACAGGGTGCGAATTATCCTACAGGGTGTGCGAATTTATCATTGCCATTACCAAAATGTGTTAATGGCTGTAGCTGTCCCCATTTAAAATTATCTGTCCAAAAAGATACTCCATACAGACATTTGGTAGGGAATTTCTGCATTTCGCGGCTGACTTCTCAACTATAGAACAGCCACCTTTGATGAATTAATTAATAAGACAATATCTACTGCAAAATGAGCCTGTATGGCTGTCCTCTCATGCAAAAATCATCGGCGAAATGCAATTTCGAGAAATTCGCTAGCAAATCCTGTATAGTATTATTTTATTTCTCTTTTGTTGGCTGTCCATGCGTTTCTTCCCCTTCCTCGACTTTTATATTCTTTCTTTTGCCACTCCACCCAAATCCTCTCTGCTTCTCGGTCTTATCTTTTTCTGGTAAAAGAGATTCAACTCTCTTGCATTAAAACCCTAGAAAAGAGGGAGGATCCAGAGTGATTTTCGAGATCTCTCTCTACTTCATTGAAAAAAAGCTCGATCTTTTATGGCCATGGCTGCTTAAGTTAGATGTTCTATGTTTTTCTCTTTCTCTTCTAAAACTCCTTAAAAAAAAAGCTCGAGTTTTTCCGATCATGGCAACTCGAAGACTCTCGTCTCTCATCTCTCGATCTTTCTCTGCTTCTAGACTAGTAGATCAAGGTGATTGTTTTCTACTTCTTTTATTATCATCCCTTTGATTTTATGGATTCGTCTTGCATGTTCTGTTTTTACTATATAAGTATTTGATTGACGATCTCTTTGATTCGTGTTATGGATTTTTTTTTTTCCAGTTTAGACAAATTTTTCTGTTTTTCTTTTCTTTTATCTGTTATTGTATATTCTGGATTGAGTTATCTAACGTTTTGCATGTTCTTTTTTTTAATAAATATGTACTTGTTGGACGATCTCGTGATGGATTCTTTTTCCATTTATTTATCTAAATTCTATTTTATTTTCTTTAATCTGTTATTGTTTATTCTGGTTTGAGTGATCTGATTCCTTGTGGTTTATTGTGATGGTCAAGATCTAGAAGTTGTTGTTGGATTAGCATATCTGGTTTCTGAATTTCACGGTCTCGTCATTGTGAAGATCTAGAATTCCTGTGTGATTGAATGGTTACAGAACTTAAGAATCGTCGTGATTGTGAAATTTTGGGTTTGAGTTTTTGATTCATATAGTTAAATTTATCATCAATGATACTGAAAATGGTTAAGATTTTTTAACTATTTAGAGCAGATTGATTGGGTGAATTTTATTTATTTATTTAATTATTGATTCTACATCTCTGGTGTGTGTATGTGTGGAAGGGAAATCACATGTCTTGGTTCATTCTGTAAGTGACTTCTCAGAGCATAAACATCTCGATTCTTCTATCCGTGTTCTCTTCCATCTGTTCTCTTGTTCTGTTTCCCCTGCTCCAATTTCTGTATCTCCTTACAAAGTGAGGGCTGCTCATTATAGGGGTGCAACTCGGGTCGGGTTGAGGCCAACCCGAACCCGACCCGAGCAACCACTTACTCAACCAGACCCGACCCGACCCGAGTTCAACCCGACCAGACCCAACCCGAGATTTTAAGCTTAAAAAGTAAAAAAATATTAAAAATGTCTGGTTGAACTCGGGTCAGGTTGCCCAAGCCCTCAACCCGAACCCGAACCCGACATGAACTCAACCCAACCTGACTTTTTCTCGGGTTGAACCCGCCCGAGTTGCACCCCCACTGCTCAAGAAGTTTCCCAGTTAATTCGGGGTTGCTTCCTACTCACAACCTACCCCTGATGGAAACATGTTATTCCTGTTTCTTTTCTCCCTTTAAATGGTTAAAAGTAGGTTTCTTTTGAAATTGTAGGTGGAAGAGATAGAAAGGATTTGGAAATTCCTTGGAAAGTGATGAAATTTAGGTTGCTTATTGCTGTCTCACATCAGGTGTCTGATGAGAAAACTTACCAAATTGACAACTTGAGATCATTTCTCTGGAAATAAAAAAATAAAAATAGAAAAGTCACGAAGATTGTAATATTCGAAATGAAGATGGAAAAAGTATGAATCACATTGAGAAAATTTACTGTAATTTGACATAATGACACTATAGGCAGTAATTCCCTTGAATTGTGTAACTTGACTTTGAAAGTTACATGACTTCATCATCACATAAAAAAAAGGGCGGCCCAGTGCATGAGGTCCTGCCATTGCGGGGTCTGGGGAGGGCTAAATGTACGCAGCCTTACGCCTGCTTTGCAGAGAGGCTGTTTCCGTGACTTGACCACCAGGTCACAATGGAGCAACCTACCGTTGCGCCAGGGCTTGATCATCACATAAAACAGATAAATAAATAAATAACTGGCTTAATTCCATAAAAATAAGGGAGTGGCTATTTTGTAATACAGAAAAATCTCTTTATGTTCTCAGAACCACTGTCATGTTTCATTGGCAGATTCATGGACTCTTCCATCATTTGAGGATTTGTCATGCATACAATCATGTAAATATTCTGTAATTTAGTATGTCAGAATTAATCTGTTTTTTCTCTCTCTTTCCCATCCGTTTTTGTTTTCAAGGATTTGCTAAGGACCATTGCAGAAAGGCATTTCGCGGCTGGATGTTGCATGAGGGAGCAGTCACCTCAGGTGAATTAAATGGATATGACAAAATCTGCTGGAAAGTGAGCCTGTGTCGCTTCTCTCACATGCAGCTGCCAGCCGCGAAATGCCTCTCTGCAATGTTCCCTAGCAAATTCCTTGTTTTAAATTAAACGCTTATGATATATTCAATTTTCAGTTAACCTTACCCTGGTTTGTATGTTTGAAATATTTCAACTACCTGAAGGCCTTCCATTCAGAGTTCCCATAATGTTCCAATTCTTTTGGCCATGCATATCATTTGTTAATATGGTAATATTAGTATAGATTTTTATTGAATTCAATTTGTGTCATAAAATGTATGTTCAGGCCGTAATTCTAGCTGGGCCAAAGGCATCTGTCAGTTCGGCACTGCAGTTGCAGCTGAAGAGCCTATTACGCCACCTGTTCAAGTAAACTATACCCAACTGCTAATCAATGGGCAGTTTGTGGATTCAGCGTTAGGTGGCTTTTCTATCCTTCAACCCATAATGAATTTTTGATTGTTTCCTTTTGCCAGTGAAGCATCTGAATACTCAATTCCTTCCACTAATGCGTGTAAGTGGAACTGTTATTGACAATTTTTTTGGCCTCAGGAAAAACCTTTCCAACCTTGGACCCTAGGACAGAAGATGTAATTGCTCATGTTGCTGAAGGCGACGCAGAAGATATTAACCGAGCTGTCTCTGCTGCTCGCAAGGCATTTGATGAGGGTCCATGGCCAAGGATGAGCCCATATGTAATAATCCTAATTTGTGTTTGTTCCTTAGACATTAATGTGGTTCAATATTGGGTAGTATGTGATTGGTACTTCCATTTTAATTTTGCTGACATACCTTAATGCCTGCAAATTCCCTTGTCCAGGAACGATCACGTATTCTTTATCGCTTTGCCGATTTGCTTGAAAAGCACAACGATGAAATTGCAGCAATTGAGACTTGGGATAATGGGAAACCTTATGAACAGGCTGCTTTGGTTGAAATTCCAATGTTTGCACGTTTAATGCGATATTATGCTGGTGAGATAAATCAAATGATATTACATCACTTGCTCCTATTCTAACTATATACATAAATAAAATGTTATTACATCAGACGCTCCTATTTGATCCATATAAATGTTTGTTCAGCATGATTTGATGAAGCAAATGTAACTCTAAGGCTTCTGTTCCTGATCACAGGTTGGGCTGACAAGATTCATGGACTTACCGTTCCAGCTGATGGGCCCCACCATGTGCAAGTTCTTCATGAACCAATTGGTGTTGCTGGGCAGATCATTCCATGGAATTTCCCACTTCTTATGTATGCTTGGAAGGTTGGGCCTGCATTAGCATGTGGAAATACTATTGTAATGAAAGTTGCTGAGCAGACGCCTTTATCTGCTCTCTATGTGTCAAAATTATTCCATGAGGTGAGTTAAGGAATGGCTACGATTTTCCATTTTTTTTAATGGTATAGGCTTCTATTTTCTTTTTTACCAGAACTGAATCTGGGCTCGATTAATTGATATTTTCCTTTTCAAAGTTTGAATATCTTAGGTAGCATTTACATGATATAGTTTTTGGATACAATGTGTGGCGTTTCACCTTTCCCGGAAGTGCCAGTGCACATACATAGGGCAATCTTAACTTATAAAATGTGAATATATTGTATGAGTAATCTGACAAGAATTATATATTATGCACTGGAATATTACGTTTTCTTCATTGAGTTTAGGCATGCATTAGTATCTTCAAGCTTAAATGAGCATCTTCAACCATTCCCTCGTTCAATATTTTACATCAAGTAATTACTCAGTTATTGCATATATGTCATAACCAAGTGCACCGTGCCACTAAATGGTGCCCCTTGATGCAGAAAACACATGAATAGAAGACTACAATGGCCCAGTTGCTTTGGACTAATTTGATGGCCAAAAGAATCCCACTAGAATGATATATAGAGTGAAGAAAACTCTGTAAAACTAATAAAACTTTGTGTCGATGTCAGACACAGACTCGATTTATAAAACACAACAGCCCCAAAATCTGATACCATTGACAAATCCCTTTTGTTATATTTTGTTATCGAAAAAATTGTTACAGTAGAAACTTTTATAAATTTATAATGATATTAGATGCATAAATATATAACTAAACTTATTTAAAACATATGTGAGGTGGTGAACCCGGTTATATATAATTGCTAATCTATGTAAAAAAGTTAATAGTTCACTGATACATGGAACGGTTTGATGGTTCACCATTTTCTAAATCTGGTAAGTTATGGTTACTTGGTTTGCTTCCAAATCACTTTCTTTTCTAAATTGGTTTCCTTTGGTTTTGTTTCAGTGATGCACTTCTTGTTTGGTTCGCTTTGGTTCTTTAATCTTGTTTAGTGGTCTCAACTCTCAACCATAGTTTTAAAACCCCCCCGCATCATCTTGGAGCCCCCCGAGTCTACTCCCTTTTCCTTCAGCCGCATTCCACGTTTTGCCATCGCGTTCTCCGTTTTGCTCTGCGGAGTCAATAAAAACTCCTTTGACTCTCCCAAGTTATGACCACATCAACTGAGTACCCAGCCGCATCAACCATGTTCTTGGCTGCGTCCGTGCCGAGCTGACTAATCTTGGCCTCATTTTGACCTGCATCCGCATTTTTAAACACTAGTCTCAACTCAAAGTTTGGTATTCTTTTCGTTGAATAATTTTTTGTGAGGCCACCTTCTTCAAGTATTATTAAAATCTAAGCACATTCACTATAAGATAATATTTTAGTTAGTTCTCTTAATACCAATTTATTGATTTCATCTGGAATCGGATTTACAACCAATTCTATTGATAGATTTCTGATTGAACTTCATCGACAACTTGGAAAAAATGAAAGAAAAGAGTCAAAGCAACTTCTTGCTCCAAGTGTATGTGTTGCCTCAGGAGCCCTCAAGTGCGGCCCAGTGCATGAGGCTCCCGCCATTGTGGGGTCTGGGGAGGGCTAGATGTGCGCAGCCTTACCCCTGCTTTGCAGAGAGGCTGTTTTCGTGACTTGAACCAAAATAGTGGAAATTTGGATAGTGGAAATTTGGATACTTTTTATCAACAGGAAAATTAACCAAAATTAATTGGGGATGGCATTCTTACTCCAAAACAAGTTGACCAGCTATTCTCAGTCTGACATGGGTGGCGAACGAGTGTATACATAACAAATTTATTTGGCGCAATAAGTAGATACTAACATGGGTTCCTGCTGCTTAGAAATAATCTAACTATTAAAAAACTATATTTTGGCAGATTCTTAAAATCCTTGTTGTTTTACCATTTGTTTTGCTGATAGATGATCTATTTTAGCCTGGCTTAAAAAAGCTCCAAGAAATTAGGCTTTTTTAATTTCCTTCTGTCAAAGTTCAATGATTTTTTTTTATGTTGAATAAAATATAACTCATTTTTCTATCGTTAAATACCATATTACATTCTTATGTGCATTTCTCTATGACAGGCAGGGCTTCCTCCTGGTGTTCTGAATGTGATTCCTGGATTTGGTCCAACTGCCGGTGCAGCTCTTGCCAGCCACATGGATGTCGACAAGGTATTGTGCTGGAGTGATGCTTTTTTTTTTTGTTTTCCAAATTTTGCGATCTTGATCTTGCAGGGAACAAGTGTTCTCTTGGATATGTGATTGTTATCCTTTTTATGTTTTCGATTCAGTTTTTACTCTGCTTTAGCTATCTAAATGCATATAATGATGAATGACTTAGGAATCATGCTAAACGTAGTTGTATAATCCTGCTGTTTACCATGTCATCATAATGTGGAATCAACATTCCTGGAATTTATTTGGCGTAAAAATTGTAAAACAGGTATACAGTGCTATTAAGAAATCATCTGTGCCCTTTTCCCTGAGTCAGGCCATAATATGTTATTCAGGTACTGTATGCGGGTTGGGTTGTGTGTAACAGGCAAATGCCGAGCGACTCCCTCACTATATTAAGCAGGGTTACAGCATTGCTCTTTTTCTATTCTGAAACACTACATCTAATGATACTAATCCTGTTGATATCTAGAAGCTCATAATTTGATTGTTAAGCATTGGTTAGTTGACTTTTGCATGCAGATTTTTCTTCTTGTATCTTTATATTGTGTTATGCCTCTATGCTACGGCTTTCATGAACCCTTGGTGGGCTAATGACCTTGGATTTGGAAACCTAGCTAAGAAACTTGGTTTACCTGGTTCTCCAACGATGCAGGGATATTATTTTGGAGTGCCACAAACTATTTAGGACAATCGATCAGTCAATTGAAGGTTGCTAATAAATGATAGGCTTGGTTGATTTGTTTGAACGGTTGAATGCATCATAAGCAATTGTTACCGTCCAAACAAAAAAAAAATAAAAAAATGCAACATAAGCAATTACTGGAAATGGTAGCTCCAGTTATAGCAGATGGTAACAATTCAAGTTCTAGGCTTAAACTGCATCATGAATTTGGCAAATGCGGTTGGCCTTAAGTAGACATAATGTTCATAGAAAGACAAACTTCCTTAATGTATGCCCCAAACATATAGATAATGAATACGGGTGGGTCACACTCCCTAACATGTACATGTCCTGTTTTAATAAATTTTTTCTTTGGTAGCAAAGTTGCGTAAATCAACTAGTTAAACTTATTATTTGCTCTGCCTATCTAATTTTTTTTTCTACTTCATTTGTAGCTTGCTTTCACAGGTTCAACTGATACTGGTAAGATTGTACTTCAATTGGCCGCGAAAAGCAATCTTAAGCCTGTGACATTAGAACTTGGAGGGAAATCTCCTTTCATTATATGTGAGGATGCTGATGTTGATCAGGCTGTAGAGGTTGCACATTTTGCTCTGTTTTTCAACCAGGTCTACTTCGTCAATTCTATTTAAGAATTATGCTGGATATCTTGGAGGACGATTTTGTTCAATAACTAAGGCTTAGCTATATACAGGGACAATGTTGTTGTTCTGGGTCTCGTACATTTGTACATGAAAGTGTGTACGATGAGTTTCTAGAAAAATCGAAAGCACGTGCTATGAATCGAGTTGTTGGTGATCCTTTCAGAAAGGGTGTTGAACAAGGTCCCCAGGTGATTAAACACATTATTTTAATCTTTCTATTTTTGCAATTGGTAGGAAATCACTCTGCTATTATGCGAGTCATGAAAATTACCTTCCTTTTGAAACCGGCCATATGGTGGGCTCCACTAAAAACCATCATATGCATCTGTTATTTGTCCTGGCTTCCTGAAAAAGGTCTATCTCTATGAAGTTGTGAGCTTCATTTTTCTTTTGTATCCTTATTTGTTTTGTGATTAAGTGGCTGTTATACAAAACATTTTTATAGTGATATTGGTGTGTGTTCCTTTTGAGTATTCAGATTGATTTAGAGCAGTTCAACAAAATCATGAGGTACATAAAATCTGGCATTGAAAGTGGGGCCACCCTTGAATCTGGAGGTGAAAGGTTCGGCAGCAAAGGCTACTATATTCAGCCTACTGTGTTCTCAGATGTCAAGGTATCACAAACCCCACTCTAAAAATCAACCGAACTAAAATTAGGTGATCATTATTACAAGTACTGATCAAATATAATGCTTATGTTAATTAGGATGACATGCTGATAGCTAAAGATGAGATCTTTGGCCCGGTCCAGTCCATCTTGAAGTTCAAGTGAGCCTACCAAGAGTCGAGACACATAAATTTTCTGTCAAAAGGGTTTTCCATTTCTCATGTTCATGTTGTGGTTGATGACAGGGACATGGATGAAGTGATACGAAGAGCAAATGCTACACGCTATGGGCTGGCTGCAGGGGTTTTCACCAAGAATATTGATACTGCTAACACTTTAGTTCGCGCAATTAGAGCTGGAACTATATGGGTTAATTGTTTTGATGTTTTTGATGCTGCGATTCCCTTTGGTGGGTTCAAGATGAGCGGCAATGGGAGAGAAAAGGGCATCTACAGCCTTAATAACTACCTGCAAGTGAAGGCTGTAGTTACTCCTTTGAAGAACCCAGCATGGTTGTAATCTCCTTCAAAGTGGGCAAGGCAGAGAAAAGGGCGTCTACAGTCTTACTAACTACCTGCAAGTGAAGTCATGGTTGTACTCCGTATGCTCTCTCTCTCTCTCTCACCTGAAAATGTTTTTATGAAAATGTTTAAGTTTCGAGAACACCGGCATTAATAAGTTAATCTGTGATTTGTAAAATAAATACTGTTGCCTTTTTCTGTAATGTTTGTAGAGGCAACTAGAAAGTATCTGCCTTGCAAGCTTCAAAATGTGTTTTTTTGTTTGTTAATTTTGCATATTGTATCTGTCTGGTAAGATGAACTCATATTGGTGCATACTGCAATGTCGCATACTGCAATGTCGCATACTGCAATGTCTTCATGGGTGAAGACTAATTGATTCTTGGCTTTAGAAAATATCAGTTAAGGACTCATGTGGCTCTGTTGCGGAAGAGAGGGGGCTGATGGAGGGAGTGTTCCTTGGAAGAGGGGACTAAGGAATCTTGGTGTCTCACCTTCAATTTGTTGATGACATCCTTATTTTCTGCAAGGATCCTGAGGACCAGGTAATGAATCTGAAAATTATTCTTAGATGATTCAAGTTGTGTGAGAAAAAGCTCATTGGCTTCTTTCAATCTTTCCAAGGGAGAGAGTGGCAATCCTAGCTGGACTACTCTCTTTCATTGGGTGTTCTTGCTTTTCATCCGCTTCCTCAACGTTTGCGATCTCACCGTTGGATCATCCTGGTGGCAGATTAGGCAAGTAGGTTGGTTGAGGTAACATAGGCAAATTAGGTACTATGTTGAATCCGGATAGGATAATATTTAGGGAGGTGATATTTTCACCTCCCTGCAGTACGCATTCGCCCCTTTGTGAAAAGTGGGCAACTTTAACGCTTTTTGACGTCAATTCACGTTAAAAGTGGGGCGAATTCGTACTGGGGAGGGGGTTAAAATGTCATTAACATAGGCAAATTAGGCACTATGTTGAATTAGGATGATCTTCTCAAGATTTCATTTTATTTTTACCATCGATTTGCTCTATATAAGTGCCGACTGATTCTCTGTAAAGCATACCAGATTGATAGAAATATCATCTCTTCCTTTTCAATAAAAGACTGAGTTTTTCTGGCCATGGCTGCTCGCAGACTCTCGTCTCTCATCTCTCGACCTTTCTCTGCTTCTAGACTAGTCGATCAAGGTGATTGCTTTTCTTCTTCTTCTATCATCATCTCTTTGATTTCATGTATGCATTTTGCATTTTCCATTATATGAGGATTTGATGGACGATCTCTTTGGTTAGTGTGATAGATTCTTTTTCTGTTTTCAAAGGTTTTCTGTTGTTTATTTATTTAAATTCTTTTTTTCTTTCCATTCATCTGTTTTTGTATATTCTGGGTTGAGTGATTTGATTCCTTGTGGCTTTGCGGGGAAGGTCAAGATCTCGAAGTTATTTCAATTTCGTTTCTCCATTTAAATGGTTAATTAGGGGTAGGTTTCTTTTGAAATTGTAGGTTGAATAGATAGCAAGGATTTGGAAATTCCTTGGAAAGTGATACCTAATCTCCAAAACAAAATGGTGTAGTATGTGTTATGTGAAATATTGAAGATTTTGACTAGTCTTTGCTTATCTTACAATCAAGCCTAATGAGTGTTTATATAGAACACTCAAGAGGATAAACACAGAAACTAATACCACAAGATTTATGGAAAGAGAGTCGACAAGATATGAGAAGATAATCTCAATACCTAATCTAGCCTACATGTATAATCTTCCCCAATTAATCTAAATCAAATCTTGGAAGATGTGATTTTACTTGACCTAATCAAACCAATGAACCATAGATGCCTAATCAAACCTATTGGTAAGATCTCACATATTCTAACATAGAAGAGCGCAAACACCACCATCTCCATCTCCTTAGTGACTTAATGTGGCGCTCTCATTGCGTTTTCAAGCAAATCTGTAGCAATGGAACCAGAGACAGTATAAAGAAAAGAAACTTATTTTCTATTTTATTAGTAAATGAATCAGTCTTTCCACGGAGGTAAATCTTTATGAGGTTTAAGTTGTTTATGGCTCTCATATGTCTGATGGGATGAGTTTTTATATGGTGTAAGCCCTTATAGTCCCTTATTTTTCCAAAAGTGCTGTACGGACCATATCATAGGATGATCCAAACCGTCCATAAGATGGAACACGACGTAAATAGGTTGTTTACCAAAAATCATTTCTATAAGATGATCCCAGCCCTCCGATCTATAAAGGAATTGCATAAAAAAGGATTTGGAAATTCCTGGGATAGTGAAATGAAGTTTAGGTTGTTCATCGCTCTCATATGTCTGATGAGAAAACTTACCAAATTTCCAAGTCGAGGTCAAAAACAGAAAAAGTCAAGACGATTGTAATATTTGAAATGAAGATGGAAAAAGGATGAATCATCACACGGGAGAAATTTTACTGTAAGTTGACAAAATTACATACGGTAGGTGGGGATTTAAATTAAAGCCTACACACACAAGAATAAGGAAGTAGCTATCTTGCAATCGGGAAAATCTCTTACATGCCCAATTGCCCATAATAATGTAGCCATTGATGGGTTTTGCTTTGTATTTGGGGGTCATGTCAGCAAATCCCTTTTGATTGGTGGCTAATTTAAGCATTGAAATAATTGGAGACTACCACCTTGTCTCCATTGCATGTTTGTTGATGTGTCCTTTGTCTCCTCCAAAAGAAATCCAAGCTAAAGTTTGGATTTCTATGATCTCTCTCTATTGATAATGACACTTCCTACTAATTGATAATGACACTTTATACGACTACTCTTCAAGTCTCTGTCTTCCCCCTCTGTCGATATTTATAAGGGCACTCCCTACTATTATTCTACGAGGTTAGCTCTAGGTAAATCCAACTGTTGACTACTGATAAGGTTGCAACTCAGGTTGGGTGTTTCGGATTTTATAGAATCCTACCCTAACCAAGAAACTATCTCGGGTCAGGTCGGGTTGGTTATTTAAGAAAAATTCCAAGATTCCTAAACCCGATCCTACCCAAGATAGTTTCTCAGGTCGGATTTTTCTACATTTTCGATACATGCACCATAATTTATTTTCCAATAGTTGAATATATGGTGCATGATATATTCCAATCCAACAGTTTAACTTATATATATATATATATATATATATATATATATATATACGGAACACATTTTGGTAAACAATTGTTTTTTTTTTCAAAAGACCTCGTAATATGATAAAAAGAAGAAGAAGAAGAGGAACACTCATATAGGCATGTATTTACATGCACGACGCCCACATTAAAATGATGTTTAATCTTTGGTATTAAATCTAGGGAAATGTTATCAGCACTACTGTATTTTGATGATGACACTTCTCACTTTATTCAACGTACAGTATGGCCCACACCATAGGATGATCCAAACCGTCCATTAGATGGACCACAACTTAAATACGTTGTGCCCCAAAAATCATTACCATAGGTTGATACTAACCCTCCGATCTGTATGTTTGAGGGTTGATTCTAACCCTCTATAGATCGGAGGGTTAGGGTCAACCTATGGAAATAAGTTTTTGGGCACAACCTATTTAGACTGTGGCCCATCTAATGGACGGTTTGGATCATCCTGTGGTACGGGGCATACCGTACTTTGAATAAAGTGAGGAGTGCCCTCATCAAAATATAGTAGTGATGATAACATTTCCCTAAATTTATTTGTAATAAGAATAGCTAGGACTAGGAAATTGTTGTCATTACATGGTCTAATAATGGTTGATGATTGTCTTGATGGGAGCTATAGTTGAAACTCGGGTCGGGCGGGTTGGGTTTTCTACAATCCTACCCAGAAGAAATCTCACGACGGGTCCGGTTGGTTTATTTTTACAAAATCCCGAGATTCCTAAACTCAGACCATGGGTTGATGTACCGGACCAAGTTGCAAGTTGCAACACTAACTACTTAGACCACCACTTTACAAGGTATACCTGCAACCAAAGGTTGGGCTCGTTTGGCTTACAATCTGTCATTGATATCGAACTTTTTTTCTGATTCAAGGAGGATTTGCCATGCCCTATAAAATCTCCCTTTCATGCCCTATAAAATCCATTATACTGTCGGATTCTTGGGCTCTTCCATCATGCCATGTATATAATCATGTAAATATGCTGTAATTTTACTATGTCAGAAGTAATCCGTTTTTCCACTTTCCCATTTTACAAAAAAAAAGGGAAAAATACACTTAGACCGCCTGTGGTTTCTGACACATTCAACTTAACCCCTAATGTTTAAAAAGTTACAAGTAGACCACCTGTGGTTTCAATTTGTGTAAGGTAGACCCCTGTGTTTTTGGTAGTGTTTGGATTCGGGTATGGGCCCACATTGTTTGGACGATTCAAAGCATTCATTTGATGGGCCTTGACATAGATAGGGTGTGCCTAAAAAATCAGCTCCATCGGATCATCCTAACCCTTCAATCTATGGCCGAACCGTCAACTGAGGAGGCCTACCTTATACAAATTGAAACCACAGGGTCTACTTGTAACTTTTTAAACATTAGGGGTTAAGTTGAATGTGTCATAAACCAAAGGGTGTATTTTTCCCAAAAAAAAAAAAAAAAAACTAGAACCTTACAAATATATTCAATTTTCAGTTAACCTCTTCCTGGTTTGTACGATTGAAATATTTCAACTGCTTGAAGACCTTCCATTCATAGTAGACCTTTGTACTGAATTCAGTTTGTGTCATAAAATGTATCTTCAGGCTGGAATTCTAGTTGGGCCAAAGGCATCCATCGGTTCGGCACTGCGGTTGCAGCTGAAGAGCCTATTACACCACCTGTTCAAGTTAACTATACCCAGCTCCTAATCAATGGGCAGTTTGTGGATTCAGCATCAGGTGGATTTTCTATCCTTGAACTCGTAAATAAAATTATATATCCCCTGTGGTAACTGAATTTTTGATTTCCTCTCGTTGGTGATGGATATGAATTATTAAATACCTTCCTTTAATGCATCCTATATGTGGAACAGATATTGACAATTTATTTTTTTGGACTCAGGAAAAACCTTTCCAACCTTGGACCCTAGGACAGGAGATGCAATTGCTCATGTTGCTGAAGGAGACGCAGAAGATATTAACCGAGCTGTCTCTGCTGCTCGCAAGGCATTTGATGAGGGTCCATGGCCAAAGATGAACCCACATGTAATAATCCTAATTTGTGTTTGTTCTATGAGGTTAAATATTGCATAGAATGTGATAGGTACTTCCACTTTAATTATGCTGAAATACTTTAATTTCTGCAAATTCCCAATTGTCCAGGAAAGATCACGTATACTTTATCGCTTTGCCGATTTGCTTGAAAAGCACAACGACGAAATTGCAGCACTTGAGTCTTGGGATAATGGGAAACCTTACGAACAGTCTGCTTTGGTTGAAGTTCCAATGTTTGCACGTTTAATGCGATATTATGCTGGTGAGATAAATCAAATGATATAACATCAGATGCTCCTATTTGATCTATATGGATAAATCAAATGATATTTCATCACATGCTCCTATTAGATCTATATAAATGTCTGTTCAGCATGATTAGATGAAGCAAGTGTAGCTCTAAGTCTTTTGTCCTTGATCGCAGGTTGGGCCGACAAGATTCATGGACTTACTGTTCCAGCTGATGGATCCCACCATGTGCAAGTTCTTCATGAACCAATTGGTGTTGCTGGGCAGATCATTCCATGGAATTTCCCACTTCTTATGTATGCTTGGAAGGTTGGACCTGCATTAGCATGTGCAAACACTATTGTAATGAAAACTGCTGAGCAGACACCTTTATCTGCTCTCTATGTGTCAAAATTATTCCTTGAGGTGAGTTAAGAATTGGATTCTATTTTCCTTTTTACCAGAATTGATTCTGGACTTGATTAATTCATATTTTCCTTTTTAATGGGCAATCTTACCTTATAAAATCAAATGTCAATATATTCTCTGAGTAATTAGAATAATATGCTTTTACTCGTTGAGGCTAGGCATGCATTAGTATCTTCAACCTTAAATGAGCATTTTCAACTATTTCATCGTTCAATATTTTACATCAAGTAATTACTCAGTTATTGCATACAGGTCATAACCAAGTGAATCATGCCACTAAATGGCGCCCCTTGATGCAGAAAACACATGAATAGAAGAGTACAATGGCACACTTGCTTTGGACTAATTTGATGTCCTAAAGAGTCCCACTCTAATGATATATAGAGTGAAAAAAACTCTGTAATCTTGAATGTCTAACTAAGAAAACTTTGTGTCGATGTCAGACACAGACTTGAAATATGAAACACGACCATTGGTGATAGTTCATTGATACGCTTGGCACGGTTTGATGGTCCGTTCACCTTTGCCTTTATCTGTTATTTTATGGTTACATGGTTTGCTTCCAAATCATTTTCTTTTCTAACTTGGTTTCTTTTGGTTTGGTTTCAGTGATGCACTTCTTGTTTGGTTCAGTTTGGTTTTTTAGACTGGTTTGTAGTGGTAGCAACTCAAAGTTTGGTATCCTCTTTTGTTGAATAGAATTATAAGTCATGCCACCTTTTTCATCAAGTATTATTAAAATCTAAGCACATTCACTATAAGATACCATTTTGGTTACTTTTTCATCAAGTATTATTAAAATCTAAGCACATTCACTATAAGATAACATTTTAGTTAGTTCTCTTAATACCCATTTATTGATTTCATCTGGAACTTGATTTACAATGAATTCTATTGATAGATTTCTGATTAAACTTCATCAACGACTTAAAAAAATTGTATCAAGAGTTTAAAGCGATTGTATGTGTAGGCTCAGGATCCCTCGAGAATAGTGGCAATTTTGGCACTTGTTCTGATTTGATTGGAACATTGGAACAAAGCGTTTATCAGTTTGGTGCAAAATTAACTAATTTGATCCAAAACAAACTGACCAGCTATTCTCAGTCTGACATGGGTGTCCATTGAGTGTGTACTACACATAAATTATTTGGCACAAGTAGATACTAACATGGGTTTTGCTAGTTAGAAGTAATCTAAGTAATAATCATGGTTTTAAATTTCGGCCGAAATCCGAAATTTCCTATGATTTGTGGACACGGACACGAGTGTCGCGTGTCGACACGGACACCGAGTGTCGGACACGGCAAACCCCCAAGCTTTAGAAACGGGGACACGGCTAAAATAGAAAGTATATGTAATCATGATTTGTGGATATGGATTTGTGAGTCCAGTTTCGACATGGATACGTGTTATCTAAATGAGTTAAACACAATATTCAATAAAAAACAGAATATCACACTTGACATAGTACAAAAATATGTCCACACACCCACATTAAGTCTAACACTTAAGCAATACAAGTAAAAGTGTCCAAAGGAGTGTGGACACGGGTGTCGTGTCGGACACGGCTGGATACGTGAGTTGGTAATAAATTCGAATTGTTGGTTAAATCATAGGAAATTTCGGATTTCGGAGGGGACCAAAACCGAAATTTGGCGTTCAGCCTTAATTTCGGTCCGAAATTTCGAGAAAATGTAATTTAAAAAAAAGAAAAAAAAAAGTGAATTAAATAAGCTTTTTTAATTATGACCGAAATTTCGAAATTTCAGGTGTCCGAAACCGGTACCGAAACCGAAATTTTAAACCATGGCAATAACAACATTTATTTTTGCAGATTCTTAACTTCTTTGTTGTTTATGCAACTTTGTACAATACAATACAATAATAATACATAGATAGATAGTACCATATGTTTTGCTGTTATATGATCTATTTTAGTCTGGCTAATAAAAGGTCCAAGAAATTTGGCTTTTTAGTTGTCTTGTTTCAAGTTTCAATGAATTTTTTTGTTGACGTTGAATAAAATCTAGCCCTCATTTTTCTTCAATTAAAAACTATCTTGCATTCTTATGCGCATTTCTCTATGGCAGGCAGGGCTTCCTCCTGGTGTTCTGAATGTGGTTTCTGGATTTGGTCCAACTGCTGGTGCAGCTCTTGCTAGCCACATGGATGTCGACAAGGTATTGCGCTGGAGTGATGTTATTTTTTTTTCATTATGAGATCTTGATCTTGCAGGGAACAAGTGTTGTCGTGGATATGTGATTGTTATCCTTTTTATGTTTTCGATTCCATTTTTAGTCTGCTTTGGGTATCTAGATGTAGATAAAGATGAATGGCATAGGAATCATGCCATATAGTTGTATAATCCTGCTGTTCAACCATGGTCACCATTAATGTGGAATCAACATTCCTGTTATTTTTGTTTTTGTTTTGAATGGCTATAAGATTTTATTAAGAAATGGCAATTGCCAGAGACCGATGTGGTCACAATACAAAATATTAGAATTTAGAGCCAAGCACAAAAGAATAAAGAAACAAAGATAACCTCCTCCTAATGGAGAGGGGTGAGAAACAGATAACTTAAGGGGGAAGAAAATCAAATAGCACTAGCTCCTCCTTAGACACCCCATCCCTTGCTAAACGGTTGGCTTCGCCATTTGCAGACCTCTAACATGCTGAATCTCGTCAAAGAGCAGGGAAAATCTCAAAGGGGAGAGATCCCTTAAGGCAACGAATTACATTGAGGGCGTCATCTTCCACGACCACATTGTATAAGGAATCTATATGGAGAAGTTTGATCCCCTGATGAACTGCACGCACTTTCGCCACATTGGAGTCAGCTACTCCAATGGGGCCCGAATACACCCATCTTACTAACCCCTCCACATCCCTAAGCACACCTCCTATGCCAGCTGGACCTGAATTGCTCAAGCTGGAGCCATCAAAATTGAGCTTTAATTGGCCGTGGGCCGGCGGCTTCCATTCCTGTATGAGAAAACTACTACTGACTGAGCTGAAACAATCTTCACTCCACACATTCCATAAGTCGAAAGTGGAAACGAGCCGGAAAGATGGGATGATCATCACCCATGATATAGTCAAAGCGATCACTTTCAAAAACACATACGAGGAGCATAGATTTAGGTTTGAAACCCAGTTAATAAAATAACCTGGCTCTCCCACAAAGCAGAGATAGTATGTTGGAGTACTACGAACTGGGTATGACACTCTGCCAGTGAATTGACGGTTGCGAACAAATGATAGATTTGGTTGATTGGTTGAATGCTTGAATGCAACATAAGCAATTGCTGGAATGGTAGCTCCAGTTAGCAGATGGTTACAATTCAAGTTCTAGGTAAAAAGGCATCATGGATTTGACAAATAAGGTCGGCCTTTGGTAAACATGATGTTCATATAAAGACAAAAGCCCCCTTAAGTATGCACAGACATTTAAAGAATGAATAAGGGTCACTACCTAACAAGTCATTTTTAATTCCCGCTTTGTATGTGTCTTGTTTAAATCAAACCTTTTCTTTTGGTAGGAAATCTGTGTAAATCAACTAGTTAAAATTAATATTTGCTCTGCCTATCTAAAAATTGTTTCTACTCTATTTGCAGCTTGCTTTCACAGGATCGACTGATGCTGGTAGGATTGTACTTGAATTGGCTGCCAAGAGTAATCTGAAGCCTGTGACATTAGAGCTTGGAGGGAAATCTCCTTTCATTATATGTGAGGATGCTGATGTTGATCAGGCTGTAGAGCTCGCACATTTTGCTCTGTTTTTCAACCAGGTTTACCTCGTCAATTCTATTTAAGAATTAAGCTGGATACTTTGGAGGATGATCTTGTTCAATCACTAAGGCTTGGCTATATACAGGGACAATGTTGTTGTGCTGGGTCTCGTACATTTGTTCATGAAAGTGTGTACGATGAGTTTATAGAAAAATCGAAGGCACGTGCTATGAAACGTGTTGTTGGCGATCCTTTCAGAAAGGGTGTTGAACAAGGCCCCCAGGTGATCAAACACATTGTTTTTATCTTTCTATTTTTGCAGTGGGTAGAAAATCACTCCTGTCGCGCGAGTCATGAAAATTACTGTCCTATTGAAACTTGAAAACCGTCATATGCATCTGTTATTCGTCCTGGTTTTCGAAAAAGGGACTATCTTGTGAGCTTCATTTTTGCTTTTGCATCCTAACTTGTTCTGTGATTTACTGGCTGTCATACAAGTTGTTGGTGTGTGTTCATTTTGTGTATTCAGATTGATTTGGAGCAGTTCAACAAAATTATGAAGTACATAAAGTCTGGCATTGAAAGTGGGGCCATCCTTGAATCTGGAGGTGAAAGATTTGGCAGCAAAGGCTACTATATTCAGCCTACTGTGTTCTCAGATGTTAAGGTATCATTTACCCCCGTCTAAGAATCGACAGAACTAAAATTAGAATTTTCTTCTTAGGACTAATCAAATTTTAATTCTTATGTTAATTAGGATGACATGCTGATAGCACAAGATGAGATCTTTGGCCCGGTGCAGTCTATCTTGAAGTTCAAGTGAGCTTATAAATAGTCGAACCCCGTCAATTTTTGTCTTGTCAAAAGGCTTTTCCATTTCTCATGTTCAACTTTGTGGTTGATGACAGGGACATTGATGAAGTGATACAAAGAGCAAATGCTACACCCTATGGGCTGGCTGCAGGGGTTTTCACCAAGAATATTGATACTGCAAACACATTAGTTCGCGCACTTAAAGCTGGAACTGTATGGGTTAATTGCTTTGATGTTTTTGATGCTTCGATTCCCTTTGGCGGGTTCAAGATGAGTGGGCATGGCAGAGAAAAGGGCATCCATGGCCTTAAAGAGTACCTTCAAGTGAAGGCTTTTGTTACTCCTTTGAAGAACCCAGCATGGTTGTAATCTCCTGATGTTCTCTTTCTCTGTTTTATGACGATGTTTAAGTAATTACGGTGTGAATAAGTTAATCTGTGGTTTGACATGCAAGTATGTAGCTTAAGGATGCATCTTAATTCTGGTTTGTTTTAGCAACCTAGAAGTATCTGACTTACAACCTTCAAAATGTGATTTTTCCTTGTGTTAATTTTGCATCTTGTATTTGTGTGGCAAGATGAACTCATATTGGGATACTGCATGCAAACCCAAGATGGAAGGTGGGCTTGGGTTTTGGTAACATTCTCCTCTAAGAAACTAGGCTTTCTTGAATAAATGGAATTGGAGATTTGAGGAAGAGAGAATGAGGGGCCTTTTGAGGTCCTATTATGACTGCAGGTACAAATCTTGGGAAATGATATCAGCACTGCAGTGCTATAACAACATGCTCGAAGTATGTTGTCGATTAGTATTTATAGTGCTTGAAAGAGTTTTTCGAGAACTGTAATTTAAATACAAAACGATAAGATGCTTTCGCGTGCGCATCTTATTAAAACAGTGGAGTGTTGATATCATTTCCCTAAATCATTTATGATTTCTCAAGCAAAAGTCAGCCGAGAAATACCTATCTGCGAAATTCCCTAGCAAATCCCTTAATAATAATACTAATAATAATTAGAGAAGATAGGGAAAATGGTGATAATGAAAATTTCCTCCTTCAAGTTGAAGTTTGTGACGTGCTAGTGCGTGTGCTATCGAGAATGTTTCAAAGCTGTTCACTATTCAATTGGCACAAGCAATAATTAGCTCGGACTCAAATGCCACACCTCTAACCTTATAAGACATCATACATTTGGATTGATAGGAATCCTTTATTTATTTCTTATTCCATGAGACTGGGTAAAACCAGCTGCTCTCATCAACTCGGTTCGTTCGATCAGGTCGTTCCGTTTGAAGAAAGGAAGGATCCCAAAGGTTTTGATGATATACCCGTACTACTCGATGTCGACTTTGATAGGAGCCATGTTTTCTAAGTTTTCTGTAGGTTTATTAGATGAGCTGCAACTTCACCATCCATGCGTCGGACACATGGACGGTGTTATTATCATCGATCCAGACCCTATTAGTCCAGTGGGCTCCATGATGGGTCATTATATAGCCGACAGAATTACAGCAATAGGCTTCTCATTAGTAAAGTACCTACTGTATGTACACACATTGAAAAACAGTCTTCACTATCTTCAATGGAATTTGTTGTGGTGGTCCCAGTAGCCATGAAATATGTGTACACAAATCAGCGGCACCGATGGTAAATTAATTTAGGAGGGAGAAAATGCATCAGACTCCCACTTGGCTTTGGGAGTAGGAGGTTTTCAGGTTTTCTTCCATCCAAAAACCAAATATAAAACCTAGTGCGCTAGAAATATGAGCAGAGCAGGGACAGAGTCAAACAAAGAAAGTACTACACTGCTCGGGGTTGGAGGGTGATGGACAACACCTCTCGGATGATGAGTAGACATTTCCATTAAAAAGGAAGCAATAGAGAATGGGTGGAGGTAGATGTGACGACATGAAATGTCATGATGATGGGTCATGTCCCCCAAACATCTCCATTCTTTCCAATATAAAACAAACCTTCCCTATCCCACCACCACCACAGCCCATGAGAATTTTGGGGTGGACCCCCTCCTCTCCAATCTAATATTCAATTCAATCCAACATTTTCTACTCGTGTTCCTCTCCATAAAGAATAAACCAAGTTCAGAATAAAAAACCCCAGCATCATCCAACTGAATTGTCTTAAATATCCCTCATTTTTTCAACTGGGGCTGGGTTTTCCACCCTTAGACGTAGCCTTTTTTTCACCCGTATCAGTTTGTCATATCTAATATAATACAATAAGCTGGGATGAAAAGAGAAGAGTTTTTTTGATTTTTTTGAAAATTACCTG
Organism: Tasmannia lanceolata; assembly: GCF_043159265.1. NCBI lineage: Eukaryota > Viridiplantae > Streptophyta > Magnoliopsida > Canellales > Winteraceae > Tasmannia > Tasmannia lanceolata. The sequence continues at coordinate 2,036,982 of NW_027518695.1, read as the reverse complement.
AGAATTACACCTCACATTTTTTTACTGTTTTGAATAAATGCACCCATTCAACTCATATAATTTCAATCCTACCCCCCTCTTTTATGCTTTTAACAAAGGCACCCATTGAATCATATAAATGCAATCCTACCCATCCTTTATGCTTTTAACAAAAGCACCCATTAAAGCCGTATAATTTCGATCTTACCCCTCCTTTATGGTTTTTTAATTAAAAAAACTAGAGGGTGATCTTAACCATCCGATTTAAGATAAGAGGAATTATGGAAACATCTATAGATTGGAGGGCTAGGATCAACCTATGGAAATGATTTTTGGGGCACAACCTATGTATGTTGTGTTCCATCACATGGACGGTTTGGATCAACATTTTTACTAGTATGCAATAAGGTGAAAGTAGAGGAAAAGCGAAATTGATACGCATGGAATTGACTAATTGATCTTGATCTTGGGTGGTAATATCAATTCTCTTTTTGTGGAAATGGTGTGGTAATATCAATTCTCTTTCGCAAATGACCAATCTAATGTCAACATCCAAAAAGGATAGGTTCGCAAACGACAAAAGAATGATACAAGGAGAAAATTGCTGTAAAACCTCTTTTATCTCATCACCCATGATCATCATCATTATACCATGGAGACTAAATTACAAAGGTTAAAAGATTGTACTAGAGCAGAAAACTCTTTTATTTTTATTACAATGGCAGAGGAAGAGTATTTTCTTTTAAGCAACTAGGAAGTATGACACTACTACATAGAGAAGACCCACATTAAGTGGAAAAGAGTGGAAGGATACATAGAATGTTCAATTCCAGCCATTTCGAAGAAAAAAAATGTTCAATTCCAGACCCACCAGCTCAGGTGCCCGGCTTCTTCATTCTGTTGTGAAGCGAAAACGCTGGAGAAGTAGCTTCTACTGTCATCGCTCACGTCTTCCTCTTCTGACTGAACTCCGTCGATGGGCCCCATGCCGCCGCGGTAGTCGTCTGGGAAGTATGAATCGCTGCTATCGACTAGCTGTGGACCGTCTTCGTCAACCACGGTACTGCCAGAGCTCAGGTGGTCCTCGGCCGTCACGATAATGCCGACAATACCTTCGGATTTCTCCAGTGGAGGATCAGTCTTCTGATCCACCGCCTCCTTGGCCTGCAGCTTCTCAATTAGAGAGGCCACCTGCACTCCAGTAGGCCATGTAAGAGAATTGATAACCAAATCACTAAAATGCCTTTTTTTATTATTGGTAAGCTGGGGTTAGGTGGACACCTGCTATTATATTAATTAGATAAAGATGATACAATAAAAGAAACAAAACCACTCTCCGATCCTTAGAACAATGTCTAAGGCAGAACAACCAAGAACATGATAGGTGCACTTGATAACGAAACTCAAAACAAGCAAAGAGAAGAGAGAACAATCACTAAAATGGCCGCAGAACATTCAGCAAAAAAGCCCTCAATGGTCGAATTAGGACAATTGGGTAATTTTTGAATTAGTAAATCCCGTCTTTCATTTAACACCAAAGGATTAACAATCACTTTGGTTAAACAATCCTAACCATCTGATCAATAGAATTTCCCCCTTAGAATGTGAATTATTGAACAACTAAGTAGTAGACCTCACAACCCGTTTTTAAAAATCAAAGACGTAAACCACCAGGATCTATAATGGTTTCTTGTCATCTCATAGGAAATGAAAGTGTGTGTAAAAGCCAGTACATTTAGGGGTCTTTTGAATATGCGGATTTTAGAATCCGGGATTTCTTCAAAATTGTAGATGAAAGACAAGAGAAGAAGCAGACTGGCCGTTGTTTTCTGATTTGTCGCCCTTCTTTCCGTCAGCAAGAGCGGAACAGATTATCCCATGTTTCCAGGTTTTAGAAATCTCTCCAAGTTTTAGAAATCTCAAGATGCAGGAGAGATTTCTAAAACCTGGATTTCTTACTTCAAATCCAAGAAACACTGCGCGGACAGCAGACATCACTTGATCACGAGTCCTCTTTTACACTGTTTTCAAACTAAAACCTAGATTCTAAAATCTGTATATCCAAATGGTCCCTTGAAGAAAAAATACAGCCAAAGTGTTTATCAAGTCACAGGTAACTCCTTCGTGTTGACTCGGCTCAACCCACTTTCGAAGTGAGTCGAGTTTTTGAACTACACTGCTTGCAGTCCACTGATCAGGCGAATAGGATCGATGGATCAACGCGATCTAATCAGCCACTAATTATATCTCTTTGAGAAGGTGTTGGCTATCAGATCTGATCCGATACTAAGTGTCTCATGAGTTGGACATAGCCACCTAGGACATTGTCATATACAACCCTTAATTAATCAGATGAGACCGTGTCTCAGATCAAGATATTTTGCTCAACTTAAATCAACTCAACTCAACTCAACTCAACAAAGCCTTTGTCCCAAACTAGTTGGGATTGGCTAAATGAATCCTTTAGAAAAAAAAATCATGAAGGTAAAAGGAACCTACCCGGCTCTAATCCTGGCTCTAGTTGGGTTCTTCTACGTAGATCATTTTTTCCCATTCTATCCTATCTAAGGTCATATTCTCTGATAAGTTCCTAGCTTTCAAGTCACTTGTGAGGCGGTGGCAACAACACATTTATGTTAGAGGGCTATGATCGTCCAGATAATTTTTGAGGTACACCAAATGAATGGCTTAGATCACCCAATTATGTAGGCCCCAACAAATGAATGGTCTGTCAGATAAAAAACCTGGGATTTGAGCTTGTCTTTGTCTTTGAGGATGGTGTCGTAATGAGAGAGGAGGGAGTCGTAAGAGGATTTGAGGAGATCGTAATCTGTTTCCAGTTGCTTTGTCTTCCAACGGGCTCTTCGGTTCTGGAACCAGACCGCCACCTGTCTGGGCTGAAGCCCTAGCTTCTTGGCCAGCTCTCCTTTTCTATCCGCTTCCAGCTTGTTCTCTACCTCGAAGCTCTTCTCCAACAGGTTAACCTTCAACAAACATACATCATTAGATATCATACATCTAGGGGGGGCGGAAATATCAAGAAAGAGGGTCAAATATTCTTACGGAGAAAGCGTCAGAGCGAATTACGTTTTTATTTTGGGATATGATTTTCGCCCCCTCCCCCTGTAAGATAATGCGCCCCACTTGTAACGTGAATTGTGGGTAGAGACTTTTACGCTTTTTTGACGTCAAATCCCGTTAACAGTGGGGCGTATTACCCTACAGAGGGGCTTTATTTTTTTTTGTTTTTCATTTTTTAAATTGCTTTCACCTGCTCAGGTGTGAGCCTCCGTTTCTTCTCTGGCGTCTGCTCGTCGTAATATTCTTCTTCCATGTATTCCTCTGGAGAGCTGAAAAAAGGACGCTTTTTCATGGTTTCTTCCATGTTCATCACCGATCTGGACCCTGCAAACATCCGATCTATATTTTTCAGGCCATAATTGAAATAAAAGAGGGTACTTTTCTTCTATGTGATCGGATATTAGGTTTTGATGAACCCTAGGAATAAAAAATGATTTTATATTTGAGAAAGAAAAGAAAAAACAAGAAAAATCTCATCTTTATTAGAAAGGAGTAAAATCGGTAGAAGAAAAATCACCTCGAAAGACGTGATCACTGTTCCCGAAAAGCAGCATGTTCCCATGGAAGGAACCATCGAAGATCAGACGGCCGGAATCCATGAACGTGTCTCTTAGATCTAACTGATTTCCCGGCGGAAATTTAAAAAAAGGGCAAAGAAAAAAAAGAGTAAAATCCAACCTTTTTCTCTCTGTCTGCTTACTCGATTCCTTTCCCTGTTTTTTTTACTCAGAAAATCATGATCTTGTGACGAAAAAAGCTGGTACTCCAACGACTCGGTGTTTGCAACGGAGAAATAGAAAATCCCATCATGGTAAGAAAAAACCACGATTTTGAGGTGTATTTTTTTTTATACAGATAGTTGTGTTGAAGATCGAGAAATCGAAGATCAGAGATGGAGAGAGGAGGTTTTGGCAGAGTAAGAGATTGAACTTCGGAGCGAGGCCTCAAAAAGGCGCAGAAGAAAAGAAAAGAAAAGCGTTTTCTGTAAGCTTTCTGATCGGAATCTCACCCGCCGGAAAAACTTTTCCGTTCTCGTTATTCTGTTTTTGCAACTTTTCTACTTCTAGTCTTCTACTAAAAAACTCGGACAAACAGAACCCCGTTATCCCTTATAGCGGAAAAAAGAAGAAGATCCGTAATGACGATAATACCCTAAGTCTTTTTAATTTACGAAAATACCCATAACAAATGTGCATAATGCCAGCATTTTTTATTCCTCGATACTTCCACTACGTGCCAAATTGCCAGATAAGCTGACAAGCTTTTATTTGTTTGCGAGTAAATAAATTCGTAAACGTGGAGCCCGCTATTAAATCAGTCTACTCACGGTGGGCCCCATTCGCATCGTAAATTTTCTGATGAATGGTCAAGATAAGTAGATGGTGGGCCCAGGGATTGGTAATTGTCTCCTGTGGTAAATTTGACGAGGTTTTGGGGTACGGGAAAAATCTAACTTGCGCATGTGGACTCTCATGCTCTCTGCTTTTCGGTCGGCCACTGGGTCCCACTCCCAACGTGCACGGGTCAATCACTTCTCCAATCACTTTTTTTATCCCATGTTCAAGGGAATCAGAATAGGATACAGATTCCAGTTCTTGATTCTGACAGTAAAAAATTGGAATCGGCATCAAATTCCAATTTTGTCCGATTCTTTTCTATTCCAGCAGTAGCTGAGTTCAAATAAATGAAAGGAAAAATTGAACGATGAGGCAATTTACGGCTCCATCTATTTCCAGCCCAATGTAGTATTTTGATTCCAGCAGAATCAAACTGGGAATTTCGATTCCGATTTCTGACTTCAACAATCCAAACACACCCACATAAGATGGCAGAGTGAATTGAAGATAGACTCATCTCACATTTTTGAAATTAAACACTGCCGAGCCATCCGAAATAACACCATCAGATCAACCTGTTCCGATACCATGATAGAACTTGAAAGACTACATATTAATATTAGATCGATCGAATATAATAAATCTATGTAATTACAATTGACCCTAATGAGGAAAAAGGTCGGAAGAATGATAGAGATAGAAACAACCCATCATTTGGACAGTTTGGGTTGATGGAGATTATACATCGAGTTTTAGCGTAATTTTGTTTATACTCTGAATCATTCTTCTCTTTGATAAGATTTAATGAAAGTGGCATGGGAACCTTTTTTTTTTTTAATTTTTTGGTCTTCATTAGTGCTAAGTGATGGATTGGGTGTACTTTGCTTTTGAGGAAAGGTTGATATGAAGAAACGGTTAACTCAAGGTTTATGGGATAAATCTAATCAAGAACAATGCTTTTGAGATATAGAAAGATAAAGTGGGAGCATAAGTTTATGCTGCTTTCTTTTTCCAAATGCAAAAAGAATACTCTGACCGTATCAAAGTGCTCTATCAATGTCAATACAAATTAAATTAACTCTCTCTCTCTCTCTCTCTCTCTCTCTCTGGCCCCAATTCTTCGATTTTTAGAATTGATTTTGAGTCCACAATGGTTATTGGACTAAAAAAAAATGGGTTTAATTAAAGGAGTTTTTATATGATGCCCGAACATCAAGTACTTTCAAATCGGTACCATCCTTGATATTTGATCCATCGCTGCTGATGGATCAAATATCAAGGATGGTACCTCCATCGTACAACCTTCAGGATCAAATATCAAGGATGGTACTTCCATTGTACAACCTTCACTTGATTTGATGGTCGGCCACCGTATAATTTCTCTAATTAATGAAACAAATCAAGGGAAGATGAAAGGCTTTCTCTGTATTAATTAAAGAAAACTATTTTAAATTATTATTTATTGGGGAATGATAATATCTAACCGACCAGTACAAAAATGTTCATTCATGAGTGCTCTGTGGTGGGACCTATCCATATCATCATATGTAACATTGGGAGCTATGAAATATTCGCCCCTGTTTCTTCCTTGGGCTACCCCGTTGTGGTGTAAAGAGGGTAGTCATAAATAGACTAGAGAGGGCTGACCCATGGAAGAAAAGTGAGCGAATATATCACCTCCCAAAACATTGGGCAAGGCATTGGCTCTTCGGCATAAAGTCACGGGTTTGCTCCCTGTTGACGAGTGTTTGAATCCCGCCCCCGACTTACCTGATACACGTGGTGAGTGGGTCGTTGCGTGTATCCGTAGGGACTAGTCCTACTCCCGAAGGGGTTGGGGACATCCTACGTCATAAAAAAAAAAAAAAAACGTTAGTGGGCCCCTTGCAAATTTTTTTTTTTTTTTTTTTCTGATTTTTAATTACTCACTTTTGATGATTATATCATTCCAATTAATTATATATTTTCTTTGAGTTTCTCGTGCATTATGAAAGGGAAATTCTATTATTGACTCTCCATCCACATATTTGGAGTGATCAGGACGGTTGATTTTGTAGGCCACAATGTGATATGTCAAACTAATTATCCTTTATATCCATCAGCTATATTTGAAGGTAAAATTTGGATCCAAGTACCTTGTGACCCCGCCTGAAAAAACAAGTCATCTTCAGTTTGGGTCCACCCTCATGATTTTTTCACCCCTCCTTCCCCCAGGATTATTGTTTTTTTCAATCCGTTTCTGCTTTCTGGAATTCGATCTTTGCGAGAATGTTTCTATAATTAGGGCTTTGTAGTCTGTGGTGTGGTGTATGCTGAATTCGGGTAATCATTTTGAAATCTTTGTAATCCGATCGTGCTCAGAATACAAGTTTTTGCTCTTGAATAACATTTCGATGAGAGTTAGTTTCATGGTTTCATGAAATTATGTGTGCTAACAATTTGATGCTCATGAGATTGTAATACAATTTGTTTAGGGCGATGATATTTTTACCCCTAACTATACTGTATATCAGTGGCATGTGAGTGGGTATTTCAAATGAATTCATAAATTGGGAAGGAAAGAGTCCATTGATCAAGTGGATGGGAGGATTCTCAGTCGGTGCAATATTTTGGGCAGTAGTCTGTCCAAAATAGGTCCATGGATGAGTGGAGTTTCAGTCACTGTGAGCAGAACACCGATGAGAGGAGTTCCAATTGAGCCAGCTATCAAAAGCAATTACAATTCCCAGATGACTCTCAGCTGCCAATTAAAAAGGAAAATTGAAAAAGAGGAGGTGCGTTCGTCCCATTATCAAAACATGGTTGTTGGTCCGCCTAACCCTAGCCTGTCCACATTGGTTGTTTTGCCCCGGCCTTCCTTAGACATTATTCTAAGGATTGGGGAGTGGTCTTGTTTCTTTTACTGTATCATCTTTCTTTAATTAATATACTGTTAGGGGTCCGCCTAACCCCCGCTTACCGATAAAACAAAAAAAAACATGGTTGCGATAATATCAGTAGTCTATATGTGTGTGTGTATGTGTGCATTCATTTTAACTATTTCCGACACATCTATCTTTTGTTCTTTACATTAGAATAAAGCATTCTTTACTAGCTTATTTTATGTAATAACTAATAACACTACTTCAAAATATACTTCTTTTGGGTAACTGGGGAGAATCACTAGCCATTTTTCCCTATTAGTAAGCCTTTTCCTTTCTCAGTTCCAAGTGGACGCACTTAACTTTGTCAATCATGTTGTCTTCCTTATTGTAGAACATGTTGCTGTGGTAGATCTCTTGAAGTCTTTTTCTTTGGTAATTTTGAATTGTATCATTGATAGAGTTGATCTCAACCTTCCTTTGGTTCGTATTTTGCTAGCTACTTCGTTGCTGCCCACTTCTAGTAAGGGCTACCACGTTGCTATGCGACTGAATTAATATCCATGCAAAAGGTGTAGTTAGTTTTCTGTTAGTATATTACACCCTCAACTTCTTTCATTTATTGAGATCATATCATTATCCTTAGTGTGAAATTATTGAACTACGAGTAGAAACAATAATAGGCTGAATACCTTTCTAGATTTCCCCCATTGGCATTTAAAAAAAAATAAATCCTAATAATAGGAAAACACCCATGGCCAAAAATAAAATTGTATATTCTTTTTTTCTTTATCATTGATCAAATCTGCTAAAAGAAACTGAGAAACTACAGAGTGAACTCCTTGAAATAATCCTTCTAAAACTTGAAGTGACGACACATGAAAATACTCGGAGTCAAGACTAATGGAAGTAAGTTATGAGTCTAGAATAGAATTCAAGAGATTGTTAAAAGAAAATTGTGAACTTTTAGAGATCTAGATACTTATGTTCTCATGTTTAACACGTTGGGATGACCAGTTATTCTTCTTCTTTATAGAGCTATCATGGTAAGAACCATCCTTGGCTTTACTGTTTAAAAGATCAGTTATGTTTGGTAAAATCTCAATTTATCATCAGAATGGCGTTTGCATCCCTGACATAGAGATGTACAAAGAGAGGATTAACTGAAATTTTCCTCTTTGAAAGTATAAAATAATAGATAATGAGATAAATAACTACTAAACCGTTCCTATCAATCAAAATATATACAGCCTGCAAGTCTCAATACTTACCCTAACTGAAACACTTGTGGAGACAAGATATTCTTAACCAAATTATCTTTGTTTAAGGACTTGGTGAATGAATCTGAGAATTTCTATGCATTTCCTCCTTGCTTGACCCAGCTATACCTTTTCTGTATTATTTAACTTTGCAGAAATGACAGTATTGTAATTGTTCTTTTTAATCTATTTTTTTCTCATCATGTCTCCTGTAAGGAAGAACTGATTATGTACCAATACCTTCACTATGTTTAGCCTGTAGATGTGCTATTTGTATGTGTTATGCTTCCTTCACCCTTATCATATGCTATAATTTGTTTTTTTTTAATTTGAGGTCATGGATAATGAATCTCGGAACAAGTTTTCTAGACGATGGTGATCCAACTTCCGGTTATAATTATATGCTTCAGGTTTTGATCTTTCCAAGCTCCGATAAGGTATTTCATAGGTAATTTCCTTGGGATAAGCTGTCTTATGGTTTCTTGCTCTTCACTTAACAAACATTGGCTCGCATTTGCAAATGCCTAGGACAAGATCTTCTGTCTTACATAAGTGTTGTGATGCTGCCTCTCTTGCACTTGCACATGGTTAAACTCAATCCAGGAGCCTTTTGACTGATGCAAATGCTGTAGTTGAACAAGTCACTGATTTTTCTTATGACAGGTATATCTAGTCTTCAACTGTAGTTGGATCTTTTAGTATCATGTAATTCCTGAAAAATTATTGACATCCAGTAGCATGAGTTAACTTGAACTTTTAAGTTATCAATATCTTAAGGTCCATAAATAAAGAACCAAAAAGGTGTTACATATAGAGATGCTATATTTGTTTGGAAATTCCATGGTTTTACATTCTTCTCTTTAATGTATATAATCTATCAAAATGATAGAAATGCCAAAAAATAATGTTATAGACAAAAATACGCTAGCTACCTTAGTGATTCTAGCATGGTTTGAAGCAGTTTCCTCGTAATTGTTTGATAAGTTCAGTTCTATTTTTACCAAGTATGGTCTTTGTTCATCTAGACCACTCTGTATCTATATGGAGACAAAACAAGGACATTGTAATTCTAGCCATCTATGTGGCTGGAATTTTTTTATAAGGAATGATCGGAGAAATATTGAGCAATGAAGCTATATTTGCAGTAACATGTGCAGATCAAAGATTTGAGGCAATTGCAATAGTTTCTTGGCATTGAAGTTTCAAGGCTAATGTTTGGTATCAACGTATCGTAGAGGAAGTATAAGCTGATCCTTTGTCAGAGGCCAGGATATGAGAGTCCCTATTGATACTCCTATGGATCCTAATCTCAAATTATCGAGGATAATGGGGATTTGTTTGAGGACCTTGTAAATGTCATTTACTTATTGGTGGGCTTATTTACTTGATGAGTATATGTCCTGAAATTGTATTTTCTCTAAGTGTAGTGCGTTATGCGTGCTCCTAGTGATCACTGTGATGCAGTTTGATGCATTTTTGGATGTCTAAAGGCGCACCATACAAAAGAATTGTTTTAAGAAGAATAACTACATGAGAGTGGAGAGTTTTTTGGTGCAAATTGGGCAGGATCACATTCAGACAAACGTTTAACTAAGAGTTATTGTATTTTTGTTGGAAGAAACCAGGTAACTTGGCACTACAGGAAGCAGAATGAGTGTGCACGATCTAGTGCAGTAGAGTATCATGTGAAGGCTCACACTACGTGTGAGTTGATGTAGTTAATCTTTAGGAAGAGATGGGTTTTGAGGTTAGCAAGCCAATGAAGATTTTTTTTGTGATAATCATATAACTACTTAAGGGCTCAACGGGTATTGGGTTTGTCAGTAGAAACCATTTGGGTGATGTGTTGCTAGTGTTTACGGCCAATCAGGAGATAGGATTCAAATGAAGCGGAGGTTTGAACTCTTCTAGCGGGACTCCGACCATTTTTAGATTGTTTCGGGCTCTAGTGAGCTCCTAGTGGGACTCCAATCATGGATGAATTAACACACCGTGCCAAAGGTTTGCAGAGAATTCCCCCCAGCTCTTGACCAGGCATGAAAGCTTAAAATTCCCATATTTCAGGTGAATATTGGGGATTGAGTTCGAAGGACTAGCATTTCACAACCAATAGTTAGATCTATCTCTCATTAATGGATATATACCACTTAAAAAACAGAAGCTAATCCATAAGAAGTTGAAGGTCTATCTGATCCTTTTAAGAATTCTGGTAGAAGAGATTGGATTGGAGCACACATAATTGTTTATGAGGTTCCAAGAATGGTCCCAGAAACACATTACAACGGTCATTATAGTTAAACCTTCCTGGAAAAAAAAAGGTGTAGAACAGAGAGAGAAAAAAGCATTTGTAACAACGAAAACCTGATAATGTTATAACAACCATTTTCTAACCTTGGTTCCAAGGATGCTGTCCATGACTTCGTACCTCCGTTTCTAGTGTCACAACATTCTTTGAGATGGGCCTTGAGAGCATGGTTGAGAAGCTCAATAGCAGGCATAGAGCCTCAGATAAGAACATGAAAGAAACTATGAATTTCTATTAATGGACATGATTTGAGCCCATTGGTTATCTAGACCTTGCCAAATTCAAAATATTATTCAGATGGCCATATGGCAATTTAATAAAATATTTTGGTTTGGTCACATTTAGCACCATGGAACAATAACAATCAGTCTTTTTATTTTTATCCACTCTATCTATTGTCTTGGGCCAACTTTTTTTTGTTTTTTTTAAATGATGCTTGGACCAACATTTTCCAAGTATTTTTCATGTATAAGTTCAGTTATGAATGCGGTTATACAACAAATCAATGTGTACTTTATCTCCCAACTTAATTACCTTAATATAGATCTTCTTGGTCTTTCTTTTCATCTTCATTTCTTCCTTAAGAACCCACTCATGAAGCAAGCAAGCTGCCTGTGAAGTTGAGGATTTGAATCAACATGAGAAAGCAGACTATGACAAAGTGCGGGGAGTCGGAATTGTAACAATTCTCTCTCTCTCTCTCTCTCTCTCTCTCTCTCTCTCTCTCTCTATGTAATACTTTCTGTTCAATTTAAATGACGTAAAACAAATTACAATTACGGATTTGAAGGGCCATCCCAGGAGGCATTTCACGGACGGTCTGTTTCCTGAGAGAGCAGCCACCTCATGAATAAAGACAAAATTTGTTGAAAAGTGAGCCTATGTGGCTGCTCCCTCATGCAACAGACCATCCGTGAAATGCCTTCTGTGATGGTCCCTAGCAAATCCCTTACAATTATAGTATGGAGACGCCTAAACTTTTCCTTCATTGTCATTACTAGCCAAACTAGCAAAACACTATTTCCCCCCGGCAATTTCAGTATCGAGTTCCATTTCATCTTCTCACTGTGCCCAGCAATACCTTCATAGCTTTATTCAAGTCTCCCAAATGTTCATTGAAGGCAAACAAGCTAAGTCTTTCTCCCCATCTGCCTCTTCTTCCCCATCACCTCTACTGTGAATCCACGACAACAAGTAGGCAGTTACTGTAATTTATACAAAGCGTCATTCACATTTATAGGAAATGATGATGTCTACAAGAGCTATGTTTTTATTTGACTTTATTTTCTTTGCAGAAATAGCATGAATTAAACAAAGAACATAAATAATTCAGAAATAGTACAATGTTGAACAAACATCAGACAAATAATTCAGAAATAGAAAATGATGTTGATAAACCAACGATAAAACTAATTGCCAACTTGAAAGAACATATTCATTATGAGAATCATGGATCGCAAAGCTCAGAGAAAGGTAATATCACCTTGGCAAACACATTTAGTGTTCTGGATGGCTTCGAGAAAGAAGACGGCGATATAGAAGAGGTAGAACAATATTACTTTGAAACAGAGGAAGTTAAGCAAGTAGAAACCAGAACCCAGGAACCTCAACCTCTAAAAAAACACACTATATCAATCAAGGAACTGCTTGTGGAAAGGAAAAGTAAACTCACAAACTCCATGAAAATGAACCGTGGCAGGAGGTGAGTAGAGAGAACCACCTGAATTTGCAGAAAAGCCAGAGAGCTAGGAAACTAAGTCAGAGGATGATAGACGCTCTTGATTATTAGTGGTTCTTGAGATACTCTGTGCTTCTACTTTTTCTTAGATATTGCTTCTAAAGATAGGTCTTTTCCCCGCCAAACCCCAACTTACCTATAAAAAAGAGAGAGATAAAACCATGTGTGAAGGATAAAAGGGCAAAACCTATCATGCAATCAAACAGCCCCTAAAAGTTACACTACTCAGCAAAATAAAAAAAGACAAGAGTTGGCATTCTTTGTTGGTATCCTCACTAAGTTATGAATGCCTTCAAGGAATCTATTTTTGTAATAAATAAGAAAAGAAAATTGCTAAGAAGGTTGTTTTCTTTAACAATTTGTTAAGAATTGTTAGATCTGATATGGGAAAGTCTAACCATTGGATCATCTTGGAGGTAGATTGGGTAAGTTCGCTAAATGAAGCAACTAGATAAATTAGCCAAGTGGATTAGAAGAGGCAAGCAAGAGAGATTAGGAAAGTACATTTGATTAGGTTACATTAGAATATTCTAGTGTTATCTCTTTCCATAGTTGTCTTGATATATTTCTATGTTTATCATGTAAGTGCTCTTTATAAGCACCATCAATTGTCTTTGTAATTTATCCAAGGTAATCAAAGTTTAGTGAAATCTCTAGAATTTAACACTATTCCCTTTCTCCGATCCTCAACAAATTTTGAAAAATCGGGCAGAAAAGAATTAGCAAAAGCGAATGCACTTTGCTTTGCTATATTCGTATTTTTTTCTGCTCAAGAGTTGGGAAAACAGAGAAGTTTGCAATTCTGTCATTCATGCTCCCCCAATGGAGCAAAAAAAGTGAAGAATCCAATTTTCAGAATGTTAAGGTCATGTTTGGCACCCATGAAAAAATATTCCATAGAATAATCGTGGGCCCAAGTGTGTGAGAGGGATTGAGGAGGAAGAGAAAAAGACTTGTGTTGGTGGGATTGGAGAGAGCATCATAAATCCCTAAAATATAGTGAAAAAGTAATACTTACTTCAAATTGTTGCTTTGTTTTACTGATTTTTATGAGTTTTTAATGCTCCCCTCACTCTCACCTCACCTACTCAAGTTTGTCCGTCCTGTCTCTCACAAATATTCCATGGCATATTTTCTCAAGGTTGCCAAACATAGCCTAAAAGAGAACGCAGAGTAGATGGATTTGACATGCACTCCTAAAAGACACATGTTGTGCTTCACTTTTACCACATTTACATGATTTGCTCCATTTGAATTGAAAGAGAACCACAAGCACAGCAGGATTCCATTGAGAACATCTGATTGCTAAACTTTCCATTTTCGTAATCCATTTTTTGGGGTAATTTATGAAAAATTGCGTTTTAATTCTACAATAACAAGTGGATGGATGACATTTTATTTAAGGGGTTTTTGCAAAAGATGTATTCTACTTTGCTTTATTTTGTAAAAACAGTCCTCTAGTTTGACAATTTGCAAATAATCGCATTTGGGTGCATTTTGCGAATTAAGTCTTGTCATCAATTCGTGACCAAAATACCCATTGTAGATATTTTTTTTGACTCATGCACCAAAATGTCCCTCTATGTGAAGAAGATGAAAATCACCTTGCAAAAGGATCAAAATATTACGTGATGTGCAATGATGTGTTATGATAGGGTGGGTCCCACCGTCCACCATTTTGCCTCAAGTTTTGATGGGATAGGTTTTACAATCTCCACCCAAGCCCATATATAGGGTATGCTCAACATTTTGCCTCATGTTTTGATATGATAAGTCCCACAATCTCCATTAGAGCTCATGTATGGGGTGGAGCCCACAATTTTACACCTCATGCTTTGATAAGGTGGGCAAATTTTTTACAATGCTAGTATATATAGAAATGACATTCCCACACCCTTAAAAAAAAAAATCTCCCATGGGTATTTTGGTCACAAATTGATGACATGACCCGATTTATAAAATTTACTCAAAAGTGATGGCCCATTTGCAAATAGTAAAATTAGAAGACTCATTTTGCAAATAAAGCAAAGTAGAAGACTTCTTTTGCCAAAAAAAAAAAAAAAACCCCTTTTTTTTAATTTGTCCTATGATAAAAGGACAAAATGCCAAATTTATGGGAAAAATGCATTTTAGTTCTAAGATAACAATACAATAGATGGATGATATTTTAATTAATTTTCCATTAGTATGGTGCGTAGAAAATGCCATCTTCTTCTCTAATATTTTTTGTTTTTGCATGTCCACCAATGTCGACCATCCATCATTCCAACTCACTCGAAAGAGGAGAAGAGGTGGAAGAAGAAGAAATTGAAGAGGAAAATAGGAAGATGCGGAAAAGGAAGAAGAAGAAGAATAAGGAAAAATAAAAATCGACACCGGACCAATGGAAGGCGTTTAAGGGTTGGGGTCGATTGGGTAAAAGTTGGGCCGACCCCACTTTTCTCGAGTCAACCCCAACTATTAGCCAGTTGACCCCAACTTTTGCGAGTCAAACCCAAACCCTAGCTTTTCCTTCATAACCCTCTTCTCTTCAATTTTATCCAACGCCTTCCATTTATCCAACATTGTTTCTTCTTTTTTTCCTCTTTTTCCTCTTCTTTTTCATTTTTTCAGTTCTTTCCATTTTTTTCGGCATCGATTTTTCTGTTTCTTCTTCTTCTTCCTCTTTTTCCGAGTTGCCAGAGGGGGTGAAGATGAAAAAAAGAAGAAAAAATTAGAAAAATAAGAATAGCATATTTTTGTCTTTTTATCGTACGATGCCAATGTGGAATCAAATAAAACACCCTTCACTTATCATTTCCGAAATAAAACATTAGTAAATTACCGCCTTTTTTTTTTTTTTTTTTTTGGGGAGTGGAGAGTATTATTCCCACTCTGCCGGCCTTCTGAAGAATGACATCATATTGAAACAGACATAGTTTAGCAACTTGTAATACCAAAATACGGTCTGCCACTATAGTTAAAAAAGGAAAACATTTTAGCTAGAAAATTTTCAGCAAAAATCCCTTGATTTTTATCACAAAAATGGGGGTAGCAAACTTTGGAACATTGTTTTCCATGGAAAATAAAAATCATGAAAGAATCTTCATAGTAGCGAAACATGCCCTATGCATTATTCTAGTGATGCCATGATTAGTGTCGGCCACCCACCCGTTGAGTTGACGGTCCAGATCAAAAGTCACTTGTACAGTTGTGGCTGGGTGTACATGATCATACACCTAAATTTGGTGTATTTCCTCATTTTATCCAAAGGACCAATTACCAATGGGGGACAAACATTAGGCAAAATTATTAACATGACCCATGCTTTTCAAAAATTATCAACGGGGGATAAAAGAGGTTTTGTCAGTAAAAGCTGGACGAAAATACCCTTTGGCATATACAACACGTTTTGACTTTGAAAGGGGGTTTTCAAGTCTCTACGATTGGGGTTATCAGGTATCAAAATGGGGTTACTAATTTCAGAATGGGCTTATCAAGTCCCTGAAAATTGGCCGAGGGTACTAGAGTTTTGGAAGGGGGTTTTCAAGTATTTGGGATTGGGGTTATCTAGTATCAAAATGGGCT
The DNA here is from genome assembly GCF_043159265.1 of Tasmannia lanceolata. NCBI lineage: Eukaryota > Viridiplantae > Streptophyta > Magnoliopsida > Canellales > Winteraceae > Tasmannia > Tasmannia lanceolata. Next base: position 2,020,855 of record NW_027518695.1, on the reverse strand, counting down.
TATCAAGTGCTTGAAAATTGGCATACTAAAGTTTTGGAAGAGGGTTTTCAAGTTTCTAGGATTGGAGTTGTCTAGTATAAAAAATGGGGTCACTAATTTCCGAATGGGGTGATCAAGTCCCTAAAAATTGGCCAAGTCTCTGGGATTGGGGTTATCTAGCATAAAAATGGGGTTACCAATTTCTGAATGGGCTTATCAAGTCCTTGAAAATTGGCCGAGGGTACTGGAATTTTGGAAGGGGGTTTTCAAGTCTCTAGGATTGGAGTTATCAGGTATCAAAATGGGGTTACCAATTTCAGAATGGGCTTATCAAGTCCCTGAAAATTTCTGAAAATTGGCCGAGGGTACTAGAGTTTTGAAAGAGGGTTTTCAAGTATTTGGGATTGGGGTTATCTAGTATAAAAAAGGGGTTACCAATTTACGAATGGGCTTATCAAGTCCCTTAAAATTGCCCAAGGGTAGTGGAGTTTTGGAAGAGGGTTTTCAAGTCTCTGGGGTTGGGGTTATCCAGTATCAAAATGGGGTTACCAAATTCCGAATGGGCTTATCAAATCCCTTATGAACACGTTTTTACTTCCTGTTTTTTTTACTCGTTTATTTTCACGTTTCTTTCTTTCTACTGTACAACTCATCTTCCTCATCCTCCATTGAAAGGGAGAAGGAGAAATACAAAATCCTAAAACAAATGAAAAACAAAACCTAGATATAGAGAGAGATGGGAATGAACTCACGTTTCAAGTTTTCGAGCTTTCCCTCCTCCAATGATTGCTAAAATGATGAAGAAGATGACTGGTAGGGCAAAAAAAAACAAGTTGAAAATGAAAAAGTGAAAAAAAAAAGAGAGAAAGAAGAGAGAAGAGGGAAGAGTGGAAAAGCAAAACGTGTTGCTTAAGAAAAGAGCATTTTCGTCAAGCTTTTAATGACAAGACATATTTTGTCCCCCGTTGATAATTTCTGAAAATCATGAGTCTGTTGATAATTACACCTAATTTTTGTCCCCCATTCGTAATTGATCCTTATCCAAACATCCGCCCTATTTTCAGCTCAATGAGGGGACCGTGTTGGAGATAAGCTTTCGTACAGCGTACGCACTTAAAACAATGTATTCGAGGAGTGCTAAAATGCGCCACTGTGCTTACCCAAACTATGGGTACACGTGTCAGCAGTGCCTGGATTCGAGGGAGGAGATCTTATTGGGAGGGAGATGCGATTCGAGCGTGGAGGGTTATTGCCAGGCAGGAATGCAGGAAACAATCCTCCTATCACTCTTTGCTTGATACCGACACGACGACCGCTCTTTCTCTCTCCTAGAAAAATTCAACTTTCCATCCTTTTTTGCCTCAAATTTTCTAAATTCCCCAAAATGTCCCCAGAACTAACTCTTTTATACCATATAATTCCTCTTTAATCAAACCTAATAAAGTTTGTCTTTTTCATGAACGAAAAAGTCATTTAGAAGGGGATGGAAAACAACAGTTCGTTTGAAAGGGTGCAGATATTAATAATTGCATAAACTTGGCTTGTTTTTTTCTATTTTGGGGAACTGTAATAACCTTGGACAGCTGTTTAATTAATAAAAGACAATATGAGCTACTGCGATTATCAAAACATTGTAGTGCCAATATCAATGGCCAAATATTATTTCTACTAATGAAACTAAGAATTTGTTGATGCATTTGCTGCAGAAACAAGGCTGATATCCGCACTGCAGAGATATTTTTGTTATTTCCAAGGCTGTCATTTTCGCGGGCATCGGAGCCTCCGTCTATTTGTCTAAATCAAGGGGCATTACCGTAAATTGGATTCTATATATTTTTAAGAACAGATACTCGTCTTTTTCATTCATACCCTAGAAATCTCTGTTTCCCATCCTGTTTCCCAGCAGAGCAAATGAACGTGCGGGAGGGCAGATAATTTTTGGTGGAATATATAAACAATAATAGATATGTAGATTCGATGGACTCTTAAGAGTTTAATGCCTTTTTTTTTTTCTTTTTTTTTTTTTTTTTTTTTGTGATTTTCAACAGGCCTTCGTTTTATTCGTTTTCCAAACGAAAGATCAGAACAGTTGATTTTATATGAGATTTAATAATGGATCGGATCTTTGATTTTTTTTTTTTTTTTTTTGGTTTTTCGTTGGAGTGATTTTGAGCTTTGGTAGTTTTTTCTTTGGTTTCCGCCATAATTTTTTCTTCATATAGCGGAAACGCCGAAACTTTCAGATCTCTGTATCTCAAAATTTTAGATCCTTATAGCTAATTTTGAGATTTTTTTCTCCCTGTTCAGTTGATCTTTTGGTACAGTTTAAAATTTTAGCTCACTATATCAAATTTTGTCGACAAGATCTTTTTCTGTGCTTTTTTAAAGGATTTTTCTGTGTTTTTTTTTTTTTTTCGTTTGTTTGTTCAGTTGATCTCTTGGTGGAATTTCCAGTAGTTGCAGTTTACTTGATCTGATATTATGTGTTTGTTTTGTTGATCTTTGCTCGGCGGTCGCCGGAGAGATGAACTTGTGGTGTCTTCGGACGCAGCGGTTTACCGATCTCTTCCTGTCTCTGTTGATTAATGGATTGATTGCTTTCAAGTAAAAGACAAAGCAGGAACCGATCGATAAACCTCTGCATCCGGTGCTCACGATGTCTATTCTTTCTTACACGTTCTGTCGAGCATAGCAGGTTTAAATTCATCAGATTGAAGAACTGACAAAAATATGAGAAATTTCTTCGTTTTTTAGTTGCATTTATTACATCCTTGTCATCCAATCTGTTGTTAATGAAATGCTTGCTGTTCAGCTATTGTAATCGCCTTAAATTGTGATATGGGTTTCTTTATTATGAGTTTTCTGTACTATGTTCATTCTGTTCTAGATATGTCTCTCTAAATTTAGTTGATCTCTAGTACCTTGAAGAATGTCAGTATACTGTTATCTACTTAAATTATCAAGAATCTTTCTTAGCAATTGTTTATTTCCAGTGAAAGTCAGCCTTGATTAATAGGGTTTATATACTTTGTATATAGATCCGGGATATTAAGAGGAAAATACTAATAATATGCTTCATCCTTGCCTCAGCACATGGAGGTCGTCCCATTGATCCGGTTGGCCATGCCGTCAAATTGTAGCAATTAGACTACTCTAATTACCATGTTGGAGTGATTTTGGCCCATTGATTGTTGTCTGTCCTGTATTTTGTGCACATTTTGTTAATAATCTTCCTCACATGGCTCAGGTAGTCATGTTACTGTATTTTTGGGCTATGACCCATTACATTGTAGCCCTCCACATCAATGGTCCCGACTGTTTGTTATGTGAATAGTAGGGATGGTTAGGGCAGTGTAGCGTGGAACTCCATGCAACGAGCAAAGCACAATTGCACAGCTCATTTTACCACTAGGGATAGGTTTTTCCAGTCAGTAATTTTTTGTGCTGGTGCTTGTCTTCTAAGTAGGATTAGTGATTTGTTTATGGGTGGAGTTTAATTTGATTCTGTCTCTCTTTGTCACTTTCTTCTATCTCTAAATGATGAAAAATTGTGGTCTGGATTCATGAGTATTTTGAACTCGAACCCCAATTTTCTATTAGCTGCCTTTGTTTGAGTAGTCACGGCTTTTGAAAGTGTTTCTATATACGAAGGTGAGATTACTATTGTAATGTGGTTGATGAATCATGTTTTTCTGTTTAAGAATTCTCTCAGGATTATAAGCCTATAGTAAAGCAATCTTGTTTTCTCTGTGGTCTTTTACTAATGCTTTATTTCATCCGTCCCTAATTCTGATCTATTAGTCGTATAATTGCACGTTGTTTGCTATATATGAAGTGAATACATCAAGTTATCTTTGTTATGTATTCTTTACTATGATAAAATTTTAATGGAATCCTAGTTACCTGTATTTGCTTTTCTATTTATATTTGCTTTAGTAACTGATACACAAATATGTTTTCATTTCTTATCATATAGCCAACCATGAGGACATGCCAGCATTTTGGATTGTCCATGGTGGCTGTTTGAAACCTCATGTTTGTTGGAAAATTGACACATGTCCATTTCTGTACGTTGGTTTTATACTATAAACACACTGCAAGCATTTTGGATTGTACATGGTGACTGTTTGAAACCCCATGTTCGTTGGAAAATTGACAATGCAGGGAGCCCTAATGAAGATTTTCTTTTGAATTGTTTACTTATGGGTTATTTCATCCTTCCTCAGTTCGTGTCAATCTCCATCATTCTTAAGCACTTGGTCCTCAAACTTGAGCAAGACTGTGAGTGACTCTAGTAGGATAGGAGAAGTGATGGAAGTCACATGTGAAAAACTCAAAAAACTCCAAAAAACAGTTTAAGGCCCCCTTTGGATATCTCTAAAATTTATTTGCTTTTAATCTTTGCATGTAGTATTGTTTATGTATAATTTAATATTCAAATAATGGTTATAAATATTTTTATCTTTATCCTAATTAATTCTGGACTTTATTTCCGATAATCTTATTTACAAATAAGGATTGATTTTGGTGGTATCCAAACAGGCCCTAAATGTTAATTTTGGACTTGGAAACCTAGGTACTCACGAAAGTTTGAAATTGAACTATTAAGAAAGAGAGTTAGAAATAGTCAAGAATGATGGAAACGGGAGACAGAAAAATAATATACCAGCTTTGTTTCCTGTTGTGTACTTAAAAAATGTTGACGTGCATTATTGACCAACTTTCAGTAAGCAAATATGTCATTCTCTGTTCCACAGCTCACTTTTTTTTTCAATGTATGTGAGATCCAAATTTATAAATTTAGTATTGTTGTGTTTACGTCTGAATTGTGCAATAGCATTCTGTGTATTTTCCATTTTATACCCTTACTTTTAACTACATTGTTGAAAGTGCTTTATAGGAAGTGCTTCATACTTGCATCAATTATTCTTTCTCTTGCACTGTAAGCATTGATATCTACTTCTTCCTCTGTATTTTATGCTTACTTCTCATTCTAATTTAAATTTGAGCGCTAAATATGTTAACTCAGCCTTTAATTTCCATCCCGTATAACATATTGATGAATTTCGTATAACGTATTGATGAATTTCTAGATTCATTAGGATTTGTCTGTTCTATGAAAGTGACAATTGACGTTTTCACCCCAGGTTATGAATTCCGTAACTTATTTATAAATTATTTCATTTGGGAAATGATTTTAGCGCTCCAATCTTTTGATAAACATGCGCTCCACATGTTAGTCGTGTAGTATTTAAAGTGCTTTAAGAGCATTTTGAGAACCATAATATTCCCCTCTGACTGCCCTTTAAATACTACACGACAGAAAATGGAGCGAATGTTTATCAAAACATTGGAGCACAGAAGTCATTTCCCTTTCATTTTTGTACCATTTGGTGATCTTCACATAGCTTATATTAAATCACATATTTTGTAATTACGAAGTTTTAGATTTTGATACTGGTGCATGTAATTTTAATGTCTGGAACACAGGATTTTCATAACCATGTGCTATTGCAATGTTGGGCCATCTATCTTTTTCTTGAAGCCATTGAATAGCCATTTACATGATTGTTTTTCTCTTTTGGTTGACAATTGTATGTACTTGACTGCAGTCTCTAGTATTCTGATGTCAAATGGCAGGTACTTGGAGAGCAGAACCCAAAGAGCAATCACGGAAAAGATGAAAGATATCAACATTCAATTTTCTAAATTCAGAGTCTAGCAATGACAGGACGTTCCATTTGTCTGTTGTAGAGTTTGGTGTGCCGACATTCAAGCCCCAGAATTATATACTGCGTGTCTGATGGGGGGTGTAGTTAAGGCGCAGTAAGCTATGATCTTGATTTGGCCTAGTCTATACGCAGGAAAGTTTGTTTTATGATTTGATCCATTTCATCTTTCTGTTCTAATCACAGCTTCAAGTAGTAAACAGATCTTTGTGCATGTGGAAAGGGAAATGATCTTTCCACCCCTTTTCCAGCATTTCTAAACCCCATTTGTTTCAATTTTCGAAAGAGACAAACAAAAGGAGGTGGGAACAATGTTTCAAAATGCAGATGTGGGTATGAAGAAGTAGATAAGCTAGCAAAAGGTGTGCAAAGGAGATGGTCATATTCCAGGCGGACCCCTCAATTTAGAGGAATGAAGGGGCAGGTGAAGGGTTTAGAACTTAGCTCTAGAGGTCCATTGGTTCAGGAAGCCCATCATGTATGCCAAATGTGGGTGGGGAAGAATATGAATGCCTGGGTCACTAATTCCTGTTACAGAGTGGGACATCTTGGCCCCATGATGTAATTCGATTATAGTTTTAGCAATGAAATGGTTACCCTTAAAAAAAAAAAAAATGTGAATGCAGGTCTAAACGCAGCCAAAGCAAATCTTAGTTGACTCGGTGTGACACGGTCGGGTACTCGGTTGACGTGGTTGAGTACTCGGTTGACAATGTCATAATTCAGGGGGGAGTCAAAGGAGTTTTGGTGACTTTGTAGGGCAAATGCGGACTCGGACATGAACACGACCAAGGTAAAATGGAGTTGGCTGGGTTGAGTTGACGATGACATGGAGTTTTAAAACTATTGGTGGGATTACAGTTATTTTTAGAAAAAGATAATGAAAGGGGGAGAAATGCTGGAACGAAGGGGGATTGGAAATACCATTTCTCGAGTGGAAATTCAATCAATCTTGTGTTTGTTTTCCCTTGTATCTGCTTGTTCTTTGCCTTGTTGTTTGAACAGATTAAAAGAAGGTAAAGAGTGGAAACGACTCTCAAGTTCAAAGCCATTAAGCTCTATGAACCCGTACTTTTCTTGCCAATAAGCTTGAAGAAAATTGTCGAAAGAAATCACGAGGGACTACACAAGGATCTACCATCTTCCTGATTTGGGTTATCAAGCAGAAAAGAGTATTTTTTTTTAGAATGCTTAATCCATCTAAATAAGTAGAGGGCTGCCAATATCTAAACAATGGAGCTCGGATATCAGCTCCCTGAAAATGTTCTCATTTTTTCTGTTCTATTATTTTTATCTCTTGGGTGTAGGAGTTGGGAATTATATTTATATTTTTTGATGTAGAAGTTGGTTCCAAATATAAAGGAGGAACAAAGGGAAGAAAGGAGGAAACAAAGGGTCTGTCAGGATGTACTGATTTCACTTCCCTTGAAAGTTTCAAATTCATTGAAAGATAAAGACAATGATATTTTCCATGAAATGATGCTATTTGATTGAGAAGCATATCCTGTCTCACCATTGATAGATGCCGATTAAATTGGATATAGAGCAAACACATGGGGTAATTACTAATGCAAGGAGCAAAAACATGGTTGTAGCGTGAAATTCATTAGAGAAAGTGTAGACAGAGTGCATTTTTTTATTTTATATGTTTTTTATTTTCTTTTATCTATTTATAGTTATTTTGTATTCCATTTTATGTTAATAAAAGTTAAAAAAAGGAAGAAGGTGGGTGATACTATAAAATTGGGCACCCTTATATCTATATTTATTAGATAAGAAGTGCTACTCAAATGGTGTAAAATAAGTATTCTACATGATGCTCATTTGGCTAAAGAAGAGATCTTCCAATTGGCAATTAAGTTTACACATTTAGGGGCTGTTTCGATACGCGGGTTTTAGAATTGGGATTTCTTCAAAATTATAGATGAGAGGCAAGAGAAGAAGCAGACCAGCTGTCGTTTTCTGATTTCTCGCCCTTCTTTCCATCAGCGAGAGAGTAACTGATCATCCTATGTTTCCAGGTTTTAGAAATCTCAAGATGCGGGAGAGATTTCTAAAACCTGGTTTTCTTACATAAAATCCCCTTGAAAAATACGGGTGTTGCATCCGTTTACTTCCTTCACGCCTCTTTCTAATAAGTTAAGTGTAAGGTCATTTCAAACAATTTGATATGTAAAATGAAAAAAGAAAAAGAAAAGAGGACGATGAAGTTTTTTTTTTTTTTTGGGTAACGCAGGGTGTCTGTCCCCCACCCCTTCGGGAGTAGGACTATTCCCTACGGATGCACCCAGTGGCCCACAAACCACGTGCATCAGGATAAGTTCGTGGGGTTCGAACAGTCGTCACCATGGAGCAAACCCGTGACTTTGAACCAAAGAGCCAACACTTGTTTTTAAGACAAAACAAGTGATATTGGAAGAGGGATGTTTCGGTATGGGGGCATCTTTATTGTAAGCTATGAAGAGTTTGTTCTCACTATGCATAATGTGTATCCCACCTTTGGTTGACTAGAAAAGTCAGGTTTGGCCTTGTTTTGGACCTATCTTGGCCCAAAAATGGCCCAAAAATCATCCTGATGAAGTTGTTTAGGGGGGAGAATGAAGAATTCTTGTATAGATGTGGAACCTAACTTTATGTTTAATTGTACATGTGGATGCTAGATCTGATCCCCAATTCTATCACCCAACACTGGATGACAAATGTTTCTAAAGTTTTTTTTTTATTGTTTTTTTTTTCAGATGACCCTAATCATGATGTTTTTGTTGCCTTAAATGTCAATTATTGGTACCTAACTGAATCATTTGGATTGTTTAGTCGGTCTAATTTTTTTTTTCCTCGAAAGAAAGCATTTCTTTATCAGCTTGGGAGTTTGCATGGCCATTGAGTTGCATTCTATTGAATTTTTATGGAAAATGGGAGGAGACAAGGGAGGGGACAAGCATTTATCAGATAAGGGTGTCATTATGAGTGGAGAGAGAGGGAAGAGAGAGAGCACCATTCCCTAGAAAATTATATGGGAGACTTCTAAGGTAAAGCTGATGTCACCTCCATTTTTCCACAAAAATCCTATGGATTCTTTTTTACTAGCAACCAAACGAAGCACTAATCGAGTTCAACCAAAAGAAGTCCCTGGATCGATTTTGAGTCCAAATTGATTGTTGGACTCGAAATTGAATTGAATTTGAAGTCTTAATCAGTTTTAGACTCAAAATCCAAAACAATCCGGGCCAGGTTTTATAGCATTGTTGTCTTGTGCATTGTACATTGATTGAGTTCAATAATAAAGACCATTGTTTTCCTCTCCGTAAGGTATAATTTGCATGTCTTCATGCCATTTAAAACCTTACAAAAGCATCTATACGCCTGATAATATTATATAAATTTTCTGGTAGCTATTACCTATCTTGCACGTAAATTTCTTTGTAGTATCTAACATCCTGTTATCATTGCATATATCTAAGGGTGTCAATTTTGGCTTGGGCTCGGAGGCTCGCTCGAGCTCGGCTCGAATCCTTAACGAGCCGAGCCCAATTTAGGCCAGGCTCGGCTCGTTAAGAATTTAATATATTTAAATATATATATTATATATTAATTTATACATTAAAAGGGTTATCCAGGGAGTGAAGGGGGGGGGGGGGAGGGGGGGCAAAATATGTCACTTCATCTTTGGAACCCCATTTGTTACTAGGACCACCCCCCATAGTGTAAAAAAAGTAGTCAAATTACACTAGTAGGGCTGTCCAGGGAAGATGAGGGGTGTGAACATAATATAACCCTAGCTCGGTAAGGCTTGCGAGCCTGGCCGAGCTTGACCGAGCCGAGCCGAGCTTTTGAGCTTAACGAGCCGAGCCGAGCTGGCCAAGCTCGGCTCGGCTCGGCTCGTTTACACCCCTACATATATCATACCGAATGGGAATTACTTGGTGGCCACCAATGTGATGCAAATAAAACCTTATAAATGTAAACTTCGGTTTAACAGTAAGTATGTACATTGTAAGTGTAAACTTTTGGTTAGCTAGTAAATTTCCTTATACGGCTATACCTAGGGTTGCAACTCGGGTTGGGAGGGTGGGGTCGGGTCGGGTTTTTAGGTTTTAGCATAGGATAGTGACTAATTTCAAAGATTGTAGAAACAACAAATTTTTACACCAAACATCTCTAAATTAATGTCATATGGTATATAAATTTTAAGAAGGAAACTATTTTTTTTATCGGTAAGCTGGGATCGAACCTGAGACCTCAAGGTTGAGAAACAAAGCCTCAACCGTTGAGCTACAGGCTTAATCGCTGATCACCTCAATGAAATTAATCACAAACATGATCACCTCAATGAAAACAATTATACCAATATATTGGAAAATAATTTGTCACGTCATCCAAGAGATATTTAAGAAAGTCATTGTACACCTATATGAGTGGGGTCGAGTCTTAGATTTGTTTTCTTTAATCCCAGCCCCCTATCCAAGATAGGGTTAGGTTTTTCAATCTAAAACCCAACCGAACCCAAGGTCCATGATTTCTAAAACTGACCCAGGTTATTTTCATGTCCGATAGATGCGAACCCGACTCAAGTTGCAACCTTAGTTATATCTATTAAATTCCTCATACCAATGTAAATTTCCCTATATCTACTACAAATCTTATAAACATAAATTTCTTTTTTTTTAAAATGGTAAAATTTCTTTTATCTATTTATTATTCTATTCGATATCATATGAGGTTTAATTAAATGAAAATATTAAAAAGAAAAATGAAAAATATAACCATCCCATTAGCTAAATCTAAGGATTTTGGCCGTGCACACAAAGACACAAATATTTAAAAAAAAAAAAAAAAACAAAAAAGACAAAAAAAAAAAAGGAAATAAAGACAGGTGTGCACGTCTAAGCACCTAATTGAATTTATTGACCTGGTGGCCAAACACAAGTTTAACCCATTACGAGTGGTCTTACTCTTAACAGCTTGATGAACCTTGAACCTCGATAAAAGAAGACATCTTTAAGAGATATCAAGACCACTTTGGAACTTTGTAACTAGAGGAAGAAGACGTAATTATGAGCTATCAAGACCACTTTGCAGCTTCGAGAAAGCTTTGAATGCTCTTCAATATATCCCTCCAGAGGGTCAAGGCATAGTTTCTATATTTATCATCTGATATCCAGTTTCCCAAGAAATTGTCTCCTACTACTAGCCTAGCCGACCGTAAAGACAAGATAGTTGGGACACTCTTCGTCAAAATACCGAGGATACTTTACTTTGGAAGCCTGCTGTTCTACATTACGGAAGCTGCAGCTAGGAAAAGCTCAGTGAGATGCGGGGCTTGCAAATGAAAACCAAGGCTAAGCAGGTGCTATAACTTTTGGGCTAACTTTTGTCCATAGATGGTAATTACCAGAGTCTTAGATTCCCAATTTCAAGAGCACAAGTGGGGGGCACTTGATCAATGAACAGCCTTTATCTGGAGATCTGACAGTCCAAATTCAATGGCAAGAAAAAATAATAACTAAATGGTCAAGATCATCTAATCAGAGCAATGTTTCAACCATGGGAAATCCATGGTGGGCCCACTAGGTGGACAGTCCAGATGTGATTATTCACTTACATTGCATTGGATCCTCTATATGAAGAATAAATGGTGCAACCCATGGTAGTGTGCTTATGAATCTGGACCATCATTATTTAAGAAAAGTAGAAAAAAAGGAACAAATATACAGAATTAGAATTAGTCACACAATTGCATGAAATGGTTGATAAAATCAATGATTCACAATGTCAAGCTATGCCTGGTAAGACAGAATTGAAAATAATTCAATTTTGTTTTGAATCAAAAATAAGAATTTGACATTGTGAGTAGCGATCTGACTCGGGCTACTCAGTGATGGGGGGCTCGATGTCGCTTGTAGCCATTATCAACTCGATTATTCCTGAAAGCGCAACATCCAAGGGAGTAAACGAAAATGAGGAGGATGAGGGAGGCGACATTGACGATTGCAATTTTCCTCCATTGGATCTTCAGATTGGCGATAAAACCCGCCTTGCATGACATACAGTCAAAACACAGTTCATCTTGATTGTTACTCCATTTTATGCAGTCGCCGGTGGAATTGGCGAGGCCGGAATTTGGAGCCGTCCAATAAGTAGCATTCATGTAGGTAAAACTGCAATAAGTAGGCGGCTTGCAGCAACCCGACTGAAATAAATAAGAAAAAACATGAATGAAATTAGTATTACATAAGGAATTTGGAATTGGGATATATCGCGACATCTGATTTATTTCAACCCAAATTTTCTCTGATTAAATGATCCTGTATCAGATCGACGGCTCTGAAGAATTGGGTCCAAATACTAGAGCATAGCCCCATTGGTCAGAATTCCATTAAAGACAGTTAAGAACGTAATTTTTTGTGCCATCTTAATTGGAATTTGACCAATTGGGACACCCTTTGCCCCCTTTTTTCTGCAAGGGCGCTTGCGAGTCTATCATTCCTCTTAAACCACAGAGTGTATACGTAAATATGAGAAATTATATGGTGAATGCCCATGCAAGTGGGTGTAGGCAGTACGGACGAAGGACCCTTAGTTGATCCAGCAGCAGCACCTCAAGGAACAAAATATATGTACATGTGTGTTTGAGATATATATGCTACGGGTGTTTTCCAAGCACTCTTATGAGTTTTTTTTGGATAGTGTACACATATATAAAATTCTTAAACATCAAACAATCAATAAAAAAAAAGGAAATGATTTCAGCGCTCCAATGTTTGATAAACATGCGCTCACTTGTTTGTCATGTAGTATTTAAAGGGTTTTAAGAGTTTTTGAGAATCGTAAGATCCTCTGACATCCCTTTAAATACTACACGACGAACAAGTGGAGCGCATGTTTATCAAAACAATGGAGAGCAGAAATCATTTCCCTAAAGTAAATCTACTAATTTATAGTAAATAATGATGATAATGATGTGGGAAGTGATATCCACCTTCCCCCCCGCGCTCCGACGGATAAAATCGCGCCCCCCACCCCCCCCCCCCCCCCCCCTTAACATTATCCGTTAAGTTTTAAAGGCAAAGAGAAAGGGGTGAATTTATCCTCAAACAGTAAACCATTCTCACAGAAATCGTTAAAGGGGGCATATCATTCCCTAATGATGTTCTCCCTCTGAGAGAGAGAGAGAGAGAGAGAGAGAGAGAGAGAGAGAGAGAGAGAGAGAGAGAGAGAGAGAGAGAGAGAGAGAGAGAGAGAGAGAGAGAGAGAGAGAGAGAGAGAGAGAGAGAGAGAGAGAGAGAGAGAGAGAGAGAGAGAGAGAGAGAGAGAGAGGTTTTCCAATCACTCTTACTGGTTTTTGGGATACTGCACATATACTAAAATAACAATTATAAAGTTATAAGAATGGGAAAAGAACGACATATCAGATTTATAACACGCCATAACTTTAAGGAAAATGAATAGAAGGGTAGAATCTAGCAGAGCAAGGACATAAGATAATGAATCTGAATCACTAAAAAAACACTTACAAAGAGTAAGGTGACAACAAGTGGTAGAAATTTTTCATGAGAAAATCCCTGGAATGATTAGCTTGAGCCTACAGTTCCTTAAAAGGTATCTGAAGAGTTCTACATTGCTTTTCGCGACAGTCAGACTTCTGGAGATGGTGGAGAGATAAGCAACTCAGGGGAGATCAAAGAAGTGTCACCCTCACCCTTGGAGGTTTGATGCTGATCAAGTTTCGAATAGCTGACCTTCATGTGTGGTTTAATCACGCGCTAAGATCAATTTTTTTTATAGATTAGCGCAGGCTATTCAGAGAGGCTCTACAGATCTTTGATTTCCTCCCTCCTTGAGGACTTTCGTGTTTTTTTTATATTTATTTCTTCTCTTTTTGTTTGTTGTTGTCTCTATGTTCAGACCATCTCTGTCGCAGTTCGTCTCTTTCCATCTTTTAATAAACCTTAACCATTCAAAAAATATATATCTGATTTCGACTTGATGAACAGGAAGATCATCAAACTGTTTTTTTTTTTTGTTATTGTTAAACATTTCTTTTACACTTAAGGGGCCTTTTGGATACACGGATTTTAGAATCTTGGATTACCTCAAAATCCTAGAAGGGAGATGAGAGAAGAAGGAGACGGTTCATTGTTTTCTGATTTCTCACCTTTCTTTCTGTTGAGCGAGAGAGTAGGAGATCATTCCGTTTCCAGGTTTAGAAATCTCAAGATGTGGAGAGATTTCTAAAACCTGCATTCTAAAATCCACATATCCAAACAGCCCCTTAAGAAGTGCCTCATTGTCTGCCAAGTAACATACACATGTTAGCTGCTTTAGTTTTTTTTTTTTTTTTGAAATGGTGAATCATATTAGAATGGAAAGGGAAGCCCGAGATGGGACAGCCCAATAGAACAGATTACAAGAAAAGAAAGCAGAAACAGAAAATACGCAACATCAACAGAACAAGACATGGCTGATCAAGGGGGAAGATAATCAAACCATTGTAAAGAGTCACTAGAATGGAAAAGTTAGCTGCTTTAGTTACAAATAAGGGTCATGAATTTTGCTTCTAAAGAGAAAGCACTACGTTCTTATTGACAATTCTGTATATCTGCTGTCCCAAGGCCTTTCTCAAATTCCCTGATGAAAGGAAAATAGCACCATCAAAATATGGTTCACAAGTATTTATTTGTTTTAGATCGTATAACTATTATTTATGATATGAAAATAATAGACGTGTAGGAAAAATGATTAAGGAAATATCTTAGTAGTATTGGGGAGTTTAAATTTTAGTCACACTTGCACATGTCACAGATGATCATTTAGCCTGGATTTTTTTTTTCAGGATATTACTTTTGTTGGTTGAAATTTGATTTAAACATGCTTCCTAAAATTACCTTTGCAAAGTCAAATGTATCTTTCTATTTCTCATAAGTTATCTCCTTTTTTTCCCCTTAATTGTTTTAATGCATCTTTTTATTATTATTTACTTTTTCTTTACCCCCATGGATCACAAAGGGTTTCTTACTAGTTGATTTCTTTATCCCCCAAGCACTCTTCTGGGTTTTTTTTTACAGTGATTGTAACATATACTAAAATAACAATAATTTTGTTCGATCATCTTCCCCCGTAATATAATTTTGTTATTTTTATTGTATCTTTTTTACTTCTTCTCTGTTTCTTCTTTCTTGTTTTTGTTCTCTGGGGCAAATCGCTATTTCAAAAAAAAAAAAAACAACAATGAAATTATAAGAATGAGAAAAAAACCACATATTAGATTTATAAGACGTCATAACAAGGATCAATGGATAGAAGGACATAATTTAAAATTTTGAAAAACACTGACCATAAAAAAAGGTCTAAAAACAACCCAACAAAAATATATAAAAAAGGAAAAAAATCGGAACCTGGATCGGCGATAGATTCCTCTTGTAAAATTCCTCGGCCTTCTGATAAACACCATGTCCAAGACTCTCACAAACCTTCGCATCATGCAAACAACTATTGATCTTCTCCCAATTATCTGCATTAGTAAAGCGCTTTTGCAGCCAATGCGAATAATCTCCCAACCGATATTCCTTATAACCTCTACCCGATACTACTTCTCCCACACCTTTATGGGTCACAATAAAGGCAAAGATGGTGAAACAAAAGAGCCCAATGATCAAAATAAACATCACAAAGAGATAAATCCACAACAAGAATGCGGCACGGCAACATGATCCAATCAGGCCACATAATGAAACAAGAAATAAAAAGACTCCAAAGATCAAAAGAGGGAATTCAAGAAACTTATGGCAACCGGAATTCACATGATGATCAAAGTATAAATATAAGGAATACACAATGATGGGAAGAGAAATCAAAAGAGTGATGATATTTAATAAGCCTAACAGATTGTTGCTAATACGAACCATTGTTCTAATATCAAAAGAGAGAGAAAAACACAGAGAGATTTGAAAGAAGATATGGGTTATTATGATGAGAGTCTCTTTGTTTTTATTGTTTTACTTTGCCTTCTAAAAATCTCTCCAAGAAAATGGCAGAGAGAGAGAGAGAGAGAGGAAGAGGCAAATAAACGTCAAGGAAGGTGGTTTTCTATTTTTGTAGTATTAGGATTATTTGTTAAGTTGTTGTAACCAATAAAAAAACAAGAAAATATTTATTAGGAAGGTGGTTTTCTATATCTAAGATTATCTATCTTCTGAACACGTGTCTTTTCTGTTTATCAAGAAGCCTAGGTTGGAAGTTGTAACTGTAAACCGTAAATTCCGGGCATATAATTTCACGCTATCCAATATATTATCTCAACCGTTTAATGTGTTTGCATCATCCATCCGTTACGAGGTCACTAAATGGACGGCTTAGATCACATAGATGTGGTAGAGAGCTCAATAAAACCATAGGAATTTCTCCAAACACTAAAAATAAGCTGTACTCTATTTATTTTTTTTAAATTTGTGAAACTGAGTGTGGCCCTCATATAACGCGTATTTATTCAAAAAAAAATTATTTGGGACCCACCCTGTTTGAAGGATCCAAACGGTTCATTTGTTGGGGCCGGACGTAAATAGGGTTTCTTTCTCAAAAATCATCTCCATAAATTGAGCCTAACTCAGACGGGACGGGTTTATATATGGTGTCATCTATTTATAGATTGGATGGTTTGGATCATCCAGCGGAGATGGTTTTTATATGGGCAAGGCCTATATGGGGTCCAACAAATGAACATTTTTTTAAACAAACAAAAGCTGCTAGGATGGGGGAACCTGACTTTAAAAAATGTGACAAGTACCTGAAATTTTTAGACGGCGAGGCAGAAATAACCAAAATGCCCTCGTCTTTCCAACTGAAAATTCGGATTTGATTCAAACCCTTGTTTATTTATCAACATAAACCTTTGATTTAGGAGTTTTATTTGTCTTCATTCACACCATTATCTCGATTTGCACATAAACCCTAATATTTTAGGGCTTTTTTAATGTTTTTATCAATGTTTTTTTCTTGAAATGTGGGTTTGATGTAGCCATGGGGTGGGGTTTCATTGTCTGTGGTGAAGATGACGGCGATGGTCGGAGATGGCGACGGCCCCAGTGGCCAGAGGTGCGACGGTGGCAGTGGGAAATGGCGTAACCCTAATCCCTCTGCAAATGAGGGTATTTCTGTCCTCAAAATATTAACCATGGTTAGTTTCAGTCTTTCCGTCAAGTTAAACTGGCGGACCGTTGACGGAGGGGGTGTACTTGTCATGTTTTCAAACCTCAGGGTTAGAGTTGAATGTGTCATAAACTAGAGGGGTGTAAATGTAATTTTCCCTTTTTTTTTCATTAACAAAATGAAGCCTGTAATAGTGAACAAGGTGGGCCCCATCTAATTTTATGGTGTACTTGAAATGATTGCAGTTGTTTGATATATTTGCTGCTTTATATGAAGATCTTACAAAAGGTGACACTTATTTATTTATTTGTTGAATGGTTACAAAAGGTGACAGTGTTATCCCTTGGCTTATGAAAGCAATTGATTGATGAAATTGTTTAATTTCTAGTCCTCGTATAGTTTTTAATTATTCTTTCTTTCCGGGTATCATCTTGGAAGGATTTCAATATTGTGTTCCCTCATCCCATGTTTGGATTGCAGACAAGATAGTTCTCGATTGATTTTTATGTAATCACATGATCAACTGTATAACAATATACTTTCTACCATTCAAAAAAAAAAAAAAAACTTTCTGCACAATTACATACTTCAGTATGCCTGGTAATACTTTTTAAATGCTTCCCAGTTTATGTTCATCTGTGTCCTTGTGTTTATGGCTAAGCCGAGTAACAACCAAGCAACAGATCAACTTAATAAGGTCCAGCGACTAAACCTTGAGTCATGTTTAGATGGTTGAATTTCAGTCACTGCATTGCCCCTGCAATGAATGAAAGATGAAATCTCTATTTTTAGGACACAATTTTACAATAAATACACCTATTGGGGAGTGCAAGAACATTGCCTCAAAAATGAGTGGCTCTTAATCCTTGTTGTGATATTGCCTCCTTAAATGAACGAGGCATTGCAAGGTGAATGAGTGAAGCATGAAACCTCTATCCCCAGTACTGAGGATAATAGCAAGTTTTAGGATAAGAATCTTCTTGGAAGTTGGAAGTGCATGGACATGGTGAATCGGAAAATGAATCCGTGTTGGTGATTTCGGATCAATGTCACTCATGGGCTGGCAATGAGGTTGGGAAGTATATAATCCCCTCCACAGAGTGCATGTTCTGGAGCATGCTTAGCCCGTAAGTGTTGACCATTGACTAGCCAAAAAGCAGCTCCTGTAAGAGCATCTTTAGTAGTGTCATTTGTTGTATACTCTAGTAAATTTGACTCACTAGGGAAACAAACTAATATCTATAGATATTAATGGGGCTCGAAAAGATATGGATCTCCCTATGAGAAATGAACAACAGCTTGGATGCCACCCCATAAACGAATAAAAACAATGAAGCTGGATTTTGCTTGTCTGTCTTTTCTGTGAGGGAGTACCACAAGGCAAGCTGTTAGTACGATGCAGACTTATACAATGCTGTATCCAGAGGAGCAGTCCATCAAACAACAACAGTAGAGGAGGACCTGTGCCTTAATTTTTTCAACACGACTACGATCAATCCTCTTACTATCCTGGTGTGCTTATATCTATCATATCTTTACTTCTACAATTTGATTTTTATGCATTTCTTTTGTGCAGTAAAATCTCGTTGCTTTTTGTGAACAGCCTGCGTTCAGTATTTACGGAATATAAGGCCCTGACATGTATTCCTTCCTCCTTACTAATCAGGAACCGAGTTTGATGGAGCTCCAAATAAATCAAAATTTGGGGCTAATGCCTTTCTCTGAGTATCATTAAGTGTATGTAGCTGGAGCAAAGGTTGTGCCTCTGTACAAGCACATTCAGGAATTGGCTGGAACAAAGGAGCTTGTTATGCCAGTTCCCGCATTCAATGTGATAAATGGAGGCAGCCATGCTGGCAATAATTTGGCAATGCAAGAGTTTTATGATATTGCCAGTAGGTGCCTTAGAAGCAGAAATCTTCCCACGGGGTGCCGCTCCCACCTCGGAACCTCGATTCGGCGCTCCTTAGGAAGGAGCTTCCAGAGAACGCGACCCAAAGAGACGGGAACCGCTCCAATGACGATACTAGCTTGCTTCTATTACTCCATAAGTCCAACCGTCACCAACTTCCTTGCATCAAACTCCTCCAACTCTTTAAAGCACTTCATTGGAGCAAGCAAAAGGCTTTGCATCTTCAAAAGGCACGAGGATGTGCACGTAAATGAAGATGGTTAGAAATTACTAGTTTTTGACGTACTTAAATTTTAGAAGATACATATGAAAATGGTTAGAAACTATTATTTTTTAATTTACTTGAATTTTGAAAGATGTATAAAGAAAATATTACATACACGCTCCCATGGTGCTCCCAAACTTAGACACTTCTAGACCCCCCGCTTCCATGCCCCCGCTCCCGCACCCGCTTCGTGCTTCTAAGGTAGGTGCCACTTTATTCGCGGAGGCTTTGCGCATGGGTAGTGAAGGTTAGCATGCTCTTTTTTTTTCTCCAAATTCCCTTCAGTTTTTTCCCTACTTCCATTTAAAATTATGTTCAGCCCATGGAATTTGTTTGCAGTTTCCAGTTTTCTAATGTATGTACTATGTACTAGTTGGTTCGGTATGCTGCTTATTTGCTTGGAAGGGTGTATCTGTTGCCATTATCTGCTATATCTGTCAACTACATTGGTAACTTTCGACACTAATCGATTTAAAACGCTGTTGTTTTGTAGGGCCAATGTAATAAATTGTAGTGTGTCAAGCTTATGTCAGCATTAGTCCATGATTAGTAACGACGAAACTGGAATAATGTGTTCAAGTTTTATGTATGGAACAGTATATCATATATTGAAGGGCATCATCAAGGCAAAATATGGGCAAGATGCATGAAATGTTGGGGATGAAGGAGGCTTTGCACCTAATGTTCAGTATAACAGGGAAGGGCAGGTTTTGCTTCTTGATGCTATTGAAAAAGCTGGTTACACTGGGAAGGTAGCGATTGAGTGATTTTTCGTGCCATTTCCATTGTGGTGTTACGTCTCATTCCCGTATGAATAACCTCAAAATGGGTTGCGCAGATTAAGATAGGGATGGATGTTGCAGCCTCGGAGTTGCTCACAAAAGATGGGAAATATGACCTGGATTTTAAGAAGCAGCCAAATGATGGTAACCACGTGCACACGGCTCATAATCTTGGTGAACTGTACAAAGAGTTTGTGAGAGATTTTCCAATTGTGTTAATTGAAGATCCCTTTGACCAAGATGACTGGAGCTCATGGGCAGCTGCAGTTATCAGCTGGTATTCAAACAGTAGGAGATGACTTATTAGTCACAAATCCAAAAAGCATAGCTGAGACAATTCAAAAGAAGGATTGCAATGGTTTGCTATTGAAGGCAAGTGTTTTGGCATCCGTTGTGCTTTGTCCCTAAGGACATTATCTTTGTCACTTGGACTGTTCACTATAATTTTACCTGCTCTATTCTCTGTTAGCATATCCAGTTTTTATTTTTCAATTTTTTGGGTACGTAAGCTGGGATTACTGCGACCTCAAGGTTGAGATACAAAGCCTCAACCAATTGAGCTACAGGCCCAACCCCTGCATATCCGGTTATTTTGGAATCCCAGTTTTAGCTCCTGAATTTTGTGTTTTTTTTTTTCAACTCACTGTTTATACTTGTATGGTTACCTAGATAAAATAATACTTTCATTTGGCACTAAAAATGATATTTTCATTGTTTATTATTATGCACTGCTGAGAACGTGAAAATCTGCACTGGCCTGGGAGTCTGGGACCATTCTGGAAAGAAATCAGCCCATGCGAATGAGAAACCAATAAGGCGTTCTTTGTTTCAATCAAATGAGTGAATTCCCCCATAAAAAAATCATTTTGAACTTAAATAATTTCATAATATAGGACCATAAGCCACTTAGGAAAATTGGGAAGGGAGTTTCCCCACTAAATGAGCAGTTAATTGTCATTCTTCCATGTTGAGGTATGTCCTCATCTAACAATTATATTTGTTTTGCAATTCAATCCTGAGTTCTAACACATGTATAGTACAAATGAAGGCTTTCTTATTGAATGTCACTGTGTGTTGTGACAGTTGATTTTTTTTTCGAAGCACTCAATGTTAAGATCATTTAACTTACCAAAAGTACTTTATTCGGTTATTCAGCAATAACCATGATATTTTTAGCTTTGGGTCAATTGTATTTTCTCATCATGGAGCATGGCCCCTTCTTATGTTGAGCTCAATCTCGTTGAGGCACATCCTTTTGCAGGTAAACCAGATCGGCACTGTAACTGAATCCATACAAGCAGCTCTTGACTCGAAAGCTGCAGGCTGGGGTGTGATGGTAAGCCACCGTAGTGGTGAGACAGAGGATAATTTCATTGCAGATCTCTCTATTGCTCTGGCGAGTGGACAGGTATTGTTGGAGTTCCACGCAAAAGCAAAATAGCCCTACATCGGTAAAGTGAAGTGGATGGGGATGGGTTATAAGGGAATGGGCACCCTCCCTCTAACAGCTAGCTTTTGAGGCCGAGTTCTACCCGGGTCCCAACAACTGGTAACAGAGCCGGGCACGTGGTAACCCCGGTTTAGCCTCCGAGGATGGAAATATCCCTCAAGGAAGATCTCGGTAACCCCGGTATGCCTCCGAGGACGGAAAAATCCCTCGGGGAAGATCTTGTAGTTCCCACGTTCCTGCCGTGTGGAGGGGCGAGATTGTCCACGGTGCTTCCATGTGGAGAGGGAGATTGTTGGGGGTTTCGAAAGAAAAATAGTCCCCACATCGGAAACGTGGAACGATGTGGATGGGCTTATAAGGGAATGGGTTCCCTCCCCTTAACAGCTAGCTTTTAGGGGTGAGTTCTACCTGGTTAAGTTTCCCTAACAAATGGTATCAGAGCTGGGTGCGTGGTAACTCCTAGGAAGATCTCGGTAACCCTAGTGTGCCTCCGATGACGGTGGAATTCCCTCGGAGAAGATCTCGTGGTTCCCACATAGCTGCCATGTGGAGGGGCGAGATGGTC
The DNA here is from genome assembly GCF_043159265.1 of Tasmannia lanceolata. Lineage (NCBI taxonomy): Eukaryota > Viridiplantae > Streptophyta > Magnoliopsida > Canellales > Winteraceae > Tasmannia > Tasmannia lanceolata. The sequence continues at coordinate 1,999,028 of NW_027518695.1, read as the reverse complement.
CATGTTGCTTCCGTGTGGAGGGAGAGATTGTTGGAGTTCCAAGCAAAAGCAAAATAGTCCCACATCAAGTGAAGTGGATGGGGATGGGTTATGAGGGAATGGGCACCCTCCCTCTAACAGCTAGCTTTTAGGGGTGAGTTCTACCCAGTTAAATTCCCTACAGGTATGACCTCTAGAATGCTCAATTCCTGAGGTTATTGCCTATGTCTTTGTTGATGGTATTTTGGACTTGTAATTTTTATACTGTTTGGTTTTTTTGTCTTACCGATCAAAACAGGAGCTCCCTGCCGTAGTGAGCGGTTAGCAAAGTATAATCAGGTACTAAGAGGCTCTACTCCTCTCTTTTAAGTGATTGTTATCTTCTAAAGTGAAACAACTTTTTCCTGTGTACAACATGAAATATTTCTCAAAGAACTTGAAAAATGATATTTGGTTAAATAAGCGAATGAAGATTTGATTTAAGTAGTCATGGTGTCACTCTTTGATAATGATTGGTGCTCCACTTATTCATTTTGTTGCTAGTTTGCAATGACACCCTAAATTCTTGGTAGTTAATTTTTCAGAATAACATTCAGTTCCCCATTCCAAAAATACCTCGTCTCCCATCAATCTGTAAAGTTAATTCAACCATCTGTTACATTCGCTTAAGAAAATGTGGAACCTTCTATTTCAAAAAAAGAATTTGTGGAACCTTTATAATTTTCAAAACCATTTGAGTGTTAAAAATCTGGACTGTTTCACTCCAAAGGAGCACGCAGTAGTTTAGCCCATGGTGTCAAAACGACCCCCAAGTCATTGTCGGCTCGCCCAAGTGGACTCTCTTTTTCCTTGGCCGCATCTTTGTCCGAATCCGCATTTTTCCCTGTAAAATCATTACTCTGCTGACTCTCCCAAGTTATGAGCCTGGGATCCGCCTACTCGGGCACACCAACTAGGATTTTCTTTGGCCGCATTTTAGCCTGCTTCCACATTTTAAAAAGGTGGACTTTCACCATAAAAAAAATTGGTGATTTATCTTTCCCTAAAATTGTAATTATCTTACAAATTGTCACTACACCTTAACATGAGCTTATTAATTTCATTTAGTCAATTTGGTTCCAGCTTTTGCATATTGAAGAGGAGCTTAGGAATGTGCACTATGCAAGGGGATCCATTATCCCCTTTCTTGTTGTAATTATGGCGGAAATTCTTAGTAGATTGCTGGCTAAAGGTAGTAGCCTGGAGATGTTTAAGGGTTTTAAAATAGGGGGTGATAATGTAGAGGTATCTCACTTACAATTTGTGGGCGACACCTAATAAGGATCAAGTGCTCAATTTGGAAGCTACTTTAAGATGTTACGAACTTATCTCTTGTCAAATATCAAATTTTCACAAGTCTAAAATGTATGCCCTAAATATTCCCTCGGCTGAGCTTTAGAGATGGCCGGAATTTTAGGGTGTGATCTTGATTACCTTCCCGCTTCTTATCTTGGTTTACCTTTGGGAGTTAGTAAACCTGATAAAACTGTTTGGGAACCGATAATTGAGAAGATTGGAAGAAGGTTGGATACTTGGAAAAGAAATATTGTGTCTAGGGGAGGTAGGTTGGTATTGATTAAGGCAGTATTGGCCAATTTGCCTATATATTTTATGTCTCTTTTCATGTGTCCGGTTAGTGTTGCCTTGTGTATTGAAAAGATCCAGTGTAGATTTTTGTGGGGTGGGAATGAGGAGAAGAAAGGCATCTCTTTGGTAAATTGGAGGGATGTATGTGTACCTATAAAGTTTGGAGGTTTTGGCATTAGGAGGTTTAGGGAGTTTAACCATGCCTTATTGGGGAAATGGTTGTGGAGATTTGGGGAAGAGCAGTCTAATTTATGGGCTAAGGTGATCTGTAGTAAGTATGGATGTATTCCAGGTGGGTGGGAATCAAATGACGAATTTAAGAAAAAAGGGGTTGACTGCGTGGAGAGATATCTTGAAACTAGCTTGCTCCTTTAATCTAAAGGTGAGGTTCAGGGTCTATGGTGGTGATAGAATTAAGTTTTGGAGTGATGTGTGGTGTGAAGAGGAGCAGTTAAGGATCTTGTTCCCTAGGCTGTATCGGGTGGCTGTTAACAAAGAAGCCTTAGTTTGTGAATGTTTTGATCGTAGTGGTGGTAAGTTGATATGGTGTCCTGCCTTTAGAAGAATCCTTTTTGAGTGGGAAAGTGAGGACGAATCTCAGTTGCGGCGGCTCCTTAATAAGTGCTATGTAAAACGTGGGAGTGAAGACAAACGAATATGGACAGTGGAATCATCCGGCATTTTCTCTGTTAAATCTTTTTATAATGGTTTGATGCCTCCTTCTGTCCCTGCATTTTCAGCAAAGGCATGGAATTTTCATTGCCCACCTCGGGTTAGTATCTTCAGTTAAGTCGTTTGTCGTCAAAGGATACAAACCATTAACTTCTTGAAAAACCGTGGGATGTTGCTAATTGATCACTGCCCTCTTTGTCTTAATGATGGGGAATCTATGGATCATTTGTTCATGCATTGTTCTTTCACTAGGATCATATGGAGATGTATCTTTCTGAGGTTTGGAATCACTTGGGTCTTCCCAAAAACTATTCAGAATCTTTTGAGTATATGGGGTTTGTGCCATGGAAAAAGAGAGGGAAATTATTGTGGAATGTGTGTTTGCTAGCTAGGTGGTGGGTGGTTTGGAAGGAAAGAAACTCTAGGGTGTTTGAGGGTTTGGCCAAATCGCCTTATTATTTGTACATGCGGATTATAGCATTGGTCATATCGTGGGTTAGATGTCTTCCATCCTTTCTTTTTGTATCGGCCTTTGATCTTTAAGAACATTGGAGGGAAGTGTGCTCTAGTAGTGAGAGAAAAATTAACATTGTCCAAAGATGAGAGCCTCTAATGCTAGGAATGTTGAAAATCAACTCTGATGGTGCTTGTTTTGGAAACCCAAGTCCAGCGGGGGTGGGGGGGCTTTGTCGTGATGAGTTTGGTGAGATACTTTGGGCTTTTTCTGGTCCTATTGGTGTGTGTGATTCTTCTGAGGTGGAAGTCAAAGCAGCCTATTTTGGGATCAAGAAGTTGAGTAGGGAAGTCTTGGACCATATTGTTGTTGAAGGGGATTCATTGAATGTCATTCGGTGGTTGAAGGGTGGTGTAGCTCCTCCTTGGAGATTTTTGGCATTTTTTGATGAAATTGAAAATTTTGTTGCGGGTTCGACTATTGTCTTCAAACACGTTTGGAGGTCTTCAAACACGTTTGGAGGTCGGCAAACGAAAAGGCGGATGTGTTAGCCAAGCAGGGAGTTGGGATGGAGAGTATTCTCTGGTTCGATCATCTTCCCCCGTAATATAGTTTTGTTATTTTTGTTGTATCTTTTCTTCTTTTTCACTGTTTCTTCTTTCTTGTTTTTGTTCTCTGGGTTGCCCATTCTGGGGTGCTCCCTTGTCATTTAATACAAATCACTATTTCAAAAAAAAAGAAGGAACGTGCACTATGCTGCCGAAGCTTTCTGATCACCCTAGCAAGAGTAAATTCACCTTTTTTACTGAATCAACACATCTGAGTTATTATTTAGAGTAGGTTTAGCAAGGGCCAGAAAAATCTTTTGTAGAATGCATTTAGGAGAGCATCTGTTGATCTGCGAGTGTTAGCTACACTTTTCTTGTTTTGTGGAAATATTGCATTTTATTCAATTCAATAGGAAATGTGGCATTTTGTGTGCTGCATTTATTGGTAAATTTGTTCCTTTTCTCTATGGATTTTATCTACCAAATCATGAACGCCTGCAGTGTGAGTGTATTTTGTAATGTTGGATTGGTTTGGCTTTTCCAGTGGTATATAAATCCACATTGCAAAAAAAAAAAAAAAAAAAAAACCAGCTAACAAGGGCACGCCATTGGATCTTCGCCACCTTATTGCCTTTCATATATTTTTTTAAATGTTAAATTTTTCAGTGCCTTACAAATGCAGTGGGAAGAGATCCAATGGATTACCCTTGCCCATGGGTATTCGCATGGCCATCCTTACATTTGGCATTCCTCACAAATCAATTACGTGGACTATACAAATTGTAGTCGACCGGCTCAATTACATCGATTTAAATGCCAAAAATACCTATACCGCAACAAAAGATGAATGGGTTTGATCATCCATTCATGGGAGTAGCAGGGTACGTTGAGAGTGAGGAGATTGTAATGGGTGAGAAAGAAAAAGAAGTCCAGATTAGGGCCTCTCGCATAAGGCATCACCTACTTAAACTGAGGTTGTGACGTTGTGTACTCAACACGATGATTTTCTACAATTTTGATTAAAATTGCCTAAAACTGTGGGTGTATTCTTAGATTAGACACCCAAAAAAACAAACCATCTAAATCATATCTTCAAAGGCCTTCTACTTAATTTAGAACGTTCCGCGTTCATAATTCGAACATTTTTTATAAGTATTGATTAGAACTGGTAGGGTCGCTATATACCACTCAGATCTTCATATGGAAACTCAATTGAGACGATGACGTTTAAGTGGCATGGAGTGAAGTTGTGGCATCGAATGAACCAGGCTTTGATCTCCATGCACATGTAAATCACCATCAACGATGTCTCCCTCCTCTGAAATGCCCTTCAAGATGTGATCGATGCTAAAATTTTCTTGGTTGGCCGCATCCAGCTCTGCATAGATGTCAAAATCTTCAAATAAAAGACTGAAATTTTCTTCTGAGTAGTCTTCTTCTTCATTGCATATCCCATCCGGCAGTTGAGAAGAAATTGGTTCATCTCTCCATCAAGGGTTCACTGGATTCATTAGCATTATACCCATTGCCTTCGACAGCTACTTGCTCAACTTCCCTCGGTTGACCTTTTGCAGGTTTATCTGCACCTCTGAAACTCTGATAAACCTTACATAGAATGCAATCATTCAACTGAAAATGAATAGAGGGTTATAGTTAGTAGAGAAAAGATAATATAAGGCATAAAAATGACAAATTAAAAATATCTATGCATAGCATAAAATAAACGTTAAAATATAGCAGGGGAAAGTTACGAAAGTTGGATCTTTAATACCTTGTTTTAAAAGTTTTCTTAAATGCAAAAGATAATTTTTTTTTTGCTGTACAAGTTTTAAGTGAAATCTTAAACAACAAACCTACAAAAAAAATTCATTAAAAATGAAGTTTTGCAAACTATTATCATGTATGAGATTAATGTAAATTCGAACATAACAATATTCCTATTCTTTAAGGCTCTGTTCACTTCTTTTCCCCGGAAAGAAAAGGAAAGGATTTCGTTTTCCTTTCCTTTCCAGGTGATGTGGCAGAAGGAAAAGGAATCCAGGGAAATTGTCAAGGAAAAGGTTTCGTTTTCCTTGGAAAGCCTCTTTCTGATATATTTAATCGGAAACCAAATCTCGAGTAACAGGGAAAAAGTCAATTTCCACGTCATTTTCAGCTTTTAAAGAAGAAATTCCTCATCTGATAATATTTTTCCCTGGAAAGGAAGTGAACACAGAAATTTTGTCTTGTCAATGTCTTGTCAGGGAAAAAAAAAGTTGTTTTCCAGGAAAAACAGAACCAGGGAAAAGCAGTGAACAGAGCCTAAAAGAAAATATTATATTGTTTCTTTTACGTACCATCATGTTGCTGCCGGGATGATCCTTTTTCTTCTTTGTCAATTCTGGGATTGTATACTCTTGCATAAGCCAATTGGTCTTAGTTGCCTTTGGTTTATTGGTCTTAATTGCCTTTGGTTTATTGGTCTTAGTCGCCTTTGGTTTATTTTCTCTATAGTAAACCAGTGATTGCTTCTTCCCATAAACCTTCCCGTCATGTATAACATCCATATTTTCTTTCCTAGGTTTCCAGAAACCATGTCCGGCAGTGCGATTTGGACGATCCCCACCCTTATACTTCCGTTGTCTGGACGTGAAGAAGTACCATTCGTTCTCACCACCAGGCTCGTAATTCTCTGTTAATCAACAAAAGTGTCTTTGATAAATAACAATATTAAAAAATAAAAGAGCATTGATGTACTTAAATACAATACAATACTTTAGGCTCCGTTTCTTTGTACATAAAATGTACTTAAAACAAATTTTAAAGAAAATTAGCTTAAAGAAAGATTTTTTCCAGTTTCTCATCTAAAACAAATTTTAGATATGTTTTACGTCCAGTTTTAAAATATCAAAAGAAAACGCAAAAAAGAGATAGATAAGAGTACGGACTTGTAAGAACATCGGGGCTGGAATCATAAAGATTTACTTCTCTGATGGGATTGTAAGTAAGGGAGAGACGATGAACCCTCTTTTGAAGATAATGAAAAAATAGTTCATGGTCACGAGGTGTAAACCTGTAACAAGGAGGTACCTTTCCACTTTCCATGGCCATCAAGATTAGAACGAAAAGTGGTAGAGATGAAACTAGAGTGGGAGTGGGAGAGAGAGAGTTGACGAGGCTTTTAAAGGGCAAAAAAATCTTCATAACGGAATAATGAGATATAATCTCTCTCTTTCCTTCTTCAGTTGTAAGAAAAGGCGGTGCACCAATGAAAATGCACCATGCGCACAAAAATTCTAATGAAATAGAGGGGAGCTAGATATGTGGAAAACCGTAAAATCTTATCATTTTCACTTACCAAAAATAGATTCAAAAAGATCTGGCCGTTAATCGGATGATCAATCTGATTGGGTTATCAGATTAAGTGAAAGAGAGAGGCCGGGACCGAGAGAGAAGAGAGATTTTATAACTAACCTCTACCATCTTACATATATAACTTTAGACCAATATATGTTACGGTCTTTTTATCTAGAAGTTTCCACCAATCTGATTTCTCAAAAGAAACCTGAGAGATACCACCAAAATCGTTCCTTATGTCCAAAAATATTTACCCCCCATTATTCACTTCTAAAATTACATGCAAATAACACCCAGCATATAAGGTCACACGAAAATGACTCTCATGCAAAATTTATGTGCTTTTATGACTTCATGTTTATGAGATACAAATATAACTTAAGGTTACATGGTTAATAATTAAAGGAAGATGACATCATCCCAGCCGTTTATTTGTAATTGCACAGACTCATCTTGTCTCTTCATTTTTAATTGGCTTGTCACAGCTTTTGGAAACTGTAACAACCTTTGACATGCAACTCTTTAAATAATAAAAGACAAGAGGAGTTACTGCAATTATTAAAACACAGTTGTGCTGATATATATCATTTCCCTAAATAAATTTTAGGGGTGTCAATGGACCAGAGACATTGAGATGTACTATCTGAATCCAAAGTTAAATGGAGAAGACCTAGACACACTACTAAGATCCATGGACATATTTTGGATCTTGATCATACGATCCGAAAAAATTACAGGACAGTCCTAAGTCCGATATTGTTATATTATTTTATGAAAATATCCTCCAAACTTGATATCATTAAGTATTATATCAAAGGGTATTTTAGTAAAAATAAGCCATATCCACTTATTGCCATTGCTAGGTGGAAGTTTGCCCTGCCATCTGTTCATAGCCCATGGCTGCTACAACCATCACAACAAATCCCACTAAAGAGATTGAAGAATGTTTCCTATATAGTTATATACAATGTATAGATTGAACAAAATTATGTATGTACTTTGAATAACATTTCCTATTAAGGTTCCCACTATATCTTATATCATTAGATTTTTGTAATAAGCATTTGAGAGAGAGAGAGAGAAGAGGGGGGGGGGGGGGGGGGGGGGGAGAGAGAGAGAGAGTTTTGTACACAACTTTTTTAATTTATTTTGCATCATATTGACCTACTACACATGAAATTAAAGGATATAAAAGAGAAACCTCTCATTTTTATGTATTTTACATTACATAAACACATGCACCACACTAGAAGTAATATATGTAGAATTGAACCTTTGTCAAGGCATTGGTGCAATACAAACACCCATTAATCACTCCCATTTGAATTGAACACGATGGGTGTGCCTAAAATCATATGTTAGCACCACACTTCCATCCATCCTCCTCAGTACAAACCTCTCCACCAACACATAACAACCAAACTTCTTCCATCCACCACCTTCTCCTCCTCCTCCAAACTCCTCCACTCTCTCCACCCTCACTTCCCCTTCTTTCCCTTCAACCCACCCTTCTCTAACTTCCTCCCATCTCATTCTCTCTACAATTGCCAAACTCAAACCCACACCCAAACCTCCTCCCCCTGCTTCATGCGTAAGAGGCCTAAACCATCTCATCCCATCAATCACAGATGCGTCTTCCTCCACAGGTTCCTCACTAGGAAGCGACACCGCCACAACATTTCCTTGGTGACCGTCATTCTCACACGTGTGAATCACTTCCCAAAATTGCTCCATACTCATCTCATAGTACAAGGATTTCTTCATTTGCCTCTTCCTTAATGAACATGAAAGGGCAATACCATTTTCCCACGACCGTGCTTGGTGAGCGCTTGTTAAAGATTGGAAAATCGAAGTCAGGAAGTCGGGATCGGAGAGAAACATCGAGCCCATTCGCTTCACCTAACTGGCAATCATTCGGACTCGAAGCATAAGCTGTCCATCCTCTTCTCATCAAGAATCTTGGGGGGAAGGAGTCTATGGCTACCGATTTGGCAACAAAGTGACCACTACTACGGCGGATGATCTCCACCTGCTGGTACATGTTCATGTGATCTAGAGGCCTTGGTGTTACATCTTTCACGTAGTTGCACAAGCAACATGTACCCATGTCCTCCTCTCTTGAACAAGTGCATGCTTGCCTGTAAAAAAAAAGTTTGACTAAAAGCTGGTTTGGATGCACAATTTTGTATTTTTCTCATTGCGCGCACATAAAATATGATAATAAACTACGGGAGGGAACACTTTCTTTCCAATAGACAGTTTTGGTTGGCAAAATAACATCAATGGATTTACAAAAAATGCTAAAAAGACTTCATTTTTTCCTTACTAAAATGAACTTTAGGTTCATTCCAATAGAGGTAAAATTGTCGTAAAACAAATTGTGGACCCACTACCTCCTCTATGATCGAACGACCACCCTAACTTCAGCTAAACGCCTTTGAGAACATCTTGATCGGATTATCCTAAGCCCTTGATCCATCAAGGCTCGTTTAGGGTTCCAGCAAGAATATATACTGTTGATTTTTGTAGTTCTTTGTATTGTCTGATGTCTTCTCTGGCTAGGACCGAGACTGTGGGCCAACTCATTATGATCTACAAGATCAATGGTGGAGGTTTCACACAAGCCCCTATGCATCCTTATAGGATCAACAAATTTCCTTAATTTTATCATCCTTATAGAATCATCCGATGAAAGTGAGATCAAGGGCAATTGGCCAGACTTGTGATGGGCAACAATATTCATGTACCCGATCGCAGTGGGCCCATGCAGCAGAAGTGATTTCAGTAAAGAGATTTTAAGAGAGAGTTTAATTTTAAGAAGAGAAGGAGATTACCCTTTGTATTGCCCTTATAACATAATAGCGATTGGAAGCCAAAGGGTGGTCCAAGACAGGGACAAACAACACCTTGTCCCAGTGATGCCGGTGAACCTCTCCATGATGCTCAGTAAATCTAACGGTTAGCATCTTATTCTGAGGAAATGGAAGATCTCTAACTCGGTTATCTATACAGCTTCCAAAACAACATGTGGCCTCCGATTCTTGGTCAAAAATAACTAGATAACCAGAATTTGGACCTTCAGGGGGAGGCATACGAGCTGCCTCAGCAGATTTCCTGTACATTGAAAGAGGCCTTGTCACATGCATACATCTCTGTATCTCTATAACTGTCTCTCAGTTATTTTGAACCCGATCTTCTTGTACTATCTTATATAGAGAAATAGGAACATGGGTGGTGAACAAAAGGCCGCTGAATGAAATTTTATGGAAATGATATCCACACCCTTTTACTTTATTAAACTCTTTTCAAATGATATTCAAACACCTTGGCGCAGATATCATTTCCCTAAATTTATTATTATTGCGACCTTTAACAGCTTATTAGAATATAATAATGTCATTGACCCTGGAGGTTATCCGCAAGATATGACAGTCTTTTTTTATGACACGTCATGGCCAGTTCCCAAGAAAAATCCCAAGGTGGAATTTTTCTCTACATTAAGTAAGAATGAAATTTTTCTCAACATTGACTAATGAATGTGCTGCTAGGTTCCTTCCTAAGTCCTAACAGCCACTTTCTGGGCCCCACATGTACCATGTAGATGTGATCATGTCTGTTGATATCAGCACAACCATGTTTGATATTTTCACTAAGGGCCAGTTTGGATACCTCATATTTTGCATTTGGATTTGGAATTGAGTTTTGAATACAAAATGAATAGATCCGCCAGCTCATGTTGAGGGAGACAGAGAGGGAAGGGGGTACTTCCTATTGGAGGGGAGAGGTTGAGGAGCAAAGAGGGTGAAGGAAACTGCGACATCTGTAATTTCCAACAGCATATTTGGAAATCTGTTTCTTTCACTGTCAGTCGCCGATTTGGAAATCCAAGGATTTGATCCCGATGAAAATCACAACCCAAAAAAGGCTGCAAATGTGAGGAATCCAAATCAAAATCTTCTCGGCATCCAAACGGGCCCTAATGTATCTTGTCTATTTAAAGAGTTGTCCAAAGTTCTCAATAAGCTCTCACAAGCCAATTAAAAATTAAAGACAAGCGCAATTATTAAGACATGGTTGTCTGGTATCATTTCCCTAAAATAAAGGCAGCAAAAAGTATGAAAAATTACAAAAAACAAGAAACCAAGACTGTAAATGACAACATATTAAATAAAAACTTCAGGAGATAGAAAACTTTATAAAACCAAATTGTTGGGGTTCCACGCAAAAGCAAATAGTCCCACATCGGATAAGTGAAGTGGATGGGGATGGGTAATAAGGGAATGGGGACCCTCCCTCGGACGGCTTGCTTGAAAGGGTTGCTTGAAGCGGTGAGTTCTACCCGGTTAGATTCCTAACAAGTGGTATCAGAGCTAGGGCGTGGTAACCCTGGAAAAATCTTTGTTTGGTTGCTTGTAGATGGGTGGGAGACTAGAGAAGAAGAAGTCAATGGGGAGATCACAAGCAAATTAGTCAACGGGGAATTAGTGGTGAATCTATGAAATATTGTTTGGTTGCCTTGGGAGATCTCCGGAAATTCAGATGATGTTGAAATAGAGCCACAGATTTGATTCCACGAGAATTTCTCTTCAAAATTTCTTTGATTTGATAAAATTCGTTGAGGGAATTTTAGGGGTGCCACGTCACTCGACAGTGGCACGACCAAGCCGGTGGTCAAAACCCCTATTTTGGTGAAAAAGGCAACCAAACATCTTTCAGGAATTCAACAGAATAAGTTTTGCCTCTATTCTCCTCACAAAATTGAACCAAACAGAGCATGAAGATCTCGTAGTTCCTAAGTTGCCTCCGCGTGGAGGGGCAAGATTGTCCACGATGCTTAGCTTTTAGGGGTGAGTTCTACCCGGTTAAATTCCCAACAAATGGTATCAGAGCTGGGGGCATGGTAACTCCCATGAAGATCTCGGTAACCCCGGTGTGTCTCCGAGAGTGTTCCCACATTGCCAATCCGTTGGGGGGGGGGGGGGGGGGGGGGGCGAGATTGTCCATGTTGCTTCCGCAGAGGGGCGAGATTGTCCACAAATCGGTGTGTCTCCGAGGACGGTGGAATTCCAAGACCTCGTAGTTCCCACATTGCCAATCCGTGGAGGGGCGAGATTGTCCATGTTGCTTCCGCAGAGGGGTGAGATTGTCCACAAATTGTCCACGTTGCTTCTGCGTAGAGGAGGGATTGTTGGGGTTCCACACAAAAGCAAATAGTCCCACATCGGATAAGTGAAGTGCATGGGGATGGGTCATAAGTGAATGGGAACCCTCCCTCTAACTGCTAGCTTTTAGGGGTGAGTTCTACCATGTTAAATTCCCTACACAAATAAAACTAGAAAACCTAATGTAGGACGTTCCCATGAAATTTACTTGATGCAGGACGTTCTTTGTTTTAGGTCTCTTTTAGTTAGCTTATTTTAGGTCTCTTTATTTAGCATGAGTAGTAGTTCAGCCAGGAATCCTAATCCTTGTCGGAATAGAGATAAGAGTTTATCATAATCCTGATTGGATTAGAGATAGAGTTTGATTAGAGATAGAGTTTATCCTAATTGTATTTTACAGATCTTTTCATAGGGTGAGGCCCGTCATTTTAAACCTTATGTTTTGATATTGTAATGACCACCGTTTCACCTCACGCTTTGATGAATGTGGGGCCCACCTCCAACACCTTATTCCATGCCTAGGGTGGGGCCGACTATTTCACACTCTGGTTTGATGGGTGGATCTAACCAACTCAAGCCCATGCATCTAGTAGAGCCCGCCATTTACCTCACATTTGTTTTGATGAGATGTGTCTCAGAGTCTCCACCCAAGCCTACGCATATGGCAGGGCCCATCATTTTGCACCTCATGTTTTGATGCGGTGGGTGCCACAAACTCCACCAAACCCACAGGCTCACCATTTACACCTAATATTTTGATGTGGTGGGATTCAGTATTTTACACCCATGCATGGCACGGGCCAAGAATGCTAGTATACACACACGCCCCCGATACTAGTGAGCCTCGCTTTTGGTTAATCTGGCCCATACATATGGCGTGCCCTACATTGGATCTCTTATAGCTGAAACGTCACAAGACCATGTAGGATTCCTCTGATTCACTAGGCAGTTGACTAAGTCTATCCAAATCCACAATGTTTTCCTCATGCTCACTTCGGTAAAACCGAGAATGAAAAGCATGCTCCGTGTCTCAATGTTTTTGGGTGGCAGATTGATATACCAATTAAAGGCCACTCTTGTGAGAGTTGGGAAAAAGCCGAAGTTTTTAAACTTCATGGCTTGTCTCCCCACACAATGAAATGGCCTCCATGGTCGATGGAGGATGGTAGAGTTAATATCTTCCCCAGAATAGGATTCTCCAATTGGTACGAGTTTTTGGCCCTTTGGAGATCCAATATAGGTCGTATCAAACGGATGACTTACTATAAAATAGTGGGCATACCTCATTCTATTAGTATAAGGCAGCACCCGAATAAGCATTTGTCCGGGGCTGAGCCTTAGCTCAATTGGTAGAGACTGTTCTTCAAGCATGAGCCTCTAACTCAATTGGTAAAGATTATGTTCTTCGCCTCAGGTCGGAGGTTCAATTCCAGCTTACAAAAAAAAAAAAAAAAAAACATTCTTCCCTGACCCTTCGTCAAGAAACAAAAGTTGATAATGATTTCCACACATTAATCACAAAGCATTTCCATTTTATTTATGTACAACCTACATATAAAACACAACCCCACATATTTCCAAGTTACACCTTGCTAATACATAATGGTCTTGTTGTCATCCATGCTTGATCAAATATTGGCCTTGGGTACCATCTTGTCAACCTCGTTTCCCAAGATTGCAGCCTTCAATCTTCTATTCAGCTCCCTCCTAAACACATGCAAAAGAAACAAGGTCTGGAGCTGTTAAGCTGAGCTTTTTGACAATTGATATTCAGATATTCTTACTTTGTTTAAGTGAATTCTATGAGAAAAAAATAACATTTTAACTTGGTAAATGTTGAATACCTTATAAGTTGTCTATCTATTTTTGATGCAGATAAGAGACCTCTGTTCTCTTCAGCCCTTCTAAGAAGGTAAGGTATGACTTTCTCAACTGGCCCAAAGGGCAAATACTTGCTCACATTGAACCCTGCATTTCTCAATCCAAGTGAAAGCCCATCTGCCATTCCCTTCAATTGTGCGAATTGAAGCCTATGATTCCCCTTCCCAATCCTTAATTCCTCAGCCTTAGCAGCTGCCACTTTTCCTGTAGTTGATCAAAAAATAATGTTAAGATAACCAGTTGAAATTAAACAAAATGATCATTTACCAATTCATTTAACAGTTATTGAAGAATTAAACTGCTTCTGAGTAAATCTTTTGCTCAGACATTAGATAACTGTTAAAGATCCAGTTGTTGAAGAATTGATGACTTGCTTGAGCAGCAGATGATTCTTCTTTGTGTATTGAGAAAAAAAAAATCGACTATGGATAAGACATTATCATGTATACAAATCATAATAAAAAAGGCCTCTTTCGATGTCACAAAAATTGGTCTCTATTTGCAAATAAAGCTAGGGATTTGCTAGGGAATTCTGCAGAAAGGCATTTCGCAGTTGACTTTTGCATAAGAGGACGACCACAAAGGCTCACTTTTCAACAGATCTTGTCTTTTTAATCTGATTCATTGACGTGGCTGTGACCCGGGTAGAACTCACCCTCAGGGGAGGGTGCCCATTCCCACATAACACATCCACATCCTCTTCATTTTACCAATGTGAGATCTTTTGCTTTTGCGCGGAACCCCCAACAGGCTGCTCCGTCATGCAAAAGTGAGTAGCGTAATTCCTCTCCGCAAAGTTCCAAAGCAAATCCCCTAAAACTATATAACAATTATTTGCAGATAATATTTGGGCAGTGATAAATCGACCCCCCAAAATGATAAATCGACTCCCCATGTGTCTATCTCTCTCCTCTTTCTCTCTCTAACCCAGAGGAGAGAGAAAGAGACATGGGGAGTCGATTTATCACTCCCCTAATATTTAACTTCAAAACTATTTGCATATAAAATTAGAGAAATGCTAAACAAGTAGCTTTTTTTTTCAAAGCCGCCCTTCAGTTTAGCATTTCCCATAAAATTATAAACAAATAATTTTTAGAGGTGTCCAAAGAGGCATTCAGAATTTCAGACAAATGATCCTGCTCTTTACCTAATTGTTGAAATTTGAAAGGGAGATTAATTATTAGTTGATATGTGTCATCTAAGGGTTATAGCCTATCTAAAATATGGCCTATTTAATGAACGGCCTGGATCAATGAAACTCACGAAAGATTCATTTAAAAAAAATATATATTTTATGGGTCTAAACAAAATTAAAAATATTCATGAACCATCTTACCAGAGTCAAGATTATGAGTTGCAAGTACGACAGAGCCATGGCCTTTGGCTATCTTTTCGATCATGAACAATGCGCACTCATTGTAGCATGCATGTGTCTCCTGAATGGATGAGTGAATAGGACTGGGAGCACCCAAGGAAGAAGCAAGCTGGGTTTCTCTTGTCATATAAGCCCCTCTAACCAATTTAAATCCAATGGGAATTCCCTTTTTCTCTGCAACTTCAATAGCTTGAACTAATCTCTCCTTTGCATCTTTCAAGTACGCTTGAATTGTCCCGTAAACAATTGGGTTGTCATCTTTGTTGTAATGCAATGCGGCTGAGTATGTGAAGTAATCAATGGCAGGTTGAATTGATGTGTATTCAGCATCAACAAGTAATGGAAGGATGTGTTGAAGGCATTTTTCACAGAGTTTAAACAATCTTTGGTGAGCTAATTGGAGGTCCTGTTCTTCTGTTTGGGATAGAGGGTCAGGTTCTGATTGGGTGTGATAAAGAGGGCTGGAATTAGAGAGGACTGGAAATGAATTATGCTTCCATGGAAGATTGAATGAAGGGTCTTTCTGTTCCCATCTAATTAAATCGCTTATTCTTTCTAGCAGCGAAATTGGGCAGATTGCAGAGATCTTCACACAAGCGAAGCTCACCTGTTACAGAAAATTAATCAATCAGTTATTGTTTTGATGAAATTTGATGGTCCAACATGGATTTATTAAAAGATTGATGATAGATTGAGATATCAATCCATGGTGATATACCCTCTGATTGGTCATCTACCTGAAGATGCCACGATCCAGAGTATAGATCCATTAGCCTGAATATTCAACTCGATGGACAATCCTAGCCGTCCGATCAGAGGACTCTAATGTAGACTAGCACTAATTTATTTTTAAGCTCTCCTAGATACCCATTAGATGGTTAAGATCTTCCAATCAGCGTGATTTTGGGCTATGGAATCTTCACTTGAGTGGCATAATCTTGTGAAAATAGATGGGGAGAAATTATCCCTGAACTCCATTGGTTTGATAATGGCACTCCTCATTAATTGGTAAAGTGTAAATATAATCTGCACCCCCTTATTGATATTGGCACTATTTATTCTACACTCTCCCATTAGCTTGTACAAAGGAGGAGTTATAACTTATAAGGTGTCGGACGTAAAATTTGAGTGAAATAGCGCATTTGTTTTGGTGCCGAAAAGTTGAATGGTTTGGATCATCAGATCAAAGTGCTAGGCACCACCTGTATCTAGACCATTATATCTTTCCTCAAAAATATAAAAATTCACAGGGACAGCAAATTAAGTTCCCAAAATAAATAGAGTGCCAGTATCAAAACATGGAGCTATCATAGTGACCATAAACTATACACAAAAACAGACGTATAATAAGCAATCTCTAGGTCCAATTAGTGCACATGGGTCAGAAGTGGACCCACGCAAAAGATCCTAACAGTCCGATAACTGGACTCTTTTTGTCTTTAGCTATTTCCGACAACTTTATTGTCCATCCAAAAGCTGGCCATTGGTTGGGGGGGTCTAGATCTCATTGGCATGCGCACTGGTTGTGGGTGAAGATGGATTATGCCACCAACTTTTGTTTTATAGTTTATAAGGTAAGATCACTATTATTGACATGGATATAATAGAATAAACAGAGCTAGTGCAGATATCATTTTTTATTAATTTTCAAAAGGGGACCTCTCTTGTTTATATTGGTAGCCCTCTCATTATTTTAGCCTAATACCAAAACAGAGAGTGCGGTTTTCAGTTTTTCCCTATTCAGAAGGAATGCTAGCGGCAGTCACAGGGTGTCCATACGCACCATAGACATATCGACATTTCAGCCCAAATAGCAATCAAATAGGTATGCAAAAAGCATGGAAAACACATTGGAAACATGATGATCAGGACCGTCCTTCTAGTGAGCCAGTATTATTTGGCTTGAGCCGACCATGAATCCATGATGATCTGGATTGCCCATACCCCAAAAATCGCCAATGATCAGACAACTCTACCATCCATCCAACGAGTGGAATCTCTCCCCCTCCCCCCCCCCCCGCGCTGATTGAAAGGCTAGGATCATCCGATCGCTACTATTTTTGGGGATATGGCCTATCCACAAGGATGGCCCACCAGTTTAAACAGTCTTGGATTGTAGGAATTTTATGGAAAAGCTTGAAATGGAAAAATGTTTCTAAAATTTCCTACTTTTTTTACACGCTACAAGAGATTATTTGAACCAACCGTATTCAATTTTTACATAGAAGGACCTTCAAATTATAATAGGGGATTTTTGCTTATTAGTCCCTACATGGCAAAATATTTGCCTATTAGTCTCTAAGAAAATTACCCAAACAGTCCTACTTTTAGAAAATATTTGCTAAAGGTCCCTAAAACTCACCAACTTCAATTTTCTACGTTGAAAATTTTAAAATGACAAATTTACCCCCAACCCATTTAATCCATTTTAGGGTTTTTGGATTTCCCTTCTAATATTTTCGGAAAAAAACTAGAAAAAAAAGCAAAAATATTATCTCTTCCAATATTCTCATCAAAAAACCTTCAACAAAAAAATCATTATATGAATTAAATAAATTGAAAATCCCTCTAAAATAAATTAAATATGGTCGGTTTGAGTTATCTTTTCTTCATGGATAAATAAAGTAAGAAATTTTATGAATATTTTTGGTTTCTAACTTTTCCAAGAAATTCCTATCTTGATTGTATTGCAAGAAAATATCTCTCATGGAAAATTATTTCTATGGACATTTTTTTCATTGAGTAATTATGTCTGATTAATTTAGAGGAATAACATCATACGCCGAAGGTCCCTGACTGTAAAATTGCATATGGTTGGTTTACTTTATCTTTTTTTTCATGTGTAAGAAATAAGAAATTTTAGATTTTTTTTCCTTTCCGAACTTTTCAAATAAAATTCCTACAATCGAAAATATTAGAAGGAAAATAAATAAAAAACGCTAAAATTGATTAAATGGGTTGGTGTAAAATTTGCCATTTTAAATTTTCCAACCGAAAAAATTGAAGTTCCTGAGTTTTAGGGACCTTTTAGCAAAGATTTTCTAAGCAGGACTGTTAAGCTAATATACTTTTTTTTAGACACTGATAAGCAATTATTTTGCCATGCCTCTAAATTTACCATAATCATATCATTTCCCTTTAAATCATGAAAAATCCAAAGAGGGCCTGAAGGTGTGCCTCGTGTACAGTGAGTGGTGACGGAGGTGACAGACAGCTAGCTACTACTATAATGGGCAAAATAAAGATAATCACAGGAAATCAAGTACCGCTAAATTTAGCAAAAACTGTTATATTTAACTAAAGATGGAAATCCCTCTAAATTTACCAATACAGAAACTCAGCTTTTCCAGTAAAATTTTAAAGCGGATTTTAGTTCAAGAGCTATTAAACTAAAAAACGGTTATAACACCAGGTAATAAAAAACGGTCTTGCTTTTGATCAAACAATTTTGAGGTGATCGAACGAATAAAAAAAAATCCAATTTTTCTCAACCGATCAAAAGGAAAAACAAACAGAAACAAGAAATTCTACTTTAATTCATCTAAAATCAAAGAAACAGAGGAGAAATTAAAAAGAAGGAATTTTGCTTACTGAAGAGGGCGGAAGCATCGAATTCATCTGGACAGTTTTAAGAAACCCCTCAAGATTCCGATCGCAATCTTCATTATTCTCAGCATCTTCGAGACCGTAATCGAGAATTCCTGACAGACCTTCTTCCCAAAGCCTCTGCAAATTCCGGCCAGCTTCTTCCAGTCCTTCTCCGGCACAAAAATGCTCGTAAGCAGTTCTCTTTAAGATCGACACCATGAGTCCTCTAAAAGCTTTATTTTCCATCAAATTCGATCTCATCAGACGAATTCCGATATCAACGATCGGATCAAAGGACGCCATGTGAAGGTTTAAGGAAGAATTCAGAAGCTGTTTGGTTGGAATCGATGAGAAGAGTCGCTCGGAATCGCCGAGATTTAAGAGATCACTGGTTGCAGGTTTCGTAATCGACGGTTCGGATTGTTTCTCCGCTAGATTCAGCGGATGGACGGCTGAGATTGACGATGAGGATGACGATGACGATGATGATGAGTTTAAGAATCTGAGATTTCGAAGGAGCTTTGGAGAGAATCTGATCGCCATTCAAAGTAGCTAATTTCTATTTGGGAATGAATTGGAATGATAGAAATAGAATAGCAGAGGGTTTAATAGAGGGTAGGGGTGAATTCGTCATTTTGAGAAAAGGTAGGGGTAGTTTAGGTATTTAAAGAAGAGATATATTGATAAGGATTGAAAGCGGGATTATGAGGTGGAAAGACAGAGAAGAGGAGTAAGAATAGGGGGTGATAGTAGCCGAGCCATATGGGCGGTTAATATCAAAACGGACCGTTCTGATATTTAGAAGTAAATCCCGTTTTTTTCCCACTAGTTATGAACTTATATGACTAACGAGTGTAGTTTTCTTTGGCCTTCCGGTATCTTAGGTAAGCTGTCAGGAAATTTGTAAAGGGGACGCATCTTCCTCACGCAACTTTAAACCGCAAATATCATGGTCCCACGTGTCTAGGCTTAAACCCCATGACTTTTCCAAGACAGTGACTCAGTACACACGTGGCACGTGTTTTGGGTGATCTGGAAGATTGATTGGGTGCTTGCCTAGGAACGAGACTAGGGGGATTCCGACCCGGTGTTGGACAAGTTTAAAGGACCTAGCCTAATACATTTCATTGGCTCTTGCGTTTAGGGTATTGGTTAGTTACCTAACATTTGGTACCAAACCAGTCACCACATCACATGTTCAAGTCATGGAAGAGGGGTAACACATAGGATAGGATGGACTATCTCAGCCAAGCTGCCCAGTAAAAAACAAAAATGTTAGACTGAAAGAGTGGACTGCCACAGAAGTGGACCCACCCCCTATGGAAAGGACTACTTAGAAAAGAAGGATAGTGAAAATGGGACGAGGTGGGACCTAGCCTAATGAGTTTCATAAGCTTTGAGACTTTTGCCGTATTGGTTAGGTACATAACAAATCATGTAAATGCATTCTTGTTTAAAATGTAAGTGCATAAATACGTGTCCATTGGAAGAGTAAAGGAATCGCAGGCGGATGGGATCTTTCACTGCAGATAATTTTTTCTAAGGATTTTTTTTTTGTTTCAAAATTCAGAGGGCAATGATATGACTATGGCTTATTTAGAGAGATGTCTAGTTTAAGCTACTTCTTTTTACAATGTAATTAGACAATGGAAAAGTGGGAAAAACTTGAAAAGGTTTTCTTTTCTAACTTTTTAAGAAAATTCTTGCAATCCAAATAGGGCCAAACTTTTTATTTGCACTTGGCAGGCAACCAATCATTCGATGACACCGTAGAACTGCTTAGGATTGTAACATTCTAAAACTCTCTGAAGTCAGCATCTTCTCCGACCCACTTTGTGATGGCTTTCACTTTGGTTTTCATCGGTCGCCCTTTTGTTCGTAGTCCACTTTGTACTACGCACTCACTCTAGTTGTTGTATGTAGCCCTTTTCACAGGTCACCCCTTCCAAACAATGGCCAACTTAGTGACGGCTTTCACGCTGATCGCTCCATGTAATCCTTTCCATAGGCCATCACTTTCATGACAAGAACCCAAGACTTGGCGTTAGTTCCGATACCATATTTTAGGTATCTAGCCAATAGGCCAAATTCCAGGCCCTTAATATTCGATATTAACATCAGGAAGTGATTTGAATTAGTTAGTGGGCTTAGTGGGAAAGCACCTCATCAAAAGATTCTACCAAAAGAAGAAGACAAAGTGAAAGCTCCCCTCACCAATTAAAATCCAAAGATAAAGGGATATGATATATCCCCCCCTTTTATCACCAGGAACACCCCTGTCAGTGTATCAATGACTAAAGAGGGGCTGTGGTACTTGTATCCGAAGAACTGGTGATCAAAAGGGGCGGATATATCACTTCCCAAGATAAATTATGAGATGGACCCTTTGGGTCGCTTGTTAGGTTCTCCAACAAAGGGGCAGTGAAATAATTCCTTTTGCCTTCTATTATCAAATGACATGGTGTAAACGAGCCGAGCCCAGGCTCGGCTCGTTAAGCTCAAAAGCTCGGCTCGAGTTCGAACCAAGCTCAGCTCAGTCATGCTCGGCCAGGCTCACGCTCAGCTCAGTCATGCTCGGCCAGGCTCACGAGCCTTATCGAGCTCGGGTTATATTAAATTCACACCCCTCATCTTTCCTGGACAGCCCTATCTAGTGTAATTTGACTACTCTTTTTACAATCATCACCGGTAGAAGACAACTTTTTAGTCTTACAATGAGGGCCCAGGGGTTGTATGTGAGATCAAGACCGTCAAGGCGTCAATATTGGAGAACATCAGGAGGCGACCCCAATGGTCTCTGTTCCAGACACTTCATGTGTAAGATAAATAACCACAAAAAATCAAAATTTTAGCTTTTGGGGGAAAACTAAATGAGAATTGATGGAAATAAACAAAATTTTATTTTAAAAGCAGGCATAAATTTTGTTTTTTGCTCGTTTTACATAGAAAGAAATGGAGGGTTAATGTTTACTGTCGTCATTCATAGACCATGATCAACAGATTAATGCCATCCATCTACTATGGGGCCCACAGTACAAGAGGAATAGTGGTGGCCAGTTAAATCAATGGCCCCGATCTCATCTCTTCCTAAAAATTAGAGGAAATAAATGAAACTGATTTGAAGTGTAAATGCAATAAATCAAGAAAATAATTCTTAATTCTTCATTAAAAAAATTGGAAACCCTATTGGAAAAGCAACCAAACAGACACAACCCCACTTCTGATCAATATCTGAATGGAAAAATAGCATATTCCTCTCAACTGAGAGGATTCTCAATAGAAATTCATGGAGATACCCACAAAAATAGAAGAAAATGAAAATATAGTACAACACAATGCTCTGTTTCCAAATGAAAAAAATTGGTATTTGAGAAGAAACTACCCAAAAAGACTCGCAAGATTGATATCAAGCTTCTTTCCTGGTTATCCTGACAGTCAGATAAAACAACTGTTAAATAAGCTACTTAGGCCCTGTTTGGATTGCAAGAAAAACCATTTCTGATGGAAAAAAATTATGTTTAATTTAGAGGACTATTATCATAAATTGAAGGTCTCTAAATAAAAATTCAAAGGGTCGGTTCAAGTTATCTTTTCCCCGGGTAAAATAAGTAAGAAAGTTTAGAAATATTTTTCCTTTCCAAACTGTTTCAGAAAATTCCTGCAACCAAAGAGGGCCTTAATATGCAATGAGTTTCAGATGAAGCATTGCTCTTACTTGAAACAGTAGATACCGAGGGCAGTTGTGATTTCATGGGCGACTGACGTTGCAAAATAAATGTAGCGAGACACTGACATGAGAGAAAAGAAATATGAGTTGTGAGGAACAAATATTCAACAAATGAAAACACTGACTTTAAATGTAGATTTTGTAATGGAGCAGAAGTTCTAGCATTTCAAAGATGCTTGGCTCAGCAGTTTCAGTTAACTACAGAACTCAAGGTAAGGAAATGGATAAATTTTTTTAAGAAATGGAT
The DNA here is from genome assembly GCF_043159265.1 of Tasmannia lanceolata. NCBI lineage: Eukaryota > Viridiplantae > Streptophyta > Magnoliopsida > Canellales > Winteraceae > Tasmannia > Tasmannia lanceolata. Next base: position 1,976,433 of record NW_027518695.1, on the reverse strand, counting down.
AAATTACGTTTATATTCAGTATTTTTTATTTTTTTTGCCCATCACAAATATCTGACTTTTTCAAAATATTGTGATATTATTGTGATATTTTCCATGGTAAATGGTAAATGTAAAAATATTGTGATTATTTTTAATATTTCGGGATTATTTCGGGGTATTGTAGTTTCATAAAAAAAAAAAAAACTTTATATTTTATTTTTTCTTAAAGAGAACAGGAAACCAGTTTTTCAACAGAGCAGGAAACCGAACAAATGGGTTGTTGCCACCAAATCACAGGTGGTGTATAACCAGTCCTTCGGTTTAAGAAAATCACCAAAAAGGTATTTTTCCGCACACATGGCACATTCTCATTGCTGGTTTCTCCCATCTGTCTTACTCTTGGTAGCCATATCATTTTCCTTTCTTAAATTATAGATTTTTCTATACTTTATTATTCTAATTTTTCCAGTTTTTTTTCTCAATATAAATCCGAAAGTAATAAAAAAAATTAAAATCTCCCCAGATATACACTTTCCAAGAAATTCCTGAGCCAAATATTTGTGACTAAGGTTTTTGCTCAGAAATTTCCTTGGGAACTCAAGGTGTAGGATGACGCACCAGTGCCAATCTCAGAGATCAGATCTTAGTCAAAATAACATGGACACTGGGCTGGGGTTCAGCTACTGGCATTAATTTGTTTTAGATGTGGTTTGCACTACAAACATGTAATAAACAAGAACTATAAAAACAACAGAAACTGTTTTACCTGAAAGACCACAGTAAAGGAAAAGAACGAAAAGCTCATTGACCAAAGGAGTTCTGCAACAAAAAGAGGCACCAAAGGAACCTGTGGGTAAGCAGAGTGCTGCATGCATGTACAGACTAGAATGTGTAATACAATTATAATCTTCAAAACATCATAAGGAAATTTGAAAGAGCACATACCCATTATTTAGCCTAGAAGTGAGTGCATTTGCAATTGCAAGTGGAAGAAACAATAGTGACTGTTCAAAACCATATAGACATTAGTATTCTGCATGCCAATACCATTAAATAAGAACCGTGCATTGGAAAAGATAGAAATTATTTGTTTTATAAGAAAAAACAATCATAAGGTACCAGTACCAGAATTTTAAAAGAACTTGTATGGCAAAAGCTGCCATAAAAAATAAAAAATAAAAAATAAAACATGCATATTCACAGCCAAAAAAATAGTATGGAACTTTGCTACAAACAAAAGGTTTCATAATTACTATCACATGGAAAGACTGCATACCAAAAACATTCCAGTTTTCAAGCCTTTAGGTTCATCACATAAGCGAGCCAGAATCATTCTTCCCTGCCAATCCAAAGGTTTGATTACAAAGAAGCCATTAAAATAAAATGAGAATATCAACTGCGGCTAGGATGCAAAGAATTACAGACATGGAACTATGTGGTCTAGTTGGGATATATGGGCTCTTAGCAGAGTCAATATCTACCCAAAAGCAAAAATATCTCCAAGAAAGCAGGGGATTTGAAACTAAACACAGATGAGGCTGATAAAGGCAACCCTGGCACTTCTGGTGGTGGTGGGTCTTGAGAAATTATAGAGGCAGCTTGATCTTTCTGTACTCATACTTTTATAATATTGGTACTAACATGCAGGCGGAAGTGAGGAGTAAGTTGGATGGCCTCAGATATTACAAAGCGCTTGGTTTCACACATATCCCGATTGAAACGGACATTAAGATTTTGATTGAGTTTCTTAGTGATAATAAAGATCCTCCTTGGACGATTAAAATGTTGTGGCGGGAGCTGAAATTATTGATCATGGAGCTGAAGCCTAAGATCTATCATGTTTTTAGAGAAGCTAATCAAGTTGCTGACTTCTTGGCTAATTTTGCATGTGGAAGAAAATTCCATAAAGCCTTTAGAGAGTGGAAGGAGCTCCCTACTAGAGCTAGGGGTACTATAAGATGTGATGGTTTGGGCATTCCAAGTATCCGTTGTAAGTAGCGGGTAATTTTTAGGTTTAGAGGTAAGGCGGCATGTCCCTGTCTTTTAACTCTTTTCACTCATTAATAAAATTTATGGTGCTGCCTTGGGTTCCTAGATAAATTCCGGGAAAAAAAAAAGTACAAACATGGAACTTACTATTGGCTGACATCCATATGTATCGCTTGAAACATCTCGATTTTTCAGTGGGACAGTACAAACAGCGGAATGTATGTATCATCATAAACTTTAATATCCAATGAACCAATTCAATTAAGTAATTAAGGGAAAACTAGCCCATTAAAAGCACACATATCTTACCACAAGGTATCCGAATGCCAATCCAGTTCCCACTATAAGTAAATGTGGGTGAGTGCGCATAATATCTGAAGGGGACAAGAAAGTCCTGCAGAAGATTCAGATGTCATATGTATAGAGTTTTTCTCATCCGCATAAAGTCTACATAGAAAGGATAATCTAAGTGGGACAGTATGAAGAAATCATATAGCCTTACCAGAAAAGAACTCCACCCACAAGAACACCAAAAGGGAAAAGCTGGCAAAAGTATCATTTCTCAGAAAAGAGAGCAAAAAAAAGTTTCTCCAGATACAGATCACATATTTCACACAACAGTATTACCATTGCTAATGCCAGTAGCATATTTCCGTTCCTTGCACGAACAACCTGATAAACATTGTAAATGCTACACAAGAGCATGTGAAATAATGACAACTTGGGGCACAATCTCAGCTCATCTTTGAAAAATAATTTTGCATTAGCCAAAAATTAAATTCAATGTCGAGGTTAATCAAACTTAGGTTGATCTCATTATAGTTGGAAATCTTGAGGCTTGGACTTCAGCTAAATTTTTGACTTGGGCGAGTCAGCACAATAACTCGGGAATTCTGTAAAATTGTACTTCTATAATGTGCAAATATAAGTTCGAAAGTCTAAAGTTCGAAGGCTATTATAATGGAATGGTTCAGCCCCAAAAAATACAACCTAGAAGACTTTTAGGTAACAGTCTGATCACTATAATAGGTAGTGCAAAGTAAAGAGTAATAACATTTAATAAATACTTGAAACATGGACATATATGCAATGATGCAAACAAGAAGAGAATAGGTGAATTGTCAATTATCATTTAGAATAGGGAAAATTACTTACTTGTATCCAACAGTCGGTACAACACCACCAATAATCATTAAAAATAACCCAACTCTGTATACTGAGATATCTGACAGCAATAAAAAAACCATGTGATAATTCCTGAAGAGGAAACTATGACAAATCATGAAAATGGTAACTGAGAACACATAGGTCGGGAAAAGCATTAGATCAAATAGCTTCACCAAGTACAGTTAACATTGTTATATATGAACCATCATTCAATGCATGTGTATGGAATAAAGAAACCTCACCAAAAAAAATTTTGAAACATTTAATATCAGCAAGCTATCATGCTGGTGACCAAAACCAAAATTATATCTGATCAAAGTTGATGATATGGATTGTTAACATAACAATGGCCTGCCAAAAGCACCGTGAAATCCAAAGCACAAGACATAATCAAGGTTACCTGGAACGCGGTTCGTTCCGGTACGCAGTACGGGAACGGGTACGGGGTACAATGGTAGCCTGGTACGCGGTACGATGAGAGTAGGCTAAGTCGGTTGGCTATTTTAGCTCACGGGTTGATTTGGAGCACAAATCTGGGTCGCTCTTGTACTCTATATATATAATTTCATATATTTTTTACAAGAATATCATTTTATAGTCCATACTTACATACATTTAATAAACAAAACCAAAAACCTCATGTATGCCATTCATATATATTCAAAATGAAAATTCCAGTTCCAATCCAATCCATAAAATATAAAATTTGAAGATCTCCAAATATCACTAAATTAAATACCAACATATATTGCATTCTCAATCTTAACCGAAAGCAAACAGAAAATAACTACCCGGTTCTGAAATAAGAACATAAAAATATAATCAAACTAATAAACTATTGTGCAACTCTCTTTTCATAGTCCACCTAAGTATTCCCTCTCTCTATGCATTGCTCCCTTTAGCGCGGGTCGCCCGGGTCGCCATTTTTTGTGATCTGGGTCGCAAACGACCCACGTTTCGGGTCGGCGACCCCGGATCATGGGTCGGAGGGTGGGAGGGCGATCCTGGTAACTTTGGACATAATATCAGGGTCGATCTACTATCAGTGATCTCGGCTAGGGTAAGAAAATTTTATTATGGGAAAATACAATTAATGTAGAAAGGGGAAGTACAATCTTTTTATCTAGGAGAATTGCTAGTCTCATAAACTAAAATAGAAAAGGGGATACTGTGATGTAGATGGAACCTGAAACAGGACAATTGAAATGACTGAGGAGCAAAATATGTTGATCCATGAGAATTGCTAGCCTCATATACAAACTGCAGAAAAATATTTCAAAGCACAAAGCAGCATATGCCCTAAAATGGTGTGGCTTTAGACCTATGATTTGTGGACACAGATTCGTGTGTTGAGTGTCGACACGGATACGAGGTGTCTAACACAGCAACCTCTAAAAATTTAGAAATGGGATGTTGGAATCGAAATTTTACAAAGAGGGCAAAATAGTAAAATCTCTTATTAAAATAAGAAGAGAGAGAAAATGAGTGGTTACGCATTACGCTATCCCCTAAAGTAAAAAAGATAATTATAAAGTACTTTAATAAAAAAAAGGGGGGGGTGGGGCGTGGGGGGCACAACTAAGGGAAGAGAAATCCCTAAATTTTAGGAAATAAAAATAACTCTCGCCAAGGGAAAAGTGAGTCATCCACTTTTTAAAAAGAAGTTACGTAACTCCACACAAAAGGGGAAGTGGAGATCGTGAAGTTGAGAGAAAAGGGGTGATGTGGCAGTTGCCAACCACTTTAAGAGAATTCTATAAATAGAGAGAAGATCCTTTAGCAAAGGATCGGATCTTCTAGGGGAGAAAAAGATACGCGAAAGGAGAAACTGAAAAAAAGGAGAAAGGTGAGAAGATTTGGCTAACAATTTCTTTTTTTTTTCTTTCTTCTTTCTTTCTTTTGCGGATTTTCTTCTGGTTTCATGAGAAGGATGAAGAAAAACCCTTTAGAGTCTCTTCCAAGGACTTTCTAGGATATCTTCTCAGAGACTCCCTAAAGGGAGAAGACCTTTCTCTTCAGGGAGAAAGATGATAAAGGCGGTGGTTTCTCCCAAAAAGATAAAGGCGGCGGTTTCCCCAAAAAAGAGAAGACCTTTCTCCTTAGGGAGAAAGAAGAAGAGAAAGAAGAAAATCCCTTTAGAATCTCTTCCCAGAGACACTCTAAAAGTCCCTTTAAGATCTCTTCCCAGACTCCTTAAAGGGAGAAGAGCTTTCTCTTGGAGGAGAAATACAATAAAGATGACGTACCCCCAAATGAAAATGAAGAAAGTTTGAGAAGATGAAGAAAGTCCCCAAGACTAACCAAAAACCATATCTTTCTGGCATATAATTAATTAAAAGTTGTATTTACATAGGGAACCTCTTGATGGATAATCAGAGGTATTTTCTTTCTTCAAGAAACGTAATTAACGACCAATAAAGCCGGAAGTGTACGATCCCTACCAAAATTAATAAAACCTCTTCTCACAAGAGAGAAATTTTGCACAAGCCGGAAGTGTACGATCCCTACTATTTTCAATTATAGTATCATTTTCTGTGCCCAGTACCAAACAGATACTTATTCGGCAAAAATATTACATGAGACATTTCCATAATTCACTGAGTGACTAACTTGATCATTAATTGGCCTGGATTTGCTAGGGTCCATTGCAAAAAGCATTTCGAAGATGGACTGTCGCATCTCAGAGTAGCCACCTCATAACTGATGACAAAATCTACTGAAAGTGAGCCTCTGTGGCTGCTCTGAGATGCGACAATCCATCTGCGAAATGCCTTTTGGCGATGGATGCTAGCAAATCCTTAATTGGCCATTTAAAAAATTTAGTGCAAAAGCTCACCAGTGGCCAATGGTATCCAACTCAAAAATGGGATAGACCTCCTGAAATCTTGCACCCACCATTCAGCGCCTAGAAAAGAAAGAGTTAAAAGAAATATATCAAAACAACATAAAAACATGAAGTTTTACAATGCATATTAGCAATTTTTAAATCTAAATATAGTGTACTCAACTCAACTACTCAACTAAGCCTTTGTCCCAAACTAGTTGGCGTAAATCTAAATATAGTGTGAGAATATAAAATCAGAAGTAGGCATTGCCTCAAAGATGAAAGTTTACTAGCATACCTACAAGACATGTAAGGAAATGGCACATATAAATCAGCATGAGACCTTCTGTGGGTCCATTTATTTCTGGAAGAATAAGTGTATTGGTGAAAAAGCTGGATCAATGAAAAATAGAGTTGGTAAATATGCTGACAAAATTCACAATAGAATTATAATTCAAATAAATATGAGTGATATTGAGAATTTGTCTAAAGCAAACTTTATGAGATAAAGTATACACTAAGAATGTATGGCTAACTAGTAACATGACTTCAAATTTCAATGAAGAAAAGCCAAAAGAATAAGAATATTCAAATCTACAATAATGAGCAAAAAATCCTTGAGCACTTCATGTAGTTATTCAATAAGGGTGACTCCACAATTGCCAATCTAATAATTCTCCTTCACCATAATTGAAGGATGTAGGAATATTCAAATACAACTACAGATAAAAGTGTTGGGAAGGGTAGATTCGTTATTTTTGACATATTGTATACAGGCCTTTATAAGTGAAGTATTGACCATCTATTTTTATGATTAAATAAAATATGGGAAAGAATCGAGAGGCAAATACACAAAACCGATTCCCTTCCATCTACCTTCTTTCCCCACTAAAACCCTTAGTCTCAAAACTCCCCTGCGTCATCGTGGACTCTCCTGAGTCGACTCCCTTTTGCCCTAACCATGTTCCGTGTTTTGCCTTGCAAAGTCAATAAAAACTCCTTTGGCTCTCTTGAGTTATGACCGTGTCAACCGAGTACTCAACAGCGTTGTGCCGAGATGACTAGGATTTTCTTCGGCCCTGTTTTGATCCGCATCATTTTGAAACACTGCTCCACTGCTTCTCTTCTTGTCATAAAAAAACACTAGAAACATTTTCATCTTTGTAACAAGCAATTATCAGATCTGTACCTGGGTCTTTCCTTTCTTCTTCTGATCATAAGATCAACGAGAGGCTATATCATCATGGTGTACAGCTGATGACATCTGCTCTGTGACAAGGTCTATAGCAAGCATGAGTGTCTTGTGTGGTCTACCAAAAACACCAAAAAGGTTTGTATACTATATCTTGGTATGAGATCAGCTGTATGACAAAGTTTATATATCTTGTTATTTTTCCCATAAATTTCTGGCATTCATATGTATGTTCATCAAAAATAACTGAAACAAAAAAGATTTCGTGAATCTGAACTTAGTTTGAGTTGGGATTTTTTCGCTGGGGTGATGTGCATTGCCTGTCCCTTACCAAGTTTCTGACAAAGAAACAATGCCCATAACACCAGAGAAACAATACTCATAACACCATCGAATTATATCAAATCAGCACTTGCACCTGCAACTTTCAGATAGCCAATTCATCATTGCTGCAAAACCCAAATTCCATTTTGCAGTGTGAAAAAGTGCTGGGATTTAATGGGCTGTCCAGTCAAGCTTACTCAATCAACTACTGCACATACCATATCTTCTATTGGCATCACTTTGCCTTCTACCAAAAAAATCTCAGCAGCCTTCTACCAAAAAAATCTCAGCAGCCAATTAGAGAAGTGTAAAATAAGGTGATTCGTCCCATTATCAAAAAATGGTCCTGCAGATATCAGTCCCCTCAATTTTTACCACATTTGTCTTTATCATATCTTCATATTCTAAGCCTTTCAACAAATTTGTTATAAATTAGTAGTATTACAAAATCTTTAAACCATAAAAGAAGTAATATATTCAAAAAAAAAGGAAGTAATAAATACATAAAAGTGTTTGAAGGAAAAAATGAGAGACATACAAAATGCAAACCAAATATTACAAGCTAGACTGTCCTAGGTGGGTTTCAACATGGTGTGCAATTAGCCAAAGTTGAATGAATGCAGGGGTGTAAACCAGCCGAGCTGAGCCGAGCCGAGCTTGGCCCAGCTCAGCTCGGTTCATTAAGCTCAGGAGCTCGGCTCGGGCTCGAACCAGGCTCGGCTCCGCTTGGTGAGGCTCGGCCAGGCTCGCGAGCCTTACCGAGCTCGGGTTATATTAAGGCAATGATATATTCACACCCCTCATCTTCCCTGGACAGCCCTATCTAGTGTAATTTGACTACTCTTGTTACACCACGGGGGGTGGTCCAAGTAATAAATGGGGTTCCAAAAAAAAGTGACATATTTTGCCTCCCCCTTTCACTCCCTGGACAACCCTTTTTAGTGTATATATTAATATATAATATATATATTTAAATATACTAAATCCTTAACGAGCCTTAACGAGCCGAGCCTGGCCTAGCTCGGGCTTGGCTCGTTAAGCTTAACGAGCTTGGCCAGCTGGCTCGGCTCGGCTCGGCTCGTTAAGGATTCGAGCCGAGCTCGAGTGAGCTTTCGAGCCCGAGCCAAAATTGACACCCTTAAATGTATGAATTAAACCGTAAGACCTGATAAATACCCTTAAGATAACTTACTGTTCCCATGTTGCAAAATAAAATGGGGTAGCTGAAATAACCCAGAACCAGAAAGTGTTCCTTCCACACATGGCAGTGCTTCCAAAAGCAAGTGTTTCGAACTGAGGAGCATAAAAAAGCATGTCTTGAAAGGAAGCCGAAGTGTTAATGATGCAAAACAACAACCAAATATGAGAATGACGAACATACCGCACATGCAAGCGCATCACATCCTGCGTTTAGATAGAATTTGCAAGGTTCAAAATATATTTCACGACTTTCAAGAATTTCTAAAGGCAACATTGCAACAACAAAAAAAAAGGAATCACCATGATCAAAAAGCTCCCCTAGTGGACTGGATGAATTTGTACGCCTTGCTTGCTTTCCATCAACGGCATCAAAAGTCTGGTAAGCATATTTATTGAAGAATTTAAAAGGCACATACACAAACTAATTAAGAGAAAATAAGATTAATAAAAAATCAGAAAATAATGTTCAGGATGGTAAGGAAACTAGTTACTCTTGGCCCACGAAAGAACAGGGCAAAAAGGGCATTGAAATCAGTGTTTAAAAGGTCGTACTAAGACTAGAATTCGGCCAAGAAAAAACTGATCAGTTTTTATCAACTCCGGGGAGTCAAATGAGTTTCTGATTGACTAGGTAGTGCCAAATCTGAGTCGATTCAAGCAAGTTAATGGTTGACTTGGGGAGCTTTAAGTAGTGATTGAAAGAAGAAGAAGAAGATTGGAATGAGGGCAACTCAAGAGTTGCTAACTCTTCTTTATTCTTAACTTGCTATTTTCCCTTTCACATGCAATGCGCTTGCAGCAGTAGTGAGTGATGATGATAGCTCCTTAAATGGAGATAAGAACGAAGGTGATGGATATGGTGGTGATGGTGGTCATCCTTAACCAAATTCTTGGATTAGAATCTTTGTTTTATATTGCTTGTGTTGGTTTTTCTCCCCTTGAAGATTGACATGCTCCTACTTGAAGGTATAGAACTACATATATCATGCATATGGTATACAAAGAATTTATCGATGTGTTTAATGGTTGACCTCTCTAAACTATTCTCTCCTTATGGCCAATGGGCACCAAGCCACTGGCATTGGTGCCCAAGGGAGGCCACTGCCTAAGTGACCTGAAAACATTCTTTTCAACTTTTTGTAGCCACTCTCGTTTCCAAAAACTCAGATAAGGTCATGACCAAAACCGACATAGATACCCATGTCCAATGCTGATAATATCCTAGACCGTAGACAAATCCAACATAACATCTGAGCATTCATGAAAGCAATCAAAAATCAGTACAGATTGAAAACTCATTTTCAAATGCATATAATAACAAAGTAATTGAAACTACCACACCTCATCTAAGCATTCTATATGCACATTGCAGTAATTTTTTACCCAAATGAGTTTGAATTTTGAACAGCACTAGAATAATATTTGCCTTCAAAAGAAGTACGCTAAATCCATTGTATTCAGATGAAAGTTCATTGGGAACAATTGTCTACATCTATTTCCACAAAGAAATGTTAGCATCATAGTGGACATGAACAGACTGCAATATGAGTAGCTTGATTCATTTTTTATGAGGCAATAAATACAATGAGAAATTACCCAAGAACAGAAAAAAAATATATAATCAGAAATCATGATGAACAGAAGGGCTGGTAAAAGCAAACTAGATAGAAATTCGTTTATGCAGACATCATACATATACAATTCTTTTATAAAAATATGATCCAACACACTTGCACATGCAATGCAATGGCATACAGAAGCATGAGAAACATGCACGAATGCACAGCTCATAGAATAAGAACTTGAACGAACCTGGTATAAGAACAAAAGCAAACCATGAGCAAAATGTACCCATCTCGGGGGAGCTGAATCCAAACGAGGTGAATAAATCTGCACCAAAAAGAGATAAAACCAAGGGGAGAAAAAAATTAACAGTTAAGTAAACAAGAGACCCTTCTCATTCAACTTCGATATCATTTCTTCAAAATGCAAAGAGGAATTCACCAGTAGGGTTGAGATTTGAGAGAAGGTAACCTCTTGATCTATTTAGATAGGAAAAATACCTCACCAGCAAACCATATAAAAAATGGTAACATGCGAAGGCTAAAATGATAGAGGGTTGCATTAGATAGAAACAGGTGAATGTACTTATATGGATGAAGAAGGTATGCCCCCAGACAAAAGTTCTAACACCAGCATGCAAATAATATTTAGATATAAATGCAGTAAAGACTAAGTGATCTGGGCACAACAAAGTCACGCTTCAACTATAAATTTCCAGGTGAGGCAATCATCTTGGGGAAGACCTAAGTATGAACCATGATCAAGATCCGTAGGTTTAATAAAATAATTTCAAAGGGAGCTCAACACCAAAACCAATGAAGTTGTTTATCCATAAAAATGTGGAACACAAAATTTTTGGAATTTCGGGTCATAAAAATTTCAAATAACAATTACTAAGTTTTGCATTGTGCATGATCTTTTGTTCGAAACCAGAGCGCAAACTATGTGTTAGAAGTTGAGTACTGATGGTCATCACTAATTCTGGGTTTTTGAGCATGTATCTGAGTCGCTAACTTCATAGTGATATGAACTTATGAAGCTACAATTACTGGCTCCAAAAAATAAATACAATGAAGATTTTATACCTCAATTTTTCTTAGTAATTCAATATATTAAATTATCAAGCACAAATAAATGCTAATCACGAACAAGTTCTAGAAAGAGACAGTTAACAGTAAGAGAGGATTAATATCAATGCACTGTTCAAAGAATATAACTATATGAGAAGCTCCCACTTACATAGCCAAGGAATGCAGATATTACTAGGAAACCGAAACCCATAAGAGTAATCTAGAAAACAAATTAAAGCACGAGCAATTTTTCAGTAAATAATCAATGAGGAGTATATATTATCAAATGTTTTGAATAAGGTGTGTGGCAAGGTATCAAAGAATATTTACCATATTTGGTCTGCAGGTGAGCTCAAATGCATAAACACAGAAACCAAGTAAATTACAGTTAGCAACTTATGGTAATGAGACTGTAAAAAAAGAGAGCATTTGGTGAAGAAAAAGTTACTGAACTTTGCATCAAAATAACTCAATTTAAGTAATAAAGCCAATTATATGGAGCATAACAACATACATTAAGCTCCTCAGATGGAAAACAGACTTATTACAATCAATTATCAAATAATAAATAGGATTATGCTTTATGGAGCTTAAATGAAGTGTGCTGAGAAGTGATGAGAATAAACATGCATTGGTCAGGACCAAGAAATTTGAAAACTACCAAAGCACTTAACCATAAAAATAAAAAAAAAGAAGAGAGAAAGTAGAACACAGGTCATAGCCCCAAAAAGTGCATATAATGGTATAATAAGGACCATCTGTGAAACAACCAATTACTCAAAAAGCTTAAGCTGTTGGAGAAGGCATTATTTAATCTTTTATTCTTTAACACTGTCTATGACCCAAAAACATCATTTTTACAAATCCATAATGCTATATAAAATGTGCAAAATAATATGGATATGTAACAGTGCAAAATGCTTGAAAACAACATTAGGAAGGAATGAAGGCATGAGAGAAGGACGGCATGTCTACCATGGTAATTATTAATGCAGTGTAAAAACTGAATTAATAAGATGAATAGCAGGCCCATAAGCTGTCAACTCATTATCACCCTCAAGTAGCATAGTACTTAAACCCACAACATAGGGCCACAAGTAGGTGACAAGTAGGTGAACGGTACTAGTTTGTGTTGGTCAAGTAAGATGACTGAGTAGGTGAACAGTACTAGTTTGTGTTGGTTGAGTAAGATGACTGAATGTGCAAAATATTACGAATTGGTACACAATAAGTTAGTATGTTACAAGATACTTAATAATGAGGGAAGACGTATGTAACTATGTATGCAATAAGTTCCATCAAAGCAAGGGATTAGTCCTCGGGTACTCATTGCTTCATAAAGCATAGAACCAAGGGATGACAATATCTATGAGTAGAGTTGGAAAAAAACTGTCTGAAATTGAAGAGATTTTTTATGAAGATATTAACAACGATGACTCAGATCTATATTCCTTGGACCAAGAATGGCTGATCCATAGATAGACCAAAGTGACACAAATGATGCTTTGGCACCGGCTATGAGAACGGATGCAAAACTATGTAAGAAATATCAAAGACCACTTAGAATTACAGATTCACGGCAAGTGAAGATGGCAAAGAAAATGTCTGGTCCATCTTAGAGTGGTACAACTCTCATGATAGCCATCATCATTGACTACCAGTCATGCATCCACAAGAAGTCATCCATCTAGAAGACAATCTGTACAACATTCAACAAGTTTTTGCGCTTCAACAAAGCAACCAAACATAAGAGAAGGAAAAACAAAGATGTGTGGAGAAAATTCTGACAAAGTTGTCATGTATTGAAATTTTGATTTTAGGGACATATGAAGTTTGCAATTTTAAGTTTTTTTTTTTTTTCCTTTTTTGAATGGTAACGAAATCTATATTGAATGATAAACCAAGAAAAACCTCGATGGAGATGATCGAGGAAAATAACAAAAGAGTTGGAAAGTGATTGTGAAAGTCCATGGAATTTGTGAGCTGCAATTTGTGACTAGTAAAATAACAAAATATGCAAATGCAACATAATCTATTCATAATTATGATAAACTCAAATAATTTATAGCGATTTTTTACTCGAATCATTGGGGTTAATTATATCCTCTTTTAAAAAATTTGTATGTTTTTTTATGAACAAGATAGGAAAGACATTAACCTTCATCTCCAAAAGAAAAATAAGCACAGCATAGGCTAATCCACAGAACTATACTTGTACTTATGCAGGCAGAGATGCTGTAACGGCCAATGTAGCACATTTGCATCTCAAATTCATAACTTCTATACAATCAACCAAAAGAATGTAACAGAAAAATAATCTATAGAAAGATAAATAGATGGAGAGATGGATAGATAAATCAAAGACAATTTAACAAGCAAATAAGACCCTTATAGTAGCAGAAAACATAGTCACCTGAGGTTAATAAAGCACTTACGGCATCCAAAGAGGAAAGAGTGTAACACAGCGACTCCAATAGGGTTGCAAGACATATTTAGAAATGTATGACCTATCCTCCCCACTGTACTTGAACTTATGCAAAGAATCAATACCATGTTGACCAATATAGCCTCCCATTTACAACTCAAAACTCAGAATTTCTTCACGATCGACCAACTAAATAATTAGCCTTAAAAATCTTATCTGCTCAAATCAAACAGCAAAAACAAATAAAACAAGTGCATTTCACCAAACAAGTTTCTAGGGTTCCAGTTTAAGCAGTGCAATTTATTAGTTGCTCAAAAGAGAAAACGAATCCTGAAATTTCGATTAGAGAGATCAGAGAAAAGGAATAATGAATATAAAATAAACTACTCCAGAATTAACTAGCATGTCACTAGTGTGATGCTGATTAAGTATATGCTTACCTAACTTCAATTGCAAGAAATAATCGCCAATGAAACCCTGTATACTTTTAGTTAGTGATTCCATGATTATGAACATAAATGAAAATGAAAACTAAAATAGTAAAAATCATTGAGCTCATGGTTCGAACCTTTGAGTTTCAGGAGCGATAGATCTGAAGTTTCAGAGATCCAACTTTCCTGATTTTGTGTAAAAAAAGGCGACATAGTTTTTTATTTTTTTTATTCTCCCGCTCTAAAGCAGAGGAAAAGGAGAAAGAAAGCGACGAAACGCACGATGCTCCTTGCCTTGGAAACCGCCAATTCGTTTGATTTCGTACGTAATTACGAAATTGCCCTTGTATTTTGTCTTTATGGCAACACGGAAATGTACTTTCTACTCAACTCAACTAAGCATCCCGGACTAGTTCGGGTAGGCTAATGAATCCTTTATGCTCAGTTCTCTCGTTGGGAAAGGAAAGGAAAGGGAAGTGAAGGGAAGTAAACTGATGTGGCACAAAGGAAAGTGAAGGAAAAGAAACCTGACAGAAACCTGTCAGATGAGCGTTTCGTTGCACAGAAACCTGACAGAAACCTCACAGAAACTACAGAAATATGCGTTTCGTTGCAGGGAAACTCAATAGAAACCTGTTAAATAGAAACTGTGACAAACTGACATGCAGAATGATGCCAACATAGAATCTAGTCTAAAATAAGTAGGTCTAACCCTCTGAAGTCAATCAAAATAAGAAAACCATGACAAACAGAAGTTGAACAATAACAATGCCAATCAAATTGTCACAAATATAGAGCTGCCAAGATATATATCAGGCAACCAACATAGACTTGACAAAAAATTGTCACAAAAATAGAGTTGCCAAGAAGAAGCAGACCATAATCGAGTCAAGACCATAAACATGTTCACCAAAAAAAACAGACAAGCCAACCAAAAAAAAGATCATGTCCAAATGAAGTCCACATCCAGAACCATCCAACAACCACATGTTTATGTACACTTCCACATCCACATCCACATCCACAATCACTCAGAATTCAAGGTTTTCCATCTTCCTCCACATGTAGCGCTCCCTCCTTTCTACTGTGTACTTCATAAAAGCACGAACCTCCGTAGGGTTACGGTTGAGGTACTCATAAGCCCTCTCCAAGATGTCCTCCTCGAATCCTTCTAACCCAAACACAGCATCATGAAGCTCGTCATTGTCAAAAGGTTCCTTCGATGGATCCTTGATTGCATCTGCAACCTTCTCCAAAGTTGAAGTAAACCCTTCCATCAAATTCATATATTTTGCAGCACTACGCTTCGTCCCCCTCTGACCTTCATCGCTTCTTGCAAAATCTCTAACCGGAGATGAAGTTCTAGGCCCAGGTCCTCTACTGTTCTCACCCACCATAGGAGACTCTGGAATTGTTTCAGTCTCAGGGGTATCGCCAATCCCCAAGTCATCTATATGCCGAGCTGAACTCTGCACCTCCTGACTAGGGGCAACGTCATCCCTACTCCACCCACCCGTGGCATAGTCTTCGCCAAAAATGTGACGAAAATCATCTATCAACACATGTTTCTCTGTAAAATATTTCTTATGTTCAGGGTGAACCTACAAGAAATTCGGAAAAATAGTTATAAATATTACGAGTCAGAGTAATTAACAAATGAAACAAAGATGTCACTTTGTACTCACAGCGACCCAAGCATTGTAGACATCTTCCGTCACTTCGATCTTTTTATTGACGTCATCCCAGCCAAATCCGCTGGTGTTTATTATAGTGTTGACGGCCACGAATTTCTTTTTTAGGGTCTTGACTCGATTTTTGATATGCTCTTTCGTCATATCTTTCCCATATCGATTATTCATTGCTCTGCTTGCCGCCATGTATGCGACATCTTTAAAGCCATTGGGTATCTTATGCCCTTCCGATACTTGTTCCAATAACGCATCCACCAACACCTTATCCATCTCAGTATTCCAGTAATGATTCCTACCCACGCGACTTGCAGCCATCCTATATGAATTGAAACAATAACGAGAAACTCATGAGACCATACAATAACGAGAAACTCATGAGACCATACAATAACGAGAAACTCATGAGACCATACATAAAAGTCATGAGACCATACAATAACGAGAAACTCATGAGACCATACATAAAACTCATGAGACCATACAATAACGAGAAACTCATGAGACCATACATAAAAGTCATGAGACCATACAATAACGAGAAACTCATGAGACCATACATAAAACTCATGAGACCATACAATACGAGTTTATTGTTTTTTAAAAACAAGCTACAAACAAGCCATAAACATTAAAAAAAAGAGGCGAAACATAAATCAACGTTGAAAGTCATTCCACATATTCGTGGTCAATCCATTTCTAATACTAGTCCCCTCTCGTGCATCATTGGCCCTACTAAGTGGAACATATGGGACAGGCTCTTCTTCCTCAGGCGGGACCACTGCTCGTAACTCTAGATCTACGTCATCAAGAAGATCATCATCTGCCATCTCCCTCCGAATGAAATTGTGGACACAACAACAAGCTAGAACAATATCAATCTGTTTTTCGTATGGGTACATCGGTTCCTCGTTTAAAATTCTAAAGCGCTTCTTGAGGACGCCGAATGCACGTTCCACTACATTCCGGAGCGATGAATGTCTGTGATTAAAGAGTTCCTCTGGCGTTCGTGGTCTTCGACCCCTGATTTCATTTAAATGATACGCTATGCCTCGGTGCGGTGTTATAAAACTACGAAGTAAAGGATAGCCACCATCGCCGAGATAAAACTTCCCTACAACGAAGAAATTATTGTCTCAGTATCGCCATTGTCTATTCATAATCGACATAATAAGTAGAAGGAAAGGTAAAGTATACCTGGAAGGCAAGGAAGCCCATTAGGTCGTGATGTTGCATTTCCTAATATCCTTGAGTCGGATGCCGATCCTTCCCACCCAGCCAAAATGTAATTGAACTTTAAATCGAAGTCACAAACTGCCAACACATTTTGAGAAGGGTAACCTTTTCGATTAATAAACCGAGGCTTATATTCGGCTCTCACTTTAGCAGGAATATGAGTTCCGTCAATTGCACCAATGCAATCCTAGTATAGAAAGGTTAAAATATATCAGTCAGTATCTTGAAGCTTAGAATAGTTTAGTATTTGAGGTTACCTTGAAATAAGGCCAGAATCTTGGATTAGTGCGAATGACTTCTGGTATCTCACTCGTCGGAGGTTTTATAAACTCGGATTTCAAGCTTAGAATAGTTTTCAAGACCTTGTTGAAATAACGAGAAACCGTGGAACCTGATCGTTGTGTGAAGGCTCTAATTGACCGGTTCCGTTGATTGTGAGATACAATATGTAAGAACATTGCAACCTGCTCGTCAATGTTACAATGTATTGTATCTTGAAGTTCGCTGGTGCTTCTAAGCAGTCGAACAAATCGTCCGAAGCACCTGACGTTCATCCTAAGTACGTGCTTGCAATGTTCGTCTGACGTCATGGCACGCGTAATAAATTCCCGATCTGTGAAGTAGTTGTTTTCGTTTGGAGCTCGTCGTAGGTATTCGTCATAATACTGTTGGAAGAATACGAGTGCAGTGGTTGCTGCACTCACTATTGTCGCAACAGCACTCACAATCAGCTTTGCCCTCTTTGTGAGGCGACCATCCTCGGTTCTAAGTCTCCTATCGTCCATCTAACAATAAGTGGATAGTACTAAAAAAAAAATCATGAGTTAACAATAACAATTAAAACATGAACAGTCAAAACCCAATTAAAACATGAATCGTGAGTTAACAATTATGTGGTTAAGTCTTTTTTCAGTATCATTCACCTATCTCCACTCTCTTCTGCTAAACTTTCTAGGGCTGACTACCTAACCCTCCATAACACTGATTAAAAAATCCAACTCGTGAAGCCCATTAAAACTGATTTCATAACATGGCAATTCAAAGCAACCCTAGATTTTTTACCTTGAATCAAAGATTATAAAAAAAGAAATCAAGACTACAAAAAGGAAATTAAGAACAAACCTCAGGAAGGTTAGGAAGAAGGAAATTGACAGTAGGATGATTACCTGCAAAAGAAGAAAACTAACATGATTAACAAGAAAAAATCATATTTGTGGAACCCTAAATCCACCCAAAATCAAAAATAGATCAGGTGTTCAAATTGATAAAACCAATTGAGTATTAAATGACTCAATCAAGTATCAAATAGACAGAGTCACAGAGACTTGCATCAAAGATATGTGGATCTACAGAGGAGAAACAAAAAATCCGAAACCCTAACCCAGTAATAGAATACCAAAATAGAATGGGAAAAAACAAAAAATGAAACCCTAACCCAGTAAATCCAAATCCCTACCGAAACCCCTTATCCGAA
Source organism: Tasmannia lanceolata (assembly GCF_043159265.1). NCBI lineage: Eukaryota > Viridiplantae > Streptophyta > Magnoliopsida > Canellales > Winteraceae > Tasmannia > Tasmannia lanceolata. The sequence continues at coordinate 1,957,871 of NW_027518695.1, read as the reverse complement.
ACCCTATCCAAACCCCATATCTGAAACCCTATCAAAACCCCATAAATCCAGCAGAAAAAAAATTACACAGATAGAGATAGAGAGAGAGAGAGAGAGAGAGAGAGACAGAGAGAGAGAGGGAGACTTACCGGAAGGTGATAGTCGTCTACCTCCGGTCTTGCGAGGGAGAGAGAGAGTCGTCGAAAATGGAGGTCTCGAGAGAGATTCTGAGCGAGAAAAGAGAGAGAGAGCTTCGATCGTCGGGTGAAACTCTCGGAAAGAAAGAGTTTCCGATGTATGAGGTAGGAAAAGGGGTTTCCGCGATTTCACGGAAAGCCCTTTTCCACGTAATTTTTAATAATTTCCACCTCACCGAAAAAGGTTTCCCCAGAAACTAAAAGAACACACTTTTTATGGGTTTCCACGGAAACAAAGCGGACTTTCCGCAGAAAAGAGGGGGAAGGAAACTTAAAAGAACACAGCATTAGAAAATAGAAAATTTTCATGAAGAAAGATCTACCTGCTCAAATTGACTGAGTCTAATCCTGACACTAGTTGAGTTCGTCTACCTCGATCATTTTCTTCCATTCTCTCCTATCTAAATTCATATTCTTCATTATGTTCTTAGTCCTCAAGTCTTTTCTTATTGTTTCTACCCAAAATGCTCGTGTGGAGACAAAATGCTTGTGTGGCATTATCAAAATAGAGCATGGAGAAATCCTCTCTCTCTCTCTCAATGGATTCATTTCAGCAGAAATCGGAATTCACCGCGAGCTTGCCTACCAAACGCCATTAAAATTAAACAAAGTCGTTTAGTGGTGATATTTGCAGCCCTTTAGAAGCAAGAGTCATCAAAGGCTTAAGAAAGGAGAGAGTGTACCCATAAAAAAAAATGGAGAAAGAGTGTAATAAAGTGGTTATTTCATGCTCAAGTGTGTAAGAAGAAGTGTTTTCCGATATGTAAGATTCACTCATTGATCTAAGAATAAAATACATTGCGTAATTATTTGAACGGCAGCAATGTTCTTTCCATTTTGTTTTATTTTTTTGTACCATGAACGGTCTCAATTCAAATAAACTTAGTCAGTAGTTCGGTATGTATAAGGGGCATGGAATATAGCTAAGCATTTTATTCGAACAAAGTGTAACAAGAATGGATGGGTTTAGTTCTTCCTCCAGAGTAGTTCGGATGGGTTTAGGTATTTACTAAATCATATGGGGGTGTTTGTGTAAATATACAAAGAATTTGTTGCGTTATGTTTACTCGAAATTGAGCACGCACATGAAAGGGGCACCTTTTTCCAAAGGTTCTCTAAAGTTTCGGGCCCAAAGTTCAGAAAAAATTGTCCTATTACCACCTGATGAAAGTGTTCTCAACGGCATTGGTCAGACCGACATGTGGTCACCGATCAGATCAACAGGTCCGATCGTGACCACATGGTAAACACATGCTACTGCACCCAAAAGTGGCTTTTAGTATTAGGAAAGGGCCATCTGTTAACATTTTTCAAACTGAGAAGAGGAAATACTATAAAGGCAAGGGTGGGTGTTCCTCGCAATACAGTTTTAGGCCCCATTTGCACCCCGCTTACATGATCAGATCCATTGACCCGAATGGCGGCAATAAATCCAGCCAAATGCAGTTAAGAACACCTTGGTCGGATGGTACTCGGCTTTTGATCCATCGCCAAGTTTAGGGTTCCTCCAAGAAAAGCTAAACCCTTGATTCTTGTAGCCTTTTTATCTTGTGCATTAGATGTCTATTGGCATAAGACTAACATCTACAAGATCAACGGTCTCAATTTCACATAAACATCTCCCTGTATGCATAGCCAAAAATCCTGTTCCTAGGCTCTTTGTTGGTCAGTTGATCATTTGATTTCACAGATCAAATGCCTAAGGTGGAGCCCACAAATTGACAATCCAGATTGACTGAAGGTAGGTCCACTATGAAACTTGGCATGCCTCATTACAAGTAAGAGCTTAGCATTCCTCAAGTAACACTACAGATCCTTTGACCGTTCGCCATCATACCTGCTAGGAAGACACACCCCTTGCCAAGGAGGTCCCTAAGTGTTATATGCCTTTGCTCCTTTACTTTCGGCATAAGATGGGCGTAAAACAAATTCTACACCCAATTTCCCACTTAAAATGGGCGTAAATTTTTTTTTTTACGCGCATTTTAACTTGAAAGAAACAGAGCTGTTCTTGGGCCACTAGCTCAATGGTTGAGGCTCTGTTTCTCAACCTTGAGGTGGCAGGTACAAAAAAGAAACAGGGGAGTGCCAGTATCAACTCCCTTAATTAATTTGAAAAACTAATATAAGATGTCACAGGGCAATTGAAGAACACCCAAGTTTCAGGGGCCGCACACAACCACTGATTTTTAGTCCATGTGTCTTTAAAACTGCAATTCATAGGCAATCTTATAATTTCAAAAGCATTCTTCGGATTTTGTCAATAAACTTGTAGTTATAAGGTGATTTCAAAAACTATCAACAAATTTTGCAAGCCACATGGTAAATATGCATTTCCTTTTTTTCATTTTAATTTTTATGGACCGATATCCATACAATAATCTCACTTACTACATCACCAATATGATAGCCAAGAACTGTTTGTGGCAAACACACATACCTGTCTATGTTACTTAAATATGTTAACAGTGTTTTGATCTTTAAAAAATAATAATACCAAAAGTACCAGATTCAATCCACAACTGGTATCTGATATTTGCCAAAAAGGAGAAAAATAAAAGGCTATTATATAATCAAAAGCCTGTAAAATGTGTTCAGTGAGAAGACCACTATTATCACACCACTGAAACAGTTCTTGGGTGGTGTGCAGAAGGTTAGAGCTGAAACCTTCATATCCTTGTATCAATACTATATTCATGATATTTAACATTTGAAGAATACAAAGGCATTGGAGAAGTAACATACCCATGAACATTATCATCAGCTTAGTGTTTGATAGCCCATAGGGCCTTGCAGGTCATCCTCTCTTGCATCATTGCTTCTAACTGGAGAGGGCATCCATGAAAAAAGCCGTCCAAGTTCCCTCCTAATAGTGCTAGCAGTCAACTGCCTATCATTGATTCCGAATTTCGCTCTTTCTATTGCTGCCATGATATCTTCTCGGGTTACTTTCTCCCCACCTGTGAGACCATAAAAGCCAACATTGCTTTATTTTGGTAAGTGATGGATGCTTTTTCTATAAAATGGAAATCAAGTTTTGTGAACAAAACAGGGGGAAACAAAAATTGTGCATTCATTGGATACAACATAACCATAAAAAACTGAACATCAAGCATGTAATGTAAAGCTTTCAAAGAATTTATTACAACCAACATAAGTTGCTTACTTCTCTGTCTCAAAAGTTTGCCTCGCTGGACACAAAAATTTCCCAACAGAAAATAAGAGGCCATGCTCAGACTCCTGAAATATGTTATCTTGCCCTTCAACCATCTTAAGACATTTGAACAAGTCACCTCCTATCCCTTGGAGATCTTGAACCTGTTGAAAACTAACTCGTACTCCACTTTACTCCCTCTACTGTCCTTACTCCCACCTCCCTTCTGGGGCTGTTCACCTTAAGGACTGCAAGATAGGGTTTATTTGATCCTTGGATAGACTCTCTATCCTAGCTCATGTTGACCCTTGTTCTTGGATAACATATTACCAGAACAAAATGTGTGAACAGTAGACAAAACAATTTCAAAATAAACTAATCCAAGTAGGATAGCAAATCCCAGAAAAGTATATCCAAGAGTTTCTATCCCCGTAGTGAACAGCTCATTTAAGTTTATCCACTCAATGCAGAACCTTGACAAATAGTTTGACCCCATGTGGTAGAGCCAAATTTCACCTTGATAGCTCCAAAAGGTGAAATCCGGGCATAACTTCGGAACAACATCTGAAAGTCTAACGGCAGAGCACTTGGAAACCAAACTAAACATAATAAGTTTACGATATAGCTATAAAATCTCAGTTTCGCAAAAAAGTTAAAGAAAGGAGCAGTTCAGATGGGAGAGATATTAATGCCTGGCACATTAACTGATGCAGTTCTACCTCCATGATTTTTTTTCTTAAACGCATAACCTTTCTTGAATACTTCCAACACCCTCTTTGCTATTTCTATTTGATTTTAGCAAAACAGCTTGTGTCACTGCTGTGTTGTGACTAAGGTTTTAAATTTCAGTTTCGGAATGCGTTTCGGTCCTCGTAGAAACCGAAATTTCGGCAATTTCATTCGAAATCCGGCGAAATCTAAAAAGGCAATAATTATCTTCCCTGAAATTTCGGACGAAATTACCGAAATTTCAGGGCAATATCAAATAATGTATATTCTAACGGATTTTCCTAAAATTTCGAAAACAAATTTCGACCGAAATTTCGGTCGAAATAAAGTAATGTTTCGACTTTCCCCAATTTCGATTTCGCTATCCACCGAAATCTGAAATTTCGGATTTCGGTCGAAATTTAAAACCTTGGTTGTGACTCAGAAGACCGTACTAAATATGTGCCTTAGTTGGTACCTTAGTTATCAATTCCGTTCCGTTCCGGTCGGAATGGAGCGGAATTCCGGAACGGTTTGGGCATATTTTCCGTTCCGTCCGGAATTCCGGTCCATTCCGGCAGAATGCCCTGTTTCGCCCAGAATCGACTGAAAATGCACAAATTTTTTGAAAAAAAATACGACAACGCCATTATAGCCGTTGGGATTGCTTTTTGACCCTTTTACCCTCATTTTATGACCGTTTATGACCATTTTATGGCCGTTGGAATGCACCGGAATGACAGAAATCCCACTGAAATTTCAAGAAAGGGGATTTGTGTGACCGAAAAGTTTCGAGCGGAATGCACCGGAATGACCGAAATCCCACCCGAATTCCTTTCGGTGGCCAAAACAGAATGGCCACCGGAACGAAATTTACAACTAAGGTTGGTACCAAGTGCTGGTGAGTTGGAATGAGAAGAAATATGAGGGATTACAATCCTTCCTCACCTACTGAAAAAAAAATTACTTCACATCCTCCAGCAAAAGATCCCCATGGCCCATGTGCCAATGATCATTTTTTTTTTAATGGTGGTAATTTTATTCAAGGAAGCAGGATTCGTTCCTTGGACTGGGGAATCGCGATTCCCCGGAACGCGGATCCGATTCGAGAATCGGTTCGAATCCCCGAAAGTTGGGAATCGGGGTTCGGATTCGTCAGAACCCCGATTCCCAATTTTGGGAACCCCGATTCCCAACTTTTAGAACCGTGATTCCCAGGCGATTCCCCGGAGAATCCCCGATGAATCCCAACTCCCCAGCGACTCCCAGAGATTCCCTAGCGAATCTCCGGCGAATCCCCGGCGACTCTCCGGCAAACTCACGATTTTCGCTCCCAACCATCCCCAGAGCCTTTGATTCCCGCTTTCGAATCCCGCCCTGGCAACCTTGATTTTATTACAGAAGGAAAAGATGACCGAGATGGTCGATACAAATCTATCCTTGCAAACCATATAAACAGCATATAAAAGCACAACAATAAATTAGAAAACATCAAAGGGATAAACTCAAGGAGGTAGAGAATCGAACAAAGCCAAAGCCTCTTTAGAACACCCCCCCCCCCAAGCAAGGTTATCGGCCACTTGATTGGCAGATCTCCTGACATGCTAGAAGGCGATGGAAGAGGACCCCACTCAATCTATTATCTCATCGAAGAAGCGATCAAATCTCCACGAATGACGATGAGTACCTTTAAGCCACTGAATAACATTTAGGGAATCCCCTGCCACCACCACTTGATTTAAGCTATTTCTATCTAAAAGCTTTAGACCTTGATGAATTGCGCGCACCTCAGCCTCATTAGTATCTGCAACCCCAATTGGGCCTGCAAAAGCCCAAATCACCCCTCCTAACTCGTTCCTTAAGACCCAGCAATTCCAGTGGGGCCCGGGTTACCCAAGCTAGACCCACCAAAGTTAAGCTTTAGGAAGCCAAGGGGAGGAGGAGACCACCCTTGAACACACTTTGTCTTATGCTCCACACTAAGACATACCTCCTGCCACCTGTTCCATAAATCAAACTCAAAGACAAATCTGAAACATGGGAGAGACGTTACCCACGATATAATCAGGGCTACCGCTTTGAAATAAAGGAAAGATGATTTTTTAGCATAACCTTTGAAGATTCGAGCACTTTTTTCCTTCCAAAGAACCCATATGATAGCCAAGAAAGTAGCGTTCCATAATGTTTTTCCTTTTCTCTTCTACAGAACTGCCGACCATCTGAGTAAGAGGCTAATGAGGTTTGCTGGGAATACCCAAGCAATGCCGAATCAACACAAATTTTTGCTCCAAACCTCCTGAGTTAATTCGCAATGCACTAGAAGGTGGTCCACTGATTCCCCCAGTCTAAGCAGAGGGCATAATGATCAATAATCAAAATCTCCTGTTTGCGCAAAAAATCAACAGTCTGAATCCTTTCTAGGAGGGCCACCCATCCAAAAACGCATACCCGTGGCGGCACCTTGATCGACCAAACTCTATGTGCCAATGATCATGTACAAAATGAATAGAAAAGGCAATACCAGTCATCTTCATCTTCTGTTACCTATAATTGGCCTATACCCGTCGTTTCTTACTTTCCTTGATCTACCTAATCCACAGCTGGTAACAGAAAGTCGGAAAAAAACTTTTCTAGAAAATGTTTGTAGTGCAATCCAACTAAAACATAACAGTCACAATGATGTTCTATGGTAGGCTGCAATTGTAAAAGGGCCCCTCTAGAGCTAGAATATAACTTCCTTGCAATTGCATTTGTTTCAACTTATGCACTGTTTCATATCCCGTGATACATCCAATCATCCCTCTTAGTGCCCCTAACTAAGGGAAACCAAAGGAAGAGTTGGATTATAAAAATCAACCATTACTCTCCCAAAATCTCTGTCCTTTCTCTCTCTTTTTTACCCAATGTGTAAGGAATAAAAACTGTCACAGATGCATACTCTGCCTATGTTCCAATTGATGACACCCAAGGATGTCATGTACTATAAGTTTTAGACTTACAATGGCTAGATCCAGGTAAAGATCAGAAATTCATTGTGATATGACATAAAAAAATTCTTATATAAGACTAAATTCAAGCAGAGAAAATGGTTAGTTCTTAATTATTGCTAGTGACAATCATAAACCAAATTATTTATCAAACTATGTAAAAACTGTTAGAGATGTCTTTTGAGATCCTTGTAAGTCATTGTAATCTGTATTTTTTGAATTAAATGGAATGCAATCTCTCTCACACAAAATCTCTCCTCTCCTCTTCTCTTTTTTTGTCTCTTTTAGACCATTCGATTCAACCATTTTTACTCTAATGCCCATCATTTTCCAACTCCTTTCCCTTTTCTGATATCAAAACATGTGTCTCCGTTAGCTATATAACTAGCTAACTACCACGTATTTTGTGTTACCGCATCTGACATTTCCTAATCATGAAGTCTGATATACTTACTTTCTAGGAAATTTTTGGTGAGAGTAAGTATTGTAAATAACATAAAAATGAATGGAAAAGAAACTTAAGGATTTGCACACCTAAGCCAACCAAACTTTTTACTCAAGTGCAACGTATAACTGTACCAATTTTAGTTGAAAGGGCTTTCAGAGATCTATCAGTAAAAAAATAGCATAAAAAATCAACTGATTTTCTGCAGGAAAATAGTAAAAAAATTACACAGCAATGACTGATAACTTGAATCATATTTGAGATGAGGCTCATAGCCTTTTGACTCACCTCTGCGAGCAGCAAGCAAAGCAGCTTCATTGACAATGTTCGCTAGATCAGCACCTACAAAGCCTGGAGTGAGAGATGCAACCAGATTGCAGATAAGTTGTGGGTCCTCTTCCAAGGGAACTACCCTAAAATGTACAGCCAAAATCTTTTTCCTTCCATCTTCATCCGGTACTCCGACAAATACTTTCCGTGAGAAGCGACCAGGCCGGCAGAGAGCTGGATCTAATGCTTCAGGTCGATTAGTTGCCGCAATAACAACCACCTTCATCTCTGACTCAAACCCATCCATTTCTGTCAACAGCTGTAAAAGAAAATATACTTACCCTATCAAATTTTATAAAATGGAATTATCAACAAAACCATCACCAGATAGGAGGATATATTAAGACTGGAAGGTAAAAAAAATGCCTGGTTCAATGTTTGGTCTCGTTCATCATTGAAACTTCTACCACGCCTTCCTCCCACGGCATCAAGCTCATCAATGAATATGATTGATGGGGCACATTTTCTTGCTATACTAAAGAGGTCCCTAATGCGTGCTGCTCCTCTTCCAACAAACAACTCTACAAATTCACTTGCGGACACTGTGAAAAACGGCACTCCTGCTTCTCCAGCCACAGCACGTGCTAGTAATGTTTTCCCTGTTCCTGGCGGGCCAGACAACAGCACACCTCTGGGTAACTTTGCTCCCAATTTATTGTAGTTAATAGCTCCTTGTAAGCACGAGACAATCTATAAAGAACAAAATGCTATGAATTAGAAGAGACATCAGTTAAAAATTGGTACAGTTAGTAATGCATGAATTAACCCAGGAACCACTAGGATGGAATTTCACAACAACACGATGAAGAGATATGAACCCAAGAGAAAACCAATAGAATACTTGCAAAGAAATACGTGATAGAAAAAACAAGAGTATTAGGTTCCATTTTCATTGTGAAAAGCAGCAGCAAAGAATAACTTTCACAAACTTCAAATCGTCTGATTGATCAAAATATCTGCAAAAAGTGTGTTTTAATTATTTAAATATAGACTCTGTCACCTCCAAAACACTTTCTTTTCCAGACACATAACACCCTGCACACTGTTTAAATTCAGAACACTACTAAAACAGTCCTAAAACAAATTATAATCTACAAAGAAAATAAGGAACTTTCTAAGAAAATCTAGCCTAGAAAATGCCAATTGAGGATTTCTTGCTAGCCCCTTTCAAGTCTAAGAAAATCAATAATATCAGTTTAACTGATGAACCCACACTCTAAATATTAAGACAGAATTGGAGTAACAAATCAAAGTTAAATACAAGAAAAGAGTACACTCACCTCCATAAGCTCTGCCTTAGCAGCACCAACACCCTCAACATCGTCAAAACTGACTGTCTGATTGTTGGGCCGCCTCTTTTTTGCAGGGCTATTGGCAGTAGAAAGTTGACGATAAACCAACCACATTAATGGCATTAAAGGAATCCACAGAGATACCACTGTCAACAAAGTACTCCTCAAAGACGATAATGCTGACTGAGGAGCTGAGCTATATGTAGCCCCTTTCTCTCTCATTAGACTAAGAAGGAAGTTCTCGTCGTGGTCTATCTTTCTCGTAAAGAATTGCCACTCCAGGGACGAAACTTGAGCCCTTGAAAATCTCTGTAATATGTTCTGACCCATTGTAACACTGGTTCTTTCACCATCAGCATTGTCCAATGCCAGTGAATTCTCAGTGTTCCCATCAATTGTGCTGTAGAATATACGACGAGAACCCTCTTCGAAGAGAACCTTTGATACATGTCCTCCTTGTAAATTAATTATTAAGTCTGAATAAGGAACAACCTTTGGAGAAGGCATCGCTGCTAACTTCATAAACAAGTAGCAAAGACCCAATCCGACGGTAAGAGACGCAAAAAGGGTCACCCTTTTCAAATTTTTCCTCAATGACACTCCAATGCCTTCTAAAATCGACTGAACCGAAATCCTCTTAACATTCATTAACACCATTTTCAGTTTAATTGAAAACAAACGCAATCTCGGTCGCAATCTTAATGAGAATTGCTTTCTTATATTGCGAATCTCTCTACTCTTCATCTGGGTCTGGTTTTCTTGGCTCCTTGTATTGATCTGTGACTTGATTTTCTTGTTAAATTGTGAGCCACAACCAGATTTATAACAACACCACCCCCATGAAGAAAAAGAGGGGTAAGTATAGCAAGAAAGAGAAACAGAAGCACTAAGAAATCTATATCTATGTGAAGATTGGTTTTTTTCTACTTGAAACCCCAATTTTTCTCCACTACCGCAAATAATCGAATGATTGAAAAAAGAAGGATGAGTAACCATGGCACCAAAATCGGAAGCAACAGGAAAAGGAACAACCATCTTTAATTGAAGCAAGCAGTCCAAAACAACCTAGATATACAAGATTTGCCATTTGTTCCTTTCATACAAAACAGAGAAATAGAGAGAGCGTTTAACTCTCCTGGCGTGAAATCTAACAAACCCATAAAATTATCTGGAAAACATTTATTTTATAGTACAATCAGGGATTTGAAGAACAGTCCAAATCTCATGAAAACTCTTAAATAAACTTGGAGTGGAAGTAAAGGGGTTTTGGAGTGGAGGTATCAATAAATAAATACCTGGTCTTTCTCTCAGCTCGAAAGTGGGAGAGGAGAAATGGAATTTAAAGAGAGTATATATGGGAGGATGTGGAAGAGGTTTGGATTTTCTTCAGCTTATCCAGAAAACAGGAAGGAATTCTTGGGAAATTTTTGGAAAGGAAAATCCTTTCTACTGCTTTTTTTAACACGGAAAGAAGAAAATTTGAACCAACCTTATTCAATTATGAGAAAACATTTCCTACACACTTGTGTAGGTAAGTTACCTACACACTAGCTTAAAATACAATAGGGGCCCACATTGTTTGGGTGATCCAAACCATTGGTCCTCACATAGATAGGGTGTCCACAAAAAATCAGATCCATAAGATCATCCAAACCATTCAAACTATGGAGGCAAAAAATGGACTAATTTGTGAAGGTTTATACACGTATATTTTACCTCCACAAATCGTAGGGTTGGAATGATCCTATGGATCTGATTTTTTGTGGACACCCTATCTCTGTGAGGACCATTCAAATGAATGGTTTGGATCACCCAAACAATGTGGGCCCCCAATGTATTTTAAGCTAGTGTGTAGGTAACTTACCTACAGAAGTGTGTAGGAAATGTTTTCTCTAATATATCTTACTATTACTATATGTTAGCCGTGGCCGGAAAGAAGAAATTTTTTTCCAAGATGTTTTTTTCATAAGAAATATTTTTCTTGCAATCTAAACAGGCCCCGGTCTCATCAAAATTTTTTTTTTTAATGACTGCAAGGGACTCGCCTATGGGTTCTCCTCGAAGCCAACGCAACGCACCTTGATGACAAGTAATCTATTGGTCGTAATGTTTTATGGGATTTGCTAGGGACCATCGCATAAGGCATTTTCACGGATGGGTTGTTGCCTGTGGAGAACAACCCCCACAGCTGAATTAAGTGGAATGACAAAATTTGAGCCTGTGTAGCTGCTCTCACATTAGAGGTGCAACTTGGGTTGGGTTGGGTTGAGTTTTTCGCTAAAAAATGAATAAGAATCAATCTGAATCCGACCCGATTTTAAGGTAACAGTCCATCCGTGAAATGACCCGAGTTGCACCCTATCTCACATGCAACAGTCCATCCGTGAAATGCCTTCTGTAATGGCCCCTAGCAAATCCCATGTTTTATAGTTAAATTACACATGATCAGTCTATGCAAATTATTTAATTAATCTTTCTTCATCAGTATTCACACGTGAAAGTGCCAGATGTAGATAGTAGTTTACCCTATTTTCTTAATAGCCTATGTTGCTTGGACGGATTGACCCCTTCATAATTTAGGTAGGAAACAAATATTATTTAAACAAAATTGGTGAACATTGAGAATTTCAAATTATATTGACTTACGCGAGCAGCATTACTACTCATAAGGGCAACTTATTCAATCGTTGCCCGACTCAATCAAACTCAACAATAATCTACATTTAATGAGCAAAACTGAAACAATAATCTACATTTTCTCACCTCTCTCTCTCTCTCTCTCTCTCTCTCTCTCTCTCTCTCTCTCTCTCTCAGAAATCTCCCTCTCACACCCTCCCTCACCATTGGGTAAGGCTAATTTTTCATTGAAAAGTAATTCATGGCCTAAGTGTAGGATTCTTAGAGATATTTGAATTGTTACTAAATTGAGTGGATCTTCCATATCTCTCCCATATGTCATGTGCTTGATTGAAGATCTTTCCCATTGTATATATTCCTTATATATCTCTTCCTCATATCACCTGATTGTATCCCTTAATTAGATTTCCTTCATTGTATTCCTCCCTTGTGTTACGGGAGAGTTACATTTCTCATTGTATATTTCTCCCTTGTGTCATGGGAGTCAGTTACATATCTTTTTGTATTTATATGGATTCTTTACATAGTGAAAATTGAGAATCTCTCCAAATCAATTATCATGGTATCAAAGCGGTAAGAGTCCTTACATGCTACCTTTCTCGGAATTCTCTTAGCTTCAAATTTATTTATTTTTCGTCTTTTTCATCAACATCTCCATGGCAGACAAAATCTCTAGTAACCCTCCACTATCATCCACTCCACCCATTAATCCCTCTATTTATGTTTCTGAAAATGAAGCCCAACAACCCATCACTGATGTTTATTCTTCTTCACCATACCAAATTCATCATTCTAATAGCCCTGGCGCTATTCTTTGTCTCCAAACCACTCACAGGGGACAATTATTACAATTGGTCTCGCGCCATGAAAATACCACTTAATGCCAAAAATAAAATGGCATTCATTGATGGTTCCTTACCATGGCCAGATCCTTCTTCCCCACTTTCTCTAGGTGGGATAGGGCCAATGATATGGTCCTTTCTTGGATCCTTAATGCCCTCTCTGGGGATATTTTCGACAGCATTATGAATACCTCCTCTGCATATGACGTTTGGATCGACTTACGTGATAGGTTTTCTCAAAGTCAGGCGCCTCGCATTTTCGAGCTAATACGCTCTATCGCCACGCTGCAACAAGAAAATTCCTCAATTATGTTTTATTTTGGGAAGCTGAAGTCTCTATGGGATGAACTCTCTGCTATCTCAGCCAAACCTTCCTGTTCATGTGGTGCAGCCCAAACCTCTTCTGCCTTTGAGCAACAACAACGAATGATGCAATTGTTGATGGGTCTTAATGACTCATATTCTACTATTAGGAGTCAAATCCTCCTCATGGACCCACTACCGACTGTTAATCAGGCATATAATCTTTTACTTCAAGAAGAGCGCCAACGATCCTTGAACATCTTGCCCAAACCAGTCGTGAGACATCTGCCCTTGCCGCTGCACGTCCACCACATCCTCCTACTTTTCCTTCCAACAATGTACATAAAGTAGGAAGATGTAGCCATTGTGGCCGAGATAACCACACCGTTGAGAATTGTTGGAAACTCATTGGTTATCCGAAGAAGCGAAACTCCAACAACCAACGTTCTCAGCAGACATCACGCGCTAACAATGCAGCAGCTTCTTCAAGTAACATTGGTGAAAATAACAACAGTGACGTCCCAAGTGTTCCTTCATTCACACATGATCAATATGCACGTATTATATCATTGATCACCCCAGGTACAAATCAACCAGCTGTCCACTTAGCTGGTAAGCCCTCTACTCTTAATACCTCTTCTACTTGGATTATAGATACAGGAGCCACCGACCACATGGTGTCTTCCCCTTCTCTGTTGTCTTCCATTTCCAATCATTACTCATCTAAACCTGTGGTTCTTCCAAATGGAAATCATGCTGAAATTTCTCACATTGGTTCCACCCAATTGTCTCCAAATATCACACTTAACAATGTTCTTTGCATTCCTACATTTAATCACAACTTGTTATCTGTTAGCCAACTCACAAAATCTCTACACTGTTCAATAACTTTTTTCCATGATTCTTGTGTCTTGCAGGACCTGTCAACGAAGATGAATATTGGATTGGGTAGGGAACAAGGTGGCCTATATCTACTGCAACCTAGTCAGGCCAACTTTTCAATCACCTCACCACCAAGTTCAAACCTCTGGCACTGGCGGCTGGGGCACCTCAACTCTTCTCGTCTGCAACAACTTTCCAAGTCTATTCCCAATATTTCAGTTTCAAATAAATGTATCTGTCATGTTTGTCCACTTGCTAAACAAACCCAGTTAGCCTTTTCATTAAGTAACATTAGTACTTCTCGTTCTTTTATGTTATTGCATGTTGATATTTGGGGAGGATACAGTACCCCCTCACATTGCGGTGCACATTACTTTCTCACTATTGTCGATGACTTCTCACGTGCCACTTGGTTGTATCTCATGCAACACATGTCTGATACATTGAACTTTTTCTTGCCCTTGTTCAAACTCAATTCCATTCTCAAGTTCAACAAATTCGAACAGATAATGGTTCTGAGTTTTTCTCCAACAAGATGCAAAATCTTTTTAAAGATAAAGGGATTATCCATCAATGTAGATGTGTGGCCACACCTCAACAAAACGGAGTTGTGGAACGTAAACACCGGCACCTCCTTGAAGTTGCCCGTGCGTTACGCTTCCAAGCTCATCTCCCTCTTGAGTTTTGGGGAGAGTGTGTCCTCACTGCTGCATATCTAATTAATCGAATCCCTTCATCTCTTTTGGGTAATCGTTCCCCGTATGAAATTCTTTTCCAAAAGAAACCCAACCATGATCACCTTCGAATTTTTGGATGTCTCTGCTATGTCTACAATATCAACCATAGAAATAAATTTGATCCACGCGCAAAACTAGATATCTTTGTTGGTTATCCTTTTGGTCAAAAAGGCTATCGTGTGTTTGACGTTGAAGCCCTGAAAATTATAACCAGCAGAGATGTTAAATTCCATGAATATGTTTTCCCATTCCGAGATGTTTCACAGCCAGCAAATAATCCCACTCGAGTTCTTCCTTCACCCGCAATTGACGGCGATCTTTCATCCTCCTTCATACGACAACCCTCTATGCCCCTACAATCATCCACTTCTCCTCCACCGCCAGTGCCACCCTCCCCTACATCTCCCTCCCACAATACTGTTACACCAGTCACCATATTACAACCAAGGCGCTCGACCCGTACCATCAAACCCCCCACTTATCTTAATGATTACCAATGCTCACAAGCTCAACACCTTTCCCTACACCTCCCCACTCTTCACTCTTCAGAGGCGGGCTCCAAAGGTACAAAATATCCCATTTCCAATCATTTGAATTTCTCTAAATTCTCACCTTCTCACAAAGCTTTTTCAGCAACACTTCACTCTACAATAGAACCCAGGACCTTTTCTCAAGCTGTGAAAATACCGGAATGGAAAGCCGCAATGGAAAAGGAAATTCAAGCACTAGAAGAAAATAAGACGTGGATCATCACTTCCCTACCTCCTGGCACACACCCCATAGGCTGCAAATGGATCTTCAAGATCAAATATCGTGCAGATGGAAGCATTGAACGCTACAAAGCCCGCTTGGTCGCCAAGGGCTACACTCAAATGGAAGGCCTCGACTATCATGAGACTTTTGCACCCGTTGCAAAGCTCGTAACTGTTCGTTGCCTTCTTACCATTGCTTCCATTAGAGGTTGGTCTTTACAACAACTTGATGTCAACAATGCATTCCTGCATGGTGACCTTGCCGAAGAAGTGTACATGAAAATACCACCTGGTTTTACACGAAAGGGGGAGAACCTAGTTTGCAAGTTGACTAAGTCGTTATATGGGCTTAAACAGGCTTCCAGAAATTGGTTTGCCAAATTTTCTCAAGCTCTTATAGATGTTGGTTTTCAGCAATCCAAGGCCGATTACTCATTTTTCACCCGCATCATCATTCTCGTCTATGTTGATGATGTCATCATCACTAGGAATGATAATACCTCCATCGATGCCGTTAGATCTTATTTACATAGCAAATTCCACGTCAAAGACTTGGGGACTTTGAAATATTTTCTTGGCATCGAGGTGGCGCGATCTCCTAAGGTAATCTATCTCACTCAAAGAAAATATTTACTGGAGATACTCAATGATATAGGTCTTCTTGACACACGTCCTGTTGATTTTCCGATGGAACAACACCTCAAGTTAGATAACAGTACAGGTCCTTTACTTGATAATCCCTCCTCTTATCGTCGTTTGGTTGGTCGATTGATCTACTTGACCATAACACGGCCCGACAGGGGTGACGACACTTGACAGGAAAGGGGGGCAAAAAGGGGGACAATTGCCCCCCTTAATTTTTTAGAAAAAAAAATATACTTTTATTTTTTTATATTTTTTTAATATTTACCCCCTTTTTAAATATAAAAAAATATGCCCCCTTTTCAATTATCCCTAAGATAGAAAATAAGTTTGAAACTTTAATTTTACCATTTTTATATCCCTTCCTTGTGCAAAATTTACTATAATTTTTGCCCCCTTGTGCAAAATTTCATATGGAAATTTTTCTATCTTAATTTTAAGATAAAAAAAAATTACTATAACTTTTGCCCACCTTGTGCAAAGTTTCTGGCATCGCCCCTGCTGCCCGATATAGTCTTTCCTGTCCAGCTACTTAGCCAATTCATGTCACAACCAAGGAAGCCACACATGGATGCTGCATCCCGTTTGTTACGATATTTAAAGGGCACACCTGGCCAAGGCATCATGCTATCATCTTCTAGTTCATTACATTAGACTGCCTACTGTGATTCTGACTGGGGAAGGTGTCCGATGACTAGGCGATCTACCACGGGTTATTGCATCCTCCTTGTTCACTCACCAATCTCTTGGAAATCCTAGAAACAACACACTGTGTCTCGTTCTTTTGCGGAGGCCGAGTATAGAGCCATGGCTATGGTCTCTTGTGAGCTACAATGGTTGAAGTTTCTTCTTCGTGACCTTGGTATACATCATCCTCAACCAATGACCCTTCATTGCGACAATCGAGCAGCCCTCCATATTGCTGCCAATCCGGTATTTCATGAGCGAACCAAGCACATTGAATTGGATTGTCACCTCGTTCGTGAAAAGATTCAACGTTGTCTAATCAGTCCAAGCTACATATCCTCTCATTCACAACTTGCAGACGTCTTTACTAAACCTTTGGGCCGTGACACTTTTCGATCCATTATTGGCCAGTTGTGCGTCCAAAACTTGCACGCTCCAACTTGAGGGGGAGTCTTAGAGATATTTGAATTGTTACTAAATTGAGCGGATCTTCCATATCGCTCCCATATGTCATGTGCTTGATTGGAGATCTTTTCCATTGTATATATTCCTTATATATCTCTTCCTCATATCACTTGATTGTATCCCTTAATTAGATTTCCTTCATTGTATATTCCTCCCTTGTGTCACGGAGAGTTACATTTCTCACTGTATATTTCTCCCTTGTGTCACGGGAGTCAGTTACATATCTTTTAGTATTTATATGGATTCTTTACATAGTGAAAATTGAGAATCTCTCCAAATCAATTATCATAAGCGGGCTTCTAGTATTTTTGTTTGATTATAGCCTGTATGCTAATAGATGGAAACATGTAAATTTTGAGTCCCATGGAGAGTTGTTTTCGTCCACACATATGGTGAATGACTCTAAAAATCAATGGCTTGTCTTGTTCAAGACTTTTTTTTTTGGGTAGGTAAGCTGGGATTGAACATATGACCTCAAGGTTAAGATACAATGCCTGAACCATTGAGCTATAGGCCCAACCCAACCCTGATCAACACTTGATCAATTGGGGCCTAGGATCACTGGAGGATCATGGTTTTCTCAATATCAATTTGTTTTATCTTATGGCTGTTAGTTAGATCAACGATGCTGCACTTGCAACACAAAAGGGCCCAATTAGTGCCCGTTCCACTAGTGGGTCCCAATAGAACATCGTTGTTGTGCTTTGGAGGGTAAACTTAGGGCTGTCAATGGACCCAATTCTGATTGAATCCGCCTAGATGTCGCAGTGCGGATATCAGCCCAAACAAAGTTAAGACTTCAGAGAGCGAACTCACGTTCTTCCTGAGACGGCATTTGTTGGGTACCAATTTCGTCTTTTCCCCATTTTTTCTCCCACGTAAAACTTCACATTTCATCCCCCCCCTCTCTTTCCTTTTTCGCACCCCCGATCGAAATATCTTGGAATTCAACGACTCCATGTGAATTTTATTTCATTCAGAAACGAAGAAAAATACGCACTTCTCGAATCCCAATTCTAGGTTTGTTTCTCATCAAGAATGACTTTTAATTCTTGATCGTAGTGACCCTTTAATTCTTCTTCTTATTTTTTTAGCTTTCTATTTATGATCCATACGACCTTTTAATTCCTGTTCTCAGTTTTAGTTTTCGATTGGCTTTTTGATGTTAAGCAATAGCTAATTTGCCAAATACTCTCCATTTTTTTATTTTATCACTGAGTTTTGATTTTTATTGTGGGTTTCTTTGTTGGATTTTTGAATTATTGGTAAGTTGCTTGTGATCTGGTATTTGATTTACACTATGTTGTTTATGCTTGTTTAATTATTGTTCTCGTCAATACATTTTTGTTATTGTTGTGATCTTTTTTTGCTGGACTTTTAAATTATGTCTATTCTGCTGTAGATAGTTCACATTCTCTTCTTAGGCTCTCTGATTACACTGTATAACATGTCTATTTTTGTTCATAGGGTTTTACACTTCTGATTGTCACTATGATATTTTCTCTGGGCTTTTGAGTTATATCTGTTCTGTTCTATATATTTTGTTTTCTATTGTGTTTTCTTTTGCACTATATAATCCATTTTATGGGTCTTTCCTGCCTTGTTATCCATTTTTTTTTAGTAGTTTTTGTCTTTTAACTCACCATGTGTTATCTTATGCTATTCTGGCATATAGAGAATAATTCACCTTCAGGCTATTTAAATCACCAATGTATTGTCTTATGCTCTTGTCGCATATATAGAGAATAATTCCTTTTCAGGCTCTTGGGTTTTTCTCCCTCATTTGTTCAGTCTTCTTGGTTTCTACTTCTCATACTCAACTAAGCCTTTATCCCAAACTAGTTGGTTTCTACTTCTCATACTATTTTATGTAATTCACCTTTTATGTACCCGTGGAGAGCGTTGAATTGCTGAATTACATTTTTTTTTTGAAGTCCAGACACATTTTTATTTACAGTTTTGTCAAGATACATGATTGGGTGACTTATATAAATTCTCATTGCTGGTTTGATTATGTCATACAGTACATTGGTTAGTCTCATAAACCACCATCTATCTGAAATTTTGATATGGATGACTTTTTGGCAAGCTGGTTTGGATCATAGACTTTCTTTTTCTTTTTTATTCTCGGTTTAAATAAATGTTTCTTTTGACAGTCTGATAATGGTATAGTGTGCATACTGAAAGGTCTGAACCTGGAATATCCGAATATCACGATTCTGCTTGCAAAAAAAAAAAATCTGCCATTATCTTTGAAGAGAAAAACAGGAATAGCAAGATTTTCTCAGGCACATTGATTTATGATTTTTTTTTTTGGTTTTGGATCAGAGGCCAACATTTTGCAAGTGCAGACCATGTTCAGGAAAATAATAATTTTCTCTCTCTCCGTCTGGAATGGGAGGGTTTATATCACATAATGCCATGGAGAAGAAAAGAGTGAGTGACGAATTTGAACCAGGACCACTTCCCCCTGCAAGACCAGTGGACAGATTTGGGTTTGTAAAGCAAGATGGCAGTAACTCCCCTGAAGGCTTAACCAAATCCAGAACCACAAATGAGCAAGAGAGGTATGCCGTTCGATCACTGGTTTGGTACTGCATGAAAAGTTTTTTTTTTATTGTTCATGCTATAAAGGATGGGATGGAACATGACAAGAGGCTTCAGTATGACCAATCCACTAGTTTTTATATTGTTCAGGTCATACACCTTTCTTTTAGTTATTAGTATTATGCTGCCTGATGCTCTATGACTATGAATGCTTTTCAGGGAGGAAAGGAGAGTTAGAAAATGGAGGAAAATGATTGGGGTTGGTGGAAGTGATTGGAAGCACTATGTTAGAAGGAAACCTCATGTAGTTAAAAGGCGTATAAGAAAAGGAATACCTGACTGTTTAAGAGGTCTTGTATGGCAGTTGATTTCTGGAAGTCGAGATCTCTTGCTAATGAACCCAGGGGTTTATGAGGTACTCTTGTTTCAT
The DNA here is from genome assembly GCF_043159265.1 of Tasmannia lanceolata. NCBI lineage: Eukaryota > Viridiplantae > Streptophyta > Magnoliopsida > Canellales > Winteraceae > Tasmannia > Tasmannia lanceolata. The sequence goes on along the minus strand of NW_027518695.1, from coordinate 1,937,855 downwards.
TGTCTCATATCACTAGAATATCTATTATGCTCAGCCTGATAAGATTTATTTATGTATTTTTATTTCTTGACTGTCAATTTTTTTTTTTTTAAATTTCTGGTTATATATATATATATATATATATATATATATATATATAGAGAGAGAGAGAGAGAGAGAGAGAGAGAGAGAGAGAGAGAGAGAGAGAGAGAGAGAGAGAAGGGTTGCTGCGCTCGAGCACAGAAACAGGGGGTGGAGCCATTGGGGGGATGATCCTAACCATTCATTTGGAAGGCCCCATCATGGATGGGGGCCCTACCAAAAATCAGCTCCATTGGATCACCAATGGTGTCCATTTGTGGGGCCAAAAATGGGCAGATACTGTTTGTCCACAAATCTGTCCATTTTTGGCCCCAGAAATGGACACCCTAAGGTGATCCAATGGAGCTGATTTTTGGTGGACACCCTACCCATGAAAGGGCCCATCAAATGAATGCTTTCGATCCCACCAAAAATGTGGCCCACCTCTGTTTCTGTGCTTGAGCGCAGCAACTCTACTCTCATATATATATATATATATATATATATATAATAGGTGACATGCTATACATTGGGTTTGATCAAGAACAAGCTTCGTAGGAGAAGATAAAGTGATATACTCCTGTTCTATTTCTGGGCATAGATTCTACAACTTTCCAAGTGAATAAGGATACTCTTAACTTAAAAGCATTTGATTCCAATCAAATTTTTTTTGGAACAAAGACAAGTACTCAACTAGACTTTCTAGAATGAAGCTATGCTAATTGATTACTCAAATCTTTTGTCAAAGTAATCTAAACCTAAACCTGATGCCATCACACTAGAAAAGGATAGAGTAGCTGTAGTTGGATGAACTTGGTTGACTAGATGGTTGTAATGGTATGCGATGCTATAATTTTTTCATGGGGCCCAATTTCTGGGTCTCTAGAATAGCCAATCCAACCAATCATGACAGCTAAGAGCATCCCAACCTCTCATATCTTGTTCTTTGGCACCTGCCTTCTTGCACAAAGGGAATCAACACCTTCTCTTGAGGTAGACCTACAAAAAGAACAGAAAGAAGGGGAAGTATAGTGCGGAACACCCTTTTTTTCTTCTTCTTCTCATCTCTGTAAGTTAATCTAATTCATTACATGCAGAATATGTGTACTAGATTCTCACTGTTCATCCACTGGGCCCCGTCGTGGATGGGCCACAGCCCAAAGATCATACTGGTTAGATGACCCTAACCGTCTTATGGGAGGACTTCTGAGGATTGCAGAAGAATGACTGGGAAAAAATTCCAAGTGTTCCACATTCAACTGATAAAAGTCCTCAGGTTTGATGGTTAGGACCATCCTTTTAGTGTGACTTTTGGGCTATGTGCCATCCACTGTGGGGCACACCAAATGAACAATCCAGATCTCATAACTGTCTTTGACGTGTACTGGATTAGTTGAATTGCCCCACACACCGGGCAAAAGAAACTCTGAAGTGCTGAAATATGGTTTTGGATTAGTGTATTATATTAGTATGACTATGCAAACAGCCCACAGCCAACCAAAAAAATTGAAAAGGAAATAAAAAGAAGAAGTGTTAGAATATGGTTTTGAATCAGGGAAGTATGAATATGCTCACTGACATTTTGGACAGGAGCATGTACTCCATTTGCTGAGAAATTTCTTTTAGCATCTCGCTGTCTTTGCTAGTTGCATGGGTCTAGATGGTGAGCGTGGTGCTGAAGGTCTGACTGTTGGGAAAGTGCCATGTTTCCCACTGCATGCCGTAGAAGCCAAAATTGAAATAAGTGATTTATCTTTAGGTTTTGGGAAACCTAAATATATAAAGCCCCATCTCCTATGACAAAGAGTTGGCGGTTGCAAAGGCGAAAGGGCTTTTATCTTGGGAAATTGCTTCTAGGTTTTGGGAGGGAGGGAGGGACCCACCATAAATATTAGATTTACACAAACTGTTAATGTTTACAAGTTATGCACCATTCCTACAATGTTTTTAGAATGTCTCACTCAACTACTACGTATTTGCTCCAGCAAAAAGACTATTTCATCCTTTTTCATTTAGGCTTTCTTTGTTAGTTGAAACTTCCTCTTTTTTGATTAAAAAAGCCATTTCTGTTGATGTTGGCCGCATTATCCCCATGCTAGGGCCATTGGTGTTTTTAGATACAGCAAGACTATGTCTAGACTAGCTGAATTGATTGAAATATCCTCTCCTATATCGTTCTTTGAGTGTAGTATTATGGCCTTTTTACTATTTTGAGTGGAATATCCTCGCATTGTCTCTATTGAAGCTTAAATCCTATTTCCCTGTAGTTTTTAATAATAACCTGATCTCTATTTTCTCAGTCATCTTGGAAGATCTCTTTCAGGTTTGTCCTGATCACATTGTGCTTCTACTGCAGCAACTCGTGATATACGAGACATCCGCAGCGGAATTGGACATAATTCGAGACATTTCTCGAACTTTCCCTTCTCATGTTTTCTTTCAGCAGAGACACGGGCCAGGCCAAAGGTCCCTTTACAATGTTCTCAAGGCATATTCTGTGTATGACAGAGATGTTGGATATGTTCAGGTTGGGTTCTAATAAGCCTCATGGTTTTCCCTTGTTGTAGATCAAAAAGCTTTTGATGAATTGTGTGGAGTTTGTCATTTGACCCACATCTCGTAAAATGCAGGGAATGGGATTTTTAGCAGGTTTGTTGCTTCTTTATATGAGTGAAGAGGATGCTTTTTGGCTATTGGTTGCTTTGTTGAAAGGAGCCATCCATGCACCAATGGAAGGATTATATCAGGTAATGTTACATCCTTTCTAAAATACTCAGCTTTTTTCATACCATTTCGTCTGAAACTGGTTTCATTTTTAGTTCTGTTTCCATCTGTGATGATAACATGTAAATTATTTGTTATTTCATTCTAAACAACTTCTGTTTATCATGCGACACATTATATTAACTTCTCATTTCTATAAATAAAGATGCATGTACATGGTTTAGTTTTATTCTACAACAAAATGCCTTTCAGACCTCCCTCCCCTAGCATATGCAAGCAGAACTGCATTGATCGATGTGTGTGTGTGTGTGTGTGTGTGTGTGTGAGAGAGAGAGAGAGAGAGAGAGAGAGAGAGCGAGAGAGAGAGAGATTATATGATGAAAGGCCTTATAAACATGTAAAGGTGGTATGACAGAGGTACCACCCTTGATATTTGATCCAACAGCAGCTCCTCAAAAAGTGAGCTGCTGTTGGATCAAATATCAAGGATGGGATGATGGGTACGTGTTTATACGGCCCTTCGTGTTGATATCCGTGCACCCGATTGAGAAAATAATTCTTTCCGCCAAGCACTCTTCAGATATTGATTCCAATTGCCATGGGAACTGGCCAAAATTTTATACTGCAAGTATCTCAAACATTATTCTTAATGACTTATTGGGTTGGAAATGGTTCAAGTATTCTTTGAGAGCCTTTTCCACAGCACTCTGAAGTATGTCAATGTTTGTTACCCTATGGCTCGCTTTTATTGTCTATGTTTCGCTTTTATTGTCATTGTTCTCAGTATATTACTTCTGGAGTAGGTCGGATTACCACTTGTCCAGCAATACCTCTCTATGTTTGAGCAGCTAGTGAAAGAGTATTTGCCAAAGCTGGGAGAGCATTTTTCCCAAGAAATGATCAATCCAAGCATGTATGCAAGTCAATGGTTCATAACAGTTTTCTCATACTCTTTCCCTTTCCCTTTGGCTCTCCGAATCTGGGATGTTTTTCTTTATGAGGTTAGTGGTTTTAAAGTTTGTCTCATTTGTTTTCTGGATTCTTATTTTATCTTGTGAATGCTATTCAATGGTTTGGAATGGACTGTTATTTGAAGGTCACATGTTAACTTGCTTCTTTCTTTCTTTAGCTCTCCCTTCAATTTCACACATCCTTTAAATACCAAATTTTCATTAAAGTTAATGTAATGTGACAATGGAATGCTTTAACCTCTCCACCAATTGTTGGGTCCATGTGTTTCATATTTTGTACATGTTGGCATGCATGTCCGCTAAGGTGGACATATCTATGTGCTCTATGATCTATGTGGATGCAGATATTTGTGTGTGAATAGGCCATTTATGCCTTGGTCGGCTAATTTTTATATTTGTAGACTCACATTGACCAAGTCATACATTTGACTGGACATTGCAGAACTTTCATCACTTGACTGCGATTTTATGTATTTTTTTTTAAATTGGATTTAATAATTTATGATCAAGAGGGCACAAAAGGGGGATTGAGCCTCTTCCGCAATTGGTTAAAAACTATGTTCTTCAACCCTGAGGTTGGAGGTTGTAGCATACCTTACTACAACCTCCCCCAACCAACCCACACCCACCACCACCCCAAACCTAAAAAGAAAAGAAAAGAAAAGAAAAAGGGTACAAAAGTTTCACCTCTGATTATCATGTAGAAAAAAATGTTCAACGCTGATGAGGGCTGGCCCATAGTGCTCAAGGGAGGATTACTAAAAGATGTTGGAGGGATTAGTTATAACTTTATATTATTTTTTTTCATAAATTAATCACCTGTTGCATTGATAGAATACTGAGGGTTGTGTTCGTCATTCGTAGTTTCATGACGGGGGGCTCTGTGGAGAAGTCTTGTGATGCAGCACCGTGAAGAGAAAATTGAGGAAAGGGGAGAGAAATAGACGAAATTGGATAGAATTAGAAGAATAGGGGAAGAAGAGACGAAAATAACCTGAAGAAGAGACGAATTTAGAGAGAAGTAGAAGAAGAAGAGAAGAATAGACGAATTTAGGGAGAGGAGAAGAAATCAGAAGAGGGAAGAAGAAAACCAGAATTAGAGGGAGAAGAATCTTTATTCAATATCAATCAAAAGTTAATAATCTCTACTACATAAGGCTTATATATAGGCAATTAGAAGTCCTTAAAATGAGGAAACTGCCTACTTTAAGAATCCCTAAAAGGTAAATATTGAAATAAAATTCCTAGAAACTAAAATGACGTGGAAAATAAATTCCTAAACTAAATAACTTGGAAATATAAATCCTAATGGGCAAATATGCCACTTATTGGCCTATTATCTGCATCATTCTCCCCCGGTTGAAAAGAACTCGCCCTCGAGTTCTAGTCCGCCTGGGTCAAATATGAAAATAATCCAATGAAGCAGAATGAGACGCAATCCGTCTGAAGCAATCCTGATGGCTAATGCTCGAGACAACAATGAAAGCGATTTGAAAGGCTGGCGGCGGAATATGGAAGAAAGCATCCATACAAAATCATCAAAATACACGCCTTTCGTGAGAATCAGGGAAGCTGGGAAGATGGCAACATACTCGTCCTGGATCGGCGTGATCGGCAAAACAGCTATGAGTGGTACCAATCGGGGAACATCCTCCACATAATCAACATCAACTGGTAATTCAGTAGGCACAGGAGAATTTACATGGAAGTCATCCGCTATTATCTCATCAGGCTCAGTAGAATCAATGATAAAATCAGAGTCTAGGACTGAAGCTTGGGCAGTGATGTCAGGCTGATGGACCTCATGATCAATCTGCGGAACAAGTTCATCTGTGTCGGCACAAGTCTCGGCAATCTGATCAATCAGCGTAAATATAGGGCAATCCCTAGTAATATGCTCGCGATCATCTGTCTCAGGTAATGGATCAACAGTCATGTCACTCGGCTCTGACTCAGGACGATGCTCGATCAACTCTGTCAAGGGAAAAGCCTCACATGGATCTACTACAATATCTGCCTTAGAAGTGTGAAGCTGTCTCTGCTCATGTATACGACGCACTGAATTTTCAGCTATAATTTTAGCTTCGCATATATAATGACGGTCTTCTTTTAGTCGTTCAAGGAGGGCTTCGACTTTACTTTCAACACTACACAACACTCTATATTCTCGCTCAAGATTCAATCTCTGTTGATTCAAATAGTCGAGCGTATAAATATTCATAAACGCATCACGAACATCCTCCTAACGACAGATTGGCTGCTCACGTCTTCTACGACGGTTCGTTTCAATGTGGCTCCATGAGCATCGGGCTTGTCGTCGCACAGTTTCTTTAGCCCAGTAGATAGTCTGGAGGTGATCATGGCCATTGTACTCATGATATGCGGCTAGAGCATCAATCCAATGTAAACATGAATCATCATAATATCGAAAGTAAGTGCGGCCATTCCAATAGCTTTCGTCGTACCCATCAAAATATGGAACATAGGGCGGAGCCATTGGATCGGCGTCGAAAACTGAAATCAACCGTCTGATTTGTTTGTCATGTCGAGAGGAACACAATACATGTCTCGGATCTCAAATCGGATGAGTGAAAGCTGATGATCGGAAGAATTGGTGCAATCAACAGCTAAGATGGGTCCTGAAACTGTGCGGAAGACTACGGTCCGCTGCTGAAAATAGGCTGAATGCGCTCTAAAAGTTGTCACGAACAACTTTCGCGTCGAAGTCGAGGGCCAATTTTGAGTGGAAGTAGCTCGGGTGAGGAGAGATAAAATGTGACGGAGAGAGGAGAGAGAAAGTGTAGAGAGAGAAATGAATTTTCATTTTCTTATAATTTTTTTTTTATGTGGGGGTGCCTAAAGGTAAAAAGAGGGGAGTTAATAGGTTTAATTAATGGAAGAGGGGGTGCCCTAAAGGAATTTGGTGGGTTTAATTGGTCTTTCAAGAATGGGCGTAGGGGGAAAGTGCCTTTCTCTACTTTAATCAGTGACAGATGGGTGCCCAAATAATAAAGGAGGGGTTTTAAATTTGAATAAAACTTACCTTTATATCACTTGCCTTAAAAATTCACCGTGCAACTTTGGCAACCCCAAAGTAATTGATTTGTGTGGACACGTGACTTGTTTCCTTTAATTTTGTGATAACTTCTCCTGCAAGTCACAGCACTACAACTTTTCCTTTCGAAAAGGAATTGTATCTCTAATACTTATCTGTTGCCCTTTTTACCTCAATAGATAAGGTAAGATAAAGTAAACAATATCTTACCTTATCAGTAACTTGCTTTTATTGGAAATCTGCTATGCAGTAACTCTTTATTGCATGTCAGTTATCCTCCAAGTAAGTGTATGGTGATGTGGCAAGGCAACTTGCTTTTCTTGTTATTTTTTCACTACCCAACAGATAAACGTGACTGCACTTCCCAAATTGAGGCCGACTACTTCACCTGGTGGTCCCTACCACCCATGGACTAGTATGGCCTACAGGCTACCACACCACTTTAAGCTTTGGTGATATCACCCCTTCAAAAAGAATACCAATCCAACACGTTATCTGGTCTAAAATCAAGGACTTAGGTGCAGAGTCTGGCTGGGTGGTTATTGAACAGAATGAAATTGCTGCAGTAGGGTTCAAAAAAAACAAAAGAAGCTTCAAGGGGCTATTTCTCTTAAGAACAGAAGCTACTTTGGGCTGCAACTATGGGCTTCGGTTGGGTAAGTGGTAGAGAATAGGGACCAATTTTGGGTTTAAAACAGAGTTGGTTTGGGGGCTTGTATAAATCTACAAGACTTAACAGGTTTTGGTGGAGGGATTTAGAATCTGTTTACGGATTTTTTTAATTGAAGGTTGGAATAAGAAAGGTTCGGGTGATATAGTGGGGCAAGTTTTAGGGTTTATAGATGGATGGCAAAGAGGTGGCTGGGTGTAAGAGGCAATCAAGACGGCAAGGCTTTTAGGTTGGGTAATAAGAGGGTACTGTACTAGAGGTGGTGAAAGGGTTCTTGTGTTAGGGCTAGGGAAGATGACTGTTGGGTTTTGAAGAATGAAGATGATGAACGAACCTGAATTTAAGGGCGATTCGCGGCTCGATCTTCGGAAACCAATCTTCGAAAACTTGGATCTTTTGCTCTGATACCAAATTGATGCAGCACCGTGAAGAGAAAATTGAGGAAAGGGGAGAGAAATAGACGAAATGGGATATAATTAAAAGAATAGGGGAACAAGAGACGAAATAACCTGAATAAGAGACGAATTTAGGGAGAAGTAGAAGAAGAAGAGAATAGACAAATTTAGGGAGAAGAGAAGAAATCAGAAGAGGGAAGAAGAAAATCAGAATTAGAGGGAGAATAATCTTTATTCAATATCAATCAAAAGTTAATAATCTCTACTACATAAGGCCTATATATAGGCAATTAGAAGTCCTTAAAATAAGGAAACTGCCTAATTTAAGAATCCCTAAAAAGTAAATATTGAAATAAAATTCCTAGAAACTAAAATAACATGGAAAATAAGTTCCTAAACTAAATAACATGGAAATATAAATCCTAATGGGCAAATATGCCACTTATTGGCCTATTATCTGCATCATCTTGATTGTCACTCTATACATGTCTTATCATGAATGCAACAATTGAGATATCTAGTTTCCCACATTTAGTACAATGACAAAAAACATAAGAAATGAAATAATAATAATAACCCTCAAGATTTTTGCTTTAAATGCTCGCCAATAGCAAGCCATGTCTTTCATTTGATGGAACATAGAACTACTTCACCTTTTCTTGTACAGACTACAAAGTGGTAGCATATCCCAGTATTATGTGCTCTTCCATGGCACACAAGATTCATAGCGAAACCCCAATTCGAATAATTTTTACTGCCATCGAAGCTTGGGGCTAGAAATGATCAATAATAAAGATGTTTGTTGGGCAATCATTTTTTAATTCCTAAATCAAATTCATGATTCATATTTAATTTTAATCTCCATCTAGTTTTGAAGTCCGTGATAAAATAGATGTTTTCTTAATATTCTTTTTTTTTTCTATATTTTCTTACATCCTACTTCCAACTAGGGTTGCAAGTCGGGTCAGGCGGGTCGGGTTTTCTAAAACCCTACCCTACCCGAGAAACTATCTCGGGTCGGGTCGGGTCGGGTTTTTTTTTGGAAAACCCAGGATTGTTAAACCCGGCCCTACCCGAGGTAGTTTCTCGGGCCGGGTCGGGTTTTTTCGGGTTTTTTCATATCATCGCCTTTTGGAACATCGCCTTTTTTTTTTTTTGAAACTATAACTTATTAGCCGCATGTTACAAATATAAATGACATACACAGTATGAATTCTTACATGCTTTGCCATCCCAAAATCTGTCAGCGTAACACGGCCATTGGGGTCTACAAGGATATTTGCACCTTGATGTCCCTGAAGAGGAAATATGGTTTAGCTACAAGTATGAAGAATGCCTAGAAATGGGAAAATCATACAGGAACCATGCAAAAGAGGTTATTAATATTATTATTAAATGCTTGGAATTACTAAATCCCACCTATTAGTTTTAAATGAGTATAAGAGTTGGAAGTAGTACACCCACCTATGCACACCTATGCACAGTATTCTTAGCATGCAAATATGCGAGGCCCGAAAGGATTTGCTGGGTGTAGCTCCGAATCGTCAGTTCCCCGACATGCCCATACTCTTGAAGAAGCTTATGGATTGAACCACCAGATACATATTCGAGGTAGATATACAATTTGTCATCAACCTGTTCAAGGGGTGGAGAATCACGGCACTGAAAGAGCATTAAACAAATCTGACATTTGAGCACAAACAGCAGCTTGATATATTCTTAATTGAAAGAAACTCCACAGGTGCAATTTAAATACTATCAGAAATTGATTATTCAGATCTTGGCATAAAAAAAAAGAAGGCTCAAAAGTAAAATCCTTTAATTTGAGATAAAACTCGGGAGAATACCGGAGTTTGTCCACTCAACTGTTCCAAGACCTATAAATCATAGCTCTCATCACCGTAAATTATATATATTAGAGGAGTACTTCAAAGAACACAAAAGAAAATGAATGCTCCATCTTTGTGGCATTTCATCTAACATAACCACAATTGCAACTGTGACACATAATCACAACTAACAACTGTGACACATATAAGAGAGTTTGAATGCAAAAAAAGTCATTCTACATAAAGAGAGTCATTCAATCTTTATCATTAAGCTCCAGAGCGGTGAACACATAACGACGCCTAATACATCATTCAACTCTGCAACCAGAAAGAAAAGAGGATCACTCAACTATTTAGAAAAGTATAAAAGAATATGTGAGTGTTTTTTTTGAAACATGATTAAAATTAACATACAAGATTAAAAATTCACAAAAGAAATTTACCCCATCTCAAAATATGGTATAGATATGGCAAGATTGTGGCATGCTACGAAATTTGTAGAGGTTCGGCGAGGCCTTCAAAAAAGGAATCAAAATACATAAGAATTTTTCAAATATATTCATACTTATCAAAACAAATGAGTTGTCAAAGTACCTGATTCAATGATTTCAATATCATTTTCATGTTGGTAGACTTCAACTTCTTCATTCGTATCCTCACATGTATCATCCCGTAGCCAATCTTGAGTGCAAACCAATGCTTGCACAACTCCAGGACTCAATAAACTTCGATAATTATCAAGAACTCTACCTCCAGTGCTAAAAGCTGCCTCTGAAGCAACCGTAGATACAGGAATGGCCAAGATATCACGAGCCATATGAGAAAGTAGAGGATATTTTGAGCTGTTAATTTTCCACCAACTCAAAATATCGAAGTTAACAGTGGGATGATTTTTTTCTTCCAAGTACTGTTCCAACTCCGATGACGACGCTACATTATTTTTCGCTGCATTCATCTTGAAATTTTTTTTTGCATATTAGAAATCCTTCTCTCACCACTACAAGTTCCACTATCCACTTCTGACTCTTTTTCCATTGAGTGTACAACACGCTTTTGCCTTGAACTGTAAGTGGATACATACTCATCATAAATTGCAAATATCTCCCGCTTAATACATGAAACTTGTGCTTTAGCTTCATCCTTGGAAAAAATTTCACCATACATAAAGCTAAGATATTCAATCTTATACCTGGGATCCAAAACCACTGCAATAGCAAACATCACATTGCATTCCTTCCAATACTTATCAAACTTAATTTGCATCTTCTTAGCCATTAAATTAATAGATACATCATCATGATTTGCCATATCACGCAAGCGTACTTGAATTTCAAAAACTTCATGAAAATAAAGATTGGAAGTGGTATATTTATGGCCAGAGAAAAGCTTTATTGCATCACAAAAAACTTTCAGAAAAGTGCAAATAACTTTAGCCTTCTTCCAATCATCGATAGTAGGAGCTTCTTTTGCAAAGTTGGAATCTCGTGCCTTTAAACGGGTGAAGGCACTCTCAAATTGTATGGCGGACTCTAACATAAGAAATGTGGAGTTCCACCTCGTACACACATCTATGCATAAGCCTTTCTTATTAGAAATTCCTTCTTGCAAAACACACTCTTCAAACTGTTGCTTTCTAGCTTGTGAACCTCTAACATACTTGACACTACCTCGAATGGTAGTGACCGATTCTTTTATCTCATTTAAACCATCTTGTACTATGAGATTGATCACATGTGCTGCACAACGCATATGGAAAAACCGACCTTCTTGTAGTAACATTCCTTTTCTAGAAAGGATTGGAGCAAGTGTTCTCACAAGTACATTATTACTCGAAGCATTATCCAATGTAATTGTAGTTAATTTACAAATGCTCCATTCAATCAAACACATTTCAACTACATCGGCCATAACTTCTCCACTATGTGGAGCTGGAACCATACAAAAATTAAGAATTTTTTTATGCAACTTCCAACTATCATCAATAAAATGTCCAGTAAGACATAAATAACCTAAAGTCTGATTTGATGTCCACATATCCGCAGTTAAAGAAACTCTCTGACATGTACTTATCAATCTTTTCAATTTAAACTTCTCCTCTCCATAGATATTCAATACTTCTTTCCTCACAGTTGTGCGTGACACAATATTGAGCTGAGGTTGAACTACCCTCATAAAATTTCGAAAAGCAACCTTATCAACAATATTAAATGGCAGTTCAAGCATGACTAACATGATTGTCAATTCCCTTCGAGCTCGGTTTTGGTTAAACACCCAAGGAGTAAGACCTACCCCTTCCTCACCATCATCACCCTCTCTAATTGGATTAAAAGCTAATAATTTCTGCCTCTTGTCTCTTGTCGAGTACGGTATACATGTATTTTTCAGATGCCTTATAAGACTACTGGTGCCATTGCTGGCTGGGCATGCTAAGGATTTTTTACAATAATTACACGTAGCCTTCGAAGTCATTCCTACACCTGTTTTGTCCTTTGTAAAATGTTTCCACACATAAGATGTGACCAAAGACGCTCTTTTCTTAGATGTATTCGTTGTGGAACCTCCAGCAGTGCTAATAGTATTAGCGGCATTCTCGGAAGAATTCAATTCCTATATGATACAAAAGTAATTATTTGATAACAAACAAAAGGGTTAAACGATTAAGTGGACACTTCATAATTGAGAATGAGATAGATGCATATCTATAATAAGCAAAAAAGTAAATCTTACATCAATATCCTTGTCGATATCCTCCATTTCCATTTAAAATTGATGTAACCTCTGGATGCTCTACACAACGACAGTGAGATACAAAGTTATGGCCTGCATAAAAAGAAGCTCACAATTATTAGCCTTTTGTAGTTGCAATCAGTCGTGTTGGCTATGAAAAAATAATAAGGAAACAGAACAGGTATTAAAAAAATGAAGCAACTCCCTACCTAAAACCGCCATTAAACACACCCTCCTGCCCATTATATGTATTTGTTTGAATTTTTTATTATTAATTGTGGTATTGAGCACCTGAAAAGAATGAATGTGGATGCACACAACAGGGCTGATTTTATGATACATACAAGCAATACACGAGAAGTAGCGAAAATAAGCACCCACACTCACTGATGTTGTAAATTATACAAATTCTATTGATATTAGTTACCCTGCTTCATCCCATTTTAACAATAGAGGATCATTTTTTCAAGACATTGCAATTTCCATTTCTAGTAGAACAAAGCACAGGGAAAACACAACAGAGTCCCTTTTGTTTCCTGAATTTATAGAAACTATCAGACACCTTTACTTCCTCAGCCATGTTTTGATTGCATGGGTTCTTTCAAACTTTCAATTGTAGTGTAACAAGCAACAACATTGAGATTAAATTACAAGGCCAAAACCAGAAACGAGATTAAATTACAGGGCTAAAACCGGATACCTGGTGCTGAAAATTATGGCCCCATAACATTACGCTATATAGTACTACATCCTTAATTTATCTCAGTTTCACCTAGAAAATCAAATACAAAAAATGGCAGTTGAGACTTCAGTCATTGTGGATACTTTTTTCTGAACCTACAGATTCACATTGCAAACAACAACATTGAGCCTGTTATTGTTAAGTTTTACAGTTCAAAAAAAATAAAAAGAACAACAGCACTGATCCTCATGAAAATTCATTTTAAAAAATGAAAATTCATTTTTAAAATCATGAAAATTCATTTTAAAAAAATGAAAATGCAATTTCCATTTCCATTTCAATTTCCATTTTTTTTCCATTTCAACATAACTAAAAGCAAAAACCTAGAAACATAATAAAAGACAGAATCATGATTGGACAGTTTGCCTTTAATGCCCCTTAACAGTTGTGATCTTCTTCTTGGAGGATACCTTCACTAATTCACTTCCCCGTGGATTTTAGGTCTTTAACATACAAAAGCAAAAAATACATTTTGGAGCTAAGGATCTTGAACCTGATTAGTGATTAGGTTCAGGTTCTTGCAGAAACTTTGGCTGAAAAAAAGAAGGAAGAAAACCCCCTTCTCCTAATTAGGTTCTTGCATAAACTTTGGCAGAAAAAAAAGAAAAAGAAAAAGAAAACCCCCATCTCGCTTCTGCTCCTAGAGAGAGAGAGAGAGAGAGAGTGACCTCCATTCAGTTCCCGTCCAGAGAAAGGGGTGCTAGGGTTCCACGATCCGAGAATCACTCGGGCGGAGGCGGAAGTCAGAGAGAAGGGGAGCTCGGGTTACACACTTACACGATCGATTTTCATTTCTGTTTTTAACTTTTTATTATAAGTTATAACTTATAACTCATGTCTCATTTATACGTATAATTTTATAATAATAAAAAGGTAAAATGCGGGTTCTCGGGTCGGGCCGGGTTTTCCACCTTTAAAACCGGCCCGACCCGAGAATCACTCGGGCTTTGGAAAATCAAACCCGGCCCTACACTTTGAACCCGGCCCATGCTTTTTTTGGGCCGGGCTGATGCGGGCCGGGTAAAACCCGACCCAAGTTGCAACCCTACTTCCAACTAGATAACTTGATCAAACCACCAAACTTCGAGCGATCCACTTGCAAACCTCTATGTGCCTTAACTAAACTGGAGAAATGTTACCCATCTAGAAGTGTCTTTATTAAATGTAAATACTATGGATATTCGTACTTACATTGAATCTTTGCTTGGAAGAAGAAAAGGACTGCAATCCACAAACAAAAGCAATAGAACTTTGCAAAACTTTTCTGAATCCAATGGCCCTTGTCCATTTTTTGAAAGTTTTTCCTTTACTTTCTTGATGGACAACTTTTTCAGCTGAAGCATCATTGCCGATTACTTAGAAGTCGAGGCATTCATCCGTTCCACGATAAATCTGCTTCGTAATGTTGTTGAAAGATGTGGATCCTTGGAGATCTAAATGAAATATTCTTGCCATAGTTTTATGACAGACTTATTATTTTATTATAAGCAGGGTTTTAAGATTGTTTTCCAAGTTGGATTGGCGTTGCTGAGATACTGCCATGATGACTTAGTAAGTTAATTTCATGCTTTAGAGCCAAATCAATTCATACTAGTATTGTTTTTGGTTATCTAAGATTCCCTTTTGGTCATCAGGTTAAATTACCTTTTGAGAAACTTGTACATGCTTTGCGTAACTTCCCTGAGGATGCAATGAATCCAGATACACTATTACCAATGGCCCACTCGATCAAGGTTTCTTTTCTGTTCAGCTTATGTTTTTTCTACTTATATGCATATTAGCTATGTTACTTATTGCTTTTAATTTATGCTTAGTTTCTATATTATTGCTAAAAAAGGAAAACTGTATCTATGATATTGCCAGGTAGTTTCATGCCAGTTAAATTAAAATTTGTTGCAATATAGTTTTTGTATTGCCGTTGGCTAAGCAATGCCCCAACTTATTTAATAAATGTCAGATTTGGCCCACATAAAAAAGTTCTATTGCTAACATAATTTCAACAAATATAACATTGCACAACTTAATTTGGAAGAGACTTGATTGGATTTGCTTACATCATGATGAATGAGACCAGATACCTTTATAGGCATGCTTGTACTGGGCTCAAAATGTGACGGAATTGGTTTTGTTAGATCAAGATAAATATGGATCCCTGGAAGGATGATTTTGGATAAGAATTTTAGTTGCCAATACTGGTGAAGAAACATGTCCTTTTGAGTTCTCACTGTAAACCATAGTTACTGGAAACTTCCTATTTGGATGGGAAGCGCACTTCCCCGGAAACTCGCTTTGGAAGCTAAGTTCTTCTCGATTCTCAAATTTAGGAAACATGTTTCCTCTTATTCAAGAGTATGTTTCCTATTTAGGTGATTATTTCTTCTTAAAAGGATATTTTCTTCTTTTGATAATGCTGAAGGATCGTATTTAAAAAAAAAAAAAGAATGCATTTAAAACTTGAAAACTCATGTTAAGTTCAAATGAAAATTATCCGGATTTTTATCCAGACACTTTGCATTAAATATAGGATTCATTTCATAGAAGAGTAGCAAAGTTTACGGCTGGCTGCCAACCTGACGCCAACCCTCCTCCTTTATCCTGGCTTGGGACAGGCTGTGAAAACACAGGTGAAGTTTGGACATATCCTACGTAGGCCTTTGGATGCTCCAGTGAGAAGAGGCAACTTGTGCCAAGTTGCTAGACTAAACAGAGGTAGGGGTAGACCGAAAACAACTTGGGTAGAAACAGTGAGGAAAGACTTAATAACTAGGAACATAATAGAGAACATGGCATTGGATAGGATAGAATGGAAGAATGATCCACGTAGAAGAACCCAACTAGTGCCAGGATTAGAGCCGGGTAGATTCCTTTCACCTTCTTCATGAAATTTTTCTTAAGGATTCATTTAGCCGACCCCAACTAGTTTGTGACAAAGGCTTTGTTGAGTTGAGTTTGCATTAAATATATGTGAATAAAACATGTGAAACTATAAATTCCTAAAATTTGTAATTCTAATTAGTCGCGGAGTCTTCTTTTCTGCTTGTAATCCTTGTATATATTAACCCTTCTTCTCCGACCTGCTACAATCCTGCTCTTTCTATATACTTCTTGTTCGCTTCCATTGAGGCTTATTACATGCTTCGTATTAACTTCTAATGACTAATGTTTTCAGAACTTTTTGCTTCTCTCATTTTCTCTTTTCTACCTCTCGCTTCCCACGTCGCTTCTTGCACTTGCTTCTCACTCTAGCAACTGTGCTGTAAACCATTTCGGATAGCTATTTTCAGTTAAAATAATAACCGTTTGCATAAAGATTCTCTTGAAATCCTCAGGTTCCTAAATTGAATTCGAGATGACCTTTAAACAATGAGTAAATGAGTTATCATGGGGCTTATTGTGATCGGTCTTTAGAGCTTCCTAGACTTTTCGATGGGCATAATTGTAATCTATGCTTTTTATCACATTCAATCTCAACTCAACTCAACAAAGCCTTTGTCCCAAACTAGTTGGGGTCAGCTAAATGAATCCTTTAGAAAAATTCCATGAAGAAGGTGAAAGGAATCTACCCGGCTCTAATCCTGGCTCTAGTTGGGTTCTTCTACGTGGATCATTTTCTTCCGTTCTATCCTATCCAGGTCATATTCTCTATTATGTTCGTAGCTCCTAGCTATCAAGTCTTTCCTCATTGTTTCTACCCAAGTTGTTTTCGGTTTGCCCCTACCTCTTTTTACTCCATCAACTTGGAACGAGTCGCCGCTTCTCACTGGAACATCCAAAGGCCTACGTTGGATATGTCCAAACCATCTTAAGTGGTGCTCTCTCATCTTCTCCTCAATTGGTGCCACCCCCACCTTTTTACGAATGTCTTCATTTTTAATTATATCTAACCTTGTGTGGCCGCACATCCATCTAAGCATTCGCATCTCCGCTACACTCATCTTATGCACATGCTGCTTCTTGGTGGCCCAACATTCTGAGCCGTACAACATGGCTGGCCTTACAGCTATCTTATAAAACTTCCCTTCAACTTGGTAGGGATTATAATTATCATGTGCTCTATTGGCATACCTGCAATGTATGCTTTTCATCACATTCAATAGGGAATAAAAGGTCCATCTTCAGGACAACACAGTTGTGGACAGACTCATCAGCTTTGTTGTAAATGAATTGAATTTTCTGTTCTAGAAATCTCAGTTTGCCCAGTCATTCAACATGTGTGCAATAAGATGCCCCCACGGCTTATGGATTTCCTTCAGTATGGCACTAGTTATCATCAAATTTAACTAAAACTGGTTGGTTTTCTCCATCTTCAACCATAACTGACTAACCAACACGCCATTTCAAAAAAAAAAAAAAAAAAATAAAATAAAAAACACCTGACTAACCCACACATTGATGGATTTGAATCCTTGGTATATGTTTCTGATATCTGTCTTTACTGTGGTGTTCCCAATTATAAATGAAAGAACAATTGGAAGAATGTACTGTGTATGCAAGCTTACTTTGAATTCTTCCCTCACTATTGTTGTTTGTTAACAGGTATCGAAACGCTTGGAGGAGCTCTTACAAGAATATTGGAAGAAAAATCAGGAATCACAGAAACCAGCGGAGTCTAGTGGGAAGCAGCTTCAGACTAAGCAGAAACACTCGTTCGGCAGACGTTAGATTGTGCATATCTATTAGAATCATCTGTCCCCAAACCCTGCGAAAAGAAAACTGGGGAAGAAAGTGGGAAACAATTATGCTTCATGAATTCAAAGTTAGAATGAATGATGAATGCGTCTTGTTGTTCTGTTATATCGACTGTTCTAATCTCAGGAAGTACTAATCAGCATGTAATAATCTCATTTGTTGTCAACATTCATCGGTGCAATGTAAAATGAATGATTACAAATTCAATCAAACCTTTGAGTTCGCGTTTTGCCCTACAAAGTCAATCAAAACTCCTTCGACTCGGGTTATGACCGTGTCATCCGAGTACTTGACCGTGTTGTGCCGTGACTAGGATTTGCATCCACATTTTGAAACACTGAATAGAAGGATTTGGACCTTAGATATCATATAATATATATGTAAAACGGAATCCTGAACGACATGAGAGCCACACGTGTCACCCCTCTTAAAAAACGTAAAACTCTCTCTATAAAGTGATATATTTGGATTGTAGAAAAAATCTCACAATATCCCACGTTTTTAGCAAAGTTGTTTCTATTACTCAATATCCCATGTATATTAGCAAAATTGTTTCTATTTCTTGGAGAAAAAAATCTCCAATGTGTCACCTGATTTTTGCAACATTCTTTCTATCTCTCAATATCCTACGTATATCGGCAAAAATTTTAGCGAATTATTTATTTTTTTGCCCCCGTGCATCACAGGGGTTGCCCACCCACTAGTAAACACTAACAATTCAGCCTTGGATTTATCTGTGACCCTCTTGCAATATAATAGTCATCCAAGGGCCGCATCATTGAAACCTTTGAGCTCAATTAAACCTAAACTTCTCTTCCAAAGAAAAAGATGAGGGAGAACCTTTTCCCTTCCCACAATTTAGAATGAAATGATACGGTTATGGCTTGCTTGGAGGGACAAAATCATAAATTAAGGTACCACTAAGTAAAATCTGAACTGCACTAAACAATAAACTTATTTCCATGTGTAACCAAACAATGGGCAAGCAGGAAATTCTTGAAAGGCTTTTCCTTTTTTGAACTTTTCCAGAAAATTCCGGCAATCCCAACATGGCCTAAAGATGGTAATATTTAGGCTCTGTTTCTCTCAACGTAAATGCATGGCAGAAAATGGAAAAAAAAAAAAAAAAAACAGAGCCTCATTTTAAATGCATGATAGAAAAGTAAAAAATTACAAAGAACAAGAGAAAAAAAAAGAGCGTTTCACAATGTAAATTTCCATAGAATGCCCTTTCCTACAGATAGTTCTCATTGAAATTGTATGGCAATAAGACTTCCTTATGAATACAAACAGTTGTTTTTGGGTTATTATCATCCAATAGGGGTGGATTTTGCTCCATGGCCCATCCATAGGCTTTAAGGGTTGTGTTTTTTAACCTTTCTCGGCAGTGCTTCTGCATTTTTTCTGGTTGGGAGAATGGAAAAAAAACAGAGCTTTTATTCAGCAAGACCGCCAATTTCTATAATTTTCTACTTTTGAGCTGTATTTGATGGAGATTTGCAATGAATTTTGGGAACGCAGTAGTCCCTCCAAGTGATTATTCTCCTGTTTCACCCAGTGAAAGGGTTAGAGTTTTTATATGGTGCATGCCCGTATAGTCCAGTATTTTCAAGTAAGTATTCTACGGCCCACACCGTAGGATGATCTGAACCGTCCATTTGATGGGCCACAATGTAAATAGGATGTGGGATGAACCCAACACTCCGATCGGTTTACACCACATAAAGCTCTATTTTTTTTGGTAGGTACGCATAGATAAGCAATATTAGTTCTTACGAACAGTTAAGAGCTCCTGTTCATATACCTACTTGAAAGTAAACATTCTACAAGAAAACACAAGATTCTGTAAAGAGGAACTTGTTTTCTCAATATATGAAATTATATTACTAATCAAAACTTTCTAATAATTTGCAAGATATCTTTCCACCTTTCGGCTATTGGAGATTAGCGGAATTCTGTAGTAGGGTGTGACCTCACTGTAATACAACAAGATGCATCTGCACTATGCCGTACAGGCGAAAAAGCTGCACACTTTTTATGACGACTTTTGCTATGCCTAGATCATCAGGATCCAATCTGCATAAAAATTTTAGACATTAATTTTAACTAGATGGATCCTTAAAGGACTGCAAACCATAGAGGGCTTTAATTCCCTCAAATTAGAGGCAGTGTTAGTATGGCTTGAACTTCCGCGCAGCTCTCATCTGTTGTATCCTCTTCTTATCCTGCTCGAATTTGCTTTGCAGCATCATAATCTCTGCAATATAGAAACCTATTTTAGCATCGAAAGCACATACTAACAATGAGGCCATCCAATGTCAAAGTTCACAAAGTATTGGCAATTATTCCTAATGGTATATAATCTGCAAATAATTTAAAAACAGAAACATATCGCAGGCTGTGAGAATGATGTTGCATTGACAACTACTACAATCACCATTGTAGTTTACACACTGTACAATAATAATTAGATGTAGCTCATAAATCCATTTTCACAGAAACATCAAAATACAACAATCACCACTGTAGTTAACACAGTAAAAATATAATTGGGTGTAACTCATAAATCCATTTTCACAGAAACATCAAAATGCAACAATAAATTGAATATATTTGTCGGCAGTTTCTGCTGAGGTTGCACCTAATTAGTAGAATTTTTTGACCAAGTTTAGCGAGAAAGGGAATCTGAGAACTATATAAGGATGGGCTGTGTTGAGCATAATAGTGGCATACTGGTGGGAGAGAAGTCCCTCAAAAGACTGATGCTATATCAAGAGAAGCCCCTCAAAAGACTGGATGGGACTAAGTGATCCACAAAAGAATAACTGAGAGTCGTCCCAGATTGAAGAGATTCCAGTTTTCCTCCCTGACTAGCTGCTTTGATTGAATTTGGTTTGCAGCTACTCAGATATGGGGCCTTGCCACTCTAGAGACCATCAAAATATTTTTTCTGAAAGGTGACATATTTTCATTGATACTATAGAAATTACAATGGGGACAAGGAGTCCCACCTAGCAATACATAGCATAAAAAAAAACTGGCCAGGGCATACCCTGAGCCAGAAAGGGTGAAGAAAACATAGCGAATGCATTGCTTACAGTCTGTACCAAAAGAAGCTTACCCCAACCATACAGAGGCAAACACCCTATCCTACAGTCATTTCACCCTTTGTCCAGCATCTTCCTCCTCCAGCAATCATCAAAATTTCAGGAGTTCATCCAAGACTCAAAGCCATCCCAACCACGCCAAGATCAAATAAGAGGAGCATTTCCCAAGCTCGTCCAGAAGGCTTTGGAGGTGGGAAGTCGGCAAACCCATGACAACCTCTTCCGGATTTCTGCCCAAAAAGCCAGCGCTTGATCGAGTCTCAATTTCTGTCTCGAGAAAAGAGATAACCACCTCCCTCGAAAGGTCCCATAATCTCCTCCGGCGGTTCCTATCTTCTGGTAAATCTTCAGAAATCTCATGAAAAGTGGGGGTGTTGGTGGAGGCTATCATTCAATCATAAGTCATTTTTCTCATCTTGTGAAGGATTTTTTTCAGCACCATAATATCTATGAGTAGCTTCCCACTGAAGCCCCCTGGGCATGCAGATGACTCCTGGCGCAAGGGATATTGTTCTTCCATCTTTACTTGCTTAGATATGAAGGTTGCCCATAAAACCTTGCAAATTCTACTCAGTTAATGTTATAACTTATGTCACCGCCATAAGATCCCTGTCTTGAACCCAGATGTCCCGAAATCTTTTGCAGATACTAAATATTACTTTAAGAGAGCCATCCCATCTGAGGGGCCCTGCTTACCTTCCCAAGGTAAGGGCTGAAAGCAGTTGCATATATCTGCCCACCCTACCTTTGACTCAAGAGTAACTAAGAAAGAAATTTAGTAGTAGTCCAATCCTGGACCCACGCCCTATCACCGGCCAGGGTAATCCATTCAGGGCCCAAAACTACGAAATTAGCTATAGATGGGACCTAACCTACCCGATTTAGAAAAAGACTTTAGGAGTTTGAACAACCTGTTATTTATCTTCCTTTGTCCTAATTTCGAAGCAAGGGTGTTCTCCAGAATTTTCATAAGGACACTTCCTTGAAGTCTAGGCCTCCTGGCCAGAAGATTAGAACCATCATAGACATCGCCAGTGGCTCGATAGTCAAAGCTTTTTCTGACTCTTAGGTTGGTATTCGTGGCCAAGCAATCAAATTTCTGCCTAGGGGTAGGGTTTCTAGATTTAGGTATCTCAGGATTTACCGACGGTTTTTCGGGTCGAGTAAAATGGGCTTTCTTGGGTGCACCGATCTGAAAATTTAATTGGGTAGATTTGAAATTTGAAATCACTACACGGTTCAGCGGCTCGCCAGGCAAAAACCCCTTACTCGCCGGAGGTAGTTCGTCCGGCGAAAAAGAACCCAATCCAGGAATAGCTAGAGCAGGGGTTTCCTTTTAAATCTCCACCCCAACAGTATAGATCTGGTCTGAAATTTTGGGCTTAACACAGGAAGAAGAAAAGTGCCAGCGGGGAGCTACAATTTTGGCCGAGACATAACTCATACAGTTCTGATGATTACCTTCCATCTTGGTTTCTACAACCTTACCAAAGAGGCCCCCTAGCGCCTCCACCGTTGAGACAGCCCAGGCGTGTAGTGGGATACTGAAGAAGTGAACCCAAAAAGCCTCCTCTCCCTGAATGAATTCCTTTTTCCATGGTGAGAGGGAGAGCAACTGATTGTCCAAAGCCTCAGATCCCTTACCATGAATCTGTAATGCTTGAGACTCAGATTCAAACATAAAGAGAACTTCATTCGTCGCCAATACGGAGGGCAATGTAAAAATGGGATTCCTCAGGACGCTTGTGCCCAGTTCCAGAGCTCCTGTAAGGTTTCATTAGGGTTCTTCGCTCTCCCTATTAAGCAAGCTCTAAGGGAGCCCATACGTTTCTCCACTTCCCTACCCGTGATAGATAAAGATGGAAACCCTGAATTATTATGACGGAGGATTTTACCCGAATCAGGCCAAGGGTCATCCTCGCCACCATCGAGGACTTCCCAAGAGACCATCAAAATATGGCAACAATGTATCAAGTTCATAGAGGATTCACCCTTTGTGATGAGTTCAGTCATCAAATAGTGAGAGAAAACCCACATTTCAAAACAGAAATGAGAGAACACCCGCTTGATGTGCGCCAAGTTCCTCTCTATACAAGAGAGTTTAGCAGGGGTTATGCACTCTGCAATTGAAGAGCATAAAGAATTTGAAAGTTCACTCTCCCAGTGGGAGAAATTGAATAGAGGTTAAAGCTCCTTCCCAAACTAAAAGGAGAGGCAGAACTACATTATGTTCGGAGACGGTTATTTCTCTTATGTTGGTTGAGACCCACTAGAGAGTGGTTGCAGTGGCATTTAAATCACCGTCGCAAACAGATACACACCATTTAAAAAAAAAACAAACAGATACACATCTTTTTTCTTGGTAGGTAAGCTGGGATCGAACCTGCGACCTCAAGGTTGAGAAAATAAGACTCAACCATTGAGCTACAGGTCCAACCCCAAACAGATACACGTTTGTCCTAAGAGTCTCCATTCACTGTTGAGAGTTTACGCCCCTCTCAGAGCCCAAGGATCCTCCCCAATTCTAAGTGTGTATTTGCACTTGCCCATGAATTTCTTGAAGTTTCATCTTAAATTTCCATTATTAGCACAGGTTTTCATATGTTTCCACGATTTTATAGGATTTCCACCAAAATTTCCAACCGAAAATGAAATGTTTCCGTTTCCATCATGCACGCTCCAGGTCTGATCGGTGATTTAACAAAGTGATGGGGACCAACCTAGGGCCCATATTTCAATTTTGAAGTGTCTTTGGGTGCCTTTTAAGTCCTATAAGTTATAAGGGGGGTAAACCGTCTTTTCCCACCAATATTACTTAGTTTCTTTAAGTTGTAATTGTTTAAAATGGGACCCACAAGTGTAATATGAAAATCTTAAGTGATAAGGGTATTCAAGTCATTTGGAATTAACCACATGTGTGTTGCAAGATTCTTTCCTAGTCTTTGCCCTAGCGGCCATATTAAACTTAATCCTCCAAGTAACCCAACCAATTTTGTTGCTCTTTCCTTCAAAAGCGTTGAGTTCCTTTCTTCCCAAATTTCCCATAGAATCCAAAGAACCTAACCTGCCCAACCACCAACTTTCATGAAATTCATGATCGAGTTAAATATAACCCAATGAATTCCAAACCAGTAAGCAACTGCGTGCCAAATTTTGAATGCCACTTGAAAGCGAAGGAACGTACACTGGGCCGTGTACATCTAGCCCTCCTCAAACCCCGCAATGGCGGGAGCCTCGTGCACTGCCCCCGCCCCCGCCTTTTGTTTTTTGAAAGTGAAGGAATGTGATCAATGGACTCCTTCGTACATTATAACACATAATGTACGTAATCACTGTCTGACTTGAAAGAAGAACATTGAACCCACAAGGGAAGACAACAAAAAACTTAGAACTCCATTCAATGAAAGAACTATCTCAACACAACCACACGTCCACTATATATATAGATTTCTTTTCCCTTCCTAACTACATTCAAACTTCTCTTCAAACTCAAACTCAAACTACTAATCTTGAACTTCTCTTTTTATCCAGAATCCTCTTCTTATTTAGAGTTAGGAATTCTGCTGTTATTAGAATTCATCCTACATCATGAGTCTATCCAATGTATTAATCTTTTTTAGCAAAACCATCCAACAAAAAGCTTGAATCGTGGTAGGAACCAAGGCCAACCAAACTTTTCTCCAAGGAAATGATGATGAGATGCTTGTGGAGAGATCTGAAAGTAAAATCACCCCTTGGGTCAGGGCCATAAACTGAGGGATCAATCTCCACATGAGACAAAATAACCTTCCACAATGAAAAGAAGCTTAATTAGACAATCAAATTAGCAATCCTCCAGGTTCCTACGCCCCCTTCTCTCCCCACAATAAACACACACAAACAACAAAATAAAAATTGCAATCATGTATGTGAATATTTATGAGAGAAAAAATTGCAATCATGTATTTTGGCAACTTCTTTAACATTCGAAATTTTAATGATAATTCCCCGACATTAAATGCTCTGGAAGTGGTGTATGAGTTGCCCCATAGCTAAAAAAAGATGTGAATGTATTTGGACGATCATCTTGCTCAGAGGCATAAATAGCAGTACAGGGGGGCGGGGGACATAAATAAATGAACAGATTTTTTTTTTAACAGTACAAGGGAAATTGTAAATAAAATGATAATTAAGGTGTCTGAAAGAGCCTCTAAAACCTTCCCTTTTGCTGATTGTTCTATGACTAAATTAATTAGTGATTGGATAAAAGTTTGTAAAGATTAATCTTGCCCCCAAAGAAATCAGTGCTCTTGGGTTGCTCCCCCTGATAAATTTTGATGGAAGTATCATGGTCTCTTCATTGAACACCGTGAAGATTTGTGATGGTGGTGGTGGTTTTAGGGGGGGGGGGGGGGTAGGTAATTTCAGATTCTAATGGAGATGTGATATTAACATACACAGGCCCATGTAGCGACAATCAAGAATGGAAATGTGATATTGGCGTACACAGGCCCATGTAGCAACAATCAAGAAATTGAGGCAGAGATGGCGGCAGCTTACACTAGGATACAATATCCAAGCAAATTCACCAATACCAAAGTTTGGACTGAGGGAGATTCCTTAAATACTATATTGTGCATCAAGAATGACAGTCCCCATGCTTGGAGATATAGATACTTATTTAGTGATATGAAAAGTTGCCTGTCATTATAGAAAGATTGTTCAATCATTCACATTCAACATGAAGGAAATTCTAGCGCAGATTTTATGGCTAACTATGGTGCTAATTGTAGTGAATTAAGAGGTTGAGATGGGATGCCATATATGCAGTGCACGAATTTTTTTAGCTGTTTCAGCCTCTTTTGTATTAGTTTTCTTTTGCTGATGACAATTATTACTAGATTAAAAAAACATGGTAGCAAATTTCAGATTACATATAGAGTGTCTTTATTACGTGCTGAACGTATACTCATGGTTCCCTTTTATCATGAGTCGCTTTGTACTTTTTTTCTAGTAAACAAGTTCTTTCGCTCATTTAAGGTTGCAAGGAAAGAACATGCATTGAAGTAAACAAATAGTTACAAGAACAGAGAAGAAGATACATAACCCTTCAAAGGGGGAAAGACATCATATAAAGACACCCTCGACATACATTCCTTAGCTAAACACTTGGCTAACGCCATTACCAAATGGTTAATCTCATCATGGACGTATGACAACCTCAAAAAGCATGGCACCAAACTTTGTTAACTGATTAGCCCTGAGAAAGGCTATGAAAAAAAGCATCAAGTCATCTGATAAAGTTCTTGCAACTTTGTGAGGTAGGAATGCTGGGATTGATCCCGCAATCTCATGGCAGCAAGTTGCAACACAAAGCACCATCCAAGTTCCAACTGAGGTATGGGTTCAAGCCCATAAACTAAAATGGAAACAAAGATCTTGCTTCCATTTCATTAGGGTCTTTGGGATTAAATGGATTCAAGGCAGACAATCTAATCTCCCCACTATCATCTCTTATGACATCATCTACACATGTACCCGATAGACTGATGGTCATGGCTCCTCAAAGTAACATCAAAATCATGTGTCAGAGAACTTGATGTTAAATATTTTAAAAACCTTCAAAACCCCTACCCCATTAAAATATATAGTTTTATGATTCTATTCTATTAAATTAACCACGGCATTATTACAATATGAGTTTTAAGTCCAAGTTATGACTACCTTGTTAATAATTAAAAGAAATCAAGCAGAAAAAGGATCTAATGAGTAACTGCGGCATGGACTACCTTGTTTATAATTAAAAGAAATCAAGAAGATCAAGGATCTAACGATCTAAAATTCATAATAGCTACTTAACTGAGAAGTTGGCCATCCTAGAACATGTTGGATGTCAAGCAAGCAAATAAATAAACAAATAAAATGAAACACAAGGAAATTTAGATAAGATAATTATACATCATAGAAACATAAAGAAAAATGTATAATTAATTTAAAGCAGATCAGAAAGCCTTCAACTTAAAGTTTAAAATCATCCCTGATACTCACATCAAGTAGTAGCGCAAAAATTTAACTATCTGTCCATCAAAGCAACCACATTTCCAAAACATTTTAGGAATAAATGTGTTTCAATATAAGAAATCCCACTGATATGGTAGCACAAATCACAATGTTGTTCCACAACCAATGATCCAATCATATAATAAATGGATGTGCTATTCAACTATAACTGTTTCTGGAACTAGAATTTAAAAAAACAAAAAAAAAGTCATTCAGAAAAGCAGACATACCATTCCTCTTCGCTTCCCGTCTTTGAAAATTGTAAAAATCTAAAGCAACTTTACTTTTCTTTTTGCCCATTTTATCCACCACAACAGCTTGGGCAACGGAGCCTACGGTTATTCCACTTTCAGAATCTGTTGTTTTTTTCCTTCCTTTATGATGTACCACAACAGTCCATCCCCCTTCTGCAGCAAGTGCTTCCCTCTCATTCCTCACCTATAAAATTCAGAGCAGAACAAATGAATGCAAAATCAAGGGCAAAGAATCAAACACTACAAAAACTGTTATATTTCGGCGAACTCATGCACATTGCTAGGAATAGGATCATGGCACTCCTAAGGAAATATAGACAATTGGATGCATTTATATACATATTTATAAAGAGATAACCAGATGTACAGAGTGTGTGTGTGTGTGTGTGTGTGTGCAATATTTGAGAAAAGCGTTCCTGCGCTGCAGCGCAGGGAGCTTAATTGCGCTTTAGTGGTTTATAAAGCCTCCTATTGGTTCGTATAGCGGGTCCCCCTTTGAAACGTATAGCGGGTCCACAAGAAAGGAACCAATGGGAGGCTTTATAAACCACTAAAGCGCAGTTAAGCTCCCTGCGCTGCAGCGTAGGAACGCTTTTCTCATAATATTTATATATTTGAATGGCACCGGATGTACATTATATTCCTACCAAAAAAGCAGAAAAACACACAAGCACATAAGAGGCATATGTCTACCAGAGGAAAGAGAGCATACATATACACATAAATATGTGCTTCTGAACAAGGGCGCCACACAATAATGGTCACTTGGGTTTTTTTGTAATAACCGACTATAGCGTATTTCTCATAGGTGTCACAGAAAATGCAAAAAGTAATGTGTGTGTGTGTGTGTGTGTGTGTGTGTGTGAGAGAGAGAGAGAGAGAGAGAGAGAGAGAGAGAGAGAGGCAGAAAAAGACATTTACCTTTTCCTCTTGTGTCTCATGAGACGTTATATAATCATCAATTCTTTGCTGCAGTATCTCCAAGCCAGGTCTACCTTTACGGTATTCAGTGAGCCATTCTATTAAAAATAACAATTAGTAAACTAACAATCCCTGTAATAAGGGAAGATAAAAGTATAAACATTAGTAAAAGATCAATTGAATCGGGCATGGACTTCTTATGCAGAAATTCTAGAATGATGCCGACCACCACCTTGTCAAAAATAAATAAATAAAACTAAAGGACCCCTTGAAGTCACACCCACATTTATATTCCTCAAAGGCAATCCCAGCACATGCTCACCCTCCATGGAAAGCAATACATGAAACTCATGCCAGGCCAATGAATGGTGATACAAGTTTGCACATATGTAAAGAGACACTCATTTGAATTCCTTTTGCAAGCAAAGATAGGCACAAGCACAACCTAATATTGGCTGTACTCATTTCAAGAAAAGGTTAGAGACTGAATTCTAACTTAAGTCAAACTGGGCCTCCATAAAGAGGATGAGAGCAAAGCAACAAAATAATAAAATCACCATTAATAATTATATTTTTTTGAATGCTATAATCCTTTTCTTGAATAATTATATATATAATCATTAACGATATATATAATTATTCATGATATATATATATATATATATATATATATATATATATATATATAGAGAGAGAGAGAGAGAGAGAGAACGGTTCCTACACATATGCGTAGAGAGTTCTCTACACACTAGCTTAAAATACAGTGGGGGCCCACATTGTTTGGGTGATCCAAGCCATCCATTTTAAAGGCCCTCACATAGATAGGGTGTCTACAAAAAATCAGATCCATAGGATCATCCCAACCCTATGATTTGTGGAGGTAAAATGGATGTCTTTAAACCTTTACAGATTAGTCCATTTTTTGCCTCCACAGTTCGAATGGTTAGGATGATCCTATGGATCTGATTTTTTGTGGACACCCTATCTATGTGAGGGCCTTAAAAATGAATGGTTTGGATTACCCAAATAATGTGGCCCCCACTGTATTTTAAGCTAGTGTGTAGATAAGTTATCTACACATATGTGTAGGAACCGTTTTCTCATATATATATATATATATTAGTTTTTTAATGAAATCTAAGATTTATTAAACTGAGATGTAGTGTTGGATGTAGAAAACAACTAGTTTTGGATGTCGAAGAGACCTAGGTGAGCAAATAAGTTTAGCATTTGCTACAACTAGTGCTGGATGTAGAAAATAATTAGATTAATTTAACTGGTTTTTCACCCACTGTTTTCTTGTCATTCTCGTCTCCTTTTACGTTTTCTTCTTTCCATTTTTTGAGCTAGAGACATTTTAAACCATCTCTTTGGATTGGGGTTTTTTTGCTATACATTTTGCTAACCATGAATAAAAACTGATTATGAAAAATAATTATAAGCATATGGTTAATGGCATATGTTCCATTTACAACAACATTTTTCAAAAAGAGACCTAGATGAGCAAATAAGTTAAGCATTTGCTACATATACCTGCCACTCTAATTCCTCATCTAACACACATGACAATATACCATTTGGAATACCACATAACAAATAAGTAGCTCGGGAGGGTACGCACACACACAGACAAGAAGAGAGGAAAAAAAAAGAAACAAAAATGTCCCAACACTAAGAAGAATATTCCATACTTTTCATTCCTTTGGACCAGTCTTCATCTCCTGAAGAGAGATGATAAACCCCATCTTCTTCAACTTCAATTTTCTTTATCACTGGCTTCGTTTCTTTTTCTGATGTAAGCTGATTATTCCTTTTACTTTTTCCAGCTTTCATGGATTTATCCGCTAGCACTACCAAAGAGACAAAACAAAAACAATCATTCAATTGCAGAATCTCCTGAAAATACAAATTTCGGACCGAAATTTCGGATTTTGGTGGGGACCAAAACCGAAATTTCGGATTTTGGTGGGGACCAAAACCGAAATTTCCCGAAATTTCGAGAAAATGGCATTTAAAAAAAAAAAAAAATGTTCCAAAATTTCGGTCCGAAAGTTTGGAATTTCAGTCCCAAATTTCGAAGCTTAATACCAAATTTCGGTGGGGTCCGAAATAGGTACCGAAACCGAAATTTAAAACCTTGGTTAAAACGTACAGTGCATGAAAACGAAAGTTTCATGATCAACATAAGTGACAACAATAGTATAAAATGAATGGCAATCATCTAAGGTCCATCACCGATGACAGAGACTTGGTGAAACAACATATAAATATTGGAATTTTTTCAGCAAAAGGAATTTACAAAGAATGACTTACAGCAGGAACAGTCATGACTTCCAAGAGCCCAACTTATTTACCAGCACAAAGAATTTTTTTTAGTGGAATTATCAGCACAAAGACTTCCCATATGGAATTCAATGTACGGCTCTTTGCAAATTCATCAGTTATTTGCTAAGTAAATCTCATGATATAGAGGTCCAATCTTCCTCATCTTTCCACAAAATTTTATACTGCTGTTCATCCGATCACAGGGTAATCACTCAAAATATACATCAATAAAGTTTAAATTAGAAGATGCCAATAACTGGTAGACATATAACCTCACGCCAAGCATTTGACTAACCAATTAAAAGCATCGACCTCTGGAGAGTTAATGGATCTAAAAGAGAAGATTTCTTAGAGCAAAAAAAGGACCATTTTGGGGCGATTCATGTCAGTTGGAAAATCCTTTGCGTGGCAACCACAAGCTTGTGGTTCATGCCAGCTTACCCACCAAAAAAGGACAATTTCTCACAATATATTAACAGACCAATCCTTCTATAAAATATGAAATAGGGATTACAAATATTTGATAAAATAAAAGTTCGTTTCATTGAAATATAATAAAATGATCTAATATAAAGAAGTAAAATCCTTCTCCTGATTCATAAGATGTAAAGGGAAATTTCCAAACTCTGTAAAGTGATAAATAAGCTATACTTACATTTTAGCCCATTTGAACCACCATTGCCATCTTCAACATCAACTTCTCTTCTCTTCTCCTTCTTCCTTTTCTTCTTCGATGACAATGTACTATTTTTCTTTCCTCCGTCCACTTCGCTCGACTTATCCTCTGGAAGCAGCAAAGAGCAAGAGCACACAATCAAGAAAATATTCCACTCGACCATCAAAATAGTATAGAGTACCGGTGCCATTCATTTGTGATTTGACCACTATTGTTAAACCTCCAATCCAAGATTCAAATTATATGGCTCAGTTAAAAATGATTCAAATTCAATTTGAATCCAATTTAAAAAAAAAATAACAAAACAAAAAAGATAGAAAAAACATGCAAAGCATCACCTTCTCTTAAAAATCGATCAAGGTACAGTGTTGTGATTGTTTAAGATTTTGACGTTGATTATCAAGCAAAACATTAAAGAAATATTTAGCATTACACGAACAAAGGCGTGATTTTAAGAAATTAAAACAATACCTTTTGTGTATGTCTCGCTGTCTTCGTTCTCAGAATGAATCTGATAAGCTTCTGATGATTGGATGAAATTCCCATTTTCTATTGACTTCCTCTTCTTTGATTTCATTGCTTCCTTCTTGCTACTTTTACTTAATTTTCTTGACGCCTTATCTAATAATAACAGAAAGAAAAACAAAAACAAAAACAACCATGAATAAGGCATCCAAGGACAAGCCAAAAGGGTTGAAAACACTATAACTCATGGATTGTAGATTTTCCATGATGAGAAAAGGGAAAATTCCAAAATCTGAAAAGTAATAATTAATAAATAAGCTCAATTTGCTGCCGCTATTTTATTAAAAACATTATCCAAATTCCAACCCACGATCTGCAACAAAAATACCGTAGGCTTCAACTTAAGGCATTGGAATACAAAACGAGAAAATACATTCAATGATTACAATACAAACTATACTACCTTCACTTCAAGTTTAGGCATTGGAATGCAAAACGAGAACATAATGTGTTCAATGCTTAAAATCTATATTACATACCTTTTAGCTCATTTGAGCCATCATTGCCCTCTTCAACATCAACTTCTCTTCCGTTCTCCTTCTTCCTTTTTTTCTTCGACAACAATGTACTGTTTTTCTTTCTTCTGTCTGCTTCGCTCAACTTTTCCTCTAGAAGCAGCAAAGAGCAAGAGCACACATTCAAGACAATATTCCACTTGACCGTCAAAACAGTTTAGGCCTGCTCGTTTAAGATTTTGCCCAGTGTTTAAAAACTCCTTGACTCGACAAGGAACTCGCCCGAGTCGACTCCTTTTTACCTCGGCTGCATTCCGCGTTTCACCACATCCGCGTTCCGCGTTTTGCCTTACAGAGTCAATAAACTCCTTTGACACTCCCGAGTTATGACCTTGTCAACCGTGTTAACCGCGTTCTTGGCCGCGTCCGCGCCGAGTCAACAAGGATTTTTCTTGGCCGCGTTCCGCGTCAAATCCGCGTTTTTAAACACTGATTTTGCCAACCAATTGTAAGTCCAAAACCAAATATTGGACTCAAAATTACATTTAGGCCCTATCCGTTTAAGATTATAACAACCGATTGTGAGTGCTGAACAGATTATTGGACTCAAATTTAAACATAAGTTTGAGTCCAATAATAGGTTTCGGACGGACAATAGGCTGTCATAATCTAAAATGAACAGGTCCAATAATTGGTATTAGACTGACAATAGGTTGTCATAATCTCAAAGATTGTTAAGCCCAACCGATTATTGGACTCAAAATTAAACATAATTCGGAGTCAAATAATTGGTTTGGGGGCTAACAATCAGTTATCACAATCTGAAACGAACAGGGCTTTAGAGCACAGCTGCCATTCATTTGACCACTATTGTTAAACCTCAAATCCAAGATTCAAATTACATGATTCAGTTAGAAATGATTCAAAATCCAATTTGATTCCCATTTGAAAAAAAAAAAAAAAAAAGGAAATCGAAAAACAAGCAAAACAGTACATTCCCTAAAAAAAAAAAAATCAACCACAGTACTTTGCTATGATTGGTAAAGATTTCGAAGTTAGTTATCAAGCAAAGCATTAAAGAAATATTTAGCAATGGGTGAACAATGAGGTGATTTTAAGAAATTAAAACAATACCTTTTGCGTAAGTCTGGCTTTCTTCGTTCTCAGAGCGAATCTGATCAGCTTCAGCAGATTGAGAGAAATCCCCATTTTCTATTGACTTTCTCTTCTTTAATTTCATTGCAACCTTTTTACTACTTTTACCTAATTTTCTTGACATGTTATCTACCAGTATCAGGAACAAAAAAAAAAATTCATGAGAAACATATATTGAAGGAGTAGTCTTACCCATTACAAAGAGACGATGGAAAATTTTCACCCTGAAAAAACTATGAGACGAACTGTGCTTCCGAGGACTGGTTAGGGTTTATTTGTTGGAAGTTGGAACGGGAAGGCTTGCGGGGGGCTGTCTCAAGTAAAAAGATAGGGGCGGATATATAACTTGGTGTGTGGAGTTTTTACATGGTGTAAGCGCTTATGGTCCCGTATTTTCAAAAAGTACTGTAAGGACGACACTACAGGATGATCCAAACCGTCCATATACGTAAATAGGTTCTGCCACAAAAATAGGATGATCCCAACTCTCCGATCTATAGACGAACTGCATATTATGAAAACCGCTATAGATCAGAGGGCTAGGATCATCTTTAAGGGCTCACACCATATTAAGAGTCTGCTGTTGGACCTACACTTGACTTTACGGTCGGGCACCGTATAATTTCTCTCCAGGACCCATCAATTGATTTAAACCATTCATTCGTTGGCCCCGGCATCGTGACTCAAAAGACAAAATAAACGAATGGTTTAGATCATCCAAATTTTGTGCGCCTTAAGTGATGGGCCCCACCATTTTGGTCCAATCAGACCCTAGATTCGTATAAGCTTTACACCTCCATTCCGTACGAAAATTTGACCTAAAACGAGGAATACACTAAAACCCTAATTTCCAAAGCCTGCTAATATTTGCACTACCATTTTTTTGATAATTGCAATAACTCACCTTGTCTGTTAATTTTAACCAACTGTCAATAATAATTATCACAATCGAAAAAAGCTGTGAGAAGCAAATTAATAAAGAAAAGACAAGATGAGTTAGTGCAACTATCAAAACAAGTTAGAGACCTTTCCACTTCTTCGACTTAAACCCTTTTGCTCTGTTTCCTGGAGGTGGAAAAAGAGAAGAAGATGGGAAGTGATACCGAAGCAGAGAAATCTCACAAGGAAAAGAAGAAGATAATGGCACTCGCTCCTATAGCCAAACCTCTTGCAGGAAAGAAGCTCTGTAAGAGAACTCTCAAGCTCGTCAGGATAGGTATATGTTGGGTTTTCCTTCTTTTTTTTCATCTTTTCATTTGGGTGTTCGTTTGTTTCCTATATATGTTTTCATATTGGATGAAAAGATGGTGTTTGCTTTCTGTAATCTTTTGGGGTTTTTGTAAATTTATGATTTTGAGTTCTAAGTTTCAGTGTTAAACTGCTCTCCTAGTTGTGAAAGAGATATGGCATTACTGAGTCACCTTTCACTACTAAACTATCTCATTAATTCTATAGAAAAGAGGAAGACCTTCTATGGGAGTTCAAATCTTCGCCTCATTTGTATGTCTAATACGCAAAGACCCAAATGAGCCATTTCAACCCCACCTACTTATTTTTCTTCTTTAGATTAGAATAAATCTTAGGGGCCGTTTGGATACATGGGATTTAGAATCTTGGATTTCCTCAAAATCCTGGATGGGAGACAGGAGAAGAAGGAGACCGACCGTTTCGCTTTTCTTTAGAATCTTTGATTTTAAGTAAGAAATACGGGTTCGGAAATCTCTCCCCCATCCTGAGATTTCTAAAACCTGGAAACATGGGATGATCTCATACTCTCTTGCTGACGGAAAGAAAGGCGAGAAATCAGAAAACGACGGTTGGTCTCCTTCTTCTCTCATCTCTCATCTACGATTTTGAGGAAATCTAATATTCTAAAATCTGTGCATCCAAATGGCCCCTTAGTGTTTGGGTTTTGATTTTCTAGCATTTCTTTTGACATGGTTGTTCCGTTTCTCAGCATTCTCACTATTTGTTGTTACTATGGTTTTGTGTTTTGCGTTTTCAGCTTCTGAATCCAAGTGTTTGAAAAGAGGAGTGAAGGAAGTGGTTAAGAGCATTCGGCGTGGTAACAAAGGGTTAGGTTTCTCATCCTATCAAAGAAATCCATCTTTTTTTATTTATATTCATTTCTTTTGACATGTGATGTGGGTGATTGAGTCCGGTCATCTGCTTGGCCACCATGAGATTACTAATCAGATGATCCTTATCACAAGCTTAGCTCCAAAATATGAAAATCATTTTTATCTATATATAATGGTGATTCGTATTCCAATGAAGCTGAAGTAGTTGAGCTCCTTGTGTCTCTTTGTATTTTCAAAGAGGAGTTCTCTCGTCCACTTTGCACGGAAGTTGATTCTCCTAACATTATATCGTGGGCGTCTAACAAGCACAAAGCAGGGCAGTGACTTCTATCCCCATCTAATTTGACAAATAATGTGTAAACTACAAAAAAGAAATTAGCAGTAACTTACTAGCGAAATCTATGTGCTAAAAAACTGATGTAGGAATAAGAAAGGTGGAGAGGCAAAGTATTTCATCTCTTGCAGTCAGCATATTCTGATAATCACGCTTTTCACTTATGATTTTGTTTCGCCTATTTCTCCTCGCCAATTCTTTTGATTCCAGATTAGATAAATTTGAAAATTTACTGCATGTATGTGTTTTTTGGTAATTTTCCTGTATTTTACATACCGAATAACTGTTCAAGTTCAAGTACTGAGATGTTTTTTGGTGCGTTCAGACTGTGTGTAATAGCTGGAAACATTTCTCCAATTGACGTGATCACGCATGTCCCCATCTTATGTGAAGAATCTGAAGTCCCGTATATATACGTCCCCTCAAAGGAGGTAAGTTGGGATCTTTTGTGTTGACATTTTTCTATGTGCTCTTTATGTGTGGGGAGTAAGGATTTGAAACATTGAATATTGGGCACCCAAAACCATGACAGCCTACATCAGTACTGCCTTAATGAAAAGCTTGAATTCATTTTGTTTTATATATTTGCTTTGGGGTTTTGATATATCTTAACCTTTGTTCTATGTTTTTGTGCTTATTTCTTTATCATTATGCTTTTGAACATGATAATACATCTGTATTCTCTGCAAATATTTGTTGTTGTTGTTTTTTAACGTAAAAACTAACTCTACTAAGCCCTCGTGTCCCATCATTTTCTTCAGAAGAGTCATCAGTACCTGTCATACTCAAAAACTAATGGTTTTGTTCACCTTATTTGCTTCTACCATTCTTTAGTTGGTGTTTGGTTAATATATCTTGGATGATGGTAAATTCACACCCCCTGTTGGATGATTCACATCCCTTTAACATGAATTGACGTCATAAAGCGTTAAAGGCTGACTCTTTTTGACGCTTTGTTGACGTCAATTCACCTTGAAGGGGTGCGAATCATCCTACAGGGGGCGCGAATTTATCTTCTCCCTATTTCTTTTTTCTTTTTTAATTTTCTATATATGTATATCATATTGCTCGTTGGCTGTATATATTTATTCATGAAGATACTTAGGAGTTGTTTGGATACGCGGATTTTAGAATCTTGGATTTCCTCAAAATCGTAGATGGGAGACGAGAGAAGGAGACCAGACGTCATTTTCTGATTTCTCGCCCTTCTTTCCGTCCGCAAGAGAGTAGGAGATCATCCCATGTTTTCAGGTTTTAGAAATCTCAGGATGGGGGAGAGATTTTTAAAACCTGGATTTCTTACTTAAAATCCAAGATTCTAAAGAGCAACGAAACGGATTGTCTCCTCTCGTCTCCCATCCAGGATTTTGAGGAAATCCAAGATTCTAAAATCCGTGTATCAAAACGGCCCCTTAATGTTTCAAGAACTTGCTTACTCACTTGGAATTTAGCTGGAACAACTCGGTTTGGCCAGTTGCTGTGTATCAAGTCAGAACTACAACCTTCTGACAATCAGCCAACTACTATAATTGGTTCTTTTCTCATTGTCTCGACCAATGTGGACTGGTTTATGGGTTGACTCGAAGTTTTTGGGCATTGGATGGTATGACACTACTGTTATGAAGTTAAATGCATTACTGTTGGAAAGAAGTCCATTGCTCAAATGGTTAGGATTGCCCAATGGAGGTGACTTTTGGGTGTGGCCCATTTGAAGTGAGGCAGACTGTTGGACTTCTTTCCACAGCCAAATGTCACCTCCATTGGACAATCCTAACCATTCGAGCAATGGACTTCTTTCCTTTAAATGCAAACTGTTTGTCGATTTTGTTAAACTGTCCATTGCAGTCCACTTTTCAGACTGTTGGACAGTTAGGAATGTCCAATTTGTACGATATCTAGCCAATGACCCATCCACAGTGGGGCCTATCGTGACTGTTTCTGATCATTATACGTGTATAGGGAGAGCCACAATTGAGAAGGTCTCACAAGCTCCAAACAGCCCAAACCAGTCCTCATTCATTAAACATTGAATAAGAGCATGTTAGAGTTAGCACTAACCATTGAAGCAAGTGCATGTTTGCTGAGAGTGGTAAACTAAGCTGACATTGTGTGTCAGCTTAGTAATCCGATGGATGGATGGGAGTTTCTCTTACACTTCTAGATTTACGGATATGATCGAGAAGATCCAGGATCAGGTGCAGGGGTAGCCAGTTCGTTTCCAGCATTTTAGAGATTTGATAACTCTGAAGCGGATTGGCTCGCTCGAACTGGGGTTGCCCGGGCTACATTGGAGTTTTTTGACGCGTCTCCCCACTTGTTTTTGTCTTCTTTGTTCTTCTGCTATGTAACTTTGTATTTCTCCTGTTGTATGGACCAGCTCGATCGCTTTCTTTTTTTTTAATAAAAATCTATCATTTTAAAGAAAAAAAACTGAGCTGACAGTGTGTGTCTGTCGTTCCTTTTCAGGATCTTGCCACCGCAGGAGCCACGAAGAGGCCTACATGCTGTGTTTTGGTGCAAACCAAACCTAACAAGGGGGAGTTAGGCCAGGAGGAAGAGGAGAAATTGAAGGCAGATTACACCCAAGTTGTATCAGATGTGAAGGAACTCGCATCCTCCCTTTTTTGAAGAGTTAACCCAATTCCATTGCCTTGTAATGTTTGCTGTAGATGCACCTATTTTGGTATATACCCAGGCATTTACATGTCAGTGGGTGGAAGCCTGTGTTCTTTCTTGCAGGGGAACAGAAGCTCTTTTGTTTACTATTCATACATGGAAACTGAATCTAGTTTTCTAGTTGTTTTTGTATTGAGTAGTTAAAATCATCACAAACTTTAGAGTACAGAAATGACATTGAAATATTTGAGTATAACTGTGAGAATATAATATTATCTTGTCTTACTGGGCCCATCTGATTATCGATTCTTTGTTATATTTTTCTGTTTAATAAGTAACTGTGGTTATTAATCTAGTTTCAAAATTCCTCAAATTACTAAAAAAATCTTAAAAATAATGCCCCATTCCAAACTTTAAAAAATTCCTGATTAATCCAAATTTTCCAAATTAAATGAATACTTCATGGATGATGTGATGTATTGTTTCTTAATATCTTTAATTTCAACAGCAAACTAAAAGGAAGATTGCGAAGATTAGTAATCGGATGATCCTTAACACAAGGTTAGCTCCATATATCACAAGCTTAGCTCCAAAATATGAAAAACATTTTTATCTATATATAATTGGAAAATTGGGTGTCCCCAAGGTTATCTAGCCGCTTGATGCTGGCATTCTTCTTTAAAGCTTCAACTATTAAATACCTAAACAATATATGATTCCAGCTGCTGATAATGGCACTACCATATTTTAATAATTGCACAAACTCAGCTTGCCTTTTCTTTTTAAATTGGCTTCTGAGAGCTTTTTGGGAACTGTAGTAACCTTTGACGGCCGTTTAAATAGTCAAAGAGGTAGTATTCTGATTCCTCGAGGGGTGCAACTTGGGTCGGGCTCAAGTTGGGTCGGCATTTCCTTGCGTTGGGTTGGGTAAGGAAAAGCCAGCCCGCCCAACCCGAACCTGACCTGTGTCCTCTATTTTTATCTTGATTTTGTGTGGGTTATTGTATTTTTATGTTTGGCCCAAGGCGAACCTGAACCAACTCAACTCAACCTGGCCCGATTTCAGGTTAGATGGGTAGGATTAGGGTTCAGAGATTTAGAGGTGGGTTGGGTTAGGGCTGACCATCGTCAACCCGAGGGTGGGGTTGGTTAGGGTTAGGGTTGAGGGAATGCTATCTCGGGTTGGGTTAGAGTTGGCCTCAACCCGATCTAAGTTGCACCCCTAGGTTCCTCCTGATTGGAATAAAATTTTAATTAAAATATTTTGAATTAATTTTTTTCATATCATTTATAGGGGAATTGAAACAGGAATTGGGATAGGATGCTGATGGAGATACTTCCTTCTGGCAATCCAAACCTAAACCCAGCCTTTTATGTTGGTAATGAAGTACTACAAACTTGCCCCACAAAAAACATTATAACAAAATCTAAGATAGTCAATTAATTCCAAGATTATCCTTAAAACAAGTAAATTTGAAATTAATTAAATTCTAAAGCATTCATAACTTATAAATTATTTACCATACAAATAAGACTCGAAATCAGACAAGCAAGGGACCAAAGAAGACTTAATTTATAACCATGCAGCCCTGGAAAAAAAATATTGGACTACATTCATTCATTCTTACCAAAGAATGCCTGCGTCGAAATAGAATTGCAAAGGCGGCTGGTGAATTGAACAACCAAGTTTTCCATGAAGAGTAAGCGTCGTTAGCAAACTGAAAATGCAATGTTTGTCCTCTCTGAGACAAGAAAACATCTGAAATTTTGGCATTTGTGCAACCGGAGCGCTCAGTTTCGGAACAGACCCTTGAACAAAATGATACCAATACCCCCTATTGCCAACGTGAGAATAAGGGGGTTTCTGCAAAAATCAACATCAGTTATGATGCTTTTGCCATGTGTTCTTCCTCGGCGATCCACCTCCTCGACCTTCTCATGCAGAAAACTGCTGAGGTTATCTAATTGATGAATGAGTTGACGTTGACCCCGTGCAATGACTGCAATCTATTTATGACAAATTTCACAAAAACAAAGGACTAGATTAAAATAGATTTTTGGGTAGAATAGCAGATTAAATTAGATTATGCGTAGAATAGCAGACTAAAATAGAAAACAAAGGACTATGAGCTGACATAAATGAAAAGGACAGAATGGTATACATCTTCCAATAACTGAGATTCCTTGGCCAATTGGGTAGAAGATGATGAATTTGGTATTAGGGATCCAGCCAAGGTACCATTGCTTAAACCAGACACGAAAAGAGAAGTAGGTGCAGATCCGTTACAAACTTCAGCTTGCTGAGCGAGGTTTTGTTGGCTAGTAGAAGATTTCCCAATGCTGAACTTGGAATTCAGTTCTTCGATATGGGATGTGAATTCATCCATCCTCTCATTCAGTGTGGCTATCTGCTCTGAGAGTTGAGTAATGACTCCCTAAAAAGATAAGAAATAAAAGAGCGGGGAAAACGTTAAGAACTTCAGATGGGAGTTGCTACAATACAAGTATTCTGTATGTTGTTTACAACCACCTAAGAGTGTCAAGAGCCCGAGATTTGATGGTTGAGAGCAATGTCAAGAAAGATTTCCAATTGTGTTTCAATGTCATAAGATGATTTCAGTATTGTAGAATAACTTAAAAGTGTCGTTTCTTGAGTTGCACAAACTCACCTGGTTTGCAAGCATTGCAGGCGATTCTGGGGTTCTTCCATCAAACCTTCGATTGCTGACAGCAAGCTTGGTTAGGTTGGTTAGCTTCTTGTCCCCTTGCATCGAATAGGAACGTGAAAAACTGCTTCAAAATATACCACACCGACCAAGCCAGAAATCAGTCATATGAACTTTCATTACCATTCAACCATACATACATATAGACCACATCTACTGCTACAATATCTCTATACTGCTGCTCCAATGATATTCCGATTCCCTAATGACCTAGCAAAATCCCTACCCTCTTCTTAGCTTCCATTTCCAAAATCTTAGTAGGATCCAACTATCTTCTTCTAAAAAATCAACTGCTTTCATTTCTTTTCAACAAACATCTCATTGGCTAATGGAGGAATGGGATCAGAAACAAATACCTCTTCATATTCTTAGCTCTCTCGGCAACCCTATCTGCAGAGGCTCGGGAAAGTGCTTCTTTGGGGCTTGAAACCAAATCTTCATCTATACTGAGCTTTGTCATCAAATCATCTGGTAATGCCTGTGTACCAATCATATTAGATTAGAACAATTTACTATATGGAAATAGGGAATGAAATATTCAGCTTAAGGTGGCAAACTCAAAAGGTGCCATACCATAACTTCATTTACAAGTTTTTCCAGCTGAATCTGCTCTATATAAGTACGAGGAATATATGAACCCTCCAAACCCAATTTCTCTGCTAGGATTTTTACAGCTGAACGATCTCTTCCTTGCACCTTTCGCCAACATCAATACAAATTAAAGACAGTGCTAAAATTAGTGAATAAAACTACTGGCAGATTCATTCCATACGCCAATAAAATTCATTCATAAATGATATAGTTTGCCAAGCAATTTAAATGTATAAGCTAAATAGGAAATAAGTCATTTTTTCAAGTTATATAAGAAATTAGCTTTCTTGAACATATGCCCCTATTTTTAATAATATGCAGAATGCACTTTAACTTTTAAGTAGTAACAAAGTAATATGGTTTGCCAGGCAATTTAAATATAGAAGCTAAACAAGAAATAGGTCTTTTTTTCAAGCTATATAAGAAATGAGCTTTCTTGAATATATGCCCCTATTTTAATAATATGCAAAATGCACTTAACTTTTAAGTAGTAACAAAGTACACTCTTATACTTAAAATATGGATTACTAGTATGCTTCCAACCAAATTTTGAGAATTCAGCAATAAATAATTGCTTCAATCAATAGATTGACAGGGAAACATATTGTAAGCCCAATGGTTTCCACCTTGGCATTCCCATCTTATTTTGATGATTCCAATACACAAGTGATTTATGATCACTAATGTGTTTGATTGTCTAAGTTGTAGATCACATTGGTGCTAAGACAACATTGCTTGGATTGAGGCCAAGAAGATCTCATTGGACCACATCATGAAGGCCAAAGACATCGAAGTCCAAGACAAATGAAGACTTGAAGAATCCATTGAAGACCAAAGTCATATTTAGATTGTAAAAGATCCAATCTTAGTTTTAGATTTTAGAGGCATAATTAAGTAAATAAACAAACACCATAAATATATAAGTGATTGACTTTGTGGAGTTCCAACACCTTGGAACCCTCATAGCAATCCCAACTTGGTGTTAAGTTGGAAGCCTAAAAACAAGAAATGAAAATCTGCATGAAATAGGCTTCTCGGAACTCCGAGAGAAATTCTCAGAACTCCGAGAAATTGTCCAGTAGACTTTTTTCCAACTTCTGTTTGTATTCTCGGAACTCCGAGAACACTACAACGGTCGGACTTTTAGCCGTTGCGAATTTTCCAGGAATTACAACAATGCCATTGAACGGTCATATTTAGTTTTTCCTATATATATGGGCATTCCAAACATTACAATGAGGAATCCTAACACTCTAAAACTCCATTTGAACATCCAAAGAGTGAATCAAACTTGATTAATGCCTCTCATCCTCTAAAGATTAGGATTTGGATCATAGGCTCAATTTGTACATCTTCTGCAATTCTTGTAAACCCTTGTGAGGGATTTTTGTTCTTTCTTTCTTACTCAAAGAACTTGTATTGGGCGAGTGTTCGGAGAAGTGTAGCCCACTCTCCGTGGTGAAGATTGCCACCAAGGTTAAAGGTAATCGGAATTTGTAATCGGCACCGATCTTCGCCGAAGTTAAGAAGATCACATAGTGAAGCCATCAACGGGTTTGGTTGGTGGAGTAGAGTAGGCCTCGCGTTTGGAGGACCGAACCACTTTAAATCCCGGGTGCAATCTCTCTTACTCTTGATCTTTATTTTGCATTTGCACTTTAGATTTAACTTGTGTGCTTGAATTTTATTGTTGATCTCTTAATTTCCAAAATTGGGTTTGAGTTTTCAAAAGAGTTAAAACTTGTTAGAAACCTAATTTTTCCCTCCTCATTTGTTGCCAATTCGGGATCACCCTTGGAATTTCACTTGGTATCAAAGCAAAGGCTCTTAAAAGATTTTCTTTTCTATAAATCTTTGGTAAATTTTTCTTTAAAAATTTCAAACAGGGGAAAGATCATAAGATCTTTGGCAACTTTCTAATTGTGAAATGGCGGATAGAAACGAAAGCGGACTTCCGGAGGGCCATTCCACAACTAGACTTCCCTTCTTTAATGGGTCCAATTATGGACATTGGAAGACAAGGATGCGCATCTATCTTCTTTCGATAGATGTGGAACTTTGGCACATTGTTGAAAATGGATACATGTTGCCTTCCAAACCATTTGAAGAATGGAATGTCGTAGAAAAAAGGCATGCAAATTTAAATTACAAAGCTATAAATTCTTTGTTTTGCGCCCTATCTACGGAGGAGTTTAATCGAGTTGTTCTTTTTGATTCCGCCAAGGTTATTTGGGATACACTTGCCGTTACCCATGAGGGAACATCTCAAGTTAAGGATTTCAAAATAAACTTGTTAAAGAGCAAATATGAAATGTTTAGAATGGATCAAAACGAAAGCATTTCCGAAATGTATACCTGTTTTTCTAAAATTTCTAATGAATTAGTAAATCTTGGTAAATCTTATCCTACTGATGAGCTTGTGAGTAAGTTGCTCAGGTCTCTTTCTCCATATTGGGATCCAAAGGTAACCGCCATACAAGAATCAAAGAATCTCAAGACGCTAACCATGGAGGAGCTTGTAGGATCTCTCATCACCCATGAGATGCTCCTCACTAGCCGACAAGAGGAGAAGAAGCCGAAAGAGAAAGAAAAAGAGAGTCGATCTCTAGCTCTAAAAGCCTCCAAAGCAAACTCATCATCCTCTAGCGAGGCGGATAGCGATGAAGAAGAAGCTTTAAGAAAATTTAAAAGCTTATGGAGAAAGAAACATAAAAAGGATAAAACGAAGAAGAAAATGAAGTAGAAGGAGGAATAAGATGCTATAATTGCAAGAAGACCGGACACAAAAGTCCGGATTGTCCTCTTCTCAAATCATCTTCATCAAAATACAAGGGAAAAAAGGAATGGAAGAAACATAAGGCTCTTGCCGCCGGATGGGATGCTACTAGCACCTCGGAAAAGAGTTCAAGCGAAGGGGAAGAAAAGAAAGATGATCTTTGCTTCATGGCACTCACCCATGAAGATGAGGTAAACTCTAACCCCTCGTGTTATTCATCTAGTAGTGATAGTGAAAAAATATCATATGATGAATTGTGCTCAACCTTGCACTCTCAAATTTCTAAAAATAA
Source organism: Tasmannia lanceolata (assembly GCF_043159265.1). Taxonomy (NCBI): domain Eukaryota; kingdom Viridiplantae; phylum Streptophyta; class Magnoliopsida; order Canellales; family Winteraceae; genus Tasmannia; species Tasmannia lanceolata. The sequence continues at coordinate 1,893,120 of NW_027518695.1, read as the reverse complement.
AGTTCAAAAGAAATCCATTTCAAAATTAGAAAATGAACTTAATTTTTTGAAAAATGAATCTTCTTCCAAATCTCAAGCACAACTTGAAAATTTTAAACTTGAGATTGAAACCCTTAAGGGTTGTTTGGATGAGAAAACTTGCCAAATTGCAAAACTCCAAGATGTGGCAAGCTCTTCCAAATCTTATGAAGATGAATTTAATTATTTTCTAAATCAAATAACCCATCTTCATAATGAAAATGAAAGGTTAAGATTATGTCTCCATGGATTCTTAAATGGTGACAAAATTATTACATAATCTTAAAGAAGACTAGTCAAAGACCTAAACATGCATATGATAGGACTAGCGTATCTAACCCTCATGTTAGATGCCATTATTGTAGAATAAATGGTCATTACCAATTCCAATGTGCATCTAAGATTAGGGATAATGGTGGAACCAAGAAATCTTGGGTTCCCAAAGCCCCCATATGATTATCTTCATATGTGCTTAGATTAGGGGCGTTTGCTCTAAAAATTGAATATCTTTCTATGGGTAAATTAAAATATCCCCTCTTATGTTGAATAAAAATTCTAAATAGGGGGAGTTCTAGGTTTGTCTTTTTTCTTGAAAAAGGGGGAGCTTTAAAGTGAATATTTCATCCCATTGTTTCTCTTTTACCCCAATCTTTTTTATTGATGCCAAAAGGGGAGAGAATTCTAGTGTAAGGAAAATATGTATGCTTTTATTGGAAAATCTCTTGTGCTTGTCATCATCAAAAAGGGGGAGATTGTAAGCCCAATGATTTCCACCTTGGCATTCCCATCTTATTTTGATGATTCCAATACACAAGTGATTTATTATCACTAATGTGTTTGATTGTCTAAGTTGTAGATCACATTGGTGCTAAGACAACATTGCTTGGATTGAGGCCAAGAAGATCTCATTGGACCACATCATGAAGGCCAAAGACATCGAAGTCCAAGACAAATGAAGACTTGAAGAATCCATTGAAGACCAAAGTCATATTTAGATTGTAAAAGATCCAATCTTAGTTTTAGATTTTAGAGGCATAATTAAGTAAATAAACAAACACCCTAAATATATAAGTGATTGACTTTGTGGAGTTCCAACACCTTGGAACCCTCATAGCAATCCCACTTTGGTGTTAAGTTGGAAGCCTAAAAACAAAAAATGAAAATCTGCATGAAATAGGCTTCTCGGAACTCCGAAAGAAATTCTCGGAACTCCGAGAAATGGTCTAGTAGACTTTTTTCCAACTTCTGTTTGTATTCCCGGAACTCCGAGATTTTTTCTCGGAACTCCGAGAAATATTCTCAGAACTCCGAGAACACTACAACGGTCAGATTTTTAGCCGTTGCGAATTTTCCAGGAATTACAACAATGCCATTGAACGGTCATATTTGGTTTTTCCTATATATATGGGCATTCCAAACATTACAATGAGGAATCCTAACACTCTAAAACTCCATTTGAACATCCAAAGAGTGAATCAAACTTGATTAATGCCTCTCATCCTCTAAAGATTAGGATTTGGATCATAGGCTCAATTTGTACATCTTCTGCAATTCTTGTAAACCCTTGTGAGGGATTTTTGTTCTTTCTTTCTTACTCAAAGAACTTGTATTGGGCGAGTGTTCGGAGAAGCGTAGCCCACTCTCCGTGGTGAAGATTGCCACCAAGGTTAAAGGTAATCGGAATTTGTAATCGGCACCGATCTTCGCCGAAGTTAAGAAGATCACATAGTGAAGCCATCAACGGGTTTGGTTGGTGGAGTGGAGTAGGGCTCGCGTTTAGAGGACCGAACCACTTTAAATCTCGGGTGCAATCTCTCTTACTCTTGCTCTTTATTTTGCATTTGCACTTTAGATTTAACTTGTGTGCTTGAATTTTATTGTTGATCTCTTAATTTCTAAAATTGGGTTTGAGTTTTCAAAAGAGTTAAAACTTGTTAGAAACCTAATTTTTCCCTCCTCATTTGTTGCCAATTCGGGACCACCCTTGGAATTTCACATATCATAAGATTTGTAACATTATCCTTTCCATTTTTTAACATCTCATCCATGGACTTCCATTCTCACATAACAAAGTATCACAATTTCTTAATAAAATATGGTGACTTATAGGATTTGCCAATTAGTCACTAATTATAGACACATTATGCTGTCATTTCTCTAATAACATGCATGGCCTAATGAATTCTTTTAAGCATAGTGAGAACATGTTTATTGCAAAAGTGCATAGATTCACTGGTGTTTCAGTAATACTTAGAGGGAAGGGTAAGGTTGTTTGCATTCTGCAAAATTAAGATTCTGGAAACTTCTTCCAGGTTATATACTGATATTAGTCAAAGAGAGAACTTATGTTTCGCTAGTCACTGAATCACATTGGATTAAACTAGAAGACTCTCCAAACAAGCATTGTAATTTGTAATACCCGGCCCAAATTGGGAATTTTAATTATTTATATATATATATATATATATATATATATTTTAATGGGTGTCATTATCAAATTAACAGGCAGCACTTAAGTATTTTTGAGGGTGTCCTTATCAAACTTACTATATATAGTAAGTCCGCACTTACTATAAATAGTGAGTCCGAACATACTATAAATAATAAGTCTGTTCTTACTATAAATAGTAAGTCCGAACTTACTATAAATAGTAAGTGGGCCCATGACTTTAATTAAAACCCAAAATCTATTAATTTCTTTAAATATCAAAGATAAGTATTGAAACTACCTTGAATATAGCAAGAAAACTAATTAATTAAAGAAATAAAGATGGGAAGACAAAAAAATGGAATTTGTGAGAGATTTTTGGGATTTACGATCCCCATTGGGGGGAGAATACGAACACACAACTCCCAATTTTAGGAGTATGCGTGAAAACTTGTGGGACCACCTAGTTTACTTTACTTTTAGTCCTCTTTAACATAGCTAACTTACCTTGATAAGATCAAGTAGATTAGAGAAATTATAGCAACCAATTAAAACTTTAGAGTTATATTGGAAACCAATTTGTGAATAATAAACAAAGAAAAAAAAATATGCATGTCGTAATCTCTCTCGTGCCCAAATTTCCACACGCCCATGAGTGGGCCACGTATGGAGTGCCAATATCAAAAGAATTAAAGTCTTTTTAAGAATTGCTTAAACACTAAAGTAATTAATAAAGAAACTAAGTAAATTGGGAAACTTACTAACCTATTAGACTTAGATTAAGAAACAACAAGCAAAAAGGGAAAAAAAAAACGCATATCTTGGTCTCTCTCTCTCTCTCTCCCCCAACTTGAGCAAGCGTAGAGAGAGAGAGAGAGAGAGAGACTCATGTAAATAGAGAGAGAGAAGAAAAGAAGAAGACAAAAGAAGAAAAGAAAAAAAAATGAAAAGAGAAGAAGTAAAAGAGAAAAAGGATTTGTGGTCTTCTACCTTCCAATCAAGTAAGAACCCTAAAGAACTTTTTGTTTTCTTGTTTTCTTTTTAAAAAATGAGTAACATATATATTAGAGTTTTAAAATCACAATTTTTACAAAGAAAATAAACCCTAGAAATATTTTTCAGCCTAATAAGGAATTCTAGGGCATACCTTCGATTTTTGTATAAGAATAAACATACTCGTTAATCGATATGTAAAAGCATACACCTAATCATTCAAAAACGCGTGTAATAGTTGTGGAAATTAAATGAAAACATAATATATATATATATATATATATATATATATATATATATATATATATATATTTGTAGAGGGTATATTAATAATATGATTTCGGAGTGTTATAATTGGTTTTTGAGGGCATAAAACACTTCCAAAAGTCTGGAACAGCAGTAGGTCTTTAAAGAAACTGCGATTTACATGTTTAAAAACAATTTAAAAATACATAGCTGCAGTATAAGCCAAATTGTACTTGATTTTCGCATAAAAACATATTCCCGAAAAATTGTAAATATGTACTAAAAACATGATTTACATTTATGAATGATCCTAGACATATGAAACAGTGTATTTCGTGTTAAATAAGTGATCTTGTGTATAAAGATGTTAAAAAAAATTAGTTGTTGAAAATAGTTATAAATAGCATGATTATTGTGCGTATGGATTTAATCCCTAAAGTTAACAGTTGCTAGTTTAAAAAAAATGTATGATCACACATTAACATGAATTCCTTGTACCAAACTATATATATATATATATATATATATATATATATATATATATATATAGCAATGATAGATACAAGGGAGCCCTTGCATAAAGAGCCTCAGAAGGGCTATTCATTGGATCCACGTCATTTTCAGTTACATTTGATGACGTGGATCCAATCTAGAGCCCTTTTTTGGCTCTTTATGCAAGGTTTATGCAAGGGCTCCCTTGTATCTATCATTCCTCTATATATATATTATTTTAATTTTTGTGTGTGTTTGTGTAATATGTAAAGTGCTAAAATTTAGACAGTTATACTTGTAGGGTAAAAATCGATGAACCTTGGTGTAACTATTGATAGGTTTGAATAATCTAAAAATCTCATAGTTGACTACTAGGGGTAAATCGTGGAAATCGGGTATTTGAATGGACTTTGAATCTTTAACAATTAATTATATTTTAACTAGTGGCTTTGAATGGACTAATGAACCTCAAACCTTAGATATGAGTGCTTAATTAAAACTTAATTGGAACTTGATGGTTTAGATAAATAAACGGATAACTAACGTTAAAGTGACACAAAAATATAAAAGTGTTTTCAAAATTTAGTCTAGAAAGGAGTTAAGGAAACTTGGAAAATTAATCTACATGCTACCTTATATTTCAGGTCGATCACAGTCTCTTCTCACTTAGAGATTTTCAGGTTTTGCCCCACAAAATCCGGTTTAAATTCAAGGCAGGTGACGGTACTCTATTTAAGTGCTTTGAATAATTATTGATTTTAATTGTGTATGATAGGAATTATTTAGCGAGCATGAGATTTTTATTATTTGATGGTTGAAATGTAGAATCATGAAATGTTAGTGGTTTCATATCCTGATATGTTAGTGTTACTATAGAATGAAAAATTGAAGTATAGAAATTGTTTAAACGGGTATAGGAATATGATTGGTAAATAATACCAATACACTGGCAAGAGATATAAATGTATAAGCATAAGGGTTATACGGAGGTATGAGTCGTCCAGGAATCATAGAATTTCAAGCCGGCCTTGGGTTTTAGCGCACCCCCCTTGGCGGTAAATGCATCATCTTAGGCCTTGATGTCAAGAGGCGGAGCGGCCAGTAGGCGCATCGTAAAAAGTCCCCCATGCCCACTATCTTTGGCAGGGTTAGTGGAACGTATTGGTGGGCAAGGTAATAGGCGATTTGAGAGCCTCAGTACCTTGGGAAAGCTGTCACATGTTACCCATTTCATAATTAAAGAACTCTAAATTTTTCGTTACACATTCATAGTTTAATAAGAGTAATAATTGTTTGGATATGCCCTGTGTAGTTAAGATTAATTTGTGATACATAGTTTATCTTCTTAATCATTTAGTTGCCATATTCTTGTAGATATCATTATTAATCTATACTTACAAATGGTTCAATTATGCACTTTAATATCATAATTGTTTTTGGTACTTCTTTAGATTACCGAATGACCCTGTATAGTTCATTGAACTAACACCAAAAATCCCCCACAGGTTTTGCTACAACTGATGACATTGGATGGCAAATGCTAATGAGGAAATTGAGAAAAAAAAGGGGTGTGCAAGAGTGAGGATAGAGTAATTGGTGTAGCCATGTGGCCTTGACGGAATATCCTGTCTTGATATGTCTCTCTTTTTATGTTTGATGTCAGTAGAACTATTTAATTTTGATGCTTCTAGTTTATAAGTTCAAAGGGGAGAAAATAGTAGTAGTTGTTACATCTAATGAGTTTTAGCTTGTTTCTTCTGGGTAGCGACCCGGGTTTTAAAAAAATAAAATAAAAATTCTGTCCAAAAATCCGGGTCGTTACAAGCATGCTAATAACTGTATGTGGTACTAGCCTAACTATGACCTGTACACAACATTTTGACCAAATTTCCTAGCCAAAATGCAACTTACATGGTGAATAAATAAACTCTTGCATGAAGAGTTATATCAAGAACAAGAAATGGCACACAAAAACTACTCAAACATAAGAATAAAATGCAAGTTCACATACCTGAATATAATGGCGATTTAGTTGTTCTAACCAGTCAATTTTCACACAAACTTTATCATCGGAAAAAACATGGCTTCTTCTTTTTAAGATGGCAGCAATTGTATATCCCAAGGCCATCAACCCACCAAGAAGGCGCACGCTAACTTCAAAGGTGATTCTCGGTGATATGATGAATGGAGGGTCAGTAACCCATTCCTGAAATCAACAAGGATGCTTTTGTGATTTTAAAAATGGATATTGATCCAATAATGCCCACCAACTCTCAAAGAAAAGAAGTTAACTTATAGCAAGATATGACAAGTTAGACACTATCCTTGGTCTTCCTACTAATGAGGAAAAAAATTCATTCGGGAGATGAAGCATACCGACCATATTTGGTGTCACATAGTTTTCACAACATAATATTAAATAGGTTCATGCTACAATAATCATGTGGGGCACGCAAGATAGCAGGACAAAGTTGAACCATGGAGATTTTACAAAGACAAAGAATACACATATAGAAAGGGTTTCTTGCACAGTTGTAAATTTCGTTTCGTTTCGTCCGAAATGGACGAAACATTTCGGTTTCCGCCGAAAACCAGAACGAAATGACGAAAATTTCGTTTCATTCCGGATTTCGGCCGAAATCGACCGAAATTGACCGGAATTGACTGAAATTTAAAGAAATTTGACGAAATTTACCGAAAAGTTTCGAACGAAATTGTCCGAAATTTCGTTTCGGTGGCCAAAACGAAATGGCCACCGAAACGAAATTTACAACTATGGTTTCTTGTGAATATGTCCAAATTTTAGTTGGCTTTCTTATGAACAAGTCAGTTGCTTCTGCTTGTTAGAGTTCATAACAAATTAACCTAAATAAGGGCTCTGTGTCTATATATTTTGTTGTGTCAGCATGTAGGGAGAAAGTGGATCGCATTTTTGCAGTATAGCTTTTTGCATCCAGATAACGCGTATAAATTTTAACAAGAAAAACAGCCGCATTACCCACATGTTGGCATGCTTATTTGAAAGGAAAACCTTGATTTATCTAAGTGTCTCACTTTGTATTATTCAAATACTATCTATAAAGTTTTAATGTAATTCCAAAAATATAGATACATCGGGATAAAGAGTATATGTTTTAAAAACTGCTGCATTAAACATGTTGGCATGCCTATTCAAAAGAAAAACCCTTGATTTATCTAATGTAATTCCAAAAATATAGATACATCTTCCTCCATCTTATGCTTTATGAACTAAAGTGAGTATAAAAATATATCTTTTAATATAATCATATAATGGTATGGACATGTCAACGTGTCAAGTTTCCATTGCCAACATGCCAGAAACATGTCTGTCTTAGTTGAAAAGCTACAGTGTATGGTGTTCCTTAGTGAAGGACAAAATGAGGATCTCGCTGTGCTAGTTTGGCTTGCCAAATTTACATAAGTTTATAATTAATCAACGCGGTCTTTTATATGTTCACTTCCGAATCGTGGCATCAGAGAAACAGAGAAGGTTCATGAACTTTTCCCTGGTTCGGAAAAGTTCATGACAGATTAAAGAATTGGTTAATTTATGTCTAAGCAACCAAAAGGTAGCTGTGATTAAAACTCAAAAGCTATTCTTATATTGGTGGTTCTTCATGTTTTTTTTTTCAAAAATGCTCCCCAAAAAATGTTGATTATCCTACACAGATCTTTTGGCACTAATCAACATCTTTTGGGGTATACTGAGATTCAGGTTGTCATCTTTGGATTTAATCGGTGCCACTGGTGGTATTTGAGTGGCATGGTACAATGTGACATTTTGCATTAGAGGAGGTTAGCGGTGTTTATGTGGTTCCTGTTTGCCTGAGACGACGGTTAGTGGATAGTAGTGGGCCTTTTCAACAATTCACAATGTGAGGGCCTTCACCATTTCTGTTTGAGTTGGTTTGACTTGAGGAGTGGAACATGAGGGAGAGGCTGCCTGGTTGGTGGGTACTAGGTAGAGGCAAAGGTTCTGGGACCAATGGATGTTCGAACGGGGAAGAAGCTTAGATTTATTGAATCTAAATTGAGATGGTGGGCCAGCGAGGGGAAAGTCGACATTCTTAGGATGATAGTGAGATAGATGGTCCAGCATTGATGGTTCTAGCTTTGGGAACCCAAGTCCAGCTGGCATTGGTGTTTGCTCCGTAAGTGACGAGAATGAGGTTATGTGGGAGTAATCTGATCCGAATGATTCTAACAAGGTAGATGTTTAGGCTCTGTTGATTAGGATTCATCTTCCTTGATTCTCTCATAGTGGAGGGTGATTCTTCAACGCCATTCGCTGTGTAAAGGGCAGGGTCAGCTACTCTTGATGCTTTGTGGATGCCATTGAGGCGGACCAATTGGCCCAGTCTAGGGTGGCTAGATTGGGGCTAGAGACCTTTGATCATCTACCTCCTTGAGGTTTTTTGTTTGCGGTATTTTCTCATTTTGTTTGGTGTTTTGTTTTTATCATCACGGTCGTTGAGACTAGCAATTTTTCTAATAAAGCTTCACAGTTTAAAAAAAAAAAGAAAAGATGTTGATTAGCCAAGGTTGGAGACAGGGATTGATGAAACTCTGATGATTTCAATAATCCCGTTTAAATCTTAGCTTTAAGAATATTTCATACACCACTAGAATAGGGTGTCTTCTTTATGACTTTCTATGCAACCATCACCTAAAAATATGCAATCCATTAGATTTTCTCTATATGTGTTGTAACATGCAAAGATCAAAATAGTGTAACATTTAAAAGGTAAACCACACAAGCCAGCTATTTAGATATTATTCCTGCAAATCGAAAAACAATCAGCAACATAAAGATAGGCATAACTGTCCCTACTTCAGAATTTATTTCATGGTTTTGAAAAAGATGGGAAGATGCTATACGTTACCAACAACAAACCTCAAACATAAGATTGTATTTTCCATCCCTATTTCGCATCCTCAGATATGATTGGCAGACTTCTGGATCTTCACCTGGTGGCAGGAGATATATGTCATAAGTCTCCTCCATGGTTTCTGTATGTTCTGGGGAGATAACGGCCTTGATTTGATCCGCTGTCAAAGTCCTTGGTGACTACAGTAATAGCAATCAATTTACAAATAATCAGTAAAAGCATTGTCAGATGATCTTGTGAACTTCAAAAGAAATGGACCAGATATAAACCTTTAAAATATAAGTAGGATTCTGGAACCCAGAGAAAGGATTAAACTTGTTGATAATTTTTACGTGTGCGGTTTTCAGATCTGGCTCAATAAAAGCCTTGTACATTGGGTATACCTGTGAAGAATGATGTAGCAGAGAATCATTAGAAACTGAATAAACAAATCCATCAATAAGAATTATATGTGCAAATCAAAGTTTTTTAAACTTTACTTGGATGTGAAGAAAAAAAAATCCAACATGGGTTAAGTGAAAGAACCGTTTCAGAGATTTGATGTATTATTTCTTCTGGTTCTTGGCCAGCACGTTGGATGTCCCGTAAAACCCTTTTCACAAGGTCAAAATGAACACCACCCGTCACAGATACACGAAGGTCTATTACAGGTCGCAACCTTTCGCTCAAAGCGTAGATGCCTTCAATAATTACAATCCGAGAGCTGGGTACTTCAATAGTCCTGTTAGCAGTACCAAAAAAAAACACACACACACACCGTGAAAATTATGGTTCAATAAAAATATCAAAACCCGTTTAGAATATAATAAGAAATTGGTGTATGACCTGTATCCTATGCGACAGCTGGACTTGAAATCATATATTGGCACCTGAACAGGCTGCCCCTTTTTCAGACCATGAATATTTTCAAGCAAAGTGTCATAGTCTGTCAAGCGTGGGTCTGTTTCACCATTACAATTGTTAGAATATTTCATGCATTTTGCTTGCATTTTCATTACTAGTGTGCCCCAATGAATGGTACAAAGTTTTCTGGTAAGACATGTAAAATGATAAACAAGAAGCATATTTTAAATAATTTTTAACAGAAGATCTATAATTCGGGAACCCATATATTTAATCAGCTATATGGATGCTATAGAAAATACAAAGAGGGTAAGTTTCAGCAAGAGTGACACAAAGACTGTTTGAAAGATGCAGATATGAGGATGGAGCTAACAGTTCAATAATAATCACAAGAAAATAAGGCAAAACATAAGTTATATAAAACGAAACATGGTTCCTTCAGGTCATGTTTTGAAGTTTGCAGTTCAGAAATAAGATTTGAAGCAACCTCACTTTTGAATGAAAATTCAATAATTTTGCAACACCATTAACATACAGAAACAATGACTCGTGTCAAAGACTGGTTGGTTGTTAGAAATTTAATATCTTTTACCTTGTAATTATGATACGTAATTTTAGAAAATTAAATCAAACTTACCATCTATAGACTAAATCCAGCAAGACAACTTCCAGACGTATATTCGACATTGTCAAGATCCTTCATTAATTTCCTGTGGGCTCACAATTTTGACGGAAACAATGGAGTTGGTGGAATCCATTGAGATTTTGTTTTGGGATATGGAAATCATGTTTCCACATTGCGACTGGTGTTTTATTGTTTATCATAAAGCAGTAATAACAATATCAATAATTAAAAGGCCTCGGATATTAGCTTGCAATATAGAAAAGATGTTAAATTCAATATCTATTAGTCATATTTTGCGTGAAGCAAATGTGCTAGTGAATTCACTTGTGGAACTGCATTTGGGAATCTCTAACCCTAGTATAACTAATTTCTCTTTGCTCTATCATAAAAGTTGTTATTTACCCAAAAACTAATGTAAAAGAGTACTAACTATAGACCTACTCTTTCAAGTTATAATAAAATCAATAACATAAAAACTTCTATACTTCAAAAGGCCAGGATGAACAACACATCAAATTTTTGGCTTCTTCCCCCCAAAAAATATCATCCAAAGGAATCAAGAAGCAGCATAATAGTCACCCAAAGGAATCTGCAAGCTATGGAAGGACTCAATGTCAAAACTAGATCTTCTGTATTTTAAATGTCATAGATGCCAAGATCAATGCGTTTTATTCATGCTGATTCCACAGAGGTTCAATTGCTGCATAAGAAATACATCCAAAACAACAACCGTTGTGTAGCTCAGGAGAACTACGCTAACTCTGCATGCAGGAAGCAAAAGTTACCATCAAAATTGCCATCAATAATACGACTGGAATCATTATAGCTGTCCATCGATAAGACTGCAATGCTTGGCATAAAATTGACCACCTTCTCGCTAAATACGGTCTTTCCAGCCCCAGAGGGACCCGCTACCCCCACCAATATTATCCCATCATTCTTTTGGGCCAACAACTGGCATGCGCGGATAATTATAAAGAATCCTTTCTCAAATGACAGTGTTTCTTGGATAGGAACAATTTCATACCGATCAGAGTCTTTCCTCTTTACCAGTTGGACTTGATCTCTTAACAGACCAGCCCTTCGGCGAGGTGATTCGGAACCAGAATTATCCTGGCAAGGTGATTCAGAACCAGAATTACCTTGAGCCATTGACAAGCCAATAGTGTCAGGTTTCTCCTGCAATGAACAAAATTCAGTTAACATCTGCAAACACATATATTTAAACAAAAAAAAAAGAAGAAGCCTCCATTATGCAGAGAACATAGAGCATAAAAACTTGGATAAGTCCTAAGATATCAAAAAAACAATTGTTGAAGTTAATGCAAACCCACTAATAAAGTTATAAATTCCTGACTACAAACTGCATATTGCACATTCACGTGTTGAGCTTAAATCCTAAACATTTTCCAAGATTATCATATGATCAAGGGCTTAAAAAAAACAAGCGACCCATGGTATCAATTCTCTTAAACATAAAATTTCTTTGAATTTAGTGCAAACCCACTAATGAATTATTAGACTCCCAACTACAATCTGCATACCACAAATCCATGTTTCAAGCTTGCTAAGATTCCAAGGGGCCGTTTGGAAACATGGATTTTATAATTGATTTTTGTAAAATCCTAGACTTTACAAACTAAAACCTGGATTTTACAAGTTAAAACATGAATTTTATAAGCTAAAACCTAGATTTTACAATTCTGAAAATGTAGAACCCAGGTTTTAGTTTATAAATTCCAGGTTTTAGCTTATAAAATCCAGGATTTTACAATCCTCGATTATAAAATCTTTGTATGTATTTCCTATGAGCAATAAACATAACAGTAAACATAGCAATCTGATAAACATGATACATCATTTCTCTTAATATCAACAGATTTACCAAAGGATCCAATGCCAATTCACATGTAAAGCAGCAGAAACTGATTCCATTGCATAAAGAACATTAATTTAAAGCAAGAAACGAAATAACTCCAGCATCTAAAATAATAAAAAAAAAAAAATTATAGCATAGACACAATAGAAAATGGAAAAATACATGCTTCGTAGAAGGAAAAATATCAACAACAACAACAACAAAAAAACCCCGGTGAAAAAACAATGAAATTATATCAAACAATATCAATAAATAAAAATTCCTGACGGTCTCATTCATTTATTGGATCTAATCCATGTACAAGCAAGCATATTCAAACGGAAAATATACATCGGGAAAAAAAATCTCTAAGCAATAAAAATTGGGGAAAAAAAGAGAGGAAACAAACCGAGTTTTAGTGCAGAGACGAGTCTGCGTGTGGCGTTTTGATTGTTTTTAAGTTGTTTATTGTATTGGGGTTTTGGGTCTTTCTTGGATGAGAGAAAGAGGGAGAGGAGTTCGGTATTTTTTTTTAGGGCAGTGAAGATTCCTGAAACTCTCTCTACAAACAACTGGTGCTTAGCAGAATAGCAGAGAGAGAGATAGATATTATGGTCACATGGCTCGTAACACCGTGACATGACTTTCATTTTGGGAAGGAAAGTGAATGAGAGAGGTATGGGGGTTACTGGCGTTGATTTGGTTTTGACTAGGTCATAATTAGTTCGGTACTTTTCTCTCTGCCAATTATTCTTGGAAATTTCTTTTTTTTTCTGTTCTTGCTTTATCGTTCGGCTATCATTAGAAGGGCCACAGCCTAAATAGGTAGTGCCCCAAAAATCATTTCCAGATCCTAATCCTCCGTTCTACAGATCGGAGGGTTAGATCAACCTAAGGAAATAATTTTGGAGCACAATCTATTTAGTCTCAATGGTCGGTTTGGATCATTCTATGGTACGGGGTATACCGTACATTTAATAAAGTAATGAATGCGATCATCAAAATACAGTAGTGCTGATAACATTTACCAAAAAATAAACTGGCCAAATATGTATTTGGGAAATGATATCAGCGCAACCATATTTTCATATTTTCACTAACCTATCTTATCTTTTAGTATTTGAAGAGCTCTCAAAAGGTTCCCTATTACATTTTCCCAAAAAAAAATGCTCTCTCGAGCCAATCGAAGAAGAAAAGACAGCTGGGTTTGTGCAAATATCAAAATATGGTTGTGTTGATAACATTTCCGTATGTATTACATTGAGAAGTGATAATTTATTTTGCTAGGCAATTTCACAGAAAGCCTTTTCGTAACTGACTTTTGCACGAGAGAACGGCCGCACAGGCTCACTTTTCATCAGATTTTGTCTTATTCATTAAATCATCTAAGGTGGCTGTTTTCTTGTACAAAAGTTAGCTGCACAAAGGCTTTATGTGAAATTGGTTAGCAGATCCATTTCTTCTAATGAGGTTGTCTTGGCAATTTGGCAAGAGCAATTTTGCAGCCCCACTTTTTCAAGAGAGAAGTGCCACCTCATACAAAATAAATGAATGAGGCAAATTCTCTTATGAGGTGATCCTTCTCTCTTGCAAAGAGGGGCAACTAAATATGGCTTTGAACCAAATTGCTTGGAGATTCCCTTCTTTTAACATGTGCACTTGTAGTAGTTGTTTCAACTCTATCGCCATCAAGTGTGTCGCACAAAACTCTGCCTTTCACAAAATTAGAGGACCACCTTAGATGCCCTTTAGCCCCTCCCCCACAAAAAAAATCTCTCTAAAGTCTCTCTCTCACCCACTTTGGAATTTAGGGGACCATCCAAAAAATAAGGTCATATATATCTTTTCATATTTGAAAAGGTAAATAGCATTGATAAGCTTTCCCAAATGTAAAAGCTGATAAATCATCTTAAGCATCATGGAATTCATCTCATCTGACTAGGATGTGAATCGAATTGTAGGATCCGAACTGACCGTAGAGGCTCTAAGTTAGGATCACTTAACTAACTAAAATGATCTCGGCTGTTGATCTTGCTTAGGCCACATCCACCGTTAGGATTAAATCCTAACAAGTTCCATTTAGGATCAGAATTGAGATGGCATGTCTCTATTTTCTCCTCGAAACGATACGTATGTAATAGTTTTTTTCTTAATTTTTTGACTCTCGTAATCTCAAATTTGTATGATGCCATTGCTACCACTGTGTCATTGTGCATGTGAGTTTCATGTTTTTATGTATGAATTCCACACCACGACGTTGGATTGATGCGAGGAATTCAATGCATCGTACAAGAAAGCATCATTTAAGGTTATGAAACTTAGACTAATTCTTTTGGGTATTCACACCAACAACTGATAAAAATCATTGATATTCTTTGAAAGCGAGCAATGATGATTGTATGTTAAATCACGAACTAACATCTTCGAATACATCACAACCTACATTCATGTTCTTGGATCAATTGATGAAAAATCATCTCAAGGTGTTCCAAATTCAATTTTAAACATGTTTAAAATGATGGCCGGAAGCCAACATTTTCAACTACATGGATTTCGGCTTCCATTGGACCACAAATTGACATTCTTTTAAAAAAGTGTTGCAAAATGAATGGAAGCGGAAATCTTCGAGTACATTGGACCACAAATTGATATTGACACTACCTAAGTTCATGTCTTGCATCAAATGTGAACACGCACTGCAAGTGCTCAAATTCATTTTTGCAAGCCTTGGCAAATCGCATAAAACAAATTTTCCTAGCTTTGGTTATGCATTTTTAGGTAAATTTATTTCGGCTAAAATGTTTCCAAAAAAAAAAAAAACCTTAGAAACTTTTACCTGAAATGATTTTTACCTTAAAAAAGGGTTAGCGAACCTTGGAATTGTTTTCCAAGGAAGAAAATTTCAGGAAAAATATACCATGATTGCTAATCAATTTAAGACATCCTTTAGATCACCCTTACAACCTTACGACATTATCAGAACGAAGATAGAGTCCTCCTATGTTGGTGCTTATATGATTCCCCTTTTCATTATTTTAGTATTTTCTTTATAGAGAAAATCCTTAAAAAATACAGAAGAAGAATGGGCATCCAGTGTCTTTGATCTTCCACAAATCTCCCTAGTTGGAATTCTCCTTTTATCACTCTTTCCACTAAGGTAAGTCAGGTATATGATCGGATGGATAAGACCATCTGATGGTTTTGAACATCTTTACCATTGGATAGTATCATAGTAAAGATATCGTATACATTATTGGCATATTTGGCTTACATTGAAAAAAAAAATTGTGAAAAGGAATTTTCACAAAATCCAATCTTCCTAGGTTTGGTCAAGCGTCTTTTTGGTGGAAGTCTTTTCAAGTAAATTTTTTTCATAAAAACCTTTGGAAAAATCATGTTGTAGCTGTGTTTTCAAAGGGAAAATTTTCACTCCTATCAAGGGAAAAAAATTTGCCCATAAAAAAATAGAAAAACAAAAATCAGCATAGCAAAACATGCCTACAACTCTACAAGGGATGCCTCTTTCATCAACCTATTTTTTCCTGTCGTGCAAATCACAATAATAGAGTTTTTCTTTTCTCTATATGATTTAAAGAACAAAAAGTTATGAGGCTCTCTTCTATTGTGTGGTTGTGTTGGAAATAATAAGAGGTCTAGCTGTTGTCTGGGACTCTCTATAGAACATGGGCAGCAGAAGAATATCCCAACATGGGCAGCACATGTAATTCATGTCCAAAGAGAGGACTGTGGGTTTGTCGAGATCAATGCTAAGGATCATTTTTGGGCTCCACACAGGGACACATGCCTAATTGAGACCATTGACCTTGTAGACCATGGTGAGGTGAACGGCACGGTCCTTGTCTCATGCCAAATGAACATTTTCATCAGTAAGAAAAAGGCTACAAAAATGAATACTTTAGATTCTCATTTAGCAGAACCCTAATCCAGGCTAGATGGATAAGAGACTAGGATCACCCAATCAACGTGGGATTGATGAAAATTGGGTTCAAGTTGGTCAGAGGGGTACGGTTCGGTTCTAAGTTGAGTTTCCCAAGGCTCAACCCAAAATTATTTGGTGCTGCTCTTCCTTGCCCTAACCCAACCCAACCCAACCCAACGCAACCCAATCCAAGAAAGTGCCAACCCAACCCTAGCCGAAACCAGTTTGAACCTGTCGGGTTCAGGTTGAGTCCGGCCCAAGTTCCCCAATACTGATAATGGCCATCTTTTTTAGCATTTTTAAATCTAACAAGGGCTATTTTCGTCATTCACTTAAAAACTAACCTCTCTTAACTGACATTCAAGTTCTTCACCCTATCACAACCAGCCACGTGTCCCTCTTTCCCGCCAAACCTTCCAACCTATTTAAACTCGTCTCCTCTCTGCAACTCCCCCGCGAGAGAGAAAAAATAAAAAAAAACAAGAACACGAAGAAAAGCTCCTACGAAAATCATCCATGGCGGTTTACCTTCTCCTTTCTCTCCTCCTTTTCTCTCTCTTTTCCACCTTCTATTTCCTCTCCTCGTCTTCCCAAACCGCACTCAACGCCCTCGAGATCCTCTCGAATTCCAGCTTCACTTCCATGGCTTTAACCCTCCAACTGATCACCTCCCAAACCCTAATCCCTGATTCTTCCTCCGCCACGATCTTCTCTCCTTCCGATGACGCCTTCATAATCTCCGGCCAGCCTTCACTCATTCTCCTCCAATACCACTTTTCCCCTATGAAATTCACACCTCAAGACCTCAGATCCTTCACATTCGGCACCAAGATCCCCACCTTCTACCAAAACCATTCTCTCATCGTCACAAATTCAGGATCCGATGGCGAAATCTCACTGAACAACGTTAAGATCAACGAATCAATCATCTATGACGACGGATCTGTAATCATCTACGGAATTGATCGTTTCTTTGATCCTTCATTTGAGTCTACAGAGATTTCGTCGAGATCTGATCTTTGGCCTTGCAAGCCTCCATTGTTGTACGATCGCTCGGATTTTAGCGGTGATTCTTTCTACAGAGCTTCGGAATTGTTGAAATCCAGAGGTTATTCGGTCATCGCTTCGTATCTTGATCTGCAATTGGTAGAGCTTCAAGATCAGACGAAACTGACGATTTTCGCACCCCTGGATGATTTTTTGACACAACACTGGGATAATTTCAGTGAGTATCTGTCATTCTTTAGGAGGCACGTCCTTCCTTGCAAGCTTAAATGGACAGATCTGGTTCTTTTAAAAGATGGAACGGAGTTACAAACCCTATCGAAGGTCAATGTATCCAGATCTGGTGATATCTTGGTGTTGAATGGAATTCCGGTCATTTTTCCAGACATGTATTACGGTGAATTGCTCGTCGTACATGGCCTTCGCCAGGTACTCACGAAGCAGGTGGATCCAGACCAGGATGAAAATTCTTTTGAAGAAGATTATGCTGAGTTCGAAGGATATTGATGTTCCTGATCTCATATTTTTGTACCAATATCTGTAAATTCTCTGCTGTTTTTCTTCCTTTGTTTTGAGTCTTGATGACTACAAACAGAAATATGAATTACATTTTACTAGAACTTGCAGAACTGGAGACACCTTTTGATCGAGAGCGTCCAATTTATGGGTTAATCCAGGTGGGCCCTAGAACAATTACACTTAGATTGGAAGAGTAATTTCCTCAACAACCAGAGAAAAGATTTTGCTGATGTGCACCTGAATGCCGAGATACCCCTAAATCATCTAGGCTTTAATTGTACAAGAAATGCAGGTTTCTACACGTTCTTGGCTAAAGCTTCCATGACTGCAGCTTTATCTAAATGAACTGAATGGTGATATCCATTATGAAGGGAAGTCTCATTTAATGTTCCTAGAAAACAAGAATGTGCAAGTGCTTGGATGTTTATGTCCATTCCTAGGAACAGACTTAGTAGAGCATCACTTCCATGGGTAAAGGGAACATTTGTTACAGGTTAAGCAATCTCACCAGCATCTCTAATGAAGGTGGTGAAGGAATTAGGGAGCCCGAGAGGATCCAAAATCTTAGAAGACTACTTGCCCACTATTCACTTGTCAGTCCCATGATTGCTGAGGTAGCATCTTTTAACTCTACTACTCGATTAAAAAATTTTAGAAGGAAGTTTTTAGTAGTACAACTGTGGGATTTATGTCTTCTTTCTCTCTCTATGCTACGAGGAGGGTACAAGCAGACTACTCTTCACACACCGTGGGGTTCACCACCATTCTACAAGGAGACTGCAACCCCACTACTCTACCAATTGACTACTTGCAAACAACTCTGTTAGGACACGTCGTGCATCCAAACAGGGTCTTAATCGGTTTTCAAGGCCCTCAAAATTAATTTCGGGAACCAACATGCCCATCTAAATGTATTATAGCCCGGTTCACTTCGTACACCTTTCAATAATTAGTTGAGAAATGATATCCGTGCTCCCATGTTTTGATAATGGTCCTCTGTTTGTTTTAACACTTTTC
The DNA here is from genome assembly GCF_043159265.1 of Tasmannia lanceolata. Lineage (NCBI taxonomy): Eukaryota > Viridiplantae > Streptophyta > Magnoliopsida > Canellales > Winteraceae > Tasmannia > Tasmannia lanceolata. Next base: position 1,874,226 of record NW_027518695.1, on the reverse strand, counting down.
TGTGGTTGTTAACATCACTTTAACAAGGGAGGTTATATATTTGCCTCATTCCCTTTTCTTCCCCAAAGTCACCCCCTGTTGTGTAATTATGAGCTATGAACTTATGACTACTCTTTTTACACTACAGGGAGGTGACCCGGTGAAGAAAATGCGGGCATTCGAAGTGATATATTTGCCCATTTTCTTCCCCGTGACACACCCATCTAGTGTATTGAACTATTGATGACTAAAAGGTGTGGCCCGACGAAGGAAGGGGTTGAATATATCATTTTCCTCTTTTGATAGGGGTGCAACTCGGATCGGGTTGGGTCGGGTTGAGGCCAACCCAACCTGACCTGAGGAACCCATTTTTCTAACCCGAATCCGACCCAACCCGAGTTCAACCTGGCCCAGCCCGGCCTGACCCAACCCAACCCAAGTTTTTAGGCTTAAAAAATTAAAAAAATTATAAATATTATCGGGTTTCACTCGGGTCGGGTTGCCAAACCCTCAACCCGAAGGTTCAACCTGACCCGAGTTGCACCCCTAGGTACAAGAATTTTAATATAATAATTTTTTATCAATGGTGGGCCCAAATTGCGGATGCTCACAATTTGAGCGGTCTTGCGAACCACGAATCCAGTGCTGTAAATAAAAGTTGTCAACTACAAGTTGAGGGGTCTAATGAAGCAAAGAAGGAGCTTGTAAGATTCCGGGAAAATATCAGTGAAATGGGTTCTTAAATAAAAACTGAGATCTGTTCTCGGAGAAGACGAAAAGCCAACATGGGATGCTCCTTTTCTGGATTGAATGCTCTCTACGATTCCGTTAATGGTGGTGGGGATGTTTGGATCAATGAGAACCGTTTTAGGATCGTGAGGCAGCTTGGAGAAGGCGGATTTGCGTATGTTTTCCTCGTCAAAGAGGTTAATTCAGATGTTTCTGATGGTGTTGGGAAGAAATTCAAGGACCCATCTCATGTTTCAGGTCGGTTTGGATCTATAGGATCTCTTCATTGGATTAATGGGTTATTGAGTTTCTTTATTTTGACTTTAATTTTCAATATGGGCTTATGAATTTTGTTAGGTTTTGTTTTTTCTTATGAGTTTGGAAAGTGGGTCTCTTTTTTCATCTTGGTCTGCAAAGTACTGTGTATGAAATTTGGTTGTTTTTTTCCCCTTACTATTGGAAATGTGACTATGAGCTTTATTTGCATGCGTTTGCTTTATTTTTTTTTACCTTAATTGCAAGATGTGCTGCTTTGATGTTCAGAATAAATGTGTTTGTTTGCTTTTTGGTCCCCCTCTTCAGCTTATTTAGTTTTTAGTATGGATTAGGCTTCAGTTGAAGTGAGAGGTTTTTCCTTCATGTGATAGTTATCTTGAGGCAGTCATTTTTATGTGCAAGGAAATCAAATTGGGTGTCCTGCCTTCATTAATACTAGAATGAAAGCTACAGAACGAAAGAAATTTCATCTTGCTAAGCTTTTGATTGTCTAAATTCTTTCAATTGTAACCAATTGTAAATTAATTGCACTCAATTGATAGAGCTATGTTCTCCCAATATTTCTATATTATTGGTGCATTTGAGAGTGCCATTTGTTTTTCTATATTTTTTTTGTAGTCCTTGATACTGATAAGCAAGCACAGGGAAAGGCATTATAGGGGCAGTTGATTTTTGCATGAGCTATTTTAGTTGTTCTATCCTAATTTTTCCAGTTCTACTTACAGCTTGGGATAGACCTTTTGATGTGGTTTTCAAATATGCCCTTACTGAACACTTGTGAATCAATAATTTGGCATTAAAGACCTCACAATCACTTCCTTGACCCTTGAACTTTGGTTCTCCCTTTGAGAGGGTTTGAGCTAGGATTCAAACTTGTAAAACCTCGTGAGTGTGAGGATTGCTTCATCATTGTAATACTATCCTACTAAGAGGCACAAGAGAGCTTTTAATCCTTTTCTTCAAAGTTGTAAGAAGGGTGGTATCCCTTAGAGAGTTCAAGACTCGACTTTGTAAGGCAGCCTCGAATCTGGCCCTTGTGTGGATTCAGAATAGTGGAGAGCCCAATGAGACAAACTTGGAAGAGTGGAGTAGGGCTTCCAGGTGAAGGACCGAACCATTTTAAATCTTGGTGTCTGTCTTCTCCTTCCTCTTACTCTCCTTCTTGGTGATTGGTAACACCTTTACTTTGCTCATTTCCATTTCTAAGTAACAAGGGATTGATTGATTTTGAAAATCTAACTTCTTTTTGCAAAAATTTTAATTACCCAATTCACCCCTCCCCCCCCCCTCCTCTCGGGTTGCCTTTGTGATTTCACAGTGATCTAGTTGTACGTATTTTTTTTTTTATATTCTTCATAGTCCTACACACAAACAAATGAAGAAGTTAGGGAATTAGGGAATTACTCTCTCTTCAACAATTTGATTCCTGCTATTGACTCACTGTCCAAATTTTTCGTGTTCTATGTGGAGTGAGCACCATCTGGGAGGATGCTTATGTCTCCCTGTTTTTACTTTGGTCAAACATGATTTATGGAACTTCTATCTTGAAATTTTTGGGGTATTCTATTTTTTTTTTTGGTTAAGGTATTATGTTATTATATGTATATGTCTGACCACTTACACTGCTTACACAATATATGTCTTACCACCCACAGTTCTTACACAATTAAGATATTGGAATGTGAGCAGTCAATTTGTGGTGAAATGCAAACCATATCAAGCATGAATGATTTGCCTTTCTGTTATCATTTGATACCCTCTTTCTATCTCATCGGGTGAAATCAATTATACTGATTCTTTGTTGTCTTCTACATTGGCTGCAGATGATGGCATGTACGCTATGAAGAAAGTCCTAATTCAAACTAACGAGCAGCTAGAGTCAGTGAGGCAGGAGATCCAAGTTTCGTCTCAGTTTAGCCATCCCAATCTGCTTCCCCTTCTTGATCATGCTATTGTTGCAGTTAAGGTAATTGCTCCAGATTATTCTATGCTGGGCTAATTCATGTGGAGATCCATGCATAGACTTTAAGTCCCCATTAGTCCGTTTAGGTAATGCTCCTTCTCTCAATTCATGCATCCACCCTCTGCAACTGGGACGTCCATAGAATCTTGAATCATTAGCAGCATAGTTACTTGAATGTCAGTGCTTTCTTCAAAAAATAAATCAAAAAAATAAAAATAAAAAATAAAATAAAAATAATAATAAAATCATCAGTATGGTATGTAACTACAACAACTTGTATTAGCTTCAAATGTAAGGTGTATCATAATGTGTAGTGTAAACATTTTTTGACAAAAATGATGCCCTACCTCAGATGCTTGGTTCTTTTGTGGAAGATTTGTTGTATGGAGTCATTTTTCTAGTGGTTTAATGCACATGGTACTTATTTTAATTGTCTAGGGTGGACAAGAAGCATCATGGAGTCATGAAGCATACTTGTTATTTCCAGTTCATCTGGATGGAACCTTACTGGACAATGCCAAAGCTATGCAAATGAAGAAAGAATTCTTTTCTACAGTTACTGTTCTTCAGATATTCCGGCAGGTGAATATGAACCCTAATGTCCTTTGCCTGTGCAGTTTGTGTTTTGAGGTACAATTTCTGATACTTACGAGAATGATAGTGCCGTGCGTGCATTGACATGTGCTAGTGTGATTTGAACAGGCAATTGGGGTGTTAAGAGCACTTCCATTGCCTTTGTCAATTATGCCAGCATGGCGCTACTTGCTTTGAAAATTATAAACGACACCTTCATTAGGCATGAATGTGTAAAAGTGTTCAAAAGCTAAAGTTGTTTAGTGCCTCTTGTTTTTCTTTATACGGCAGCTTCCACACAGTTGCTTTTTGTTTATGATATATTTTCTGAAGAAATTCGAGTTGACCTTTCATCCATTACTGCATTATTAGCCGTTATAGAACCAGACATGCTCTTCATGACTATCGTTAAAATAGATCCCCGAATCTACACACCAGTAGCAACTCGTGGCTGATGACAACAGGCCCATGTGTTATTATTTTGATTGTCTGAATTAGTTTCATTGCTATGTGGAGGTCGAAATGGAATCGGTTGTTTTCACGTTCTTGGTAGGTACTGATTTGTCTTCATTTCCAATTAACAAGCAGGAAATGGAACTGTTGAAACGAGGCAATTTTGTCTGCATGTTAATAAATTCTTTTCACGGTTTAGACCTCTTGTAACATGCAATGATCTCTACCACTAGTAAGAAATAAAGAATGTAAAAAAGGAATAGGATGATCTGATTTTTATATGGAACAACTTTATAGTTCGGATAATGCTCTGAAAGGCAAACATTACAACCATTCACAAGGAACTCTACGAACTAGTGGCGCTCGCATAAGCCATAATTAGGAGGAGCTTAGTCCATTTTTTTCACCATTTGTGGTGCCATTTCATTATTCAATGCTGATTTGAATGCATGCACCTCTGGCACTTGTGATTAATGAAGGACAACAGCTTTGTGCAGGACTGAAGCACATGCATAGTTTTGATCCTCCTTACACACATAATGATGTCAAACCAGGTAATGTTCTTATCACACACAGAAAAGGACAGCCGCCTATGGCAATTTTGATGGATTTTGGAAGTGCTGGGCCTGCAAGGAAAGCAATTCGCTCTCGTCCGGAGGCACTGCGATTGCAGGTCTTTGGCTATTCTTTTCTGCCCTTGTATTTTTCATTTAAGCAATTTTCTTTTATCATAGCTTTTGTTTATGTAGTGTGGAGATACTGTTCATCATTAACTGGTTAACCATGCTTGCATTCTTTAATGGCACATCAGGTTTATTCTACTCATTTTGATACACAGTGTTTCTTAGGGGCAGGTATTCTGTTGCTTCAACATTCTTTTACTATATCATAGTTTGAAGAAATGCTTCTATCCTGTGCTAACCAATGGTCAATACTGCTTTGTATTATGTGTGTAAAATCTCCATGCATGATGAAAGACTTTCTGATGGGTGAATAGTGGGAAGCTAACAAATGGAGCCCAGTATCTGCACTAGTTTTAGTAACATAGCGATCCTACCTCATGGCCAAATACAACAAACCGCCGCTCATATTAATTCCAATCATTGTAGAATGGGCAATACATACGAGTGAGGAGATAATATGTTAATGTTCCATCATTCACCTTTTGCTTCTTTTGCAAGTTTTGACATGAACAAATACCTGTATTTGTATTATTCAATCCATTTATGTAAAGATAAAGACAATCCTCTCATGGTGTAGGTCAGTACAAGTGGTTTCTAGCATATGTCATTGTCATCCTGTGCTAAATTTTAACCATATCTCCATTGGTTGGTTTGACATATTTCTACTATGTAGTTAGTCTTTGACCAGTATGAAATGGATTCAGCAGTCGGTACTCTTATTTTGTATTGCATATATCATTAAGAAATGGCTTTGCTCATTTTCATCAGATATGCATGTTATTCTTCTGTTAGATGCTTCATTTTGCTTATAGACCTCTCATGATGGTTTGGTGTGCAGGAGTGGGCAGCTGAGCACTGTTCTGCACCTTTCCGAGCTCCTGAGTTGTGGGATTGTCCGAGTCATGCTGACATTGATGAGAGGACAGATATTTGGTCTCTAGGATGTACCTTGTACGCAATAATGTGAGAACTTCCTCTTTGTTTTTGTCTTAATGTGCCTTGTCTCAGTGCTATCATGTCCAATGTAATCCATATCTTAATGTGCCTTATCTCAGTCATGATGATATCTATGCCACAAAACCTTTCTATTGTTGTATATTTTATCCTTCCACATTTCTATTTTGTTAAAAATGTTTTTTTTGTAAGCATTAAGATCAATGTGTTCTGCATCACTGAGATAAGCTAAATAAATTACCCATGAATCTGTTGCTTCTAAACCAGAGAATTCTTCAGTTCTTATTGATCTAAGAACTTACTTTTTTGCTGATTACAGGTATGGTGTATCTCCTTTCGAGTACGCACTTGGTGAATCTGGAGGAAGCTTACAGTTGGCTATTATAAATGCCCATATAAAATGGCCACTGGGCCCGACTCCCCCTTACCCGGAAGCCCTCCATCAGTTTGTGACATGGATGCTCCAAGCTCAGGTCACAGTCCGCCCTCGCATTGACGATATCATCATTCACGTTGACAAGCTGATACCAAAGTTTTCAACTTGAGGAAAATAGCAACATATAAAGTTGAATCCAGAACTGGAGAAACCTGCTTGGCCAAATTGGATATATGTTTCTCTATGTGCACCCCCCATCTGCTTCATAATGTGGAAATTTCATTTGGGCCAGTCTTACTTTGCTTTGATACTCATATATTTATTTTTGGTAGTTTTAGCAAATGAGTCATGAGTTCATTGTATTTGATCTGAAAATCATAGAACTCTTGGAGTTGAGAGAAGGGCATGAGTGCCCTTTGTAGATGTAAACCAGGGATATGCTTCTATAAATTAAGGCCCTGTTTGGATTGCAGGAATTTTTTTGGAAGATAAAGTTTTTTTTTCCTAAGTTTTTTATTTGTAATTGTTTGTTTGCAAATGAGAAAAGTAACTTGAACCACAATAGTTCAAGATTTATTTGGAGGGACCTTCAATTTTTATTTAAAGTTCGGGCGGTTCACCAAGGCTTCAAATTTCTAGAGAAGACTTCAATCGAGTGGTGGTGGAGGGTGATTCTTAAATGTGATTCGATGGTTGTCCGGTTCTCACATCTTTCCTTGGTGGTTTGTGGATCTCTTTAATGAGTTAAGGGACATTGTGGGTTCTGCTGGTGTATCCTTCTGTCACATTAGAAGATTGGAGAATGGAGCGGCGGATAAGCTTGCTAAGAGAGGAGTTCATCTGGAGTCATTGGATAAATATGACTTTCTCCCTCCTTGAGCTTTTTGTTGTGTTGTGGTTTTCCTCTGTATCTATATCTTGTATTTTTCCGACTATCTCGGTCTTTTTAATGGAATCTTTTACCATTCAAGAAAAAAAAAAAAGAGACTAAAATATTTACCTAGGCAAGATTTTTTTTTTTTCCAGCAATCCAAACAGGGCCTGAGGGAAATGCTGCAGTGGTCTCAACCGACACGCCGTACGTGTGACATTCATCGATCCAAGCCCTCCAAAAGGGGCAATCATTCTAGAAATTCATTGATAACATGGTTAGGATCGTCCCACGGTTGTATTTTCCCATGAAAGTACGACCCACAATTTTGATTTTTTATCATTGATCTTACAGATTGAGCGTGCATGTGGATCGTGTAGGTGCCTCATGTGGATCTACCAAATCAATGGTCTTGATAAAAAAATGTAGCTGTGGGACCCAAGGTTGATCCTTAAGATTGTATCTCTCTAGGCATCAAATATATCTAAGGCCGTGTTTGTTTTGGATTGGAGAACTGATTGTAAGTCCAAAACTGATAATTGGATTCGAATTTAAGTTTAATTTTAGGGAAATGATAAATGAGCCCCTTTTCATTACTAGGGCTCTGTTTGTTTTGGATTGGAGAACTGATTGTGAGTCCAAAACTGATAATTGGATTCGAAGCGGAAGTGACATGATTGCCACATACAATGCAGCTGGGTGTCCCAAGCGATGAAAAGGGGCGCATTTATCATTACCCTTAATTTTATCTAATAATATGTTTTTTTTTTGGGACTCACAATCACTTCTCAAACCCAAAACAAACCCGGGCCTAAGTGATATATTCGATTAATGCATCTACACCGTCCGATGAAGCTTCTCACAGTAATTAGTCTCGTCGTATCACTCACCTTGTTTAACGAGCGTTCGCTTTCCGTTAAACATTGAAATATTTCCTATCCATGAGACTATTTAGGAGCTTTTCCAAAACAGTTGGATAGTGAAACCCAACCACGGATTTTTCTGTGGGACCCGCACAAAACATTTTGTGGCTGACATTGGACCCGATCGAGTTTGCTTATGTGGCAATCCCCCATTGGCTGCTAGACTTCTTGTTTAGGACTTCACATGTTGGCCCGGCCACTCTAGTTTTTGTTTTGTTTCCTGCTACTTTCGAATCACGTGGACTTCCGCAGGGTGTCCACGTGAAATAGCGGTTAGATGGGCCCCATCTAGCATCTCCTGTTCAGGTTTAGTATATCTTGTTTTGGTGGGCCCGCTTGGGTTGTCCGGTTTGAATATAGTAGATGAGGAATAGGTTGGTTAAACTATAAAATAGGGGTCCACATATCCTTATTCCAATTTTAACAATGGATAATGGATATCCCAAAATAGTGAATACTTGAAATTTAACAGACCCTATGTTTTTTTCTTTCTCTTCTTGCAGAATAACTAAGATAAATAAAAAAATTTACCATAAAAAGAATAATGCTTCTCTCTGTTTTTTTTCTTTCGTTCTCACAAATATGGATTTTACTGAACAGGAATAATAATAAAATGATAATGCCAGTCATTTCGATCTGGTACAAACAATAATCTAGATTTATTCATATACTAGGCGGGTTTGGTCGGGTTGAGGCCAACCCTAGCCCAATCTGGGATCGGATTTCCCCAAGCCTAACTTGATCCAACTTGAGTCTCGGGTTGAGGAGGGTCAATCCTAGACCGACCCTTTTCTAAATCTCTCATCCCTGACCTAATAAAAACGTTGGGGGTGAATTTATCCTCAAGCAGTGAATCATTCTCACAGAAACCGTTACAGGGGCACGGGATATCATTTCCCTTTTGAAAATCACCACAAAATAAGACGATGGGATTGGAATTGGATCAGATTTTGGGTCTGATTAGATGGATAACAAATTGAGAAAAAAGAAAGAAAGAAATTCTTTCATTAACTTTCACAATTAAGGACGTAAAAAAAAATATTTTAAATTTTGAAACAAATAAACTCCAACAGAGACCCCCTATTCTTTATTACAACACCCTTTTATTGTTTTTATACTTTTGAAGGAGGGTTTATTAACACCACCACATTATAAGAATGCCTTTTTTTACTATTTTAAAAAATGTGACCTTAAAAGGTATTTATACACACCTAAAATTATAAAATATTTGTCAATATCATCAAATTCTAAAATCTAAAAGAATAACCCACAATTCATCCATTCATTGTCATATTTTATTAACTAAGTTATGCATAAAAAATTAAAATATTTTGAGGCTTATAAAAAGGCCATGGAATAGATTATTTTTAAGTCGATATTAATTCAATAATTTAATAATATTAATTTTCTACATCCAAATTTTAGATTTCAACTGAAAAGATTTTAAATTTCACCCGAGACTTCACAATGAGAATGAAAAATCCTTTTTTTTACCGATGGATTTCATCAACGGGAAAAGCCCAAGTAAAAGAAACATGAGAAACACAGGTGGGAAATCCATAAGATGTTCATCTGTGCACGTTGATATTATCGGATTCAACTGGCGACCACTAGGCCGGCCCATCTCATTGAGCCCACTTTGATTATATGACTCTAGCCCCTTGATCCATCAAGGGTGCATTTGGATTGCTGGAACCTGGAATTGGAAATGGGAAATGATTCCAATTCTCTCATGCCCGCGAAATGCCTGTCCTCGAAATTCCCAATCATATAATAATAATAATAATAGGGAAATGATTTCAGCACAAACATGTTTTGATAACAAGCGCTCACGTATCTTATCTTTTAGTATTTGGTTAACACGAGCTCATGTATCTTGTCTCGGGTTGAGAAATTATACGGTGTAACAAGGAAGTACCACCCTTGACATTTGATCCAACAGCAGCTCCTCAAAAAGCTCAAAAAGTGAGCTGTTGTTGGATCAAATATCAAGGGCGGTACCCCTACCGTATTGTTGTAAGTCCTTACACCATACGGTTCCCAAAAAGCACCTAAGAGAATTAAATACTAAAAGACAAGATACATGAGCACATGTATCAAAATATAATTGTTCGGAAATCATTTACCTAATAATAATAATAATAAGGGATTTGCTAGGGACCATCATAGAAGGCCTTTCACGGGCGGACTGTTGCATGAGAGAGAAGCCATGTACACTCAGATTTTGTCTTATTAATTTATCTGGAGTGGCTGCTCTCTCATGCAATTGCCCCCCCCCCGCCGCGCTGCGAAATGCCTTCTGCGATGGTCCCTAGCAAATTCCTAATAATAATAATAATAATAATACGGGTTTTCCTTTGAAAATTCAGCTTAAGACCCCAGAGTTGTGTCGAGATTTCGCCAACCCCATTTGTGTTGATCGTCTGATACATGAGATGGTTAGAGCTATGACCATCCATAATGAGTCTACAAGATGAATGATCTGGATCTCACACACATGTGGCAGGGGACAAGAACTGTTCACTCTATATAGTACACTCCATTCTTTGACTTTACCTCATACGAGGGCAACAAAACATCTGCTGAACTTGAAATAATTCAGAAAAAAAAAAAACAGTAAGAAGTCTTTGTTGGCTACACAAAATTCCCCCATTTTTCAAAAATACACTAGATGGGGTGGCCCAGGGAAGAAAAGGGGGTTAATATATCACTTCCCTAAAATGATTCGAAAAGCCAAAGTGATGGGCAGCGAATGGAACCCACTGTCACATTGATTCCAAAGAGCCAAAGTGATGGGCAGCCGTGGACCCCACATACCTCCACAACCCCACTCCACAGAAACATTGTCCAACCCCAAGAAAAAGAATCCTCCTCCCCTCAAATGTTGCCACGTGTCAGCAGATGGATTCTCTTCCAACCCCTTGCTTACTTGGGTTACCCTTCCTTCCTCTCTACAGCCTCTACTGCAACTCTGAAAACCAAGTGAAGGATAAGAAAAAAGAGAAATAGAATTCAGACCAAAATAATACTACAAAAATGTTAAAGGAGGAAGTGAATTGCGGCAGGGGTGGCCGGAGGGCACGCACGTGCGACTCGTGCCGGGTGGCTGCGTGCGCAGTCTACTGCCGGGCTGACTCGGCGTACCTGTGCACCGGGTGTGACGCCCGGGTCCACGCAGCCAACCCGGTGGCATCCCGGCACGAGCGTGTGTGGGTGGACGAGGCATGTGAGCATGCGCCGGTCTCCGTCACGTGTAAGGCGGATGCCGCCGCGCTCTGCCACACGTGTGACTCCGACATCCACTCCGCTAACCCGCGTGCCCGCCGCCACCATCGCCTCCCGATCCTCGGTTGTATCTCCGGCCCACACGTGGGGCTGGGTATTCTGCCGGTAGGCCTAGTCGAGGATTCAGGTGACGGGTTTCCGGCCAGCAAGGTGGAGGAGGTGGAGGATGAAGATGAAGCAGCCTCTTGGTTGGTTTTCAATTCTGCTAAGAATGATAATCAGAGTAATAATGGGTTTTTGTATGGAGGGGAGATTGATGAGTATTTGGATCTTGTGGGGTATAATTCAGATACTGAGAATCAGTACCATGATCACTACAGTGTTATGAATGGTGCAAGTGACAGTGTTGTTCCTGCTGCAAATGAAGAGAAGCAAAAGCAACAACAGAATCTTCAGTTGGATATGGAGTTTGAGGCTTCAAAAGTTGGGTTCACTTACTCTGCTTCTCTCAGTAACAGTGTAAGTTTTCTTTTACTCTCTTCATATTACTTCAATTTAGTGCTCTTCAAAGTAAAATTTGATGGGTATTTGCTGGAGTTGGATTTTGATATTACCATCTCACCATGTCCTTTTTCTGTTAATTTTTTATGGGTAGCTGTTAAACCTGCTGAGTTTCATGGCATAGATGGACAAGTGCTTCATTTCTTATTAGTTTTGCTTTGCTTGGATTTGTTTTGTTTCTTTTTTTTATGTTAGGAAGTGGGTCTTTTCCTCAAGGGGTAGCTTTTGGATGAGAAGGGTCTTTTTTGTATTTCTATTTATTAAATTGATTATCCATCAGTGTAACTTCTCAGTTTCAGTGTGATTTTCTTCTCTTTCTGACTTCTGAAGGATATTAACTAAGATCTGTTCTGAATTGGTGATTCCCTCATGGACACATGCTGCTTTTTCCTTGGTATTGGATGGGGAATTCTAGATTTGAGTTTTTATTAATGAATTTATATCCACTTTTTCTTGAACCTCTTCTTTTAAGTTTTTTAATTGGAGCCTTTTTACGATCAATTGATTTTTGTCTTAAATTTTCTATGCTCTTCCACTGAGCAAATTTGCATAGTTTTGGAATAATTTTTGTCAATATAATTTAAGAATTTGGATGCTATCTAAACCTTGCAAGCTGTACACAGTCTCTTTTTCTTTTTTATTTTTCACCTAAAGTACTCAGGATTCTTGTTTTGAAACTTTAACCAACTAGTATTTTTAACAAATCTACAGTTGTTTTCCATGAGAGTGTGGGTTTTTTCTTATTACTTTGGGTGGTTATGTTATTCTTGTTCTCCATGTGTTACCCATGCCCAAATCTTCTTGTGCTATTGTTCATCTTGTTCCAATTTTCAGCTTTAGTAGAATTTTCTCTGTGCTTGTTCTGTTTCTAGCTCATGGTCTTCATTTTTTGTGTGTGTTGCTAATCTTCGGTTAGGCATAATTAACAAGGAGACAATAACATAAAAGGAAAAACAGAACCCCAAAAAGAAAGACTAAATATTCAGTCCAGTTCTCTAATTGATCTTTTTAATATCAGATATGAAGCTCTTTGGTTCTTGTTCTCATTTTTCTATTGAATGACATGTATTACAAGTTATTCTGTTGTTGGGCTTTCCACCTCAAAATTTATAGAGTTTGATCAGCAATTTTGTGATCATTATAGGTTTCTATATCATCTATGGAAGCCAGTATAGTACCAGATGCAACCATGACTGATATCTCAAACTCACAGACCAGACCTCCCAAAGGAAGTATTGATCTCTTTTCAGGCCCTCCTCTTCAAATTCCACCCCAATTCTCTCCCATGGATAGAGAAGCCAGAGTTCTCAGATATAGGGAGAAGAGGAAATCGAGGAAATTCGAGAAGACGATAAGGTATGCCTCGAGAAAGGCCTACGCCGAAACCAGACCCCGAATCAAGGGCCGCTTTGCCAAGAGAACAGATGTAGAGATTGAAGTAGATCAAATGTTCTCAGACACTATCATGGCTGAAAGCAGCTACGGCATTGTGCCATCGTTTGAACTCTAATAAACCCTCTTGATTTAAGAGAATTATGAATCACTACTGTATATTTTTCAACATGAGCAGTTTGAATCAATGAGAATTACAAATGGTAATTTTGTACAGTCTCTTGTTTGTCCTTTGATCATGGAAACCTTAATCATCCCCTTATAGGTAGATCATTCAGTTAAGCCTTAGTTAAACTTTGTGTCATAAAGTGGCACAAACTGAGTCGCCGATTTCATTGGTGTATAAAAGAAATTGCTCGGTTTCCCTCTTTAAGCAACTCAACTCATAAATTGGGAAGCCAAATTAAACTGAAACGAGAGCAAATCAAACTAGCAAACTGAAGTGAATTGAAGAAGCAAACCAACAAAAAAAAAAGAGTTCACTACTGCCATTACAAGGGTGTAAGGTTCACTCAGGGGTGACTTTGATTTATTGTGGTAGGAGATTCCTTGAATGTTATCAGTGGATGGATCATAGGGACCCACATCCTTTGATATTTGCTAATGCTATTAAAGAAGTGTGGGAGACGATGAAAGGGTGCGATATTATTTTTCAGCATGTCAGGAGAGTGGCCATTATTGCCCTTATAGATTGGCTCATGCAGGAGTTGAGAGAGATCATTTGGAGTTATTTGATTTCCTTCCTCCTTGATATCTTGTAGAAGTTGCTTTAGTTATGTATTTGTTTTTCACAACTTCTTTGTTGTTCTTGTATTAGACCACCTCGGTCCTTCGGAATTCTTTCCCTTTTTACTAAGACTCTTTCACAATTCAAAAAAAAAAAAAAAAACGAACCGGATTCATGTGAAAGAAGGGAACCGCAAGCACGAACAATTACCAGGGACCAATGAACTAGGTAACATAGGTTGTAGCAACAAAAAGGAAAAAGAACCAAAAAAAGAAGCTGACAGCTCACATGGTGAGTGTGCTCTCAGTAGTAATCTGTAAGAAAAAGTTCATTGCACTTTTTCACTTTTCGGATGTGGAAAGATATACTCAGAGAACAAATTTCAGGTAAATAGAAAAGCGAAGCTCACTGCACTGCACTTTTTAAACTTTATGGTGGGGAAGATGGGCACAAAAGTGAACAAATTTCAGCCACATGGAAACGAATGGAAGAACCACTTGAAGGGGTGTCATCATCAACAGGCTTTCTGCTTTTTAAAATTTCAACCACTTTTTATCTTGATCCTTACTGATCCTTTTAAGTCTTGTTCTCTTTTTCACTTTACAATCCCTTTCTGTGCTGCCATTGGCCTGTCTCTGTTCTTTTCTCCACTTGTAAAGCACCCGCTCAGGATTCTTTCTTTGTGTTTCGATTCGTCGAAAATATTAAGGGACCCCATCTCTGACCTCATCTCTGTTTTTGAATCTAATGAGAGTTGCAAGCATCATTTGATCTTTAAATTCATTTTAATACGAGGGTGTCAATAAAACTAGCAGCAACTGATGGCTTGGAGGTAACAGAGAATTCAGCACCAGATTTACCGTCATGAATCCCAACTACTTGAATGAAGTCCACTGTAACTAGAAAATCTCAATTTAGATATAATTTGTGGGTGTTAATAGGAGAAATAATTCAGCCTGAAGCAACTTTAATCTTGGGGTGATTTATAGCTTTAATCTTGAATTGATGTACTTTTTTCTGGGCACTCTTTAGCATTCTTCAATGTTCCTATTCCTTTATGTTTGCACATCTGGGTCTGCTTTTGACGTGAAGGGAACTACCCTTTGGATATGGTTTCACTGGATTGAAATATCATCCAAACTGCAAGCGTAAGTTTTTCAAAGAAAACTTTAGTATGCATTGCTAAGTTCTTTTTATCCTGAATTCTTGGATCTTCAATTGATTATTGAAAACAGGAATGGTCCGACATATAGCATATACACCAAAATCACCTGTGTATAGGAAAACGATCTCACCCGTTGGATCCCGATCGTAATGTAGGACCAGGCGCTCAAATCAGGCCACTGATTCCCCTCATGGAGAATGACCAAAATAACCTTATCTCATGGAAAATGAGAAACAATGGAAAAAAAAAACTAGAGAAAACTACAAAAACCACTGAATTAATCAAAATACATCGTGTTAAACTTGATTACCACAAAATCTCATGATTTGAGTAGCCAAAACCCATAATGTAGATAGTGTATGAACCTTTCATACCTGTTTAACGTCGCATATTGCAATATTCACTATTTTCTTCATATTCTTTTATTGCTTTTCCATTAAAATTAAAAAATCCTACAACTGTGCCGATAAACAGTTCCATAGCTGGTGAAATTTGTTATAAATAGCATTGATGACATGGGAGATGAGAACCAAATCAGATACTGAGCAAAATCCCCACTGTTCGTCCTCGCTTTACTTCCACATCTGCTTCCCAAACTACTATACAAACTCACCAATGGGGGCGGAATTCCCATCCCAGCCATTTTCAATAAATCAAAAGTGAGGAGGCGCGGGACTTCAAATCTGCAAGAAAACAAGAAAAATCTCTGATTTTTTTTCCAATAAATCAACACCCGTATCTGACCTAATGAAGAAGAGAAGGCGCAGATGCAATAAACACATAACAATAACAATAATGTTGCAGTGTGATTGTTTGAGCACCTAGGCAGGCATGCGTGTGGAAGATGTGTCAATCCTTGTGTTCACCTTCATCTTCAGAATCTACATAAGAAATCAATGCATTCCAAAATGGCATGAGACCTTAAAAAAAGGCAATTATCCATCATGGAGTCCTTTGATGGGATTATGTTAATACTGTTAAGTACATGTGACTCAGTTCTTCTGGTTTTCCACTACTGAAAGTCATGTTATGGTGGATCTTTTTCCAAAGGAAGATGATAAATGCACTGCTTCTGTTTGCTAGGAACACCACCTTTAACGGTTTCATGGCTAAAGCCAAACGTTCGATAAATCATAAATCATTATAAGGGGCCATTCATGGTTAAAAGGGGTTCATTTATCATCACTCTTTCCATGATCAGTAGTTAATTTTGTTTCCATAATTTTCTGGAATGATCCATCATGTCCCATGTTCTCTAAAACTCAATCGGATAACATATGTGTGTGTGTGTGTGTCAATATATATATATATATATATATATATATATATATATATATATATATATATACTAGTAAAAAACCCCGTGCGATGCACGGGCCGACAAAGAACTCATAGGTTGATCCAAACTGTCCATGTGATGGAACACAACATCAATAGGTTGTGCCCGTAAAATCATTTCCATAGGCTGATCCTAGCCCTCCAATCTATAGAGGTTTCCATAATTAAAAAGCATAAAGGAGGAAGGTAGGATTGAAATTATGTGGCTTTAATGGATGCCTTTGTTAAAAAGCATAAAGGAGGAGGTAGAATTGAAAATATGTGGGTTGAATGGGTGCCTTCGTTAAAAAAAGTCAAAAAAAGTGATGTGTAATTCTCATAGAATTTTGGGAGAAATTCAAATAATTCTCTCCTTCTCTCTTCTGCTATATATATATATAGGGCGATGATTTTTTCACCCCTCCTGTAGGAGTGATGCAGCCCCCCTTTTTTACTTGATTTGACGTCAAAAAGCGTTAAAGTTGCTTACAATCACGTTAAAAGGGTGGCGCATAATCCTATAGCGGGGGTGAAAAAATCATCTCTCCCAAAATATATAGATAGATAGATAGATAGATATCACTCACACACACACACACACACAATTCCAAGGCTCTAATTTCTAGTCTTTAAATGAGCTTTTATATAATGAAATAACTTTTAACGTCAAATAATAAAGGTAAAAATGAAGAACAGGGTTCCATTACTAAAACAAGGGAATGTAGATAGCATTTCCCTACATACGTGCATCAGGTATTGACCCCGTCAATTTATGCACTTCTGCTCATGTTAGTTTGTCTTATTCAGTGTAGTTTTACTTTTTTAATAGGTTACATATAGGATAAACTGGCATAGGTAAAAGAGCCTAATGTCACGGTTTGCAATACCAGTGTGTGTGTGTGTGCGCGCGCACACACACACACACAGATATATATATATATATATATATATATATATATATATATATATATATATATATATATATATCGCAGAAGTAAGGTTGATTTCTATGTCTTCCAATGGAGTGAACCCAATAACTCTTGTGCTAGCAAACCCAGCTATGCATTCCTGAAGGAAAACATCTAAAGAAGCAAAAGGCAACGCATCTTGAAGGATACAATAGAAGCATCCCAAAACCTTTTACATATGAAGGCATTGGTAATTTTGCCTTCGCATTTTTCAATGTTAACAACAGTTTGTTAGTGCACATGTTCCCGCGCAAGTGTGCCTTTGCATGTTTGCAATGTATGTGAAGTTCAGGAAACCATCAAGGAAACTTGTGGTACGTACCAGATCGGACATCACCTCCAAGCTGGCCTCTTGCTCGGATTTGTCTTGCGAGCATCCGGTACATCAACACAAACCAATAAAAGTGAAGGACAAGTAAGCAGAAGAGAAGACTATTGAACACATAATAGAATAAGGACCCATCAATCTGGTGCTTCTCCTTGTCCAAGGTCAAAATAACTTCGTAACTGCCAAAAATGGAAGCATAAAAACATAAAAAAACAAAAAAGTAAATATCTCTTTATTATAGACCTTCCTAAACAAAAGGAGCAACATATTCTGCAACTAGTGTCACCAGTTTCACAAAACTATCTTTAGTATCTTCAATGAAAAAATGTACATGTTGCTAATATATCATGTCAATGGTTTAACATGTTTTTTCAATAACTTTATACTAGTTTGTCCACTTTACTCCAGAAGGCACCATTAAAAATTAACTTTATAACTTAAGTTAGATATACCTGAAGTTATGGTCTATTCAATTAGTAGAGAACTAATTCTCAAGTTATGTAGATAGGGCCCAACATGGATGACCCTAATAGCACAACTTGTAATTATTGACAAGTGATATTATATTAAGGCATCAATTTATGGAGTTGCGGATTCAAGCCAATGGATAAATATTTTTTATTTTCATTGGAGAGTAGGGATCATGGACTTTCCATAGGACCCATTTTACTGATGGGATTCATCACTACTTCAAGTTGATAAGGTATCCGGACATGACGATCAAGGATTCAAGAGAGTAATAACCTCTTTTTTTAGTATTCAATCATTCCTTTTCCACTATCAGAGTTGCGCACCAAGGATCTTTCATTCTCCTCTTACGAAGTCATTGAGAGATTATACACATTCAAATCTCAGTCCCACCATTCAAAACCCTAACTTCTCATCCTAAACCATTTGAAACCCTAGTCCCCTAATTCAAAAGCCTAATTCTTCCACCCAACATATTCGAAATCCCAAAGCCCTTAATCCCTCTATTCGAAAAGCATGACCCCACTCCCCATCTCACGACAACCTAAAACACTTAACCCCTACACTTGAGAACCCTAAAACCCCAAACCCCGACTTTGAAACCCTAATCCTCATTGCCAACCTGATGCAAACGCATACACTATAGAGTGTCCCACACCTAAGTTTCAGCAAAAAAGGCCTACCAAGAAACCGGATTATCTGAGAGATTTCATTCTCTGATTCTATCCTCATTTAGTTAGTAGCTTGGTATTTAAGTTTACTTATGATAGTTGGTAGTACTAGTCGTTGTTTGGTAGGACTTTAACTGATAAGTACTTTTTTAATTTTAAAGCATTTAGGACTCTTTTAATTGGGCTTCTCATACTGTGTATAAAAAAGGAGAGAGAAACAGAACGGCAAGGGACTTTTATTATTGACGAAATATACTATTTTTTTGTGAACAGAAGCGTTGGCTTCTCGAAATGGTTCTCTGTGTTAACCGTATACTTGGCTTGGATTTTACTTCCTACTTCTTGTATCTCATTAGTTTAGTATCAAAGCTCTAACACTCCCAACTAGCCAAAACCCGAAACTCTAGTATACAAGAACTAATTCCACAAGAAACTCTTTTGAATACTCTCCATTAGATCAATAACGCTACATGAACGGAAGAACAAATGCTTAAAGTAGATGGAAAGATTGGTTAGGGCTGATTTGATCAAAGGATCTGCCCGCCTAGGGATAGCGCTCCTCTCTTCCACGATAAAAGCTTCCTCTCGAATTGATTCATTATCGGATTCCACATGCATTTATTTGGCTTGCCAACTCACAACGGGTTTCAAGACATGAGTTGGTCAAGTCATATATGCCATATCGACGAATGTTAGCAATATCCTCCACTACCTGGGCCTTCACCACTATGGTGAATAAAATTGGTCCAAGTGGGTTGCCTTGCTTTAACCATGCTGAACTCTTGAAGAATCACTTTTGTGTACCGCTGATGAGGACAAAAAACCAAACCGATGAGCTGCAAGCTCTTTTCCATGACTCCATTGATCTCCAAATACAAGCCTCCCAACATATAATGCTAAAAAATCCCAATCCACCCTGTTTTTTTTTTTTCTTTTTTTGAATGGTATCATTCCACCCTATCATATGCCATCTCTATATCTACCATTCTTATAATGGGCATTGAAACATTCATGCCCTATCAAAGATCCATAATATATAGAATCATAGTCACAAATATCTCTGACTTTTTCAATAATATTGCAAATTTTTTCAATATTTTGCTAAAACAACAAAATCCAGAAATAATCTCAAGAGCTTATTCTTTTATAATATTTGCCATTTCAAAAAAAAAAATCTCAAGAGCTTGAAAAATACCGTGATATCTTCATAATTTACTTTTTAGCAAGAACATATCACAAAAAATTGCAATAAATTCACATTACATTTTGTTTTCCAGTTTTTTCTTACATTTTATATTTTATATATTTTAAATATTTTATTTTTCCAATTTTTCCAATATAAACCTAAAAATAATAAAAACTTTATAATATCTCAGGATACACCCTACCAAGAAATTCCCAAGACAAAATTTTTGAGTATGCCTAGAATTTACCTTCTGTTGTTGAATGCACCATGGGCCCAAGATATAATAGGATTCAACACTCCTCTTAGTCAACTTATGCAAGAATCTTATATGCACTAACAAGTAGGCTTATAGGTTGATAGTCCTTGAGCTCATCCAATCCTTCCTTCCTTGGCGATCAATGTTATAAAGTAGAGTACCACTTGTCCTATCCAATTTATCCCACTGGTGACATTTATCTCATTGATAGAAGCCAAACAAAACCCCCGGCGCTCTATCCCACTTCATTACAAATAGCATGCTTTCAATCTCCTTGTCAGCAAACTCTTCTTCTTGAGTCCTTGGCTTGTCCTCATCAATAGCTTCTAACTCCATACCATCCAATCTGGTCCTGGAAATGGGTCTAAAGTATATCAATATATAGAACCCCATCCAATCTGGTCCTGGAAATGGGTTTAAAGTATAGAAACATATAGAACCAGATGATTTCATTAGTTATGGCTGAGGCATCCTCTTGTCTTTCCCCGTGAATCAACAGGCTAGATATTTGATTCTGATGTCTCCTCACATTTGACTGTGATATTCGATTGCTTGCTGTTTCCGCTTTATTTCTTCTTGGATACTTCTTCTCCTTAATTCATCTTTTGCCTCTTTCTTGTTCAGACTTTCTGCTTCTGACAGTGCTTTTCAATTATGATGTTTTACATAATTTTGAGAATTCTAACGATATTGACATCATTTGATGCGTCACTTTAAGCAATCTAGGCAGATATTGAAGTGTTAAATGTCATGAGGACTTAAATGAAGTAGCTTGAACTTTAACCTCTCAAACTTTTGCGTGATGAACAGATCACACTTATTATCTTTTCTACTTTGTGTTGATGTAACATGTAAGATTGGCTCATTAGTTACGTGGGCTTGCTTAGTGTGATACTGATGTATGTTACCAGTAACTTCCTCATTTTTTCGACGTTTTCCTACTTTGCAGGACAGCGACCCTACTTTGATGGATTTGTAATTTAGTGAATGGTAGGCCTATCTAGAGAATTATCTAAAAGTTAAGTAATTATCCAGTTAATCCTCGGATCTTACAAAAAGTCATACAACTTCCTCGAGAAGAGGAGAGATAAGTGTATCAATGTGCACAGAAAGAACAACTCACATATATACACAAAAAAATTCAAAACAATCACACATTCCCCATGCCTTTTTTTTCTCTACATTTATAAATTATGGAACACAAAAACAAATGCGGAGAAACAGAGAATACAAAGTATTAGTAACAACCAATCGACAGATGCCTACATGAAGGAACTTATACTAACCTAGTACTCCAAAGTATCCAGAATGGATAATATATGAGGCGAAGTATGACCCATGATGCAACAAAAAGAATGAATGTAAAGCTAGCAATATTCTCATAGCCACCGTATTTGGACATCTTCCCCACTTCCAAAAAGACATCACTTGCATCATGAATAGCTAGAACAATCGAACCAACACGAGCAAACCTGCAAGGGAAGGCAGATCAAGAGTTAATGTGATTGCAGAAAGCTTATTAAAGCATTATCCTAATATGCTTGCCCCTGTACATGCACAGCAAATAATCGTACAATTCCAGCAAAAACAATGGCTTAACTCAATGAATGCTAGATCTAATAAGTTGACTCATATGAGGTCATTTGTGGGAAGAGATTTAACATTTTACAGTGTACATCCGTCCCCTTGCAAGCCTGTAATGGAGAGTGTTTGTGGGAGTATTTGGGCCCATTGATCGATCCGGGTCTAATGAAACGGGCACGAAGGCCCTCCTAACTGGTCTACAGATTTTCAAATCTTGGTTTGAAGGTCATTTAACCGTGGAAGGAGATTCTCACATGCAATTAAATGGGGAGGTGGAAGGAGCAGGGACCCGTGGTGCTTGAGCGTCACTAACAAAATTGCAAATTTATCAAAGGATAGGAATCTTTTCTTTCTATCATATTCTTAGGGATGCTATGTCTTGCCCCCTTCTTTTGCAAGGGTGCCCGTGAGTCTAGCATTCCTCTCTCTCTCTCTCTCTCTCTCTCTCTCTCTCTCTCTCTCATTTATCTACTCTGACAGAGTAGAAACTGTGAGCCCATATATATATATATATATATATATATATATATATATATATATATATATATATATATATATATAACTTTGTAATCAAAATCTAGCTCAAGAAAAAAAAGTAAAAGAAATGGAAGGAATGCATTTACCAAGTTAAACATTGACATCAGAAGCCGATATGTGACTCGTGGTAATAAGTGGAACATGGGTAAAAGCATTTAGAGGACACATTCACTAGGAATGCACTTCGACTTTCGTACCAACTCTAAGAACACTATTTGGATGCAGAAAGGTATACCACTGGTTTTGCTTAGAAGAAATATAAATGTGTTCCTTCAACTAAGAAATTTGTTAAACATTTTTGAGGAGCTTAGTTAAAATGCAACAAACCTATATAAATACACACAGACAAAGAAATGCATACAGGCAGGCAGGCAGTTACAGAGATATGCTGACACACACATCACATGCATAGTGTCCTGTCCATATATAACTATATAAGGAATCTTAGATGTTTGATGTTTCCAGAGTTGACACACCCAGTTCCATGAAGCTTGACAAACAATACTCAACTCAACTCAACTCAACTAAGCTTGACAAAGAATAATGAATGCAAATTTATCTCATCTCACTTGAGTTAATACAAAGATATAGAACTAAGAACCATAATGATAAGAGGTGGTAATGCGAGCAGGGTGGAGTACAATTCAGTTTGAAGTAGGGTTGGAAACGGTGTAGAGAATACCCATAAGGCCATAAGTGGCTGGATCCTGTGATTGAGCCTCTAGCTCAATGGTCAAGGTTTTGTTCTTCAACCTAGAGGTCGGAGGTTCAATCCCAGCTTACCGACCAAAAGAAAAAAGTGGCAGGATCCTGCTTTCGGGTAGGAGACTGAGACACAAGTACCAAGGTTTCTTGCCAAAAAAATAAAATAAACACACAGGTGGTATTCTCTACACCGTGTCCCACCTCTTTTGTACGGTTACAACTTGGGTCAGGTTTCACCTGACCCACATCGGCCCGACCCGAAAACAACATGGGTCGGGTTTTGAAATCATGGGTCTTGCGTCGGGTCGGGTTTAAAGATAAAAAAACCCGAAACCCGACTGACACATATAGGTGTACTATGGCTTTCTTAAATATCTCTTGAATAACATAGCAAATTATTTTCCAAAATACGATATAATTGTTTTCGTTGAGGTGATCATGTTTGTGATGTGAAAATATAGTTTCCTTCTTAAATTTATACACTTGATGACATAAATTTAGATATTTTTGGCGTGAAGAGTTTTGATGTGAAAATATAGTTTCCTTCTAAATTTTTTTTTCTATAATCTTTAAAGTTAGTCACTATCCTACATTTAAAAATAAAAACCCGACCCGACCCAACCCAACCCGAGAAACTATCTTGGCAGGGTCAGGTTTAAGAATCTCGGGTTTTCCTATAAAAAATTAGACCTGACCCGCTCGACCCGAGTTGCAACCCTGCTCTTTGTATCTCTTTTACCGAAAATGATTTTATTTTCAAGAAACTACAAGCAATAGGTGGTGGAAATGCTGCCATTTTTATGAAAAGACAAACACAATGGGGTGGAAATGTGGAAAACACGCACAGATATACATATAAATATACATATATTAAGAAAAATGATATGTCCACCTCCTTTTCCATCCCTTTTGTTTAGGAAAAGGAAAAGTCTAACAAAAGGGAATGGAAATGCAAACATGTTTAGGAAAAGACAAGCAAAAGACACACACACACACACAAATAATGTGCATAATAGCACTCTTTCTTTATTATTACGTTAGTACAGCATTCGTTGGACATTTTGTGGAGGTCTTATATCAGTTATAGCCTTTTTCAAATGGCGTAAAGGATAGGTGGTCTGCCCAACGAAAATATTATGGTTGAATAATGCAAGAGAAAAGAAGCAAGGTATTTAAGAAGAAAAAGTAAATGAAGTCAACATGCAAGCAGTGCAAAAGTATAAAAGTGCTGTAAGTTTTTAACAGAAAAGTATAAAGTGGACAGCATTAACTAAAGTCTAGAACACATAGATTAAAAAAAAACTGTTGAAAGAAAAAAAAAAATATAGTTCGATTCATGAACAAACCTGCACACATAAGACAACACGATAAGAATGACTGTTGCTATATGGTGACTCATTGATACTCCAAAGTCTGACCTCCTCGTCTCCCAGAAAATCAAAGCAAATATGGAGTACGTGTAGAATCCAGCAGTACACATGTACAATGCCTTTAGTTTCAATCTAAACATCAAGGGGAATGATCAGGATAAAATTGATTACCAAGTTATAATTGGGATTTCATATATACCAAGAAATTACAAAGCATTAAACAGATGTGATTTCACATATACCAAGAAATTAGGGATAAAATTGATTACCAAGTTACACTAGATGAATTTGCTGAAGTTTAGCAGTAAGCATAGAAGATTTAATATGGTAAACTTACTTAATTTTTTGATCTGGCCAGACCTGCTCGCCAGGTCCTACCCAAAAATATTTGGTGTTTGTGGACCAGGGCTCATCATATGTAACATACAAAGCGAGAAACTCTGCTGAAAGAAAATAAATGCACTTCCATGCCGACTCCTTGAATTTCCTTAGCTTTTTTCTCATTTCCTCTTTGTCATCCAGCATGCCATGCCCATTTCCAATAATATATCGCCTTCCCAACTTCTGTGACAAGCACATATTTGTGGTTCAAACTAAGCTGGAAATATTAAAAGAGAAAAATTGCAAACAGTCATTGTATAATAAATCTGGGAAAGTGATATATCCGCCCCTTTTGATTACTTGGGACACCCAGGAGCAGGGTATCAATGACTGCAGAGGGGCTGCTGTACTTCATGTCAGAAGGATTTAATGGGGCTAATTGCCACGTATGGTACTTCACATCAGAAGGATTTAATGGGGCTAATTGCCACATATGGTACTTCACGTCAGAAGGATTTAATGGGGCTAATTGCCACATATGGTACTTCACGTCAGAAGGATTTAATGGGGCTAATTGCCACGTATACTGCTGCTGGGTGTCCCAAGTAATCAAAAGGGGCAGATATATCACTTCCCTGAATCTGACGTCTAGTAATTTAACTTAACCCATATCCATTAAAGACAGCAATCAACTCATGCATTGTCTTCAAATTGCCAACTTCAAATTATGAGAGACAAAAGAAAAGAAAAGAAACAATGTATCACCACATGAAAAGCAGACCACCAATTTATGAAATTTCTGTTTTTTTTTCTTAATTACAGAAGTACTAATCAAGTCTAAATAACTTGATAGTAACTAGTAAGATGTGAAAAGGGAATTGGATGCAATAGAAAATGGAAAATGATGAAAAATAACACCAGTCGGAAAGGCAATGGTTTGTAAATACAGCAATAGAAGTGATTTTCTTCACTCTGTCAAATAACATCTCAACCATTTTGGTGAAGATAATTCAAGAGCCAACCACGGTATAATGGATCACCGCCGCTAAGCAATAGAACTGATATTTTTCTTACTCTGGTTTGCTGTCTTTATCTTCTCCGAGTGGCACTCAATTATAAACTGCTAATGTTAAATTTATACCACTTACAATATACCATATCCAAGAAAAATTCAATCTTACAAAAGACACCCAAATCCTTGGAATTGATTGTTGGTTCTCAACTTCTCATAAAAGCATCGAATCAAAAACTAGCCAAAAGTAAACAAATAGACAAAATAATACTGGGGTAAAATTTGGCATCCAATCAACGGCCAACATGTGGTTGGGACTATAAAACTAAAAGGCTGGAGACAGTAAAAGGGTAATCTCACAGCTTTTATGTAAACCCTAGAAACTACAGCCGCCACAGAGATAAACTTGGAAAAGTCCCAGAAAGGCAAGATTCCATTCTTGCCTAGGATTCTACTCCATAAAAGATGGACCAAACTTCAAGGTACGCATCCCATTCAGTCATTTTCAACTCACAGATAGCTCAGCTCTTACTGTTGCCCATACTGACTTAGGCATCGGAGAGTGCCCCGGAGTCCAACTCCGGTCATCTTTCCGATGCCAACTCAGCACAGTTTGCCGTCAGAGAGACTAGTCCAGATTTCGGCACCAACATAAATAATAAAGATTTATCATCTAAACATATGATCACCCATTTCATTTCATTCAAGGACCTATCAGAACAGTAACGCAAAATTAAAAAAAAAAAAACCCACCAAGAAAATGCAGAGACACGAATGAAAGGATTGTTCAATCAACTAACTACCACCCATTTCATGCCAGAACAAAACCAAAAAAACCCACCAAAAAAAAAAATCAGAAAAGTTAGACGAATCTGGTCATATATTCGCATACCTCAAAGACCAATCTGTCAAGGAGGAACCTAACTGAGGGGAAAAACAAGGCAAAGAAAGGGAGCATGACGAAATCTTCATAAATGGGGAATGATTCCTCCTCCCAATCTACAAAACCCAACATATCGATCAAACCCATTTAAAGAATCGAAAGAAAACTCAACCCCTTCGTTCGAGATCCAGAAAAGAGTTAAATCTGCAAGTTTCAGACATCCTCTCTCGTGGTATCAAAATCACATAAATAAATAAAAATGAAAAGGGGACCGGGTGTATAATAACCCACTCGGAACCCGATCGAGAAGACAAATCCGTGAACATTACTACTTCTAATACTGCCTCTATTTGATTTTCCAGAGTCGAGGAACAGTTGAAAAAACAGTTGCTAAAATTACTAAAATGCCCCTGGCGTAGTTCGTGCAGGTCCACAGATACATCTGATCCGAATTTAAATAAGACAGGATCTAGAAACATTAGTAGGATCCAGCGGTGTCAGGAGCCAGTTATTACTTGGGGTCTGTTTGGGTGGCAAGAAAAAATAATTCTGATGGAAAATATTTTCTTGGTTTTTTTTTTTTTTTTTTTTACTATTTAGAGAGAAATGATATGATTATATCATAAATTGTATCTCCTCTGAAATAAAATTTGAATAGGGTTGGTTCCAATTATCTTTTTTCATGAGCCAAAAAAATAGGAAATTTTAGAAATATTTTTCCTTTCCAAACTTCTCCATGAAATTCTTTCCATCTAAACAAGAAATTTTAGGTACCATCTTATTTGAAAATTTAACCATGAAACAATGATATTTTGGTTAGTATGGTCTTCAAAGTTCCTTTGCAACATTTGAGAAAATTGAGAATTTTTTCCGGTGTTTTATCCACAAGTATTTGTCTTGGAAAACTTTTGCAAGCTCCTATCTAAGCCAATATTCTATGTTTATCAAATGTGAACGTTAGTCACCACCGACTCTCTTAGAGTCCTTATTTAATTTGGTTTTCTTTTGAGTTATCTAGATAAAGCCGCTTAGAACTACAAGTAGAATATGAAAGGTAGTGAAGCTTATCTTATCTATTATTTTAGGGAAGTGATATATCCGCCCCTTTGATCACCAGGAACACCGCCTGTCAGTGTTTGGGGCAATCGGGGGCATTGAATTCTTCTGACATAAGTACAGCAGCTCTTCTTTAGTCGCTGGGGGTGTTCTGGTGATCAAAAGGGGCGGATATATCATTTCTCTTATTTTATTGTTTTCTTTATATGGCTAGGAAAGAAGAATTTTTTTATCAAAAACTTGGTTGATGACTTGATGTTATCAAATCGGATAGGTTTCTTGATGTATATAAGAAAGGTTGAACGAGTGAATAATTATCCACATTTTTTTAACGACTTATATTCAAAGCTTTACTTTTACATAATAAATCTTTGTTCTTAGGTCTATGCAAAAGTAATCCTTCTCTCTCTTGTTTCTTCCAATCGTTACTTTTACTCTTCCAAATTACCAAAGAATGGTTTACATCAAAAAGCCCTTTAGAAGGTTTTTTTTTTTAATTAGATAGACAAGCTACATAGTTTCAACTTTCAAGGACAGAGAGACAACCAAGATGGGGAGGAAATATTATCTCCCTTCTAATGAGAGAATTTGGTGTCTCACTCGGACGACTGCACAAGGACTATTACATCAAATCCACTGATTCTTCAGTGCTGATCGTCTATTTCCAGAATTTGATGTTAGATTTCGGGAAATGATAAATGCGCCCCTTTTCATCGCTTGGGACACACAGTTGCATTGTACGTGGCAATCAGGTCACTTCATTCCTACAAATGTGAAATACATCAGCCCTTTTGCAGTCATAGATACACTATAGCTGGGTGTCCCAAGTGATGAAAAGGGGCACATTTATCATTTCATTCCCTAGATTTTTGTGATTTAAATTTTAAAGATATTGTAGTTATTTTATTTTCCTAATTTTTGAGGAAAATAAAGAGAAAATAAAGAGAAATTGTTGTTACCTACTTTTGACGATTTGAAAAGGCATGAAAACTAGGGCTGCAACTCGGGTCGGGCGGGTCGGGTTTTGGAGAACCCAACCCTACCCGAGAAATATCTCGGGTCGGTTCGGGTCGGGTCGGGTTTTTTCACGTTGACGCAAATTTTTAAGGAAAATTCTTGTTTGGCAAGGCAACTCAACTCATAGAAGCAGAAATTACTCTCACATTACACTTGAATCAAACAATGATGTAATTACACTCACATCACACTTGAATCAAACAATGCTGTAATCAAACAATGTTGTAATTACAATCAAACAGTGCTGAATCAAACACTTGAATCAACTCAACTCATAGAAGCAGAAATTACACTCACATACAGTAACAGTGGGTGTGTGGGTTTTCACTTTTAACTTTGGGATAATTACATTTACACCCCCTCCAGTTTATGACACATCCACTTCCACCCCTATAGTTTAAAACGTGACAAATACACCCCTGTAGTTTCAATTTGTTTAAGGTTTGCCCCCTCAGCTGAAGGTTCATCCATAGATTGAAGGGTTAGGATGATCCGATGGAGCTGATTTTTTGGGCACACCATATCTATGTCAGGACCCATCAAATGAACGCTTTGTATCATCCTGCATGATTTTTTGGTAGTGTTTGGATTCGGGTAGGGGCCCACATTGTTTGGATGATCCAAAGCGTTCATTTGATGGGTCCTGACATAGATAGGGTGTGCCCAAAAAATCAGCTCCATCGGATCATCCTAACTCTTCAATCTATGGACGAACCTTCAGCTGAGGGGGCCTACCTTAAACAAATTGAAACTACAAGGGTGTATTTGTCACGTTTTAAACTATAGGGGTGGAAGTGGATGTGTCAGAAACTAGAGGGGGTGTAAATGTAATTATCCCTTTAACTTTTAACTAATAATAGAAAAAAATATACGTACTATAAGTTATGTAACTCGGGTCGGGTCGGGTCGGGTCGGGTCGGGCCCCTTCAAACCCGGCTCGACCCGAGATTCATGCGGGCTTTTGAATGCTGAACCCGGCTTGACCCGAAACCCATGAAACCTGAACCCGACCCAGGCTATTTTCGGGTCGGGTCGATGCGGGTCGGGTAAAACCCGGCTCGAGTTGCAGCCCTAATGAAAACACACACCACTACACAAAATCTCTCTCTCTCTCTCTCTCTCTCTCACACACACACACACACACACACACCACTAGTGTACACCCAGACCTCCCCCTCCCCCGCCCACAACTCTCTCCAACATGAACCGAGCCGAACAATTGATTTGTTTAAATCTTTTAAAAAGGCAGGCACTACCCATACTTATTCCCATAGCCAATTCTTGTGTCTCCCCCTAGCTACTCTCTTTGAACAGGGCGCAACAATCAATGGTTTAGAGCTTTGAAGAAGGTGGACACCATAAAATTGTATTTAAAAAAAAAAAAACAATTGGGCTTAAATTGTTTGAAGATCCAAACCATTGCCGACACCCCCCCCCCCCCACAAGTCTCTACAACATGAACCCGGCCGAACAATTGATTTGTATAAATCTTTGAAAAAGGCAGGCACTACCCATTCTTATTCCCATAACCAATTCTTGTGTCTCCCCCCTAGCTACTCTCTTTGAACAGGGCGCAACAAGGTTTAGATCTTTGAAGAAGGTGGACACCATAAAATTGTATTTTTAAATAAAAAATCAATTGGGCTTACATTGTTTGAAGATCCAAACCATTCATTTCTTGCGACCCAACGTAAATAGGCCTTGCGCGCGCAACCCCCCCTCCCCCCGCCACGCCCAAAAATAAAATAAAATAAAAATAAATCTCCCTAGGATGATCCTAACTCTTCAATCCATTGAGATTCATATACGATCTCGTATTAGATCGGAGGGTTAGGATCATCAAGATGATTTTTGGGGCACAACCCACTCAACAAATGAACGGTTTGGATCTTCAAACAAAGAGGCCTAGTGAATTTTCTAAACAAAATATGCATTATATGGGGTATGCATGTAGGTGAGGTGGTCCTAGCATATATTGCGTATGTTCTAAAAAATACAATGTGGCCCACCTTATTTGAAGACCCAAACCATTCAGCTGTTGGGGCCAATATTACTAGATTGTGCCCCCAAAATCATCTGAATTGGATTATCCTAAGTCCTAACCCTTTAATATGTTGATAAACTAGCCATAATTGATTGAAGAGGTAGGATCATCCAATGGAGATGATTTCCGTGGCACGGTGTACTTATGTTGGGTCGTGCCAATTGAATGGTTTAGATCTTTGAACAAGGTGGGCCCCGCTATTTTTAAAAAGATAGTTGCAGTTCCGTACATACACCATATAACACAAATTTACTAGAAAATTGGTTGTGGCCTTGTTCCAATATCCAAAACGTTCATTTGCTTTGGGCCCAGCCTTTCCTTGAAAATCATCTCCATATGATGATCTTAACACTCCATTCTGTAGAGGCTGATCGGAGGGTTGGATTATAATTTGGAAATGATTTTTTTGGGATTTGCTAGCGGCCATGGCAGAAGGATTTCCGCGGATGGTCTGTTGCATCTGACAGCTCCGTGGCTGCTGTCAGATGCAACAGGCCATCCGCAAAAATCCTTCTGTGATGTACGCTAGCAAATCCCTTTTTTTGGACAAGGTCTATTTAAAGTCCCAATATATTAAGGGAGATGATTGTTGCGCTCAGTGTTTTGATAAACACGCGCTCGAATTTTTGTCATGTAGTATTTACAGGGCTGTCACAGGAATATTAGGGTTCTCAAAAAGCTCTTAAAGCCTTTTAAATACTACAGGACAAACATGTGGAGCGCATGTTTATCAAAACATTGGAGCACTGAAATCATTTCCCTAAATTAATGGTTTGGATCTTCGAATTAGTGGAACCAGGTGATTTTTTTATTTTTTTTAAATACGATTTTTACGATGTAATGTAACGTGGGCGAGAGTTGTACCGGTTGTGGCTTCTTATCAAGAGAGGGGGAGAATGAGTTGCAGCGGCGTCGACACAGCAGATTAGGGATGGCTATAGAGAAGAGGGCTAGAAATAGCTCCAAAGATGGATATGGCTTATTTTTACTAAAATACCCTTTGAAAAAATACTTAATGTTATAAAATTTGTAACATTTAACAGTTCATATTCATTATATGATCTTATCCCAAGTAAGCCTAACTATAGAGTTCTAATTGTGAATTTAATGATTTCAGGCTAGTGTTTTGGAATCGAGTCACATGAGTGCAGAGAACGAGAAGCTAAGCAAGATGATGAGTGCCCACATGGATGATTCCACCTTCTACTTGTTTTGCTTTTCTATCACACTGTTAGCCTTTATAAATTTTCTTTTGTGCTGTAAATAAATTAAAGGTTCTTTTGTGAATGTAATGTGTATGTGCGTATACAGGTTTTTCTATAAAAATCAAATGTATTGTACCCATATTTTAGGATATTTCAGAATTAATTTTTTTTTTAAATTAATACATTTAGCATCGGTATACAAGGGGCGTGTCACTCAAAACCTTACAACGTTTCCCTTTCACTGGCGGTCTACTCCCTAAACAGCAACAGTCATGACCGCGGGTATATGTGTCATGACCACTGCTATATCTAATAATACACTAGCGGTCACTTTAGGAGCGGTTACGACCACTGGTAAAACATATACCGATTAGATATTTAGCCGCAGTCTTATGACAGATTGTAAAACTTACACCAACGATTTTTGCCACTTTCACGGCTCCTAAAGATCTTTTTTGTTGTAGTGGTATTTTCGTACAATATCGGATTTAATTAGGACTGTACTGTGGGCTTTTATTAGTTGCCTGGATCCGATTGGTAATTTTTTCGGATCCTATGATCAAGATCCGAAATATGTCCATGGATCCTAGTAGTGTGTCTAAGTCTTGTTCATTTAACTTCGGATTTTGATAGTCCATCTTATTGTCTGGTCCGTAGTCACCCCCTAAAATTTATTTAGGGAAATGATATATATCAGCACAACCATGTTTTAATAATTGCACCAACTCCTCTTGTTTTTTATTATTTAAAGAGTTGTCAAAGGTGATTACAGTTTCCAAAAAGCTGTGACAAGCCAATTAAAAATGAAAAGACAAGCTGAGTTTGTGCAAATTACAATAAATGGTTGGGATGATGTCATTTTCCTTTATTTATTAAACATGTAGGCTTAAGTCATATTTGTATCTCATAAACATGCAGTCATAAAAGCAAATAAATTTTGCATGAGTAGTGATCGATGTTTGCTCATAGTACGTATCATTTTCCTGTGACCTTATATGCTGGGTGTTATTTGCATGTAATTTTAAAAGTGAATAATGGGTGACAAATATTTTTGGACATAAGGACTGATTTTGGTCGTATCTCTCGGGTTTCTTTTGAGAAATCAGATTGGTGGGAACTTCTAGATAAAAAGACAGTCACATATACTGGTCTTAAGTTATATATCTAAGATGGGATAGGTTAGTTATAACATCTCTCTCTCTCTCTCTCTCTCTCTCTCTCGCTCCCTCTAGTTTCATCTCTACCACTTTCCGTTCTATTCTCGATGGCCATGGAAAGTGGAAAGGTACCTCCTTGTTACAGGTTTAGACCTCGTGATTATGAACTTTTTTTTCATTATCTTCAAAAGAGGGATCTTTTTCCATTTTCTTTTGATATTTTAAAAGAAATTTTACATATCTAAAATTTGTTTCAGGGTCCTGGAGACAGTGATGGAAATCTTTCTTTTAAGATGGTGCCTAAAATTTCTTTTAAGTCTGCGTTTTTTTAAGATAAAATGGAGTTGAAACAAAATTTAAGACAAACTGATGGAAATCTTTGTTTCAGACAAACAAAATTTTATGAGAGAAACTAATGAAAATCTTTCTTTAAGCTAATTTTCTTTAAAATTTGTTTTAAGTACATTTTATGTACAAAGAAACGGAGCCTAAAGAATTGTATTGTATTTAAGTACATCAATGCTCTTCTTTTTTTAATATTGTTATTTATCAAAGACACTTTTGTTGATTAACAGAGAATTACGAGTCTGGTGGTGAGAACAAATGGTACTCCTTCACCTCCAGACAACAACGGAAGTATCAGGGTGGGGATCATTCAAATCGCAAAGCCGGACATGGTTTCTGGAAAGCCAGGAAAGAAAATAGGGATGTTATACATGACGGGAAGGTATATGGGAAGAAGCAATCACTGGTTTACTATAGAGAAAATACACCAAAGGCGACTAAGACCAATTGGCTTATGCAAGAGTATACAATCCCAGAATGGACGAAGAAGAAAAAGGATCATCCCGGCAGCAACATGATGGTACGTAAAAGAAACAATATAATATTTTCTTTTAAAGAATAAGAATATTGTTATGTTCGAATTTACATTAATCTCATACATGATAATAGTTTACATTAATCTCATACATGATAATAGTTTTGCAAAACTTCATTTTAAATGATTTTTTTTGTCGGTTTGTTGTTTAAGATTTCTCTACTAACTATAACCCTCTATTCATTTTCAGCTGGATGATTGCGTTCTATGTAAGGTTTATCGGAGTTTCAGAGGTACAGATAAACCTGCAAAACTCAACCAAGGGAAGTTGAGCAAGTAGCTGTCAAAGACAATGGGTATAATGGGATTGCAGAGACACTCGTACCAAGTGAACCACCGACGTTTGAACCAAGTGTGACATCAAGTGATGATTCTATATATGGATGCTCTTCTAAGTCAAAATAACGGGGCGTGTTCTACGCCGCCTAATGCTAATGAATCCAGTGAACCCTTCATGGAGAGTGTGGTTCTTCTCAACCACCGAATGGGATATGCAATAAAGAAGAAGACTACTCAGAAGAAAATTTCAGTCTTACATTCGAAGATTTTGACATCTCTGCAGAGCTGGATGTGGCCAACCAAGAAAATTTTAACATCCATGACATCTTGAACGGCATTTCAGAGGAGGGAGACGCCGTTGATGATGATGTACATGTCCATGGAGATAAAAGCCAGGTTCATTCTATGCCACAACTTCACTCGATGCCACCTAAACGTCAATGTCTCAATTGAGTTTCTGTATAAAGATCTAATGGATATTGTTGTATATAAATCCAAGGTGGCTCGTAGATCACATTTTTGTTTTAGTGTTCACCTCTAGGGATTTTAGTTGTTCTTCTTTCCATCTAAGTTTGATGGTACTGAACTTGTTTTTGTATTTCTTACTTATTATGTTTCTACTGTTACTCTTGTTACTATTCTTTCATTATTAATAAAATTTAAGGTGCCGCCCCGGGTTTCTAGATAAATTCCTGGGTAAAGAAAAAGTTACCCTCTTTCATTTAATTTAGTTGATTAGTCTTTGCTTTTTTTTTACGGTTGATGTTATCTTTAATGGTTTGTATTTGATATAGTGTTCCTACCGGTTCTAATCAAGACTTCTAAAAAATGTTCAAAATATGAACGCAGAACGTTCTAAATTAAGTCGAAGTCCTCTGACGATATGATTTAAAAGGTTGTTGTAACTATTCTTTCTGAAGGAAAAAATTTTTGCTCACAATTTAGGGGGAAATGAAGTGGTAATTATATCTTATTTAGATCGATATTATTATAAATTTAAGGTCTCTGTATATAAGAGTTTAACTGCAGTGATTTAAATTACTTTTTTTCACGTGTAAATTAAACAATGGAAAATCAAGAAATTATGAAAAGTTTTTCTTTTCGAAACTTTTCTAGAAAATTCCAGCAATCCAAACAGGGCCAAAGAGACTTTAGACTCAATCAGGCATTTTCTTAAGGATGATTAAATTAACATGCAGTCTAGAGCTAGCATTATGAGTTATGACAGTGTCAAATGTCTCTCGTATCCTTCAAAATGCATATATAGCTATGTTTATGCTTTAATTAATGAGGATTTTTTGCAGGCTTCCTTCCAATGTTTATTTATGACCCATTTTGCTGGTGATTCAGTTTAGGGAGATGATATTTTCACTCCCCCGCATTACGCATGCCCCCCCCCTTATAACCTGATTTGATGTGAAAAGTGGGCAACTTTAACGCTTTTTGACGTCAAGTCACCTTACAAGGGGGGCGCATGCCTACTGCAGTGGCGTGAAAATATCATCGCCCTTCAGTTTATTTTTCAGAAGGAAGAAAATTGCTGACAAAGATAGTCTGCCACAAGTGGTTCTGAACTTGTTAATATCTCTAGAGAAGGATAATTGTGTTGCAGTTTCTATCATTTTTTCTCTCTATATTCCCATTTGAAAATTTCCTCTGGGCTTTAAAGTTAAAGCCCGTAAATCTATATGCCCTTTAGCAAACCTAAATTAAAGTGGATTTGCTAGGGACTGGAGAGGGCAGGAATGAGTAGAGGCTGACAAGTGGCTAAAAGACAAGAAAAAATCAAGGGGAGTGATAAATCGACTCCCAAATATCTTAAATCGACTCCCCATGCAGAGAAAGACACATGGGGAGTCGATTTAAGATATTTGGGAGTCGATTGCCCAAAATCAATCATATTTTGGGTGGACTTTTTTGTTTCCTTGTTTTTGAGGCTTTTCTTACCCTCTCCTTACCTGGTCTCTCTCGGCTCTATTGCAAACTACCACACAATTGGGTAAGCTAATATTCCAGGAAAAAGGTTTCACAAACGGTAGCCAAACACGCCCTAATTCACTGTGTCTCCCGTGGGATCACTGCTGTACCAAGCCACAACAAGTTACTAAGGGGTTTTCGTCTTAGGCAGACGTCATCCATCTTCTGGTTTGGCTAGCAAGAACATGAAAAGGCCTCTCATAATATCCATCTAGATTGGCTGTTTGGATAAAGGGAAAAAAAATTGGATTTTTTCCAAGGAAAATAAATTTCCAGATTTTGGTAAACTCAATTTCTTGGGTGTTATAACTATTCTCAATAAACATTACTTTCTTAAACATAACACTATTAAGTGTTATTATTATATTATTTATTAAACAACTCAATATCTGCTTCATTAGAAACATCTAATACCGCCATGAAGGTGGGAATTATGTTTATACGCTCCACAACTAAAAGAAGCAATGGCCCAAGGCATCACACACCCATATATTATATTTTTCTGAAAAGCATTATATCCAAAAAGAGAGAGCAACTAACATCTTAGAATATCTTTCCCTTCTTTCTTTCTAGTTTTATTCTGATATCTCTTTTCTCAATGTTTTGAGAAGGATCTGTATTGGTGCTCAAGGTCCCTTAACAAGATCATCAACCTCGTTGTAATCTAACAGGACCCACATCTCCATAGTCTTCTTTTATGATCCTAATCTGCCACATAAGCATCTAATCCTAATGACATTCAATTCAATGTACAGATTGACTATGATATATATGTATCTGCTAATGTGTATCGGAATTCAACAACTATATAGTCCTCTTGACAGCTACGGATCACCTTGATTAGTCTAAAACACTGTTTAAAAACTCCCCGTGTTAATCATCGACTCCCTTTTACTTGGGTCGAGTTCTTGGCCATGTCCGAGTTTTGTCCTAACAAGTCAATCAAAGCTTCTTTGATCCAACAATTGAAACTATTCAACGAAGGCGGGGACCACCAATGCCGGGGGACCACCAATGAAGATGACTGGATGACCGATTGTTATTGGGGGAGTGGGGATCCCTCATGAGAGTAGGCTCTCGCTACATCATTTCACTTGCTAACCCATGAGTCTATATAATGATTGTAGCCAAGAATCCTTTGTGATTTATTTTTATACGAGTGGAGAAAATTCTGCATGACAACAACAGAAAAAACGTTTAAATAGGGTTGGCCCGTTGTGTCCCCTATTCAACTAGCTAAAAAGTATACACCTAACCACACTATGTCCATCAGGGACAAGGAAACAACTTTATATTCAAGTCACTAGAAGCTCCAAACATATTCAGAATGAAAATGACCAAGTTCTCCCTCAGTGATTATTGGATCACAAAGCAAATGCTCCTCTTTAAGGTTGGATATGTGCGAACATGGTCCAGGTAAATAAAAGTGCAATTTAACCTAGTCCTAAGGTCATGTTTGGCTACACAGAAAAGAGACTCAACTCAACTCAACTAAGCCGTTGTCCCAAATTAGTTGGGGTCGGCTACACAGAAAAGATAAATTATGGAAAAATCCTCCTAAAAAATTCACAAGGTTTGGAGCATATTTGGCAAACATGAAAAATATCCCATGGAATATTTGCGGGGCCAACCGTGAGAGAGGAATGGGAGAGAGATATACTTGGGAGAGCATGAGAAGACCCAGACCGGCTTTTCCATGGTAACTAATAGCCATGTGGAAAAGGGGCGTATCTGCATGGCTCCTTTGGGATCCATGGACGATCCGATGAGCTTGAAATCTGTTCTTTCGCCATCGATTTGCCCATAGGTCTGGAGCATTTTTGGATTACTTGAGTGCTTTGTTTTCCAATAAACCGGTAGGGGTCCCTGCCAAACCCCAGCTTACCTTCCAAAAAAAAAGAAAAAGGAAAAAAAAACTACTTTGAGTGGATTTTTTTTTTCCTATTTTCCAGACCTCTCATACTCTCTGTACTCAAGTTCTCTCAACCCTCTCCCTCTCCCACCCTCTCTCACAATTGGGCCAATAAATATTCCTTGGATAATATTTTTCATGGATTTCATACATGACCTTACTAACCTAATTTTTTTGGTAAAAGTTTTTTCAAGTAAAAAATTTTCATAAAAAAACCTGAAAAAGTAACCCAAACAATAATCACTTTGTTTTACATTCTCTTAATTAACAGCTGTTATAACAGTAAAGGTGATTACCAGAGGCGGATCACCTCTCGCTAGAGGTTTTTAATTTCCTACCACCATGAGTTTGTAATATTTGATTGTTCTTTTTCTGCCCTTTGTCCTCTTGACCTCCACGGTCGCTTTGCCTTTTCTTTTCTAATAAAATTCCACCATTTCAAAAAAACAAGATGCCGTCAAAATCCAATCAGAATAGTGTAAAACAAAGCCTGTAGTGCCATCATCAAAATATGGCACTACGGATATCAGTTGCCTGTGTGTAGGCTCTTGCTTGGCAATTTTGCATAAGGCCTTTCGTGGCTCACTTTTTCGGGAGAGAACAACCAACTTACAGCTGATTTTGTCTTATTAATTTGATTCATCTGAGGTGGTTATTCTCTCCTGAAAAAGTGAGCTGCGAAATGGTTTTTTGCAAAATTGCATAGCAAATCACGCACAAAAACACGTAGAGAGATTTATGTATAGTTATATATATTTTACTAAATAAGGTATATATGAGAAAAAATAGGAATGCATGTGTATGTATGCTCGATTAGGATGTGACTAGTTTTCACTATAATGTCAGTTTCAATAATTATGAGTTCCTCCTGAGGTTTACAAATAATATGTGAAAAATTGACAATTATGTCTTAAATTTGGATATTTTGGGTTTGGAAAATGTTATCAGCACTACTGTATTTTGATGAGGGCACTCCTCACTTTATTAAAAGTACGGTATAACCTGCACGATGGGATGATCCAAACTGTCTTATTTGATTGTCCACAGCCTAAATAGGTTGTGCCCCAAAAATCATTTCCATAGGTTGATCCTAACCCTCCGATCTGAATGTTAGAGTATCGATCCTAACCATCTATTGATCGGAGAGTTAGGATCAACATATGGAAATAATTTTTGGGGCACATCGTAATTAGGCTGTGGCCCATCTAATGGACGGTTTGGATCATCTTATGGTGTGGGCCATACCGTACTTTTAATAAAGTGAGGAGTGCCCTCATCAAAATACAGTAGTGCTGATAACATTTCTCTTTGGGTTATTCAACAAACAAATATTTTTTTCGCATTGGTACTCTTTTCTTTCTACATCATCCATTTGTAAACCACTGATTAAATGACTAAGATTGACCCAGGTGAAATTTTTGGACCACAGTCCATTTATAGTGGGCCCCAACAGATTACGAATCGCCGCACTTTCCACCAACTTTCACACTAAGTTGGGGTTGAGGAAAGAAAAAGGATAGAAAGAGTTGTTAGTCCTTCTAAAAGGAAGATGCGATAGCATAGTAAGTCCCCCAATTTTCTTTTTCATCAACTGAGAAATGATATTCACACTCCTAATTTTATAACCGTAAGTAGGGGTGTAAACGAGCCGAGCCGAGCCGAGCTTGGCTCGGCTCGGCTCAACTCGTTAAGTTCAAAAGCTCGGCTCGGCTCAGCTCGGTCAGGCTCGGCCGCTCGCGAGCCTTACCGAGCTCGGGTTATATTAAGTTTGCACCCCTCATCTTCCCTGGACAGCCCTACTAGTGTAATTTGACTACTTTTTTTACACTATGGGGGGTGGTCCTAGTAATAAATGGGGTTCCAAAAAATGAAGTGACATATTTTGCTCCCCCCCCGGCTTTCACTCCCTGGACAACCCTTTTAATATATATATTAATATATAATATATATATTTAAATATATTAAATTCTTAACGAGCCTTAACGAGCCGAGCCTGGCCTAAATCGGGCTCAGCTCGTTAAGCTTAACGAACCTGTCAAGCCGGCTCGACTTGGCTCGTTAAGGATTCGAACCGAGCTCGAGCGAGCTTCCGAGCCCGAGCCAAAATTGACACCCTTAACCGTAAGCTAAAAGAATACGTCAAGCAAAAGGCAACTCTGTTGTAGACTTGTAGGCTCCATCTTCGGATAAGGAAGCACAAAGACAAATGCACTCATTCGCCTTTTCATTTTATTTTATGATATGTTGCTGACTGCAATAAAAATGATTAAATTATAAGAGTAGCCTTATTTCAAAAGCTCTGAAATGAGTTAAGTGATATCCCATTCCCTTGTTTTGATATTGGAACTAACTAAACACTTTTTGATTGGTTGTTGATAGCTTCTTGGAATTGAAGGTAATTAGAAAAATGTTAAATAAAGATAAGAGTGCTGTTATCATCTTTTCCCAAAATGTGCATTGCGTTGAACTTCAAAAGCCTATGGCAATCTCGTGATTTTTTGTAAAGCAAGCCCATTTTCATTACCAAGCTTTTTGTACTTCTAGTTATAAATAAAGACCCCATCAACCCCATCTCATTACACTTGCAAAGCTAGAGATCGAGAGATCGAGAGATAGAGAGACAGAGAGATGAGGCCGGGGAATACTTCGAACGTTGCCGGTACCGGATTCCGGTTGAATTCTCCGATCCCATATCTCTTTGGGGGCCTTGCCGCCATGTTAGGCCTCATTGCCTTTGCTTTGATTGTTCTTGCTTGTTCTTATCGCAAATCTCGCCAGAGCTCACCTGACAATTCGACGGGGCCGGAGATCCCTTTAGCCGACATGGAGCCGAAAATCCTCGTCATCATGGCCGGAGACGATAAACCAACTTTCCTGGCCAAGCCCATGTCCTCAGCCCACCATAGCCAAGAAGAAGAAGGTCCTTCTATCATGAGTCAAGACTCATGAATATGCTCTATGGGCATAAATTATATACCATAAAAATGGATTTTTGGTCCAAATATAGAAGATTTTGCTACTTTTATTTCAAGATGTATTCTTTTCTTTTCTTTTTTATCGGTGCTATATGTAAATTGTTAGAGTATGAAAGGAAAAAAAGAGTGGCTTGGTTTTTCTTAGTGTTGTTGTTGTGTGTTGGATGATAATTTTGTAAGAACATAAACCAATATTGAGTATATGGTCGAGGAGATCATTTAAAGAGATTAGTTGGGTCACGAAATTAACGAGAGAGGAGATGAAATCCATGAGGCACGAGTAAACCCAGCTATTAAGTAAGCTAGATGCATCCCATATTTGTTTCAAACTTTCTTAATTGGCTGTCAGAATTCCCAAGGTGCTGCAACAGCCAACAGCCAAGAAGGGGTGTATG
Source organism: Tasmannia lanceolata (assembly GCF_043159265.1). Lineage (NCBI taxonomy): Eukaryota > Viridiplantae > Streptophyta > Magnoliopsida > Canellales > Winteraceae > Tasmannia > Tasmannia lanceolata. Next base: position 1,832,873 of record NW_027518695.1, on the reverse strand, counting down.
TATCAAAACAAATGGGTGGAAGAAGCAGTGCCCCCAAGTGTGTCTTTTACATGGGCAACTTGGTTTTGGTTCGGAAACCATTAACGGAAGCAATTTATGCTGATTTTCTGCCCCAAGAGGATGGAAGAATCTAGAGAATGCACTTCAGAAACTGAATCCGACTAAGCCCATTAATTTCTCCAGTTTCCACTTCACACAAGGCCAAAGTATGCAGATTTTTTGAAGTAGCTTCGGAAGAATCTCGTTATTCTGTTTCTGCCAAGTTTTTCAGGAGAGAATGAGAAGCCTTGACGAACACGCCCTTGGGCAGTCCTATCTCATGGTGTGTCCGCTAATTTTGTTTCAGAACTTCTTCTTTTTTTATATATATAATTTTTAAAATTTCTTAATTTAGTTTAATCATCAACTTGGAATCACCTTCAATCCATATATTAGCATTTAACAAGAGCAATGACAAAATCCTTTGTAAAGGACCGACGATCTGGGCCATCGGATCGCCGTGCCTAATGGTGTGATGATTTATCAACGACCCATGTGATGCCATGTAATCAGTGACCCACCACAACTCCATGAACCCTAGTACATTTTTCTACTACCTCGTATACTAACGAAACTCACAAAACATTCAAGCATTCCCTCACATTATTCTTGTTGGTATTATTATTTCACTATTTTTAATTGGGGGATTTGCTAGGGACCATCACAGAAGGCAGTTTGTCTTATTCATAGGCTCACTTTTCAACAGATTTTGTCTTATTATTGAGGTGGCTGCTCTCTCATGCGGCCCGCTAAATGCCTTATGTGATGGTCCCTAGCAAATCACTTTTTAGTGGAACCCCCATATTATTATTGCTGTAGGTATTATTATTTTATTACTTTTTTTATGAGTTTTCTAACCTTCCTAATAATTACAGCCCTCCATATTTGACAAATGAAAGGGAATGTAGTTTTAGTTTTGGGCTAGGGTTTGTGGACGCGGCAGGTTGTACACGCATGGAGCTAGGAGTTTGTTGATTTTAGCAAATCATTTTAGAGGAGGAAAAGAAGTGTTTAGCTATCTTTGGTGGGAGGAGGTGAGAAATTGAAGTTTTTTTTTTTTGTCTAGTTGCTAAGTGGATAAAAAGAGTAAATTTCCTTAGACCCCATGCAAGCCCACCAAATAAGAGTGTGTTTGGCAACGATTCTAATTCTCAATTAATATAGAATCAGCATCCCAGAAGCGGCACCACTAAACATCGAAAAACAGGTTAAAATCTGACCATCCGACTCAATTTTGATGGAATTTGTTGAATGGGATTTGCGGGTTGTGTAGCCACTATGAGTTTTAGAGCACATGTATATGCGCTATATACATATATGCAGAGGGGCTAATTCAAAAACAAGACATAGCATTTACCTAATTAAGAAGTTCTAGGGTAAAATGATTATTTATATTTGATAAGAACGCAATGAATTATTTAGGGGCTGACCCTAATTTCTTTGCTTTATTGACCTGCCCACGTTTGGACAAGATAACTATATGATTCATGTACCCATCCAAGATCCAAGATAGTTCTTCGAACCTTGTACGCTGAACCGAACTCTTATAGGAAAAAAAACAGAAATTCCGATCGTTTCTTCACTGTGAGATTGGTTGATATGACAAAGTCTCATAAAGGAATGTTATGACAAGTCTCATAAAGGAATGTTTACCTTTTCTGTTTTCTTTCAGTTTGCTTGTATCACCTTCCATCCATATGTTGACAAGAACAAATACAATTTCCTTTGTAAAATACGGTCCATGTGATGCCACGTCATTAGTGACACATAAATCCAAAACCCCAGATAATCCCATATTTGTTCTACACGACTTGCTAGGTACCATCGCACAAGGCATTTCGCGGCTGGGCTGTTGCATGTGAGAGCAGCCACATTGGCTCATATTCTGTCGTATTCATTTAATTCATGTGTAGTGGCTGCTCTCACATGCAACAACCCACCCTCAATCTCTTCTGCGATGGTCCTGAACAAATCCCTTATCATTAATATTATTTGGGTTTTCTCTCTTTCTTGGTAACCAAATTAAGTCCTCAATGTTTGACAAAAAGATGAAAGGAATTTAGATTAGTTTGGGGGATGGGGGTTTGTGGACGCGGCGCTCTGTACACGCATAGATGGGTCGGTTGATTTTAGTTATGATTTGAGGGGAGAAAAAAAATAGGAAGTCTTTTTGTGGGGGAGGTGAGAAAATGAAGGCTTTTTTTCTATGTAGATTGTGGATTAAGTAGAAAGGAGTTGAAGTCTAGAAGGAATGTAAGGCCACGTCATATTGCTCAGTGGGAGACATTGGAAATGATAATCTCCACTGCCCTTTCTTCATTTCCATGTTCTCATTTTCTCAATTGTCCTACTCTTTGACTCATCCTTATTCCCATTTTCTTCATAGTTTTTGGGTTTTTTCCAATCAGAATTTGAGTCCACTATTCTCTCTTGGGGTACGGATTTGCTGGGCAATTTCGCAGAAAACCATTTGGCGGCTGACTTTTGAGGGAGAAAACAGCCACACGTGCTCACATTTTTTGCAAATTTTGTCTTATTCATTTAATTCTTCTGACTTGGCTTCTCTCCTACAATAGTTAGCCGCCAAATGGGTTTAGGAGAAATTGCCTAGCAAATTCCCCTGATAACTCTCTCTCTCTCTCTCTCAGTCATTTCACGGAGGAAAATCTTGTTGAGTGACAGATACGATCACAAAAAGATAGATAAAGACTGCATTTATGACTCAACAGCCTTTAACATCATTTAGCTAAGGAAAATGATAGGGAACCAAAAGTATGACAAAGCTTGAAACCCAATAATGCATGCTCTCCACGTGAGAAATGGAGAAACTCTTCTTCTAAGTTACCCATTTTGTAAAATGCTAGACTCACATGTGCCCTTGAAAGAAAAAAACAAAAAACAAAAACAAAAGGCTACCAGGACTCTCCCATTTGTCATTTCCATTCAGAAAATTACATTCATAAGTATCATAAACGGAAATTGACCTATGGGAGAGCCATTGTAACCTTTCTTGCAATGGCTCCTGTGAGTTTAGGATTCCTCTTATTTTTAAGGGATTTGCTAGACAATTCGCATGATAGAACAGCCAGTTGCGAAATGGCTTTCCAAGAAATTGCCTTGCAAAACCCAACCGATACTTTCAGCGACAGATGACATGAAACCGTCGCTAATGGTGCACTAATAACGACGAAAATTTGTAACCATCACCAATTTAACATGAATAATGACAGTAAGCTATAGTTAATTTTCCATTGCTGCAAAATGAGGCGGACACAAACTACCAAAAACGTGTGTTGTAGAAGAAGTCCGTTATTCTTCCAGGTCTAGGTCGCACATAATAAGGGTTTTTTTTCTTTTATTAAACAAGGAACCCTCAGGATTTTGACTGCATCATAAGGTGTTTTTCTTGTAGTGGTTTTAGGTGGTTATATAACCAAATAAATTATATTTTTTATTTTTTATTTAGCAACAGATATCATTCACTCCGTCGCCAAAAGTATTTTATATAACAAAATAAATTTTTTTTTTTTTATATTTAGCAATGGAACTGATATCTGTTACTTTAAGGTATTAATAGCGACAGAATATGATTTTTCATCACTAAATGTTCTTAATAGCGGCGAGTAACTAATTATTTTTTATTTAAAAAAATAAAACAACAATGGTGAGGTAATTATCAGGTAAACAACAATGTCTAATAGAGGCGGACTTTTAGAGGCTTTCTAAAAAAACCAACGCTACAGGTTATAGTTCACTGTGCTCATTCCGCGCCCACTTAAGAAAATGGGCGGAATTCTACAGAGGTGATCTTGACCACCTCTTCAGTTCAACACCCCCTCATTTTTCACTCGCTAGCTTATCCCGCACGTCTTTTTTTCCTCTCCCGTGCCAAACTCCCTCTTTTCCGTATTCACGATTTTGCAGTTTCTCATCCACATCTAGTTCGAGAATTAGTGACGAATATAGATCTTTGTTGCAACAATTCTGTCGCCATCTACTATTTCTTGTAGTGAACCTAAAATAGAAAGAGCTCTCTCTCTCTCTCTCTCTCTCTCTCTCTCTCTCTCTCTCTCTCTCTCTCTCTCTCTCTCTCTCTCTCTCTCACACACACACACACACACACACACACACAATTGGTGGCACTAATAGTCGGAAGAATATTTTTTCACGGTTGCCAAACATGCCATAATTGCTTGCATGTGTAACAACTAAATACAAGAAGTTAATCAATGGTGTTCTCTCTATTTGGTGTTTTTTTTCTTTTAATAATCTCGAGTATGCATTCTCTTTGACTGAGGAAACACTTCCTATAAATAAATGCCATGTTTGGCAACCATGAATTTTTCTCCCACGCAATATTAGTTCATCAAGTGGTGAGAGGATGCAGGGAGGGTGGGAGAAGGTAAGACTTTAAAAAGGCATGAATGAAGAGTGGGTGTGATATGTAACTTCAAATGGGGAAAAAGTAAATTGTATATTAAGTTGGAATTTCTTTTTTCTTGATTTCTGTCGGCATCAGTGCCTATCGAGGTTATTTAAAGCTTAATCAATATAAAGTTTCCTTTAACTGATAACTACTTTATAAATATATGTAAATTTTTTTATTTCTATTAAATTTCTCATGCATATAGATTTCTTTATACCTATTGGATACCTTAAATTTCTTTATGAATAATGATATGGTAACCGAGTTGGGAACCCACAAATAGCCTCTTCACAAGTTAACAATTACAGCTACTTGGCTTTATCATAGTTCTTTTTTTCCATAAAATAGCAAAACTACCCCTCCATGTGCCTTGTGGCGTGTAGCGATTTGTTCGGTTCCACTCTCGGTTAAGCAGCCAGTTTCTGCAGCAGCAAATTTACATATACTTATTAAATACCTTATAGATGTAAATTTCTTTATTATATGGGATTTGCTAAGCAATTTAGTTCGCCTTTTGCATGGGAGAGCAGCCAGCTAAGATGAATTAAATGAATAAGACAAAATATGTTGAAAAGTGAGCCTATATGGCTGTTCTCACATGCAAAAGTCAGCCGCGAAATGGCTTATACTTATACCTGTTAAATATTTTGAAGATCCAAAAAGTACTTGGCCATGCATGATCAAATCGGTACGCCCACTCGGGTACGTAGTGAGCATATACATGTAAGAACTGAATTTCTTGCAATCAATAGTCTTATAGATGCAAGATATTTAATAACAAAATAGTATGGATAATGAAATTTTCATAAACATTCTAAATACCTTATAGATGTAATTAAGATGTTTATACAGAAATTTGCAGGTGTAAGGTTTTTAATAGCTAACATCACTTTACATTTATAAAGATTTTAAATATCCGCCTAAGTTGATTAAATACATTATATTTTTTTCTCGTTTACTCTACTTTTTCTCTTCCTTTCTTTTTATTATTAGTCTCAACTCAACTAACACGCCCGCTCCTCACGTTTCTCTTTCTCTCTTGCTAACCGCTTTTTAGTGTCTTTGTAAAGGATATAAGCCCTCTCTCCATCCCACTTCTCACGTTTCTCTTCCCAACCTCTTTTTAGCATCATTGTAAAGGATATAAGCTCTCTCTCTCTCTCTCTCTCTCTCTCTCTCATCTTGTGTGCTTTTTGCTTGTATGAATATTAAAATGGGGGTACTTTAGTCGCCACTATACGTCCATAATTGCAGCCTCAATTTTGTGGGTTGATCATGTCTCCACTAGTGGAGTCATAGGATCCACTTCAGATTTGCCTGGAAGAAAACAATGTTCTAGTATGTTTGGTTGCCGGCATAGACTCGGAGAGTTGTGGGATAAGTAGTCAATAGAGAGGAGACAAGCATTGGATTTGCCTGGAATTTACCTTGGAGGATAGTTGTAAGTAGTGCTTAGTTTTCAACCTCGTAGACTAGTGGTAGGGGTGACGTTACCAACATAAAGAGAGAAGCATCATTTCCAAGAAATTCAAGCATAATTCCGCCTTTTTTTGATCTAGGGCTTGTATATTATATAGAGGGGACAAGGGGGAACACATCAAAATACATCCAATGACTAACCAGGAGACATCATTGAGTCTCTAGATATTTCAATGCTATATCGGCAACCAAACAAGGAGTTTTGTTGAAGTGGCACCCAAATTGCAAGCAAAACCCCTAAGATATCCGGGCTTTTGTGCAGCCAAACACACGTAAAGGTCCAATTGGTTGGAGGGACATTTCCTAGGGTTTGATGAAAATGACATCATTTTCTAGTCAATATCTATTGACTGCATGTTTGGATGTGTGGAGGAGTAATTTTTTGAATTTCAATTTTAGCCAATGGAGATAATTTGCAGGTACCACCTATTTACATTGACCCAACAACAGTTTGGATCTTCTTTTGATGTGGGCCCCACTGTACTTTTGAAAAATATTGTATAAAATCTGGGAAGTGATATTTACGCCCCTTTTGATCACCAGGGAGACCCAGGGTCAGTGTCAATGACAAAGGAGAGGCTATTGTACTTGATGTCAGAAAAATTCAGTGGGTTTGATTGCAACGTACACTGGCACTGGGTGTCCCTGGTGATCTAAAGGGGCGTAAATATCATTTCCCTAAAATCTCAAGGTAAATAAATAAGGGGAAAACACTTCTAAAAGGGGGATCCGTTCAGAAAATAAAGACTATTAGGGCCTGTTTGGATACCTCGTATTTTGTATTTGGATTTGGAATTGAGTTTTGAATACAAAATGAATAGATCACCCAGCTCATGTTGAGAGAGGGTAATTCCTGCTGGAGGGGAGAGGCTGAGGAGCAAAGAGGGAGGGTGAAGAAACTGCCAGATTTGTGGATTTCCAATTACTTATTACCACATCATATTTGGAAATCTGATTATTTCACTGTCAGTTGCTAATTTGGAAATCAAAGAATTTGATCCCGATCCAAATCACAACGCTAAAAGGGCCGCAAATGTGAGAAATCCAAATCAAAATCTTCTCGGCATCCAAACGGGCCCTTAGTGAACCTATTTGGCTTTTTTTGGCATTCCGGGGATTCTAGCTCTCATATTGGTTGCCTTGAACACGTGTGTCACAAGTGAATAACTTGTTTGTGTGTGTGTGTGTGTGCAAGATGGATTTCCCTTTTGCTAACATTGTTTGTGTGTGTGTGTGTGCAAGATGGATTTCCCTTTTGCTAACAGGCAACGCGGCCTCTTTGAGTACCCTCTCAAAATTCATTGCACATGAAGTTACATGAAAACATCAGATGATTCATGCAAGGGAAATGAAATTTCCACCCCGTTTCCTACCACTTCCACTCATTTGCAAATCCCTTTGCAAATAAGATTAATTTACCATATAATTTGGGAAGTGATATATTCGCCCCCTTTTCTTCCCCGGGGCAGGCCCGTCCACTGTATTTATGACTACGCTTTTACACTACAACGGGGTGGCCCGAGAAAGAAAAAGGGTGAGTATATCATAGATATTGTTATTGGCATTACCATGTTTTGATAATTGCACTAACTCACATTCTCTTTTATTATTTAAACAGATGTCAAAGGCTATTGTTTTTCCCAAAAGGCTCTCAGAAGCAAATTAAAAAAGAAAAGGCAACCTAAGTTGGGATTGTGCCTTAGCTCAATGGTCTACACTTTGTTCTTCGACCTCAACATCGGAGGTTCAATCCCAACTTACTATAAAAAGACAAGCTAAGTTTGTGCAATTAGTAAAATATGGTAGTGCTAATATTGGTAGCCTATATAATTTCCCTGTACAAGTTCGTTACCGAACATCATTGCCAAAATAAATGGTTATTATATTGTTTTATATTTGGTTAGGGTGATGATAAATTCGCACCCCCTGTAGGATTACTCACACCCCTTTAATGCGAATTGACATTAAAAAAAGCATTAAAGTCTGACATTTTCTGAACTTTTTGACGTTTGTTAACGTCAATTGAGGTGCGAATTTATCATCTCCCTTTAGTTAATGGCTTTTAGAAAGACCTTAAGGCCATGTTTGGCAACCATGAAATTTTATTTCAGGGAATATTAGTTTGCCAAACGGTGAGAGAAGGGAGATAATTTGAGAGGGTAGGAGTAAGTAGATGGTGCTCAGTGGCTGAAAAATAGGAAAAATAAAGGATACATATATGGGCACTACTCCACTACCATGTTTTGATAATTGCACTAACTCATTTTGTCTTTCCTTTTTTAATTGAGACCTTTTTGGGAAAGGAATGCTATCAGCACAACCATATTTTGATATCTGCACAAACCCAGCTGTCTTTTCTTCTTTAATTGGCTAGTGAGAACTTTTTGGGAAATGTACCTTTTGACCGCCCTTTAACTTAAAGGCAAAATGGTTCACTCATGCCCTCTCTCACCGTCCTTCCTCTCCCACCAGGCCACCACTGAATAAACTAATATTCCATGGAAAAACTTTTCATGACAGAGCCTAATATTCAATTTGTAAAGAATATTATGGCAAGTTTTAGGTCCCATTGGGAGGAAGAGGAAAGCATATATATGAAATCAAGACCGTTGATCTTTAGAATATCATGAGACAACCCACAGGGTCTTAATCCCATTGTGAACCAACATCCCATGCTTACGATAAAGGACTACAATTAATAACTTAGACTTTCTTGGTGGGACCCTAAACAAAGTTAATGGATCAACATCTTAGGATCATCCGATCGAGATGTTCGCATTGGCATTTGATGGAGACTCATTGGGCACCATTTTCCAGCATTTTCACCCCATCTGTTTGTCTTTTTTCCTAACAAATGACATATTAGATCGACTAGCTAAGGAAAGAGTGGAATGAGATTATGGATACTCACGATTATTAGTTTGGGCTGCGCTCTTTGTGCCGGGGTTGTCAACATTCGGAGCTTGTCTATATTGCAATGGGCCTGAGCTGGAGGATGTTCAGTCTTCACCCATGGTTCTAAATTTCGACCGAAATCCAAAATTTTGGTATGGAATTTCAGGTGTCGGTTGAGACCGAGACCGAAACCGAAATCCTGTATACCCGAAACATTACAAAATTTTGACCGAAATTTGAGGAATTTCACCAAAAAATCTTGATTTTGTTCATTATTTAATATTTTCCCGAAATTACCAAAATTTCGGTATGAGATAAAATATTATTTTAATTGATTTGGTCGGATTTCGGCCGAATTTCGGTTTTGGTGAGGACAGAAACGGATTCCGAAACCGAAATTTGAAACCATGTCTTCACCGCATGAGTTTTGCATAAGAGGGATGCTTCATCTCGTTTCATGTAATACGCTTGCAATAATAAATAAAACTGTTACCTTAAAAAAAAAAAAAAAAAAAACCGCATTGCCCCTATTATTGTGTGTCTTCTCCTCGAAATTAAGTCACTTTCAAAAAGGGGGATGGAGAGGGTTTCTTCTTTTCAACTAAACTAGTCTAGTTAGAAAGCTCCGGTTAGGGTTGGAGCATTATCTTAGGATGCATCAAATCCATCAAATCGGCAACTCTCTTTAAGTTAGATTGGCTATCCCGTATAAAAAGGGTTTTGCTACCGTCCATCGCAGAAGGCATTTTAGGGATGGTCTGTTGCGTCGATGGCAGCGCGCCACCTCATGAATGAAGACAAAGTCTGCTGAAAAGTGAACCTCTGTGGTTGCTGTCAGATGCAAAGGAACAACCGCGAAATGCCTTATGCGATGGACGCTAGCAAATCCCATATTTAGTGCACCATAAAGAAAGGTTAGACAACAACAAAGGAAGTACCGTATCACTAAGGGGCTGAGGTGATTGACAAAACAGATCTGATAATTAATAAAGGGAAATAATAAATGCACCCCTTTTCATCACTTGGGACACCCAGCAGTAGTGTATCAATGACTGCAGAGGGGTTGATGTACTTCCCGTCATAAAGATTCAACGGATTTGATTGCCATGAACACTGCAGTTGGGTGTCCCATGTGATAAAAAGGGGCGCATTTATCATTTTCCTTAATAAATTCTAATACCTAATATAAAATGACTACCACAATATTAGTTCTTTGAAAGAAGGGAGTGCGGATATTACCCCCCACCCCCTCTCCCAAAAAAGAAAAATTGTAAACAGCTAACCTCTACCAAATTATAGCTGACTTTAGTCTCCATTTGACATTAATATAGCGTTTTCACTACAAGAAAAGGGACATTCACTGACGGTCACGACCGTCGGTGCATATACCAATGAATGTCGGTGTAACTTACACCGACACTTTTAGTGAACGTCACTGATGCTACCGTGACTAAAGGTATTTACCGTCGTTTATTGCAAAACGTCGGTGGTATCATTTATACCGGCGTTTATGAACGTCGTTAAAAATAAAAATCACAAACAAATCAAAACAATTCCATTGAACCGAAACAAATCAAGATAAGAAATTAGACACCATTTAAGTTCGAACCTAGAAAGGCATTCCTACAAGAAACGCAGAGCAACATTCTATTGGGGTTCCACGCAAAAGCAACTAGTTCCACATCGGATAAGTTAGGATGGGGATGGGTTATAACTTATAAGGGAATGGGCATCCTCCTCTAAAGGCTAGCTTTTAGGGGTAATTTCTACCTAGGCTAGCTTTTAGGGGTAATTTCTACCTGGTTAAATTCCCTACACTAGACGCCATTAGAACAATTCATGCATGTTGATGTTCGAAAAATAATGAAATATATTCAGCAGTTACAATTGATGTTGAGAAATTAGATATTTGTAAATTCACTTGTGAGTAAAAGGGTGTCATTGGATAACCCTAAAATAATATGCGCATAATCATTCATGCATTTAGTCGTCACTTATATATAATTTTACACGCAAATAATGTTTATAATATGTTTATATCATAGTTAATGCCTTCTAAATTGGCCTTAATGTCCTATTTGCAAATAATACTAACTTAAAATAATCTTATTTGCAAATAAGGACCCATTTTGGTGGTATCGTAAGAGGCCATAAATCTACACAAGCAGAGAACAACACCCTATCTCTTCATGTAACTAATTCCACTTAACCAATAGGCCAAAATATCATAATTGCAAAACATCACAACAGAATCTATATACATATTAACTAAAATAAGAAGAAAAATACATCGGTAATGGTAAATCTGGATTTAAGTTGACAGAAAATTTCACAATATGAAAAAAAATTTCTAGGTGTTCGATAATTAAGCAGGTATTTCAAAAACTATAGAAGAAATTACAAGGAAAGAAAGAAGCTGAGCTCTTCTGTGATTTCCTTAGTAAAGTGCAAGAAGCCGAGCTTGAAGTCGAAATGCACCACGATTTGCCAAAGAAATAGGGTTCTGGAAAGATGAAAAATGAAAATCTAAGATGAAAAGCCAAAAATCAAGATGAAACTAGCTAGAAAATAATAGAGCCCTAGAACTTAGATCATTAGATGTATACTAAATGAAGAAAGAAGAAAACAATACGTCATAGATTATACCTATTTGCTTGACCTCCTCCTCTTCTTCGTTTAGAAACTGTCAGAGAGATGAAGATCATATCTTCATTTCTTAATCTTACGATTGTAGGAGAGAGTTAAAGAAAAATGGAGAGAAGAGAAATCGTTCCAAACCCCCAAAAATTGCAAAGATGAGCAAGAAAATGGAGAGAAGTTCAAAGAGGAAAAGCCAAAAATCAAGATGAAACTGAATTTATAAAAAGAAAAAATACTCCATCTCTTCCTTATTCTTTAGGAGCGAAGGGAATCCGAGAAGATCAAATCTTCATTTTTTTCACCATAGAACTGTGAGAGAGTTAGACAAAACTGCAGAGATGAGAAATCGCCCAATACCCCCAAAAATTGCAATGACGAGGAAGAAAATGGAGATTCCAGGGCTCATTTCTAGTATGGGGAAGCAAAAAACCAAAGTTCTTAGGGTACAAACTAAGCAAAACACAAAGTTTTAAGGAAGAAATGGAGTTTTTAGGGCTCGTTTCTGTTTTTAGGGCACGAACAGAAACGAGCTGAGAAGTGAACTCCGCTCGAGAGGTATATAGTTTCCCGACTTATTTGGGAGTGAAATCACGGACGTTCCAAAACTCACGCCGGTTGTTCTCATCATCAGCGACATTTTCTAAATGTCGGTAACTCGTAATCCAAATTAGCGATGTTTTACTTAGCAAACGTTGGTGATTAATCAATTTTAGTGATGTTCACGGAACGTTGGTAAATACCCAAGGCATATTTTTTTGAGCGGGGCGTGGGAATAATTCTTCACTGTCGCACCATGTACGAACGTCGGTGCATATAGCCTATTAGCCACGTTTTTCTAAAACGCTGGAAGAAGAACGTTGGTAATAGTCCTTTTTCTTGTAGTGTTTTCCTTAGTTTTTCCGGATCAACAAACCTAAAGAAGCATCAGTAAATAAATCTATTGCTTTTGGTATCATATTATTTCCATGTAAAATGTGAAAAACATTTTCAATCTTGCAGGCCCACAAAATGTGCATAATGGGGAATCAAATCCTTAGCTTTGAGAGTGTTTTTTGGATATCAAAGAGAATTTACACAGAGATCTCATCTTTTGTAGGAGCCTAACCAAAATCAGGTAAAGAAACTGTACCCAAAAAGAGAGACAAGAAGGGTCATCAAGTTTCTGAGCTGTCTAATACAAAATAATCAATGGAGTGAAGAACAACCCAAAAACCGTGCCCACAAAAAGATAGGACAAAGTAAACATTGATTGGAACTTTGACACTACCCACCCTTTGTTCCATCCCCTTCAAACAAAGAGGACAGCCAACAAAAAGAAGAAATAAAGCAGATTGTCAAGTGTTATCTGCACTCTCTTTTCATTTTTATAACGACACTCTGCACTTTATTTAACACTTTTCTGGTTGGCTGTCAAGAGGGGTGCAACTTAGGTTCGGGTTCAACTGGACCCGACAGGTTCAACCCCATTTTGGCTCAGGTGGGTTGGCACTTTCTTAGGTTGGTATTAGTTAGGGTTGGAAAAGGGCAACCCTATTTAATTCATGTTGGGTTAGGGTTGAGGCCTTGGGCAACCTGACCCACTCAAACCCAACCTCCATCTAATTTTATCATGATTTTCAAAATCCTAGGGTTATGACTCTTTTTTTTGTTTGTCTTAATGTAACCCGAACCCAACTCAATCCGGCTCGATTTGGAAAAAAATGGGTTAGACAAATCGGTTAGAGTTAAGAGATTTAGAGGCAGGTTGGGTTAGGGTTGTTCCTCAACTTGAGGCTCAGGTTGGGTTGGGTCGGGTCGGGTTAGGGTTGAGGGAATGCTATCTTGGGTTGGGCTAGGATTGGCCTCAACCCAACACAGCCTGGCTGGAGTTGCACCCCTAGGTCTCGATATCATTTCAAGATTACCACATGGATATAAATCCTTGGATAAGCTGTTAACTGCTTGCATCAGTTTATCTTGAAATTATCTTGTTCGCTGTTCACCAATTTTGTTCCGGCGATATTTAATTTATCAACGAGGTAGGCAAGAACAGAGGTTAGATAGTCTATCCAAGGATAAAGTAAACCCCGGCTTGTTATCACAATGGTGAACAGTCCCTAACGACCTTATAGCAGGAAATTAGGATAGCGTAACTTAAAGAGGGGACTGCCATTAGTAAATCAAAGGAGTGCATTTTATTTTTTTTTGTGTGTAAGAGAAGCTAATTTAGTTAATTTGTTAGCTGAGGTGGGTGTAAATATGTCTGGTCTGTTGTTTGGTCAGTGGTGTAATCTCATCCCCTTTTAATAAACTTTTTGTACTGTTCAACAACCCATTATGAAAAAAATCAAAGAGTTATGTTCCACGTGAAAAATAATAAGATAGTGGATCAGGACCATTTTGTCATCTAACTAGCAGAACTTGGATGCTTTACAGATGAACCTTAATTTAATTGAATGTTATTTGGGAAATGATCTTGTGGCATTTGCACCTTATGAGCTGTGTTTCCCACAGAGCATTCTTCTTAATATTAAATAATAATTCAATGTTTTTAACACAAGACAGTGCCCTGCTTTATGGGGAGACAGACGAAAGCAGACCAAGATAGTAGAGGACAGTAGCCAAAAGACTTTTTGAGAGCCTCATCTCTTCCAATCTGATCTAAAAACCCCAAAACACAGGTGGGTTCTTTGCATTTTGCATAAAAAGCTGTTTTTTCATGATGACAGGCATAGAACTAATGGTTTAAATGACAAGGGGTAGTGAAGATGGCCTTGCTTTTTACCTATTTAAGAACTGTGTGTCTCATACTCTTTTGCAGGTGAGGGGTTCTTCAGTTCTCTTCAATTCAAAACCTACTTTTATACTAATGACAAGGCAGATAATTAAAGATGTTAGGAGTTTCAGGTGTGAAAATAATAATATGTGATCAACCCCAGTATTTTCAAATTTAAGAATGTGTATTTTTTGTTCTTTCTGTGAATTGGGATCCTCTTTTTTTTTTAGTAAAAAGCTGGTTTCTGCTGATGAAGAGTCAGAGAATTGAAGGTAGTGAGTTTTCAGGTGGTGAAAATTGATTATTGCCATTCAAGAAGGTGGGCTTTATGTCCTTTCAGTTGTATGAGCTGTGTTTCTTCCTATTTCTGCAATAGAAGATAGAAAGCTGCTTTTGCTGGTGTAAGAGTTCAGAGGTAAGGAGTTATCCAGGTGCTGAGAATTATGGGATTTTAGTAATAGCTCTTTGCTTTTCCTATTTAAGAAGTTTGAGTTCTATATTCTCTCAGTTTGTTGTGTTCCTCATCCTTTTTGCCTTCTCCCTTTTGCAACAGAAATGGAGTCTTCCCAACTCATTGGAGGAACAGAAGAAAGTAGTAGCAATGAATCTGGTTGGACCAAATACTTAGCCTCCCCCATGCATGATGGTGAAAATGATGATGCTAGTAATGACGATGACGATGACGATGACAGTGATGATGGTGATGGCGGCAGCGAAAGTGATGATTCATTGGCTTCTGATGCTTCTTCTGGTCCAGTTCAGCATGAACATTCACATACTAATTGTAATATTGGCAATGACTTGGATAATCCCAAGTACTTGGATGAGAATGAAGATGAGAAACTCTACAAACAAAAGGAGAAAAAAGGAGAGAAAGAGGGGAAGATTAAAACAGAGAAAGAAGCCAAGCTCCTTGTCTGCAGTAGTAAGAAGGTAAGGAAAACCAACTTGATGGATAAAGTACAGAAAGTAATGTTTCATTACATGTAAATCTTTCTAAGATAGCATGAAGCTGTTGCTTGTGTTTCTCAAATGACCAGAATATTAGGATATAATCTGTGTCAGTTTAGTCTAATTATGTGAAGAAGTGATGGCATTCTACTTCTCATAGGTTCAAACAAAAAGGAGGTTAAGTAGCCCAATTACTCTCACCATGGCATGCTCAACTACGGATATCAAACAAAAACAAATGGTTTTGAATTTTATAAAGAAAAAAAAGAGGTGTTTGAATTTCATTATTATTGTTTGATCTTGTTCATGCTTAACATTATCTTTTTTTTTTCTTTTTTTTTTATTGTGCAAGAGGTGGCAAAAGCAATGTTGTCATGAAATTTAAAAGGTCTCTGTGCTTGTGAACAAATAAATGGGAATGGTATGAATGGATAGTAATTGGGCTACTGTTTTATTGGTTTCTGAATGGTTAGGGCATCTTCTGATAAGTTACCTGCATATAATCTTATATGCAAATGTTTTTGTAGTTAAATATAATTATTTGCAAATAATGGTTATAACGTTAAAGAAATTATATAGTTAATGGCTTCCAAAGAGGCCTTAATTGTCCTATCAGCAAATAAGTAAAAAAGAAAAAGGGAAACGTTATCGGCACTACTGCATTTTGATGAGGGCACTCCTCACTTTATTAAAAGTACGGTATGGCCCTCACCATAAGATGATCCAAACCGTCCATTAGATGGGCCACAGCCTAAATAGGTTGTGGCACAAAAATCATTTCCATAGGTTGATCCTAACCCTCCGATCTGATTGTTAGAGTGTTAATCCTAACCTTCTAGATTGAAGGGTTAGGATCAACCTACGAAAATAATTTTTGGGGCACAACCTATTTAGGCTGTGGCCCATCTAATGGACGGTTTGGATCATCCTATGGTGTGGGCCATACCGTACTTTTAATAAAGTGAGGAGTGCCCTCCTCAAAATACAGTAGTGCTGATAACATTTCCCAAGAAAAGTCCTATTTGCAAAGATGGACAAATTCCTACATTTTTTATTTCATACCCAAAGAAAACATTCAACATTGAGGTATATAAACCCAAATCAAATCAACTCAGTGTATATCAACTGCATCCATTTTTTGTGGTCTTGCATTCATATAACAGCCCTCTTTCTTCTTCTTCTTCTTCTTCTTGTGGAGAAATAACAAGGGCGCCTTTATTAATCAAAGATAAAATTACAAAGAAGTATGACAAGTAGGGCTGCAACTCGAGCCGGGTAAAACCCGACCCGCATCGACCCGACCCGAAAATAGCCTGGGTCGGTTTCAGGTTTCATGGGTTTCGGGTCGAGCCGGGTTCAGCATTCAAAAGCCCGCATGAATCTCGGGTCGAGCCGGGTTTGAAGGGGCCCGACCCGACCCGACCCGAGTTACATAAGTTATAGTATGTACATTTTTTTCTATTGTTAGTTAAAAGTTAAAGGGATAATTACATTTACACCCCCTCTAGTTTCTGACACATCCACTTCCACCCCTATAGTTTAAAACGTGACAAATACACCCTTGTAGTTTCAATTTGTTTAAGGTAGGCCCCCTCAGCTGAAGGTTCGTCCATAGATTGAAGGGTTAGGATGATCTGATAGAGCTGATTTTTTTGGCACACCCTAACTATGTCAGGACCCATCAAATGAACGCTTTGGATCATCCAAACAATGTGGGCCCACATTATTTAGATGATTTTTTGGTAGTGTTTGGATTCGGGTAGGGGCCCACATTATTTGGATGATCCAAAGCGTTCATTTGATGGGTCCTGACATAGATATGGTGTACCCAGCTTAGGGGGCAAACCTTAAACAAATTGAAACTACAAGGGTGTATTTGTCACGTTTTAAACTATAGGGGTGGAAGTGGATGTGTCAGAAACTAGAGGGGGTGTAAATGAAATTATCCCAAAGTTAAAAGTGAAAACCCACACACCCACTGTTACTGTATGTGAGTGTAATTTCTGCTTCTATGAGTTGAGTTGATTCAAGTGTTTGATTCAGCATTGTTTGATTGTAATTACAACATTGTTTGATTACAGCATTGTTTGATTCAAGTGTGATGTGAGTGTAATTACATCATTGTTTGATTCAAGTGTAATGTGAGTGTAATTTCTGCTTCTATGAGTTGAGTTGCCTTGCCAAACAAGAATTTTCCTTAAAAATTTGCGTCAACGTGAAAAAACCCGACCCGACCCGAACCGACCCGAGATTTATCATGGGTAGGGCCGGGTTTGGGAATCGTGGGTTTTCCGAAAAAAAACCCGACCCGACCCGACCCGAGATATTGCTCGGGTAGGGTTGGGTTCTCCAAAACCCGACCCGCCCGACCCGAGTTGCAGCCCTAATGACAAGGTGTCCCTGGCACCATTCAAAAAATAATATTTCTGGGTCTTACTCATAGGGACCACTTCAAATTTCTAAGAATGACCTCTACCAAATAACCCCAGAAAATTATGTTAGTACTTGCAAATCTAATTATGAAGATTTGGTCTATATTTTAATCAAACCAAGAGTTTTTCTCTTTTCTTAAAAAAATCTTTATTTTCTCTGCACCCAAATGTTGCATATGGGGAACAGTTCCCAAAGAAAACAAAAACTTTATTTTCTCTCCGCCCAAATGCTGCATATGGGAACACTTCCCAAAGAAATCTGCTATCACCAACAGATTGCTCCCTTCAATAAAGATATCAACCACCGATTTACAGAAAGCACAAGACATGTTAAAGCATTTAGAATTAGAATCATCTCCCCCTGACCCCCTCCCCCTAAAAAAAAATAATTCCTAAGAGCTATGATAAAAAATATAGCCTCTGCAAAACTCCACAAGGTGTGCACGAATTGTATATTGTTATATTTTACCCTATACACGTATTGTTAAGAGGCATTCTTTTCATTCTCTATTCCTCGTAATTAATTGTATATAACTCAATTGGGATAAGTGGAACAAAACAACAGATTATTATCCCATCTACAAGTCTGGATTCACCCATCCAATGGCATTCTAATAAATCCAACAGGCAATGGAAAGAAGTTTATATTGAGCTATGATCGCACAAATTTTACACGCAACCTTCAGCTAATATAAACTTGACCTGGTGTAAAATAGAAATTTCATGGATCAATGCAACAGATCATACCATGTTTTTGAAGAACTTGACACTCATGATTCATGCATCATATCAACGAGTACTATTGTTAGTTAGCAGAAGAATAAAAGAGGAGGAATGGGAAGAAAAACCTTATAGTGGACAGCTTGGCCAATTATGTCAGCATTAATGCTGTCATTTGGAATTGGACTAGTCTCCCTAAGGATTGTAGAGGAGCTGTTAGATATGATCAACTTTGTATTCCCTATATGTTTGTGGCATATAATGTAGTGCTTTTTCTTGTAAAGGGGGTTTCTATTTGTTTTTGTTATCGTCTTGTATTGTAATTAGGGGTGTAAACGAGCCGAGCCGAGCCGAGCTTGGCCAGGCTCGGCTCGGCTCGGGCTCGGTCAGGCTCGGCTAGGCTCGCGAGCGGCTCGCGAGCCTTACCGAGCTCGGGTTATATTATGTTCACACCCCTCATCTTCCCTGGACAGCCCTACTAGTGTAATTTGACTACTTTTTTTACACTATGGGGGGTGGTCCTAGTAACAAATGGGGTTCCAAAAAATGAAGTGACATATTTTGCCCCCCCCCCCTCGCCCCCCCTTTCACTCCTTGGACAACCCTTTTAATGTATAAATTAATATAATATATATATATATATATATATATATATATATATATATATATATATTAAATTCTTAACGAGCCTTAACGAGCCGAGCCGAGCCAAAATTAGGCTCGGCTCGTTAAGCTTAACGAGTCTGGTGAGCCGGCTCGGCTCGGCTCGTTAAGGATTCGAGCCGAGCTCGAGCGAGCCGAGCTCGAGCGAGCCGAGCTCGAGCGAGCCTCCGAGCCCAAGCCAAAATTGACACCCTTAATTGTAATGGGTCAGAGGCAAGGTTTTATGTCCTCTTGTAATCACTATTTTCTTATTAATAAAATTTAAGGTGCCGCCCCGGGTTCCTAGATAAATTCCAGGTTATAAAAAAGAAGTGAAATGGGAACTTTTAGTAATATGTCTTTCATTAAATATTACAAGAATCGGAATTTATGCTCCCCAACAAATACATGAAATGTCTGAGCTTTTAACCTAGAAAAAAGAGCTTCAAAGTGAACGGCATGAAACTCAATACATAATCCAATAGCACCAAGGAACTGCAATTCTTCAAACGAAAATATTGGAGAACACAACTAGAACAAACTGGGAACATTTCAATGAAATTCCTACAAATCTAGTTAGAAAGGGACAGCTTCAAAGGACAACATAAACTCTGTCAAGTTCCCCGCCCTCTAGCAAACATTATTAAATTTAATGATGAACATTCCCTCTCGCCATTCAAGCTCACATCTTTGAATTTTAGCATCTTGGACCACTCAGTATGAGCTCCAAAATAATCCCTCAGAGCTTGGACTAAATTAGCAGAAGGCAGGCTTTCCCTCCTGTAAGTGTTAAAATAACTAAGACTTGCACACATACTTGGAGTACTGATACCCGAAATATTAGCAAGGTAGACAACTCTGCACCAAGCAGACTGTCGATCCTTAATCTCCTTCACAAACTCTGGATCCACGAGAAGGTTCGAGAGATCTGGATCCCTATCATATGCCTTCTTTATCCGATCCAAAAACACAGTGCGGATTATGCATCCTCCCTTTCATATCCTTGCGAGCTCCCCCAAGTTGAGACCCCACCCCTTCTCAATGTTCATCTCATGAATCAGATCCATCCCTTGTGCATAGCTACAGATCTTTGACGCATAAAGGGCTTGCCTCACATCGTCGACTAACTTCTCCGTATCCACTTCCTCATCCCTTAGGATGTTTTTAAACCCCCCTGCCTTGTAAATTTTAGCTGCTTCCACCCTTTTCTCCTTCAACCCACTAAGAATTCTTGCATCCAAAGATGATGTGATTGTTGGAGTTGGAACCGATAGTTCGACAGCTTGTTGAACAGTCCATTTTCCAGTACCCTTCATACCATTCTTGTCCAAGACCTTATCTACCAGATACCCATCACCCTTATCATCCTTAACTACTAAAATATCTGCTGTGATCTCAATCAAATAGCTCAGCAGCTCTCCCTTGTTCCACTCTGAGAAAACATGGTGCAACTCATCATTAGAAAGCTTCCCAACTGATTTCAATACATCATAAGCCTCCCCTATTAACTGCATATCGCCATATTCAATACCATTGTGAACCTCTTAACAAAATTACCAGATCCTCCTTTGCCCATATATGTAACACAGTCCACTGTTTGGAACCTGAGCTGCCACCTTGAGAAGGATATCTTCAATGTTCTTGCAGGCCTCGAAGGACCCTCCAGGCATCAGAGATGACCCATGTCGGGCACCCTCTTCGCCATCTGAAATTCCCATTCCAAGATAAAGCAGACCCAATTCAGCCATGTCTTTCTCTCTCCTCTCTGTGTTTTCATACCATTCATTTCCTCCATCGATTATACAATCGCCTTTCTCCATGTAAACAGATAGTGTTCTGATGGTTTGGTCAACTGGGTCTCCAGCCTTCACAAGCATGATAATGACGTGTGGTTTTTTAATTGAATTCACAAAGGATTCAGGATCATGGAAACCAAATAGAGGGAGGTTTCCTTCCAGTTTGGCTCGTTCGATGGTCTCATCAACTTTGGAGGTGGTGCGGTTATAAACAGAAATTGGGAAACCTTTCTCTGCAATGTTGAGAGCAAGGTTTTGTCCCATGACACCGAGGCCAGCAAGGCCTATTCTTGAAAGGTTGGAGGATGGAGCAGCCATTTTTTCCTGATAAAAATATGAGATTATCAAGAGAGAAACATCAAGAAGCTAAATCAAAGTCCTTCAATAAAGAAGAACAACCTAGAAACACACACACACACACAAATAAGGTAGTGATTCTAATAACAATCAATAATAGGTAGGCTTCTTGAATAAAACAAACAGAAACAGAAATTTCTTCCAAATAACTTGATGCAATTCTTAAATTAAATCAAACTAAATGAAAATGGCAGCAATATTTTGTTTTTAGGAAACAAATTAATTGAAGGAAATTCATGTGTAAAATTCCCCAAAAGTTGTGATTTTAACTGAGAATTTTCTTGGGAATCTTGGGGCCCGTTTGGATACACATGGATTTGGAATTGAATTTGGATTTAAAAAATCTGTGGATTTGAAATCCATTGAAATCCAGAATTTAAAATTCACAGATTTATAAAGGGATCTTCTAGTGACCATCACAGAAGGCATCTCGCGGGCCGGTTGCTGCATGAGAATGCAGCCACATAGGCTCACTTTTAATCAGATTTTGTCTTATACATTGAATTCATCCGAGGTGGCTGCACTCTCATGCAACTGCCGACCAGCGAAATGCCTTGTGTGATGGTCCCTACCAAATCCCATTTATAAATAGTGTCATTTGGATGACCATGTAAAGATTTGGATTCCGAATCTAAATTTAAAAAATCTCTTATTTGGATGCTCTGCAAATTTGGATTTGAAATCTTACAAAACCAAAATGACTAAAATACCCTTAGGGCCCCTTTGGATGCCAAGAAGATTTTGATTTGGAATTCTCACCTTTTTGCCTTGACATCTGGATCCTGATTAAATCCTTGAATTTCCAATTCAGCGACTGACAGTGAAAAAAATTAGATTTCCAAATAAGCTGTGGAAATAAGAAAATGGAAATCCACAGATCTGGCAGTTTCCTTCACTTTCTTGGCTCCTCAACCTCTCCCATGAAGCAAGAATTACCCTCTTCCCTCTCTGTCTCCCTCAACATGAGCTGGCAGATCTATTCATTTTGTACTGAAAACTCAATTCCAAATGCAAATACAAAATCTGAGGTATCCAAACAAGCCCTTATAGATATTATCAAAATACCCCTACAGGGTTAAAATGACTTAGACTACCTTTGAGACATGGAAAATAACTGAAATACCCCTATATCAAGTAAAAAATGACAAGAATACCCCTAAGTCATGAAAAATGACTAAAATATCCCCACGATATGAAAAAATGATCAAAATATATTGTACTGGGTAAAATGATCAGGGGTAAGAGTACCCTTGTATCTTGGAAAGTGACCGAAATACACCTATATGAGGTGAAAATACTAAAATACAATCAAGTCATGGAAAATGACTAAAATACCCTTATGACATAAAATAATTATAATACCATATAGGGTAAAAATGACAAGAATACCCTAGAGTCATGAAAATAATTGGAATACAACAATATCGAGTAAAAAATTACCAGAATAACCCTAATTCATGAAAAATGACAAATACCCCCATGATATAAAAATGATCAAAATATGTCATGAAAAATGACTGAAATACAGTTATGAAATAAAATGATCAAAATGCCTCATATAGGGTAAAATGACCAAAATACCGACCGAATCATGTAAAATTACTAAAATACCCCCACGATATAAAAATGATCAAAATGCCAAATATCGAGTAAAAATGACCAATTGCCCTTTAGTCATTTTCTACGACTGGGTATATTCTAGCCATTAACCCGATATGAGGTATTTTGATCAGTTTAATGTTATGAGGATATTTAAGTCTTTGTTTATGACTAGGGGTATTTTGGTTATTTTACCCATTATAATGGTATTTTGGTCATTATTCATGACACGATTGTATTCTGATAATTTTTACTCGATATTAGTTATTCGGACCACTTTTTTATATCCTCGAGCTATATAAGTCATTTTCCACGACTCAAGAGTATTTTGGTCATATTAACAATACAAGCGGTATTTCTATCATTTTCCAAGGCTCCGGGTTATTCTTGTCATTTTTACTCGAATTTGTTCTCTTTTTTTTGTTATTTTTCATGACCTGGCCATATTCTAGTCATTTTTACCCGAAATGGGGGTATTTGGATCATTTTTATGTCGTGGGGGTATTTTAGCAATTTTATGACCTGGCATATTCTAGTCATTTTTACCCGAAATGGGGGTATTTGGATCATTTTTATGTCGTGGGGGTATTTTAGTGATTTTTCAAGACTCGGGGGTATTATGGTCATTTTCACATGTTGTAGGGCTAGTTTGGTCAGTTTCCATGATGCAGGAGATATTTTGATAATTTTTTACATCATGGGGTATTTTAGTAATTTTTCATGACTCAGGGCTATTTTGGTCATTTTCACTCGAATAGGAGTGACTTTCAGCTATGTTCAATGACTAATCATTTTTACCAGAGAAATTAAGTCCCTTGTGGGTGGTACGATAAAATTACCACCCTTGACGTTTGATCCAACTGCAGCATCTTAAAAAGTGATTGTTGTTGGATCAAACATAAAGGGACTTGAAGGTCCGACATCACTTCATGCCCTTCAATCTAGGATGGTTCAATTCGAACGGTCCGATTTGAAATGGATCGTCACCCAAGACACTGAAAGTAGGATTGGAAGAATTCCCCAATTAGAATCCGAGATCGTGACCCAGTTATGGATGATCCAATCCGAATTGGGTCCACTAACAAGCCTAGTGGGGGCTTATTTTGAACATCTCAAACCAATCAAGCGTGAAAGACCAACGGATCAGATCAACCCACTAAAACGGCTGTTCTTACAAAACGAAGTTAGTTTTAATAATTGACATCAACCATGTTTTTTCGGGTTCAACCCGACCCGAGTTGCACCCTAGCCGGATCCACCTATCTAAGCAGAAAAATAACTGACCAAAACAATGCCTTTTTTTTCCCATTGAAACAATACCTGTTACATTGCTAAAACAACACCGGTCTTAGCAATATCTCATATATTTTTCACTTTCAATTTTGCCTTCAACTATATGTAAGTCTCTTCAATCGAAGGGAAAGACTCACTGAAACAATACCTTTTACTGGGCAGCGTCGTCTAGGTGCTGTTCACTCATTCATTCACGATGGAAGGTAAAAGGCAGCCTTCACGATGTCCTCTCAATTACCAAAAGGATATTACCTATTTTGAAGAAGAGGTTTCCAAGAGCTCTAATAAAGATTTCTAAAGGGTCGTTACTAACTAACTAGTACTCAAGGATATCTCGTGATAAATCAAAACCCAGATTAATAGCTGCAAATTTGAATTGATTATAGATAGATTATAGTTATAGATTAACATATTTGACAAAGTGTATTATTAGAAAAAACAATTGATGGCTATTATTTGAACACATCATCTACAGAGAGTATTTTCTCAAATTATGAGATTTATTTTGATAATTTAACTTTAGGCCATAACATAGATGTGTACCCAAACCATTGTGGTTCTTTCCTCCTCTAGAGATCACACTTCTAATCAATCAAAGTACAGAATAGTATTAATTAAAGAGTTATAAATTTCTCAAGTCAAGAAACTGAAACAAGGGTTTCTTCTGTAACATTCAACCCTCTGTCGTATTTCCTTCTGTGCATAGTCCCTATCCAATAAGGAATCACCTGCAACCTAGAATTCAAAAAGGAGAGAGTATTCTCAGATTCCATCCAAAGTACTCACAATCTAAGATAGGGAAGACCCAATACCAATCAGATTTTAATCCTCTGAGGAGATATTTATAAATTATATGAATCTCAGTAAAATAATAAACATGCATGAAATCAATAAATCAATGTGCAAATGATGAAGTCAAACTATTTTTGTATATCTGACACATGGCCTGATAGGGATGACTGTTAAAGACTTCTCAGACACTGTTGCTGCAAGAACCCACCCACAAATAGCCACACATAACCATGGAGATAACCCAAACGAGTGTGTGCAACAATTTAAGTGTGCAGTGAGATAAAGTAAACAAGAAATCAAGAGACAAAAGATATTTACGTGGTTCGGCACTTGGCCTACATCACCGGAAATCCGGTAAGTAGAAATTCACTAACAATGATGGAAAATTACAACAAGGGTGAAAAACCCTTACCTCTCCAACAATGGGGAAAAACCCACCAACACCCTCTTCTTCTTGCAAACCAAGCAAAAACCCAACTCCCTCTTTGCAATGTCTTCACCTTGGATCCAAGCTCTTGCAAGAGAAAAAGAAGAAGGAAAACCCTCGGAGAGACAAAACCCCTTTTCTTGTAGAGAAAAGCCCTCACATCTTTCTTAAGAATCAAGGCCCCACCAAAGATAAAAGCCCTCTTTAGTGAACTTAATAAACACATTCCAAGAATGCCCCTTGATAAATAAGGTAATCCCAAACTTAGAAATGTGGTGATTTTATATCACCGATCCAACAAACTAGAATCAGGAGAAAATAAATTATTAGAATGACAAATAGAACAAAACAATTGGTACCTTAGGTTGAATTCATGAACTTGCAATCAACTAATCTTGTGATGGTTGACTAGATAATGGACCTGATCGCTTTAGTTAGAAGTGGGCTCAACTTGTCTGAATAAGATCAGCTTCTTTTGTTGGTGTGGTTAAAGATTGTCATTCTACGATCTTGCCAACATATCTTTCCATTTTCAAAAAGGGTACTTACATTGCCCCCTCAATTTAAATTTTGTACCTCAAAAATAAGGTTAAAGGTATTATTATCAAGAGACATGATAAGGGAACGCAAAAATAAGGCCCAACTTTGCGACGGCCAATGTTTTCTGCACACGTGTCCCAATTGCTTTAATGAACAACAATGTGACAGCAACCAGGACATATGACCCATAAAACATTACCCCAAACCCACGGGTGGAAGAAACAAGCCATTGTTTCATTGAAGTCTGGGCAAAGATATTCTACTTGAGTTTGCAGGGATAGTATAGAATGAAAATAAAGAAAACATCGTCCTATTGATAAATATCAAATTATAAAGACTAAATTAAAATATTTTTAAATAAAAAATCATCCTTGCAGTTCTAGGCAAGCCATGTTTATAGTTTATAGAGAAGATTAGAACAACAATTGATAGTACAGGTAGTACTGAATTAAGCATCACCAAGAGACTGGAACAGAATTTATCAAAATTAGCGTCGATATAAACAATACACTGAAACAGGGACAGAGCCAGGAATTTGCAAAAGAGGGGGCGAACAAATATTGTCATATAATAATTAAGAGGAAAGTGTTTCTGCGCACAAGTGACTTGAAAAGCCACCGATCGGTTCGTATGGCGGGTCCACCTCTGTGGGGTCCCCAAAAAGCGACCAATCGGTGGCTTTTTAAGCCACTTGTGAGCAGGGAGATCCCTGCGCACGTGCGCAGGAGCACTTTTCTCAATAATTAATAAATCTTTATAAAAGCCTCAAAGGCACCATGATATTGGAAAAAAAAAACCAAGAAAAATGAGTTAACCAAATACTTGAAAGTAAATTTTCCATGGCAAAAAATTTCTCTTCTTCCAAACAACCCCTAAGAGACAACCATTATTTCAAAGAGAAAAATGCTTACAAGAAAGTCACTTCTACAATAAAGTAGGATACGATTTAACTTTTGTAGAGTAATAGTTTTGCGCAAAAAGGGATTGCCCACATTTTTCACTTAGGACAGCCCCTCAAGTGAATTTTTGACTACTCTTTTACACTATAGTGGGCTGTTCTGTGTAAAAAGGTATATCATGGCCAAAAAAAGGAGATATTTTACTAAACAGAAAGATACGCTGTGCAAAAGTTGGAAAGGGCAATTGCACCATTCATAAAAACCAAGAAATAAAAGGGGGCAAGAGGCTATTTTTGGAATTTAAATGTACATGAAATTTTTTTTGAGATTTTTTAGGAGGGCAACTGCCCCTCCTAAATCCGTCCATGCACTGAAACTCGATGTATGAGCCATATAGTTAAAAAAATGCATTATCAACTTCCAACAATTTAGGGAATATGATGCCCCACTAAATTGACAGTCTCCAATCAGCATATGTGTGCGACGCAGTATCGTGAATTCTTCCAAGTTTAGTGTCCATGATCATTCTCCTACATATACACTAAGAGAATGCATAGTTGTTGATATTTTGAACCATGTTTAAGAAAAATCTCCAACTAAATGGGGGGAAATAATAGTACTCAACCTTCCTATAACACAGCATGCCAACCTTCGAGACTATATACTTGAGCTTCACTGGAGATATCTATGCTAATATTTTAAATTGAGGTACACTATGATATAGAGCGAAGCTCTCTCATACTTTATAGGGGTAATAAAAAAATCAATAGCCTAAGTTTTCAATTTGGATTGGTGCAACGACAGAAGCCCCTCCTACTTTTTAAGGGGCAGAATCAACAACCTACGATTATTTTTTTTATTTGGATTGGTTCAACGGCCTTAGTCCCTTTAGAACCTCCACAATCCTAAAATCTCTCCTAATATTTCTTTCTAAACACTATCCCAGACAAAGCAGGGAAGATTGCATCTTCAAACAATTTGGTCTAACATTTTGAATCCTCAAAAGGGCTCTCTTAAAGGCCCTTAATTTTCAGTCAATCCAAAGGAGCAGTAGAGTGGAATGAGAAACATGGTCTACCAAAAATGGATCTCTAGGAGTACTATACAAGTATATGGTGTGTGATCACTGAAATTTGACAGTATATCTGTGTAGCATGCACTAGGAAAGAAGCAGCTTTATCATACTCAACTTATCTAAGATTGTTCTGAAAGTGCTTGGGAGACTCATGGTCAACCCAATGCAATTCACATCCAAGAGTAGAATAAGCTCAACTATAATTTGAGAATAGTATGTGAAAAGCGCAAATGGTGGTGGGGGTGGGTTTTCATGCAAAACAAGCACATAAAAGAAAGTGGGAATCAATTACCTACTCACTGATGATGATAAAGGACTGAAAATGATAAGGACACATTGTAGAATGAAATACAAAAAACCTGGGAGAAGCATAATAGAGAAAGCAGAGGTACTAAAAGAGAGAGGGTGAAACAGTGAAAGAGAATAATCAAAGGTCAAAGGTGTAACTATATGCTGTTAACAACAGATAATAGACCTAGAAATCGTGTGTGCGCCCTTACACCATTGCATATCTGAAAAAGGAGAAAGAGAACCCCCACATAGATGCTCACATCATACATTAGACTTTATAAATCTAATTAACCAGAGAAGCCACATAGGCACCCATATTAAAGAACAGATTTTTTTTTACATCTTCTTTCACTGCCCCTTTTCTGGGAGGATTTGTTACTCAGTTTGCTGATGAAGGCCAAACTATCAGCAAGGACTGAATTCATGTGGAATGTGGTGTCGTGTACTATTTCCTGGCGCACCTGAACTGAAAGTAATCAGTGCATGTTTGAAGGTGTTTTGCTTCTTTAATGCTCTGTTTGGATGCTGGTAGATGTTGGGAGGATTTGGAGAAGAAGAAGTCAAAGGGAGATTAAAAGCAAATCAAAAGGAAATCAGTCAACGGGGAGATTGAGAGCAAATCTCCCAGACGTTGTTTGGTTGCGTTAGGAGATGTGAAGGAGGTTTTCTACTGTATTTTTTAAGATTTTTTTTGGGAAATGTTATCAGCACTACTGTTTTTTTATGAAGGCACTCCTCACTTTATTAAAAGTACGGTATGGCCCGCACCATAGGATGATCCAAACCGTCCATTAGATGGGCCATAGCCTAAATAAGTTATGCCCCAAAATTATTTCCATAGGTTGATTCTAACCCTCCGATCTATAGAGAGTTAGGATCAACCCTCTAACATTCAGATTGGAGGGTTAGGATCAACCTATGGAAATGATTTTTGGGGCATAACCTATTTAGGCTATGGCCCATCTAATGGACGTTTTGGATCATCCTATGGTGTGGGCCATACCGTACTTTTAATAAAGTGAGGAGTGCCCTCATCAAAAAACAGTAGTGCTGATAACATTTCCCTTTTTTTTTTGTACAGGAATTTGCTAGCCACCTTCGCCGAGGCCACTTGTCGGCTTGTGGCCCATCCTTTGTGCAAAGATTGGCAGAAGTAACATGGGTGCAAAGGTGGCTAGCAAAAACATAAAATAGCAAAAAATAGTAATCATTACGATTTGTGCAGAAGTACTACGTTTTAAATGAAAAATTACGAAAAAATTGAAGCAAAGTAGGAAAATTACAAAAAAAATACCAACAGGGTGTACTAACATATGACAATTACCGAAAAACTACAATGAAAATTAAAACCTTATGACAATTAAAGGAAAAAAGAATTTGCCTGAGAATTTCTCCCATTTTTTCTTCGATTCGGAGAAATTCATACAGCGAATTTTGAGGGTTCCAAGTCACCGACAAGCGCCTGACATCCCCGGCGGTCAAACTCCCCAATTTCGCTAAATTCCCTACCAAACACCCTTCAGCGAATTAGTAGAATTACATTCCCTGCTATTTTTCTCAAAAAAAAGGAACCAAACAGAGCATAAGTGAATTCTATGGGAGATTAAGTTCATGGTTTCTACGAGGGCTACAATAAAGGAGGATTTCTACAGCGTTTTAGTTCATATATGATTAGAAAGTGGAATGAGGTTCATTGGGGAATCCCGGTCCATCTGGAATTGGAGGAGTATTCAGGGACAGCAATGTACTTCGTTGTGAGAGTACTCCTGCCCTATTGATATTGCTGATTCTAACAGGTTGAAGCAAGGGGCACTGCTCACTGGTTTGAAATTTTACCAGTTGAGATTTGAGGGGCTTCTTGTGATCGAAGGAGATTCCCAAAATGCAATGTGCAGGGGGGCAGGAAAAATCAGAGGTCCATGGTGTTTGGGTCACATCATAAATGGGGTCACCAATATATTCAGGGAGGGAAAGTACCTTTTACTCGCACTGTTAGAAAGGCAACTGAGATAGCTGACTCGTTGGCCAAATCTAAAGTCAGCTAATCGGTTCTTGTAGAGGGTTAGTCTCAATCCCTGAATGGCATGATTGATGTAGATAGGACAGTGAAAAATTAGAAGTATGCTAGAAGTGTATGACACATAATTAGGGGAAAAAGGGACACTGATATTGATATTTAGTTTGCTTCTAATACAAAATCAAACGCAGAAATGATACCATTCTTGTCCTCTCACTACCTATAAATACTTCACCAATCATAAGATTGCAATGCCAATATGGAAGAATAATAATCAAGATATCAAATCACATTCCTCATTTCCCATCCTTTCACACCTCAGATATAGATATCCAAACAGTACCGTTTGGATTAATCTGACCCAAAAAACAGTGCGGGAATAAGTATTCAAACAAATGCACCTAACTAACAGAAATAAGGAACCAAAATCTTGGTTAAACATTGATCTGGTAACAATAATATACAGTTTTGCAGCACAACCACTAGTGATAAGAGGCTTTTTTCCTAAGATGTATGCATAAATGTCTTTCAATACATTAACCTTCATATATGCATACAACAGCTACCAAGGAATAATCATCACAGGAATCCCTTATCAGGTGTCTTAAAAAGTCCATGTCTATTCTTAGTTGTAGCATGTGGACTTCGCCCATAATCAGTACATGTGTGGATGAGATGTTATTTTCTGGAGATGATGCTATTTCTATGTTAAAAAAAAATCACCCAAGGATTCTGAAATGAAATAGATATCTTGCAGTCTCTTCGTTTATTAAAATATTGGTCGGAAAAAGATATGATTCCTCAACAAAGTTTTTGTAAGATATTATTTTTCAAATTATATTTTAAAAAACAGTAGATACCCCTATTGTAGATTCTCCAAAATAGTAAGTAATACAACTAGGACGTGAACTGTTACATCCTCTATCTGGTGACTAGTCAATGGATAGTCAAACAAGTCTCATCTTATTGTCTTTGATCCTTTTTGTATCATGAACATCTTCTACCAATTTAGAAACTTTGATGCTCACATTTTCTTGATCTATTTCCTTTGCTTAAAACTCCATCTATGATGACTATATTGTGGCTCCTCTGAGTTGGTTTTCCATGAAGAAACCAAACAGACTTAAATGATGTTTACTTTGCTTGAGAGTTATAGTCTAACTAGGTTCCATTACTTAACCATCAACAAGCAAGCATGGATCCATCCTTTTTTTAGTGTGGAAGCACCCTAACAGTACACAATATATTTAACAAGTGTATTTGTTTATTTGTGTTACGGTCAATTAGGCACGTAATAAGTAATCAAAACCCACTTACATGACACATAACAAGTAACTAACACCCACAAATCTAAAATGCATAATCCTACAATAACTACTTTGTAACTAAATCATATACACCATAACAAGTATGTTGGGAAAATCTGCAGGGCAAATCAATCCGATCGTGCACAAATTAAATGGGAAAGATAAAATAAACAACCAAGCCACAGGATGAACACCAAGATTTTACGTGGTTCGGCCAAGCCTACTCCACGGGCAAGAAACACGATCTTCCACTATGAGAAAACAATATACAAGGATTACAATGGATTTAAACCAAAACCCAAAACCCCGCAACCCTTTCCTTGCTTCTCAAACCCAAGATCATACACAAGAGAAACCTGAGAAAACCTGAAAGAAAACCCAAGAGGAACCCTAGAAGAAACCCAAGAAAAAACCCATTTCTTCCTTCTTCTTATCTCTCTCTTTCTCTTTCTCTTTCTCTTTCTCTTTCTCCCCTAGGGTAGCCGTCACACCCCAAGCCTCTCGCTCGTCCTCTCTTGCCATCCTTTCCCCAAGAAAAAACCCACTCTCTTTTGGTATTTAGGTTTTCCTCAAAACCTAAAAAGGTAGCTTTCCTTTTTGCCTCTTGCATTCCCACCCAAGCAAGCCACGGTGGGTGGGAAATAAGGCAACTTTCCAACAATCTCCACCTTGGCTTATTTCCCAGCCACCTGAAGATTTTCCTTGATGTCACCACCGCTCCGCTATTGCCGCAAACCACCATTGGCCTTCCAAAGTACAAGCTACACACCCTCGAATCATCCTGGTTCGGATTCTTCCCAATTCGATCAACACGGCCAATGCACATGTGTAGCTGCTAACCCGTCGACTCATCTAGTCAACCCTGGAGAGGGATCTCGATCCATCCTCCCCAACGCATGTACTGTCATTCTCTCACCATCGTCTGCAACCTGGAAACCCGTCTCTGCACCAACTGCGAAAGAGACCCTACGCGTGCACGCGCTACCACTCAGTTTCCAACTAGCCATCGAGATCTTAGGAACACAAGTCGTCATGTCCCCGACCAGACGATATAATCTGCCACACTTCTCTCCTTTAATCAGAACAATACAACCCCGTGTGATTTTCATAGCTCCACCTGCAGCTGAAATCCTGCAACCCTTGGAGTCCCACCAGCCAAGTGATACTAGATTCTTCTGTATCTTTGGGACATACCCCACACCACCCAAAGTAAGAACCACTCCATCAAACATTTTGATCTTCACTGTCCCAACTCCCGTAACGTCACAAGTAGACCCGTCACCCAAGGAAAGTACACCCGGCCTTGTCTCCTGAAACGTATCAAAATATTCTCTCCTGGAGCATACATGAACAGAGCGCCCTGAATCTAAAATTCACTCATCATGAGAAGTATGATTACCTATGGAGACTGTGAGAACGTCTCCAAACACTTCGCTATGTTCATCCATTACCGCCGCCACAGTATTCATGGCACCATTGTCCGCCTAGTCAGCTCGCTTCGGACAATCCCGCTTAATGTTGCCATATTCATTGCAACGGTAACATTGTACGCCCTTTCCGCCGACCCTGGATCTTGACCTGCCTTTTCCAGATCCCCTGTTAGACGACCTTCCTCTTTGATTCCCACCATGAACAACCAACCAATGCTCTTCACTTCCACCAAGAACAGATTTCTTTCGCATCTCATTCAATAAGAGCAACGACGTGACTTCCTCTAACTTTATTGTATCCTTACCATACAACAAAATCGTCATCAGGTTGTCATATGAATCAGGAAGCGAAGTAAGAAGCAAAAGGGCCTTGTCTTCTTCCTTCAACTTTTCATCAACCTTGTGGAGCTGACCCACAAGCCCGTTGAACACCGTAATGTGTTCCAGAAGATCTCCGCCTTCCTGCATCTTCAGTCCGTACAATTGCTGCTTCAGATACAACCGGTTGCCCAAGCTTTTTAACATATAAAGCTTTTCCAACCTCTCCCATAATTTAGGCGCATCTTCTTCTTCTGTAGTGTTAAACATAACGTTATCTGTCAGACATAGTCGAATCGTGCTGACCGCCTTCGACTCTATGTCTTCCCACTCGTTACCCGTCATCTTCTCTAGCTTCTCATCATTTTCCTTCGACGCCTTAGCCAAGCCCTGTTGAATTAGGATGTTCTTCACCCTCATCTGCCATAGGGTGAAACTGCCCTTTCCGTCAAATCTGTCGATGTTGAACTGAGTATAACTTGATTTTACCGCCATCTTAGATTACTTCGCACTTCACGGTGTAGTGCTCCACCTCGAACGAGAATCTTTCTTGGACAATCTTTCTACTCCCAAAGATCGCTCTAACTGCGATCCAACTACAACACCCACGATCACTCCACCCGGCCTCGACGATCGCTCCACCTGAGCTCTGATACCACTTGTTGGGAAAATCCGTCGGGCAAATCAATCCGATCGTGCACAAATTAAACGGGAAAGATAAAATAAACAAACAAGCCACAATATGAACACCAAGATTTTACGTGGTTCGGCCAAGCCTACTCCACAGGCGAGAAACACGATCTTCCACTATGAGAAAACAATATACAAGAATTACAATGGATTTAAACCAAAACCCAAAACCCCGCAACCCTTTCCTTGCTTCTCAAACCCAAGATCGTACACAAGAGAAACCCGAGAAAACCCGAAAGAAAACCCAAGAGGAACCCAAGAAAAAACCCTTTCTTCCTTCTTTTTATCTCTCTTTATCTCTCTTTTTCTCTTTCTCTCTTAGGGTAGCCGTCACACCCCAAGTCTCTCGCTCGTCCTCTCTTGCCGTCCTTCCCCCAAGAGGAAACCCACTCTCTTTTGGTATTTAGGTTTTCCCCAAAACCTAAAAAGGTAGCTTTCCTTTTTGCCTCTTGCCTTCCCACCCAAGCAAGCTATGGTGGGTGGGAAATAAGGCAACTTTCCAACAAAGTATGTATCAGAATACTATCCTGATCTTTCCTTTCTTAGAAAGGGCCACTCTGGGATCTACCTACAGTTCATCCTTGTCTAATCATTTCAATCATCCAAAACAGAGAAATCTTATGAGGAATCTATATGATACATTGAAGACGTCTATCTCTGAAAAAATTAAAGAATATGTAGATTCAATTAGAAAAGGATATGCACAACCGGCAACGAGATTGAGAGTTAAAAAATCTAATCTTCTCAATTTACAAAACCCAGATTGTCTTCTACCAAAATATATAGTTCAGGAAATCTGAATGACTAATGAAAGGACTAAGATTTTTATATAAAAAAAAAAAAAACATAAATCAACAAATTCATCAACCCACAAAAGCAGATTAAAAAAACCCTGAAATCTAAGAAACCTATCTGATCACACATTTCATCAAGCAAAAAACAAAGAGTCCAACACCCAATTTAATCTTAATCTGGCTCAAAAGATGTTGCTCCTTAAAACCTATGATCATATCAGTATTTTTTTATTTTTTATTTTTTTAAAAGCAGAACTAAAAGAGATATAAAAAAAATACCTCAATATGAATATCTATGAGACGATATTTGCGTTGTGTAAGAAAGCAGCTGAGCAAAGAATCAAAGCAACAAAAGAGAAAAATCCTAAGCCGATCATCAACGAAACCCCTGCTACAAATATATCAATCAACCACTGCAGAGTAAAGCCCATCATTTTTATTTTCTAAAATCTTCGATGAGTGTTGGAACTTGGAAGTTGGAACTGAAAAAATAGAGGAAAGAGAGAAAATAAATGAAAAGAACACCAACAGATGATGGGCTCTTGAACTGTTTTCACGATACCCTCTCTCATTAAAGTATGACCGTTGGATTGGATGTTCATTGCCAACCAGAGGGCACGTGTAAGAATTTCGGTTATGTTGTCCGTCTCATGTGTTATTGAGGTTTGGCAAAGGGTGATGATATTTTCACCCCCCCCGGCAGTACTTGCACACCCCTCCTTATAACGTGATTTGACATAAAGTTGCCCACTTTTCACGT
This sequence comes from Tasmannia lanceolata, assembly GCF_043159265.1. NCBI lineage: Eukaryota > Viridiplantae > Streptophyta > Magnoliopsida > Canellales > Winteraceae > Tasmannia > Tasmannia lanceolata. The sequence goes on along the minus strand of NW_027518695.1, from coordinate 1,797,509 downwards.
CAGATTAGGTTATAAGGGGGGTGTGCACATAATGGAGGGGGTGAAAATATCATCTCCCTTTGGGAAAATGGCAAAAGTGGGACTCCAAAATCTGAGAATTGCCAACGGGGGGACATTCTTTTGAAAAATTATTAATGGGGGTGGAAAACGGAATTTGCAGAAAACCTGATGAAAATGTCGCTAGGGGCTCGGGGCTATATAGTCTAAAAATGGGTTATCAACTGGTTAACAAGGGGTTATTGTGTCTCACAAGGGGTTATCTAGTCTAAACAGGAGTTATCTAGTCTTTATGAACTTGATAATCCCTATTTACGTACTTGATAAACCCTATTTAGACTTGATAGCCCCTTATTGGAATTGAAAACCCCTACGGGCATTTTGGTCAGGTTTTCACTGTTTCTGTACTTGATAACTCCTTTTTAGGCTTAACCCCGTTTTCGACCCCCTTTTATAATTTTTCAAAAGGGTCTTCCCTGTTTGGCAATTATCGTATTTTGGTGCTCCCCATTGCCAATTTTTCCTTGTTTTTATGTAGTGTCAACCATTTTTTGTCAAAAAAAGTAAAAGGGGGAAATGATTTGGGAAAGGGAAGTGATAAATTGGACCTTTTTGATTACTTGGGACACCCAGCAGCAATGTATCAATGACTGCAGAGTGGTGATGTACTTCATGTCAGAATGATTCAATGGGGCTGATTGCCACGTACGCTTCTGATGGGTGTCCCGAAGAAGCGGTCAGAGAAAGCTCAATCGATAGAGGGGAAGAGCAGCTGTTTTTTCTTTTTCTTTTTTCTATAATTGACTTGTGAGAGCTTTTTGGGAAATGTAATAACCTTCTGACAGCTGTTTAAATACTAAAAGAAAACATGGTTTGTAAAAGTAACAAAATATGGCTGTGCTGATAACATTTCCCAATGATTTATTCGCCCCTTTTTCTTCCCCCTCTTGGCCCATATTATCTGATGATCCAATCCATTCATTTGTTGGGCTCCAACTTAAATAAGCAACCAAAATGCCAAAAATTGTATAATACACCCACCCCCCTCCTCCCCAGCCACCCACACACACATCACTGTATTATCTGCCCACTTATATTTATAATACACCCATACAGGTGTGGCTCTTTGGCTTAAAGTCATGAATATGCTCTCCATTGACACGAGTTCAAATCCTCGTGGGCTTACTTGATGCGCATGGTTTACAGGTGATTGCGTGCATCCGTAGGGAATAGTACCGCCCTAAAAAAGTAGGGTGGGGATGCACTATGTCATAAAAAAACAAGAAGAGGACTTGGATCCCCACAACCACCAAAAACTGCCAAAACATTCGTCAATTCAACTCGTCTTTACGTCTACATTTTTAACGATCCAAATCATGCATTTGTTGGGCCCAAACTTAGATAGGTTGTGCCCTAAAAATCATCTCCATATGAGATTTTTATATGGTGTCCGTACCTAGATATAATCAAGGCGCCGCCCTTAATATTTGATCCAACAGCCGCCTACAGGAGCCAGCACTTGTGTTGTACCCTCATTAGGTGGCACATTCTTTCGCCATATTATTTCTCAAATGATCATAAGCTGGTAACCTCAGATTTGTCAAGGATTAAAATGGATGACTCTGTATAGAAGTCCCTAAGATTGAAGGATTAGGATCATCCTATGGGGATGATTACCTAAGTTGGAGTGGTGACCAACAAGTGGATGATTTGGATTGTCGAACAATGTGGGCCACACTGTAGTAAGATCCAAAACCATCCATTTCTTGGGCCCCAACATAAATAGATTGTGCCCCAAAAATCGTTCTCCATAGGATTATCCTAACATTCGGAGCACAGCCTATGCATGTTGGGGCCCAACTAATGGATGGTTTGGATAATCAAATAATATACTCCCCATGATATTATTTTAAAATACTTGCATGTACGAGCAGAGTATCCTTTATTGAAAATTATTTCAAATAAATGGAGCCAATGAGTCTTCAAATTTCCATGTATATCGCCTCCCATCTTATTTATTTAGGTATGTTTGAATGTATGTAATAGAGAACGAAAGGGCCATTCATTCCATGCATCTTTACTTTTCATCCTGATTTGAGAGCAGAGTGAAACAGTGAACACTGTTTGCATTTGAAAATTTTACAGCCGATAAGTACTGTCACATGTAAATAGCAATTGACAACCACACAATGCTAGGAAAAGGAAAATTTTCCCATTTTTTTTGTGGGACCAAACGGACCGGAGTAATAACCTCAAGTAGATTGTTAGCTACAAGAGAATTGGGCCATTAGGCATCTGAAATACTAGTGTACAAAGGTGATAGAATTCCTATTGTGGGTGATTATTTAAGATGTTTCAACAGTCATTTTATGAGGAACCTGTGGAGCATCTGAAAACTAACTGTTGTTCGCCATGAAATATCCCCAATCAGTTTTGGTAATATATATCAAATCAGACTAATAATTAGTCTCTAATAAGCCCGGACCAGCTTACTAATAGGATCCTGATACAACAGCTTACTAATAGGATGCATAGGAAGCCTGATACGCTACAAAATTTCGCTTATCCAATTAGAGGAATAATTGGGACCACGTCTCGAATTTCTTTTCTTTTTTTCTTTCTTTCTTTTTGAATGGTCTGGAATTTCTTAATAGCAGTAGTCATTAGAAAAAAATGTTCTAGAAAAAACAAACTCAGCGAGGGTTTTTAGACGTGCACTTGAAAGATAGCCCAAAAGTAGAAGAGTTGGCCGAGCAATGATCAACTTGGGACCTCATTACATAAACACACAAGTTGAAAGAAATACATGGTCCCTCTTCAATCGGTGCCGCAGTTCCCTCCATCCGATCGATAGTGTGTGCCAATACCTCCATGTGCCTCTATTGTTCGCCCTGGAGCACCACTGAAAAACTTCATTGCGGTGCATCAACTGATAATCACCTGATGGTGGTTCCATCCCATGCTGAGACTGGGTCTTTTGCCAAGTTTCAAGTTTCAAGTTTCAATTTTTGGTGGGTGATATTATCTTGTTTCAGCTAGGTCGGCAGCATTTTCATGGGTTGAAGTGGTGGGCAATTCAGTTACAAAGGTTAAACACTTTGGAAAGTGAAAAGTGAACAGATATCTGGTAATGCTGTTCATTTGGAAAATGAATAGCACATCTCTTTGCACGATTAAAACAGAGATCAACATTTCTAAAATTATACGGAAAACTAGAAGGTTTTGGGGATTATCCAAAGCTGATGTCATAAGAAAATAAGATACTAATACTAGTGAAACCCCCACCCCTTCTAATATCCCTCTAAACTCAAGTTCAATGGTAGCTCACATGGGAATTGGGTCCGGATGGTGATAGAAGGATCCGTAGAATTGATTTAGGATAATTATCAAGGATTTTTTTTTTTTTTTGAAAAGGATAATTATCAAGGATTTTCTGGTATGAAATGAAGTACAACATATGAAATGAAGTGGAATGAGAACTCTCATTCCCTGTGTGCCTACATATATTTTTGAGGAATTACGCGGCGTGTTTGGCGGTGGAAGGGGATTCACGGAACATAACAACATGGGCTACGAAATCATTCTCAAGTCTGAAGATTAGCATGATGCATCATGGAATTGTGAGATCATAGTAGACGACTTTGCCAACTACGAGTCCTTGTCCAAGATCCGACAATGACATAGCAGATGAGCTAAGAGGAGTGCATGGAACTGGTCTTGTAATTAGAACCATGATTGCATTGTTGTGAGAACGGAAAAAATGAAGATATTTGCTGGTTTTCCTGGGACATCTCATTCACTTTTACGTTGTACTGTTTTATCCTTTGATTTACAAAGTTCAATTGTTAGTGTTAGTTCTTATGTTGACTGTCTACAAAGTTCAATAGTTAGTGTTATTCTTATGTTGTAATGTTTTATCCTTTGATTTACAAATTTCAATTGTTGTGTTAGAAATAAAAGTGTGAAAATGAAAACAGTCTGCACCATGCACAATCCATTGGCTGAGTCTTTTTCTTGCGTCAAATCCCTTGACCTTGTTTATGCTGCTGGCTCTGCCAGCTCCAAATGAATCCACTGCCATTGATGTTGCTAGGTCTGAATCTCAATCCAGAAAGAATGTGCTTTAGTGTCAAGTGTGGTAGATAAATTGAACTACGGCCCTACCGCATCAGTAAAAAACTCATTTGACTGACACAGATTAATGAAAAACTTGTTGAGGATCTTATAAAAGAAGAAGATTGTGAAGGGGCTATGCTCAGCCGTGGGCAGTTCAAAAACCAAATGAACATAAGGTGCTCTCTTATGTCTTATATCACTAGATTTTATTTAGAAATAAGAGAGTATAAATTATCAACATTGGAACAATTGGTTCTTGGTCTGATTATTGGTCTGATTAGTAAGATATAAGAGATTATAAACTTATGAAGCATTAATTATTAGAGGCCCAACTGTATTTTGATATTTTCCACTCCCTTTCAGCCAATGAATTCCAGATTTCAGCTTTCTGAAGAACACCTGTGCATGTCTTTGGAAAGTATCATGGCAATCCAAAGATAGTGGTCTCTATTTACTCACATCAGCTATTTGAGCATCCATTGATTTAAACAACTGATTGTGGTGCTCCAATCCAGATGTGTATTTCAAACCTATGAATGTGGATACTCCATCCAGATAATGAGAGAAAAAAAAAACTACATTTTAAAATAGAAAAAAAAAAACTGAATTGGCACAGACAGAAAAGTGGGAGACTTATCCCACGGGTGTGAAGTAAACAAAAAATAACAAAGGGCAGGGAAACAATAGCTCTAGAACGCCCATGCCTAGTTTCATAATATTTCTCCGGAGAATGCTACATCACCCAAAAACTTCCAAAAATGGAGACAATAATAAATTTTGCAGATTTCAAATACAATTTCTTGATGCCTCCTCTCCTTTCTAATTACCAACCATTTCACACCTTTCTCTGATTTCTTCATTGAGTAAAATTTAACAGGAGAGATATCACTGAATGAACAACATAGTCATCTGTGGAACAAACACGAATTCATTTGATTGGATAGCAACACTAAATTCTAAGATTAATATCTCCAGAATAATTTTGGACAATTTATAATTAAGAAAGCCAAGGGCACTCAACCATCCATCTATATAATTTTATGGATAGTAACACTAAACTCTGAGAATAACATATACGGACTCCAGAGTAATTTTGGACAACAATTAATTAAGAAAGACAGAGGTACTCAATCATCCATCTATATAATCAAAGTAAACATCGCTCACATTTGATGCCTGAATGATTCGATAGAAAATTCCAAGCAATACAATAATTAACAGTTCAATTTCATAATCTCACTTAAACACCAAAAGAAAGACATCATAGAGCATTGAGGGGGAAGAAGAGAGAGAGTGAGAGATGTCTCTATTTGGGCTTTTATCTAGCACGCAAACCTACTGTTCAAGAAATATTTAATGGTTGTACCTAACCCGAGAATTCCCTGTGAGGCCGCGAGTAGCCCTTTGGGTTCTCCCGCGCTCATAATCAGGATCATCGGTAGGTAATTCATAACGGCAAACAGGGCATGTATTCCGAATGCTCAGCCATGGCAAAATGCAGTCCCCATGGTAATGATGGGAGCAGGGGAGGCGTTTCGCTTGTTCTTCAATGGGAATCTCATCCTTACAAACTGCGCAGAGGGCATTGTTATTCTCCACATCTTTTTGAGTTATGACAACCGACAGAAGATTATCAACAACAGATTTGGCAGCCGGAGGGTTGCCCCTCAAGGAATTATCGTTCTCCGCAAATTGACCAAATAGCATATCGTTCTCTGTGGTGTAAATGTAATCCTCTGGAGCTTCCATATAAAATCCAGTTTCTTGATCCAGAGAGAGGTTCCTTTCTAAGTCATTGACTGCCAAAAGGACTTCCCAATCATGATTTCTCGCAGCTTCCAGCACAACAATACCTCCATGTTCAGATTGAATTTCAGACGAACCAAATCTTCCTTCATCAAATTCTATCATGTTCAAAATCTCCCTCTCATCGACCCTCCCATCAACTTCTTCCCACTCAAGATCTTCGTTCGAGTCCCTACGATCTTCCAAATGGATAGAATCCCAACAAAGAGGAAGACTCGGATCGTCCCCAACCATATCTATCATATCATCCTCACCATCAGAATAAATTCCCGTAACATGAATTCGCTCCTCATCCTCCTCAGAATCAGATCCGAACCCGACAATTTGAAGACCGCCCACATAATGTTCAACAGAATGACCCTCATAAGACTCCCCACCTTCAGAGACATAATCCTGCCGATCCGCAGAGAATCCATCTCCACGGCTTGAATCCATGGGCGCATCATGCTCATCAAATTCATCATGCCTATCAAATTCCAACCCTAACCCTAATCCTAACATCATGGAGGCATCATGCTCATCAAATTCATCACACCTATCAAATTCCAACCCTATCCCTAATCCTAACCCCATCGAGGTATCACCATGCTCATCAAATTCATCATGTCTATCCAACCCTAACCCTAACCCTAACTCCAACGGCCCATCATGCTCATCAAATTCATCACGTCTATCAAATTCCAACCCTATCTCCGGACTATTATTCGGACCCACATCAACATTCCCCTCAAAAACCCTAAAATTGGAATCATCAACAGTTTCTATAAATAAATTCTCCACAGAATTTAGACTTTCTACTACATGCATCTGCTGCGCGCAATGATGAAATAAATTCAAACCGAATCTTACCTGGTCTTCTACATCGAAGAAATTCGAATCCGAATCAGAATCCAAATAAGAAGACTCCGAAAATCCCCCTCCTTCGATCTCTACATCGCATTCAAGGATCTGTTGGTGGAGAGAAGATAAATCGGTGAAATCGGGATAAAGAGTATCGGAATCGGATCCGTAGATCTCACGTTCAAGGTCGTTGTACCAGAATGGAACTGAATCTAGGGCTTCTATCGCTTCTACTTCTACTTCTGGAGGAAGGAGTATGAGGTCTCCAACACCCGCCATTGATTGGAATTTCGGTGTTAATTTTTCAGGGTTAGGACTTAGGACTGCCCTTTTTATAGGGCGGGTCAGGGTAACGAAAAGCTTAACCTTCTCTCTCCGCGTAACGGATTTAGGATAACCTAAACAAAGTTATCCTAAATTCATATTACTAAAGGTAATAATATCGGCACTAGTACTACCATGTTTTGATAATTGCACAAACTAACCTTGTCTTATTTAATTGCCGTCTGATGGTTTTTTGGAAACTGTAATAACTTTTGACAGCTGTTTAATAATAAAAAGACAAGGTGAATTTCTGCAATTATAAAAACATGGCAGTGCCGATATCATTCCTCTACCTTTATTTTTAATAAATGAATAAACTTAATAGGCATGGCAATACAGGAGAGTGACTCGGGACATCCCTAACACAAATATGTCTTCATATCGTTTTCCTTTCTCGGAAGGGCCAACCCATGGCAGTTTTTTATAGGGAAGTTGTAGATTCAACACTGTTTTTTACTCAGCCTCTCGCATATTTAATTACTTATGACTACTCTCTTAAATTACAGGGAGTTGTCCCAAGTAAAAGGAAAGGGAGTGAATAACTGAATATATAATTTCGCTTTTTATATGGTGCACGGCTCATAATCAAGGTGGACGGCACCACCCTTTATATTTGATCCAACTAAAGCCAATTTATAAGTTGTCATTAGATCGAATATCAAGGGTGGCACCTATGTCCTAGGGCTGCAACTCGAGCCGGGTTTTACCCGACCCGCATCGACCCGACCCGAAAATAACCTGGGTCGGGTTCAAGTTTCATGGGTTTCGGGTTGAGCATTCAAAAGCCCGCATGAATCTCGGGTCGAGCCGGGTTTGAAGGGGCCCGACCCGACCCAACCCGAGTTACATAAGTTATAGTATGTACATTTTTTTCTATTGTTAGTTACAAGTTAAAAGTGAAAACCCACGCACCCACTGTTATTGTATGTGAGTGTAATTTCTGCTTCTATGAGTTGAGTTGATTCAAGCGTTTGATTCAGCATTGTTTGATTGTAATTACAACATTGTTTGATTACGGCATTGTTTGATTCAAGTGTAATGTGAGTGTAATTACATCATTGTTTGATTCAAGTGTAATGTGAGTGTAATTTCTACTTCTATGAGTTGAGTTGCCTTGCCAAACAAGAATTTTCCTTAAAAAATTGCGTCAACGTGAAAAAACTCGACCCGACCCGAGATTTATCATGGGTAGGGCCGGGTTTGGGAATCGTGGGTTTTCCGAAAAAAAACCCGACCCGACCCGACCCGAGATATTTCTCGGGTAGGGTTGGGTTCTCCAAAACCCGACCCGCCCGACCCGAGTTGCAGCCCTACTATGTCCTACCCCAATAGGGGTGTAAACGAGTTTGGCCAGGCTCGGCTCGGCTCGTGAAGCTTAAAAGCTCAGCTCAGGCTCAAACCAAGCTCGGGCTTGAACCAGGCTCGGTCAGGCTCGCGAGCCTTATTGAGCTCAGGTTTTATTAAGTCCACACTCCTCATCTTCCTTGGACAGCCATATCTAGTGTAATTTGACTACTCTTTTTACACTACGGGGGGTGGTCCAAGTAACAAATGGGGTTCCAAAAAAGAAGTGACATATTTTGCCTCCCCCTTTCACTCCCTGGACAACCCTTTTAATGTATATATTAATATATAATATATATATTTAAATATATTAAATTCTTAATGAGCCTTAATGAGCCTGGCCAGCCGGCTCGGCTCGGCTCGACTCGTTAAGGATTTGAGCGAGCTTCCGAGCCCGAGCCAAAATTGACACCCTTATACCCAATACACTCATCAAAGACCTAGCAAGATTTCACCTGGACTCGCGGATCGACCCGGCCCGGCGGTAATTTCCGGGGGTCCTGGTCAACATTTTGTGACCCGTTTCTAAGTTGACCCGCGGGACAACCCAGCCCGTCAAAACTGGGCGGGTCCGGGTGGACCCTCAGGTGCCCGTAAAAACATAACCAAAATAAAGAAGTTCGGGTTTTTTTTGTTCGTATAAGTTAAACGAAATTTGTGACTCTCTCCGGGCAAATAAAAAAGACACGAAATAGGGTTTTTGTGGTTCGTCTTCAACCTCCAGAAGTGTCGTCTCAGGCAACCTCGTCTCCTCCACTCTCCCCAAACTTCTTCGCAGGTACGGATCTCTTTCTCTCTCTTCTTTCATCTCAGTTGTTTTTTTTTTTCCTTTTTTTAAAATCTTCTTAAATCTCAGAAAATAGGCTTTCTAAAAACCCGAAATAGGGTTTTTGTGGTTCTTTGTTTGTTGGGACTTCTGCAGTACGTTTTTTTTTATTATTCTTGTGTCTGATTTTTTTTATTGTCCTTTTTTGTGATTCTTTTGTTTGGTTTCTGTGGTGATTAGGATTTTTGTGGTTCTTTTGTTTGGGGTTTATGTGGTGGTTTTGTTTGAATGGTTCTTTTGTTTGGGGTTTTTGTGGTGGTTTTTATTGATTCACCATTGCTGGGTTTTTGTGGTGGTTTTTATTGATTCACCATTGCTGGGTTTTTGTGGTGGTTTGGATCATCCTATTACAGTGTGGCTGTGTGCAGGGGCGATGGCACTTATATGGGAAGGGGACAATTGCCCCCTTAATTTTTGGCCAAAAAAATATACCTTTATTTTTTAGAGAAAAAAGTTTAGACGCTTGAGTGTTGGGGGTTTCGTACGCTTGAGTTGTTAGGAGGGTTTCTATTGGCTGTTTAAATGGGCCCCACACATGTGCTGTCGAAGGAAAAAAGAAAAGCCAAAAAACGAATGTCGAAGTCGAACCCTCCATGCTCTCTTCTCTGCAACTGAAGAGAAAAATGAAGCTAAAAAAAACCCTAACCCACAAACAAATTCGACCATGAAAACTCTCTTCTCCGAACAACTTCGAGAAAACGAAGCTCTCTCTCTCTCTCTCTCTCTCTCTCTCTCTAGGGAGTTCGACTTCATCTCATCTCCTCCTGTTAGGGAAAAAAACCCAAACAAACGCTGCCTTCTCTCTTCTCCCATCGACTCTCTTAGTCTCTTCTAGTCTTCTCCGACGGAGATTCCCTCAAGAGCACAAGCAACATTCACGCCGACCATTTCTCCTTCCAGGTGCTGAGGTGCATACCGTTTTTTGTTTTTTTTCCCATCAAACCATTTTTGTTTTGTGATTTGTGGGTTTAGGGTCCGGCTAACTTATGGTTCCTTATATTTTTTTCTTGTGCATTAGGGATCAAAGAGAGGGTTACTTGATTCCTTCACCTCCGATTGGTCGAATATAGTGGGTCGAATCTAGGGTTTCATCTTTTGTCGAGGTATTTATGGTTCCCTAAATATTTCTTCAGCGCATTTAGCCATTGTATGTTCTGATTTTTCATTTTATACATCGATTAATATTTTTTTTGTTTGGGGTTTACTCAATTGAATCGATTCAGAGCTTTCAAAAAAGGTTTTTTCTGTTTTTAGGGCTTTTGATTGTAGAGTTTCTGATTTAGGGCTTTTGATTGTAGAGTTTGTAGGGTTTCATCTTCTCTCGAGGTATTTATGGTTTCCTAAATATTTCTTCAACGCATTTAGCCATTGTATGTTCTGGTTTTGCATTTTATACATCGATTAGTATTTTTTTGTTTGGGGTTTACTCAATTGAATCGATTTAGAGCTTTCAAAAAAGGTTTTTTCTGTTTTTACGGCTTTCGACTGTAGAGTTTCTGATTCAGGGCTTTTGATTGTAGGGTTTTTGTATTAGGTGATTTTCCAGAAGCTGAAACCTGATTTTCATAAGATTGAAGGGTTTCTTTCGTTTTATGCCATCTAGGGTTTGTTTTTTTTTTGTTTCTTTGTCGACCCTTAACATCTAGAGTTTTTTTTCATCAAAAGAACAGATTTTTCAATGGCAAATAGGGTTTTTTTTCACACGAATCTGGGGTTTGTTTAGGGTTTTTTTTTCTCTAAATGGAGTTTTGTTTTTTTTTCCTTCCAACAGACCCTCTAAGGTTTTTTTTTTTCCTTTTCTTTTTAACTGATTGCAATAAGTTTTTTGTAGGTGATTTTTAAATGGGTAATAGTGTTTTTTTTTCCACACAGACCCTTAAAATTTGGTGATTATTACTTCTTTGTCGTGATTTTTGGTGATAAAAGTTCTTTGTCTTTTTGTTTGTTTTTTTAGGTATGGAAAAATATTTTTCGAAAGTACCGTCATTAAAGTCGATAACCCCTCCTACAACTTCAAGTGTCCCCACCAAAGAATGAGAAAATTCTAAAAGAATTCGATTGGAACTTGATCCTACAAATCCTCCTGCTGATCCCGGATTACGAAGGTCAATAACTGATTATCATGCTAATAATAGGGCAAAAGTTATAATGATATACTTAGGAATGGGTCCAATTCAACCACGTAATCATGATTTCCCTCAGATTATGCAAGGAAAAGAGAATAGGCGGTTTAATCCAAAGTGGTTTGATGATTATCCTACTTGGTTGGAGTATAGCATTGCAAAAGACGCGGCTTATTGCTTGTGTTGCTATCTTTTTAAATCGAATAGTAAGGAGCATGGGGGAAGTTGTGATGCTTTTGTTGTTGAGGGGTTCTCTAATTGGAAAAAAGTAGAAAGATTTGGAAAACATATAGGGGGTCCTAATAGTGCTCATAATCAAGCTTCAAGTAAATGTGAAGCTTTTAGGAATCAAGAGCAACATATTGAAGCATTGGTAAATAAGCAAACAGAGCAACAACGAAGTGACTATCGAATTCACTTGCATGCTTCAATTGTGAATGCTCGATTCGTTTTAGAACAAGGTTTACCTTTTCGCGGGCATGATGAATCTTGTGACTCGCTTAACTAAGGAAACTTTCGTTAGCATTTGAAGTTCATGACCATGATTAACAAAGATATAAAGAGGGTTTGTGTGGAGAAGTGTCCTGGGAATCTCAAACTAGTGACTTCAGATATCCAAAAAGATATAGTGAGTGCTTGTGCAATTGAAACCACTAACTCAATCATTAAATATCTCGGGGATTCATTGTTTTCTATTTTGGTTAATGAAGCTCGTGATGTTTCTAACAAGGAGCAAATGGCCGTAGTTATACGTTATGTAGATAAGCTTGGGCATGTGGTTGAGCATTTGGTAGGTATTACTCACGTTCTCAACACCACTGCTACATCCCTTAAGGAAGAAATTGAAGCATTATTGGCCAAGCATAAATTGAGCATATCGAGACTTCGTTGTCAAGGATATGATGGGGCAAGTAACATGCAAGGGGAGTTTAAGGGTCTTAAAGCACTAATCTTGAAGGAGAATGAATATGCTTACTATGTTCATTGTTTTGCTCATCAATTACAGTTGGCATTAATTGGTGTTGCAAAGAAAAATATAAACATCTCCGATCTCTTTTTTTTAGTTACAAATGTAGTAAATGTGGTTGGGGGTTCTTGTAAGCCCCATGATATTCTTCAGGAAATTGAACTTGCCAAAATTAAGGAAGCACTTGAAAATTGTGAGCTTTCAAATGGACAAGGACTTAATCAAGAGACCACACTCAAACGAGCGGGGGATACATGTTGGAGCTCACACTATAGAACACTGGTTAGGTTGGAATATATGTTTTCCTCTATTCTTGATGTGTTTGATCTTATTGTCAAGGATATGAAGTTAAGTTCAGATCAAAGACATGAAGCACATAATCTCTTGAAATCATTGCAAACTTTTGAATTCGCATTTTCCCTTCATTTGATGATAAGTTTATTGGGAATTACAAATGAATTGTCGCAAGCATTGCAAAGGAAGGATCAAGATATTGTGAATGCCATGACATTAGTGAGAATATCAAAATAACGGCTACAATTAATGCGAGACAATGGATGGAATTCTTTGTTAGATGACATTTTTTCATTTTGTGCCAAACATGACATAGAAATCCCTAACATGGTTGATACTTATGTCGTTCCCAGAAGAGTGCGACGCCATGAAGAGAAAAGAACGGTCTTGCACCATTTTCAAGTTGAGTTGTTTTTTCAAGTTATAGACTTGCAACTTCAAGAGCTCAATAGTCGTTTCAATGAAGCAAATACAGAGTTGCTTCTATGTATGGCATGTTTGAATCCAAGTGATTCATTTTATGCATTTGATACAGAGAAGCTGATTCGACTCTCTAAGTTTATCTAAAAGAATTTCCAGAAGTTCAGTATTCTACAAAAGAATTAGACAACCAACTTGAAACATGTATTCTTGATATGAGGTCCAATACTCACTTTGTGAATTTGAAAGGGAAAGCATGCCTTGTATCCACTTGTTTACAAGCTCATCACATTGGTACTAATTTTACCAGTCGTAACTGCAACCGTTGAGAGGGCCTTTTCTGCCATGAAGATCTTGAAGAATCGATTACGCAATAGAATGTCGGATCAATTTATGGCTGATTGCTTGATTCCATATGTTGAGAAGGATATTTTTGGTAACATCGATGATGAGACAATCATGTGTCGTTTCCAAAAAATGAGACCACGTCGAGGAAGCCTATAAAAATTTCTTACGGGTCATGTTATTAGGTTTTGCGCTCTAAAATTGTAAGATGTCATTTTTGTTTACCTCAATGTATGTTGGTGATGGAATATATATGAGGGTTTTTTTTTAAAACTATAATATTGCTTTCATTTGTTTGGAGAAAAAAAATTACTATAATTTTTGCCCCCCTTGTGCAAAATTTCTGGCATCGCCCCAGGCTGTGTGGGCATAAAAACAGGAAAAAATAACAAAAAATATGTCAAAAAAAATGGCAACCATCAAACTAGCCTACCATCTTAAAAGGAAATAACATTATGCTATCTATTTCAAGGAGATTTTATATGGTGTAAACCCTTATAGTCTCGTATTTTATTTTTTTTCAAAAAGTACTGTACGGACCGCATCATAGGATGATCCAAATTGTCCATGTGATGGAACACGACGGAAATGGGTTGTTCCCCAGCAATCATTTCCATAGGATAATCCCAGCCCTCCGATCTTTTGAGGTTTCCATAATATGCAGCTCCTCTATAGATCAGAGGGTTGGGATCATCCTGTAGAAATTATCTTTTGGGCACAACCTATTTACGTTGTGGCCGATCACATGGGCGGTTTGAATCATCCTATGCTGCAGACGGTACAGCCCTTTTTGAAAAATACGAGACTATAAGGGCTTACACCCTATAAAAACTCCCATTTCAAGATATTTTATTATGACTACTTATATTCCCACAACCATGTTTTGATAATGAAACAAACTCACCTTCTCCTTTACTATTTAACCAGGTGTCAAAAGCTTTTACAATTCCCAATAGGCTCTCAGCGGCCAAATTAAAATGGAAAAGGCAATACAAGTTTGTCTCATTATAAAAAAAATGACAGTGCAGATATCAGTAACTTTTGTTATTTTTTGAATAATAATATGATAACCAAGAGTGGAACCAAACAAATAGCCTTTTTCTAAATTTAGCAATCCGTTTTCCCTCCGTTTCTCCAGCAGCACTCCTTATATTTTAGGGAATTGATTTCCGCACGAGAACGACCATATTTCCATAATTAAACGAACTCACCTTGTTTTAATGTTTTAATCGGCTGTCAATACCTATTGTAATCAACTTACAATTATAAAAGGAGGAGTCTTCTAAAAAACTCACACCCACCGATCAGATAAGTATAAAACAAATTTAGTCGTCCCGTTATCAAAACAGTGTACTCTTTTGTTCCTTGCATTGGGAAAGTAGGCAAGGGGGGAAAACCTGTTCTCAAATTTAGGGTTAGGGTTTTATTGAATTTGCGGTCGAAAGGAAGCTATTGTGCATTTCAGGGAACGACATCAAGATCTAGGTAAGTAGATGAATGCAATTTTGTATTGTTTTTAATCAATTTAAAGAACAATGATGGTATTATTTTTGTTCTAAACCCTATAGAGGTCATATTTCTTTGCATCTATTTTGGTTCATCTTCTTCTTCTTTTTATGTCTTATCATCGATTGGATTTTAATTGTAGATGGATAAACAGATACCCTAGATCTAAGGCCATAGGAGAGTAATAGTTCCCTTTTGCTGGGTCTTTTGCATCTTACTTTTTTTTGGGTTATAGCTCTTTTCCTGGGATCAGATATAAGGTTACATGGGTTATTTTGTATATTTTGAATCTCGTTCTGGGTTTTTCAATTTGAATGTGATGATACTTATGGGTTTCTGTTGATCTTTATATGTTTATGGTATCCATTTTTCACCTCTGCAGAGATTCTCTCGGTTTTCTTTCGTGCATCTTCTGGTTTCTTTTTGTTCTATCATCAAATCGGTCATTGTTCTCAGTAGTCTTCTAGATGTAATATATTATAGGATAGAATTGGTGGCACTTGCGTATCATAGCAAACCCCTATCAGAAGAATTCAATTATAAAAGATGTTATATATTATAGCATAGAAGCCTTACTTAAGTTTCATCAATATCTAGAATTTTGTATCCGCCTATGATTTATGGGAAAGGTGGGGTGAAGTTTGTGGAAGTATGGAAATCAAAGAAAAAATAGTTCAAGATTAGTCTCTACCTGCTCGTGGTTTTCTAAAGCACAACTTTGATAGCTCTAGCTTGGGGAATCCAGGCCCGGCTAGGTTCCGGAGGAATGAGCTTGGGGAGGCTATTTGGGCCTTTGCAGGTCCCATGGGGACAACGGATGCTTCGGAAGCTGAGGTGCATGCTGTTTACCAAGGTTTGATGTTATTGGTGAGAGATCGCCTGGAAAACGTGGTAGTAGAAGGGACTCTTTGAATGTCATCCATTGGCTTAATGGAACGCAAAAGCCACCTTGGAGATTTGATAGATTGCTTGATGAGATGTTTGATTGGATGAGATCTTCCTCTGTAGTATTTCGGCACATCCGTTGCTCGGCCAACAAGGTGGCGGATAGTTTAGCCGGATAGTTTAGCTAGAGATGGAGTATCCAAAGAAGCGGTGGCTCTTTTTTATTCTCTACCACTCCGATTTTCTCTCTTCGTTGTAGCGATTAACCTTTCTGGATTGTTTTTGTTATCTTTGTATATCGACCATCTCGGTCTTCCTTGCGCTTAATAAAATCAGCTACCAATTTCAAAGAAAAAAAAATCCAGAATTTTGTATTGTAAGCAAGTAGGAGAGGCAAGCTTTGCTGCTTACCTTATGTATCATACATCTTGTTTCTAGATGTTCCATTTGACGTTAGTGGACATAGATAATTCCTCATTATCCGGCTTTCTGTTGAGATCCTTGAGTTCAAAGTAGTTTTGTAAATGTAATATGTTATAGGAAAGTATTGGTGACACTTGCGTATAAAAGCAAACCGCTATCAGAAGAATTCAATTATCACATCACCCATTCATTTGGAGTTCTAAATGGACAGAGAGTGGTTTCCTTGAAAAGTTGGAGATTCTATTCTAAAGTGGTCACATACATGGAAAAGTTGGGTGTGTAGTTTCTGGTGCATACCTATAGAATCACAGAAACATATGGAACACATGCAAGAGATAGAATTTTAAGATTAAACTTTTGGAAATATTAGAATAAGCACACATACACACTTAAAAACTATTACATAAACAAGATAACTCTCCATAATGGTTTAACATTGAACACCTAGTCGCATGCGTTGAAACGTTGTCATGCATGTCTGATAATTCACAACATACCACATTTCACATGTAATTCATATAAATTGATATGGTATAATACTAATACCCTTACAGTTTTGGTTTAGGTATCCGTTTCGGTTTCGGTTTCGGTATAGGAAACGCTTTAGTCGTTTCGTGTCGGTTTCAGCAAAAATTTAAAACCAGGAATTTCTAGAGCTTAGGCTAATGAAATTCCCTGACCCCCTAATTAGCCCATTTTCAATTACTATGTTGAAGAGGGGAAATCAAATCACCTCATTTAGAGTAAATGCTGGAGGAGAGGGAAAGCTACTTACCCCCATTGGTGGGGTAAATAGGAGAGAATACTCCCACTGGAGCAACCACATTTTGGAGCTGGGGTAAGCGGATGTTTTGCCCCCTTTTACCCCCATTGAAACAGACCCTCAATCATTTCTCGACTGGGAGAATTGATTATGTCGCTCATATGTAACTCAAATTCAAGACTACTTGTGAGTTCAAAAAAACCAAGACAATATCTATTGAAAGCTTGATATCCCTTTTCCTCTCTAAAATTTCACATTCTTTGATGAAAATCATCTTGTTAGAGGTTTGCCATTCAAAAAAAAAAATCTTGTTGGAGACCCACCAGTAGTTTCTTGGGGAAAAACTCTCTTTAACAAGTTTGAGGCTTGCATGGCTATGAAAAGATAACCAAAATCCTTGGAATCTCCATAGAGTTTCAAGAAGAAAGAAGATTTTGATTTGATAATAGGGTGCTTTTCAAAAGCATGAAAGGTGCATGATGTACTGCTAATCTTGAGAAGCACAGAACCAAGAAGGGGGGAAGGAAAGCTTTTGATATGAAATCAATGCTGTTCAGAAGAATAGAATGTGTGCTTTAACTGATCTAATCTTGAGGGAGTTCCAAAGCCAAGAAGGGAAGTAGAAATGCTTCTTAATTGAAATGGGTATTGCTCAAAAACATGTGCATGATTAACTACTATCCCATTCAAAGATGTAAGTTTCGTAAATGTTTGCTCCTTCCATCTCCTTCCTCATCTTCTAATCCATCTGTTTTTGCTTTGAAAATCTCTCCCTTTTCTATGCCTCATTTTCCCTAATCTTTTCATGGGCTTTTTCTTCCAATGGGATCTTCTCTCTCTCTCTCTCTCTCTCTCTCTCTCTCTCTCTCTCTCTCTCTCACAATGGCTGCTTTTCTCAACCCCTCGCCCCACAGAGAGAGAGAGAGAGAGAGAGAGAGAGAGAGAGAGAGAGAGAGAGAGAGAGAGAGAGAGAGAGAGAGAGAGAGAGAAGAAAACGAAAAAAACATAGCCGAAAATGACAATGCCAACTTTGATGGAGTTTGACCCAAGCCATTCACTGCAGCAACCTCTGAAACCAGTCCACATCAGCATCTGATTCTTCACCGCCGGCTCCCATATTCTTTAACCTTGGAGTTGACAGTATAGGTGGCTCCCATGGCTGCACCAGAGAGAGATCATCCAGTTATCATCCTTGCATTAGTTTGATGAGCATAAGTCTCAAATTTGGTTGCGTTACTCATGAATGCGTACATACAATGAAGCTTGGGGACAGACAACAATGGAAGTCAGTAAAGCCATCAAACCACCTCATATTTTGTATTTTCTTTTGGAGGAGTTAATAGTTTGGTGAGAATCATACTGCCTGGACCCACTATCACATGTACAGTGATCAGGTCCATGAATGTTGCTGACCATCACAAATCCGACCTATTTCCCTTAGTCCCACCCTCCCACCCTCACTGTATGATTATAAATCTTTGATCAAATTCGATGTCCTTTCAGATGTCTTTGTGCCGTTGTTTCTTTGCACACAATCTTGCAAATCGGCCCTCCATTCGCCATTGCACCTGGCCATGGGCTCACTCCATGATGACCCCTCAGATCAATGGACCCGGTCACCAAGCACATGCCACATGGACATTGAGCCACGGCCATTTTAGTTCATCAAGACAAGCCCGTCTTGCTTGCTGATCCCTAGATTTATTTCCACTGCATTTTTTTTTATGGGTAATTTATTTCCACTGCATCTTGCCTCTTTACACAGTTTTTTCACCCATTTAATTATAAACCGAAATGCCCAGCATTCTTTATTACCTCTTGTATGTGTGCTAGAGAGACAATGATGTTGATTTCTCCCATTTGATTTCCTACATGTTCCTACCTTTCCATTTATCCTCCTTAAATATTCTTCATTTTCTGTATTAACTTATTACTTTAGCAGGGGAAATGTCGGCCTATGAAAATGTCGTCAAGGGGAAGCTGAAGTTGAAAGGAAAAGCCTTGGATGTCAAGGCGGGTGGGATGAAGAAGAAGAAGAAACCCAAGCATCAGTATGAGCAAATGTCTCAAATTGAAGACAATGAACTTAAAACAGGTTTTTGTTCTCCATCAGCTCTAGAAACACTCTGGTTTTATTGTTTCTATGAATTCAATCTTGTCTGCACTGTTTATCCCTAAATGACCTGACACTATATGTGTAGGAGTACAGCTGCTCTGCTCTAAAAACTTCAAATTGGCTGCATTATTCCTTTTAACAAGATCCCGGAAACAGCTGTTTCCGTGATGAGAAGTTGATAAACATCTTAAACAAAAAACTCTGCTAAAACTGGATCAACATTTTCCGGATTTTTAGCAACTTCCATCATGGAGACAGCCGTTTCCGGGATCTTGTTTCCTGATTTTCAGGGACGTCACACTTCAAGATGCCCGATTTATCATGAAAACAAATTCCTCACAGCCAAATGTGCCCTTAAGAGTTGAACAAGCACTCTCAATTTAGTTCCCAACTATAATAAATATTCTTGATTTGTTTTTGGGTTGAGACAGTAGTTTCATTTAATATGTGGTGGTTAGGTGGAAGTGAAGGATTAACAACCGATCCTACGGAAGAAACGAGTGAAGTTGGCAAGTTGGAAGGGGACGGACATCCACTCACTTGTGATGATAATCTCACACCAGCTGAGAAGCGATACATCGAACAGAGGGAGAGGCTTGATGTTCGAAGACTGGCAAGAATATCCAACAAATCACACCGGGACCGAATCCAGGATTTCAATCAGTATTTGGCAAATCTCAGTGAGCACTATGACATTCCTAAAGTGGGTCCAGGCTGACTCCAGCTAGTC
Organism: Tasmannia lanceolata; assembly: GCF_043159265.1. NCBI lineage: Eukaryota > Viridiplantae > Streptophyta > Magnoliopsida > Canellales > Winteraceae > Tasmannia > Tasmannia lanceolata. The sequence continues at coordinate 1,777,684 of NW_027518695.1, read as the reverse complement.
AGAGTACAAAAACAAGTACTGCTTCACATTTTGGAAATTATGTTATGCTCTCAATGTTGCCTTCTATGTTTGCTTTCTCAGTTATTTTGTTCAGTGCATATTCGGAATGCCAAATGACTCACATATGAAGCTTGAATTTCTACATTTGGGAACTATTTTGCTTGTTTGTAAACTTCATTCAGCTTGATGTTCATGAATATTTGCAGTAGATATGTAGTTTTCTCCTGTAAATTCTCTAGTATGGGCCTTTTCCTAATTAGTCATCAGACGACATACAGTTCACAGTTCTTCCAACAATTTTTTTCATCCGTTCTTTCATAGATTGTTGCCTATTGAGTGAGATTGGTGGATCTGCGTTTGGAATTCTTTAGTGCCTAAAAAAAGATCCTCTTTGACTAAGCTACCGATCTGAGCTTCAATTGTTGATATATTCGTTGGCCATATTCTTCAGAAAACTACATGTTAACTGCTTTCTTAAGCATGATATCTTTGTATCTTTTCTGTGGGTGATCCCTCTTTACCTTACAATACTCAAGATGTTATCAACATTAAATCAGAAAAGTATAAAACAAAGTGAGTAGTGCCATGACGTCAGTCCCGTTATTGTATTATGTGAGAGAGCATTATTCATGCAAAAAAAAAAGGAGCTGATAAATTCGCCCCCCCTTTGAGCCTCTCTCTCTCTCTCTCTCTCTCTCACAGCTGCTCCAACTATCATTTGAGGTTTAACTGGATTCCTTTCACCTGACGAAGTGGCCCTCTAAAAAATATTTGCAAATGATTTTGAAGTTATATTCAAGTATCTGCAAATAATGATTATAATAGCCCTACAGGGACCGATATCCGCCCCACCGTATTTTTATAATGGCACCACTCACTTTGTTTTAAATTTTTTTTATCTTTAACAGATCTTACAATACTCAAAATGCTATCAACATCCAATAAAAAAAAGTGTAAAACAAAGTGGGTAGTGTCATTATTAAAATACGGCAGTGCAGATATCAACTGCCTAGTCCTAATTGTTTTCAAAGTGGCCTTAATGCCCCATTACAAATAAGATTAGATTAAGTAATTTTATTTGAAAATAAGAACCAATTTTGGTGGCATCCACTGAAACCTTTTCCCCTTCAGTAAAGCAGATACAATGTGTTTCTTCTGGACAATCAAATAAGAGGAATGCTAAACTGAGGGGCGCCCTTGCAAAAGTAAGATGAAAGGGTGCCCCCACCATGGTGACGTGGACCAATGGGAGCACCCTTTCATCCTATTTTTGCAAGGGCACCCTTAAGTTTAGCATTCCTCATCAAATAATTGATAATATTTGAGTGAGGGACTTTGAGGCATTCAACTGTAACCTGGCTAGTTAAAAATTTCTTCCTCATGGTTCAGCCTCCACCTGAACCACGTGATCTTGATCAGAAGGAACAGAAAAAATGTCCATTGCCTTTACTGTAATGAGATGGGCAATTGATGTTGATGGTTGTGTTATTATTGGCGATTTTAGTAAAATAAATGTTTTGATCAGTTCAACCTAAAATGCCATTAACATGTGTTTCTTTCATTTGGCTGCTCTCCACATGAAGGTATGAAAATCCAAAATAAAAATATGAAATATAAAATGCACCTAAAATAGGGGAATCATGCATAGAAAAATGAAAATTTTATTTATTTGACAGGCATTTCATAACATGAAATGCAACCATGCATTACTTGGGTAACATACATCAGACAGTAGATTTTTCCTTAATGAACACACAAAAAATGTTTCTCAAACATGGCTCTCATCCATAGCATGAACCAACATTATCATCACAGAAATTGATTGGTGTCAGTGACAATGATATCTTGAGGAAACAATGGAAGTGCAGAAGTTGCTAAAGATCTTACAAGGAAACTCCACTTCCTTTCCCTGTTTTTTTTTCTCTGGCCAAATTTTCTAGTCTGGACCATTTATTTCCTTGTTTTTTTAGCACCTCCATTATCTTTTGGTTCGTCATCGACCTTCTTCAGCTTCATGATAGAATCCAATAAAGTTGACTTATCCTGGTTGTTGGATGCCTTTGCAAATGGATTCGCCGGTCGCTGAAATTGCACCTGATTCCCCCACAGCTTTGCATTCCCGCAACTCACATTTCCATTTGATTCTATCTTCTCTTCTGCCATCTTGGGTTTATCTTGTGACTTCTCCGGCTTGTTGGATGACTTTGCAAAGGGATTCGTTGGCTGATGAAAGTGTACTTGGTTGGGCCCCTCCTTTGTGTTCCCCACACTAGCATTTTGGCTGTATTCCATCTCTTTTCCCATCTTAATCCTCTCATCTGCTTTTTCTTGTTTTAAAAATAGAGGTGGAGGTAATGATGGATTTGATGCTTCTGATCCTCTAGTGCTTTCAACCACATGTAAGTTTCCATGCGATTTGAAACCATTTGTGAGGGTTGCATTAGCGGTTGGATGCGCTACTGGCCCTAGGCTTTCATTCAACAATCTTTCCTGTAAATAAATGGATCAAGACATCATGTGACTAATAGAAATCAAGGCCGCGTAATCCAAAAACCCTGACTTTTCATGAGGAAAAAGCAAAACAACTTGAAAACATTATATAACATTTACAACCTCATGGGCAACATTATCTCAAGTAATAGTAAACTTTTGAATACATATTATATATTAACGGATTTTTCGTGGGGTTTACCTCTAGTATGCCATTGAACCGTTCTGCCAGGATTGGAAGCTTCAAGGCAGTAACAAGCTTTATTGCACCCTTCAATGACTTCTCTAATGATAATAGTCTAGCAAGTTCAGAAGCCCTCACAAGCTTATCACCTGAAATAACCATCCATTCAAGCATGAGCTCTTTTATCACTACCCAGAAAGATCCATAATTCCTTTAGAGAGACTTAAAAATTGTAACCTCTTACCATTGCAACAGCTGGCAATAAGCCTTAATATGCATCGGTCGAGAGTTGCTTCCATGTTGAAAGCCTCATCATCTAATGCAGTGGTGTCTAGACCAACAGCTGCCATTTCTTCAATTTTCTTCTGAGTCTACAAGGTTGTTCAAATATATAATGGATTAAGAAAGGATAAAAAGCAAAAACCCACGGCATGAAATTTTAGGGGGGGGAGAAATATGACAAACCTGCGAGAGATATAGGTTGCTCATTATAAATTCATTTTCAAGATCATCTGCTCCTAAATCAGATGATGCAAGGGGAAATGACAGGCTGAGCAGTGTAAGAACTGGCTTGGGCATCACCTGAAAAAAAATGAAGCTGTTAACTTACTCGAAAATTTCAGCTGAAATATTTCGGTTTCGGATTGGACCGAAACTGAAATTACATTGAATCAGAATTTTACATGATTCCCGGAAATTTCACTGAAATCTGAAATTTTGGCTGAAATTTCAACCAAATTTCGGTTTTCACCTTTATTTACAAAATTTATACCGAAATGTTAAAGATTTCCACCGAAATGGCCTAACTTTAGGTGGAAATAAAAATAAAAAAAAGGAATTTTTGTCAAAATTTTACATGAATCCGCCTGAAACCAACATTTAAAACTTTGGCTGCTATAGATAAGCAAGAAAAGGATAGACAATAAGACATAGTAAGCAAGTACCAGGGGGTACAAATCAGGCGACTTGCATACGATACAAAATAACTTGGTTGCATTCAACCCCACAATCCAATAACTCTCCTCTTCCGATTTCCGTTCTTTACCAGCACTGCATAAGCAGGTATGGAAAGCTTAAATGCCTTTACAACATGAGGTTGCATAAGCAAATAGAATAATCCACGGTATGAATCTCAATCCGGTATTCATCATAAATACCTGAATAGGGGAAGCCAACAGCCCCCATATTGGTAAGTAAACACTCTCAGCACCCCCTACAATATTATGCAAACCAAGTCAGGTTCAACAACAACGGATGCAAGTGACAACCACCATACAGGAGACATAAGAAGCTCACAGACCTTGGAATCATATGAACTTAGCTGGCCTTCTTCAGTAAACCCTAACCATGTTAGGGTTGAACCAGGAGTCAAGGGAAGATGACCTTTTATGGGCTGAGTTCCATTATAAATGTTGAGCACTTTAAATTCTAGCATCTGGAGACCAAAAAATAAAATGGTCTCATCCATCATAGAACAAATTCATCAAAAAGGATGAAGTATAGAAAGCACAGTTTGAAAAAACCAGTTTGTCCTTAGAAAACATTTGCACATCAACTTATGACCTCTTTGGATACCACTCAAGATTATTTGCATATAATCTAATATGCAGATGGTTTTTATGTTAAGCATGATTACTTACAAACAATTATCATACAATTTTTAGAAATTTTATAGTAGTGGCTTCTAAAGAGTCTTTAATGTCCTATTTGCAGACAACATTAAATTAAAAGGGAAATGCTAACATCCATCGCAGTAGGCGTTTCGCGGCTGGTCTGTTGCATGTTAGACCACCCACCTCGTGAATGGAGACAAAAGCTATTGTCTTCATTCACGAGGTGGGTGGTCTGACATGCAACAGACCAGCTGCGAAATGCCTTTTGCAATGGACCCTAGCAAATCCCTAATTAAAATAATCTTATGTGCAAGAGAGCCAATTTTGGTGGCGCCCAAAGAGGCCCTTAACCGTCACAAATCATAATTGCACTGGTTAATACATGAGCAAGCCAACTATATTAAGTCTCAGACCAGGTTGAGAAGGATAAAAGCAATCATTTAAAACATATCGACAAGTTTAAACTTACAGCAATTTACCTGATTAATGTCTGAGCAAAATTATAAATGATACCTAAAAATAATTATAAATGATACCTGATCTCCTGAAGGAAGGCAGTCAGACGCATGAGTGACAATGGCCAGTTGATCCTTTGAGCCGGCTGCAGTCACCACCGGTCCATCAAGAGAGAGAATATACCTCTGCAACATAGGGTTTAATAAAACGACAGCACCAAGATTAATTTCAGAGATGCTTCAAAAGTAAGAAACTAAGTAACAAATGAACAAAAAAAATGTGACAGCACCTTTAAGCAAAAGAGTATTGACCCAATAGCAATTAAAGGACTTCCAAAGACATAACTGAAGGCACGAATGATAAAACGAGCATGTACCAGATTTTAAAGACTTGATGGAATTCAAAAGCCAGTTCTGAGATCTTTAGAGAGAATAGAAAATGAAGATAAATACAATTTAAGCTGTTTAGAAGCCAATCTGAAGAGAACACAAGCAATGGATACAAAATATCTTTAGCAAACTAAAATCGTATGGAATAAATTCTGTTGCATTTCATGAAATAAGCAAGGCATCACAATCAATGCATACAAAATATCTTTAGGGGCTGTTTGGATCAAGAGGGGAAAACTATGGAAAAAATCCAGGGTAGAGTAGAAATGAAATCTTCCAAGAAAACGGAGAAACTTTTGGATTTCTAGAAGACAATTTCTATGGGAAATGAGTTAGACAAACTAGTGTTTCAAAACGCGAATGCAAAGAAAATCCTAGTCGACTTGACACATGTGGTCATGTACTCGGTTAACACGATCATAACTTGGGAGAGTCCCAGAAATTTTGATTGACTCTATAGGGAAAAATGCAGACTCAGACAAGGACAGAGGCAAGGTAAAAGAGAGTTGACTTTTAGGGGGGAGTCCACGATTATGTGGGGGAATTTTATAATTATGAGCCAAACTACCATTCAAAAAAACATTATGAGCCAAACGCATAGGAAATCAGTATGAAAAATGCTGGAAAATTCATTTTCCACATCAAATTCAGAGCATGTAAGCTCATCATTTTGTTTTGAATTCATGAAACCACAAACCCAGTCCATCTACTGTCAGGTAAAGAAATAAACAAAATGACGAGGAAAAAAAACTTAAGAGCATGATGAAAATATAGGCATATCACCAACTGTATGTTATGAAATAAGCAAAGCAATCAGAGAACTTTGAAGACCATTACGTGTTTCCAAATCAAATTCAGAGCATGAGCTCATCATCTTGCTTTGCATTCACGAAACCACAAACCAGTTTGTCAAATGGACAAAATGATGCGAAAAGAAAAGCTAGAGTACATGATGAGAACATAGACAATTGTTCAATTCTCCAAGAGACATTTTTCTTTTGTCATAAGAGAGTAATGGCTGAGCACTTCTCCACATTAAAGAATACAAGAGATCAGCTAATTATCATCAATAGAATAGTGATGGATTAACATTGGAAAATTTTGAATTTTGCAAAATACCCTAAAAACAAGTGTACCACATGATACTTCTGGCGAATACTACAAAGTGTAACACAGCGGTAAATCAAAGCAGGAATGAAATAAATCAATAAGTGATACTAATCAAAATCATAATTCAGATTTATGAGGCTAAAAATGACTCAATCGTGTTTTGTAGAAAATTATCCTTGGGAAATAGCAGGTAATCAGGGATAAAAATATTTGTATTGGCATGTGGCTTAAAGGTACCCAAAGTTTGATGACACGCTAAGCTTACACTTTACACAGCAGAGGGCGAGCCTTGGCGCAATGGTAAGGTTGCTCCATTGTGACCTGGTGGTCACGGGTTCGAGTCACAGAAACAGCCTCTCTGCAAAGCAAGGGGTAAGGCTGCGTACATCTAGCCCTCCCCAGACCCCGCAATGGCGGGAGCCTCGTGCACTGGGCCGCCCTTTTTTAATTTGCTAAAAAAACATCTATATTTTAATAATGTTAGTGATTTATAATGTTTTTGGTGTACTGGCAGAGCCCATCGAGCTTGTCCTGTCTGGTGGTGGTTCAATTTTTTTTGTCCATGACTTGAATTAAAAATTTAGAAACTAGTGAACAACAAAAGAAATGGCCAACATAAGAATGTAAAATACTAAAGTACTAACTACATAACCACACAACATAAGGTCAGTAGGCATACTTGCACAGATGTACAACAGTACTATGGTTCAAACATAGTAATATATTGAGAAAATAACAGAGGCATGAAAAGACATGAACAAAATACACACAGAGATCTAGTGATGCAGATAGTAGGCCCAATAAGAGGCATATTGGCCCATTAGGATTTATTTCCATGTTATTTAGTTTCTAGAATTCTTATTTCCAATGTTTTTAGTTTCTAGGATTTTTTTCCATGTTTTTAGTTTAGGGCTTTTATTTTCCATGGAATTTTATTTCCATTGCCTATATATAGGCCACATATATTAGGGATTTTAAGTTTTGATGAATAAAGATTGATTGGCTTCTCCCCTCTACAGGTTTCTTCTTCTACTCTTCCTATTATTCTTCTCTATTGTCCCTCTTCTTCTATTTTCCCTCCCGTTCCTACATCATCTAGGTTAAAGAATGTCAAAATATCAAAAAATGTGTGCGCGCGAACACATATACTACTGAAAATACCATAGAAAATAAATCAAAAGAAGGAAAAAGAAGTAAAACATGGACACATAGGACATGTTTGGCAACCACAAAAAAAATAATCCATGGAGTATTCGTTGGCCCAATTGTGTGATAGGGGCAGATGACGGAGGGACAGAGACTTGAGAGAAGGAGTGGAGAGAGCATGAGAAATCCCTAAAAACAATGAGAAAAAATATGCTACTTCAAATTGCTTTCTTCATTTTTTTCAAGGGGGGAGGGGGTATGCTCTCTCTCTCTCTCTCTCTCTTTCAACTGGACCCAACAAATATTCCATGGAATTTTATTTTTTCATGTTTGAATTTTTTCCTTAGTTGCTCTTTGAAAGTTTTAGTATATCCTACATGCAATAAAAAGAACGGACCAAGTTGCTTTGGTGGATATAATTTCCAGTAGTTATCCGGGAATTTGGAAGGAATGGAATATAGGACTACTTCCAAATGAACATGCCAATATAAGCAAAAGGTGGTATCACTCTAGAAGTTTCCAAAGGGCTCAGTTTCAGATGATCTTTGATGTAATATCAGTCACATAGTTAAGAATTGGGTGGGTTGTTGCCAGAACTGAATCACAATTGTGTCATGATACTTGAGAAGCCCCCAGAGAAAATTGGTTCAAGCTAAGTTTATGTCAGAACTTGGCCTTCAACATGGACTCCCTAGTAGCTTAGGTGGGTCAATAACAGACTGGGTTTAAGTGTACCTAATTCTAATGACCCAGCAAGTTTCATCGGGATAACTAAGTTTTATGTTTTTTTATTGACTGAGTAGGCCCAAAACCAGGTTGACCCAGTCAATTCAACGTTGACTTGGCAAGTTTTTAGAATATTGGACAAAACTCAAAAGTTCATCAAAACAACAAAGTAATCAAAGGATAAGTCTAGAGAGGAATGTCATGCAAGCATTGGTGAAGCAATATCTGAAAAAACAGCCTCAGTTCTCTCTGCATTTGAGGTCTCAGATGGATCTTTGCTGGGCCCAAATATCTCACAAAACACTCACCACCAACAATCTGTATTGAATGGGACTCTTTGCTCATTATATCGTTTGCCAAAAAAGGAATACCCTCACTTTGGGAACTTCATCTCGGGATTTAATAAATTGGAGTTCAATCTCGAGAAATTCTATAAATAGATAGAGAAGGAAATGTTATAACAAATACCCATGGAAACTTTGATTTAAAATAGGTAAAACAAAATATGAGCAACCAATGTTGCACATCCTCACCATATGTAAAACAAAATTTGAGCAACCAATGTTGCACATAAGAGAGAAATGGGACATGCATTTGGTGGTCAACATCGAGAAGTCTCTTTGTTGTCACACTCGGTAGTGATTTGGATGGTCAAATCAAGTTCAAATCTGACTTTATAAAAAAAAAAATTAAATAAGAGTATTTTTGACAAAAGATATAATGAGTGAAGCACTCGCATCCAGCCCATAAATAAATATATTTTTGTCAATACATTAATTTAGCACCTTGATACCCAATTTCCCGATATTTCCTTGCAACTAAACTTGAAGTAGCAAGGGGCTATATGGTGCAGAATCTTCAAATGTGAAGGGGGTTCGAAAATGAGAATCAAGTTAGGTCACCTTCAACAAGAACTAGAAGAAAATAACTATTCTTTATTTTTAAACGAATGATAGAACTGACTAAAAACAGAAAGGGAGGTATGGCTCAACTGACCGAGTTGTTCATGCAAGAAAGGAAAAGAAAAAACTCTACTGCAATGGAAAGATTCTTCTAATCAGCAATAGGATGATCCTCACAAATGAAAATCTCACCACCCTATGCCAATGAAAGTCCAAGACTTACTCAAATATGCAACAATAGAGTTTGAAAAAAAAAAAAAGGCACGGAAACAAACTTTTAGAATGCTAAGACTGAATTCCAAAGAACATTGGCTTAGCTGGTCTAAGAGGGGTTACAAGAGATTTGATGAAAATTTGCTATATGGTCTAAGAGGGGTTCCAAGAGATTTGATGAAAATTTGCTAGATGCTCTACAATTTCATTAGGCAACTGCCTCTAACCTAGAGAACTTGAGGTCAATCCCACGAGTTGCAATCAGAACTCACTCCCAATGGGATTATCTTTTGTATTGAATGTGGTGCTCCAAATGTCACAACTAGACCAATATTCAAAAGTATAACCCTCCATAGATTTGAAGGAATTTCTTGACATATTGGCCTTCAAAGAGGCTTTACAAGCTTCTCACAGCCATCAAGGGGTAAACAGCATTGTGGAACATCTAGTAGAGTTTAGAATGACCGAGACATATCTAGCAAGTAGCAATAATTATTTGAAAAAACATTATAAAAATAAATAAAAAACTCAAAAAAAAAAAAAAACAGTAAAATGAAATAAGTGATAGATCTAGCTTGTACACACCTTAAAACACATCTAATAAACATGGGCGTATATGTTTAGTAAGAAAAAAAGTAACAATGGTAAAAAAAAACCAAAAAAAATTTCATTGTTTTGGGTGGCATCAAACCGAGGTGCCTGCTTGAAGATATGTTTCTAAGACAAGAATTCAATGTCACTTGGGAGAGTTCAATTTCACAGGAACTTCTTTTGAAGGGAGATTGATGGGGTGACTTAACTTTTTGAAAACAGTTGAGTCGACTTATATAAAAAGAAAATGCTAGGGATAGGAGTTTGTGGGTCTAGGAACCAGTGGGGCTTTTTTCGCATCGCCGGCATTCAAAGCTTGGAGATCCCCTGCGCCTCCTAGAATATGTGCATTCACCTGGACAGCGTGTCGTAACAAAATTCTGGTCGTCGACCAACTTGTAGAGCCGGAGGTGTGCCCTTTGACTTAACAGAGGTGATTATCATTGTTTCACTTTTGTTCTATGATTTGTGGACACGGACACGAGTGTCGCGTGTCGACACAAACACAGTGTCGGACACTGAGAACTCCCAAAATTTAGAAACGGGGACACACCAAAAATAGAAAGTACATATAATCATGATTTGTGGATACGGATTCGTGTGCCGAGTTTCGACAAGGATATGAGGTATCTACCATGGCAACCCCTAAAAATCTAAAAATAGTGTCACACTCAAACACATACATACATATAAAGTTATTGTCACTTCTAGCAGTACACTTAAAAGTGTCTAAAGGAGTGTCGACATGTGTGGACACGGGTGTCGGCAATAAATTCAAAGTGTCTGCCAAATCATAGCTTTTGTTTGATATTTGCCTGAACCCTTCCTAGTCAAATTGACGATCTCTTTGAAGCATGGTCCTTTGCCCCTTGGCCGAAGAGAGGACGCATTCTCTAGAGCCTATTGCTATCGGCGGTTATTAGGTGCCTTCGGAAAGAGAGGAATAATTGTGTGTTTAGAGGAAGATCCGAGGGCATTCACAAGTTCCAACAACACATTCACTCCTTGGTGAGTCGGTGGGGCTTGTGTATTGACGGATTTCAAAGGAATTGGCAAGAATGAGATACAAGGACATAGAACGATATTCGATCAAGTAGATCACATCAGATGGGCATATTCGAGGTTTCCTTAAGATGGACTTCAATTGTTCCAGTCTGGGGAATCCTGGACTAACCGGTGTGGGAGGTATTCTTCGTGGGCATGACGGTACCTTCAGATGGGCATATTCGAGGCCTTTGGAGTGTAAAAAAGCAACGATGATGAAGGTCTAAGAACTTCTAGTGAGAATTTCATTCATAGAGGAGGTCGACCTGACCTGGATCATTGTAGGAGGAGACTCTAAAAATTTCATCGATTGGATGAGTCATGTCTCTAACTATCCATGGAGATGCACACACAACTGATGAAATCTGAGATAGAATCGACCGTCATGCAGTCGTATTCTAGTATGTTTTGTGATCCGCCAATAGTGAAGCTGATCAGTTGGCCCGATTGAGTACCTCTAAAGCAGTTTTGGAACGCCTGCATTTCCTTTCACCTTCATCACTTTGGATATCTCTTTTCTAGTTTCTGTTTGTCTCTGACCACCTCGATCTCCAGCCTTTTTGAACCTTTCTTTTAAATGCATTATTACTATTCAAAAAGTACTTGCTACTGATTGAAGTTTCAATCCTTGTTTGTTGGTTTTAATTCATAGAAGGAAATGTATCTTTATGTTATCCAGCTACAGCATCAGGCCCATATTTGTTATCAACACAAGGGTTCCTATGTGACAGAATCTTGGCAGAAGGGCTAGAGTAAAAGCACCATCCATAGCAAAATATCATTCCTTAGAAAAGTACTTCCATGGCAACCAAGTAACACAAGGAGATCAGCAATCCAAGGCAGATATTTAATAGTTTAATCACTCAAATCCAAGTCAATTTATTTTAGCAAACATGAAATAGAGTGCTAATGAAATTTCATGTCACAAACCTGCAAGCCACCCTCAGTGAAGATCCGAAGAAAATTAAGACTGGTAACTGCAGCTACCCAACCAGTACCAATGGCCACAACCTTCACTTCTTCCGCTTCAAACCGCATAGACCACTAAAATGACACAACATTAAAAGTCAGGGTGAAATAATCAGTCACATAATATATGCATGTGGGTGTATATCTCATGATTGTACACAATGACAATGTAAATATTTTAGGAAACAAATGAGCAAACCTCACTGTTATTAGCCCAGCTACTGAACGGCCGATACATGAGAGTACTCAGGTTTTTCTCACCCTTACAAGGATTTGCAAAGACACTTCCACTCTCATTCAGTGAAGCCATGGTAAAGCCAAAATAGTCAGTCATAGAAGGAACCCTAGGTCCTCTACCAGTATCATGAAAATCAACCTACGCCAAGTTAAATCACAAAATGATAAGTCCATGTTACAAGAAGTTTAAAAGCAGCTTTTACTTAAGATTGAGCTCTCTCATGATAATTGCAACACCGAAAATGAAAATTAATATACGGGTCACACCAACTAAAGAACATTAGTAACTTTAAGCAAAGAAAACTTAAATTGAGCATGCCAATGCCATTAGTTAATCACTAAAACTTATAGTCTGTATTCTATAAGCAATAAAGATGCTCATTACCTCTATATGGGAATGTCCATCATTATTGATGGAGGTAATACTTCCAAGCATATTGTAGCAAAGAAAGTGCCTCTTCCCAGCCTGCACCGATGTAGAACCCGGTTGAAAGGCTTCCTGCACCATTGGTTTTTTAACCTTCGATAGAGTTTCAAAGCGTTCTTTCCCATCTTTTTTTTCTTTTAGTTTTCTAGGAAGTTCCTTTTGCAATTCAATATGCGGAAGTAAGCCTAAATTCCCATCACTATCTTCATCTAAATCATCATCAAATACAGACTGTTTCCGTAGCCTTTTCTTTCTAACGGGAACAAACTCACCAAGACTACCTTCATCAATATCGCTTAAGCTGCCAGAAGTACTGGGCTCTTGATCATCTTCATCAAACAATAGAAGCCCATTATTGTTCCTTGATTGCAGATTAGGAGCACCATCTGTAGGAGACTTCATGTATGAAGGAACAACAGACTCCCACATACCAAACTTACCCATGACATCTATAACGGCCAAGGCATTCCCATTTGGCTTCCAAGTCAAACAACATATTCTCTCATCAAATTTTTGTCTATCGATGTCCTGCCTCTGATCAACATCCCAAATTAAAACCTGCTTGTCTAAACCAGAAGTGGCCATGTATTTTCCATTAGGTGACCAAGACAAGAAACAGACAGATCGCCCGTGATCACCTTTAAGCGAAAACAACTTCTCAGCTGTGTCTCTATCGTACATCACAACATCATTTTTCAAACCTGGGACAGCTAGGGTTTCTCCATCAGGGCTCCAACTCAATACATTCAAAACAGAAGTGTCTGAACCACAATCAGGGGATATGGATGTAAGGGTATGTATCGGTTTTCCTGAAGAGAGCTCCCAATATATGACAGTCCCAATCCCATCAACAGATGCCAAGTACTCAGCGGTAGGATCAAAAGACAAGCCAGTGACAGGACCTTTATGACCCTTGAGTACCCTCGAGACTGAACCATCGATGGTGGCAATTAGTTTAATGCCCTCATCATCACCCGCGGCAGCCAACAAGCTACCAGATTTGTTAAAAGCAAGAGAGCGGATTGGCAAGGTGAACCTGGTTACATTGCTCTGAAACTCTCCACCTGATCAAAAATAGTATAACCAAATCAACAAGCCAGCAGCACAGCAATTCAAGATAGGTTTGAAATGAAGTTTTGAGAAGAAATGAACTACATCAACCTAACTGTTTTACTTAAATGGAAGAAAAACTTCAAGATGGGATGATTAAGATGCCCATCAATCCGGGACCCAGTTGAATAATCACTACAATTTTGAGGAAGTAGAACTACATGAAGAAATGTAAATTACTTAAAACCCAAATAACCAGAAAAAAGAAAACCAGGAAGCAGTATACCACAGTTCTTTTCTTTTCCTTTTCTTGCTTAAGACTTAAGAAAAGCTACGGCTAAGCAAGACCATAGCCCAAATCCCACTAGACCCTAGAAGATTCAAATCCATCAATAAGCCACTTTAGTATAAAACCTCACAACTACACTAGTGGTCAGTAGCTAAATCTACCCCATAACCGTAAATAGCAACCTGTATAGTAAAGAAAACTAAATAAATTTAAATATACATATATATACTATATACACACGTTCTTTAGCATTTTTGCTACTTTGGCAGTCATATCCAAAAGAACATAAAAAAACAATAGGTCTGAACTATCAAAATATATGCATGTAAATCTCCAAGGAGAGCTTCCCATTTCAAGTAAATGCCCATAATGAGTAGTGAGCTATCGTGATATGATAATCATGGCAGAAAAAAACTTTTTTTTTTTTAAATAAAAAAAAACTAATTTTACTAGTCAGAACATTAAGAACATCAAAAAACAATAGGGATGAACTATCAAAATAAATACATGTAAATCTCGAAGGAGAGTTTCCCATTTCAAGTAAATGAAAAGTAAATTACACCTGCTACAAACTAATTCTGGAACTTTCTACATTCCATGATAACTTGAGGTGTGTGTTAGGTGAGCACTGGTGTCAATTACATCTGCTGTTCATTTTTATATGGAAGGCATTTGTACTTATACAATTTACTCCTAAGTGTAAACCATTTACCATTCTCTCCACGCTCACTCCATTCCTTCCCGCCAAGTCTCTCTACCTACTCAGCTCCTAACACAATTGGGCCATCAAATATTCCATGGAATATTTTTTTATGGTTGACGAACATGCCCTAAAGTACATTTTACCTAATATATTATATCACTATAAAAGGAAATGATATTAGCACTCCATGTTTTGATAATGCTTACTCGTTATTTTACAACTTTTCTAATTAGCTGCAATAGGTTGCCACGATTCTCAATGGGTTAATAACAGTCAATAGGAAAAGTACCAAATCTCTCCTTTGCCATGATGGCTTGGAACATTTCTTAAATCTTATAGGTAGAGGTTTCGAGGATTGGTGCAGGCAGATAAAAAACAGTCAATCAGAAAAGTGTTCAACAAAGTAAAGAGTGACATCATAAAACAAGAGCGGCATTACAAAAACAAGGGAGTGCAGTGTCATTTTCCTGCTAAATAAATAAATAAAATACTCAACTGCTCACTCCTTTAGTAACAATTATTCAATGATTGCCCTGGCAATTAGGGTGGAGCTTGTAACTATAATTAATTATAAAGTCAATTTCCCAACCCACCCACCCATTAGATAAATTACAAATACATAAACTTTTGTATTGAATTGGAAATTTACAACACCCATTTCTTCACTTAATGATTTACAGCACTGTCTAAAAATTGGCACCATTATTCCCAATCGTCAGTCCGTACTAAAATGTAAATTTACAATGGCCTACTGCCCAATCTAAAAATAAAAATAGTTTAGAACATCATCTAAAGACTGATTCAATAAAGACAAGTCACCGTATAAGTTGCTTATTTCTATGTCGACCAAAATCCAATAAATCGGGATTATCAACTAAGAAAAAATGATCATTAACTAAATATAAGTCTAACCAAAGTCCAATGCTTTCTTCTTAAACAAACCCTAATCCCAGAAAGAAAACCTCACATAAGAACAAAGAAACAAAAAAAATTAGGGATTAGGCAGGTGATCTTGAAAATAGAGAAAGATGGATGAGGAGAAAGTCATTGACCTGGAAATTTATAGAGCTTGACAGAATGATCGAGTGAGCCAGAAGCAAGGCAGGTGGAATTAGGGCTAAGAGAGAGGGCCGTAACGCCTTCTTTGTGATTGCGAATGAATTTTGTGGGTTTGGAAGGATCAAGGAGATTGTGGATTGAAATAGAAGAATCGGAGGCGGATGAAGTGATCCGATGATGAGATTCGAGATCAAATAGAATGGAGCAGAAAGAGCTCACACCGTTGCTCTTGTGAGCTTCCTTAAGCTTCATGGATCGCCCTTTCATGGCGGATTCTGGTTTTGCTCTAGGTTGTTTGGTTTCTGGTTTGGGAGTTTATATGCTAGGGTTTGGGGCGTGCCTTTGGCGGGAAATTGTGTTTTCTCGCGGGAGTTTTTTGTAAAATTACGAAAATATCCTTGTAGTGAACTTTACTTTTATTGAGGAAGAGAAAAAAGCACGGGATCTGCCACCAATGAGTTGACGTAGATTGTGTTGGTCCCACATCCCTCACATGTAATCAATGGTTGAGATATTATGGCGGGACCCTAACGATCCCTTATTGATCAGAGATCTAAGATCAGATCATCCATTCAATTCCATTTCATTGTAGTGTGATTTGCAACAATAGTTGGCTACATCAACCGTTGGATTGTATTGGGCCTACATTCCTATTTCTTTTTGGCTAATGATATTGGCACTGCCATGTTTCAAGATAGGCCCCGGTTTTTGTTTCCCGTCTAGACGGGCCTGTTTGGTTAAGAGGATTTTACAATCCTAGCCCAACTAGATCAAGGGCAAGGGCTAGGATCATCAAATCTAGGTGGGGCCAACGACAATGTGTCAAACATGTGTTTGTTGCTTAGATTAGCCTCTCCGATCATGTTCACGTGGCACATGTTGTACGAAGTTAAACATTTGAAAAGATCCTAATAATTTTTATTTGAGGAAAAGGATTGTACACCCGAGCGTACCAAGCTTATTGTACGCTCGAGTGCCCCAATCACATGAGTCCCACATTTTTTGTGGTGATAAAAAGTATTCATTTGCAAGGCCTTATCATAGATAAGTGTGTATCAAAAATCAGTTCAATTGAATCATCCTAACCCTTCCAAAAGTGGATAGCAAAAATAGGCAGATTTGTTGTCTGTCCATTTTGCCCTCCACAAATGGATGGGTTAAGATGATCCTATGGAATTGATTTTTTGGTACACACAATATCTATGATAAGGCATTTCAAATGAATGCTTTGGATCATCCTAACAAAGTGGGCCCATTGTGATTGGGTACTCGAGCGTACAATCATTTTCCTCTTTTTATTTTTATATTTCATTTTCCTTTCAAATTACCTCTTGTTTCCAAAAAGGCTACTGATATTTGCACTATCATGGTTTTTATAATAAGACGAACTCATCTTTTATTTCACTGTCAAAGGCTATTAAAATTCCCAAAAACAACTATAGGCTAATTAGAAAAGAAAAGAAAAGACAAGTTTGGTTCGTCTTATTATCAAAACTTGGTAGTGCAAATTTCAGCATCCAAAAAAATCTATCAATCTGAAAATTGTTTAAAAAAAGTGGAGTGCTATTATCAAAATAGGGAGGGCTAACATCTTTTATCTTTAAGAAAGAAACCCAATAACCCTTCTTTCTCTTTTCTCTGACGCAAGCCCCAGCGCACCTTTCCCTTCTTAGTATAGACGAGGACCTTGCAATATCATTCACAAGGTTCGAAGAAAACCTTGAAATAGAGCGGCTTGGATTAGGGTTTCTCTAACGATTTATGTGTTGAAGGGAGGCTCAAGGATTTTTCTTAGTATGTTCTTTTCTCCCAGCTTTCTACTATCTCATTCCTTTATTTTTTATTTTTTTTGGTATTGATCGTGTATATGGATGCTTCGAAGAATTATGATGGATCTATTTTCTATTTCTGTTATTTTTTTTTATCTTATCCTGGATGACTCGAATTGATTCTAGGTATATGAATATTGCTTTAATTTCTTTAGTTTTTTGAACCGATTCAATGGATTTTTTTGTTTTGAATCTTGTTTGAATGAGAACGCTGAAGAGGGGGTAATTTTGGTTGATGTTTATGTATTTTTCTTTCAGTTGATTTACAGTTGCTTTTTTTCTTTCCCTTATCTAAATCTCAAGGAGATTTTACAATTGTTTTCAATATTCCCCAAAACTAACGTGCCCTTTTCTTTTTTTCTTTTTTTCTTTTTTTTTAATGTGGTTGTAATTCTCTAAACCTTTTATTAAGGAGAAGTAAGAACTCTAATGCTGTGTTCTTTTAGTTTCCTTTTCCCACTTTTCCGCGGAAAGTCCCCTTTTTTTTCCGTGGAAAACTCCAAAAACAGTGTTTCTTTAGTTTCCGCGGAAACTTTTATAACTTACGTGGAAATTTAAAAAAAATTACGTGGAAAAGGGCTTTCCGCTATTTCACGGAAAGCCCTTTCCCCACCTCCTGCATCGGAAACCTCTATATTTCCCCGACTTTACCCGGACTCTCTCTCTCTCTCTCTCGCGCGCAAGACCACTGTTGACGTCTCTCTCTCTCGCAAGACCTCCGTCCGGTAAGTCTCCTCTCTCTCTCTCTCTCTCTCTATCTTTCTCTGAATTTTTTTGCTGGATATAGGGTTTCGGATAAGGGGTTTGAGGGTAGGGATTCGGATTTACTAGTTAAGGTTTCGTTTTTTTATCTTTTTTTCCATTATATTTTGGTATTTAGGGTTTCCGAGTTTGGATTTAGGGTTTATGGTTTATGCATTTAGTTTAGGGTTTACAGATTTGGGTTAGGGTTTATGATTTATATGGATTTAGGGTTCCAGAAATAAGGTTTATAGATCTTCTGTTACGGTATTTTTTTGTATTTGGGTATTTGGGTACATCTGTTACAAAAAAAAAAAATTGTATTTTTTTTGCAAATCAACAAGTTTTGTTACAATATTTTTGGTATTTGTTCCTCATTTTTTCATATTTTGGGTAGATCTAGGGTTGGTATTTGTTCCTCATTTTTTTTTGAGACGGTAGAAAAGGAATATATTAAGAACCGAGATAGTTCACAGCAAAGTACATAAAAGAAGAAAGAGAAAATACAAAATCAAGGAGGGAGATAGTCAAATCGCTCCAAACTAGACCTAAATACGCCACTCCGCGCTAGGGAATCAGCCTCTGAATTAGCTGATCTCCTTACATGCCTAACGGATATAGACGAGAGAGAAACTAAATCATCTAATTCCTCAAAGAGAGATAGAAAGCGCCACGGAGGAGAGGCTGCACCCTGAAGCCATAGAATAACATTAGAAGAGTCCCCTTCCACTATCACCTTATCTATCACAGCCATATCCAAAGATTTAATCCCGCAATGAACAGCTCTCACTTCCGCTTCATTTGAATCCGCCACTCCAATGGGGCCCGAGAAAGCCCAGAGAACATCCCCCTTTGAATTTCTACATAGACCCCCAATCCCTGCGTCACCAGGATTACCAAGAGAGGAGCCATCGAAGTTTAACTTTATCATTCCCTCAGGAGGAGGGATCCAGGGTTGTAATATTTTAACTTTACTAATCCCCTCCTTGCAAATAGTCTCCCAACCTTCCCAAAGATCATATGCAGATACGAAATGAAACATAGAAAGGCTTCTAGCCCAAAATATCACCTCGGAAATGATACTGATAAAAATCCTATAAGACGATTTTGCCACACCTTCAAAAACTCGGGAGTTTCTTTCCTTCCAAATGAACCACCAAGAAGCCACCATACACATCTTCCATAGCGTCTTACCCTTTCTTTTCCAGGGGCACCAATCCCAGCTTTTAATGAAATCAGAGATGGTGTTTGAGAGAACCCAAGATACCCCAAAGCGAGATAGAATATAACCCCATATTTCTCGGGCAAATTTACAGTGAATGAAAAGATGATCAATCGATTCACCATCTGAAGAACATAAAGGACAATGGTTGACGATAATCATCCCTCTCTTCCGCAGGAAGTCTATTGTTTGAATTCGACCACAACATACAGCCCAAGCGAAAAATGAGATCCTCGGCGGGCAATGAGACTTCCATATCGACGCAAAAGGAACCTCCGCTTCGCAATACACCAACTGATGATAGAAAGATTTAACAGAGAAAAGTCCGGATGTACACTGAAACCAAACACGGGAATCACTCCCACTCCTTTTGATGTAACACCCTTCTATCAAGGCCATTAGTTCAAGAACAGAATTCAACTCCCGATCAAAAAAATTTCGTCTGAACTGTGGCTGCCAAACCACTCCTGAGTTCAGCCTTTCAAAAAAATCCGCCACCCATCCTATCTTTTGAGTAGACACTAGATACAGATCAGGGAACATTTCCTTGAGAGGAACTGCTGAGCTCCACGGATCTGACCAGAATCGGATTCTATCCCCTACATAGACTTTAAATCGAATACCTTTGGAGAAAGGAACCTCAACCTTCAAAATGTCCCGCCAAACAGTGACACCTTTGAACTTATAGTTATCCGCATAGCACCAATTTCCTTCCCTCACCCCATATTTGCTTCCTACTACTCTTACCCATAAAGCAGACGGTTCTGACCCAAACCTCCACAGCCATTTACCCAATAGAGCCATATTAAAGCCTCTTATTCTCCGAATCCCTAACCCTCCATTTTTCAAAGGGAGGCATACAGAACTCCATTTAACCAAGGGAATTCCACCAGAGGAAAGAGAGCCCCCCCACAAAAACCTTCTTTGGATCTGTTCAATTCTTAGGGCGACACTCACTGGGCATTTGAACAAGGAAAGAAAATAAATGGGGATGCATGATAGAACTGCTTTGATAAGAACTAAGCGCCCACCTTTAGAAATGAGATTACGCTTCCAGGAGTCGAGACGCCTCTCAACTCTGTGAATGATGGGGTTCCAGAATAGTTTATTCGGTCTTCCCACCCCCAAAGGAAGGCCGAGATAAGATGCGGGCAAAGGCTTCAAAGAGCACCCCAGAATCCTAGCAAAAACTGAAGCTTTGGAAGAAGAAACATTTAAAACATATAACCCAGATTTCGAGAAGTTAGTTCTTTGGCCTGTAAGCATCTCATAACACCTTAAGATGGCTTTAAGATTCAATACCTGAGAGATCACTGGGGCACAGAATAGCAGCGTATCATCTGCAAATTGAAGAAGCGAAACCTCCACTTTATTAGACCCAATTAAAAAGCCTTCGAAAAGACTTAACTCACTACCTTTCCTCAAAAGCCGGCTAAGAGACTCCGCAACAATCACAAAGAGAAAGGGGGAGAGAGGATCCCCTTGCCTTAACCCCCTAGATGATTTGAAAAAGCCTTTGGAAGAACCATTAATGAGGACAGAAAACCAAGCTGAGGATACACAGGCTCTAATCCAGCCTCTCCACCGAGATCCAAAACCCATTTTTCCAAGACTATAGTCCAGAGACTCCCACTCGACCCGATCATAAGCCTTTTCCATATCAAGTTTGCACAAGACTCCTCCTTGACCACTACGCCTGTATGCGTCAATAGCTTCGTTTGCAATGAGTGAACAATCCAAAATTTGACGCTTATTAACAAAAGCGCTTTGACTATCTGATATTATGGAGGGAAGAACTAATTTGAGACGATCCGCCAAAACTTTGGCCAATACTTTATATAAACAACCGACTAAGCTAATCGGACGAAAATCCGCCACCTTTGAAGCCCCTTCTATCTTGGGAATGAGGGTAATGAAGGTTGCCCCAGTGCCTTTATCTAGAGCAATCCCGTCAAAAAATTCTTGAAAAAAGCTCATCATATCCGATTTAACAAAATCCCAACAAACTTGGAAGAAAGCCAAACAGAATCCGTCCGGGCCAGGAGCTTTATCTTTCGCCAAGGAAAATAAACATTTCTTTACTTCTTCTTCAGTAAAAGGAACTTCCAAAGATGCAGCTTCCCCCAAACATAAGCTGTCAAACTGCACCTCTTGCGGGATAGGGCGGAGGATACCATCAGAAGAATACAGATCCTTGAAGAATCTGAGAATTTCTGCTGTAATCACCTCTTTGTTAGAAACTCTTTCCCTCTCCACAATCAAAGATTCAATTCTATTCTTTCTCCTATGAACACTAGCCATTGCGTGGAAATAGGCAGTGTTTTTGTCACCCTCCACGATCCACTTAACTCTAGATTTTTGACGCCAGGTTATTTCTTCCTGAAGCAGCAAACGATTATTCTCGATACTAACCCTGCCCATCTCCTCCCTCTCTTTTTCCGAATCAAGACCACACTCCCCCAGTGCATTTAATTCCACCATTCTATTCTCCAGCCACCGCTTTCGCCCGTGATCACATAGCTTTCTCTCCTTAACCCACTCCTTCAAGTTTGCCTTAACAACTCTCAGTTTGTTTCCAATAACTTTGTCAGCCGGGCCTGCCATCTTACAAGAAGACCACCAGCCCCCTAACCTCTCCACCATCTGGGGAAATTCCAACCAAGCAATTTCAAACCTAAAAGGAGATGGACCCCATGATTCCATTCGAGGATCTAAAAGAATTGGACAATGATCCGACACCAAATGAGGAAGCGCTTTCTGAGAAACCTCGGGAACGAGTTCTAACCATTTCCCAGAAATCAAGAATCTGTCCAGTCTACTTCTACACTGCCCTCTTGCCCAAGAGAAAGAAGCACCACTCAAGGGAAGATCAACTAACTCATTATCTGCTATAAAATCGGAGAATACCTTCATGTTATTAGTGATTCTAGTACACCCCAACCTCTCCCCTACTGCCTGGATTTCATTGAAATCACCCCCAATGCACCATGGGTGAGAGCAACATTCTCTAACCTTTACCAATTCTTCCCAAAAAAGACCTTTTTCGGTAGATGTGAATGGACCATAGACTCCAGAGAAGAGCCAATCAGACTTATCCACTTTCTTTTGGAGAGAAACTGAAATGGAAAAGTCTCCATACCACACCTCCTGACTAGACCAAGAGATGCTATCCCATGCTAACAGTAAACCTCCCGATGCCCCTTTAGAAGCTAAAAAAACAAAATCCCACTCCTTATTAAAACCCAGCCTTTTGAAATCTAAACGACTAAGGGAGATCACTTTAGTTTCCTGAATGCAGACTACCTCTGGCTTCCAGACTTTTAGCAGTTCTTTAACCTGAGATCTTTTCTCCTGGGATCCCAAACCATTAATATTCCAAGATAGAATCTTCATAATATCACTTAAATAGAAGGCATCTTCCCCAATCGAGCATCTGAATTTCTACCTTTCTTCTTCGAGAGAAAGCTCTTCCCACTAGAACCCGATTCATAATTAATGTTCGACTTTAAGCGAAGTAATTCCCTTTTCAATCGACTCGAACTGAAAACTGTAGACCCGTTAGAGACAGGAATTCTACCTTCATCCCTTTGTTCTGCTACCTGAATTGCATCTCGGTACTGATCCTCAGGGCCCGCATAGACCAAACCCAATTTCTTACTAATGGTCAAGGTGTGGTCAACCATATACTCAACCAGATCGTTTCGAATATTCATCACAGGGATCATCCCACAATTCTCTTCAAAGTATGAGGATATTCTCACCAGAGAAGATGAGTCGAAACTCCAACGGAAGCTTGGGTTGAATTCAAAGTTGGCTCCTGAAGCAGAAAACTTAACTAAGAATCGAAAAGGAGACTCCCTTTGAAGGCTAAAAAAACGATTCCCCAAGCCACTCATCCCACTGAGGTCAAGCAAAAAAATCTTCCGTCCACGGATCCAAGGTAGACAATATTCTTTCTTAGAAATCAAAGAACCGATTTCCTCTGCATCTCCTTGTTCAGTCAAAACTTCTTTCCAGTCCCCTTTCACCAAATTTGCACCATTTAACCCTTCAGCATCCTCAAAAACCTTCTCCTTTGCCCGGTCCTGTTCAAAAACCAAGCGGGCACTGATCCCGCACGCAAGTATCTTATCGCGATAGCTTACCTGAGAGTGAGAGTAGCTGCATAAGGACGCAGAGAGGAATCCATGGTTAACACTTCCTGAGATTTCGAGAATGGGGAATTGTCCAGGAGAACAACCTAACAATTTCCACTCAAAATAGAAAGGGATAGACTTGTTAAAAAGCCCCTCAGAACTTAATGGGAAGGGAGGTTGACAGCCTGGGCCCATATCGACTTCCGACTGGGCCCATATCGACTTCCGAGTCAGCCCAGCACGAAGGCCCAAGGGAAAAGGCTGGAAGAGAGAAATTTGATTGAAGTGCTTTTGGCCCACTCGCTTGATCTCCACACGATAAAGGGGGCTCGTTTATCAAAACGTCAGAGCTGGAGGCATTGGGAAAAACCAAAGAATGACTTCTGCAAGGGGAGATAGCAGAGAGGATATCTGCAAAGCTATTAATACTAGAAGAAGTGGGGCCCACTCTAGGAGGGGGAGAACAGTCAAGACCACACACGCTACGCCATCTGTATCTTTCTGGCGACCCCAAATTTTGAAATTCAAAATAACCGCCACCTGTTCCAATGCTATCTTGCACATTCAGCGGCTCATGATAGAGCTGGTGGCTAACGTGCACCGCCTCCTCCGTCCCTGCCACGCCGATGGAAACTCCATGCTCAGTCTCCAAGGACGGAATTTCTTTGGTTGCAGAAATGTCATTCACTGCCTTTACAGAAGCATTTAGTGGTATTAAAGGATCTTCAGCTACTTCTTCTTCATAAAACTCGTCGTTTCCTTTGTTTGTTGAAACCCCACCCTCTTTTACCTTCTCGAATTCGGATTCCCCATGAGAATCAGCTTTCACAAAGGAAATATCACCTTCTTCTTCAAGCAGATCTTTTGAAGCTAGAATCCATCTGATGGACCCATCAAGAGATACTTGAATCGATATCTCCTTCCCTGGTGCACCAGACGCAATTAGAAGAATACGCCCTTTTTTATAGCCATTTCCAGCACAGCATGAAGGATCGATTTCTACAATCTTACCTATTTTTCCCCCAATCCTCCTGAAGTTATCCTCGCACCAAGCTTCCGGCGGGACGCCTTCGATACTCCACCAGAAAGGGTTACCTTCTTTTGGAAATTTGTCAGTCCACACCCTAAGGTCAAGAAAAGGAGAGTTAACTGCGTTTTTCCAGCACGATATTATCTGAGATCTACTAATCCCTCTTGGAATGGATATCTGAACTTCCCGTTTCGCTATTTTATAAACCACCACCCCTTCCGGCATATTGCTCTTCCGAGATAACCAAGACTCCAAAGCCGCCAAATCCCCAGACCAACCTTCGCAGAGATTTCCCCATAATCCCATATCAGCGTTACTGATCGATTTAAGAGGAACCACCTCCACATTAAACTCCATACCTTCCGACGTGGATGGAAAAATCTTCCCCACACTCGGAGCAAGATCTGGCTTTTTCAGGGCACCCACCCGATGCTTCTCTTTTAACTTATTTTCAGGGTAGGAGGATATATTAAAATCCAAGCTTGACCAGAACTTGTTACATTGCCAGCATTGAACTCGTTTGCTGAAATTTCTAAATCCACATTTGCAACACCTCCATTCCCCCCTTTGCCCATTTTTCCTTCTCCTTAAGACACTTTCAAAACGTCTAACATTTCGGTTTTTAATCTGAGACCACCCAGAATCTGCACCAGAGTTCGAAGCTCCTACCCGATTTCCTCCGCCCATGCCAAGAGGAACCAGATTTGCACCCGACGCAAAAGATTTTCCTACACCATTCCCACCTATAGGCATTGTTTCCCCTCTCCTCATTTCCTTCAGACGTGAGACTCCCGGCAATAGAACAGAGATGTGCAGACCCTTCACAGGGGTAAACCCTCCAGATTCCGACTCTGATACCCACGATGGCACAGAAACGGAAAATGGAACCGAAGCAGATGTAGAAACTGAGACAGATACAACAGGAGAAAGAGATGATGCCAATGTGTTCGAGGAAGAAGACTCAGCTTCAGAGACCTCAGAAACCGATTCAGAGGAAGAAGAGATCCTGGCTGAAGCGATGGTTTCCTCAGGAAGCAGAAACCAGACAACCACCTCCACACTTGGACGGCGACGGAGAGGAGACCTCTCCCCACTACCTCCCAACTCAGAGTCCCTCCGAGCAGCTTACCAGCCGATAGTCCACCGTCATCGAGAAACTCCAAACGCCTTGTATCCTTTTTTTTATTCTTCTATTTTCCAGTTTTTCATCATTTTTCATCTTTGTTCCTCATTTCTTTGTATTTGGTACAATATTTTGGGTATTTGTTCGTACCTGTTCGTATTATTTTTTTGCAAATCAACATGTTTTGTTTGGTATTTATTCTCTTGTGCTGGATATTTATTTTGCTTGGTATTTATTCTCTTGTGATGGGAAATAGGGTTTAAGGGTTAGGATTAGGGTTAGGGGTTTAGTGGTTTATGGTAATGAGATTCACATTTCTGATTTTTTAACACAAAATTTGGGTTTAATGTATTAGTTACTCAGAATTCTACATGTTAGTTTGTCACAGTTTCTGTTTAACAGGTTTCTACTGAGTTTCCGTGTAACGAACTCAGTGTAACGAAACGCATATTTCTGTAGTTTTTATGAAGTTTCTGTGAGCTTTCTGTTAGGTTTCTGTGCAACGAAACGCTCATCTGACAGGTTTTCTGTGAGGTTTCTTTGCCTTCCCTTTTCTTTATGCCACGTCAGTTTCCTTCCCTTCCCTTCCATTCCCTTTCCTTTCCTTTACTTTCCCGACGAGAGAACAGAGCATAATGCTGTGTTCTTTTATTTTCTTTTCCCCCGGTTTCCCCCGGAAAAATGGGTTTCTTTCTGCGGAAACCTTGCTTTTAGCTGTTCTTTTACTTTCCGCGGAAAGTTTTTTAACTTACGTGGAAATTTTAAAAAAATATGTGGAAAAGGGGTTTCCGTGATTTCATTGAAAGCCCTTTTCAAACCTCTTACATCGGAAACTCTACTTTTCTCCGACTTTTTTCCCTCTCTTGACTCCTCTGCCCTAGAACTCTAGCTGATCTTCGACTCGCCGCGGCTCGCCGGCACGACCACCTCCACTCGTCCGGTAAGTCCCTTCCCCTCTTCTTCTTCTTCTTCTTCTACTCCTCTTCTTTATCATTTTTTGGGTAGGGTTTCAAAGATATTTGTGTAGGGTTTCAACGCTTCTGTCATTTTTTCCTTGGATTTAAGGTGCTGGATTTAATGGGGTTTGGGATGGGTTGTTGCTGTTTTTTGGATTTTGTGGATTGTTGCTGTTTGTGATGGATTGTTGTTGTTTGTGGATCTTAGGGTTTATCATTTTCGTTTTTAGGGTTAGGGTTTCAGGTATCATTTTCATTTTTAGGGTTGGGGTTTCTGTCAACAGATTAGTGGGTTTTTATGGGTAAGATTCTCGGGTCACGATTTCGTGGGTATCATTTTCGTGTTTAGGGTTTTGAGTATCATTTTCGAGTTTAATGCTCAACAGTAATTTTAAGCAAATAGATTTATTTATTTTTGGTCAATTTTTGGGAGAAATTTGCTATTGTGTTTCTCATCTCTGAAATTTGGGGCTTCTTCTTCTTGTTGTTGAGTACTATCCACTTGTTGTTAGTAGGATCTATTGGCATACATATGTAGTTTTTATGTCAAGTCTATGTTGGTTGACTGATTTATATCTTGGCAACTCTATATTTGTGACAATTTGATTGGCATTGTTATTTTTCAGCTTCTGTTTGTCATGGTTTTCTTATTTTGATTGACTTCAGAGGGTTGGACCCACTTATTTTAGACTAGGTTCTATGTTGGCATCATTCTACATGTTAGTTTGTCACAGTTTCTGTTTAACAGGTTTCTATTGAGTTTCCCTGCAACGAAACGCATATTTCTGTAGTTTCTATTAGTTTCTGTGAGGTTTCTGTCAGGTTTCTGTGCAACGAAATGCTTATCTGACAGGTTTTCTGTCAGGTTTCTTTTCCTTCACTTTCCTTTCTGCCACGTCAGTTTCCTTCCCTTCACTTCCCTTTCCTTTCCTTTCCTGACGAGAGAACTGAGCAGGGTTTCATGACTCATGATTCATGAACATGTTCATCTCTACACAAATCCTAGTCGACTCGGCACAGCATAGTCAAGTTCATAATTAACGAGGCCAACACTGTCATAACTCTGGAGAGCCAAAGGAGTTTTGATTGACTTTCAGGGAAAAATGTGGACTTGGACAAGAATGCGGCCAAGGTAAAAGGAGACGACTCGATGACGTGGGAGAGTTTTGAAACTATCGGAATAATAGTATGTGCATATAAAAATTCAAAGCAATTTCCTTTTTTTATCATTTCATTACTAAGGAGTAATGGATTGTGCTGTTACTAGATGATCTAAGGAGTTTTTTGGTCACTTCTTCGGATTTTGAAAAGGGGGGAGTCGTGTTGCATCTCCCTTTTTATAGGAACCTAAGAATAGTACGTGCATATCAAAAATGAAAGTGAGTCTTGGTTTATTTCTCAGGCTAAGTTCGATCGTAGGATCCAGACCCCTGATTCTAGAGGTTCATTCTCAGTCATATCGCTCTTCAGATTTCTTGACAACCCTTTTGCCCCTTCTTTCTCTTGGTACAAGGCCTGGAACGCATTAAGGCACCCCTCCCCCCATTAGTTAGGCTTTTTACTGAACTTTTGTGCTTAACAAGATAAATACTTAGGACAGACTGAAAAGGCATAATTCAAAGCTAACCTACATTGGCAACACAAAGTGTTTTCGGAATATATATAGTGGACAGCATTCTCAGGAATTGTAAGACAATCGTGATGGACAAAGTTCCTAAGACGAAGGTGACAACCAATTGGACGCCTCCTCCTCAAATGCTCTCAAAATTAATGTCGATGGTTGCTCTCTTGGCAGACCTGGTAAAACTGTCATTTGAGGAATTTTTTGGGATTCCAAGGGAGACATCTTTTCTTTCTATGTGCCGATTGTATTATTCGATTCAACTGAAGTTGATGTTCGTGCTCTCCATCTGGGGTTGAGTGTCTTTCGTGTCCAGATGGGTGACACTTTACAACTTTTTTGGATGAGATCAGGGAATTGCTGCAGGGAGAAATATTTCCTTCTTATCCTCAGAAGCACAAATGATTTGGCTTATCAGTTTGCTAAATCAGGTGTTTTGAGCGATTCCTTGTATATTGAGTGTAGTTTGCCCTTTGATGTGAATTTACAATTCTTTCTTCCTTTAATACATGTTATCCTCTTTCCAAAAAAAAAAGAACCTGACTTATCAAGACATTAATTCGGTGTTACCATCCAATAAAGGGATGACAATTCATGAAGAACATGGGTGACTGCTAACCCATTGATAGGGATCCTTGTTAGATCCAGACAATGCATAAATATTTAACAGATCTTGAGTCCTTAATGTGAAGTTTACTGCTCCTAATTTTGGTGTTTTCTTGTGGATGTTAGTCTTTCATCCTTGCAGTTCTTCATAATAGAGAGAATGGTTCTTCCACTAGGTGGACTTTCAGTATCAAGCTTATGACTCCGAATGAGAGGAATGGCCGGCTTATGGGTTTTATTTGTGCGTTATTATTAGAACTTTGTCCATGCCAACTAACAAAAGGGATTTGCCAGAGTGGCTGTTTCCTGCCCTCCAAGGGTGGCTTTTTTGTGGTTGGGTTGTTAGCCGGGGGAGAATTCAAACCATGGATTTTTTGCGAAGGAAAGGAATGATGTTGGTGAATCATTGCCCCCTGTGTCTTCAGGATGGGGAATCGATTGATCATCTTTTCATTCATTGTAAGTTCGCAAGGGTGATTTGGGGTCTGTTGTTGACTAGATTTGGTATTCTTTGGGTTATCCCAAATACTATTCTGCAGATTCTTCAATATTGGAATTATGTGCCTTGGAAGAAAAAGGGGAAAGCTTTGTGGAGGATTTGTCTTTTGGCTATGCGGTGGGCCATATGGAAAGAAAGAAATGATCGAGTCTTATGGGACCTTCCAAAGGATTGTAGCAATTTCGATTGAGTGGGCTAAAAACTCTTCTCTATTCTTTGGTACCTCTGCTTATGATTTGTGGGAGGGGTGGCTTATCGTTTGCTCAGAAGGTTCTTCCAAGCCAAAGATCGTTCAACGATGGTCTAATCCTCCCCCCGGTTTCTTAAAACTTAATTTTGATGGAGCATGTTTTGGGAACCCTGGAATGGGGGGTCGAGGTGGTCTTCAATGAGATGATAAAGGTTTAGTACTTTGAGCTTATTTAGGTCCGTGTGGTCTTTGTGATTCTAATGAGGCGGAAGTTAAAGCGGCTTATTACGGCATCTTGCATCTGGAAGTAGAAATTTTGGACAAAGTGATTATAGAAGGAGATTCATCAAATGTTGTGAAATGGATTTCGGGATCTGCTCCACCTCCTTGGAGATTCCTCTCCTTGATTGAAGAGATCTCAGATAGACTTACGGGTTCGCTCGCCTCTTTTAGTCATGTAAGAAGATCTGCCAATGGTGAAGCAGATGGTCTGGCCAAATCGGGAGCTATTAGATCTAGTGTGGAGTGTTTTGATTTTATGCCTCCCTAGTTTCTCCGGTGTTTTTATTCTCTTTGTATTTTTTCTCTCCTTCTCCTTGTATTTTTGTGGATCTTCTCGATTCCTTTTAATATACTTACCATTTCAAAAAAAAAAAAAGGGATTTGCCAGATCTTTTGCTTATCTATTAAAATATTTTTCATTGTTGAATGCAATGCCTTTTTATCACGTAGGCATCCCCAACATGTCTCGTATCTGTATCAGAATTAGACTTGACACTTTTGGCTTTGAATTGATATTAAATGATTTACTAGAGTATCAAAATGAACCGGGAGCATGTCTATCATTCTAAAGGATAATTTCAGTAAACGTGTGCAAAGAGGGAATTAAGTACTCATTTCATGGTTAAATCAAACTTGGTTTATGGATACTGAGATTAAAGCTTCCTGAATGATGATTTGTTAGACATGTATTCTATATTTTGTTTAACGTATCGATTATACACTTTTCATATTGTATGCATAAAATATTTTTTTACCTATTACTAGAGAAATGCATAAAATTGAGTGACTTGTATTTATAAAAGATTTATGTTGATACTGTTTTCTTTGAAGGGTCGCTAACTTTTGAAGAAACTGGGCTTGGAAAGCCTTTATCTTTCGTCGATACAGCATGGCACTTGGTCAATGCATGTAGTGGTTGTGGTTTTGCACCATCTCTAAAGTTTTTGGTTGAATAATTTTATATAATTCTTGGTGACATATTGGAAAGTTCAAGGTCCTTTTGTGATTAAACAATTGCGATGGTTAAATGAATTAATGAATTGTCAGTGTCCTTTGATGTCATTTTTACTTCCTCAATCAGCTGTGTGTCTTTACACATATATGCATGCATTGTATGCAAGTGGGAAGGGGCCAACTTTTTTGTATGCTTCACCAATTCATTTTTTTCTACAGGAAAAAAATGACAGTGGTAAAGAATTATCAGAAATTGTCTATGTTCTTTTCCTTTGATTTGAACAGTAAAGAGACCCCTAATACTTCAGAATCTTAGATCGAATTCAGGGTTGGAATGTAGTTTTTGTACAGGAGGTTCCATTTATGCAAATGCAAGTCTGGAATGGTACTTACCCTATTTGACTTGACATCACAACTCGGGGAAGTAAAATCTATCGATCTGACCACAACGTGGATTACTTTTGTATGCTCTGCGTAGTTCTGCTGAACGGTGAATACTAAATACGCATTCCTTAAAATATTTACCTGGAAAGAGTCTCTAGAGGAAAAATATCAACTCGGGATATTATGTGCTTCTGTTTCCTTGTGCTCCATTAACAGGGATGGTTTTTACTTTTTAGTGAGGAAACTTTTCTTTCTGCTGATTTGCTTTACACAATCTACTGATCTTTGTCCCCTTCATAGATAGACATTTTAGTTTCTTTGCATTTGCAGCTTTTGAAATCAATGAAGCAAGGCACAATGTGAAATTTGCGAATTTGAACGCCTGTTGTAATTTGACACTAGAAAAAGATCTCTGTTCTCTTTTTCAACAGAACAGGCTCGAAGCAGTGTGTTTCGTTTTTAATTCACTTATTATATATTCATGGCCAATTTATAAAAAAATTATATATTCATGGTTTTGCAGGTTTGCATTTTCAAGTTGCAGCTATGTCATCATCATATCTCCCTGCAACCACTGATTCACTGGCACAGGCTTTAGAAGCTAAAGACCCTGCTGAGTCTATTGCCATCCTTTATCGTGTACTCGAAGACCCTTCATCTTCTTCAGAAGCATTACGCATAAAAGAACAGGCCATTTCGAATCTTTCTGACCTTCTCAGGCAGGAAAAGAAGGCCGAGGAGCTGAGAAGCCTTCTCACTCAATTGAGACCCTTCTTTTCCTTGATCCCAAAAGCGAAAACTGCAAAAATTGTGAGGGGAATTATCGACACGGTTGCTAAGATACCTGGAACATCTGATCTTCAGATATCCCTTTGCAAAGAAATGGTAGAATGGACCCGTGCCGAGAAACGTACCTTTCTCAGACAGCGTGTCGAAGCAAGACTTGCCGCTCTTTTGATGGAAAACAAAGAATATTCCGAAGCCCTAACCCTCCTCTCAGGCCTAATCAAGGAGGTAAGGAGATTAGATGACAAACTCCTCCTAGTCGACATCGACTTGTTGGAGAGTAAGCTCCATTTTTCGCTGCGAAATCTACCCAAGGCAAAAGCTGCCCTAACGGCAGCAAGAACGGCTGCAAATGCAATTTATGTTCCTCCGGCCCAACAAGGCACCATAGATTTACAGAGTGGGATCCTTCACGCTGAAGAAAAGGATTATAAGACTGCGTACAGCTATTTCTTTGAAGCATTTGAAGCATTCAATGCCCTAGAGGATCCCCGAGCAGTTTTCAGCCTCAAATACATGCTCTTGTGTAAGATAATGGTGAATCAAGCTGATGATGTTGCTGGGATAATCTCTTCCAAGGCGGGTTTGCTCTACTTGGGACCAGAGTTGGATGCCATGAAAGCTGTTGCCGATGCTTACTCCAAACGGTCTCTGAAGTTCTTTGAAACCGCCTTGCGTGATTATAAAGCCCAGTTGGAGGAAGACCCAATTGTTCACAGGCACCTCTCTTCTTTATATGATACCCTCTTGGAGCAGAATCTCTGCAGATTGATCGAACCTTTCTCGAGAGTTGAGATTGCTCACGTTGCTGAATTGATTGAACTTCCTGTTGATCATGTGGAGAAGAAGCTCTCACAGATGATCCTGGATAAGAAATTTGCGGGGACTTTGGATCAGGGAGCTGGATGCCTCATCATCTTTGATGATCCCAAATCTGATGCGATCTTCCCGGCAACATTGGACACCATTTCCAACATTGGCAAGGTCGTGGACAGCCTCTACATGAGGTCTGCTCGGATAATGGCTTAAGGCTCCTGGTACGTCTGATTTCTAAGCTGCTTCTTGTCGTTGTGATCAACTGAACTGCTAGACAGGTTGGTGTTAAGACTTATGTTTATCTGTTGGTGGTTTGATGTGATTGTAAACTGTTTCGCTAGCGTTGATACGCTTCTTGGAATTTTCCATGCTCATTAAACTAATCTTATCTATCTTTATATCTATTACTGAATGACGTTAGGCCACGTTTGGATACCAGCAAGATTTAGATGTGGATTTAGTTGATATTTTGAACTAGATCAGATCCTTAGAATTTCCAAATCAGTTACAACAGTGAAAAAAATTCCGATTTTCAAATCTTTTCTGCAAGACATTATTTGGAAATCAACTTTTGTGGCAACTTCCGTCACCATCGCTGCTGCTCGACGTTGCTCCGGCAGCAGCGAGACATCCCCCTCTCTCTGTCTCTCTCTTAAAACATGATCATGAAGATGATTGATGTGTTTTGTATCCAAAACTCAAATCCAAATCAAAATACAAATGCATGAGGTATCCAAACGGGCCCTTAAGGTTCCTAACAGTCCTCTATAAGAATGGTATATTGGCAAGTTTATTTTCCTGAGATTTTCCAATAATGGTTTACAGACCATTTTCAGAAAATTGGCCAATTTTCAATGTGCACATGTAGTATTTGAATGTAAAAACTACTTTGATAACAGAAAATTTTCCATGAAAATGCTAGCCAGTATCAGCCAAACAACATAATTTATTATAAAAAGAAGAAAGATGTCAATAAACCACTTATGAAAGTTGCACCTACTGCAACTTCTGTGATGCTTTATAAAAGGTTGGATTGTGAGTAGAGAGCATTCAAACATGGTTCCAAGTAACGTCAATGTAGCCCGTTTACACTAAGAAAACCTCCAGGAGATAATCTGAAAAGGGGAACATTTTAGGGTTGTGCAATCCATAGCAAGGAGTAGATTGTTGGATCATTGAACAAGTGCCCACCAGTACTTCTGCCCACCCAAATTTTCTATCATGCATCTTTAACAACACTTTGTATTTTTAACATTGCCGAATTTTCCTCATCAGACAATCTCAATCTTTCAATTTGAGTCCTTTAATGACTGTTGAGTAGAGGAAGGGCCCTTACTTGGCAAGTAAATCTTTATGGGTTCTGCTGACGAGGGCCCTAAGGGCACTTGTTAAGGTGCATAGGAAATGATATTTTACACATCTTTTGATAATAAATTCACAGAAAATGAGTATTTTTATCAAACAGTGTGTAAAATGATTGGAAAAGATCATTCCCAATGCACCTTAACGGGTGCCCTAAGGTCACTTGTTAGCAAAACCCAATCTTTATTAGTTGGTGGATTAAGACCCTCCAATCCAACTTTTTTAATAGGGTAGGTCGTGGAAAATAGCAAAGGGGATTCTGAGAAGCTGACATCTACCACATTGCTTTCCATATCTAATCTTAATCACGCAATTAATCTAGAATATAAAGAAGCTTAAGAATTTATCTCAATCAGCCGTGGCATATAATCGACTGAGCAAGATCGTCGTCTACCTCTCCAGATAATCGGATCTATGATGGGATAGACCTCCTGATGATCGGTTAGATGAGGACAGAGACCAACCCTTCTATTTATGGACCCAAGTGTCAGTGTCAGTGTCCTACCTTTGATCTTATCAAGATCAATTGAATTAGGGACTTTCTAGTTAAATTCGAAGAAAGCCATTTTACAGTTCACTTTTCCACGAGTGAACAGTCACATCGTCGCTGATTTTGTCTTATTGATTTAGTTCATCGGAGGTGGTAAAATTGAGCAGTGAAATTGTCTAGAAGTCCCATTGAATTAACTACTAATTTTCATGTAATTAACTTTGGCCTACATAAAAAAAAATCCATGTCACACCAACATACTAAGTTGCACTGATTACCCTTGTTTCTTTAATCAATAGGAGGAAAAGAAAAGTGGGTGGTAAGCATCTCGTACTTGTGTCCTCTGAAATCCAAATGTAAGCAGTATTACACTGTGTATGCTTTTGGCTGCAATAAGTTTTTTCCCTTGGCACTTCATAAAAGAGAAAGGGAAGTGATAAATTTGCCCTTTTCATTACAAGGGACAGCCAGCTGCATTGTACGTGCAAAACAGGACCCTTGATTCCTTTGCACGTGAAGTACA
The DNA here is from genome assembly GCF_043159265.1 of Tasmannia lanceolata. Classification (NCBI taxonomy): domain Eukaryota; kingdom Viridiplantae; phylum Streptophyta; class Magnoliopsida; order Canellales; family Winteraceae; genus Tasmannia; species Tasmannia lanceolata. The sequence goes on along the minus strand of NW_027518695.1, from coordinate 1,742,536 downwards.
TCTGCCCTCCGGTCATAGATACACTGAAGCTGGCTGTCCCAACTCCCAAGTAAAAAAAAAAACAAGGGGCGGATTTATCACTTCCCAAGATAAATCACTTTCTGATTGGATGCTGAAAACAACTTGGGAAGGGGAATTGTTAAAGCTTTTAAAAGAAAGTTAATGAAGTACTAAATAGGGAGTGGACTAGTGGAGTGGCACTATTGAGACATCAAACATTAGTTCTTTCAGAGCCAATTGAATATAAGATACAACTATGAGCATATTTACTTGTAATGGGAATGAAATTTTTTTGCATCAGTAACCATAACGATCATTCAGGGAGGTTCTTCCATCACCTGATTGTCCTGCAATCATCCCAAGCATTCAGTCTCAGTATCCTGATGAAACAACCAACAAAGACGAATTAATTGGAAAAAAGTGAGAACTGGTTTACCTCTGGGGGGCACCCATGATTCGTAATCTGGACTAGTCTCGAGAAAGGCGGGTCTCTCAGGTCCCAGCACTCTTTTGGACTTTGCATTCTCTTTTCTAGATTGTCTTCCGCCTCACTATCTGATGCAAAGTACCCCCTTTCGTGCTTCAATATCAGCGCTGTAGTTGTCACATGATGACCGCCTGCCGAACTCATAACCATACTTATGTTCGATGATTGAAGTCCATAACTGAGATCTTCCCAAATCTCCAAAGCGATTTTCAGTCTCGTCCCCTTGCAAGCAAACATGGCCAAATACACCGCTACAAAAAAGACTAGAGGGTACGTGCATACCTTTGTTCGACGCAGATTTGCTTGCGTGGGTGGAGGTGGTGGTGGGGTGGTAGTGTTGGTGTGTGGGTGGGGGGCATGCTGTGTTGCGGCTAGGACTATCTAGGCGAGACTATATGAAATCACCAGCTTTATAGGCGAGACTATGTGAAATCAACAGCTTCGAGTGTCCATATCAAAAGATGGGACTGAGGAACGATCGCTCACTATGACCAAAATCTTTGCATGAGCTCTACATAATCATCTTGCAAATGCTCGAAGAGAAGCTAATAGAGGAGCCAAGGGATGGCTTTGAAACCTGACTGAGGGTTGGAGAGAAGGTTAGCCCAAAGCTGTCTCTTGCCACTCACGGGAACTGGCACAACAACCATTGGCTAAAGGAGTTGGGGGCCTTGCCCGTTTGTAAAGTAATCTTGGGCCAAGAGCTTTCTATGGGCTACAAGACTCAGTCTGGGTCCAAGCGCATCAAAGTGTTCACCCACCGAAGGCCGGCCTAGACTGCAAAGAATCCAGAGCAGAGCCCAAGAAGTCCAAGCTAGGCCCCCACACAGAATATCTGCCAATGTCTGGCATGAAGACATTGCCACCCAAAATATCTTCTTGATTGATAGTGTCACGAGCTGCTACATCAGCTGAAAATCTTCGGAATATGGCTAGCTCTTCGGCAGTTGCTAGTGCTGAAAAGATAAAAGAGGGCACCTCCAGATTCTCGCCCCGACCTCTGGCATCCAAGAGGTCCGTGGCCATGGGAGGATCTCCAAGACAGTACACCAGCAATGGAGGCCGCCCGACTTGTAGACACCTAGAAAGTCTCAAAAGCATCCTTAACCGGAATCGAAAGTGAAGTCAGGTCCGATTACAACGTCGTGGTGCAAAGTGTTCCGGTCTAATAGCCATTTCAAGAAAAACAAGACCGACGGCAACCATATGCCCGAGTCTATTTCCGATCTCTCTGAAGCTGCTAATCTACTTCCGATCGCATGGATAAAGTTGAAGTGTTGATAGCCTCTCTAGCGATTGATAGTCCAAGTCTCAATCGCTATAGAGGCTATCAACACTTCAACTTTATCCATGCGATGAAGATTGATTCTCCCCTGAATGCATTAGTACGAGACAACCAAACTTCCATAATCTGGATCGTCCTCGTCCAACGATCTGCCACCTTGATCTGACTTCTGTGATTGAAAGTCAGATTAGTTTGTAAGCAAAGGATTCCACTTCCTTCAATAAGCAAAACAAGAAAGCTAAGCTACCGATCCAATCTACTTCTAATTGGGTCAACAACCTGGCTTTGAGGCATAGGAGAAAAGACCAATCGGCCCAAACACCGGTTTTCGCTTGGGGTGGCCAGACAATGAAAAAGGCATCTTGGTAAAGTTTTGGCCCAAAGTCGACCATTGACCAGATCTTCCCGAATCCCCCAAAAGGTGTGTGGCATATGAAATTGATGTACATGCAGTGAATGCACCACCAATGTCCCAACTTCATATCACTCCTCAGCTCTCGCATAACTCAGCGCCTCCTTGCTTCGAACCACGTCCCATTGGCCTTCGTCTTCTCTAACTTCTTCCTCCATCTCACAGTCTCCCCCCGCCCAACAAGAACCTGCTTTGGTGTGATTGAGACTAACAATGGAGGTCTGAAAATCAGAAAATCTCTATTTCTATTCTCCGTTGAAAAATGGAGACCAATACTTGCGTGAAAAAAGCCACTAAAACAGCACATGGAAGATTGTAAAACGATCTCCAATCTATCGTCTATGTTAGAGGAAAAAGAATTCCTAATTTTCAATCATAGCATATCAACACCTTCTTTAGCCAATGTATTCACTGCCTCATTTGCGCTCCGCAGAATACATTTGAACGGCTTAAGTCCTTGTTGAGGTCTGAAATTTTATTGATAACTAGCTATTTTCCAGAAGATGGTGTCTTCGCAAGTTTTCCCAAGGAAAGGAAATAATTAGAAGCAAACTAACTTTATGAGCATATATGCATAATTTTCCACTCTACAATCATTTCACCATTTGTTTGATTTCTCCATTTTATTTTTGTATTTCCATCTCATCCTAGTTATTAGATGTTCCCCAATAAAAGAGGGTTAATTAGGACTTATATTTCTATCTAGATTTGAGTTATACAATGACAAAGCAAACATAGAAGTAAATTTTTTATACATATCGGAATTGGAAATCGGGTTTTGGGTCTGGTCGGGTTTCAACCCGACCCAACCCGATTTCCAATTCGGGTTGATTTTTCCCAACCCAATTTTTAAAAAAACTTAACCCGACCCAACCCAAATTCGGGTTCAACCCGACCCAAGTTGATTTTTCCCGAGTAAAAAAAAATGCCCTGGAGTGTATAATTTTTCAGGCGTCAAATTCATGTCAGAAGGATTTTTTTTCCCTTTAAAAGCCTGGTCAGGTTCTCTGTCTCTCTCTCTCACTCTCACAAGACACTCCATCTGTCCAGTTTCCTCTCTCCCTTGTCTCGCTTTACTTTTTCTCTAGTTTCTTCCTACACTCTTAGCCATGGAAAGTGGAATCGTACCAGTTTACGATATTCCTCCTTGGTACAAGTTTAGGCCTCGTGAATCATGAACTATTTTCTCAATATCTTATAAAGAAGAATCATGGTCTCTCCCTCACTTCCAATCCCATCAGAGAAGTAAAGCTTTATGAGTTCAGCCCTGACGTTCTTACAACTACGTACTAATTATTTACTCTTATCTATCTCCTTTTTTTTTTTTTTGCATTTTCTTTTGTTTTATCGTATTAAAAATTTAAAACTAGATAACAATAAAATATTAAAAATAGTGAAGAGAAACTAATGGAAATCTTACCTCCAAGTTGGACTTAAAAACAAATTTTAGGCGGTAGAGAAACTAATGGAAATCTTTTCTAAGGCGAGAGAAACTAATGAAAACCTTTTTTATGATTACCTAAAAAGGGTCCTAGAAAAACCAATGGAAATCTTTCTTGCAAGATTGAAATTTGTTTTGGGGCTTAGAGAAACTAATGGAAATCTTTCTTGATTCAAATTTGTTTTTGGCTATATAGAAACTCATGGAAATCTCTTTTTTTTAGGGTGTATAGAAACTAATGGAAATCTTTTGTAAGGCTAGAGAAACTAATAATAATCTTTTTTTATGATTACCTAAAACAAATTTTACATGTATAAAATTTAGTTTTAGGCACCCAGAGAAACTAATGAAAATATTTTTTCCAAGATTGAAATTTGTTTTTGGGCTTACAGAAACTAATGGAAATCTTTCTTACAACATTGAAATTTGTTTTTGGCTATATAGAAACTCATGGAAATCTTTATTTAGCGGTTTCCATAAAAAAAATGTTTATTTGAAGATAAAATGGACGTAAACAAAATTTTACGTGTCTAATTATTTTAGTGTCATTTTAAGGAGCGTACAACAAATTCGCATATCTAAAATTTGTTGTAAGGGAATATTTATCTTAGAAAAACTGATGAAAATCTTTCTTTAAAGCTAGATTTCTTTCAATATAAAATCAAAAGTAAAGGCCGTTTAGGTAGAGAAACTAATGAAAATCTTTCTTTAAGCTAATGTTCATAAAACAAATTTTAAGGCCATTTTACTCTGAGCCTAGGGTATTGTATTAAAAATGCAAAAAGGAAACTAATGAAATTCTTTCAAAACTGCGTTATTTTCAGATAAAATGGATCTAAAACAAATTTTATGTGCACTAAAACAAAGCCTAAGGTATTGTGTTAAAAATGGAGAAGAGAAACTATCAACTCCCTTCATTTCAAAAAAAGAAACTATCAACTCCCTTAGAAAAAAGAGGAATGATAAACTGAAGAGCGCCCTTGCTAAGATATAGCGCCAAGATAGCCCCATTGGATCAACATCACCCTACTGTTCTATCATTTGCATTTTCAGTTCCTTTTTTATTGCAACCGCTTGATGCGGATCCAATGGGGCATCCTTGTAATTAAGGTAAAAATTTCACTTGAGCCCTGCAGATTGCAAGTAAAAGATTTCATGAGAAATTTTTAGTTTCCAAAATTTGAAAGGAACTACAACAACGCCCATTTTATGTCAAAGAAACGTAGCCTTAGCCTTAGGCATGTTTGGCTCCCATGAAAAGTTTTTCACTGTAATTTTAGTTTATCAAAGTTGAAAGAGAGGGCTTAGGGACGGTGGAAGAAGTAGAGACTAGAGAGCTCATGAGTGAGGAGAGGGTGACGAAAGGCTGAAATCTCAACTTTCTTCATTTCTCACCCTAGCCCTCTCTCACCACTTGATCAACTAATATTTTCATGAAAAAAAATCATGGTTGCCAAGAATTGTGTTGCATTGCCAAGTCATGGAATGGGTGTCAGGATAAGGATTGAGGATTGGACGGGAAGACATGAAATGGAAAGTAAAATTAAACACCCTTGATTTCATCTTTTTGCAGTTACCGATCTGTTGAAATGAGTTAATACAATGTAGAAAAAAACTGATCTGTGGAAGCCTCCAATAAAAAGTGAAAAGAAAGCAAAAGAAATAGTCTGAACATCAGAGTACGCAAATCAAACAAATTGCCACAAGGGTGCTATATTCTAGAGCCCAAACTATCTGATTGAATAAATCCGCCAACTCTGTCCTACAGGAAGACTAAAGAAAAACCCAAGATGCCTTGAGCTATGATAGTTCCCAAAAAAATAGTAACACATACAAGAGGAACTACCCAAAATGTGACTAGATGTACAAGATTTATTGTTATATAATGATACATAAATAAATAAATACAACTTCATTTACCTACATGTTCAAACAGATATGGGGCATTCTCAACTCAACTCCTTTGATTTTCAGGGTTTATAAGGCCTACTTTTCTCTATTGACGACTCAGACTAAATAAATTACCTGCTGCAAAAATGTGAGATCTCTTATGTACCGAGTAACATGGCCTCCATCACTTCTTTCGGCATTGATTTTTTGACAGGTTGGCAACACAGCTTTGTATCTCTACTAAGATTAAAAGGCCTCCATTGCTTCATCACCCTTAGGTTTGGCTTTAGGTCGACCGGTTTGCTTTGCATTTTTACTTGATAAAAACTTTATGGCTTTTTTAAGTGTAATGTCTTGTGGCTTTATATTCTGCAATCACAGTTTAAAGTTCAGAGACGCGCATAAAATAAGCATCTGATATATGAAACAAACAATAATTTCAACAGCTTGTGGCCATTAATAAATAAAAGGCTATTTCTGCAAGCTGTAAAAAACACAGGACTCAGGAAATTGAAACATGCATAAGTTGTCATTTCTTGAATATACAATGGCAAAATCCTATATTTTGGAGAATATGTATCCGACTATCCATGGATCCAGATATGACTGATGAGTAATCTAATGGGACAAGAACCATTCAGATTAATTTGGCTGGGTACTGATAAAAAAAATATGTGGTATTGATTGGTTATCGGGACCAGTGACCTAACGAGCCAACACTCTGATTCAAGTCCACATAAAGGTGGCAAAAGATCACAGCTGACATTAAAGAAAGGCAGTCTGATCACGATCTATGATCATCAAATCACAGTGGGACCACAGGCAATAAACCGGACACCTGGTGGCCAACCAGATCAATGGACCCAATCGCTCACCTTCTACATGGCTTGGGCCATGAGCGTCCATGTTAATTTATCTGGAAGAGTGAAGCTTGATGAGTGCATTCTCGTAAAAAACCTTGATGAAGTGGGATTTTGCCATGTAAGAACAATAATAAAATACTTTCAATAACAGTTTAAGAGATTTTCAACAGGATAGTTGTAACTTGGGGGATGCTGGTGGTATGCTGTAATCGGGGTCTGTTAACATCGCTTGCGGAAGCAGAGGAATACTATTGGGCTCCAGGATAGAACTTGCAGTAATTTTTTTTTTTTGAAAGTTGTAATATTTCATTAATATTAAGGTAGCATTCGGGACCAGGAGTCCCATCCTGCAATACAAAATATTAAAGAGTATTGGCACGGGCATACCCGAAACATTTAGAAAGTACAGCGTATCAAGTCAGAATACAGCCACCCATCACCTCCTCCTTTCTTCCTTACATCAGCAAATTTTCTTTACAAAATCGATAGGATTCCTTGTATACCTTTACCTGTGCCTTTCTAACCGAGACCAAATTCCGAGAGCCTAAAGCAGACGAGAAACTCCAAGAGAAAATATAGCAAGGCAAGAGCATCCAGAAAGGAAGTCTAAGCGAAAGACGGAGTCTCTCAAGCCAAGACCATTGGAGATTGTATACTTCTGGATATAGACAAGTATTTCCTTTCGCTATTGAAACGTAAAAAATATCTTGGATAATCATCAAGAGAATCACCAACTTAAATAATGACCCTTTCAAGGATTCTCCCAACTGTCAAACCATCGACCTATGAGGTTGAAACCATCAACAGATCATTCCAAATTCTTGATTCCAGCTTCCAGTTTTCCTACAACCATTTTCTTCCTCATCTGACTCTGTATAAATGTCTAATGAAGCTAGACTGAACGGATTTATATACTACCCTTCAATTTCCAGTTTTTCTTTAACTGAGATCGTTAAAAGACAATCCAAACTCCCTAAAGACTTTATCTTTACACTTCTCAAGATGCGTCCTTTAATTTTGTAATCTAACTGTTGACTCAACCTCTTTTAACTATTTATGTTGTCTCATTAGCATCTCTAGATTGCATGGTTCAGAACATTTCTCTAGGTTTCCTAGATTTTCCTGGTAGGACATCCTAAGTGCGTCCCCCATTGCTAGGAACTCATTAAAACCTTCCAGTTCTGGGTGCCCAGATTCTTCCTCATCATTTGATACCAAAATTCCTTTCCCTTTATCTCGCCTACCTGATTCACTCGGCTGCACTAATTGAACTTGTCCCATCTCAGAGCTACCTAACCCTAAACCTGCCCATCTGCATCCGTAGGCCCACTCATAGATTCCAAATTGGCAATCGCCAGATGTTTCTCCTCCTCCCATAAACGCTTTCTTGTTCGTCTTTCTTTTTCTAGGAGCTTGTTAAAGATGGGCAAGTTGCGGAGGGGCGTATGAAGCTCCTCTTCACTATTTAGGGTGCCCTGGGAGGATGATACCCCCACACTTTGAAATGCTGCCCGCTCTTTTAGCCATTGTTTCTTAAGAGGAGAGATTAGCACCTCACTAGGGGTGGGAGATTCCTTCCTTGCCAATTTTTCGTTATGCTTCAGAGATTTAAGGAGATCCAGGTCTTCGACCATCATAGTGCTTTCTCCCCTCCCAGCTAAACCAGAATCTTTAGAGCATGCCTCTCCAGACATACTCAAAGTAGGTGAGGCCTACAAAATTCTCAATTCCTGAAGACTCTCTGAATGAGGCTTTTTCTTCCTAATCCCCTTTTTAAGGTGCGCACATTTAATTCTCCTCCCTAACGTTGAAAGGCCCCCACGAGTGGCGAGGAGGTGAGCGTTCAGCCCAGGGCCTCTTTTAATATTGCGTTTACCCGCACGTGTAGACTTCACATCAGGGCTCAAATTCGATCTGGAAAATCTATTTTGTAATTTTAGGGCCTTCTGATCTGCAGCCGATTTTAAACTGAGAGGATCCACGATGTCCTTTCTGCCCGCCTTGCCTTTAGTGCCACATGGCACAAACCTATCTGACTTGGTAGACGATAGCAGAGTCACGGGTCCCCTCAACTGAGCCTTCCTACTCCCTGACGAGACAGTGACCAGTTCTGGCGGATCAGGGGGGTAGGTGGGAATTTCAAAATTTGAACGGGGGGCCACCGGCTCCAATTCGCTCCCAGTGACCTCTGCCACCAATTCCGGAGGGGGGGACCACCGCCGGTGACCCTTTATCGGTGAGAGACTCATCAGGGTTCCCAAAAAGGGGAAAATTGTCTTTACTACTAGATTCTCCCACAACCGACAAGGCCAAAGAATTTATACCATCTTCAGAAACAACCTTAATTCCAACCGAGTAAATGGTGGAATCTACCCTTAAATTAATTGAAGGTGGGACAGATTTCTAATGAGATGATATAACCAGGGCAGAGGCAAAAGTCAAACAGTGAGAGTAATTGCCAAAAAAATGGGTCTCAAGGACCCGACCCAGGTGCGATCCGAGAATCTCTACTGTGGCAGATGACCAAGCATGAAGGGGGATATTATAAAACCGTAGACGAACAGTTCTAGCTCCAGTATTAAACGCCAGGAACCAAGGCTGGAGGGAGGAAAGGAAACCCCTGAAAGCCTCCCCTCCACACCGGAGAATAGTCGTAGCCTGGGCTTCCGAATCAAAACGGAAGAGGATCTCTACTGTGCTAATAGCGAAGGGTTTTTCTAGGTCTGGGAGTCCCCATAAATTTTTGGCCCAGTCCCAAATATCCTCTAAGAGCCAAGATCCAGATTTCAAATTTCCAATAAGATAGTTCTTAAGATGTCTTTTTCTTTCTTCCACTATCGACACCGGAACCTCCAGACTACCATCTTCTTCACAAGGGGCAACTTGGACCTGCTTGGGTCTCCACACTAAATTTGGGTTTTCTCTATTACGAGGGTGTAAACATTTGCTGCACAAGGTTCGTGTACCAAAGTTTCTGTAATTGCATTTTGGGCATAACCAGTCGCTCCCATTCGAAAAAGTCCTACGAGATGTTTCCACAGCTCACCAACCGGGAACCTCCTCCCCCTTGTATCCCAATCCTCCATGCTTCCCAACGAACCCGCGTGTGATCTCGATGCATGCCATTGGGCCCGATAGGGTCTTTCCAAGTTAACCTCCTGCCCAAATGAAAATAAGAATCTTCTGCAGCAGGGATTAAATATCCCAAGTGATTCGAAGACTTCCAAAACAGAGTAGCCTCCTTCCAAGCAAGACAAATAAGGCCCCGAAAGTCGCTCAAGGTTGGTTCCACATTCACATAGGAAGCCAAAAGGTTGCTGCAATCCCGAAACTCTCGGAGGGATATTCCTCCGGCCTCTAAAAACATCCCTAATGGTCATTTGTTTTAAGAACTTGCAGTAATTATCCAGATATGATCAACCGATCAGGGCTTCTGTTAGGAAGTAGACAGGCTACAAGGAACCAAGCAGCTACTGAAATATTCTCTGGGTTACATGCATGTTCACACCAGGCTTAGTAGCCATGGGCAGATCTAGGGGGGTCAAGGAGGGGCAGTTGCCCCCCTAAGATTCTGAAAATTTTCTACGGGTACCTGTATATATAGGCAATAGCACCCCCTCCCTCTCTCTAATGCCCTCCCCTTTCTCTCTTGACAGACTGAAGTCTTCATTTTTTTATTATTCTCTGACCAAGTACAAAGTACCAAAAGAAAATTCTGTATTAAAGGAAGGGCAAAAGGCAAAAGTAAAGGCACAGGTAATAATGAGGTTTAAGGGCAAAAGTAAAAAAGAGATGGGTATTTTTGCATTTTGTGAGGATAAGAGTTCGCTACCATGTCTTTTGTGCAGGTGTCACACCAAAGAATTTCATCTCTATCTTGCAAAACGAAATCCCCTTTTGCCCCAATGAGATTTTATATATGTGTAAATTTGTAGTCCATTGGATTGCCTGTTATAGTAACCTCTATAGATCGGAGGGTTAGGATGATCCTGTGGAGATAATTTACACAGAGTAGCCTATTTATGTTGTAGCTCAACAAATGAAAAACTTGGATTATCATGTGAAGTGGGCCTCATAGTACCTTTTTAAAAAATATATTACTTCACGAGCATCGCAACATGTAAAATTTTAGGAATTACTGAAATTTTCAAAGAAAAGCAATTCTATTTTCTTTTAGGGGGGCTTGGAGTTTATTAAATCACTAGCATTCATGGGCCATGCTATGCATGGGTGTAAAATAGTGGACCCCACCCATGGTGTAAATAGTGGGCCCCATTACATCAAAATGTGAAGTGTAGTGTAAAGCGGTGGGCCCTTAACATGCTACAATAGACATCCTCTTGGCTCCCACCCTCAAGCAAATTTGGCCCCCTTCAAGAAAATTCCTGGCTCCGCCCCTGTTAGTAGCTAATATATAGCAGAACAGTTGGGTACTGATTCCGGTTCGATGAGGACTGTTATACTCCATCTGAAGTGTGCTGGAATTTGCGAGAAAAGGCTGACTATAGGGCCCACTGTGCCGTATTTTGAGGCAAACCCAATTGGTTGGAATCAATCTGCTTCAGTGGCGCTAAATCGTTAATGCAGTTGGAGGTCAATCACATGGGTAGAGCATGATTAAAGGGGTGGGGAAAATGGAGGGAATGAATAACGAGTAGGCCTGTAACGGGATGGGATGAGCTTGTAATCTTTGTTATCAAGGTGAGCTAGGCATAGCTGCTGTTTGCACGTGTGGGACGCCTCATCCCCATTGTTGCCATCTTAATAAAGCTTTTTACTTTTAAAAAAACACTCGAGTTGATCCTAAATCATTTTCATGTTCCTTTAACGCAATCTTGGAAAAAATTGAAAAATTAAAATTTAGAGGGGAATATCGCTATAATTGCTTCTGAGAGTTTAGGGTTTCAAAACAAATCTATTAACCATCTGCGAAGTAATAAGCATTAAATGGAGACATCCAGAGAGAGAGAGAGAGAGAGAGAGAGAGAGAGAGAGGAGAATACCTTAGGTACTGGAGCAATGGTTCGCCGATGTTTAATAGAAAATCCAAATTTTGAAAGTCTAAGTAGCACTGGATGTTGATCCTCTGGATGGTTCCCCTATGCCCAGTAAATACATAATCCAGGAAAATTTCCACTCATGAGAGTAATTTAAATGAACAATATAAAATGGGTTTTGCTAACGAGGACCCTTAGGGCACTCTCGTTAAGGTGCATTGGGAAAGGAATTCTACACATGTTTTGATAAAATAACTAACTCAAAATAAGCAAGGACATTGACATACCAAGGTTATAGGGTAGCGCAGAACCTCAAGAGCATCCTCTAAACTGATAGATGACACGTCCTTCATCTGAAATAGATAATCTGTATCAGATTTCATAACTATAAAATTTGGCTTGAATAGTCTTTACGAAACTCCTCAAACTTAACCACGAAGAATACAATTTAGAAGTACTCATTTCAGTTGTTCACTCATTTATAATTGCTAAGGTTTCATGTGACATGGATTAGTTATTTTAGAACAAATAACCTGACTGTCCAGTCAGATGAACTCCCCCCCCCCCCCCCCCTTTTGTTTTTAGAAGTTACGGTTTATTAATCCAAAGAGCAACAGATACAACAAAAAAAAAAACGGGACAAGGAGTCCCCACAACCAGATACATAGCAATTACAATGATAGCGGCCTATATAAGAGCCATATTAGAAGCCACGAACTGAACAAAACTCTGGTCGCAGTGAACACCATCCTTTGACAAAGAGTCCACGACCGATTTGCAGACCGCCGTCTATGCATGATCAAGGGCTGGATAATGCGAACAAGAATGCGAATCTCGTCCACAGTTCCGGCCAGTCTCCAAGGCCCAGCTGTACGATTCGAAGCCCAAGCGATGACATTAGTAGAATCACCTTCTATTATAAGTGGACCAAGAGAAGGGTTTTTGCCTCTGCCTCGTTCGCATCACAGACACCCGCCGAGCCATAGGAGGACATAATGGTATTACCGCTGCAATCCCGGACCACTCCGCCGATACCCGCGGCACCCAGATTCCCCATACAGCTTCCATCAAAATTAAGCTTAAACCATCCCTCCGGTGGTGCGTCCCATCTAGGTGCGGCTTTAGACGAGGGCTTCTTCTCTGTTAACACTGCACCCGCATTCCTTAAGATTTCCCCAATTGGATAAGGAACACCTGCGAAACATTTGGCCCAAGTAATAATCGCTAATTTGATCTCAAAGGCAATGCGGGACCACGGCTTGGAGGTATCCTCGAAAATCCTACTATTCCGCTCCTTCCATAGATACCAAATAATTGCATACGGTATAGTTGCTCACATTGTGTCACCATTACAGCCATAAAAAGCGCCACCCCAATTTAGGAGTGTTGTCGAGATTTTATTGTGCAACACCCAGGCCATCCCGAAGAAATTAAATATTGCCATCCATACCGCAAAAGCATACGGGCATGTTAGGAATACATGATCTAATGATTCCTCATGGTTGTGACACAACACAGCTTGCAGGTTGGAAGCATCATTTTTTGAGACGGTCGCAGGTGTTAATACACCAATGGGACACCGTCATGCGAACGCCACAAATTTGTGGAGGAATCGATCGCTTCCATAACCCAATGTGGCGAGATTGCATACAATTCCCATCGGAGAGACGCTTAAAGAAAGACTTGACGAAAAAACCACCCTAAGAGTCCGGGCTCCAAATCCATTTATCCAGTATGTTGGGAGATAGGGATACCTTCGATAGTAAGCAAGGAGCGAAGAGATAGAATTAATTTCGGCATCTTTAAAGGTCGCGACGTAGACGTATATCCAAGAAGTTGCGACACGCCTCCGCCCCACCTCGTACTAAGTAATCAGGGATCTTTGCCTCCGGATCATTAACAAGTTGGAATATGTCCAGGAAGGTAAAGCAAAGCAGTTCACCAAGCCATAAATCCTTCCAAAATCGGGTTTCATCTCCCCTTCCGGCCCTAAATTGGACCAGTGTTTTGAATTCCTCCCGGGTTGAGTAGATCGACCGCCACGCTCCCAACCCTTTCCCCGTGCAGAATCACCACACTCCCAATCCCCAGATCCTCTCCCATATTTATCCCTAATAACGTTGTGCCACAATGCGTCTTTTTCAACCTCGAACCTCCATAACCATTTACCCATGAGTACTTTATTTCATAATCGTAAGCAGCCAATACCTATTCCGTCATGTCTCTTCGATTTGCAGACGGTGCTCCATTTTAGAAGGTGCCTCAATCTTTTCTTTCCCTCTTCTCTACCCTCCCATAAGAAATCATGATGTAATTTTTCGATGCGTGACGCAACTTTAGCCGGGATTTTGAACATGGACATGAAGTAAACCGGCATTATCGACAAAGCCGCCTTAATTAATGTTATTCGCCCGCCAAAAGGTAAATACCTCTTCTTCCATGTCGCAAGCTTACTTTCGATTCGCTCAACAACCATGTCCCAAAGAGCCATTTTAGGCACCCCGATACCAAGCGGAAGGCCAAGATATTTGATCGGTAGAGATTGCACGAAGCACCCCAGCTTGTCAGCATGTAGCTTCACCATATCCGGGTGTAAATTGATACCAGTGATTGTACTTTTAGAGAAATTAATTCTCAGACCAGAGGCCATCTCAAACCACCGGAACACTCTTTTCAGGTTTCGGATCTCCCGAAGCCCGCAAATTGTAGATGGGAAATAGGTTGTGAGGTTCTGCTAGGACGGAGGCCAGAGAAAAAACCAGATGATTCAGCCTTGGAAATAAGAAGGCTCAGAGCTTCAACAATCGTGACAAATAGATATGGGGATAGTGGGTCACCCTACCTCAGTCCCTGACTACTTGAGAAAAAACCAGCAGGTGAGCGGTTGATTAAGATAGAGAAAGATGCTGTTGAAATGCATGACATAGCTTATTGGTTGAAACAATATGAATAAGCGAGAGTTATATAATTACAGTGGATAGGATTGTAGTATATTATTTTTCTAATAAACTAAAAGGAAAGATCGGGGAGGAAGGACATAGCTTATTGGTTGCAACAATATGAATAAGTGAGAGTTATAAAATTACAGTGGATAGAATTGTAGTATATTATTTTTCTAATAAACTAAAAGGAAAGATCGGGGAGGAAGGACATAGCTTATTGGTTGCAACAACATGAATAAGTGAGTTATATAATTACAGAGGATAGGATTATAGTATATTATTTTTCTAATAAAATAACGATGATTAGTGATTAGTGGTTAAATTAACTACTAACTTGAAAGCGAAAATATGGTCCTAAAACTTGGTCTTAAACATAGATGCATGCATATTTATTGATGTTAAGGAAGCTCATACATACCTGGGACAGAGATTGTCTTTTTGGACTACACCCCTTCCTATCATCACCCAATTGGATATAAAATCCATAAGGACCGTTCTTCAAATAAATCTATGATAAACAGAGAGAGACACTCATTATTACAGATTCACAAACAGATCTAGCAGTTAATGACATTACAATTTCTTAAAGATACCATGTATGTCATAATAAAGACAAAACAACCAAACCTTTTCTTTAGAATCTGGATTAAGACCAAGTAATTTCGGCTCAAAGGATCTGTCTGGTTTTTCAGGAGTATCATCGTCATCATCTTCACTAAATATCATCTGGGCAATATGTCTACATCCGCCATACAAATAATCAGATAATTACAGAAGGGGGAAAAGTAAATATTCAATCACAAAGATCACACATTATCATTGGCAAGCAATTAGGTAAATCAAATAAATTCCATTTGAAACTACTAACAATAGGGGCATACGAGTCCCAGACTCTGGAGAATACTAGCTCATATTTGTTGTATTCTATGCATAGGGAGAGTTTAGTCATTGTACACATCCAAAAGGACGGATTAGTCACCATGTAAACTCTTGATCTCTTTTTTTTGGATTTTTTGGCCTAATTTGATGCAGCAATTCAAAGAAATATATGATTTTGGTGGCTTGTTTCTTGACTTATTCCATCTAAGTTGTGAAACGAAGATCTTATCTCGGAACGTGAGGGGGTTGGGATCACTAGAGATTAGAGAAGATAACCCAGGTGAAGCAGTTGGTGCTAAAACACAAACCAGATCTCTTATGTATTCGAGAAACAAAGAAGGATAACATGAATCGGGCAGTGTTAAAGGAGTTGGCGGACGATCGAGCGGGGATTTTATGACTATTGATGTAGTCAGGTTAGCTGGAGAGGTCCTTGTTACTTGGGATTCGAAGATATTTGCTTTGGTAGATAGCTCCTATGTCACAAATATCTCCGATATTTTCAATTTATAGCGTTTTTATCGCGACATTTTGATAAAATGACAAAATCCAGAAATAATCCCGAGATTTTAAAAATATGGTGATATTTTCATTTTTATCATAAAATATCACGATAATATCCTGATATTATCCTGATATTTTTACGATACTTATATTTTATATTTTTTCTTAAAATTTATATATTTATATATTTCTTAAATAATTTCATTATTATCGTTTTTTCCCGATATAAACCCGAAAAAAATAATTTTTTAAAATATATCCCGAGACTTTCCCTTGCCGAGAAAATCCCGAGAATGATGTTTGTGACATAGGATAGCTCCAAGGGAAGGTTCTCATTATTCACTGTGGTTAATTAGACACACAACCAATCTCTTCGGACATTCACGGTAGCATATGGGTAAGTTTTGAGAGCGGACTGAAGGTTTTTTTGGGAGGAGCTGGATGAAGTGAGAGGTAAGTGGTCTAATCCGTGGTGCAAAAGGGGTCATTTCAATGAAATTGGAAGGGGGAAGGAGAGGGTGGTGATGCAGGTGCATCCGTTGAGATGCCACAGGATGATGCAGGTGCATCCGTTGAGATGCCCAAATCGACAATCCAACGGATTAGAGCGAAGATCGAAGCAACAAGATTGCTGAAGAGTACCTTCAAAAGACCAATCATCCTAAGGCTGTTAGGAGAACGGAGAGGATACGAACTCAATGGACCAAGATGAATCTTTGAGTGGACAATGGAGATTGACTTTCCTTTAAGAGGTAGGAGTTGAGTAATTTTTTAGGGAATGGTAAGTAAAAGAAATATTAGCAGTAGAAGAATAAGCTTGGAAACGAGGCCTTAAAGAATGGAAACTACTTTCCCACTTTCCGTTTTGGTGGGCTTTGAAAATAGCAAAGATGGTCTCACGTGAATGCCTTCTCTACATGCCTTTTTGTTTTGTGGAATCTTTTGGAAATATTTCTATGGTCATAGGACGACCAAGAGGGAGGAAGGAAGGCTTTTTTTTTTTTTTTTCTGATTTCTTTTTATAGAAGTATCCAGAATGCCTCATTTCTATTAGAATTTCTTCTTATTTTATCTTTGTTTCTGTAATTAGAATAGGGGAATTCCAACTCTTTAAATACATCATTAATGAATGAGAAGAGAATTCATCTTGGCTAAATCGTATGTGTGTGCTGCTCTGTTGAGTGGGTTTTCTCCTTGCTTGTGAGCGAAGTAGCAGATCCCATTGTTTTGGGTTGAACCTGCAACTCCTCTTTTGTTTTTTTCCGGCGTGTCGAAGTGCAAGCCTCACCACCATTGAAGCAGCCGTTTCTGCTTCATCTCCTCCTCCAAACCATCATCTAAAACTACCCAAGCCCTCTTTACTTGTTACCCAATTAACACCCCATACCATCTTCCTTGTATTACAGCCCATAAAACCCATAAAACCTCCCCTGTTTCAAGCCTAAGCCAATCCCTAGAGACCACCGTTAGAGCCAACAGCAGCCCCATCACCGTGAACCACAGTACTCCTTCAAATCATCATTCCCATCCAACCAATTATACCCAACCTTTGCATAAGCCCCTACTTAGCCTTGTGTAGAGTAGACTCTTAAACCCAGCCATCTTCTTCCCTCTAAACTATCAGCCCATTAGAAGCCCAAAATCTTAATCATTTAATAATCCCAATTGAGTATAAAAGCTTCTGCTAATCCACTCCCTACATTAGGTGGCGTTCTCAAGAATTACTCGCTAGCTTTCTCATAATTCATCAGCATAATATTCGGGCAAGAAACTCAAGTCAAAGTAGGATTGATTGATTTCTTATATCTCGGCAATGGCTTGAGGCCCTGTCGGATGTCAGTCAGATGGCATTGCCCCACTCTATATCTGATCATTGCCCTATCCTCCTGGTTCCGATGTTTGAGTCGTGTGGTCATTCCTTTCAGATTTGAATTGGCTAGGCTGGAGGAACCCAAAATGGAGGAGAGGCTAGGAGAATGGTGGAATGAATTCTCCTGCTCGGGTCCAGTGGATGTTGTCATTGGAAACAAACTTCGCTACATGAAGAATAAATTCAAGGAATGAAATCAAGATAAACAGAAAAAGGTGAGGGACAGGAAGGAATGATTGATAGTTAGAGATAAGGAAATAGGTAAGACCAATGAGGAGGGTCGAGCTAGTATGGTGGAGGTTGAAGAGATGGGAGTTTTGACAGAAGAGCATATGCGCCTGGTTGTTCAAGAAGAGATAGCATGGAAACAAAGATCTAGAGTAAATGGCTAACGAAGGGGGACAAAAATGCAGCATGAAATAAAAAATACTGCATACTTCCATGGAATAGCTAGTGCGAGAAAGGGAAATCGCATCATTGCTCTCCAGGTTGAAGGTGGCTTGTCGGAGGATAAAGAAAAGATACTGAAGGGAGCTTCCCACCCAACTAGGAAGCTTCCTATCAATAAGTGTGTGACAACCCATGCCATCAGTTGTTTAAACCACTATGGATGTTTGTCCTGCTTATGACATGGTTTTTTAGTGTGAATTGATGCTTATTCTAGCATTTGGTGAAGTTTTATCTTAAATTTCCATAATTTGCAATTTTATAGGTTTTCCACCAAAATCTACGATTGAAATTGACATGTTTTCATTTTTGTGGTGACAAACATGCATACTGAAAACGGCATTTAAAACATTGTATAGATGGAAACATTATATAAACCCATTCCTCTCCTTAACTTTCATCAAGCAAACAATAAGTCTCTGAAATAAAATCATAATAAAATACCCCCCACATGTTATCCACTGCATAAGAGATGTCGTCGTAAACAGTTGGGGTGAAGGTATTTCAAACTCACTTGCACTTCGGATGTTGATCACAACCGATAAAATAGCCTGCTCCAAACCTACTAACTTTGAAGATCAAAGTGCCTTCCAAACAACTGCATAGAATTTAAAGCGAACATGATAACAAGAATGGAGAGTTTCACAAGAGGAAAGATGTAGCTGAAAGTGCCTTTATATGACAATGCATATACCACTCATAAATTATATGCGTTTAGGCCAAGACTTGTGAGAAGATGTACAGCAGAATGTGGTAGAATCAACTTGCTAGTCGCTAGTAATAAACATGAAAATAATAGAGTAACTAGCTATGGATCCAAATATGCTGCCATAGAAACCAAAAATGATATGAATACACTCAACGAAATGTACAACCAATTTATATTATTGTCAATTCCATCATGTCAGATCACCAAGAAAATCTAAATACTAACATTTACGTTGGCTTCAACAAGGTAGGAACTTATAAAAGGTTGAACCTTAAAGCGCAACATTCATATCTGAATTTGTGCTAGTTTATTTGTTTATGTAGTCATGTTTGCTGATATTAGAACTAATTTTTAAAATAGTAAAAAACAGGAAGAGAACAATTCATGCTGTTGTATTCTTGTATAATGTATTGATAACGTTAGAACTAATTTTTGTTCTCCTATTAAAATTAAAAAAATTATCCAAATCATGGCATGTGCAGATTTAGCCATGCTAAAAAAAAAGGGTGGCCCAGTGCACGAGGCTCCCGCCATGCGGGGTCTGGGGAGGGCTAGATGTACGTAGCCTTACCCCTGCTTTGCAGAGAGGCTGTTTCCGTGACGAATCGGTGACCACCAGGTCACAATGGAGCAACCTTACCGTTGTGCCAAGGCTCGCCCTCTAGATTTAGCCATGCTCTGATATATAAAATTTATGTTGTATTTTCTCGCTATTTGCTATTTTTTTAATTTTAATAAAATATTAAAAAAATAAAAAAGAAAAATATCTTTTTTAATGGCCGAAAAAATATCTTCTTATGCCATTTAGTGTATTATGTGGTATATTATTCTAGTATGTGTTACAAAATCATATTTGTATGAATTAAATGTAAAATGTGGTGTGTATGTATTATGCGTATGAATATTTAAATGAAGTCCATTTCCGTCGCAACCGAAATGCATACTGGAACTGAAATCTGAAACCTTCGTCAGGTATTTTCTTGCATTTTACGTTATGTGTAAGGTAGATTAGTAATTTTTATATTTTGTTATACTAAACCCAAAGAGTTACAACTGTAATCTAGAAGTATTATTTTGGAACACCGGTTACCGTGGCATGTGCAAAATTATGATGGTTAAATAATTGGTTCTAGGGTTTAAGATCTGTAATTCACCAAGCTCACCACCTAGAATTTGAAAAAAATTGATTATGATTTCAATTAGGGTAGGATTCTGTATCATATTCAAAACTCAACTACTCACCTTTGCTGACTTGTGGGCCTGCTCATGAATTTAGCTTGCATCATCGGGCCTTAACTCAATGAAGTATAAATACAACATCTTCATCCCAAGTAGATTTTTTTAACAAATAAAAGATAGTTTTACAAATCAAATGGAAGAAGGTACTTAGTTATGAATTCCGTTTCGTTCGTCGTTTCATTTTGGCCAGTGGA
Organism: Tasmannia lanceolata; assembly: GCF_043159265.1. Taxonomy (NCBI): domain Eukaryota; kingdom Viridiplantae; phylum Streptophyta; class Magnoliopsida; order Canellales; family Winteraceae; genus Tasmannia; species Tasmannia lanceolata. The sequence goes on along the minus strand of NW_027518695.1, from coordinate 1,722,377 downwards.
ACAGAATGCTTCGGCGTTTTGACCATTTCAGAAAAGACGCTATGACAGAAATTTTTTTAATAGTTAAAAAAATATAAAACGTGTTAATTAAGAATAATCAATCGTGCAATCGTTCATCATACATCTACATAAGTGGTAATTGGGGCCAGTGATCTCGTGGGTCAATCACTGGTTTCCAGTCAACCCATCATCTTCCACTATGAGAAAACAAAATTACAAGGATTACAATGGATTCACCCAAACCCACAACCCTTCCCCTTGCTTCTCAACCAAGACCGTACACCGAGAGTAACCTGAGAAAAACCCAAGAGAAAATTCGAGAAGAAAACCAAATTCTCTCTCTCTCTCTCTCTCTCTCTCTCTCTCTCTCTCTCTCTCTCTCTCTCTCCCACAACTCTTGCCGCAACCCACAAGAGCCCCAACCCCTCTCTCGTATAGGTTCTTTGAGAAAACCTAAAAGAGGTTGTTTCCAATTTGGTTTCCAACTACAATTAAGAAATCCAATGGGAAACAAGGCAACTTTCCCAACAATAATAAGAAGGGAGATGATAAATTCGCACCCCCTGTAGGATCATTCGCACCCCTTATAACGTGAATTGCGTCATACTTTTAATGCTTTTTGACGTCGAATCATGGTACAAGGGGTGTGAATCATTCTACAAGGGGCGCGAATATATCATCACCCTAATAAGAATAACAACAACAACAACAATAATAATAATAATAATAAAAAATTGAGTCCAACCAAAAAGAACATCTAACAAGATATGTACCTTGGGCATGTCCTACTTTTATCAGGAAGGGAAGAAAACAAAAAGTCCCCAAACGTCTCTCCCAACATCTTCTCTACCTACAATTAGGATAGAATTAAAGAGGGTTCAGATGATGAAAAATTTTCACCTCAAAATGAACCAAAAACTTAATCGAATCAATAAAGCCCAATTCATACCTGCCGGATATCGACTTTACCTGCACGATCACAATATGTGCTAAATCGTGCCCAGTAATCTTTCAAGAGTCCCTTCCATTTGGTCGTTCCAACAGAAACGTTATCTAGCTGGTGACAAGGTAAACATAAAGATATCACACAAACTATAATAACATCAAATCATTGGAAATTAAGTCCTCAATGGTAAGAAGCAAGGAAGGTGAAGGAAATATGAACATTTTTGACATATTTCATTAGCACACTTTATTAAAAATATGTGACATGAAGCATTAAAGCAAATAGAAATAGAAACACTAAATCAAATTGCCGGGTAACAACTAGCAACACCAAAAAAAAGCAGCAAGCAGACTAAAAGGACGTCAAATATGCCATGAGAAACATCACATCTAACATACAAATTTCAAATCTTCGTCAACATGTGGTCTACAAATTCCAATGCCTTAACAGCACAAATAAACAAGGTTCAAGAGATTGACAACCCTCACAACCAACAAATCTGCAATGAGGATTACCTGGAGCACAAGAAAATGAAAACAACACCCCTCACAATCAACAAATCTCTAATTAGAATGACCTGGAGCACAAGAAAATGAAAAGGTACAATATTCAACATGGAAACTATTGACGCCATCCAAAATGAACCCTAGATAGATGTGTTCCTCCAATCAAATAGGGATGAAAATGAACGGCCTGAAACAGGCATGATAGATCTCCCATGCAAACAGTTACACCCCCTCTTTCAGAAATGAATATAAAGCAACAACTCTTGCAACCCCAAAAAGTCTTTGGAGCTATTCAACCATAAAGCCACATCTCAATATCTGATTAAAAGAAGCCATAGATCCTACTGGTGAGCCTACAAGAAACACACCTTTTTTTTCTATCCAAGGAAAGACACCAATATCCAACATGCATGAAGCTTTAATGAAAACTATACGTCTACCAGAGGACTTCAATTCTCCAGTGAACACTTCAACGACGACGAGGCAATTAACAGGTCACAGGAAAGCAAGCCATCTTCCCCTAAAGTTAATGGAAAACATGTCATGGAGGAGCTCAGCCCTCTTCCTCTTATGTCAGCTTAGCCTCTACAAGAGAGAGGCCTTATGAAAACTCTAGGATAGCCAAAAATGGGAGGCCTAGACCCTTAACTCCTTTGAGGACAGCCTTTGGTGAGCCTTGGAGAAGAAAATAAAAAAGAAAGGAAGAAGGATGAAAATAACATAAATAAAACAATTGACGTAAGTTACCATTCAAAAAAAAAAAAAAAATTTGACTTAAGCAATTTACTTGCAGTTCATTTCCCAAAAAAAAGCACTTTACTAGCAGTTGAACCCCTCTTGTTCTTCATTTCCTTCTCGTCTCCTGTTTAGGATAATTGAGATATCTTTGCCGTTTGCGCTAATCTCAGGTTAGTTGGAGGTCCTCTTCTATATTATGACCTGTTGCTGCCAGGGAAGCCCTACCTCCTTATATAGGCGGTGTGGAGTTTATCAAAAATGTGGTGAACTGAAACATGCCCTTGGAGCCTTCAATGGTTCCATGTGTATAAATAGGCTTCTTTGGAGAGTTGGAGGGCAAATGGCAGTGTGGTTGCTAGCTTGACTCAACATAATACCTTTTTCGGGTTCTAGGAGTGCCAGCTAGGCAAATAATCGTTAGAAACGCTAGTTTGGCGGGAAAATGGTTAGCATGTGATGGGGAAATGCTTGGCGTGCATATGGAGCATACCGTGGTCGAACACTGTGGATGGCCACCAAGTGCTCACCACATGTTTTGCCTGATCATCTCATTTCCACTGTAGTCATGTAGTCGATCACTTTGGCTGGAGTGAGGCGCGAGCAGATGGACCCACCAATACTAATAATTGCAATCTCTCACTAGGGCCTTGGGTCAATCACAATCTCTTATAGTGGACCGTTTTTGTTGCGCTTTGCTGCACCAAAAGATGAGTCCAGTGAGAAGTGTTCACTATGATTATCCATTGTAATCTGTCGTATGAACAAATAGGGCCCACCAATGGGCATTCACCATAGGCCCTCATCATACATGCAGATCTCTTTTTTTGAGTGGTAACAGAAATTTCATTATAAAGAAAAAAGATACAAATCATAAATAACCAAGGACGATTTGTCCGGGCATATCAAAACACTGAGAAAACTGGTAGGTTTGGGAGAACCGCTTTTATTAGTATTATTTGTCCTCCAAAGGATAGATGTCCTTTATTCCATGATGATAGCTTCTTTTCAACTCTTTCAATAACCAGGTCCCATAATGAAGGTGATGAAATTCACACTCCCAACGCCGATCATAGTGCATGTGCATATTGCCAAGTGGATTTCATTATTCACCACATAAGTGTATTTTTTGTGCGTGCTTGTACCTTTGTCTTGAAAGCACACAGGCAAAATTTAAAGAGCCAAGCACTTTCTACTTCTCATACATACAAACAATGGGAAGGTGAGAAACCAATCAATCTTCATTACAATAATCTCCCTGAGTTATAAATGATTATATGTTTGTAATCAATATATCCTTTTTCTTTAGGAGAGTAAGCTAAGCTAGGATTGCACTTCCAACCTCAAGGTTGAGGCAAAAACCACTGCCTGATTGCAATATAGGCTCAACCCCTTTGATAAACCCCAGAACAAAATACAGATCGAAAATGATATAACAACCTCTAATCCTTCACCTCAAACTGATCCAAAAGAGCCATGATTGAAACATGGGATAGATTGATGTACTTGAAACTTCTTCCATATGAAACGATAGTCAACCTCCACATGTTTTTAATGCTCGTGGAGGAATGGAGTGGACACACTGGTGATCACACTAGTTAAATCAGCATATAAGGGGAAAGAGAAGAGAGTTGAATCCTGTGAACACAGAGGATTGTAAGCATGGTTTTAAATTTTCACCAAAACAGACACGAAACGACTGAAATGTTTCCGTTTCCATCCCAACCGAAACCAAAACCAAAACCACCAAAATGCATAATCAAAAGTAGTAAGTGTAATAGTGGTACACTATATCAGTTTGTATCAAATAATTATATTTATATGGATTGCATGTGAAATGTGATGCATGTATTATGTATAAATCTTTATATGAATTACATGTGGAATTTGGTATGTAGTTTGTAAGAAGACATTGAACAAACTATCACATTGAATGGGGTGGTCACGGCGCTAAATTTGATTTCGGTTGGATTCAAAACATGTCCTGTTCCTTACTCTTCCACGAGAGTTGGGAACATCCAAGAAACAAGCCAAGTCCCATGGTAGACAGTTACATTTCTCTCCATCTAACCAGTTGAAGTCAAAGTACAGAATGACCACTTCTGGTGAAGTCAACAAGTATAGGAGTCCCTACAGGAGGAAAACTAGATAATACTTGTAAACAACATGCATGTGAAAAAGGGAGGGGGGAAGCGAGTTGCTACCATCCATTGCTAACCCTTATTAAGCATTTCATTTTTCACCGAGTCCATCCAAGTGCAAAGAAAACAAGAAAAGCATAGAATACGCTGAAGCACTTACAGCAGCTAACTGTGCAAAATTCAAAACTCACAGAAATGGGAAAAAACAGCATTAAAATTACAAATGAAGACTCTGTCAAAATTCAGGTTTGATTGCAATACCATATAACATGAACATAATATGAACTAATCAAGAAATTACCTCACTCTCCATATCAGCTGTGAAACTATAATCTGTCACCTCAGAGAAATGGTGAGAGAGAAATGCTGACAGCTGGTATCACACATAAAAAAGAAACCAGTCAAAAGAGGTTCCAGCAAGGCCAGCAAGATGGTTAGTAGACCAGCAACTATCAATTTATAGAGCAAAAAATATGCTCAAAATTGCTAGCATTGGACTTCCAGAAGGAGAGAAGGAAGAATGATTGACTAGCATCTTTCCAAAAAAAAAAAGGATAATAGACTACGAATCAAGGGAGAAAAGCAAGAATGACCAAAGGATTTGGCATGACCAAAATGATACATCCATTGTTTTGAAAATCATATGATTTAGGATTCAAACCAAATCTCAAGGATTATGATTTGAATCTAAATGTGTATAAATCGTACGACTCATGTGATTTATCCTAATTAAGTTTTGTTAAAAGAAAATAGGAAATTTTTTTTTGAAAGGCCCCCTTTCCCTTCTGTATTAAAAGAAGCCTTCGAAAGTCCCCTTGTGAGAAGAAAGAAGAAAAAAGAGGAGTTAAAACGAATCGAACCAATTTGATCCAATCAAGCACAATACATGGGCTCGAGGGCATTACTTACATCGAAGAGGAAGACGACTATAATGATGACAACATCGACTATAATGAATCTTATGATTTACGATCCGATACAATTCGACCCCTATTATGATATACGATTCAATTCCGATTTTCAAAACATTGGATATATGTACACCACGGATACTGAAAACAAGCAAGTAGCAATCAAATCAAACATATAAAAAGCAAGTAAAAGCGCTCAATAGGCAAGGATGAAGGAGAAGCCATCTAGTAACAGGGGGTAACAGGGGTCAAGTCGTGTTGTGCTTGACTGACACATGCACCTGAAAGAACTAAAATAACAAAAAAAAAAACATATATAGCAAGGAAGTTCTTCAAAATTGTAAACTGTCAAAATCCTCAAAGTTAGGGACAGGTGGGAAACAAATTGATAAAAGCCAAAGCCATCAGCTAAAATCAATAAAGAACATGCATGGATTCAAATTTTCATCGACATGCATTTCTCATCTAAATAGATACATTTTAGTTTGAAATGGGAGGTTGACCAGCTTTTGACCCAAGTATGGGCAACCCAATGTCCCAGAACTCCTAAAATAAAACTCTTACAGGTTTTGGACCAGTCAACTGACTCAAGTCTCAAGACAGTTTGAATGGATGTGTATTTCAAATTTCTTTTGAAACAAAGGAAAGATAAAGGAAATGATAAACCGAATTTGTTTTTCTTTTTCCTTTTTTTTTTCAATCCACAACAGAATCAGTACTAATGAAAATAAATGTACAGGAATAACGCTTGTCATTTTTTGAAACTTTCATGGCTTTGTCAAGTACTCAAGTCCCGTAGATAGTTAGATGCAAACAACAAGAAAGGTAAACGTGTTCCAAAACCAGGTGACACCAAATTGACTAATCTCAATTGAAACTTGAGAAAATTCGACACATCTTTCATTTAGTTATTAGGGCCTAACCAAGACTACAAAAAGCAAAAGCACAATGATTACCATCTCCACACTCCAATCAACTATAGGGAATATGAAAGATTCAAACCACCCATAAGGCCACAATCTCTTAGTAAGGGTATCCATTATATATTTATTCTAAATATTAGACTTTCCAGTACTCCAAATGGTAGAACCATGCCATAGATAGCAAGAACAGGCATGAAATCTTATTGCCAGAGAAAATTTTACAAAACTAGCAAAGACAATAAAAAAAATCAACTCACACCTAAAGAACAGATGAAACCATAACATAAATAATGAGAAAGAATCTCCCTCAGAAAGTACAAGCAACAAAGCCACAACATACCATACGCCCCCGGAATTCTGGATACAATACTCGACTTTTAATTGCCACGTACTTTCTATCCTGGATGTACAAGAAATTCACACGTTTTAAAATTTCGACATCAGTAAAATATTGAAAATATCAACCAATCCATAAGCTTCCAACAATATAATTGACTGCAACAGGCATGTCATACTAGCAACATTCATCCGGTAAGACCAGTTAATATTAGATCATCTTATGTTTTTATAAAAGAACTTATGATAGATATTTAAATCAAACCATTACTCAGAAGTTATTAAATAGAAAATTGTCGCATTCCAAGTAACAAAAGAGAATAATCACAAGTTTTAGTTGACCTAACAAACAGAAATATCTTTCATCCAAGTTTTAACTTTAATCATTTCTTTTTTATCACAAGCATTCAATATAAACTCTGTGTTTCTTGGTCTCTATTCAGCACAAAGCCATTTATTCAACACATTGAATAGTCAGCGCATACTATCATCTCTGATCTGCTCCTTGTTGTAACCTTCTGATAATATATTGGTATTGACATAGTAGGTGACATTCTATACCCATCATTAAAAGCATCAAGAGCATACCAATCTTTGGTATTGACGGGCTCTTATATAGAAGCAAACTGAACATAGAGGAAAAAGCAGTTGACACAATCAAAACAACCAGATGAACCCCTCCTATAGTTGGGAAGTTCAGCATGAAGATGCATTACATGAGCCTCAGGCTATGCAGTCCAAAGTGCCCTTCCGATGAACATATCAATAACTTCAGTTGGATAAAGACTCGAATTGATCCATGCCATACTAATTGATCCTTAGCAGCACAGGCATCAGAATCTGGATTTTTAACCTAAGATGTCTTCTTTCCCTCCCCATCAATCTTTTGACTACATTCAGGCCGTGACGTATAAAGGTCGTTTACTTGACAAAATTTTGTACTGTTTACACTGATGTAATCCAACCATCATTTTCTTTTGGGGCCTTTCTTGGGGCTCCATGGTGCGGTTATTGTAATTCTTTATATCTATTGGCTTTAATAAAATAGCATTAACCAGTTTTTTGTTTTAAAAGAAAAAGATTACTCGACAAAATTCTGTGCTGATTACACTGATGTAATCCAACCATCATTTCTTTTGGGGGCTTTCTTGTGGCTTCATGGTGCCGTTATTGTACTTCTCTATATCTATTGGCATTAATAAAATAGCATTAACCAGTTTTTTGTTTTAAAAGAAAAAGACATCAATGAGCCATCAAGATTACCCAAGATGACCCAAAATGCCTTCAACACGAGCAACGGTCGAATCTGACCTTTTTGTCATGGGAGAATTTAATGGTAACAATTTGTTAAAGAAGGAAAAAGGTGCACTAGAAGAAGGAAAAAGTGAAGTTGATGCATAGGAAACAACTATCATAGAAATAAAAACAAGAGAGAGAAGAAGATGGTGTTTAGGGTAAAAAGGAGGAAAAAGAATGAAAGATCAGAGCATTTGTACAGCCAAAAGGGAGAACTTGAACTGAGGGGAATGAAAAGAAGTGTGGAAAATTGCAAGGTTAGAAAGAATGTGGTCGAAGGATGAGATTTTGGTGAGACATAAAAAGAATTTGCTAAAGGGAAATGATAAATGCGCCCCTTTTCATCACTAGGGACACCCAGCAGCAGTGTATCAATGACTGCAGAGGGTCTGATGTACTTCACATCAGAAGGATTTAGTGGAGCTGATTGCCACGTACACTGCTGCTGGGTGTCCCAAGTGATGAAAAGGGGCGCATTTATCATTTCCCTTGCTAAAATGAGCCTATTTTGTGGCATATGCTAAACTGAGCCTGACTTAAGTGAATGTAAGCACACTTCAAGGTAATGAGTGCTAAAATGCACTTAACCTAAGGGAGATACAGGTTTGAGAGAAAATAAAGAAGTTTGAGTGCACATTAGGAGAATATGAGACATCTTTCAGAAGGACTTGCTAGCATGCACCTAGTTTAAGTGAGGTGCAAGTTGCAAAGAAAAAGGATGAAATTCCATTGCAATTAATTAAAAGGAGGTAAAACAAATGGTAGCTGCACGGAGCTAGGGTTCTAAGAAGAGAAGAAAGAGAAAGAAGACAAAAAAAACATTAGGGTCCTCGTGGTAATGAAAGAAGGATAAAGGAGCAGGATAAGGACAATTGAATGAAAACAAAGAAATGAAATTTTCAAAGAGTGGAAAAAAAAGATATTTGAGAAAATAAGGAAAACGAAAAGGAACATGAGAGGATGAATACAAACCTAAAAAGTGAAGAAGAGACTAGGTTAGATTCCATTGCCTTCTATGAACGTTGGATCCATAACATGAAAGAAAGGAAAAAAGAAGCAAAAGGAGGAGAAAGTTACTTGATCTATTCTATTCAATGATCTAACCTAGTGGTGAAACTTAGTTAATGCACATACACGGAACTTATTATGAAATTATTATGCCTGGTTACTCGAAAAAAGTAATGAATAGTAATATTTCTAAAAGATAGCCTCAAGGGCAATGAACCTTCGTGCAAGGTCTGTGAGTTGATCAAAGTAAACTCGGATCATACTACCTGTGATAGTAGCCATGCTGACCCCTCTAGAGGCACTGACAACTGAATTTGATGATGAGATGAACCACGGTAAGTAGCAAGTGCATCAAGTCCCCCATGTAGCTCCTAAGAAAATCTCTCGTATGATATTTGTCCTGGCAGTAGATATGCTTAAGCTTTTCCTTCAACTTTCGTCTTTTCTCTCTGCCAAGATCACATCCAAGATACCCCACTCTAGACATTAAGACAGAAATCACTAGGGGCATAGGGGCACTATGGAGGTCATCATTGCTCATGTTCTTCTCCCTGAAAAATAGCTCGGATATATTTGTATTACATGTTCAACCCGGCTAACAGCTCGGAGGTGCAACATTCAAGTTTCCTCCAATGAACCTCAGCATCCCTAGACAATTGGGAACCACGGACTGAGTTAGAGTTTACAATTACGATCCCTATTATTTGTTGAGGGTAAAGCTCATTGCAATGTCCTGTATACCCTTTGCAGTCTCCACAAAGTGTAATGGAATACTAGTATGGGGTTCCATAGAGTTAAACAGCCAAGGCAACACAAGACTTCTTCCCTCCTAGAGTTGAACTGTCGAATCAAAATTTTAACCACGCTAGTTCTAGAATGAATATTTCTCAGGTGGCATTCAATCCCATAATCAAGACATCCAATAGTACCACGGGTGTTATTTCCTGCATCAAAATAAGGCGTCTCACATGTGCGAAAATGCTGAGAGAAAGCATATGTCGCAAGAAAAAATATAGTATCTAATATTCAGTCGAAGTAAATAGAAAATTTATCACCGACATCTACACACATGCCAAATTTTAGAGGTACCTGTAACACTTTCATAATGGTTGCATAAGTAGAAGGTCTTCCAATCCCAAGTTCTTCCATCTTTTTCACCTTTGGCATGTGAAAAGATGCAAGGCATCAATAGCTTGAAGAGCATTACTATCTAGAAAATTGACAGGATTGCATATAATAAACATGAAAAAAGCAACTTACCAATGCTCCCTCAGAATATCGAGGAGGAGGTTGTGTATGGTGCTGTTTGACGTCCACCTTACCAAATCTTACTTGATCTCCTGACTAAAAAACAATTCCACATAAGGTAGGACCATCCCTTAAGAAATAAGTCAATCATAAAGGAGCCAACTATCATCATCATCAGGAAAAAGAACCACTTCACCAACAAAAATGAAAAGATGCTGTGATAAAAATTTGGTGAAATAAAAAAAATAGGAATAATATAACAGCGACCATGAAAGCCAAATTTCTCGAGCAGACACACAATGTTCTGACATAATGCAACAAGTAATAATAGATTGCACACTCAGCATAAAAAATGGAAGACAGATATATTTGGTAGAATACATGAGATAAGCTACCTGCAGAGTACAAAGAACATTGAAAGCTTCATTACGAGAATTTCCTTTATTATCATCATGTCCAATAGCATCTGCTTCTCCGTCCTGGAAAGAATGTAGAACCGAAGCTTTGTGGAACCCTTCCAAAAAATATGTAAGAGACTCCAAACTAATATACAAATTCCTATTGCACAGCTCATTTTGACATCAAACAATCTATGGTGAAAATATGTGTGCAAAGAAGACTATTACACCCTTAGCCAATTTAATTCTGTCCATTTCGGAAAAAAAAAAACAATTTAATTCTGTATGCTCATACAAAAGCATGAGTACATTTCATTCAAGAAGACCAACAGATGGGGCCAATGAAAGAATGCCATTTTTCTGCCATTGTAGATTCCTATTTAATTAGTTGTTTCATTAAGACTAATGAAAATGATCACGAATTATTATTTACATTAAAATTAAGATCAGCAGAAACATTCTACAAATTATTCCAGAAACATAGCAAAAAACTGTGGCAGATTCAATCAGGAAGACTGCATCAAATTATAGACCAAATGGAACCAAAACAAGTCATTCCTAGACTAAAAACCATCTGACAGGAAATAAATATCTAGGCTGATATTTTTAGAAGATCTCAGAGAAAACATATAAATAAAACCGGAAATGATAGGAGTACTGTTTTGATATTAGCTCCCTTCTGGCACTTATCTGATTGCATGTTGACAGCATTTTGGGAATTGTAAGAGCCAATCAGAAAGGTAAAAAATAAAGCGCCGGATATAACAAGGGGGTGCAGATATCTGCTCCCATATAAAATAAGTAAATAAATAAAAGGAACTTAAAAATATTAACTGATAAATGCATGCAATATGAAATCTTGGTAAATTGTAATGATAATAAAAGAATCTAGAGAAATCTCAAATAAAATGCCATTTTCTGAAAGAAGAAAAAAAAACATGAGAATTGTTTTTTAAAAGTATAACACAAATATCAAGATCTGGGCGATATTTGTGTGTTTGTGTGTGCACATTATAAGAATACATGAAATGGACCACTAGATCGGTGTAATCAATTGAAATTCAAAAGGACAAAAAAAAGTTCATCAAAAATCTTAAGGGAAGAGGCAATGGATCATCTCTTGATTCATTGCCGGGCCGCTAGAGAAGTTTGGAGTGGTCCCTTGGGTAGATTTGGTATCTCTTGAGTGTTCCCGTTGCACCTTATTGAGGTGTTGGAAGGTTGGCAGATGGCTCCTTGGAGGAAAAAAAGGGAGAATTTTGTGGAATGTGTCATTATTAGAGGCTATATGGGTTTTATGGAAGGAAAGAAATGCTCGTGTCTTCAAGGGTGTGGCAAAAAGTGCCTCCTTCCTAGTGTTGAAGGAAATCGCCCTCACAATTTCTTGGGTAAGGTGATTCCTTGCTTTAAGTTTGTTTCAGCCTTTGATTTATGCTTCGTTTGGTTGCACAAAAGCTCGGCAGCCGTCGGAATTTGGTAAGGATTTGGCATGCCATTCCACGTTTGGTTGCCAAAATGCATTAGACTCCTTTCGATTCTCTTGGATGTCTTTCATTTAATAATTGCTTGTCTCTTTCTTGCCCCCTTCTTCCAAAAACAAAGAATCATGGTTTAATTTTCTAGGGAATGATGCTCTCTCTCTCTCTCTCTCTCTCTCTCTCTCTCTCTCTCTCTCTCTCTCTCTCTCTCCCCCCCTATATTGGTAATGACACCCCCTACTTTTTCTTCTACTCTCCGAGTATATGCCGCGCAACCAAACACTGTTACACAATTTTCCGAGGTAATTCTAGGCAAATTAAAATGCTTGTCTCCTCCCTTTGACTTCATATTCCACTACTCTCCGAGCCACCCCAAGCAACCAAACATAGCATTAGGGAATGGATGGCGGGAAGTATGTGTCTCCTCAGAAGCTCAGTCTTTGATTTTGCAGCCTTGGGAGCCGCCGGCCCAAGGCTTCCTGAAGTTCAATTTTGATGTGTCTAGTTTGGGTAACCCCGAGCCAGCCGGGATTGGGGGTGCTCTTAGAAATAATTCAGGTTTGGTTCAGTGGACTTTTGCAGGTCCCATTAGGGTTGCCGATTCGAATGAGGCGGAAGTCTGTGCTGTCCTCCAAGAGTTGAGACTCGTGGTGGAAGAAAACTTGGATATGGTAGTAATGGAAGGGCGCTCCCTTAATGTAATTCGATGGTTGAGGGGGTCTCATATTTGCCCCCGGCGATTTGCCTCTTTCTTTGATGAAATCCAAGACCTCGTCGGATCCTCGTCAATTCGCTATGATCACATACATTAGAAAATCCACCAATGGGGATGCGGATAAATTAGCTAGGCGGGGTCCTTTGTTGGAGGCTTTGGAGCAATATGATTCCTCCCCCCTTGATTTTGTCCATTCTCTTTTTGATATTTTCTTGTTTTTTATGTTATTCTTGTTTCTGCTTCTTTGCTTTGTTGTATTGGACCATCTCGGTCTTTCTATTAATGAAGCTTCCAACCATTCAAAAAAAAAAAAGAGGCATAGTAAAGGCCAAAAGTAAAAAATTTGATACTAGCACGAAAAAAGGCTAGAAAAGACCTTGAAAGGGTCTCCCCATGAGAACAAGTCTACATGAAAGCTGAAAACAACTATCAGAAGCATAGGGGCCATTAGTCTTAGGAACTGAAAAAAAAAATCTGAAATGTAGAAAGGGCAAACCTTATACACAGCTTGATATCCAAGAAACCCAACAATCGAAGCCGTTGACCGAAGAGCCATTGTCCCTTCACCATCCCCAATATCAACTTTAATCTAGTTTGGCCAGCAAAAAACTAAGTACTATCAGCATTAGACAACAAAAAAATTGTTAATAATATTGTCAACATTGTATAATCAATTCAGGCCTCTCACCATTTCCACACACAAAAAAAATCAATTCAGGCATCTTAGAAAAAAAATAAGGAGGCTACAAAGGCAAGGAAGAAAACAAATAGACATCGCTCACTTTTCCTTCTCTTAGTAAAGTTTGTTTTATTGTTTAAAATAAACTAATTCAAGCTTTGTAATACGGCACAAGAAATCAAAATATCCAATTATTACTAATAGGAAAAGTGAATCACAATTTCCTCTACAAAAAATGGTTTAATGGTTTAACCCCGTAATACTATTAATTACTAAACAAAAGTAACAACACCGCAACAAGAATGTAGAACCATCATTTGGCAGAAAAATAAAGGATACCAACCAAATCAATCACAGCAGCTTCCATCTGGGAAGCCATTGTTCGACACCATATAAGAGTGTACAGCTTGAGGGAATCTTCATCAAGTATTCCAACCAGCATTGCTGAAAGATAAAATAAAAATTTACCATATTTAGGAATAAGAAGCTATAGGTTTCTAATTGAAGGTAAAATAAAAATGTCCATCTTGCAATATAAAAGAATAAGTAGCTTAAATTTATAAAGTGTAACCCAGTATTGCATGCAAAATTACATGGCAATCTTCGTATATTGGTGGGTCGAATAGCTTCATGGGCCTCTTGGGCATTCTTCACTTTCTTAAAGAATTTAGTGCTCTTCGATGCAAAAGCCTGCCCATGCCTGTAAAATAGAGATAACTAATAGATTAAAATATAATCAGAATAAACCAAAACAAACCATAAGCCTCTACAAAGTACAAACTAACTACTTGAGGATATCTAAACAAGCAATTACTCCGACAGTTCAACCATTTCTAAGTACGAAACGTCGAAACCTGCTTAGTACATGTAAATAAAACATAGAATCTAATGATAAAGATAGGATTGAATGGCTTAGATATACTGGAAAAGGTAATGTAACTGAGATCGTCACACAGGACGCAGGAAAATGATTGACACAACTTTAGGTATCATAATTCTAAACCAGCCAAGTTCATGTGCTTTTGGCTGCAATGCATATAATCATTGGAAATTGGAGTCATGACTTCCGTACAACAACGTCCAACTAAAAAACAAGGTACCCACACTAGTATTAACATTACAGTATCATTAATCGTGTGTATAAATGTATCTACAATTTCTTAATGACTAAAAGGTGCCCCAAATATTCGAAATACATAAATATGATAAGAGATTATTTCCTTAGAAACTTCTCATTCTAAAAATACTTCTTTTAAAGACGACATGTATAAATGCAGTCACAGATATATGTGCAATAGAAACACACAAGCCACAGCTATCCACCTACTTATGCAAATAACAACACATGTAATAATGAATTCACCTCTCTATGATCAAGGAACGGATATCCTTCACAGCTTCATCAGAAACCTTAGCAAAACATAAAAACAACAAGAAAAATTAGTAGAAGCAAAATTAGAATACAATATATCTGTTAAACATAGACAAAAAAGGCGGCTGGATAAGAAAGAACTTCAGGAGCGATCGGTATACAGTGCAATGCATAGCCAAGCATTACAGGTTAGCAACCAGTATTATCTGTAGAATCTTAAAAGATAATCTCATCAAAGTACAAAAAGACACCAAATCAGTATGAAATCAAAACTATATTCAGCAATCCTGCTATTGTTTGAGGAGCAAAATATACAATGATATTTAAAATATTAGTAAACCAGTGAATTTATTTGTTCACGAAAAGGGGTGAAAATGATCATAATACCCACTTACCCAGAGCCTATAGCATATATATAAATACACACACACACACACACACACACACACACACACACACACACACACACACACACACATATGTACAAAAGCAGTGCCACACCTATTTATAAATGTACAGCCGTACAGGAGCACATCACGCATATCCTCAACGGATCTTATACGAGAATTTAAGACTTCAGGAGCTGCATGCCTCAAATTTCTAGCTGTAACTTAATTAGATTTAGAAATACTCAAAAATAAAATAAAAATAAAAAATCAAGCAAGGCCATAACCTGGTTTATAAGGTTTGCCAGTGCCAACAAGATTCCAATGTAAAGCCTCCCAGTATACTCAAATGATAATCCCACTCCAGGCATTTTAATACCTGTTTCAATTTAAATTTTGAAAACTAGGAATCTATCTCTGGGAAGATATGTACTTACTAATTGCAAATGAGAGGATGAGGTATTGGTGGCACACTTTTCTTCTCGCAATGAGGAGCATCTGGAAGGCCAGAATGCAAAGACTTTTAAAGGGGAACCCTCATCGAATACAACTGTTATCAAAAGAACAATATTCAAGAATTCCAGTGTGCTTCCCTTTACTCGTGCTTTATAGGCATTTTGTGGTCTCAAATTTGCATAGTCTGGACTACCTGAAGGGCTTTTGCAGGGCCTACACTCTGATTAAACACGTGGGGAGCAAGAAGGATCTCAAAGGGCTGGCTGCAGTTAGATTTAGAGAGCAGATGTCTCAGTAGAGCTTAATGGACCTTCAGGTCCAGCTCATTGATCATGGAACACAGTCAACAATTTGGATTGAAGGGGACTCTTACGCCTACAAGCCCAAGGATTTGTATAAAAAATTCCTCTTCGTAATCCAATCGAAACTTAGCTCGCATTTTTCATCGCAAAGTATATCATAAGGCTCATGAGTTATCAAATTACGGAGTTAATTGTAATTCACTTGTGATTTTGGATTGCATGCCCAGTTTAAATTCTACATTTCTGCTTTCCTTTAATTATAGTGATAGTCAAAACATAAACCTATAAAAGGGAAGTCGAAAAAGACAAAAATAGTCCATTATCTAGGCCGGCCAAGGGAAGCACCTAAGAGTGCTGGCAATGTTGTAGATTTCCAACATCACATGCTAATAAGCTGTAAGCTTTATTGTTACAGACTGTTAGCAGAGTCCAAAATTTGAGTTTTACCCGCACACGACACCATTCTTGCAACTACTAACTTCTCCTATATATATATATATATATATATATATATTATAATTTAATTATTTATTAATCTTTCTTTTTAAAAAAATCTCTCTGGCAAAACATAATTCGTTGATTTCATAAGATCGTAAAGGGAAAGAAATGCATCGTGGAAAACAAAAATGTAGAACATGACATCTTAAACTTCAAACAATGTTCGCATATCACTAGGAAGTGAATTCATTGACCAGTCATTTCAATGCAGGCAAAGTGATACCTACGTGCTGACCATCAGTTCTCATGTATGTTATCAACCCTGTAGATTCATTACTTGATATTTTGACACCCTCATACAGCTTCTGCGCCAACTACATTCATAAAACAAGCGTCAGTGCCATGACTGTTACCAAAACACTATACAATATATTAAAAATCTAAGCAAAAAAAAAAGCTAGCTTGATCACCTACTATTGCCTTAGAAAATGCAAGCGTAAGATGATTTTTTTTTTTTTGAATGGTCGCAACGGTAAGATGATTAAAACAAACTGATAAGCAACCAAAGACAAAATAAAATAAAAAGGAAAAAAACATTGAATATTGCAGTGATCGTCTTAGGTCTTCTCGATACAGAATGTAGTTACACGCTGGACAGCGTCAATAAGCCAAGAGCATAGAGTTCATGCCAAAAATATAGAATAAGAAGCCTTCCGTATTCAAATTGAAAAGAGTAACAAGAGCTTCCCTGAAGAATAATCTGCAGCATTAATTCAAAAAGAAAACATAAAGAAATCCCTCATGACCTGCATTCCAGCCCTTGAATGAAATGTAGTACAGCTGTGCAATGGCCCAGGCTGAAAATTACTCTTCTCGGTCTTAGCAGTCATACGAAGGAGAAAATTATAATAGATGCTTCTTCCCATTTTTTGAATGTGGGATTTTACCAACAAGTCAAGGAAAAATGTAACGAAGATTTTTTACTTTCTTCTTTCTTCTTTCTTCTTTCTTCTTCATCTTTCTTTTTGGTTTTCTTCTAGGGTCAGCTCATCCCCTCTTGTCTAGTACCACTTTTTCCTCTAACATATTTTTATTATTTCTCAAAACATGTGTAGACGTGTAGTGTATATATATATATATATATATATACACACACACATATAGGGAAAGGTGTGCGTACTCGGTCGAGTAGATAAGCTTATCTACTCGGTCGGGTTAAAACAGTGGGGGCCCACATTTTTGGGGTGATCCAAACTATTCATTTGAAAGGCCCTTACCTAGATAGGGTGTCCACAAAAAATCAGCCCCATAGGATCATCCTAACCCATCCAACAGTGGAGGGAAAAATGGGCAGATTTGTTGACAAGCTGTGTTTGTCCATTTTTCCCCATTTTTCCCTCCACTGTTGCATGGGTTAGGATGATCCTATGGGGCTGATTTTTTGTGGACACCCTATCTAGGTAAGGGCCTTCCAAATGAATGGTTTGGATCACCCCAAAAATGTGGGCCCCCACTGTTTTTAACCCGACCGAGTAGATAAGCTTATCTACTCGACCGAGTGCGCACACCTTTCCCATATATATATATATATATATATATATATATATATATATATATATATATATATAGAGAGAGAGAGAGAGAGAGAGAGAGAGAGATGTCAAAAGCAGAGGGTAAATGAGAAAAAAATCTGCAGGGACGTAATCAAATCAAAATGAAAGGCTGAAATAGGAGGATATCTGACCTTCATCGTAGACGCAGCACCAAAATGTAATTTGTTTGCAGCATCCTGCTGAAGACTTGATGTGATATAAGGTGCAGGCGATTTTTTCTGCATTTCATCTCTTTTAGTGCCTACCACTTTAAATTTTGAAGAAGAAACCTTCTGTGCAACAACATTTGCATCTTCCTGACAGCTTATTGTGAACCTCTCTAGTTTCTTGGAATCAAAATCTGTAATTTGTGATGGGAAAGAAACACTCTTGGCCAAGGAATTGGAATCCATTTTATGAAACTCAACTTCAAAAGTCCAATACTCCTGCGCTTTAAATTCATCTATTTCCATTTCCCTATCACATATGAGGGCAAGAGCAGCAGATTGGACTCGTCCAGCTGACTGACAACCCGGTAGTTTCCTCCATAACAGAGGTGAAATGTTGAATCCAATCAAATAATCAAGAGCGCGGCGTGCAAGATAAGCATGTACTAGGTTCACATTTATATCTCTTGGAGCCTGTAAAGCACTTTTAATGGAAGATTCAGTTATTTCATTAAAGGCAACCCTTGCCACATTAATGCCTTCATGTAAGGCATCTTGCTGTTTCAGCATCTCAGTAATATGCCAAGCAATTGCCTCTCCCTCACGATCAGGATCAGAAGCAAGGATAAGATTTTTTGCTCTGAAAAACAGAAGGCGGCAAAACACAATGAACAGATCAGAAATAAACAAAAGGCAAAACTTCAATTTAGAGACAGACCATGGTAATAAACAGGAAAAAAATCCATAGATTTTTTATGCATGCATGGGACCACTGCTGCCCAAGGACAACCACATGACTAAAGGGGTTTACTAGTTTAAGAGGTTGATTTCATTCCCTAGGAATTTTACTTCAAAGGTCATTAACTATTCTTTTAAGCATGTTTGGAGTGAGTTGTAATCTGGTCCTTTCATAATTCATTATGTAAGTGTTCATGGGGTATAAGTAAGAGAAAGGCTCATGAAAAAAGACAAGCTCGGTTATGTTATTTTCAGAAACCGGAAAGTTGCTGTCTGCTCCAGCCGACAACTCAACCTCTTCCTGGAAAGTCAGAGCTGCCACCACTTCTCTGAGAATAAGTTTGTGATTATAAAGGTAGAGAGGGTTTGGCGCTCGATCATGGGTTTCATCTGCTGGTTTCAGATCAAGCAAGGGAGACGAGGACACAGGAGAGACATAATTCTCTCTTAGGGTTTTCAACTCCCAATGGTCTTTGACTTGCATTGAAACTTATTGTGCTGGATTTAACACTTCCCTTCTAGTAAGATCCTCTTCGTTCTCTTCTGTATTATTTGGCTGCATGTTTTCTGTTTTCGTGGAATTATTATTCCCTAAATCTTAGGAATAGAAGCACGAAGTAGGTGCGGGGGAGGGAGCGGAGAACCATGAGGGTATAGAAGAGTCTTAAGGTTGGGAGCGCCATGGGAGTGTTAATGTATTATTTTCATCATATGTCTTTCAAAATTCAAGTATATAACAAATAGAAATTTTTAACTATCTTCATATGAATCTTTCAAAATTTACGTACATCAAAAGTAGTAATTTCTAACCGTCTTTATTTTCATGCCCTCTTTCCTAATGTCTTTTGAAGATTTGCCTCCGTGCTTGCTCCAATGAAGTACTATGAACAATTGGAGGAGTTTCATGGAAGCAAGTTCGTGGGGAGGTTACTAATGGAGTAATAGGAGCGGGTTGGGAGCTCCATTGGAGCGTTTCCAGCTCTTAGGGATCACGCTCCCTGGAAGCTCCTTCCAAAGGAGCGCCGAATCAAGATTCCAAGTCGGAAGTGACACCACGGGGGAAGATTCCTGCTTCTAAGTCTTAGCTATGCGCTACGTGTTGTATCGAGATTTTGTTTCATGGTCTAAACGCTATTTATTACACTACATCTTTTTTTTACAAGTAAATATATAGAAAATTAGAAATTGTGATAACTTGGAATGGATTGGCCTCCATAAACATCTTATGGAAAAAAGCCATGCTTATATTCTCCCCAGGTTCACTAAGAACTCCCCAAGAAACAAGTCGTGTAAAGTACAAGACAGTTATCCAGCCGAGACAAGAATATATGCCAACTAACTCATAAAGTTAACCAACCCAACTCTAGGTTTTCAGGCTGAGCAAACTGAGTCCATAACCAGAATTTTTGAAGCTTTCCTAAATATGTAACGTGTAATAAAACTATAAAAGAATTTAAACATGTATTCTTTTTCGGTGTACTCTTCTAGCAGTGCTTAAGAGCTGTCCCACAACTTTTAATCTAGAGAAAAAAAATAGGTAAAACATGATCCAAATGTTAATATGCAAATCTGTCCAGAGAAATCCAGTGGTCCCAAAAATGTGACAAAATTCCAAGCCATAAATGCATGTGATTTATATTGGATTATGACACAAATGTCATTTTTAAATAAAGAGTAACACATGAAGATGGCCATTACCCGTTTAGAGCTACCTTAATACTCTTAAGATGAGTCCAGGCAGAAGCAGGGACCTCCCAGACCATACTGAAGTCATCATCAGGCCGTACAGATCCTGACCTACCAGCCAAGTCCCTCACATGGCCATAACTAGGCAGGACTTCAAACATATCCCCGAGATAATTCTGGATAAGTTTTGCTTTTGTGAGAGATTCCACCACCAAAACAGATTTTCCAGTAGGAGGAAACAATGAACCTAGATTCATGGATGTTCCCCCTTCAACAATCGGTTGTTGTGCACGCGACGAGGTGACTTTATTGTTGGGAACCTGTGGAGGTCTGCTTTGTTCCATGGGGACCTTATCTGATTTTGAAAAAGAAATTTTTTTTGGAGGAGATTTCTTTTTCGAACTGTGCCCTGGTTTCTTTGGTGCTCCCCCTTTAATAACTGGTTGCTGTCTACCACTGTCAGTTACAGATGGTGCACTCGACGAGGTCGCGACCTTATCTGATTTTGTAGCAGTAAATCTTTTTTTAGGAGCTTTCCTTTTGGAATTGTGCCCCGGTTTCATTGGTGCTCCCGCTTCAACAACTGGTTGCACTCTACTACTGTCAGTTACAGATGGTGCACTCGAGGTAGCTTTATCGTTGGGAACCTGTGGAGGTTTGATTTGTTCTGTGGGGACCTTACCTGATTCCATAACAGTAACTTTTTTTCGAGGAGTTCTCTTTCTGGAAGTTTGCCCGGGCGCTGTCTTGGATTGATGCACAACAGCGAGATTGTCAGCCACTAGCGAGGGCAACTCGCCTGCTCGATGAATCTGAAAACTGCATTGTTAGTTAAATTTCTGCTATTAGACACTGAATTAAAACAGAGCCTTCAACAGACCCGTCAATGCTTACCTCTTGAGCTGAAGTTTGGCAGGACTGGGTGGCATCAGTGGTATTGGATTTCTTCTGCTGTGAAGTTTGGTTAGAAACTTTACCCTTAGCGGCACCAGAAGGATCAGTAGTGCTAGAAGGCCGTTTATGTTTAACTCGTGCCTCCGCATTTTGGGTAGTATTACTACATTTAGAAGCAGTTGGAAAAGATATTCCCAACTTCATATCCTTCTTGAGTGACCGACCAACATTTTGAACACTACCCTTCCCATCTTGACTTAAGTGCTTTTCTGCTTTTGCAGTACCCACAGTTTCAATTACTGACTGACCACTCATTGGACCATCCATTTTTACAGACTGGTTGGGAACTGACACCTGCAGCCCTCCATTAGGACTACTACGAGCGGTCAATGACTTCGCCCGCTTTGGTACTCCATGAAGAACCTTGACAGCAGTATTACTATGTCTATTCTTTCCATCTCCCATAATATTACCACTCCCCTTGGAGCTTGGAACCTGCAACTTTTGTGCATTGTTACTTGAAAACAACCTCCTGGCAATAAGTTCATGAGACAGCCAATTCAACAGAAACCCATTGCTACCTTGAGAACATTGAGCAGTGAAAATATTTTTGGGCTTCATGGTGTTCAGAATTCCAACTCCTAACCGCACATGAAGGTGAGGAGCCCCTACATGCACAAGTCCATCCGTAAGGCTTCTAAAGGGCCTTGAATCTTGTTCAACCTTTAACCGTGGGCCCTTTAATCGACCCATAGCAGTTCCACAAGTATCTCTCGCTCTCCCAATTTGAAGCTGAATGCACTTTCCATATTTTCTGCCGCTGCTTAATGGTGAAAATGATACACAGCTATCTGGCAAATACTGTAATGTCCTATACTGAGGCTGACACAACAAAAACCAGAAAAATATGAAATAATTAAGAAAGTTTACTTGAATTTCATGATAGAAAAGATTTTTTTTTTTTAAAATGTTGATGCCGTAGGTCCATCTTCAGATACCCATTGAAGAATATAATAAATGACAATAGCAACAAGTTTAATGACGACGATGACAATGATACCAACAACATAATCATGATAATTTTTAGAAGCAAAAAAAAAAGGTACCAAGATAGATTATCTGGAGGCATGAGAGAGAGGGAGAGGTAGATGGTGAAACCCATTGCAAATGATTCATAAATAAATAAAGTTGTAAGAAGAGTGGGAAAAGGAATCAGACTACAAAGAGAACAGAGTAGTGCTGCATATAGCAAGGTCCAAGAAGGGTTTTAGCAGAATAAAAAGTCAACTGAATATTGAAGAAATAAATTTCAACCGCAGGATGTATAAAAGTGCACTTTCCATTATTTCTAGGAGTCAGTATTGCCAGGGACATAACACCAAATTCAGTAAATGTTCCATGACTTCCTGCCGCTTAAAAGGCAAAAGGGAAGGGTACATAAAAATGTTGAGTTGGGTGTCTTGAAATCAACCTGGTTGGGGTCTGAATATTATTGTGTGTGACCCAGATGCAGCACGTCACTTGGCCAGTCTCGTTTTTATGTGATTTCGGCCCAATTTGAATAAGTTATGGCCCACTTTATATAAAGGGGTTTTAGGGCTTAATTTCAGCTTCTTGTCTTTGAGAAGAGGGTTGAGATCTCAAAAGGGGGGAAAAGGGTGTACAAGGATTTCCTGTCAGTTTGGTAATAGATACTGATCTTCTCTTGTAATCACTTGCTCTTATAGTAGATTTTCTCGCCACCTCTGCCATGGCTGTAGGCATTGCCCAACCACGTAAATCTTTGTCTCTTTGTGTGTTGGCTTGTGTTTGGTTCTTTCGTTTTGCCTTGCCATTGAAATTGCAGATCGCTATTGAAGAGGTTTTTTGTAACAAAAATTATAAAATAAAGTTCGGAAGCATTCCTTCTCAAAAATTATGAGAAGTTTATGATAATGACCGACTAAATGGATAAAATAGTTCAATTTTAGTATAGCGTTAAAATTGGAACCCAATACGCATGCCCCAATAGATTATTACAATTGTGTGTGTGTGTGTGTATAAAGTTATCATAATCCCATTCTGGCATTTCTTTCTCTCCTATATGAATTTAAAACCTACCGAGATTTTTTTACAAAAGCAGCATTACTTCAAAACAAAAACAAAAAAAATATCACGGTTCCGCAAAAACAAAAGAATTAAGGAGAAGAATTACACGTTAATTCGATCCTATGGTTAATTTTCAGTTAAACTACCAACAAACGAAGCAAAAAAAAAAAGAGGCAATTTGAGAGAATGCTTACCATGATTAAATGACGAGAGAGGTTCGAAAAACAAGTCCTCGCAAACAAACTATGAAGCTGAAGCCCCATCGAAGGTATCTCCAAATCGATTCAAAGGCAAGAGCCTCTGAAATAGAAAATGAAAAGAGAATGAAAATCAAAATCGAAAGAGTTAGAAGATGATGCTTATGACATGGTCGTGATAATGATTATGATGTTACCTGAATTTTTCTAGGGTTTTTTGGCGGCATTTGAAGAACATGGCTGCAAGAGAGAGGATAAGCGAAAGTGAAGTGAAACTGAGAAAACATCGACTTTTATACGTTTAGGTAAGTAAGCGCGAAAAAACAGTTTTAGGGCATTTGGCGAGCGTGGTAATGGATTGCACAGACTTAAAATTATGAAATGACTAGAGTATCCCTGCTCACTTACTTAGTCCTGTTTGGTAATTATAGAGTTCGATCAATACGATAGCCATCTCTCCAACCTGAGCTGTTGGTGGGGCCTAACAATTGTATTTAGGGGTGCTCATTATTCGGTTATAACCGAATAACCGAACCGAATTGGTTCAGTCGGTTCGGTTCGGTTTTTTTCTTTTCAGTTCGGTTTCAGGGTTTTTTTTGGGAAATTCGGTTATTCGGTTTCAGTTTTCGGTTTTCGGTCATCTAAAAAAAAAATCGATTAACCGAAATTATGGATGAAAACCATTTTTTTTCAAAAAAAAAGTGCTATATATGCACTCCGTATGATGATCAAAACCGTCCATTTGATTGATCACAACTTAATTAGGTTGTGCTCAATGACTCATTTTGATCGGATGATCCTAGCCCTCCTATCCAAACCAAGATTTTCCTTTTTCCCCTCTTTTTCTTAACCGAATAACTGAATTGTTAATCGGTTCGGTTTCGGTTACCGAAATTTGATAACCAAAATTATTTTGGTATATTCAGTTTGGTTATAACCAAATAACCACCCCTAATTGTATTACTTATATCTTTGAAGGTAGGCCCCACCCATACTTAATCCTACGATTAGTACTCCCTCTTCTTATTTCTTTGAATACAAACCCTCAGTGAGGCCCAACAATGAACGGTTTAGATCTTTGAAGGTGGACACCATGATGTGTATTTAAAAAAAATCACTTGGGCTCACTTTGTTCAAAGAACCAGACCGTTCATTTGTTAGAACCATGTAAATATGCCTAGCCCATAAATCATTTGGTTGCGATGATCCTAACTCTTCGATTCATAGAGATTCATGTATGGTGTTGTTTTATTGGATCGGTGGGTTAGGATCATTGAGATAATTTTTGGGGCACAACCTATCTACCTTGAAGCCCGTGGTAGTGAATTTTTCTAAAAAAAATACATGTCACGTGCTATATGCACGTAGGTAAGATGGGCCTAAAGAATTTTCTAAAAAATATGCATTATATGATATATGCTTGTGGTGAGGTGGGCCCAATGTATATTGTGTGTTTTCATAGGCGATCATATATTTTGAAAAATACAATAATGCTCACCTTGTCTGAAGATCCAAAACATTTGTGGTACGGCGTATTTTTGTTGGGGCATAGGCATAGCAAGTTAGCAGCTAGTGATTTAGATTAGACCTGGCAAACGGGCGGGCCGGGCCGGATTTGACCCGGCCCGTACGGGTCCGGGTCAAACGGGCCGGGTCAAAGTGACCCGGAAAATTCTACGGGTCATTGACATTGGACCCGCACCCGGCCCGTACGGGCCGGGTCGACCCGCGGGTCACCCGGATTTTTGACGTATTTTTTAAGAGTTTTTTATTTATTTAGGGATTTGCTAGCCACCTTCTCCTGGGCTATTTTTCGGCTTGTAGCCCCTCCTTTGCTGCAAAGATTGGGTGAAGTACGGTCTGGGGCAAAGGTTGCTAGCAACAAAAGAATAAAGAGAAGTAATCATTACGGATTTTTGAAATATTCTCATAATTTCTAAGTTTGAAATGAAAAATTACCGTAAAAAGGTCAAAAGTAAAAAAATTACATATAAAATATGACAATTACCGAGAAAACTACGGAAAAAAGTAAAAAAACCGTCTTTTGCACTTTTTTACGGGCACCCGCGGGTCCACCCGACCCGGCCCACTTTTGACGGGCCGGGTGGACCCGCGGGTCAATTTCTAACGGGTCACCAACAGGTGACCCGGACCCGTAAATTTACGTGCGGGCCGGGTGGACCCGCGGGTCCGGGTCACTTTTTGCCAGGTCTAATTTAGATCTTTGTACATGGTGGGCCCCACTCTATTTAAAAAAAAATATATATGCACCTCCATGCATAGACCATACAACACATATTTATTAGAAAATTCATTGCAGCCCAATTCCAATATCCAACCAGTTCATTCGATGGGCCCAACAAAGAAAACAGTTTAGATCTTCGAATCAGGTGGGTCCAAGTGATTTTTTTCTTAAAATACACTTTTGTGAGATCTAGACCGTTCATAGTTGAGTCTACTAAGGTTTTGTCCTTCAAGAGAGAGTAGTAGAGTAGTAGATGTGACTTGGGAGAATAAGTAGGCCTACTCTTTTCATAGATCTAAACAATTCATTTGTTAAGCCCCACCAAAAGGTTCATGCTAGAAAGAGTCAAATTCTGAAAGCTGGATTGTTTGGGCTGTTCTTTTCAGCTGACTTTCTTCCGAAAATCATGGATTTCTGAGTGCCAAAGGTACGGGTCTGGGGCTCCTACCATATTCTTTTATCAGGGTATTGATCTACAGCTTTCAGGGTTTCGTCTATAGGAGTTTATCGGGTTTCTAAGTAGAGATCTTATATTCTTCTTTTTTTTTCTTCTAATTTTTGACTATTTTGAGATTTTTGGAACGTAGGTTTTTTATATGCGATCCGATTTTCGTCTGATTGTACTTTATAGGGTTTGATTTGGAATTTTAGGGACTCGATGCTTTCAGTGATGCAATCATCTCATCATCCGTAAAGATCTTAGAAAGTTAGAGCTGTCTCCCCAATCCAGTTCTCACTCTGTTACAATCCACGTTCTTGGTTCATAGTGTTTCGAACTAGGGGTGTTGGATCTGCCAAGGAGGTATTGACCTTAGCTTTATAATTTTCTGCTTGGTTTCCATTGACATTTGCTGTTTTCAAAGCGTTCTAGATTCAAGGGTTAGGGTTTTTATCATTCAAAACAGGGGTTAGGGTTTCTGTGGTATATATTTCTGAAATCATGGAGGGATTTGGCATTCCTGATTCTGGAAATGGAGAATTAGGGTTTAGCTTTGCAAAAAATGATATTTTTCGTGAATACTTTCGTCAAGAGCCATTGGTTATTTCAAGTAAAAATGGTGTTAGGAACACGAGCCCATCTCGGCAGCAGGTAGCCAAGAAGAAGCCCCGTGGTTTCGATGAAGAGACCGTTGCCACATTTAGTAAAATCACTCATTTTGATGTTCCAATGGATGATAACATATGGGCACTATTGCCTGAAGATTTGTTAAACAGAATCGTCGCTAGGGTTCCTCCATTTATTATCTTTCGTCTGCGATCAGTGTGCAAACGGTGGAATTTGATCCTTCAAGACAATAGTTTCATTAAATTTCACTCCCACACACCATCACATGGACCTTGCCTTCTTACATTTTGGAAGAACTTGCAGACCCCACAATGTTCGGTTTTTAGTTCTCCGTTAAAGACTTGGTATAAGATTCCATTGACATTTCTACCCAATTGGGCAATTTGGTTAGTGGGTTCTTCAGGTGGTCTTGTTCTCCTCTCAGGGTTAGATGGGCTGACTTTCAAGACTCTAGTTTGTAATCCCCTTACTCAATCCTGGAGGATGTTGCCAAGCATGCATTATAATCTGCAAAGACAATTGATCATGGTTGTTGATAGGTTGGACACATCATTTAAAGTCATTGCCACAAGTGATATCTACGGTGACAAGGCATTGCCCATAGAGGTTTATGATTCAAAGATAAATAGCTGGTCTCTTCATGAGATAATGCCTGCCATTAATTTATTCTCGTCGAAGATGGCATTCTGCGACTCTAGGTTGTATTTAGAAACGCTTTCACCACTTGGTTTGATGATGTATCGGGCGGATACACGGTACTGGGAACATATTCCGGCTAAGTTTCCGCGGTCAATGTTGGATGGTTATCTTGTTGCTGGTGCACGAAAGCGCTTGTTTTTGGTTGGAAGGATAGGTCTATATAGCACTTCCCAGAGTATGAGGGTTTGGGAATTGGATCATGCCAAGAAGGTATGGGTGGAAATTAGTAGGATGCCGCCAAAGTATTTTAGGGCCCTCTTAAGGTTATCAGCATATAAGTTTGACTGCTTTGGGCAGGATAATTTCATCTGCTTTGCATTGTGTAACCAAGGGAAATGTCTTCTATATGACGCTGAAAAGAAAGTGTGGTCATGGATTGCTGGTTGTGCGCTTCAATCTTGCAGCAGTCAAGTCTGCTTTTATGAGCCGAGGTTTGATTCTTCCATCTACTGAGGGTGCTTGGATGGCAATACATGAAGGATAAGAGAGGGCAGGATATCTAACACAACTTCATTGACTGGGAGGATACCAGTTTAGTTCATTAAACAGGGTCACTCAATTCTTACTTCTTAGGCGATGCAATATAAAGAATGAATGCTTGTAAGTTCAAATGAAATGGTATACTCATAATGGAGGAATCGGTCAGTGCACATTTGTTTTCTATCCAATTTTGTTTGTAATTCTATTGTGGGTAAAGTTTGACATAACATCTGGACATGCCATTGAATTCCCTGCAATTATTTACCCAACACTCATTTTTCCTTTTATTGTTCTATCTGTGGAAGATATCAGTAGATATCAATCATCACAGTGGTAATTTTCATGTCCTTGCTTAGCTGTTTCCATGGAATTGTAAGTTATACAGTGACTGATTAGGTATTTCTCATGATGCATTATGTTTTGGATGATTGTGGTATATTAATTATTTAATATACTGTTCATTCGACCTATGTAGTACTTTGGTGGCACAAACAGAGAATATATATATATATATATATATATATATATATTCTGTTGCCCTTTTCAAAAAAAAAACCCGTGTCAATGTTAGTTTTTTTTTTTTTTTGGAATGATGAATAGTATTAATATAAGAGTTCAAAGACCGAGGAGGTCTGAACATATGATACAAGAGGAATCTCAAGAAAAAACAAAAAAAGGAAAAATCAAGGTGGTAGATAATCAAACTGCTCTAGATCCTCCTTGAATACCCCCCCTTTAGCTAGCTTATCCGCCACGCTATTTGCAGATCGTTTCACATGATAAGCATTTAAATGTCTTCCTCCTGAAATATCATGCATTTCATCCCACAAATCTCCACAGTATTGAGTGTGTCCCATTAAGCCAGCTTATCACGTTTTTTGAATCTCCTTCTATCTATACTTTTTCCAACCCAACATTGTTTATAAGCTTTATACCATGGTGGATGGCCCGCACTTCCGCCTCATTTGAATTGGATACTCCTCTAGGACCCGTGTCAATGTTAGTACTTTTGCTGTTTTGCCCAATCTCTAATGTGTATGTCAAAAGAAAAAGAAAAAGAATAAGAATGAAGCTGCCTCCTTAAGGCTACATTTGGATACCTCATGTTTTTGTATTTGGCTTTGGATTTGAGTTTTGGGTACAAAATACATCAATCATCCCTCATTCAAAGAAAAAAAAAATACATCAATCATCCTCATGCTCATGTTGTATGAGAGAGCGAGGGAGGGAGGGACGTCTTGCTGTTGCTGCAGCAAGGTCGAGGAGCGGCAAGGGTGAAGGTAATTGCCACAAATATTAATTTCCAAATAATATCTCGCAGAAAAGATTTGATAGTCAGATTTTTATTTTTCACCGTTGTAGCTGATTTGGAAATCGAAGGATCCGATCCAGTTCCAAATCTCAACTGCAAATGTGGGAAATCCAAATCTAAATCTTGTGGGTATCCAAACGTGGCCTAAGTTTCCGGGGGCTTTGGTTTTGATGCCTCAACATGTCACCTCATCTTGTATATAGTTTAGTTCCTCATTTTCTTAGGGCAATGATATTTTCATGCCCCTGCAGTACGCATTCACCCCACTTTTAATGTGATTTGACGTCGAAAAGCGTTAAAGTTGCCTACTGTTCATGTTATAAGTGGGGCGAATGCGTACTGCAGGGGTGAAAATATCATCACCCTTTTTTTTATTACCGCTATTGGCTGATTCAATCATTTTTTATTGTTTCTGCTCATGTGGACTTTGTAAAGGAGAACACCTCATCTTGTGTTGAATTCCAGAGGGATTTGGTTTTGATGCCTCAACATGTCACTTCATCTTGTGTTATATATAGTTCAGTAACTCATTTTTTTATGGGATGGATGGGCTGTTGCATGTGAGAGCAGCCACACATGCCCACTTTTCAGCAGATTTTGTCCACACATGCTCAGTTTTCAGCAGATTTTGTCTTCATTCACGAGGTGGCTGCTCTCACATGCAACAGCATATCTGAGAATTTATAAAGGAATTTATAAAGGACACCGCGAGGTGCTCCTCGCAGTAGACAAACCTTAAAAATGACACTTGCCAGAATCCATTAGTTGCCTACATCCCCTTTTATGATCTCCAACTTAGGGCGTGTTGGATTGAATGCCGTTGTTTTACGATTAGTGGCGGGAGAAAATTTGGATCTGGTGGTTGTGGAAGGGGATTCCTTTAATGTGTTAACATGGCTGAGGGGGATGCCCTTGGCGATTTGCCTTGTTCTTTGACGAAATTCTTGTGGGTTCCGCATCGTTATGTTTCAACCATGGTTTAAAATTTCGGTTTTGGTACCGGTTTCGGACCCTGAAATTTCGGTCGAAATCCGGTACCACAAACAAAATGGTATTTTATTCAATATTAAATTTCGGCTGAAATTACCGAAATTTCGGTAAAATATTAAAATAATAATAAAAAAGGTTTTTTTGGTTTAAATTTAGCACAAAATTGAAATTTCGGCCGAAATAAATGACCATTTTCGGTTTTTGTTGATTTCGGTGTCGGTAATTTCGGATTTCGGTCGAAATTTAAAACCATGGTTTCAACGATGTGCTAATGGCTACACGGACAATTTAGCTAGACGTGGTGTCAACTTGCAAGCATTGGAGCTTTATGATTTCCTTCCACAATGATTTTCGCTTTATTCTTTCTCTTGTTCTTGGTTTATCTTTTTATCTTGATTTGTTGTATTGGACCATCTTGGTCTTTATTTTAATGAATCTCCCAACCATTAAAAAATTAAAAAAACAATAGGGACAAGATGTCCCAAGATAAATCATACATTAGTAGTAAAAACGAGCCACATAAATATCCCTATGATCCCTATAGGTGATCCACCGTAGATTCTGGAAGGAAGACGAACGTATTAGGTTGATCTACACCTGATTTGGCCAATCCGTCCGCCATATTATTAGCGGAGCGCCTCATGTGAGTTAGTTGGGGACGGAGGATACGAACTAAGTCCCGTATCTCATCAATGGTGTTGTGCAGTCTCCATGGTCCGCAACTCTTGCTTGAGGCCCATGATATGACATTAGCAGAATCGCCTTCCACAACTAACGGGCCCAAATTGTGCCTTTTACAACATCGCAGCCCAAACAGTAAAGCCGACACTTCTGCTTCATTAGCATCACACACCCCAGCAGGGCCGGAAATGGAATCTTTACACAGGATAAAAAATGGTTTTTCAAGATGGAAGGAACTGGGGCTATCTTGAGAAGCTAGAGTTCCAACTCCAAAGAAGTTAAATGGGGATGCTGAAAAGTCATGGATGTGGCCAGTTGAACTTCACTTGTTGGTACTTCAGCTCATCAATGCTTACATGATTTAAACCAACTTTCTGCTGACTATTTCTGTTTTAGATGTTCTTCTTCATGAACGTCTTGTTTTGCACAATGTGCTTCTC
This sequence comes from Tasmannia lanceolata, assembly GCF_043159265.1. Classification (NCBI taxonomy): domain Eukaryota; kingdom Viridiplantae; phylum Streptophyta; class Magnoliopsida; order Canellales; family Winteraceae; genus Tasmannia; species Tasmannia lanceolata. Next base: position 1,690,828 of record NW_027518695.1, on the reverse strand, counting down.
TCATTACCAATGGTAACTAGAACAATTCTTTCCTCTCCAGTCTCAATTGGAAAAAAATTGGTTGGTTGTAACAATGCATATTTTTTTTCTTCGAATGACGATGTAATAGTTCATATGCAATTGCCATTCAAAAAAAAAAGAAGAAGTTAATATACAATTCTATGCTTCTGCATTTTTCTTTGAAAAGGATTATTGATTAACATACTCCACTAATGTTTTATAGATAATTGTTTTTGTCCTTGATCATGTATAATTTACGGAATTTGTAGAGTAAATTCCAAATTCGAGTACTGTTCAAAAAAATTTAAAAAAATTCCAAAGTCGAGTTGTACTTGCCTTGTTGGTACTTCAGCTCATTGTTGCTTACATGATTTAAACCAACTTTGTTTTCCAGATAATTGTTTTAGTCCTTGATCATGTATGATTGGCGGAATTTGTTAAGCGAATTCCAAAGTTGAAAGGCATTTTGTTGGTCATGGATGTTGCCAGTTGAACTTCACTTGTTGGTACTTCAGCTCATCATTTCTTACATGATTTAAATCAACTTCTACTGACTTTCTATTTTAGATGTTCTTCTTCATGAATATCTTATTTCCCATAACATGCTTCTCTCATTACCAATAGTAACTAGAAGAATTCTTTCCTCTCCTGCCTCAATTGGGACAAAATTGCTTGGTTTTAACCGTGCATTTTTTTCCCAGTTGATGGTGTAATAGCACATATAATTCTGACAATCATGTTTTTGCTTGACTACTTGTACTAAGATCTATGATGTATCTTGCCATAATATTTGGCAACCCTTCTGCAATTTCTGTTGAAAAGGATAATTGATGACATACTCTTCTACTAATATGTTTTCTAGATTTTTTTTTGCCTTGATCATAATAATTTAGGGCCCGTTTGGATACCTCAGATTTTGTATTTGGATTTGGAATTGAGTTTTCAGCACAAAGTGAATAGATCTGGCAGCTCATGTTCAGGGAGACAGAGAGGGAAGGGGGTAATTCCTGCTGCAGGGGAGAGGTTGAGGAGCCAAGAGGGTGTGTCAACGCAAAAAGGGCTGCAAATGTAAGAATTCTAAATCAAAATCTTCTCGGCATCCAAACGGGCCCTCACGGAATTTGTTAGGTGAATTCCAAAGTCGAAAGGCATATGTTTCTATTAATTGCAACATTTGCAGACTTTGTAGCTCTAAGCTACCCCAGAACACACACATGCGCACACGCACAAAATGCATAATCCCTAATCCCTCCTTTTTGTAGGAGTGTAAAGGAAAACAAATATTAGGGTTCTGGTTGGGTTATACACTTATACTACTTCCATAGGAGAGTAAATCCGTGACTTTTATTCATACAAACCGCGCACACCTTTTTTTTTTTTTTTTGAAAGATTCAAAGCATACATACCTATCTAGGCAAAACTAGAAATGAAAGCACTATTCATTTTATTTCTTGGGCATACTTCTATATTTGTGCTAGCTGGTAGATGCTGATCGGATAACAGTCTGTCGCCCCCTCGGTGTAACACCTCTCGGCTATAATGGCATTGACAGCTTGGGTTGGATGGAAGGAGTCCCAGAAGATGTATTGGTTTCTGTTAGGACATGGTGGTTGCATGGGCAGACAGCTAAGATCTCCCCCATACCTCCCATTTCCGCAGCAAGCTTTGTTTGCCACTGAAAAACCTACAATTACAATAACACACAAAAAACAAGGATAAAAACTGAATTACAAATTGAACCCATCTCCAATTAAAGACATAGCACCATAATCTTATGCCAGTAGTGAAAAATAAACCTTGAACAAAAACCCTCTAATGCCCTTTAAGACTATGACTATATTTGACTATTACATCTTTGTGATAAGTGTTAAAAAATCCAAGTTCGTGATTCTAAAACTCCATTCTTTTTTTTTTTGAAATAGGTAAGCTGGGGTTAGGCAGACCCCGACCAGATATATTAAGAAAGATCAATAAAGATACTACAAGAAAACAGAAAAGCAAGCCCCTCGCACATCAGAAGAAGGGCAAACAAACTATCAAAAGGGAGCCAAAGGCCATCCAACAAAACGGCAAAGACAAACAAAGGAGAACAACCTAACCGCTTCAGCAAAATGAAAACAACAGCCACAACACTGCCAAAATTCGAACAGCTACCACAAAAACAAACAGCACCAGAGCTAACAGCAGACCCAAAAACACCAGCACCAAGAGCAGACCCCAAATCATGATCAGCCTCCCGGAATGAGCCCACGAAATGGGGACCTTATTCCAGTAGTGGGGATCAGGGAGATGGATGGCAGCACACAGGAAGAAGGAGGCTTAAGGAGGGAAGCATCTGACTTTCCTTTTTTATTCTTCTTGTTCTGAACTAAATTCCAAGGACCTTCAGACGATGGGGACGATAAAGAGAGAGAAAGGTCCGGAGGCTTGGTCTGCTTTGTAGATGTCTCGGGGATATCAGAGCCAATGACTGAGAATTTATTTCTAGATAAGGCACTATAGGTAGAAGGGGTTTCAGGATGATCCAAGCTGATCCTATTATGAGCAAATATGAGAAACTGATTTGTACGACCCTCATTGAGATTCTGAACTGTGATTGTTTTATAGAATTTTGAAGTATATTGTTATTGATACTAACCATAATTGGAAGGGTTGTTGATCATGTCAGAGAAGACTCCATATATATTCTGGTACACGAAGAAAGAGCCGGGAAGGGTGGCATTGAGCGTGTTCGACATCTGCACCAGCCTATCGTTGAATGCAGTCACCAAGTTATTGACTCGCTCGACGCAACCGTTATTGCCACTGGCCATTGAGAGTTGACTCGGTATGCATCCAAGTGCTCCAATCCCAACCAGTACCATCTTTCTTGCACCTAGTCTGTATAATTGCTGAACAGAAAAACCATTGCACTCGCTAGTTATTTTGTAATTACTCTTACTGCATATTTAGCAACCATGAAAAGTTATTCCATGGAATATTCATGAGCCCAATTGTGAAAGAACTGACTAGGAGGGAGGGCATGAGATATCCTTAAAAATCAGTGGAAAAAAAATTACCCTACACATCAAATTGGGTTTCCCCCCATTCTTTAGGGCTTTTCATACTCCCTCATCCTCTTTATGACTATGTCAAAGAGGATGATGAAGGACCCCCTCTATTATAGATTGTAATATCTTCTTCTTTTCTTTTTCTTTTTTTCTTTTTTTTTCTCCGTTCTCTGATCTTGGGATCTGCCTAACCCCGATTACTAATCAAAAAAAGAAAAAGAAAAGAAAAAGTCCTACCTTCGAGTCGATCCCTCTGAGCCCATCTCTCGCAAGTCACAACTGACTACATGGACAGCTGCCAAACATGCTCTTAGATTTACACCTAGTAGGTATAATTTATGTATAACTGCTACCTAGTCAATCAGGGATTTGTTAGATTTACACTAAGGGGCCGTTTGGATATGCAGATTTTAGAATCCAGGTTTTAGTTTGAAAACAGTGTAAAAGAGGGATCATGATCAAGCCGTTGTATACTGTCCTGACAACATTTCTTGGATTTTAAGTAAGAAGTCCTGGTTTTAGAAACCTCTCCCACATCCTGTGATTTCTAAAACTTGGAAACATGGGATGATCTGCTGCTCTCTCATTGACGGAAAGAAGGGCAAGAAATCAGAAAACGACGGCTGGTGTGTTTCTTCTCTTGTCTCACATTCAAGCTACAATTACCAAGGATAATGTATTCTAAGAACCTTTTTTCCCTAGACCCAATCAGCCCCATATTCAAGCTACCTGACTTGGAGCCTTCTATTTCTTAGATATTAAATTGAGAGAAATTTGCTTCCTAGAAATATTTATGCATAATCTGGCATGGCACTACGTGCTCTTTAAATAATTAGTTTGAAAAATATTAAGGTCGATATCGAATACAATTTGAAAGAAGAATTAATTTAGAAAAAAAAATCTTTGAAATGTGAAATTGGGAAAGTAATCTCATTTAGAATTTATTTCACTTGTAAATTTAGGTCATGATATAGAGAAAATTCAACAAATTGAAAAAAAAAGTGGAATTAATTTCACAAGTATTTTCTTTAACCTGCACTATCTTCATGGGCCATACATGTAGGTTCCCTATAGATATGGGAATAAATTTGAGAATGTCACTTTGGAGTTTCAAGGGTGTCTTTATGAATTTGAGGTCGGCTGCTCCGTTTGGTTGCCAGTAAATTTTTTGTCGTAGGAAGTTTTAGTAAAATTTTCGTCCCATCCCATGTTTGGTTGCTTTTTAGCAGTATAATTTTTTTAATCCTACTCTTGTAATGATTGCCTTTTCATCCCATCCCAAAATAATCCCAGTAACTAAAAATAAGCTTGAGAAGAATTTCTTTTTCTTCCCAACAATTCAAACAACCAAACAAAGTTTTTTTTTTCCCATCAATCTCCTTGGATTTTTTTTCTCCCACATAAATCCCAGGAACCAAAAAAAACCCGGCAACCAAACAGGTTGCTTCATTCAAGCTCATGTGGGTTGCAGGGAGTAATGATTTTGATCTTCATGTGTTTATGTGTTGGGATGGGTCAGTCAGTTAACCTGAGAAACGATATATCAGCTAAATTGTAATAAGATTCTCTTAAGATATTTAAAAAAAAAATGGAAAAATAAAAACGAAAATCATTGGTGAAATATCTTACTTAGATTTTGGCCATGATTTTGTACAAAATGTATCTGTCATTTTACAAGATTTTGGCTAAAATGTCATACTGAAACTGAATGTTTTCATTTTGTTAATGGCTGAAATCGAAATTTAATATTGGCTGATCTATTTGGACTATTCTATAATATTTCTAATATGTTGCATATCAGCGAGGTGCGGATCTCTATGTCAATTGACATATTGGCTAATGAATAGTGGCCCACATTGTTTGGGTGATCCAAACAACAATGATCCAAACCATTCCTTTGATGGGCCCTGACATATAGATAGGTGCCCAAAAAAACCATCTCCATAGGATCACCCTAACCCTTGAATTTGTGGAGGTTTAAATGGACGGGTTTAAAACCCGTCCAAATTCAAGGGTTAGGGTGATCCCATGGAGATGGTTTTTTGGGCACACCCTATCTATGTCAGGGCAATCAAATGAATGGTTTGCATCACCCAAATAATGTGGGCCCCAACGTTTTTATGGTTGAAGGACCAGAGACCCTTAACTGAAGGGAATCCAGCCCCATTGGCATTGGATTCACTTCACCCAGCTGTATTTTATAAGTAATGATAAATGCGGTTGGTTGACGTGGATCCATGGGAATCCTTTTGTTTAGCATCCATCTATGGATATTAATAAAGAAATTAAGGGATGCTAAATTGAAGGACATCCTTGCAAAGACGCAGCAGCGTCAAGGACAGCCCATTGAATCCACATCAACCAACTCCTTTATTTAAAAAGTAATGATAAATGCAGTTGATTGACGTGGATCCATGGGAATCCTTTTGTTTAGCATTCCTCTATAGATTATATAAAGAAATTAAGGAATGCTAAATTGAAGGACGTCCTTGCAAAAGCCCAATGACTATACACCAACTGTATTTATAACTCCCTTATTTGTATTTGTTTTTGTCAGTCTAGTTTTAATTACTAGAATTTCGTGGATCTAATGGGGCAGCCTCGCGGCTGAAGGTTTGAAAGGGCGTCTTTCAGTTTAGCATTCCCCAAAGAAATTCATTTTTATTTAATGACACTCCTCAGTCATTACACTTCCCAAAATTAGATATCTTTTACTACGTCGTGTCAGGCTGACGAACTGGTATTTTGGTTTTAAAGAAGTGCAGACGATAGTTACCCTTTTTGGTCCTCACGTCTGCCTCCTGAGCACTAGTTTTGGTATCCTTTCACTTTTCTCCCAAATTTTTACCTTTGGAAGATTTCAAAAATGAAATGATGGGTGGAAATTACCAAAACAAGTGGTGGCAGTACCAGCTTTCTTTGTGTTTTATTGCATAACAATTGGTAGGTACACACTGTGACAGAGTAATCACCGTTAGTTGTTGAGAGAGGATGTTGATGAGGAGTTGTGCAAAGGCTTCTCCCGAGTATATACGACTAGTTGTGTATAGATTGGGGAGGAGATAGTTGTTGATGTAGTCGTTGCTCCCTATAGTGATCACGAAAACAGATCTGGCAAGGTATTCAGAAACAGCTTGTTGGTTTTGGAATAGAAGTGGTAGGTCCACCATTACTGTCTTCTTAAACAGTGATATCTGCCCATTAAAGGATATCCTAGCTCCCTACACACACACAAGACAAAAAGAGAGAGAAATTGCACCGGTAAGGTAGTGTAATTTTCATTTCATAGAGAGGAATTATCCTGTGAAGAACAACTGTATCTGCATTGTAACTAGGTGGGTCCCACAATTGACTGATTTGTCACATCAATTTCATGGACCCACATTGGAAAGCCCTTGACCTACCAATCATTGAATTTTTGGCCATTGAAAATTGACAGCTGGCCGTCCATTTCAAGGGTCTTGATTGATGAGTTACGATCATTTGATTATAGTAAATATCAATCAGATGGTTTAAGGATGATCAAAGGTGAGGCCCGCCTATACAACAGAAGTGTGTGATCATACTGTGCTGTATGCTCTCAAAACACTACAACAAAACTGGGTTTTACCAAAAAAAGGATAAGAAATTTACATAATGCCGGCCGGTCTCATCGATGATGCCCGCTGCTGCTGATGCATAGTTGAGTCCTTGTAGAATCTTGGCTCCTTTAGAGGTCGGACTCAAATATGGTGGCACCAATGGTAAACCTAGTAGCTTCGCTGTTCCATGAAAAAGGAAGAGAGAGAGAGAGAGAGAGAGAGAGAGAGAGAGAGAGAGAGAGAGAGAGAGAGAGAGAGAGTTAAACATGAGTTAAGAGATTGTTAAACATGAGCTAAACATGAACTAATGATTAAATGAGTAACACTATTCCCATCATATTTTTAGTATCAACCTTAGCTATTCTATATGTGTGTGTGTGTGAGAGAGAGAGAGAGAGAGAGACCCATAATTCAAAAAAAAAATGTGGGTGCATTACCGCCATAATCGACGACGGTTAGGCCATTGCAAAACCGACCGGTTGGAAAACCAAAATCAATCCCATACGGAAAGTAATTTGCCTTTGCAATAGTGGGTATCAAGTTGTTGTTACCATCATCGATCAATGAGTCCCCAAAGGTGAACATGGCGGGCGTTAGAGCGCTCCTTTGCCCTCCTACAACACATACGGAAACTAAACACACTATGAACACTAAGAAGGTGGAAGCACATTCACCCTTACTCTCCATTTAGCCAAGCTTTCTAGACTGGACCGTTGTTTCAGCGAAGCAGCTCCGTACTTGAAATTTTGCTCTCCTCTGTGGGAAATAAATACTTGCAAAAATACTCATAATCATCCCAGTGGTTAGTGGTTGTCTGTACCATCGATTTACTGTTTTACTAGATGCTATGATGCTAGTGAAGGCCTGCATGTGGGTTGTACCTCACATTTTCACTTCTCTTATAAATGCACGGGTTCAGATATTAATTGAAGCATGGGATCCCCGAAATACACAAGAACCATGAAACATATATAGCTCTGTAGCGTATAGGCACAAGGCTTGCAAGCCTATACATGCCTAGGGCAAACACCCCATACACTAAGATTTATGGCATCTTTGGATACACCTAAAAATTATATGCCTACAATCTAAGAGATGGACTAGGATATGAACAAAAATGACAATGATCCATGGCCTAGGCATTTGTTGAATGTGTTTGGTGATCGGGACCGTTGATATTACTGAGCGTCAAGAGGTGAGTCCAGGTCTGATACCAAATGGAGATCTCGTTCACAAGATTGAGCGTGCAAAAAATCAATGGCTTGACGGCATTTTTAGGACATCTTTTTCATCATGCTTGATTAAAGGTATATAATCATCTAATAAGGGTGTGATTAAGGGCAATATGCTGGGCTTCTTAATAGTCATGGACCCTATTGTTGTACACGTGGTAGTGGGTAACAATGCTTGTTCTAAAAGAAATTTCCGCAATCTTCTATGAAAATAGAGATTTGCTAGGCAATTTCGTTGTTAACAATGCTTGACTTAGAAGAAATTGCCATAGTCTTGTATGAAAATAGGGATTTGCTAGGAAATTCTGCGGAAAACCGTTTCACAGCACACTTTTGCAGGAGAGAACAGCCACTCAGGCTCACTTTTTATCTTATTCATTTAATTCATCTGAGGTGGCTGTTCTCTCCTGAAAAAGTGAGCTGTGGACTGGCTTTCTGCCAAATTGCCTAGCAAATCCCATGAAAATAAGTTTATATGCAAATACTGGTTATTGGGGGGTTTATATCTCTTAATTAATGGGCAATGTCCCATTTACAAATGTGGTTAACTTAAAATAATCTTATTTTAAGATGAAAGATTTTTGTGGTGTTGAGGCGTTTAGATGGTTAAAAATTAATAAAGCTATTGGGTGGTAAGTGTGGACGTATTGTCATTCTCTAAAAAATAAGTTTATATGCAAATACTGGTTATTGGGGGTTTCTATCTCTTAATTAATGGGCCTTAATGTCCCATTTACAAATGTGGTTAACTTAAAATAATCTTATTTTAAGAGGAAAGATTTTGGTGGTGTTGAGGCCTTTAGATGGTTAAAAATTAATAAAGCTATTGGGTGGTAAGTGTGGACGTATTGTCATTCTCTAAAAAAGATTGCCTTTCCACCTCTTTTGTTTACCTTCTATTGAAATCTCAGAAAAAGACATACATAAGGGGTAGGGCTGCAGCTCGGGTCGGGCGGGTCGGATTTTGGAGAACCCAACCCTACCCGAGAAATATCTCGGGTCGGGTCGGGTCGGGTTTTTTCACGTTGATGTAATTTTTTAAGGAAAATTCTTGTTTGGCAAGGCAACTCAACTCATAGAAGCAGAAATTACACTCACATTATACTTGAATCAAACAATGATGTAATTACACTCACATTACACTTGAATGAAACAATGCCATAATCAAACAATGCTGTAATTACAATCAAACAATGTTGAATCAAACGCTGGAATCAACTCAACTCATAGAAGCAGAAATTACACTCACATACAATAACAGTGGGTGCGTGGGTTTTCACTTTTAACTTTTAACTAACAATAGAAAAAAATGTACATACTATAACTTATGTAACTCGGGTCGGGCCCCTTCAAACCCGGCTCGACCCGAGATTCATGTGGGCTTTTGAATGCTCAACCCGGCTCGATCCGAAACCCATGAAACCTGAACCCAACCCAGGTTATTTTCGGGTCGGGTCGATGCGGGTCGGGTAAAACCCGGCTCGAGTTGCAGCCCTAATAAGGGGGCAGAAATGCTTACAAAGGGGGTGGAAATATCACTTCTATATAAATTAATTGAGTGGCAGTCTAGTAGGTGGGTTGGCATATGGACCATACACTTGTTTCCTCATAGGTAATTCAGTAACCCAAGCTTACCCATCAAAAAAGAAAAAAAATAAACGAAAAAGGTAAATCAGTTAACTTCTGAAAAATACTTAGAATAAAGGAGCTGTAGCGACTTTTTGTCAGCTTCAGTTAAGTTTCTGTTAAAAAACCCATTCGAGGAAAAAAGGTAAAAATAGCCACATGTGAATACAGTGAAAGGATGTTTCCACCCCTTTATTTTGGTAGCTTCCACCCCAAAAGGGTATTTCCATCCCTTTATTTTGGTAGCATCCACCCCCAAAGCTTGCTTCATCTAGCATACTTATGCCACATGCCTCATCCTACATGACTTACTTCGAGATGGTTGGTCATAGTAATAATGGTACACTGTTGGGAATGTTGCCTTGTTTCCCACGGCAACGTCGGGAAAGTTGCCTTATTTCCCACTGTGCATGGGAAGGCAATAAGGCAAATAGGCAAGATGGTTTTTTTGGGTTTTTGGAAAATCCTAGTGTAAAAAAAGAGAGTTGGCATTCTCTCTTAGGTGTGTGAGACAATTTTGTGTGTCGGCTGCCAAAGAAGAGAGAGAAGGAAAGATATAAAGAAAGGGAGAAGAAGAAGAATAGAGGGTTTTCTCTTTGGGTTTTCTTCTTGGGTTATTCTCTTGGGTTTTCTTTCGGATTTCTCTCGGTGTACGGTTTTGGGTTTGAGAAGCAAGGAAAGGGTTGTGGGTTTGAGATTAATCTATTGTAATCCTTGTATTTTGTTTTTCTCATAGTGGAAGATTGTGTTTCTCGCCTGTAAAGTAAGCTTGGCCGAATCAAGTAAAATCTCGGTGTTCATCTTGTGGCTTGTTTATTTTATCTTTTCTGTTAATTTGTGCATGATTGGATCGCAGATTTTCTCAACAAGTGGTATCAGAGCTCAGGTGGAGCGATCGTCGAGGCCGGGTGGAGTGATCGGGGGGTTTTGTGGTTGGATCGCGATTAGCAGGGGCGATGCCACATGAGAGGAAAGGGGGGCAATTGCCCCCCTTATTTTTTTGGAAAAAAAAAATATGCCTTTATTTTTTAATACTTACCCCCTTTTTAAAAAAATATGCCCCCATTTCCAATCATCCCTAAGATAGAAAATAAGTTTAAATTTTTAATTTTACCATTTTTATCTCCCTTTTTTGTGCAAAATTTACTATAATTTTTGCCCCCCCGTGCAAAATTTAAGATAGAAATTTTTTCTATCTTAATTTCAAGATAGATAAAAAATTACTATAATTTTTGCCCCCCTTGTGCAAAATTTCTGGCATCGCCCCTGGCGATTAGAGCGATTTTGGGGAGTAGAAAGATTCTTGTTCGAGGTGGAGTGCTACACCGTGAAGAACGGTGTAATCTGAGATGGCGGTAAAATCAAGTTTTACTTAATTCAACATCGACAGATTTGACGGAAATGACAGTTTTACCCTATGACAGATGAGGGTGGAGGACATCCTAGTTCAACAGGGCTTGATTAAGGTATTGAAAGGAAAGGATGGCAAGCCGGAGAAGATGACGGATGCCGAGTGGGAAGACATTGAGTCGAAGGCGGTCAGCACAATTCGACTATGTCTGGCAGATAGAGTTATGCTTAACGTTATGGAAGAAGAAGATACGCCTAAATTATGGGAGAAGTTGGAAAAGCTTTACATGTCAAAAAGGTTGGCCAACCGGTTGTATTTGAAGCAGCAATTGTACGGGCTGAAGATGCAGGAAGGCAGAGATCTTCTAGAACACATCACGGTGTTCAATGGGCTTGTGGATCAACTCCACAAGGTTGACGACAAGTTGAAGGAAGAAGACAAGGCCATTTTGCTTCTTACTTCGCTTCCTGATTCGTATGACAACTTGGTGAGGGCTTTGTTGTATGGTAATGATACAATAAAGTTAGAGGAAGTCACGTCGTCGTTCTTATCGAATGAGATACGAAAGAAACCTGTTCTTAGTGCAAATGAATATCAGTGGTTGGTTGTTCATGGTGGGAATCAAAGAGGAAGGTCGTCTGACAACGGATCTGGTAAAGGCAGGTCAAGATCTAGGGTCAGCGGAAAGGGCGTACAATGTTACCGTTATAAAGAATATGGCCATATCAAGCGTGATTGTCCAAAGCGAGCTGACCAGGCGGACAATGGTGCTAGAAATATTGTGATGGCGGTAACGGATGAGCAAGGCGAAGAGTTTGGAGACGTTCTCACAGTCTCCATAGGTAAACCCGCACCGGGCCCGTATGGGTCACTAAACTTGAAGAGTTTGAAGAGTTTACGGGTCACTAAACTTGGACCCGCACCCAGCCCGTACGGGCCGGGTCGACCCGAGGGCCACCCGGATTTTTGACATATTTTTTCGCAACCCATTTATGTTGACTGTTTGAGAGATTTGTCTTATTGTCGTGTGGTGCAAACTGCAAAGATTGGCAAAAGTACGATTTGTGAAAAGGTGGCTAGCAATAAATAATAACCATGGGTACTAAGTTTTAAATGAGAAATTACGGAAAAATGGAAGCAAAGTAGAAAAATTATGAAAAAAACCCGAAAGAATGTTCTAAAATATGACAATTACGGAAAAAATACGTAGAAAAAGAAAAAGTTATGACAATGACGGAAAATAATACATATAAAAAGTAAAAGTTATGACAATTACGGAAAAAAAAGTGCCAAAAATGCCAAAATAAAACCTTTTGCACTTTTCTAGGGGCACCTGCGGGTCCACCCGGCCCAGTTTTGACGGGTCGGGTGGACCCGCGGGTCAATTTCAAATGGGTCACTGATTGGTGACCCGGGCCCATAATTTACGGGCGGGCCAGGTGGACCCGCGGGTCCAGGTCACTTTTTGCCAGGTCTAATACCCATCCACTTTAACCTCCACAAATCGAAGGGTTAGGATAATCCTGTGGACCGTATTTTTTGTGCACACTCTATCTATCTTTGGACTATCCAAATTAATGCTTTGGATCATCCAAACAATGTGGGCTCATATGTTTTTTTGAGCACTTGCTTAGATAACTTATCTGAGGTATCGTGGATAAAATATTTCTCCATATATATATATATATATATATATATATATATATATATATATATATATATATATATATGAGGAATAAGATTGTGCGGTCGACCGCAGACAGCACCTAAGCTTAGGTGCGGTCGAGGGCCCAAACACATGGGTCCCACATTTTTCGTGCTAATCAAAACCATTCATTTGCAAGGCCCCATCATAGATAGGGTGTGTACAAAAAATCAGGTCCATTGGATCATCCTAACCCCTCCAAAAGTGGAGGGCAAATATGAGCATATTTATGGCAAACGGTGTCTGTCCATTTGCCCTCCACTTTTGGATGGGTTAGGATGATCCTATGGAGCTGATTTTTTGTACATACCCCATCTATGTAAGGGCCTTTCAAATGAATGCTTTGGATCATCCTAACAAAGTGGGCCCACATGAGTTTGGGGCCCTCGACCGCACCTAAGCTTGGTGCGGTCGACCGCACACTCATTTTCCTCTATATATATATATATATATATATATATAGAGGAAAGTGAAGCTACACCGCCGGTGTAGCTAACTTAGCTACACCGCCGGCTTAAAATACAATGGGCCCATATTGTTTTGGTGATCCAAAGAATTCATTTGATTGGCCCTCACATAGATAGGGTGTCCACCAAAAATCAGCTCCATAGGATCATCCCAACCCTACGATTTGTGGAGGCAAAAATGAACGTGTAAAAACTTTCACAAATTTGTCCATTTTTGCCTCCACAGTTTGAAGGGTTTGGATGATCCTATGGAACTGATTTTTGGTGGACACCCTATCTATGTGAGGGCCAATCAAATGAATGGTTTGGATCACCAAAATAATGTGGGCCCATTGTATTTTAAGCCGGCGGTGTAGCTTCACTTTCCTCATATATATATATATATATATATATATATATATATATATATATATATATATATATATATATATATATATATATATATATATATACTAGTATTCCGGCCCATGCTCTGCATGGGTGCAAAAGGTGGGCCCCACCTCATCAAAACATAAGGTGCAAATTTCCAACCATTCAAATTTTGATCTTGGATTAGAGGGAGTATTGTGGACCATGCTATGCATGGGTGCAAAATGGTGGGCCCCACCTCATAAAAACAAAAGGTGCATGTTTCCAACCGTTCAAATATTGATCTTGGATTAGAGGGCACTAATGAGTCAATGACTATGTACGCACTGATCAAACCAATATTGCCATGTAAAGAATCAAGATAACCATTGGATTCCAATAAGGCTTAAAATGTCAATACCTCGAGGTTTTTTATATCCTTCTCTGTTGATCCACCATTCTTCTTTTCAACCTTGTATCGAACACAGCAAAGATTCGAAAATCTGGCTGATTATGTGCCCAAAAAAGATTCGAAAATTAAGTTTAATCCAACACAATCCAGAGGGTATAATAATTCAACACAATACAGAGGGTTTAATCAAAATCAAATGATACACTTACCAGTTTCATTTTGAGAAAATATTGGTATCAAGAATAAGCAAAGAATAAATGAAAGAAAAAGAATTGCATCCGTTAAAAAGCTACTATCTATGCACGAAGTGAGAGATTTTCGGCCAACTTCAATTCAAATTAAAAAATAATGGAGTAATCAGCTCCTAATTTGAAGGGCGTAATGATAGCATGAAATTCAATTTTTGGGACGTGGGGAAGGAAATTTATTGTTGCAAATTCAGTTTTGCACAGATGGCATACCAAAATTAATTGTTGTGGCAACGATTTTGAAGGAGAAAAACTTTTCCTGGAAAAAAGACGAATGACAACGGAAAGTTAGCTGCTTAGTGTGTGTGCGATATATATATATATATATATATATATATATATATATATATATATATATGAGAGAACATTTCCTACACACTTGTGTAGGTAAGTTACCTACGCACTACCTTAAAATACAGTGAGGACCCACATTGTTTGGGTGATCCAAACAATTCATTTGAATGGTCCTCACATAGATAGGGTGTCCACAAAAAATCAGATCCATAGGATCATCCTAACCATTCAAACTATGGAGGCAAAAAATGGACTAATTTGTGAAGGTTTATACACGTCCATTTTACCTCCACAACTCGTAGGGTTGGGATGATCCTATGGATCTAATTTTTTGTGGACACCCTATCTATGTGAGGACCATTCAAATGAATTGTTTGGATCACCCAAACAATGTGGGCCCCCACTGTATTTTAAGGTAGTGCATAGGTAACTTACCTACACAAGTGTGCAGGAAATATTTTTTTTTCTCTCTCTCTCTCTCTCTCTATATATATATATATATATAGAGAGAGAGAGAGAGAGAGAGAAAACGGTTCCTACACACATGTGTAGATAAGTTATCTACACACTAGCTTAAAATATAGTGGGGGCCACATTATTTGGGTGATCCAAACCATTCATTTTTAAGGCCCTCACATAGATAGGGTGTCCACAAAAAATAAGATCCATAGGATCATCCTAACCATTCGAACTGTGGAGGCAAAAAATGGACTAATTTGTGAAGGTTTAAAGACATCCATTTTACCTCCACAAATCGTAGGGTTGGGATGATCCTATGGATCTGATTTTTTGTAGACACCCTATCTATGTGAGGGCCTTAAAAATGGATGGTTTGGATCACCCAAACAATGTGAGCCCCCAC
The DNA here is from genome assembly GCF_043159265.1 of Tasmannia lanceolata. NCBI lineage: Eukaryota > Viridiplantae > Streptophyta > Magnoliopsida > Canellales > Winteraceae > Tasmannia > Tasmannia lanceolata. The sequence goes on along the minus strand of NW_027518695.1, from coordinate 1,675,652 downwards.
TGTATTTTAAGCTAGTGTGTAGAGAACCCTCTACAATATGTGGAGGAACCGTTTTCTCATATACTACAAAAAATCAGATCCATAGGATCATCCTAACCATTCGAACTGTGGAGGCAAAAAATGGACTAGTTTGTGAAGGTTTAAAGACATCCATTTTACCTCCACAAATCGTAGGGTTGGGATGATCCTATGGATCTGATTTTTTGTAGACACCCTATCTATGTGAGGGTCTTTAAAATGGATGGCTTGGATCACCCAAACAATGTGGGCCCCCACTATATTTTAAGCTAGTGTGTAGAGAGTTCTCTACACATATGTGTAGGAACCATTTTCTCATATATATATATATATATATATATATATATATATATATATATATATATATATATATATATATATATAAGGAAAGTGAAGCTACACCGCCGGTGTAGCTAACTTAGCTACATCGCCGGCTTAAAATACAATAGGCCCACATTGTTTTGGTGATCCAAAGAATTCATTTGATTGGCCCTCACATAGATAGGGTGTCCACCAAAAATCAGCTCCATAGGATCATCCCAACCCTACGATTTGTGGAGGCAAAAATGAACGTGTAAAAACCTTCACAAACTTGTCCATTTTTGCCTCCATAGTTTGAAGGGTTGGGATGATCCTATGGAGCTGATTTTTGGTGGACACCCTATATATATATATGAGGAAAGTGTTTCTAGCGCCAACCAAAAACGCATGAGTCCCACCTTATCTGGGTGATGCAAATCATTCATTTGATGGGCCCTGACATAGAGACGGTGTCCACAAGAAATTTGCTCCATAGGATCATCCCAACCCTATGATTTGTGGAGCTTAAAATGGACGGCTATAAACCGCCACAAATCTGTCCATTTTTTAACTCCACAAATCGAAAGGTTAAGAAGATCCTATGAAGCTGAATTTTTGTGGACATCCTATCTATGATGAGGCCTATCAAATGAATGCTTTAGATCACCACAAAATATGTGAGACCCATGTTTTTTGGTTGGTGGACTAGAGAATGATCTCTAGTCGGCCGACTAGAAACATTTTATATATACAAACCCCAAGTATGAATATTTTTTCATCATTGTTAAAGCTCAATGGAAATATACCAAGAATAAACTAGTGCTGCCAATCATAGAGTAATCTCGTCTCAAGCAAACTTAACTCTTACCAATCCTATGATTATTTCAGGTGGTGCTATGCATATATGACCCGCATTTGATCGAGACGGACCGATTTCTTTATAATTGCCTACACAAAACAAAAGTTGGATTTTTTCTTCTTCCGAGACCATTTCACATGGGAAAATGGCTTTGTCTCCCGTCAAACCACCTAAGATCATTTTGATGGTCCAGATTAAAGGGCTATTTTTTGGGCAAAACTCCTCCTAAATTAATCATAAGGGATTTGCTAGCCTCCTTCACAGAAGCACATCATAACTCCGTCCTTTGCAAGTGACAACCGCATATGTTGACTTTTGCTTTATTCATTTAACTCATCTGCTATGTTTTTTCTGAGAATTTTTTTCCTCAGAAATGTTTTTTTGTACAATCCAAACAGGAGCCTAACTTTTCTCACTGTCCCAAATAATCAAACCCTCACATAGATCTAAGACCCACTGCTCGGAATCTCTGACCCACCCTTCAGTCCAATGGGAATGCCGTATCTCGGATCACGGCGGAAGCGAAGCTAAGAGCGCAGTTTCCTCTTCCTCATCTCTCTCATCTTCGTAACTTTTTGCCTCTTGTTGTTTGCTCTCTGATCCCTCCATCCTACCAAAAAAGAGGCTTATTTAGCTAGAAATAACAATTGAAGTAGGGTCTCTTGAAGATGAGAAATTATATGTTGACCGACCATCAAAACATAAAGGTCGGATAGAGACAAAACCTGCTGCCTTGATTTCTGAACCAAGAAAAGTAAAAAAAGGGGGCTTTCTCTTGGATAAAAAATCAAGGGAGAGATGGTTCTCTTTCCGCCCTTTATGTTTTGACGGTCGGGCACCATATAAGTTCTCCTTGAAGATACCCATAAGAGATTGGTACAAGTACATCTTTGAAGATCGGGGCTAGATGTTCCAAAAGTAATCGGAGTGATCGGATCGTCCAGATCAGCAGTTAACAACTTAAGATTTGTGATTAGATCAAGGGCCAAAAATTAAGAGATCCATGATCAGACGTTATTAAAATTTAGTACTTTATATTCCCTAATGTCCAAAGTCAAAAAAAGGCTAGTAATTGGACAGATGGGGTTAGGCTAAAATACTTTGTTTGCAAAGAGGGCTTGTAGTTTAAAGGATTTTAGGAGATGTTTTGATAAAATTTTATTTTAAGTTGTTGGACCGTTGGATTGTTTTAACCGAACTAATTTCCTTGTTCAATTTTACTAGGTTGGGTCGACTTCAAAGTATCACATAAAAAGGGATGCTATTCAATTAGTCGGTCCCATGATCCTATCATCACTGCATTATCACTGCATTATACATTGGGAAATGATATCAGCACAACCATATTTTGCTATTTCCACAGACCATCTTGTCTTTTAGTATTTAATGATCTGTGAAATGGTTATTACATTTCCCAAAAAGCTCTGAGGCACCAATTCAAGAAGAAAAGATAGCTGGGTTTGTGCAAACATCAAAATATGGTTGTGCTGATAACATTTCCGGATTTCCCTATATATATTTTTGTGGACTTATCTCATCCTTAGGTGATCTGCACACATTCTCGACACCGTCAAATGCTGTACATAAGCATAAAGTAAGTGAGAATTAGATCAGTGATTAGCCACATATAATGTAATAAAATCTCAACATAAACAATTTATTCTTTTAATATCACCTTCCTCACACGCTTAGGCATATTTCGCGAGCTGTTTAACATTCACTGGAGTGCACAAATTTGAGTAGAAGCAAGCCTTTGCCAAGATGGAATTTACTACTTCACTTGGGTGAAAGGGATCATAGAAAAGATATTCACTCCGATTTTGGCATGGTTTTGTACCTTGAAGGCATTGTGAAGTTGCTTTGTTGCCCTCTGTGGCACAACATGGAAGATTTGTATCCAAAAAACCTGTGGGCAATACATTTAGTTAGTTCACAGTTAGGCAAGTTTGATTCAAATTATCTGTTGTAGAAAACTAGACATGACTTTTATATATAGTTGTTGATCACTCATGTCCTGTTCGTTTTGGATTTTCAGAATCTATTTTATTTTGAGTTCAAAATTGAATGGTGGACTCAAAATTTCCTTTACTTCTGAATCTAACAAATCAACTTCGGATTCAAAATTGATTCTCAAATACAAAATAAACAACAAACAAGATAATTAATTTCAAGATGAACTTATTCAAGCAGGATAGCCAATCCCAAGAACAACTTATCCAAGGATTTATATCCCCATGGCGAATAGCCCCTTTGGGATTAAACAGCAAATTGTTGACTATACACCTTACTGATGCAGTCTTTGTAGTTTATAAACCTTTCTGTCCCTGTTTAGATTCTAAGAAAAACATTCCTCAGAAATTTTTTTCACTTCAGCAATTTAGAGGAGAATGATATGGTATTGACTTATAAGCATATCATTATAAATTGAAGACTCCTCTAAGTAAAACTTTCACCATGGTTCAAGTTACTTTTTTCTCATGTGTAATAAAACAATTAATAGGCAGGAAATTTTGGAAAACTTTTATCATTTCCAAACGTTTCAAGCAAAACATGCAATCCAAACAGGCCCAAAGTGATCACTCTTCTTCAAGAACCAAAATAGGCATATTTAAGAATTGATTATGGATCTTACCATGTTCAGTAGGGTTTTGGCACATTTCAAGCATACTTGCGAAAGTATCTCCACGAACCAAAATCATACCATCAAGGGTGGATTTCACTTTCTTTAGTAATTTAGGAAGTTTACTGTTGTAGACAGAAACGAGCCCATTTAACTCATCGACAATTGTTGTGACATTATTTCGACTTCTCGCTGCGGGCAGGCAACCGATTGGGCCGATCCCAGACACCAACACCTTCCTAGCTCCCAGTTTATATAGCCTCTGCAAATGTAGCCACAAGAAAGAAGAGCAAATTTTGTTGAGAGTTGGTGTTATTCAATCATTTATAGTTTAACAAATTCACATACAACTCTCTGGTATTTCAAAAGAAAGTACTAGCCCCTGTACAAGGAGACAGTCGGAGATTGAAATTTTATAAAAATACAACATGATAAGAACTCTCTTAACTAATCAGACATCTTACCTGCAAACCTTGAGATAGTTTTTCATGCAGGAGCTCCGTAAATGCTTCAAGAGTGTACAATTTGCTAGAATTGTAGAAATTAGGTTGAAGGTAGTTGCTGAGGTAGTCATTGCCTCCAAGAGATACCATGAAAATAGCCTTAGACAAGTAATGAGAAAGGGCTTTGGGGCTTGTAAACTGTTTTCGCAGGTCCACTTCCAGAGTCTTCTGGAAAAAATCGAGCTGTTGGTTGAAGGAGAAACAAGGTCCCTGCATAAACCCACAATGTAGGAAATGGGTCCCGTCTATATTTTATATTTTAGTAGAAAAGAATGCTAGGAACTTACTCTACTCACAAGTAAATAAAGAAATGAATTCACTAGAACTAAAATGAAACATGTAACTTAATTAGTCTTCTTTTAATTGACTGAGGCAATTTTTTCAGACGTTAGGTTCTAACCAAATCATTATTTAATCTCACACCAAGAGATTACTTGTTTTCCTGTAATTATAAAATAATCAACTCCAACTATGCTTGGTTGATTGGCTGTATTATTTGGCACTGGCCTACCAAATCAATGTCCTCAATTACACCCCCCACACACTGTTGGAGATATAATGGTGAGAAGTTGTAGAGGATTGCTTCAAGGCGCGTTACAATTTGTCGCTTTTCTTATGACAATAATCGCCCCCACCAGTTGGATGATGTGCAAAGTGCAAAGGGGATCTCCGAGTTCGCCTCCAAGATACAATGAGAAGCCCAATAGGAATAAAAGGTAAAGAAGGCTTAGTGAGAGATGGAGAAGGCTTTGGATTTGATCCTAATTGCTATTTTTGTACTTCTCTCAAATGGTAGGTTTCTGGTCTTTTTATAGACCATTTGGTGGCTTTTCCGGTCTTTTTACATTCCATTTGTTTGCTTTTCTAGTTGGAAAGCACCCCTTTAAGTCACTTCACCATAGACAACTTATCTCACCATTAGATGGTGCTAGATTGTGATTCTATAGTCCATATCGATTCTGGAGTTACTCTTGACTTAAGTAGAACTCCCCTCCCCCCGTAACCGTGCGAAGTGCAAAGTGCGCCAAAAAGTGCCACTAGCGCCCTACAAGGCTACAACACATGTTGCACGTGCAAGAACCCACATGTGCATTAAAAGCAAGAGAGAATTGAGAGGATCTTTCACTTTGACTAAACTTTAGCTCTTCCTAGATCCCCTTTTTCCAAAATAAAAGCCTTTTATTTTAAAACTATTTTCGAAAATCACTTTATTTTGAAAATATGTAACACAGGTGTATGAAGTATATTCACTAGCCAAGTATATTCACTTGCCAACCCTAGTGTGGAATAGTAGGTCCCATCTGTACCGAATACCCGGCCTGCTCACAACACGCTGATTTTTGTGGCCCATGACATTATGTATGTCTAATTAAGTATTGGGCCCTGTTTGTTTTGGTTTTTGTGAGTCTAAAACTGATTATTGGACCCAAATTTAGCCTATGACATAATGTATGTCTAATTAAGGCATAGGCCATGTTTCTTTTGGATTTTGTGAACCGATTTTGAGTCCAAATCTGATTATTGGATTCAAATTTAGGTTTTTGAGTCCAATAATTAGTTTTGGAAGCACAATCGGTTCTCAAAATCCAAAACAAACAGGGCCTTTGAGAATGGAGTGCTATTACCATTTGGCTTCTAGTTTCATCTAGAAAACCAGATCCCGCGGATGCATAATTCACACCCGTTGATGTTTTTGCCTTTTCATCATCCGAAAGACCAAAGTATGGAGGGGCAAAGGGTAGCCCAAGTTCTTCACCTGCAAATGAATTACAGAAAGAAGAGATGTTGAGGAATAAAAAACAATTTCCTTTTGAGAGCTAATATTTACACCATGTTTTAATAATTGCACAAACTCGGCTTGTCTTTTCTTTTTTAATTGACTTGGGAACTCTAATAAACTTTGACAGCTGTTTAAATAATAAAAGACAAGATGAATTAGTGCAACTATAAAAACACCGTAGTGCCAACATCAGTAGCCCTTTTCTTTTACTTATGAAAGAAAATATGTTATATCGTGTGTGGCCGTGTAGTCCAGTATTTTTCAAAAAGTACTATACGTCCCGCTTCATAGTACGATCCAAACTGTTCATTGGTGCCCCAAAAATCATTTCCATACGGTGATCTTAAATTCCTAACCCATATAAAATCTCTGTTCTCAATATTTTTCAATGTTTAACAGTAGAAGTCATTACCTAAGATATCAGCATATGTTTTGCCATTGGTGAATCTGCCTGTGGCCCCACCTGGAAAATCAACACCATAAGGTTCGTAATTTGCCTTAGCTTCTGTTACTTGATGATTGTGGTTCCCATTGTCTAATAGAGAGTCTCCAAATATATAAAGGGCTGGGGCAAGAGGATCCGATTTCGCGAAGAATGATTGAAGTAACAGGTTCAAGAAGACAATGGATAGAGAGCTCCTCATTTTTTAAAAGAAAGTTTAAAAACCAGTTGAAAGTTTCTTTTGAATCTGCGATTAGAGAAGTAAAAGGTACTTAATAAGTAAAGAGGGTTGCTAGGAAACGGAAATCCCATTATGGTCTGTTTCTATAGCTTTTAATCAGATATTTTAATTTAGAGAGGCTGTTTCACCTCCATCTGTGATTAAGAAACAAGTGTTTTAATGATATTAATGTCAGCTAGACCTGGCAAACGGGTGGGTCGGGCCGGGTCAACCCGCGGGTGAGGAAATGACCCGCATTTTTGCGGGTCAAAATTTAGGTTACCCGCGCGGCCCGCGGGTGGGCCGGGTCAACCCGCGGGTCATCCGCAAATATGCCTTAGAAAATCGTTTTGAACCTTTAAAAAATATGATGGGGATTTTCTTTATATTTAGTATGAATATAGAAAGAAGAAGACATGTAGTACATGCTTTTATAGAATTCGTCAAGTAATCCCTAAGCGAAAAGTTGCAGTTTTTGGATTACTTGATGGTGTTTGTTTGCCCATGTAACATCCAAATTCCTAGCTCAGGGGTGGAGGCACATATAACGTGGGGGTGGCCACGGCCCCAATGACTTGCAAAATCCCTTATTTTGTCTATAGCTATGGAGAAAATTGTGTGGCTCTAAAGGCACACCCCCCTCGCAAATGACCCATGCAGGCAAAGTGTAAATTAGTCCGGCCCCCCAAGTGTAAGTTCCTGGTTCCGCCCCTGTAGAGATTACCTAGCAAGAAACATGAGTAATAATTCAATGTTTGGTGATGTGGCATGATTAGCATTTACATATGAAATATTTCAAAATAGAACAGATTTCTAGGTAATCTCTCTCTCTCTCTCTCTCCTGCTTAACTTGTATCCAAACAGAATAAAGCACATGGCTTTCCCCTGGTTTAAAGAATGCTTAAGCATCCAAATAGAGCCTAACTACTTCTTGCTGGGCTAATCTCTTTTCCTCTCTAGTTCTGTTGTGCTTCGTAATAGTTTTTTCATTTTCTAAGTAATAGTCGTTTTTCTTTCTTTAACACAATGCTCTCTCTCTCTCTCACACACACACACATTTAATGAAGAGATGCGAAACAAATAGGAGAGAACAAAGATTTCCGTTTTAGAAGATTTATAAGTGTGAGATGTGAAATGAATGCTAGAAGAAAGATGTTCGTTTTGGAAGATTAGTAATTTTATTCCCCTAACTAGCCATTAATACATCTCTCTCACATTCATCTAATAAAGCTGAGGTATGAAACGAAGGGTAGAGGAAAGAAGTCCGTTTTGAAAGATTAGTAAATAAGAATGAGATGTGAAATGAATGGGACAGGAAAGATATTTGTTTTAGAAGATGCGTAAATAAGTGTGATATGTGAAGCAAATGCAAGGTTAAAGATATCCCTTTTGAATGATTAGTAAATAAGTGATTTTAGACAGTGACATTTTCTCATATGAAAAATGTTAGGGATTTTCTACGGACAATGTTGCACGAGAGAGCATTAGATTTTGTCTTATTCATTTAATTCATCTTGTTGGAAATTGTAAATCAAAATCAATGTGTCTTGTTTTGTGGAAATTCATTTTGGTATTCTACGATAGTTATTATGTGTGCAAAATGTAAGAGTACTATTATGTTTTCTATAGTCTTCAATGTCTTGCCAAGAATATCAAAGAGCCAATGGGAATTTTCTATGCCGTTACTTAGGATTCCTAAAGGACTCACAGGGACTACAACAAGGCGTTTAATGTATTTGCTATTTATTTGCTATTTTAGGAGTGTCTTGGGTGTGCAAGTACTAAGTGATTTGTGTATAGATTGTAAGCTTAGAGAGAAACTTCAAGGGTAAAGGTTGAGGGGAGAGAAGAAGTGTAGAGGTTTTAAGGAAAAAAAGGGAAGGAACACTAAGGGGCCGTTTGGATTTGAGGATTTTAGAATCTAGGTTTTTGGTTTGAAAATAGTGTAAAAGAGGGTTCATGATCAAGCTGTTGTATGCTGTCTTGATAGCGTTTCTTGGATTTTAAGTGAGAAATTCAGGTTTTAAAAATCTCTCCTGCATCCAGAGATTTCTAAAACCTGAAAATATGGGAGGATCTGATACTCTCTTGCTGATTGAAAGAAGGGCGAGAAGTAAAAAACGAGTAAAAAACGATGGCTGGTCCGCTTCTTCTCTTGTCTCTTAGCTACAATTTTGAAGAAATCTCAGATTATGAAATCTGTGTATCCGAACGGCCCCTAACTCTATTGTAAGTTGGTTTTGATATATGTATATACTAGTTGCAAAACGCACGGGGTTGACTAAAAAAGAAATTGAATCATAAGAAATTGTGGGAAACGTGTTTAAAAGTTACTGAGAAATGATATTTCCATTACCATATTTTGATGATCTCACTCATAACTTTATTAAAATGTACGGTATGGCCTGCACTATAGGATAATCCAAACCGTCCATTAGATGGGCCACAACCTATATATATATACTGAGAAGTCCTATTATAGGAAAGATCTCCATTCATGAAATAGTACCTTTTCATAATTTTTCTGTTAAACTCTTTTAATGGTAAGATCTCCAGCGCTGAGAATTATTATAATGTATAGAAAAAACTAAAAGTCATTTACATATGAAGTATTACAGCGAAGGCGCATATATAAATCAACTTGACCATCCAGTCAATGCAAATAATGATGGTCACCTCGTAAAAGGTTAATAACACAAAATTTCCCACAAAAAATATTTTTAAATAAAAAATTTTGATATAGAGAGAGAGAGAGAGAGAGAGAGAGAGAGAGATTGGTCCACTCTAAATAGTGCATAACACAACAATTTCCATAGAAAAAAATATAAATAAGTGAAAAAAAATTAAGCATTCCTCCAAATATAATCGCTACCATGATAATGGCACAACTCACTTTGTTTTTTACACTTACTTTGGGATGAACCGGTGATCTTGAAACACAGACATATGAAGATAAGGAATAAAACCATACATCGGACCATGATGTATGGTAACAGAGGAATGAGAAGGTATCACAACCTACCTTGTTGGAACGCCGCTTTTGCGAGCCTCCACAGCGACGTCCCTATTTTCAGATCGAACTCTCCATATATAGTAACAGAGCAATGAAATGGAAAACCAAACGTCTTGGTAGGAGCGTAAATGGAAATCAACGTGCAGTCATATATATATGGTAAGCCTCCAATTTAACAGGGATGTTAAACCAAGGTGGCACTTCAATTTAGGGGGGTTCGTTTAAGGAGCCAAATCGATTTTGGAAATGACCCCATTAAATCTCCTAAACGTATCCATTAAATCCTAATACTTCCGTTTCTATCCAATTCGATTTTTGCAATGTTTCCAAAAATATATATATTAGATATTAGGTGCATGTTTGGCGTACCATTTAAAACACCGTTTGGCGTTTGAAACAACATTTTGGGGCAAAACGGCCGTTTTGGAGTGTTTGGGTGCGCAATCACCGTTTGAAACGCCGTTTGAAACACCGTTTTGAACCCTCAAAACGACGTTTTGCAAATGGAAGGGGGGAGGTCTGTTTGCAAAACACCGTTTTGATCGGAGTTTTTGGGCTGTTGGTTTTTACATGATTGCCCTCACCAAAACCCATTTTTACGTATATGCGCGCGATTTTATGCGTTATGTCAAATACCAAAAAAGTGGGGGTGTTAATATCATACTTGAGGACACAAATTTGTTAAATTATTAATATTTAATTCAAAACAAGGGGTTGCTGATATCATTATATGATCTCTTAATTTTGATTTTCTAAAGACAAAAGAATTAAAAGAAACCCTAGTTTCTTACTTTCTTCATCTACTTTGCAAAATTGCAAACCCTCTCACGCCTCACTGCCTCAGCGCCTCCACTCGTCCGTCAAATCCGGCAAATCCGGCCGTTGAGAAGAAGAAGGAGAAGAACTCCAAAGGCCAACCAATCATTTGTTTTTTTGGCAATGATGTTTAATTTTAATAGTGTTTGAATGAGATCCTATTGACCTTTTAATATTGGGCCTAATGAGAGAGTAGTTGAGTTACATTGAGGCCAACCAAACAATGCCCTTTTTGGTCATTTTACCACTAAAACTCCGTTTTGGGGCATTTGCAATCAAATACACAATACCTCCGTTTGCCGTTTAAAACGCCGTTTTGATCTGGCCAACCAAACATGAAAACGCCGTTTGGCAAAACGGCGTTTTGAACCAAAACACCATTTTAAATGCTATTTCAAATGGTACGCCAAACACACCCTAAATTAGTTTTCTGTATTTATAAAAGGAAAGGATATCAAGTTTGAGAAGGAATAGGAAACGATTTTGCTAATATTTAGTCATTAAAGTAGGCAATAAATTATGTGGAGAAGTCTATGGAAAATTCCGCCTTTTAGAATCCGTATTTTTTTGTACATAGGAAAGAATCCGTTTCTCTCGCCGTATTAAGTAGGCGAGAATGAGAAGCGTTGCCCAAGACTCTCCTAAATGTGCATTAATTGAGATTCTAGAAACCTTTGTAATATGCGGGATGGAGGGGACTGACACGTGGCACCACCACGGCTTAGAGGATTCCGCTTTACTTATACTAGTAAAAAACCCGTGCGATGCACGGGCCGACAAAGAACGGTACGGACCACGTGATAGGTTGATCCAAACCGTCCATGTGATGGAACACAACATAAATAGGTTGTACCCCAAAAATCATTTCCATAGGCCGATCCTAGCCCTCCAATCTATAGATGTTTCCATAATTCCTCTTATCTTAAATCGGATGGTCAAGATCGCCCTATAGTTTTTTAATTAAAAAACCATAAAGAAGGGGGGTAAGATCGAAATTATACGGCTCTAATGGGTGCCTTTGTTAAAAGCATAAAGGAGGGGTAGGATTGAAATTATATGATCTAATAGGTGCCTTTGTTAAAAGCATAAAAAAGGGGGGTAGGATTGCAATTATATGAGTTGAATGGGGGCATTTGGTCAAAAAGTCAAAAAATGTGAGGTGTAATTCTCACGGATTTTTCAAAAAAATCGAAAAAAACTCTCTGTACGAACCACGTCATAGGTTGATCCAAACCGTCCATGTGATGGAACACAACATAAATAGGTTGTGCCCCAAAAATAATTTCCATAGGCCGATCCTAGCCCTCCAATCTATAAATGTTTCCATAATTCCTCTTATCTTAAATCCGATGGTCAAGATCACCCTATAGTTTTTTAATTAAAAAACCATAAAGGAGGGGGTAAGATCGAAATTAATGGGTGCAGTTGTTAAAAGCATAAAGGAGGGGTAGGATTGAAATTATTTGATATAATGGGTGCCTTTGTTAAAAGCATCAATGGGGGTAGGATTGAAATTTTCTCGGTGAAAAGATGCGAATGGCAACTGTAGCTAGCAAACACAAAAAAAAATTAATAATTACAAATAAAAGATCCTGTGTAAAGATGCGCATGTCAAATGATGGCAAATGTTGGTAGCAAAAAAAAAAAGTAATCATGACAAAAAAAAAAGTAAATAAGCGAAATTTATAAAGTTTTCAATGAGAAATTACCAATAAATGGTTACAAAGTTTTGAAATTACCAAAAAAGTCAAACATCTCTGACATAACTATACACCGAAATATCTCTTTAAAATGAGGTATACACAGAAGCTGCATGTATATGGGGTAAATTGAGGGGACGTATGCCTTTCTATACACAGAAATACAGTGTATATCTTTCTCTTTAAGAGGAGGTATACACAGAAGCTGCATGTATATGAGGTAAGAGGGAAATCAAAATTTGTTGGAGGGCTGAACCGTAAAGAAGCAGGCAAAAAGCAGCTGGGAGAGGAAGATACACAGAAATACAGTGTATATCTTTCTCTTTAAGAGGAGGTATACACAGAAGCTGCATGTATATGAGGTAAGAGGGAAATCAAAATTTGTTGGAGGGCTGAACCGTAAAGAAGCAGGCAAAAAGCAGCTGGGAGAGGAAGATACACAGAAATACAGTGTATATCTTTCTCTTTAAGAGGAGGTATACACAGAAGCTGCATGTATATGAGGTAAGAGGGAAATCAAAATTTGTTGGAGGGCTGAACCGTAAAGAAGCAGGCAAAAAGCAGCTGGGAGAGGAAGGGACGATGACACGCGGCAGGGGTGAACAGTAAAAAAAGCTTCCGGCTTATTATAGTAGATATATAGGATAAGTCTTTTATTTTGGTGTTACATTTGTATTTTGGTTGGTGGAGCACTACGTGGGCCCTTTGGCCATGTATCTCCCAATCTCCCTTATCTTGCTCTTATGATCACAACACTACATATTCGATCAGTCACTTAGGTCCAACACATCTGAGGTAGCTGCTCTCATGCAACAGCCGGTCTGCAAAATGCAACAGTACGTTGCTCTCATGCGATGGTCCCTAGCAAATCCCAAAGTGTTAGCCACATGTGTTTACTTTTGTTTGTTTTCTAGGGGTCCCTTTGGATGCACCAAAGAGTGGGGAAATCAAAGTAAAATGACACATTTCCATTCCAAGATTTGTTTCATCGTCATTTACTATTCACATGATAGTTCTCATGGGCTGTGGATTTTCAAAATGCAAGCCCATTTGTACTGTTTGAATTTCCAGTCAAATCAAGAGAAAAAGGAAAATTGACTAATGGGAATCTATATTCCTTTCCTTCTACATGCATCCAAACCGATCCTCGGTGAAAAGTGTGCATTAGGAAGGAGATGACCTTGAGGATGGTGTCCTCTCCTAGTATCAACGCCCATATGTTTTCTGTTTTAATCTTTATGAATCTAATAGTCTAGAAAAACAAATTCTTGTCCTTGAGAATGAATCTAGCCATTGCTCATTTTCCACCAATCCTTTTTTTTAGTAGGTAAGCTGAAATCGAACCTCCCAGCTCTAGGTTGAACAACAAAGCCTTAAACCATTGTTGTAGAGGCTCAATCCCTTCCCACCAATCTTTTCCTAATTAACCTTTAATATTTGGGAATTTATACATCATTTTTTTTTATATCAATGATAGATTTATAATCACTTAAAGCATGTTGTTCAATCCATCAAATAACCATCTTTAAATTCATTCCTAAATTTGGTTGTTGGCATATAAATTCTCAAAATTGGAGTTATGGATTAATTTTGGGTCATCACCTTTAAAAGTAGTGATCTTAAACAAAAATCAATATTGTCTGGCTTTGTCTATGGAAAGGGTCACCGATAGACACATCTATTTGGAACGTAGTCATCCATTCACCCAACGGCCCACAGCCTATTGGTTTGCTATTGAAGTATAAATGATTAAATAACACCAACTCTTACAGCTTAAGCTTTTGGAGTGATTTTGAGTCCAAATGTTGCGGCCAAAACTCACCGCCAATAACACAGTCAATCCCACCAGCGAACACTCATAAAAAATCCAAGATCTTGCACAAATAAGATAGAGACAAAATATGCCAAATAACCAAAATCACAAAAGAAGCAAGAGAAAATAAATAAAAGCAAGCACAAGACTAGAATATATGTAGTTCAGCACAATAGGCTACATTCACAAACAAAGCAACACAAATCAACTACTTAAAACCAAATAGTACCTCAACACATTGATAAAATCTATGAGAAAACCCTTCTCGCCAACCTTTTATGCAGCCACAAAATAGCCCACAAATCTCTACAACGAGTATAAGGAAAATCCCCTTTGATAAGTAATTGAGAACCCTCCAAAACAATGCTTGGGTTGCAAGGAAGAACAAAAAATGGAGAAAAGAATGAAAGAAGAAAATGACTACCAAGAATAAGGAGAAAATTCTTGCTTTTGCTTCCCCACAAAAATCCTTCTAAGAGCCCCAAGAGAAAACCTTCTTTTTGCCCTAATCTCTCCCTGTTCTGAATAGGGTGAGCAGGTGTTCATACGCCCATTCATCATATGGTTTTTCAATTAATAGAACCTCTCCTTTTTCCTTCTTTTAACCCCTCTTACTTTTTATTTACCAAGACACCCTACTTAACATAGCAAATGGGACCCATATAAGAAAAAAAAAACGAAAAAAGAGTCACAATATGCATAACCGGTTTAACACCAAAACTAATGATTGGAGTCAAAGGTAAATGCAATTTTGAGTCCAATAATCAGTTTTGAACTTAAAATCCAAAATGATCAGGGCCTGAATGCATCTCTGCTGCATTGTAACCCAACGAACTACAAGTCCAGTTTTGCACGCAAACTGCAATCTTAGAAAGGGTTCTAGGTTGCAGTTTACATATAAATTGCAACTGAATACAAGAGAGTTGCACATTCAAACTGACCCTTACCAGGAACAACAATCACGTTCAGCTTTGATGCATTATTCTCAAAATATCTCCATGGAGAAATAACACATATTTATGCAACATGCGAAGCCCCCTCTAATTTGTGAAACTTAAATTGTCAGATTAAAGCAATTAAAAAAAAGGAAACAAAGGCAAAGGGAATCCAGTCATTGGAAAATTATCTACATTAAATAACAGAAGGAATCAGGATAGCCAGACTAAAGAGATATATAGTAAGTCCTATTAGATGAATATTTCGGGGATATGATCCATCTATAGTAAGTCCTATTAGAAGAATAGTTCGGGCCGGGCATGATCCATCTATAGTAAGTCCTATTAGATGAATAGTTCGATCATCGATCGACTAAGACATGATCACTTGTATTTTGGCTAGCTAATATATTTTAAATGAAAATGAAAATATAACAAAAATTATGGGTAATTAAAATTCATTTTATTAGGAAAAACAAAGAATAATTCATTTTATTTCCCTATTACTCTTATTCAAGACAGTATGGCATGAAAATAAATAAAAAATGTTACATCCATGTTTTATTTTGGAATTGAAATTCATATACAACTACAAAATTTGAATCTTCCCTCCAAGTTGTGTCTTCTATTAATGAGATAGGATCATAGGAAGGCTAATGTTGGATCTTTAGGGGTTGGGATTTATAAAAAGAAAATAATGAGGATTTGACGAAAAATCTTTACTACGCGCGTTGAGCCGGGCTGGGACAGGGTTTGTTCAAAGAAAATAATGGGATTTAGCTTCATACCTCGACTCAACCGATAAGCTAGCTGTTTGCCTTTGATTCTTACTATTATGGTCGATTTAATTTCTTGTGTGTTATTGCTTTATTTTCGGTATTTTTATTATATAATCCGAAATCCCATACATATTACATTACAATAGCAGCTTTGGATCCCTAGATCCAATTTACAAGTTCTACGAGTGTTCTTAAGCTTGAGCGAGCTGTTGAAGATTGATCGGCGAGCACAACGACTGGTTGAAACAACGAGTTGCCGCGATGGTGTATACAGCTTGAGTTGGGTGAAATGAATCCCAATAGGTATATTGGTTCCTGTTCTCACATGGTGGTTGATTAGGAATGCATAGTGTAGTTCCGTTGCCACCCACGACACAACATGTATTTTTTGTATCAGTAAATCCTGGTGCAATGCATATGGTCACTCAATTGTTGGATAGATTGATCACAACGGAAAAAAGACAACGAAGTTATGCAATTCCATTTGATTTTGAGAAATTCGTACTGAGCATTTACCATGAAATCCAATTGAATCCCGAATCCAAATAATTTTTTGGCGAAAGCTAGCTCAACCCAAACCAACTCAAGATAATGCTATTTATTTCACATAGAAGAAGAATTTTATGGATAGAATTTGAAACTCACCATAGATGGAAGGATTTTGTTGAATGTCAGAGCTAAGCGCAAAAATTGCTCCATGAACGAAAATGGATCCCGGGAGGGTGGATTTTAAATCTTCCAACATTGTAGGAAGTCCATCATTGAATAGAGAAACCAACTGATTTACTTGTTCAACACATCCGTTAGAGTTTGCTGAATTCACCACACTCGGGATACACCTGATTGGGCCGAGCTCATACACCACGATCTTCCTAGCTCCCAGTCCATATAATCTCTGTAAATGGAGGAAAAAAAGGAAAAAAAAAAAAAAAAAAAAAAAAGGAGGGGCGAAGAACAAAAACTATTTTTAATGAATGCTATTACAAAAAAAAAAATACTACAAGGGCTCAGAATTCCAGTTCTAATATGAAAAAAGGAGCTGACAGCTTCATTCCCTTATTTTGACACAAGAGCCCCTATCCGTTCTCTTAGGGGGCCGTTTGGTTACGCGGATTTTAGAATCTTGGATTTTCTCAAAATCTTGGATGGGAGACAAGAGAAGGAGACCGTCCATTTCGCTTCTCTTTAGAATCTTAGAATTTAAGTAAGAAATCCAGGTTTTAGAAATCTCTCTCCCATCCTGAGATTTCTAAAATCTGGAATTATGGGATGATCTCCTACTCTCTTGCTGACGGAATGAAAGCGCGAGAAATCAGAAAATGACAGACGGTCTCCTCCTTCTCTCGTCTCCCATCCAGAATTTTGAGAAAATCCAATATTCTAAAATCCGCAGTTTGTACATTTCTCAATGATCTAAGCACAATTAATTAGAGAAGTTCAAAATAAAGACTGCCAAGATCAAACCAAGTGAATTCGGATATAATAATTATAATCGCCTCCCTCATTATTAGAAGTACAGGAGTGTTAATGACAATATAGGAGTTTTTGTCTAAAAATCCCTATTTCACAAAGAATTTCTCAATCAGTCCTTTGAAATTATGAAATGACCAAGAATTTTAATTTTCTGAATGATTGCTGGCTAATCCCATAACGGACAGAATAAAGATAGCCAATCCCAGAAAGGCAGAAACAGCTCATCCAAAGTAGTTTTGTACCTTTTGCGGTAAAATGGGCATAAAACAAGTTTTACGCCCATTTTAAGTAAAAGCATGGGTGTAAAAGAAATTTTACATCGGAGACTAAGTAAAACTAGTTTTGCTTTTGTGCTAAATGACATGGTGTGCGCGCATAGTTGCACATAATAATGGTCTGCTATAAAGTCACCTGCTATTGGATCAAATATAAAATGCGGACCGTGATTATGCACATTTATGCGTAGACACTACTATATGTTTTGATATCTCCTACTAGTTGAGCTATTTTTACCCTGAGGGATTGAGAGAGTCTCATCATCAAGAGGTTGGCAAATGCTTGAGGGTTGTAGACTCTGCTAGAGATGTAGAAATCAGGCTGCAGATAATTGTTGATGTAGTCATTGCTGCCAATATTAACCATGAATATGGCTTTAGCCAAATACTCGAAAAGGGCTTCCGGGGCTGGAAAATTTCTCGTTAGATAAATTTCCACAGTCTCACGAAAGTAATCAAGTTGTTTGTCAAGGAACAGGCGCTCCCCCTGCAAAAATCCACAAGTTAGGAAATGGGTTTCCTTTGCTTAAAAGTACTAAGGGATTTGCTACAATTTCGTTATTTTTAAAGGCCATTAAAGTTTCCAAGAAACAACAAAACCGAATAGGGTGTTAAAAAGGATGGAGTGTGGAGGGCCGATGCCACATCCTAATCTGATCTTATGCTAATTTACTTCATTGGAAGATCGGGCGTTGAAAACATGTAAACTATGGGAAGTGGTTTATGAATCCTTACTAATCTGTTTCCAGTTTCGGTGAGAATGCCTGCTGAGCCTGATGCGTAATTCACACCCTTAAGAGTGTCGGACTTCTCAACCTCGGAGAGACCCAAGTATGGAGGGGGGAAGGGTAGCCCAAGGAATTGAGCTGCAATCAAAATCATTGAGAGAACAAAAAATCAAGGGCTTTTTTTATACTCGTAAAAATATACAATTTAGCTCTTTGGATCATCCATTTTAGCTCAACTAATAGATCAGTGATTTGTAGACATGTGGGTCCGTCCATTGTGGCTCTAAGCAATGTGGGTCCGTCCATTCATTTGCTTAACATGAACATCATATAGTTTCTATTCAAGAAACTATACAATTTTTTATTTAGCTAATCAACAACTTAGAAAAGATAAAATTCTTAATTTTTTACCACTAAAATCCACTGCTGTTTTTCCATTGGTGAATCTGCCGGTAGGGCCCGTTGGTACAAAATCTATACCATAAGGTGAATAATTCACTTGCGCCGTTGTAATAAGAAAATTGTTATTGCCGCTGTCTGATAAAGAGTCCCCAAAAACAAACAACGCGGGCACAAGTGGTTGATCGGATTTCACAGACAAAAAATGAAAGAGAAACAGTGAGAAAAAGATGGAAATGGAGCTCTTTCTCATTTTCAATGTATCTTATTTTCAAGCAATACATGAAAATGAACCACCAAGCAAATCTATTTATAGAGGAAACGAGCTCTTGCCTCTCAAATGGGTCTCAACCGTTTCAGATTTGAAAGTTCCGAACATGATTTTGGTCAACCAAATGAAAAACTAATGCAAATTAATCAGAAAAAAAAAATCGAGGGCTGTAAAGAAACGCAAATAGTCCACATTCAACGAGAAATGTTCATGGTTACTATATAACAAATTCATTTAAATATTATAGCTGCAAGGTCTATTTCTCAAGGCATGTGCATACGTACGCTTTGTAACAAACTTGTAAATTAAGAAGACTACTTCCGTATGGTGCGACTAGGGGTGTCAATGAACCAAACGTCCAATGGACCATACGTGCAAGAAATGTAGGCTTTAGAGGATGGAAAACATGTCCAATGGACATGTAGGCTTTAGAGGATGGAAAACATGTCACCGTCCAAGAAATAATATATATTTGCGTGCATACGTACGCTTTGTAACAAACTTGTAAATTAAGAAGACTACTTCTGTATGGTGCGACTAGGGGTGTCAATGAACCAAACGTCCAATGGACCATACGAATCTGAACTTAAAACGGATACGATCTAGACACATCACCAGGATCCATTGACACATTTCGATCTCACAACTAAGGCCCTGTTCGTTTAAGATTATGACACACGGCTTGGCACTCACAATGGGCTGTCATAATCTTGAAATGGACGGCGCCAGACGAAAATGGTCAATCCAAATGCCAAAGAAAAAATTGGAGAAATAGAAGAAATACAGCAAAAGCTACCCTACTTTCCCCATTTATGAGGTCCAACGAGGGTGTCCTTGTAGCTGGTTTTTTTTGCAAGGGCACCCTTTAGTTTATCATTCCTCCAAAAATTATGGGTGATTATAGTTCATTTTATTAGGAAAATCCAAGAGTAATTATGGGTGACTTTGTATGGAAAGAAAATGTCATATTATAAGAGGATGTTTTCCCTCTGTTGTGACTAAGAGTGACGCCTTAAATCAGCCCATTCACATTCCAATGAATGACTAAGATCGTTTTTATCCCGAAATTTATCTAGGAACCCAGTGCAGCACCTTAAATTTTATTAATAAGAATAAGAGATACCAGAGGAGGACATAGAATCTTGCCTCTAACCCATAATGGCATCGTATAATGGAAATATATCAGAAAAACACATTCCCTCAAAAGAAACAACATTACACATTATGTATATAAGGAATACATAGTTGATGGCACTTAGCAGCTCCTCTGGAACCCGTTGGAAGGATGACTCAATCCCCAAAAAACTGAATTTGTGCAGGGGTTGTAGGCATAATTAGTCAAGTTGTTTGCAACAAGACTACCTTCCCTGTTGATGAGTGATAGCAAAATCCATAGCAAATAATATATACTTAGGGCCGCCCTGTAGCAAAGACCATCTCTTATAGCTCTAGCTTCCTTACAACATATCAAAATTCTCACTGTACAAATGAGGAAAAACAAATCTTACCTTGCTCTTATCATCATGATGTGAACGGTTGAGATTAGTCTAACTAAAAAATAGGTTTTCTAATCTTAGGCATTCACAGAAAAGTGAATATGTTAATATTAGGCGACACACTTAGTTGCAACGAAGGTGAAATCAACTCATTTAATAATTCAAAATTGCTAGTGTGTCCCCTTTTGCCTTTTGTGGTGTACAATCACAAAATTTGAATCTTCCCTCCAAATTATGTCTCTTTGAGAGAAATTAGTTCCACTTTGGAAATGAGATGGGAAAGCTTGAGTTTATTAAAGGAGGTAGGATCTCTAAGGTTTGGGATCTTAGACTGAAAATAATAGGAATTTGGAGAAAAATCTTTGCCACTCTTTACATGTGCCTAGCCTGGTTGAGATTGGTTATAGGATCGTGGTGCTACCAACTATCCTAAAACCAATTGGTGATGGGAAATTAGCAACCATTATCTTTATTAAGTAGCACCACCGCAAGTTTCAGGGCATTATCGTAGGCACTGGTTTATTTTCGGCACAAGCCCTAGGACCACGCGGCCAACCTCCGATCTGGGTCCAGCACCCGCTCAAGCCAATAATCGATAATTAGCCTATATGCCCAAGTATGACAACCTACGAGGGGGGTGACTTTTGTTTTAGAAAAATTTTGCTCTTTTAAAAAGATTAATTGAAAACTAAACCCACGAACAAATTTTACAATTTAATGCAATAAGATAAAAATATGCAAGATGCACAATAAAGATAAAGAGAGGGAAAGAGAAGAGTGCACCCGGTATTTTCATAGTGGTTCGGTCAAAACCAACGAACCTACATCCACTCCACCAACAACGGTTGATGGCTTCACTAAAACCCTATCCTTTTAACTTGAGTGAGGATCACACCGCTACAATCCAATCTTCTTAACTTCAGTGAAGATCCCACCGTTACAGAACGAAGATGGGTCTGCGTCTCCAACACTTTTCCACATAAATGGCTCTCTTAAGGCAGATACAACACTTAAGCTCACCAATCACTCTCAAAGAGGTACAAGTTAAAACCTAAGATTCAATCCCTCAAAGATGTCCAAGAGAGGCACAAGGGTGTGAAATCATTCAATAATATGATCCAAAGGTGTTTATGAGTGAGTCTTAAAGGTCGAGAGGGGTAGAACCCCTTAATATAGAAGAAATGGACAAAACTAGCAGTTACAGCCCTCTAACGGCTAGTAAAAAAAACTAGCCACTGTGCCTCCACATGTCTACCCAGAGTCTGAGCAGATGTATGGACATCATTTGTTCATCCGTCAGCAGTGTGTTTTCTTCGTTTTTCCAGTTTGCACAGTTAACTTGTAAAATTCATATCTCCCCCATTTCTTCGGCTTTTGACGTTCTTGTGCTGTATGGATAAGCCAAGAGATAGTACTTTCTGTTAAAATTAATTTGAAAATCATTTGAAAATTTGTTATAGCCATTACCCATAGGATAAAGGCCGTTGGTCAACTAAGAAAGTACCAATTCGGATCTTTTTCATTTTTAAGCCCTCTTTCGCACTTGGGCTATGGTCCACTTGTTTTTTCTTATTAATTTAACTTTATTACGTTCATTTTAACCACCCTTTGATGCCTCCAAGGAAATCTAAGTTGAACCACTGGGCTTACATGGGTCCTAGAAAGAGAACCATGTGGATTTGGATCCATGCCTACTCTACTGATAAGTCATTTCTATAGCTTTGATTCTTACTATTATTGTTAATTTGATTTCTTGTGTGCTATTACATTATTTTCGGTAATTTATTTATATAATCCGAAATCCCACACATATTACGTTACAACAATAGCTTTGGATCCATTGATCCTATTTAGAAGTTCTATAACTGTTTTTAAGCTTGTACAAGCTGTTGAATATTGATCGGCGAGCACAATGTTGACTGGTTGAAACAACGCATTGCCGCGATGATGTCTACAGCTTGAGTTGGGTGAAATGCATCCCAGTAGACGTATTGGTTCCTGTTCTCACATGGTGGTTGATTAGGAATGCACAGTGTAGTTCCATTGCCGCCCAAGATGCAACATGCATCTCTTGTATCAGTAAATCCTGGTGCAATGCATATGGTCACTCAACTGTTGGATATATTAATCACAAAGGAAAAACAAAGAAACTGTGCAATCCCATTCGGTTTTAGGGAATTCAGATTGAGCTTTTACTATGAAATCCAATCGAATTTGGGTTGAATCCAAATCATTTTTTGGCAAAACCTTATCCATCCAAAGCTCAACCCAACCCATCCAAAACCTTATCTGCGCTGGAGCGAAAAAAAAACAGAGTGGTCCCATATTTTTGGGGTGATCCAAAGCATTCATTTGAAAGGCCCTTACCTAGATAGAGTGTACTCAAAAAATCAGATCCATAGGATCATCCTAATCTATCCAAAAGTAGAGGGGAAAATGGGCATATTTGTGGACAAATAGTGCGTGTTCATTTTTTCCTAAACTGTTGGATGAGTTAGGAAGATCCCATGGATCTGATTTTTGGTACACACCTTATCTATGGAAAGGCCTTCTAAATGAATGTTTTGGATCACCAAAAAATGTGGCCCTACATGATTTTTTTGCACTCGATTACAGATACGCTATCTGCGCTTTATTGATAGGTTTTTTCACGTAGAAGATAGGTTTTATTGATAGATTTTGAATCTCACCATAGGTGGAAGGGTTTTGCTGAATATCAGAGCTAAGTGCAAAATTGCACCACGAACGAAAATCGACCCTGGGAGGAAGGATTTTAGTTCATGCAACATTGTAGGAAGTCGATCATTGAATAGATAAACCAACTGATTTACTTGTTGCACACATCCGTTGGTTTTTGCAGAATTCACCACACTTGGGATACACCCGATTGGGCCTATCTCAGACACCACGAACTTCCTAGCTCCCAGTCCATACAATCTCTGCAAATTGAACAAATAAAAAGGAAAGAAAGAAGGGGTGAAGAACAAAAACTATTTCTCATGAATGCTTTTATCATTAAAAAATACTCCTTAACCGGATCCATTAGGGAATCGGGTCCAGAAATCTAGTTCTAAGATAAAAAAGGAACATCTTCATTCCCTTGTTTTGGCACGAGAGCCCCTATATGTTAAGTCATGCTTCTTAGTGTTTCATAAAGAACTTAACACAAATTATACAGTGTCTGTCCAAATAATTACAATTTTGTTAATAAGGCTATGTTTCTTTTGCAGTAAAATTGGTGTAAAACAAATTGGTTTGCGTTTTGAGCAAAATGATATGGTGTATACGCATAGCTTCACATAATGGGTGTAACAAAGTTGCACCGTGACTATGCTCATGTATGCGCGGATACCATATAAAAGCTTGGGTTTTGATGTCTCATGTATTTTTACCATGAGGGAATGAGAGAGTTTCGTTATCAAAAGATAGGCAAATCCTTCAGGAGTGAATATTTTGCTAGAGATGTAGAAATCAGGCTGCAGATAATTGTTGTAGTCATTGCTTCCAATATTAACCATGAAAATGGCCTTAGCTAAATATGAGGAAAGGGCTTCCAAGGTCGGAAAATTTCCTCTCAGATCAATTTCCACCGTCTTCTGAAAGTAATGAAGCTGTTTTTCCAGGTACAAGCGCTCACCCTGCAAAAATCCAAAAGTTAGGATGGAAAGAAATAGGTTCCATTTATTTATAGGGAGATGATATTTACACAGGAAATGATATCTGCGCCAAGTGGAGTGGATATTTATCAAAACACTTGGCGCAGATATCATTTCCCTATTTACACCCCATTTCCCAATATTAATTTCAGCACTTTCCGTTTGTCTTTTCTTGCATAGAATGATATATACTAGCCGTACTATCTATAAAGGAACTGCATATTTTGGAAACTTCTATAGATTGGAGGGTTATTTATGTTGTGGCGCATCAAATTGACGGTTTGGATCATGTGAACCGTATAGTATTTTTTGAAAAATAACACACCATATAAAAACTCTTAATAAAGTATGGAGTGCCATTATCAAAACAAGGGAGGGTTTCACAGCAACTTTTTCCTAGGAAGATTAGACAATGAAAACATGTAAATTGTGAGGGGATTGATTTATG
Source organism: Tasmannia lanceolata (assembly GCF_043159265.1). NCBI lineage: Eukaryota > Viridiplantae > Streptophyta > Magnoliopsida > Canellales > Winteraceae > Tasmannia > Tasmannia lanceolata. The sequence continues at coordinate 1,651,108 of NW_027518695.1, read as the reverse complement.
AATCCTTACTAATCTGACTCCAGTTTCGGTGAGAATGCCTGCTGAGCCTGATGCATAATTCACTGCGGTCTTTCCATTGGTTTAAAGAATAATTCATTTAATTTATTCTTTACCTAATTAACACCTTAGAAAAGAGAAAATTTTAAATTTTTACCACCGAAATCCGCTGCGGTCTTTCCATTGGTGAATCTGCCAGTAGGCCCTGCTGGTACAAAATCTATACCATAAGGTGAGTAATTCACTTTCGAGGTTGTATTAAGAAAATTGTTGTTGCCGCTGTCTGATAAAGAGTCCCCGAAAACATACAATGCTGGCACAAGTGGTTGTTCAGATTTCACAGACAAAAAATGAAAGAGAAACATAGGGAAGAAGATGGAAACCGAGCTCTTTCTCATTTTGTCTCTATATTTTTTGTCAACAGTACATGGAAATGAGGGAAATGATATTACGAACTAGACGAAGGGATGGATGACCGAAGCGATGATGCCACTGATGTTCATCGCGACGTTCCCCAACAAATGCTGATGGATGTGATAGAATGATTTTTTATCTCTCTCTCTGCGTGCGTGTGTGGTCGGGGTAGCAGCTTAGAATGATTTTTTTTATTGCCATGTGGTCGGAGTAGCAGGTATCTCTTCTTCTTGCCATGGGTTTTGGAACAGAGCGAGCTGGACTGAGTCACGAGCCATGGGTTTTCAAACCCTCTCTCTGCCATGAAATCAGATGAAGAAGCTGCCCTGAAGATTTTTTCCTTTTTGTAGCTTAACGAAAAGGATCTTGGCCTGTTATTTTCAGATGAAAGAGGGTTTTGGGGGTTCTTCTTAAGGACTTGGAACATGCTTGAATCCCTTTCTTATCCTTCTTTCTCTGAACAGATTGCCATGAACCAAGATCTGGGTCATCTTCTTCTCAGATCTGGGTCATCTTCTCAGATCTGAAACGGGTCATCTTCTCAGATCTGACTCGGCTTCTCAAGATCGGATCGGATTCTTCTCCTTCTCAAGATCTGGGTCATCTTCTTCTCAGATCTGGGTCATCTTCTCAGATCTGAAACGGGTCATCTTCTCAGATCTGAATCGGCTTCACAAGATCGGATCGGATTCCGGTTACTGAGAGATCCAGCCTTGTTACTCCGAGCACCGGCGACGGAATCCGGCGGGTGCTCACCGGCGGATCGATTCCATCCCGATCCGGTCCCTGTTTCCGAATCCGGCACCAGAGATCCGACCCCGACGACTTCCAGACGGCAGCAGTACTCAAGACGCTGGGCGGATCTCCGGAATTTGCTTTAGATTCCGGGATCGGAGTTCCGTCAAGGATCCGTTCACAATATTGGGAGAACGACACATTTTGCTGGGTGGTGGAACCTTTGGTGCTTTATATGAACTCCGGCGGGATCAGCCGTGTAGTGGGGGCGAACTCTAGATGGGCAACTGGGGCGAATTTAACCCCGCTTGGATTTCGGCGAATCCAACATGAACCTAGTCATTTGGGCGCCCGGACGGCCTGTGGGCATCCGTTACGGTCTGGGCCTACCGATGAGGTGAGCCTCCGGAATCGCCAAGCTGAAGAGGCGGCTTGGATTCCCGTCCGAACCAGGAAGAACAGACGTCTGGAGAATGCCTTCCACCGAAGACAAAGTCGAGCTTTGGGAGACTGGAGATGCCACAGGTGTACTTTTCGGAATTTTAGCAGGAGGGCCAGCTGCTTGAAATGTCACAAAGCTTGGTCCAGTTTGGACTTCAATTTTCCCAGTCGACACTTACAGAGAGCGGCTTCGGTGGTGAGTCGTCCGCTTCCTCCTCAACCACAGGAGCTCCCTGCTGAGACAGTTAGATCGGAGGCTTTGCTTCCTGCGACTTCAGAAGGGGTAGCTTTCAGCATTGATGTAGTCCCCCTTAAATCTATCAGTAATGCAGACTTGGGGCTATGGGGGAAGATGAAGGAGGGTTGGGATGGTGATCTGGATGCCTTGGAGATATGGCTTGTTCAGAATAGCAGACAAGGGAGTCACGCAGTGGTGTATAAAATTGCTCCTCTTGAACTACACATTGCCATCCCTGCAGGTGCTAATCGTTCGATTTTGATCAGAGACTGGAGTTCTTCATTCGATTCTCCTTTGGCAGACCTGCAAAATTGGGATCTAAAATTTCCTAAGGGGGGGAAATCGTCCTGGTGGAAAATAGAAGGCGTTCCGCCTGATGCTTGGTGTGCAGACAATTTTCGGCGCATCGGTAAAAAATTAGGCCAAGTGGTGGAGGTGGATGTCTCATGCTATGCTGGTTCCGGATATGGGGTGGGTAGGTTGAAGATCGTAACTGGAGGTCGCCCTGGAAATGAACTCTCTATCCAGAGCTCTATCGATGGCACCATTCGCTGGATTCTCGCCTCCCGGGAAATTGACGAAGGAAAAAAGCACTGTGTCAATTTATCAGCTATTGATTCAAATGGGATGCTGGTTGAGGAGGAGGAGGTAAATCATCATCTCATTACTAACAACATGAGTGATATCAATGAGATGATGCCGTCCATCAATGAAGTCCAGCATGCAGTTAATGCATCCATTGTCGTCCCAGAGATCCTCTCAGAGTCGGCCTTCAATGTCGCCAACCCCGGAATGGTGGAATCTGCGCTCCCACCAATCGCCTCTATTCGGGATCAGCAGGAGTTGCCGGATCTCAACCTTACCTCTGAGGCAAATGTTCAAATTCAAACAGAGGGTCCCACACAGGAACTCAGGTGGCACAGTTCCGATCGGCCTATTCAGGGACTTCCCTATTCCGATTCTCCGTACTCCCAGGTCAACAGCTATGCAGATATTATATCTATCTTATCTTCTCCGTATCAAAGAGACTCCTCTCGAGTGGGTGTCAGTCTCGTGCTCGCTTCGGAGCGCGAGGAAATTGATGCACAAGGGGTTGGCGATAAAGTCAGATGGGATTCTTCGCTGGCGGATCTTGGGTCCCAGGAAGGGGAGAGGGATTTCGAGCCTCATCACGTATGTCCTGGCTCAATCACCCCCTCCTCTTCGGCAGTTTTGAGCTCTACCCAGAAGAGTCTTATTTCCAATAACAGTATCTCGGGTAACAATCGATCTTATTATTATGTGACAGCAGAGGAGACTGGGGTCAGCCAGTTGAGAGGACCTAAGACAATAAATCCCACCAGCAGAGGTTTCTTTTTACCTAGAGAAGACTGTTTTTCCCTTCAGTGCCGGGTGGGGCTAAGGATGGTGCTATTTGACAATCGTTGCTGGGGTGATATGCGTTCTATATTCTACTGTACCCCTAGAGGGCGGCCCTTTTGTTCACTAGTCCAGGTTTCACTCGGCAACTACTCCCATCCTCCTTCTCCAAGATGGTGTAGCAAGGCAGTCCTCCAGCCCCTGCTTTGTGCCCCATCACTCTCTTCTTCTCGGGTTGAATCTGGTCCAGTTACTATCCATCAGGTGATTGAATTGATGGTGGATCATACAGTGTCTCTCAGCTCACACTTGGGCCTAGTTTATCCGGGGCCGGCTGAAGATTACCGATCCAACATAAAGGCGGCAGAATTGAGGGAGGTCGATGGAGTGTCATCTCCTGCTCCTATATCCGATGCAAATCTGAAACGTACGGAGAGAGAATTGATACGACTCCACTCAGATATCAATTATGACTCTGGATCGCATAGCAGTGGTCTCAAGCGTAAGACAAAAGGAAGAAAAAATGGAGTTGGGGAGGGGAGGATCTCACCGCACTCTAGTTGTTGATGAAGATTCTATCCTAGAATATCAATGGTTTGGGCTCTCGGGAGAAACGAATTCAAATAAAAGCAATAGTTAAACACCGGCGACCCGAGGTGGTGTGTCTACAGGAAACTAAGATGGAGCAAATCAGTTCCATAGATATGAGTAGCATGGGGTTCAACTCTGATTGGAATTTTGCTTTCGTAGCATCCAAAGGAGCTTCAGGGGGTATCTTGGTGGCATGGGATACAGTCTTGTGGGCCAGCTCGGATGTTTGGCGAGGGGTCTTCTCACTATCTGTAGCCTTCCTCAAATGTAATGATCAATCAGAATGGTTATTCACAGGCGTCTATGGTCCTTTGTCCGCTTCCGACAAGTGTTCTTTTTGGGAAGAATTAAATCAGAGGCGTGGCCTATGTTCTGCTCCTTGGTGTATTGGGGGGGATTTCAATGAAGTTCTAGATTCACGAGATCGAATTGGGGGTCAGCGCATTACTGTGGGTATGAGAAATTTTGCTGATTTTATCGCAAACAACGAGCTAGTCGATTTACCGTTGGGCGGTGCATCTTTCACATGGGCAAGAGGTACGAACCGGAGCCGCCTTGATAGGTTTCTTTTATCGGGCGACTGGTTGACAGGCATCTCAGAAGTTTACCAGCAGGCATTACCCCATTCTGTTTCCGATCATTGCCCTCTTCTTTTGTCCCCTAAAATGGAGTCCTGGGGCGCCCCTCCATTCCGATTTGAATTAGCTTGGCTGGAAAATCCCCTCTTGGAGGCTCAATTAGTTCGATGGTGGGCGGACTGTGCCTTCTCGGGACCCAGTGATGTTGTCATTGGCAAAAAATTAAGGTTCATCAAAGGGAAATTAAAAGCATGGGCTAAGGAGCAGAAAGAGATTGCCCTCGGCAGGAAGAGGGTCCTTGAGGACCGATTGTTGGAGATCCATTCATTGGCTGATCGCGGATCGGCAACGGCGGAGGATTTTGAGCAACAAGGAAGGCTCATCCAAGAACATAAAGAGTTGTTAAGGCTTGAAGAAATCTCATGGCGGCAAAAATCCCGAGTCAAGTGGTTGATGGAGGGGGATAAAAATACAGCCTTCTTCCATGCCATAGCCAGTGCTCGCAGAAGAAGGAACCGAATTGAATCTTTAGAGGTGGAAGGGGCTGTTGTCTCGGACCGGGAGAGGATTATTGCGGAAACTATTGCATTCTACCGATCTTTGTACTCCGATGACGGGCTTGTTCGCCCAATACCCCAAGACATATGTTTCTCAAATTTGAGTCTGGAAGCTTCTGCTGGATTGGAAATCCCATTCTCTGAGGAGGAAATCAGAATCGCTCTATTCTCTCTAGCTCAGGATAAAGCCCCTGGTCCTGATGGATTCTGCTTGGCTTTCTTTCAGACGTGTTGGGACACAGTCAAATCGGATCTTATTCGTTTCTTCCTAGAGTTTTTTGAGGGTGCTATTCTCGACAAGGGGACGGGGGCGACTTTTCTAGTCCTTATTCCCAAAATTGATGGAGCATCCAAAGTATCAGATTTTCGTCCGATTAGCTTGGTGGGCAGCCTATACAAGGTACTTGCGAAGGTGCTGGCGGACCGTATCAAAGTAGTTCTTCCATCCATTATCTCGGTAAATCAGAGTGCTTTTCTAAGCAAGCGTCAAATTCTTGATTGTTCCTTAACAGCAAATGAGGCAATTGACTATTACCGGCGGTCAGGGGAAGGCGGCATCTTATGTAAGCTTGATATGGAGAAAGCATATGACCGAGTGGATTGGGCCGCTTTAGATTATCTTATGGGTCGTATGGGTTTTGGGGAAAGGTGGAGAGGGTGGATCCGGAATTGCTTATCATCTGCATGGTTTTCTGTTCTACTCAATGGTTCAGCAAAAGGATTCTTCAAATCCTCTAGAGGATTGCGGCAGGGCGACCCTCTCTCTCCATTTCTTTTCTTGATAGTGGCCGAATCCTTATGCAGTATACTGAAAAAGGGTAGTGACATGGGGCTATATAGAGGATTCCTAATTGGGACCAGTAAGGTGGAAGTCTCGCTGCTTCAGTTTGCGGATGATACCCTCCTGTTCTGTTCACCGGTCCTCTCCCAGCTTCTCAACCTTAAAGCCATGCTTCGGTGTTATGAGATGGTCTCAGGTCAACGATCCAATTTTGGCAAATCTCGGTTGTATGCGATTAATGTATCTGAGAGCGAGGCTTCATCCTTCGCCGGAATTATGGGGTGCGGTCTAGATGTCTTTCCCGCTACCTATTTGGGTCTACCTCTCGGGGTGGGCCGTCCGAGACACAACCTATGGGCTCCTATTATACAAAGGATTGAGCGTCGATTGGCCACATGGAAGCGCCGTTTGGTTTCCAAAGGAGGTAGATTGGTGCTTATAAAGGCTGTTCTATCTAATATGCCTATTTATTTTCTATCCCTTTTTCATTGTCCAGCTTCTGTTGCTAAGCGCATAGAGCAAATTCAGAGACGATTTCTGTGGGGTGATTCAAGGACTTCCAAGGGGGTCTCCCTTCTTAAATGGAGTCTAGTCTGCTCTCCAATTAAAAACGGAGGTTTGGGTATCAGGAGAGTTCAACTCTTTAATCCGGCCCTTATGGGCAAGTGGTTGTGGAGATACGGAGAAGAACACTCCTCTTTGTGGGTTCGGGTCATTGACAGTAAGTATGGTTCATCTCCTGGGAATTGGGACTCCGTTGATACTTTCAAAATCAAAGGAATCACAGTATGGAGGGACATATTGCGTTTGAAGTTCTTTTTTGCCCCTGGAGTTCGCTTCAGAGTCTATAGGGGGGATCGAATTCGGTTTTGGCAGGACCCTTGGTGTTCGTCCCATTCTCTTCAAGTTTTGTTTCCTGACTTATATATTGTATCTTCTCAGAAAGAAGCTTGGGTATCGGAATGTTTCGAACGGGTCCAAGGGCAAGTGGAGTGGATTCCCAAGTTCCGTCGAGCCTTTTTTGTTCGGGAGTTAAGCGATTACAGCGCCCTCATCTCCTTATTGGACTCTTGCTTCATCAAGTCTTCGGGCTTAGATCGTCGTATTTGGATTTGGAATCCGTCGGGGATTTTCTCTGTTAAATCTTTTTATCTCCATCTGATCCCCACTCTAGTGGAGCATGCGTCCTCCGCGGTTTGGCGCCTCGCATGCCCTCCAAGAGTTGCTTTCTTTGGGTGGTCGGTTAGCTGGGGACGAATTCAGACGATAGATTTCTTACGGAAGAGAGGAATGTGGCTGGTGGATCACTGCCCACTATGTCTATCCGCCGGGGAATCCATCGACCACTTATTTATACATTGCCAGGTTGCTTCATATATTTGGGGTCATCTCTTTTCTAGATTTGGAGTCAGTTGGGTTGCTTCCAATTCTATGGCCGAATTTATTACGAGTTGGGACTGGGCTCCGTGGAAGAGGAAAGGTCGAATTTTGTGGAAGATGTGTCTCTTAGCCTCCTGGTGGTTCTTGTGGAAAGAGCGGAATGCGCGGGTCTTTGAAGGGAAGGTCAGGTCCCCATATTGGATTTATATACAGGTGGTAGCAGCGGTCATCTCCTGGGCCCGTTCCCTTCCTCTTTTTCGGTTTGTTTCTGCGTATGCCCTTTGGGAAGGGTGGTCAACCATATGCATGGAATCGGTTACCAAAGTGAAATCTCGACCCTCCTGGTCCCCCCCGCCACCGGGGTCTCTGAAGCTCAATTTTGACGGTTCCTCTATCGGTAACCCAGGAGCGGCTGGAGTGGGGGGGTTATGTCGGAACCATAAAGGGGAAGTCATTTGGGCCTATTCGGGGCCTCTTGGATTTGCCGACTCGTCTGGGGCGGAGGTTCGAGCCGTTCACAGTGGGATTCTTTCCATGCCTCGCTTGGAGTGTGACAGTCTGATAGTCGAAGGCGATTCCGTAAATGTTATTCGCTGGCTTTCGGGAGACGCTTCTCCCCCTTGGAGATTTGTGCATTTCTTTGAGGAGATAGAGGATAGAGGAAAGGGCTACTCCATGGTCTTTCAGCATGTCCGGAGATCGGCCAATGTGGCAGCCGACTCTCTGGCTAAGAGTGGTGTTTCCCGGGCCGAATTGGAGTGTTTTGACTATCTCCCCCCTTGAGTCATTGTCTTGCTATTTTATTTGCTCATTGTTCCGACAGGATCATCTCGGTTCTGCTTATTCATATATATAAATATATATTCTGTTGCTTTCTTCAAAAAAAAAACAGTACATGGAAATGAGCCTTCAAGCAAATGTATTTATAGAAGAAACGGGCACTCGATTATAAAATGGGACTCACACGTTTTAGATTTTAATGTTGGAAATATATGATTTAGGTAAACCAAATGAAAAACTAAGGCAAATTAATCTGGAAGAATTCGGGGACTGCAACAAAATGCTAATGGTCCACATTCAACGAGAAAAAATCATTTAAATATCAGAGCTGCAAGGTCTATTTCTCAAGCAATTTGCACCCATTGATCAATGGTACATTTTTTATGAAAGTCTTCCTTACAATCACTAGTTTTATTACAAATAATAGGAGTTCCACCTAAGTTGTAACTAACTAAGCTTTGACCCATTTCTATAATAATTTTATCTTACAATATATTCCATTGGATCAAAAGATCAGATATTGCTGGAGCTTAACAAACTTGTAAATTATGTAAATTATGAAGACTATTTCAGTAGGATGCGGCCAGGGATGTCAATGAACCAGATGTCCAATGGACAATCAGGATCCGAACTTAAACGAACAGATCTAGATGCATTACCAGATCGATGGACACATTTTAGATCTCTATCATAGGATCCAAAATTATTTTCGATTGTATCCACACAAATAAGGCATATGCTTTTTTTTTTGTTAACTATACATTCCTATTTTCAGCATTTTGTAATTCCTCTCCCTCAAGTATCCACACAAATAAGGCATATGCTCCTAACCAACTGTGCCCTTGCCCCTAGCACCCGTCCTTGTTCTCTTCTGAGAATTTTAACTTTGTACAATGTAAGTAGGACCTACTTGGACTATCCTATGGACAGTCCAATTTGAGATGGATCGTGACTAAGACATTGAAGGTAGGACCCGAACAAACACTTTGAATCTGATCTGACCACGGGATTTGAATGGATTCGTGACTAAGACATAAGTGAGGTGGATCCGTTGACACCCTTAGGCATGACTTCATTGCAATATGATATAAAACATGCCAACTATGGTGCAGTGGGTCTCACACCTTTGCTTGATCAGTAATTGACATGCTCATGCTTAATATTTCATATGGCCTGAAAATAAAGTCAATCATATCACATACCTATGAAACTGTTATTTTTCGATATATTGGCCAATATATCCCGTTTAAAATAACGGGTTCAAACCCATTTCCCAAGCCCAACCATAGCTGTAGTATGTATGTGTTTACCCATCAGAACTTAGTCACAAATTAGGCATGGCACTCATAACCTAGCTATTCTTAGGTGTCATTCCTTTCATTTCTTTTGAGTGTGGTTATTATTCATCTCCGAGACATGCATGATTAGATAGACGTCTTCTCGGAGATATATGTTCCCATTTTACATGATTTTCGCCCAAAACTCTTCAAAATCAGTAAATAAATGACATAAGAGACCAGGTGCTTGCACTTGGGCGGATGAGGTGCTCTTCGGACCTTCCAAATTCGTAACCAGGCATGAACCTTTTTATATCTTTGGTTATCCGTTGCAACAGAGCATAGTATTGGATCCAGGGCCGACTTCCTTGGATGACGACTCTACTTTGTTTAAGGTACGTCTCGAATCCGGGCTAGTCACCGAATCGAGAGGTATCTCACCTTATATCGCCACTCATGCTGTGAGGGGCACTCTTTCGAGAGTTCCTTGGTGGAGATCTCCTTTACGTGGATGATTCCAGAGAGACCTTTCTGCAGGGGCTCGTCCCCCGCCTCTCTCTCGGATCGGGGTCCAGAGATAGCCAATCCCAAGAAAAACTTATCCAAGGATTTATATCCCCATGGCGAATAGCCCCTGACTTATAGGCATATCATTATAAATTGAAGACTCCTCTAAGTAAAACTTGCACCATGGTTGTTCAAGTTACTTTTTTCTCATGTGTAATCAAACAACTAATAGGTGGGAAATTTTGGAAAACTTTTATCATTTCCAAACGTTTCTAGAAAAACATGCAATCCAAACAGGCCCAAAATGATCACCATTCTTCAAGAACCAAAATAAGCATATTTAAGAATTGATTATGGATCTTACCATGTTCAGTAGGGTTTTGGCACATTTCAAGCATACTTGCGAAAGTATCTCCACGAACCAAAATCATACCATCAAGGGTGGATCAAGCATACTTGCGAAAGTATCTCCACGAACCAAAATCATACCATCAAGGGTGGATTTCACTTTCTTTAGTAATTTAGGAAGTTTACTGTTGTATACAGAAACGAGCCCATTTAACTCATCGACAATTGTTGTGACATTATTTCGACTTCTCGCTGCGGGCAGGCAACCGATTGGGCCGATCCCAGACACCAACACCTTCCTAGCTCCCAGTTTATATAGCCTCTGCAAATGTAGCCACAAGAAAGAAGAGCAAATTTTGTTAAGAGTTGGTGTTTTTCAATCATTTATATTTTAACAAATTCACATACAACTATCTAGCATTTCAAAAGAAAGTACTAGCCCCTATACAAGGAGACAGTCGGAGATTGAAATTTTATAAAAATACAACATGATAAGAACTCTCTTAACTAATCAGACATTTTACCTGCAATCCTTGAGATAATTTTTCATGCAGGAGCTCGGTAAATGCTTCAAGAGTGTACAATTTGCTAGAATTGTAGAAATTAGGTTGAAGGTAGTTGCTGAGGTAGTCATTGCCTCCAAGAGATACCATGAAAATAGCCTGACAAGTAATGAGAAAGGGCTTTGGGGTTTCTAAACTGTTTTGGCAGGTCCACTTCCAGAGTCTTCTGGAAAAAATCGAGTTGAAGGAGAAACAAGGTCCCTGCATAAACCCACAATGTAGGAAATGGGTCCCCTCTATATTTTATGTTTTAGTAGAAAAGAATGCTAGGAACTGACTCTACTCACAAGTAAATAAAGAAATGAATTCACTAGAACTAAAATGAAACATGTAACTTAATTAGTCATCTTTTAATTGATTGAGGCAATTTTTTCAGACGTTAGGTTCTAACCAAATCATTATTTAATCTCACACCAAGAGATTACTTGTTTTCCTGTAATTATAAAATAAGCAACTCCAACTATGCTTGGTTGATTGGCTGTATGATTTGGCACTGGCCTACCGAATCAATGTCCTCAATTACAACCCCCCCCCCCCCCCCCAAACACTGTTGGAGATATAATGGTGAGAAGTTGTAGAGGATTGCTTCAAGGCGCGTTACAATTTGTCGCTCTTCTTAAGACAATAATCGCCCCCACCAGTTGGATGATGTGCAAAGTGCAAAGGGGATCTGCGAGTTCGTCGCCAAGATACAATGAGAAGCCCGATAGGAATAAAAGGTAAAGAAGGCTTAGTGAGAGATGGAGAAGGCTTTGGAATTAATCCTAATTGCTATTTTTGTACAGCTCTCAAATGGTAGGTTTTTGGTCTTTTTATAGACCATTTGGTGGCTTTTCTTGTCTTTTCACATACCATTTGTTTGCTTTTCTAGTTGGAAAGCACCCCTTTAAGTCACTTCACCATAGGCAACTTATCTCACCATTAGATGGTGCTAGATTGCGATTCTACCCCTTTAAGTCACTTCACCATAGGCAACTTATCTCACCATTAGATGGTGCTAGATTGCGATTCTACAGTCCATATCAACTCTGGAGTTACTCTTGACTTAAGTAAAACTCTCCTTCTCTCGTAACCGTGCCAAGTGCAAAGTGTGCCAAAAAAGTGCCACTAGCGCCCTACAAGGCTACAACACATGTTGCACGTGCAATAACCCACATGTACATTAAAAGCAAGAGAGAAGTGAGGGGATCTTTCACTTTGACTAAACTTTTGCTCTTCCTAGATCCCCTTTTTCCAAAGTAAAAGCCTTTTATTTTAAAACTATTTTCGAAAATCACTTTATTTTGAAAAAATGTAACACAGGTGTATGAAGTATATTCACTAGCCAACCCTAGTGTGGAATAGTAGGTCCCATCTGCCGAATACCCGCCCCGCTCACAACACGCTGATTTTTGTGGCCCATGACATTATGTATGTCTAATTAAGTATTGGGCCCTGTTTGTTTTGGTTTTTGTGAACCGATTGTCAGTCCAAAAATTGATTATTGGACACAAATTTAGCATAATGTAAGTCTAATTAAGGCATAGGCCCTGTTTCTTTTGGATTTTGAACCGATTTTGAGTCCAAAACTGATTATTGGATTCAAATTTAGGTTTTTGAGTCCAATAATTAGAATTGGAAGCACAATCGGTTCTCAAAATCCAAAACAAGCAGGGCCTTTGAGAATGGAGTGGTATTACCATTTGGCTTCTAGTTTCGTCTAGGAAACCAGATCCCCCGGATGCATAATTCACACCCGTTGATGTTTCTGACTTTTCATCATCCGAAAGACCAAAGTACGGAGGGGCAAAGGGTAGCCCAAGTTCTTCACCTGCAAATGAATTATAGAAACAAGAGATGCCGAGGAATAAAAGACAATTTCCTTTTTTAGAGCTAATATTTACACATGTTTTAATAATTGCACAAACTCGGCTTGTCTTTTCTTTTTTAATTGACTTCTGAGAGCTTTTTGGGAACTCTAATAAACTTTGATAGCTGTTTAAATAATAAAAGACAAGACGAATTAGTGCGACTATAAAAACACGGTAGTGCCAACATCATTAGCCTTTTTCTTTTACTTTTGAAAGAAAATATGTTAAATGGTGCGTGACCATGAAGTCTAGTATTTTTCAAAAAGTAACCCCAAAAATCATTTCCGTAGGATGATCCTAAATTCTCTGTTATCAATATGTTTCAATGTTTAACAGTGGAAGTCAATACCTAAGATATCAGCATATGTTTTGCCATTGGTGAATCTGCCTGTGGTCCCACCTGGAAAATCAACACCATAAGGTTTGTAATTTGCCTTAGCTTCTGTTACTTGATGATTGTGGTTCCCATTGTCTAATAGAGAGTCTCTAAATATATAAAGGGCTGGGGCAAGAGGATCTGATTTCGCGAAGAATGATTGAAGCAGCAGATTGAAGAAGACGATGGATAGATAGCTCCTCATTTTTTTTTTATTTTTTTTGAAAACCAGTTGAAAGTTTGTTTTGAATCTGCTATTAGAGAAGTAAAAGGCACTTAGTAATAAGTTAAGAGGGTTGCTAGGAAAACGAATCCCATGATTGTTTGTTGCTATAGTTTTTTATCAGATATTTTACTGTTTCACCTCCGTCTTTGATTAAAAAACAAGTGTTTTGGTGAGATTAATTAAGCCCTTTAGGCTGATTATTTCTGGGCCACCCACTTAGGCTCTGTTTGTTTCAGATTCTGACAACCGAAGGTGAAGGCCCCAACGGATTCCTTACCCAAAATTTAACGTAATCTTGAGCCAATAATCGGTTGGGTCCCCTTCATCGGTTGTCAGAATCTGAAACGAACACAGCCTTAGTCTTGACTGATGATTTTTTGAAAATAATTTTCAGGGGTCGGCAACTCGGCATTGTGTTACGTGCTTATATAGGTCCCTCTAGGTTGGATTAAATTAGTTTAGATTTTAGTCGTTTGGAAGAATTATCTATCTATGGATTAGGATTATCTTTCTATTGGTTAGATTAGAATTATTAGTCGTAGTCTTTTATTTCATTCATCTGTGGAGTCTTAATTGCTTAGGATTCTATATTGGATTAGGCTTGTCCTAGTTTATGGTATGAACGATTTATGTAACCTGTATTTAATGTAATAAATGAAGAAGAAAACGGCAAGCAGAAATTTATTCCGAGAAAGTGTGTATTTGCGCACTAAGGAGGACTGGCACTTCCCACAAAGCAGGTCAAGAGGTTGATCTTCCCTCTAAGAAGATCAAATCCGCTATAAACCGATTCAGGTTCGTAACACATTGTCACCGTTCAAACTGGGCACTTCTCTTTACTTTGGTCGGGCACACGGGATGCAACCTGTTTGGTTTACAGGATTTTTTTAAGGAAACATTTAGAAAGGAAAAAATATTTATAAATTTTCCTACTTTTTCACAGACAAAAGATAAGTGAACCAACTCTATTCAATTTTTACTTAAGGTCTGAGCTTAAAATAAATTTTAACGCCCATTTTAAGTGGAAAAAAGGGTATTTTTTTTACTGCTATTTTACATCAAAAGAAGTGTAGCTTTGAGGGGGAGCTTCAATTTGTGGTAATATCCATTTAAATTAACCATAATCATACCTTTTCCCTCTAAATCATTGAAAGAAAATTTTTCCCAATTTTTTAATTCCAACAGAAATGTTTTTCTTGCATTCCAAACAGGGCCTAAACGATGAAGAAGAAAAACAGATCCAAAGGTTAACAAATGATAGAATCTGAATGATAACTATGTCATATATAAAATTATATTAAAAAAATAAAATTCATATTGAATTCTGAAAATATCCAAGGTAATTCATAGCTTGAAATAGAATCTTTGTATTCCTTGTTTTCCTACACATCTAGTGCTCTCCTCACTAGAAATTAGCAGTAGAGAAAGAGATTGGGGGGGGGGGGGGGGGGGGGGGGTGTATGTTGGTGTTGAAGGAGTTTTAAGGTTTTGTTGCTTGTAATAGAGAGGTATGAATCATTTTAAATTTTTACTTATCAATATTCTATGTAAAAAGTAACCAGACTTTTTAGGGAGTTTAATGTTTTAGAGAAATAAATATAAGTAAATGGTCATCGATGGGCCGTTATCTTTTTAGGGAAAAAAATTAAAAAGAGATTAATTAATATTTGAGAAAGAGAAGAGTAAATGAGAGATATTAAAATAATCTGGTGGGTCAGCCTAAACCCCAGCATGCCTATAAAAAAAAGAGAGATATTAAAATAGAGGGGTTCGCTAGGCAATTTTGCGGAAAGCCATTTTGCTGCTCACTTTTGCATGAGAGAATTGCCTTCTCCTAGTAGATTTTGTCTTATTCATATAATTCATACACGTGGCTATTCTCTCCTGCAAAACGGAGCCGCGAAATTGCCTAGCACATCCCTAAAATTGATGTTAAGATTTTAACATCAATGGCCACGGCCCCCCAATTACTTGCAAAATCCCTTATTTTGTCTATAGCTATGGAGAAAATTATAGGGAAAATTGTGTGGCTCTAAAGGCACACCCCCCTCGCAAATGACCCATGCAGGCAAAGTGTAAATTAGTCTGGACCCGAAGTGTAAGTTCCCGGTTCCGCCTCTATAGAGATTACTTGGCAAGAAACATGAGTAATAATTCAACGTTTGGTGATGTGGCATGATTGGCATTTACATATGAAATATTTCAAAATAGAAGAGATTTCTAGGTAATCTCTCTCTCTCTCTCTCACACACACATTTAATGAAGAGATGCGAAACAAATAGGAGAGAACAAAGATTTCCGTTTTAGAATATTTATAAGTGTGAGATGTGAAATGAATGCCAGAAGAAAGGTGTCCGTTTTGGAAGATTAGTAATTTTATTCCCCTAATTAGCCATTAATACATCTCTCTCACATTCATCTAATAAAGCTGAGGTATGAAACGAAGGGTAGAGGAAAGAAGTCCGTCTTGAAAGATTAGTAAATAAGAATGAGATGTGAAATGAATGGGACAGGAAAGATATTTGTTTTAGAAGATGCGTAAACAAATGTGATATGTGAAGCAAATGCAAGGCTAAAGATATCCCTTTTGAAGGATTAGTAAATAAGTGATTTTAGACAGTGACATTTTCTCCTATAAAAAATGTTAGGGATTTTCTAGGGACAATGTTGCATGAGAGAGCATTAGATTTTGTCTTATTCATTTTGATTCATCTTCTTGGAAATTGTAAATCAAAGTCATTTTGGTATTCTAGGATAGTTATTACGTGTGCAAAATGTAAGAGTACTATTATGTTTTCTATAGTCTTCAATGTCTTGCCAAGAATATCAAAGAGCCAATGGGAATTTCCTACGACGTTACTTAGGATTCCTAAAGGACTCACAAGGACTACAACAAGGCGTTTAATGTATTTGCTATTTTAGGAGTGTCTTGGGTGTGCAAGTATGAAGTGATTTGTGTATAGATCGATTATAAGCTTAGAGAGAAGCTTCAAGGGTAAAGGTTGAGGGGAGAGAAGAAGTGTAGAGATTTTAAGGAAAAAAAGGGAAGGAACACTAAGGGGCCATTTGGATTTGCGGATTTTAGAATCCAGGTTTTTGGTTTGAAAATAGTGTAAAAGAGGGTTCATGATCAAGCTGTTGTATGCTGTCTTGATAGCGTTTCTTGGATTTTAAGTGAGAAATTCAGGTTTTAAAAATCTCTCCTGCATCCTGAGATTTCTAAAACCTGGAAATATGGGAGGATCTGATACTCTCTTGCTGATTGAAAGAAGGGCGAGAAGTAAAAAACGAGTTAAAAATGATGGCTGGTCCGCTTCTTCTCTTGTCTCTTAGCTACAATTTTGAAGAAATCCCAGATTATGAAACCTGTGTATCCGAACTGCCTCTAAGTCTATTGTAAGTTGGTTTTGATATATGTACATATAAGTCTTTTATTTTGGTGTTACATTTGTATTTTGGTTGGTGGAGCTCTACATGGGCCCTTTGGCCATGTATCTCCCAATCTCCCTTATCTTGCTCTTATGATCACAACACTACATATTCGATCAGTCACTTAGGTCCAACACATCTGAGGTAGCTGCTCTCATGCAACAGCGGGTCTGCAAAATGCAACAGTTGCTCTCATGCGATGGTCCCTAGCAAATCCCAAAAATGTTAGCCACATGTGTTTACTTTTGTTTTGTTTTCTAGGGGTCCCTTTGGATGCACCAAAGAGTGGGGAAATCAAAGTAAAATGACACATTTCCATTCCAAGATTTGTTTAATCGTCATTTACTATTCGCATGATAGTTCTCATGGGCTGTGGATTTTCAAAATGCAAGCCCATTTGTACTGTTTGAATTTCCAGTCAATTCAAGAGAAAAAAGGAAAATTGACTAATGGGAATCTATATTCCTTTCCTTCTACATGCATCCAAACCGATCTTCGGTGAAAAGTGTGCATTAGGAAGGAGATGACCTTGAGGATGGTGTCCTCTTCTAGTATCAACGCCCATATGTTTTCTGTTTTAATCTTTATGATTCTAATAGTGTAGAAAAACAAATTCTTGTCCTTGAGAATGAATCTAGCCATTGCTCATTTTCCACCGATCTTTTTTTTAGTAGGTAAGCTGAAATCGAACCTCCCAGCTCTAGGTTGAACAACAAAGCCTTAAACCATTGCTGTAGAGGCTCAATCCCTTCCCACCAATCTTTTCCTAATTAACCTTTAATATTTGGGAATTTATACGTCATTTTTTTTATCAATGATAGATTTATAATCACTTAAAGCATGTTGTTCAATCCATCAAATAACCATCTTTAAATTCATTCCTAAATTTGGTTGTTGGCATATAAATTCTCAAAATTAGAGTTATGCATTAATTTTGGGTCATCACCTTTAAAAGTAGTGATCTTAAACAAAAATCAATATTGTCTGGCTTTGTCTATGGAAAGGGTCACCGACCGATAGACACATCTATTTGGAACGTAGTCATCCATTCAATCAGTTTTGAACTTAAAATCCAAAATGATAAGGGCCTGAATGCACCTCTGCTGCATTGTTACCCAACGAACGACAAGTCCAGTTTTGCACGTAAACTGCAATCTTAGAAAGGGTTCTAGGTTGCAGTTTACATGTAAATTGCAACTGAATACAAGAGAGTTGCACATTCAAACTGACCCTTACCAGGAGCAACAATCACGTTCAGCTTTGATGCATTAATTCTCAAAATATCTCCCAGGAGAAATAACACATATTTATGCAACATGCGAAGCCCCCTCTAATTTGTGAAGCTTAAATTGTCAGATTAAAGCAATTAAAAAAAAGGAAACAAAGGCAAAGGGAATCCAGTCATTGGAAAATTATCTACATTAAATAACAGAAGGAATCAGGATAGCCAGACTAAAGAGATATATGGGGCATGATCCATCAATAGTAAGTCCTATTAGATGAATAGTTCGGGGATATGATTCATCTATAGTAAGTCCTATTAGATGAATAGTTCGGGCCGGGCATGATCCATCTATAGTAAGTCCTATTAGATGAATAGTTCGATCATCGATCGACTAAGATATGATCACTTGTATTTTGGCTAGCTAATATATTTTAAATGAAAATACAAATATAACAAAAATTATGGGATGAGAATAAATAAAAAATGTTACATCCATGTTTTATTTTGGAATTGAAATTCATATACAACTACAAAATTTGAATCTTCCCTCCAAGTTGTGTCTTCTATTAATGAGATAGGATCATAGGAAGGCTAATGTTGGATCTTTAGGGGTTGGGATTTATAAAAAGAAAATAATGAGGATTTGACGAAAAATCTTTACTGCGCGCGTTGAGCGGGGCTGGGACTGGGTTTGTTCAAAGAAAATAATGGGATTTAGCTTCATACCTCGACTCAACCGATAAGCTAGCTGTTTGCCTTTGATTCTTACTATCATGGTCGATTTAATTTCTTGTGTGTTATTGCTTTATTTTCGGTATTTTTATTATATAATCCGAAATCCCATACATATTACATTACAATAGCAGCTTTGGATCCCTAGATCCAATTTACAAGTTCTACAAGTGTTCTTAAGCTTGAGCGAGCTGTTGAAGATTGATCGGCGAGCACAACGACTGGTTGAAACAACGAGTTGCCGCGATGGTGTATACAGCTTGAGTTGGGTGAAATGAATCCCAATAGGTATATTGGTTCCTGTTCTCACATGGTGGTTGATTAGGAATGCATAGTGTAGTTCCGTTGCCACCCACGACACAACATGTATCTTTTGTATCAGTAAATCCTGGTGCAATGCATATGGTCACTCAATTGTTGGATAGATTGATCACGACGGAAAAACAAAGAAACTCTGCAATCCCATTCGATTTTGGGGAATTCAGATTGAGCTTTTACTATGAAATCCAATCGAATTTGGGTTGAATCCAAATCATTTTTTGGCAAAAGCTCAACCCAACCCATCCAAAAGCTTATCTGCGCTGGAGCGAAAAAAAAACAGGGTGGTCCCATATTTTTGGGGTGATCCAAAGCATTCATTTGAAAGGCCCTTACCTAGATAGAGTGTACTCAAAAAATCAGATCCATAGGATTATCCTAACCCATCCAAAAGTAGAGGGGAAAATGGGCATATTTGTGGACAAATAGTGTGTGTCCATTTTTTCCTAAACTTTTGGATGAGTTAGGAAGATCCCATGGATCTGATTTTTGGTACATACCCTATCTATGGAAGGGCCTTCTAAATTAATGCTTTGGATCACCAAAAAATGTGGCCCTACATGATTTTTTTGCACTCGATTACAGATACGCTATCTGCGCTTTATTGATAGGTTTTTTCACGTACAAGATAGGTTTTATTGATAGATTTTGAATCTCACCATAGGTGGAAGGGTTTTGCTGAATATCAGAGCTAAGTGCAAAAATTGCACTACGAACGAAAATCGACCCTGGGAGGAAGGATTTTAGCTCATGCAACATTGTAGGAAGTCGATCATTGAATAGAGAAACCAACTGATTTACTTGTTGCACACATCCGTTGGTTTTTGCAGAATTCACCACAATTGGGATACACCCGATTGGGCCTATCTCAGACACCACGAACTTCCTAGCTCCCAGTGCATACAATCTCTGCAAATTGAACAAATGAAAAGGAAAGAAAGAAGGGGTGAAGAACAAAAACTATTTGTCATGAATGCTTTTATCATTAAAAAATACTCCTTAACCGGATCCATTAGGCAATCGGGTCTAGAAATCTAGTTCTAAGATAAAAAAGGAACTGATATCTTCATTCCCTTGTTTTGGCACGAGAGCCCCTATTTGTATCATACAATTCTCTCATGGGCTGGTACATTTCTCAATGATCCATGAACAATTATTAGAGAAGTTGAAAATAGGGAAATGATATTTCCCCCCCTCTCACGGATAAAATCCCCCCTTTGACGTTATTCGTTAAGTTTTAAAGGCAAAGAAAAACGTTAAAGGGGGTGAATTTATCCTAGTGAACCATTCTCAAACCAACCGTAGGGGGGGATGGGGATTTTATCCGTTTAGGGGAATATCATTTCCCTTAAAATAAAGACTTCCAACATCAAAACAAGTGAATAGGGATACTGTCTTCCTTAACAAAATTATAATCTGCTCCCTCATTTATTAGAAGCATCTAATCACAATAAAGGACTTAGCTAAAATGTTTTTTTGGCTAAGTCATGCTTATTAGTGATTAATTGGAATATATAATACAAATTAGGGATTTAAACGTATAAACAAGTGACATTGCCCCTGTCAATCCTCTTAGAGGTAAAATGAGAGAAATCCCTCCCTTGTAAATTTAAATTTATTCAGTTTCATAAAGAACTTACCACAAATTATACAGTGTCTGTCCAAATAATTACAATTTTGTTAATAAGGCTATGTTTCTTTTGCAGTAAAATTGGTGTAAAACAAATTGTATACCCATTTTAAGTAAAATATGGTAGTAAAAAAATTGGTTTGCGTTTTGAGCAAAATGATATGGTGTATACGCATAGCTTCACATAATGGGTGTAACAAAGTTGCACCGTGACTATGCTCATGTATGCGCGGACACTATATAAAAGCTTGGGTTTTGATGTCTCATGTATGCGCGGACACTATATAGTTGAGCTATTTTTACCGTGAGGGAATGAGAGAGTTTCGTTATCAAAAGATTGGCAAATGCTTCAGGAGTGAATATTTTGCTAGAGATGTAGAAATCAGGCTGCAGATAATTGTTGATGTAGTCATTGCTTCCAATATTAACCGTGAAAATGGCCTTAGCTAAATACGCGGAAAGGGCTTCCGAGGTTGGAAAATTTCCTCTCAGATCAATTTTCACCGTCTTCTGAAAGTAATGAAGCTGTTTTTCCAGGTACAACCGCTCACCCTGCAAAGATCCACAAGTTAGGATGGAAAGAAATAGGTTCCCTTTATTTATAGGGAGATGATATTTACACAGGAAATGATATATGCGCCAAGTGTGTTTGATAAACATGAGCTCCAGTTGTTTGTCGTGTAGTATTTAAAGGGATGTCAGAGGATAAGACGGTTCTCAAAAAGCGCTTAAAACCTTTTAAATGCTAGACAACAAACAAGTGGAGTGGATATTTATCAAAACACTTGGCGCAGATATCATTTCCCTATTTACACCCCATTTCCCAATATTAATTTCAGCACTTTCTGTTTGTCTTTTCTTGCATAGAATGATACTAGCCCTACTATCTATAAAGGAACTGCATATTTTGGAAACTTCTATAGATTGGAGGGTTATAGTAATTTTTGAAAAATAACACACCATATAAAAACTCATAATAAAGTATGGAGTGCCATTATCAAAACAAGGGAGGGTTTCACATCAACTTTTTCCTTGGAAGATTAGACAATGAAAACGTGTAAATTGTGAGGGGATTGATTTATGAATCCTTACTAATCTGACTCCAGTTTCGGTGAGAATGCCTGCTGAGCCTGATGCATAATTCACACCCTTTGTGGTAATGCACTTCTCAACCTTGGACAGACCCAAATATGGAGGGGGAAAGGGTAGCCCCAGGAATTCGGCTGCAATCAAATTCAATCATTAAAGAGAGAGCCCCAAAAAAAAAGACATATTAAGGGCCAGATTGGTTTGCAGGAACGTGGTGAAAACTGGTGAAAAGGAAAACCTATTCTAAATTTTCACTACTTTCCTTTGTTTTGTCCCCACCAGTAGTATGTAACTCATTGATTTATCATGGACTAACTAATTGATTAGTGATTAGTTAGATAACATATATTTTTGTTGTGAATCATCGGAGAACGGTTGATAATAAGCATATAATTCATCTCCCTAGCTAACAAGAACCTCATATGGTTTCTATACAATTTATTCTTTACCTAATTAACACCTTAGAAAAGAGAAAATTTTAAATTTTTACCACCGAAATCCACTGCGGTCTTTCCATTGGTGAATCTGCCGGTAGGCCCTGCTGGTACAAAATCTATACCATAAGGTGAGTAATTCACTTTCGCGGTTGTATTAAGAAAATTGTTGTTGCCGCTGTCTGATAAAGAGTCCCCGAAAACATACAATGCTGGCACAAGTGGTTGTTCAGATTTCACAGACAAAAAATGAAAGAGAAACATAGGGAAGAAGATGGAAACCGAGCTCTTTCTCATTTTGTCTCTATATTTTTTGTCAACATTACATGGAAATGAGCCTTCAAGCAAATGTATTTATAGAAGAAACGGGCACTCGATGCTAATGGTCCACATTCAACGAGAAAAAATCATTTAAATATCATAGCTGCAAGGTCTATTTCTCAAGCAATTTGCACCCATTGATCAATGGTACATTTTTTATGAAAGTCTTCCTTACAATCACTAGTTTTATTACAAATAATAGGAGTTCCACCTAAGTTGTAACTAACTAAGCTTTGACCCATTTCTATAATAAGGATCAAAAGATCAGATATTGCTGGAGCTTAACAAACTTGTAAATTATGAAGACTATTTCAGTAGGGTGCGGCCAGGGGTGTCAATGAACCAGATGTCCAATGGACCATCAGGATCCGAACTTAAACGAACAGATCTAGATGTGTTACCAGATCGATCGACACATCTATCATAGGATCCAAAATTATTTTCGATTGTATCCCTTGCCCCCAGCACTCGTCCTTGTTCTCTTCTGAGAATTTTAACTTTGTACAATGTAAGTAGGACCTACTTGGATTATCCTATGGACAGTTCAATTTGAAATGGATCGTGAGTAAGACATTGGAGGTAGGATCCGAACAAACACTTTGAATCTGATCTGACCACGGGATTTGAATGGATTCGTGACTAAGACATAAGTGAGGTGGATCCGTTGACACCCTTAGGCACGACTTCATTGCAATATGATATAAAACATGCCAACTATGGTGAGGTAGGTCTCACACCTTTGCTTGATCAGTAATGCTTAAGATTTCATATGGCCTAAAAATAAGGTCAATCATCCAATTGTAATATTTTATTTTATTTCATTTTGAGAAATACTAGACTTCACTTGCCCGTAGCATATAATTTCTCCTTTAAACATGTCTGCCATGTGTATAGTGTATATAATTCATATCGAAATTAAGAGATTTTATCGGGGGTGTGTGTGTGTGTGAAGTCCAGAATTATTCAAAAAGTATCGTGGGGCCCACTTCATTGGATGATCCAACCTGTTCATTTGTTGGGCCACAGCATAAATAAGCTGTACTCATAAACTATCTTCGTAGGATGATCCTAACCCTCCGTATATAGACGTTTCTATAATGCGCTGTTTGTGAGGGTTAGGATCATATTAGGGAATTGATTTTGGGGCACATGCAACCTATTTAAATTCTAGCCCAACAAATGAACGGTTTGGATCATCCTATAAAGTTGGTGCCACACTACTTTTTGAAAAATACTGTATTTAAAAAAGTCACTTTCATGATCAATAGTAAAAGGCACCGTCCAGTCGTAGGATCTCATCTCCATCGTTCGATAGCAGGTGGTGAGTGTTCACATTTTCAAGATAATAAGAAAAAAAATAGAGAATTTGATTTCGATGACCCAACTTATGTGAGGTGGAGTCGGATTGGCGATGTCCCTATTATCAAGTGTTTTCATTCACACGCTAAACATATACATTATTGGATGACAGAAATGCCTGATTGGATTCACTGTCAGCTTATGAGATTTAAAGCAAAGACATATCAGATGGACGGTTCACATCAATCAAAAGTGGGACCCATTGTGCCGTGGTAGGTACACCTCATTGTATTACAATGAGGTTGCACCCGATTGGAAGCATTCCTCCCGTAAATTTCATGAGGAATCCCTCAGGGAAGAGAAAAGAAAGAAGAGATGGCCGGGTTGCCACTTACCACTAACCTTGTCTTCTGGCCGGGTTGTACACTGCTCTTTTACATAAATTGGTGTAAGAACCGATATGTCAGCAATATTCTAGGAATATTCCTGATACATCGACATATCACATACCTATGAAACTGTTATTTTTCTATATATTGGCCAATATATCCCGTTTAAAACAACAGGTCCAAACCCATTTCCCAAGCCCAACCTTAGCATGGTCAATGTTTTTTGTGTCGCTTGCATTCTCTAATAAAGAGAATTCAACGAATAATTGGTGACTTGACTTGGTTTTGTTCCTGCTGATTGCTCATTTTATTGGGCCAAGTTGACCCGCTCCATTAACTCAACTAAAACCAGTGGGGGCCCCATTTTGTGTGCATAGTGTGTATACACCACACATCGAAATATCAAAAAAATCCATGGGACGATTCATGAATTTGACCATCGTGGAAAGAAAATAAGGGCAGCAATGAACATGTGCCGATATATTCTAACAACTTATTCGACTATTGGACTCATAGCTCTCCAAAGTTCAAATCATGCCCACAAAGCATAGGATATAGAAAAATAAGGTAAAGAAAATAAGGGCATCAATGAACATGAGACGGTACTGGATCTGGTATTTTCTAACAACTTGTTCAGTGATCCAAATCATTCTTGCAGGCACTTCTGTTCGACTATTGGACTCATAGCCCTCCAAAGTTCAAATCATGCCCACAAAGCATAGGATCTAGAATAAAATAGTAAAGGAAATGGGATGGACATAACCATCACAATCCAACTCGACCCATTTTCACCATCATGGGTAGACCCATTTTCTGAAAAGAAAATAACCACCACAATCCAACTTGACCCATTTTCACCATTGTGGGCTGTTTTTTGAACGAAAATTTAGGGCAGCAATGAACATGTGCCAGTAATGGATCTGATAGTTTCTAACAAAGTGATCCAAATCATTCTTGTAGGCACTTCTGTTCGACTATTGGACTCGTAGCCCTCCAAAGTTCAAATCATAAATCATGCCCACAAAGCATAGGATCTAGAAAGAATAAACACAATGGCATGAACATAACAATCACAGTTCAACATGACCCATTTGCACCCTAGTGGCTGGACCAATTTACTCAAACAAAAATAAGGCTAACAAGAACTGAACTACAAAATGTGACACATTCTAACTTGTTTAGTGATGCAAATCATTCTTGTAGGCACCTCTACATATACAAATAATACAATTCGTCAGAAAGAACATCTATAAAAAACAAAGCAAAATGTTCTCTTCCATTAAATCCACAGAAGTAGATTGACGTGAACACACAAAAAAAAATTTGAAAAGGTAATGGCACTCCACACTTTATTAACCACATTTCTGATATGTTGTTGAGAGCATCTTGGGATAACAGCTTTAAAAGCTAATTAAGAAAGTTACAAGGCAAGGTTCGGAGTGTCATTGAAACAAGTAGTGCCTGCCAAAATCAATTCCCTGATTTTATTCTATCACAAATATATTCTAGGCATCCATTTGTTTTGGTTCATTTCAATCCACCTCTTCTTCATTATGGGCATATTTCAATCTCATATGTTACAGCTATTGCCAATATCGATCAATCCCCTACACGTTCTTCGTGCTTCTTGCTACAGATTGAAGGGTACTCTCAAAACACAATCAGTTTGGGTTCTGAAAAAAATTAGCCGTCCATGGTGCTAGGGGTTGAGCCTCTAGGTCAATTGATCAAGGCTTTGTTTGTTCTGCAACCCAGATTTAGGAGGTTCAATTGATCACAACTTACCTACCCAAAAAAAAAAACATCTGCAGTCGTAGGTATTCCTGTTTTAAGATGGTCTTCTTATGCTTTTTATTTGATCTTCATGAACAAATCAGCACACAGATTTTGTTGTGTTAGCAGTTCTGGAAGGTAATCATTCAAAAAAAAAAGTTCTGGAAGGTATTCTTTGTACTAAATTTCATTTTTTTAAAATTAACTTTTATTAATTGAGAGTCAGCATACAGCCAGAGGCGGGGACAAGATGTCCCCAAAAGAAAAGATACAGAAAAAAAACAGCCAAAAAAAATCCCCAAGGGCTTTGAGTGCCCGACTCAATCCGAGTGATGAATCGAATGTCAGGTAAGTTAACCCCCTCTTTAGCCAGATGATCTGCTTCAGAGTTCGCTGATCTCCGTCGATGCAGAATCATAGGGTGGAGCTCCCGCACAAGGGGTCCCTAATCTCATCAAGTATTCCATGAATACGCCATGGACTGCCATTTGTATTCCTGGCCCAGCCGATAGCATTGGAGGAGTCACCTTCGATGATCAACGAAGGTTGCATACTATTTAAGACCAACCAATAAAGATTTCGCCTCGGCCTCATTTGCGTCACATATCCCAGCTGATCTCTGTCACATATCCTCGGCCTCATGTGCTTAATTTCATTTAATTGATGCCTTAATGGATAGTATAATTTAATATGGATTTATTTTAGAAATTTTTTCCATAGGTATCATTAAAGTTAAAAGATCTAAAAACCACGAATACAGTGATTAGTGATTTTAGGTTCATTTCAAACATACACTTAGTAGGAAAAGATTAGTATAGCTCAATATCATTAAAAAAAGATTAGCATAGCTCAACACTAAGACATTGATTTCCTGATTTTGCTCTCTGCATCCAACAGGAAGGAAGAACTTGATATATGTGTCAATCTTTACAGCTTCATCAAAAGCTTTAGTTTATGCTTTCTCCTGAATCATAACGTTTGTTGGCATATCCATTTGAGTATTAATCACCCTAAAACCGGAGATTTTTCACCACATTATATTGGACACCTAATGTTTACGCACCTTCCATTATACAAAAATCATAACAACTAGGTATTCTGAATGGTACATAGATAGCACAAACTTTTTGCTAGTTTTGGCTTGTTAGACTTCTGGGTGTTACGTAGCATTCAAAGTCGACCTCAATTTTGACAAAGGCATGACACTGAGAGATCTTGTATTGAGGATGTGTTTGTGCTGTGATAATTCATACACAAATGTGGAGCTTTGGTGCCTGAATCCGTAACAGCTTGCTCTATAACATTTGTGGCAGTCGATTCAGTTCTGGAGCCTCCATGTGTCTGAGATCTGAGGGATTTCATGTCTTTAGGTTGCTGATTTTGGTCTGTCCAAGAAAAAGATATGATAGCAGAAACTCTGGTTTAAAGGGTACATTTGGTTAGACGGATCTTGAATATTACTTAGCAGACGGATCTTGAATATTTGTAGAGGAACAAGAACGCAATGAAGAGTGACATTTACAGTTTCGGATTATAGTTTTGGAACTCATAACTGTCATCAACCCAAAGCAAGGTCTGTTGGAGTTTATCAATCTTGTATGTTTCTCTTCTTCATTTGTACACACCATATCATATTCAAAGCTTTGTGGGTATTCCTGTCTTTGTTTATTACTTTAGTTGTTTGTTTCATGTATTTAGATTCAAATGCGACACCCCTATAAAATTTCACTCCACTGATTTTTATTTCAGCATTTGAATGTTTTCTTAAGGCAGCAATGAGTGCAAATGAAAATCTGGTTGCAAAATCTAGAAAGAAACAGAGAGAGAGAGAGAGAGAGAGAGAGAGAGAGCTCTAAACCCTAGATTTCTTTTTTCTTTTTCTTTTTCTTTTTTTGGAAAGGTAACAAGAATCATTTCATGGGAAACGTAAGTACAGCAAAGGGACACGCTGTCCCGGCACAGAATACAACCTAACCAAGTAGAACGAAAGCATGTGACAGTCCTCCATCAGGGATTACATAAAAGAGATTACATATATGCATCACTAGTGTAACGAGGCATCATATGGAAAGAATAACCAAAATTCGTTATCTAACATCTTCTTGTGGAGGAGATTGAAACATCTCAATGTTTAGGTTCTCCAGTCCTTCCTTCGCTAGACGGTCGGCCAACATATTAGCAGATCTCCTCATGTGCATTATTTGTGGTTTTATTAAATGCACAAGATCCCTAGTCTCAGCAATTATGTCCTCAAGCTTCCAGGGTCCTCTACATTTATTAGAGGCCAATGCTATAGCATTTGTTGAGTCCCCTTCAATGATGAGAGGGCCCAAATTATGCGCCACCCACCGTAAGATCCACAAAACAAGGCCCTAGCTTCCGCTTCATTTGCATCGCACACAGATCGGTCCCAAGAAAGACATCAAAATTTCACCATTAGAGTAATGAACCACTCCACCAATGCCGGCACGGCCCTAATTACCAAGGGAACTACCATCAAAATTTAACTTAAACCAACCCAACTGTGGTGAGGCCTATTTTGGAGTGATTTTTTCTCTACTTCTCTTTTCCCATAGGATCGCATGCCAATTCTTGAGAATCTCACCGGCAGTATAGTTAAGTCCAACCTTAGCCTTTGCCCATGCAATCATATCGAACTTAATGTCAATCGCGACTTGATTTCACTTCTTTTCCTTTTAATTAAATATCCTGTGTTTTTTCTTTCCAAATATGCCAAATCAATGCCAATGGGGGCTAACTTCCATATTGAAAGGCCTGCAAATCCAAAAGGTCCGCCAATCCAATGTAGTAATACTTTCTTGACTGATTTTTGAAATACCCACGAGATGGTGATCGACTTCCAAATTGACCGACTTTTCTCATTTCATTTCCTGTTTCCTTTTATTAATTTCTTCTTGGCTGAGGAAGACCAGAGACTCAAATCCTAACTTACAATTCCCAGAAATTCTACATAGGGGTAATAAAAGAGCCATATGAGTGCTTTAAAAGTCGGTCCACTCCTATGTAGAATTTCTAGGAATTGTAAGTTAGGATTTGAGTCTCTGGCCTTCCTCAGCCAAGAAGAAATTAATAAAAGGAAACATGAAATGAAACGAGAATAGAACATAGAACAATTAAATGAGTTTCAGATCCTTATATATTCCATAATAAACTTATCTACTCTAGTCTACCACCCAAGACCATGATTTTATTCTCAAATGTAAGTCTGTGTAAGCGTGAAATACAGAACCTTGAAAACTTGCATGTCATGTTAAAAGAGTTTTTATATGGCGTCTGCAAGCGTATCCAATCAGACATGGTTTCAAACATTATATGAATCTGAATCATGTCATAACAGATTCAAGAATCATGTCATACAGATTCAACCCGTTGGATCCATCTGACCGTCTTGGTCCACTGACACTAGGGGTTCAAATCGGGCGGGCTCAACACGAACCCGGCGAGTTCAACCCGGAAAAAACTCGGGTTGGGTTGAGTTCAAGTCGGGTTCGAGTTGGGTTTTCTCAACCCGGGTTGAGTTCGGGTTGAGAGCTTGGGCAACCCGATCGGAGTTCAACTCGAAATTTTTAATAATTTTTTAGTTTTTAAGCTTAAAATCTCAGGTTGGGTCGGGTTTGGGTTGGCAAGAAGGGCTGCTCGGGTCGGGTCGGGTTGAACCTCGTCGGGTTGGAACTCGGGTCGGGTTGAGTAAATGGTTGCTCGGGTCAGGTTCGGGTTGGCCTCAACCCAGGCCAACCAGAACCCGACCCGCCCGAGTTGCACCCCTAACTGACACCCCTACCTTGTGTGCCATAGACTCGAAGAGTAGTAGAATAAGTAATAAACCAGAGGAGACAGGCATTGTATTTTACCGGAACTTACATTATAGAATAGTACAATAATGTTTGGTTGTCAACCTTGTAGCGTAATGGGAGAGGTGTCATTACCAATATATAGAGAAAAGAGAAAGAAGGACAAAATTCCACAAAGGTGTGGATTTTGGCTTGGATAACATGGGGACAAGGGTGACACATCACCAGACATGCAATTATTAGACAATGGTTTTGCTGATGAGGCACCAAAATGCAAAGCAAAACCCCTAAGCCATCGTAACTTTTGTGCAACCAAACAGTACATAGAAAAAAAGGATTTGTCTAAGGTCCATACCTATGTAGCATGGGTGGATGAATAATCCCACCCCCATCACAACCATACCTACATAGTATGGTTGGAGGAATAATCCCATTCCCATCACAGCCACTGGGAACTAGTCACAATCACTTCATATTCACCCCCCTCAAAATCAAGCAAGATCATGCTGTTTTCAAGACATGCAAACAGCCCCCATATGTCCCTACACATGACAAAGCAGTCTATCCCAAGCAAACCGAACCCGCGCTCCCACTCCATGATAAGGGAATTTGTTAAGAGCCTCATATTGCAAACACGGCCAAGGTCCATGAGAATCCAACATCTACCATCACGTTCCTCACACCTTATTTTTCAAAAGAACACAACACGAGGCCCTCCCCCGAACACAAGAAAACATGGAAGGATAAGTCTCAACCAAGAGATTTCAAACTTGTGACGTTCCTCCTGTTTGTTATCAAAGAATTTCTAGGTCTCAACTTCTCTGTCATTTCCCCGTCCAGATATGAAGAAATAAAAAGAAACTCACACATCTAAAACAGGCTACAGAATACAGATATCACTCTTTAGATTTCATAGACAATATACATAGTTTTCATTCTTTTTTTTTCTATTTGGGTTTTTATTATACTGATTATTATCCTACAATGCTGAAGGAAAACAGGGAAAACATAAAGGAAAGGAGAAAAAAAAACCAATCATACTGGCATCCTTCAGGTAGCTGCTACTGATCCTCGTTCTAAAATATTTACATCATCTGCATCTCCACCTCCTACACTAAAATACCTAATGAAAACAAAGCTACAAATCCATCAACCCAATCCACGCCGTCTTCTTCTTCTCATTGTTATTTGCCTTTCTTTACACCAACAGACACTAACAACATCTCAAAACTGGCACGAAGTGCCCAGCCTATGCCTCTGCCTCGGCCCCATCCCGCCGCATTTCCTGCCAGCGAAGGCGCCCTGCAACAGTTCCTGAAACCTTCCCATAAAGGTCTTCCACTCCTCCTCACTCATGTCGGCCAGCTTCACAAAGCTTGCACTTGCTGGAAGCTGCTCGTTCGTGCTCCTCCTATTGCTTGACGAACTTGCCAGAAAACTGCCCTCCCCTTTTAAACCCTGATATCGCTGGGTCTTCTCACACAAACTGAAATTCTTCAGAGACATTGAGGGCTTCAAAACAGTTGGAATCCTCTCTTGAGCCAGCTTCAGGTTTGCAAATTCATCTGCATATTCCTTCTTGCTATCCTCTTCGCCCTCACTCTCTTCCTCCTCTTCCACGCTCTCCTCTAGTTTAGAGAGCAGATTTCTGCCATTTCCCCCCTTAAACCCACAATGGAACGATGATTTGGTCATGAAATCATCTGCCACTTTGGGCGCAAACTCAGCTTCGTCACAGTCTATATCAAACAGAAACCCTTCATCCTCCCCTGTTTCGGTTTTGGGGGAGAGTGGTGCTTCTCTTTCGTCTATTAGTCTTCTTGCCTCAATGCACACAACTTCAAGCTCGCTCGGTTCCTCTTCAAGACCACGGAACTCCCTGCTCATCATCTCACCAATCTCTGCTAAACAAAGGCCAAAAGCAGCCGCTTCTTTGAGGAATACAGTGCAGAGGACCAAGACTCGGAGGCATGCCTCCCGTATCATTTGGAGCTCCATTCGGAGCATCTCAGAATCCTTAACTGGGTCAAGATTAGCTATGTATTCAAGCTCATCTTCAGAAAATGGTATAGATGCCTGAGGCCAGTGGATCCACTCAAAGTATGGGTCCTCCAAGCTCTCTGGCAGGCAAAGGCCATGATCAATTGGAATAAGCTCCACCTGACCAAATCTCCCAACTCTGTCGAGCTTCCTAACAAGAAGGTTCCCAGCATGCCTGTCTGTATTGAAGATCCTCACATCTAATATCCCTATCCTATGTACAGCTGTGACAGGGAAGCTAGATGTTCCATGGTCGCTGGCATCAAAGTCATGTGGGATGAACTTCTGGAACGAAGCAATCTTGCTAACCTGCTTCCTGTCGTGAGACTTGTTACTGTTCACCCCATCATTGACATTAAACACAGAGTGGGTGATCTTGACAAGGACTGTGGGGGGCACATTTGCAAAGCGATCATGGTCAAGAAGGTAAGCAGCGACTTCTCTGAATCCAGTCTCGCCAACCCTCACCGACCGTTTCAGACCCGGTTGCCCAAGAACTTTTCCAACAAAACCCTTCGGATTGTTCGGCGCAAACGGCTCTTCATCTGTTGGTTTCACAATGGCTACACTCTCCCCCCTGCTATTTCTGAAATAATAAGCTCCTCCTAGCCCACTGTGGACGGGGATAGGATCAACACCGCTTTTAATTGCCTTCACAACGTCCTTAACTAGCTGTTTTGTTCGAGAACATTGACTTGAGCAACCAATTACTTCAATGGGTCCGCTTTGGTCTCTCTGGTGGAGATCCCTTCCAGTAGGCGAAAGACACGGAGTAGAGGAGCTCCGGTGTAGGAAGTTCCTTGTGAGGAGAAGTGGTGCATCATTCCGAACTGCACTGAGATCGTTCTTCAGCACGAGATCTCCAAATGTCAGTAGACTCTCCTCGGTCGGCACATTGAGGGCCAACTGCAACCTCCTCTTTACAGTGTGGGCATTGTCACTCCGATCCAAATCTAAACCCAGCACGCTGCCAGTGTCAGTTTGTACAAAGACGCGGCGCCTTATAGAAGGCTTTCCTTCCAGCCTCTTGTTTCCATGGTATTCAGTGTTGAGGGGACCATTAAGGACTGCAACTGCCATCTGGGTCTGAACAGGGCTGTCCAAATTAGGAGACATGGAAGGGAAGTGAGAACCGAGGTTTGCCGAAGCCAGTAACGGCGGCGATAGAGAACTCCTTCTCTCAAGCGCACACCAAACTCGACCGCCGACACTAATTCTAATAAAAGGAGATGTATCACCCCAACAATCATGAAGCAACTGTGTGGTTGTTGAATTGGACTCCAATTCTCACATCAGCAAAAGCTTGATACAAAAGATCAGCAGAGATGTAAGAATCTCTCTACATTCGGGAAGCCATCTGATCCCAGCGGATGGGGGAGCAGAATCCAAAGCTGTAAAAAATCTAATGAGACATCACCATTAACAAAGACGAAAAAAGAAATGAAGAAGAAATATTGCAAGTATACCATATCCAATCATTCGAAAAGACAAATAATTTCATCGGTGTAATGCCATGCATAATTTGAAGCTGATGAAAACAGATCCTTATCAAATGTTGTGAAAACAACTTTTTAAAAAGTTGAATAAAATAAGAGAAGAAGACATTCAAGGAGATTAACTTCCCTTGTGCAGAAAATTTGCAAAAAAAAAAAATCAGTGAATTTCAAGAAAGCAATGTTCTTGAGATTTCTGCGGATAAGCTATAATAAAGTCAATATAAATATGAACAAAATATCAGTGAATTCCATCATTAAGTAGAAAGAAATGAAAAAAAAAAACTCAGCGAAAAATGAGGATTAGATTATTCAGAGAGAGATCAAACCATGGCAAAGATAACGAAAAGCCTTTAACCTTGATAGAATCTGACAACTGTCGGTTTCTGTGCTTTTCTTAAGCACTTCTCCCTCACTAAGACTCTGTTTTGTACAGAAATCGTGTCGTATTTAAGATCTACCAATTAGAATAGAAGACAAATAACTCGAAGAAAGAGCAAAAACCGATTTAATTTGTCGATCCCCCCAAAAAAGGCAAAAATTACATCTATTTCCTTAAAAAAGAGGAAATCTCTGCT
Organism: Tasmannia lanceolata; assembly: GCF_043159265.1. NCBI lineage: Eukaryota > Viridiplantae > Streptophyta > Magnoliopsida > Canellales > Winteraceae > Tasmannia > Tasmannia lanceolata. Next base: position 1,617,548 of record NW_027518695.1, on the reverse strand, counting down.
AGAAACAAATCAAAAGCCAAAAAAATCCTAAGATTGGGATCGAGAGAGATTAAATCAGTTCATCCTCAACAACCTACCGCTATTTCAATCACTAACCTACAGAACATGGTCGAAAATCTAATAGAATGCCTCATATTTCTACCGTTAGGAAGAAAAAACCCTAACATTACACCAAGACATCAAAACCGGAGGCGAATATGCAAAGATCTATAAAATCTACAGAATCCACTTCAAGAAATCAAATTCAAAAGCAGTTTGAAGTAGAAATACAGGTAGAAAAGAAAAGCAAATGATTCATGAGATTTAGTTTGTGTCACATCTCTTCATTAAATTAGAGAAAATTGATGAAATTAAACTTACTCTGAGGCCGAGATCTGGAAAATAAAATGACTCGAAGCTCGATCGGAGAAATCCGGCCGCCGATTCGTTTTTCAGGAGGTCAGAGATCGAAAATCAACGGCTTAAAATCGACATGAAGAAAGATCAAAGGTCCGGTTTACAGGAGTTCTGAAAAGCCAAAAACCCCTCTTCTCTCTCGCTTTTTCCTTTCTTTCTTCGAATCCTCTTTAACTCGCAAAGAGAGAAAAAGGGTTAAAAACTAACTATGGTTAGACGACCGGGCTTTTTCTCTTTCTCCAATTAGAAGGCTCTGGAATCAAATTACCAGCCGTTGGATCTCTGGAAAAAGAGCGATTTCAATCGTAGGATGGATCTTGTACGGAACACGTATTTATGGTGGCGTGGGGGCTTTTAATTGGCCCGTGACATGGCAGTCACCATCTAACTGGAATGGTTTCTGCCGGTGACAAACCGGCAGGGTTTGACAAATACCCTTCTTTTTTATAAAAATATCAAGATTACCCTCCAGTTCCTCAGTGACGGAAAAGACCATGGTTTATCATGACCAAAGACGGAGTATGAGACAAGGACATTCTGGTTGTATACGCCATCTTCTCAAATATTGTCCTTCTCCCCTTAAAACCGTACAATGATAGAAATGTTATTTCCACCCCTTTTCTTTTTATTAAGGATCAATTACTGTTGCATGCTGGAGAGTTGAAAAAATGACGAGAAAATGTTGAGTTTTGAAAAAACACTAACAAATGCTACTTTATTAAAAGAAATGTTGCTAGGGACGAAAATACCCCTCAACTTACTTTAATCTTTCTCTTCTTAGTTTTACCATTTTACTCTTTTACTTGCAGGTTTTACACTCTTTCATTTCTAGGTTTTACTCCAACGCATTTTGTGTGAAACGACGAGATTTTCCGGCGATAGAAGCCTTCTTCTCTGTCGAAACATCTCATTTCTCTGGCAGCAGATGCTCCTTTGTCCTGAGGGATTCTGAAGATCAACAACTATACCTTTCTTGAAAGCCAAGAGCACCGATCTATCAGAGTTTATATCGTCATGTGAGCAGAGGAATAAAATAGAATGGGAAGATAAGAAGGAGAAATTGGATTATGGACATGTTGAGAAACCCCATTTGATAATTTTTTGTTGTGTTACTGTGGCTAATGGAAAACTCCACTACCTCTCTTAACTTCTAAACTTGTAAAAGAGATGCTATGGCAAAGTCATATGTTCATCATTTTCGTGCTGTCCAATGGACATCAAATGATTAGTTATTTTCAGAGATCTCCCCATCTTCTTCTCAACGCAAAAACAGGTACTCGAAGCCAAAACAGGATATTCGAAGCCAAAATTTACTTGGTCGAAGCCAAAAATTACATGGTCGAAGTGAAAAATGTGTTTCCTGTAACATTCGCCGTTGTGTTTTTCGCTTCGACTAAAGTTTTTTAGGCTTCGAATAACTGATTTTTTTGCTTCGACTAACATGTTTTTGGTTGCGACTAAAACTTTTAAATTCCAGTAACATTTGGAACTTTTTTCGTCTTTAACTAATATATTTCAGCTTCGAGAAATATTTGTTGGCTTCGACTATCATTTTTTTTTTTGCTTCGACTATTATTTTTTGGATTCGACTATCATTTTTGGCTTGGAGTAACTTTTTTTTGGCTTCAACTAGCATTTTTTGGGCTTCGACTATCATTTTTGCCTAACTTACATTTTGCTTCGAGTACCATTTTGGCTTCCACTACCCTTTTGCCTAGTGAAAGCTCTTTGGGCAACTGATTTTGGCTACAGCCACTAGAAAAGGGGAAATACTTACAAAGATAATGAGATTTTGGATATTTGGAGGAAGAAAAAGAAAATGAGAAAGGGGCGTCTCTAAAGAACTCCTTCTAACCTCTCAAGACAAATGAGCATATGCCAGAGAAATGAAGATGTTTCGCCGGAGAAGAAGGCTTTTATCGCCGGAGAAGATAAAGTGTAAAAACAAAGAAGAGAAAGATAAAGTAAGGTTAGGGGTATTTTCGTCCTAAAAAGTTCTTTTTTAATAAAGTAGCATCTGTTAGTGTTTTTTCAAAACTCAACATTTTCTCGTCATTTTTTCAACTCTCCAGCATGCAACAGTAATTGATCCTTTTATTAACGTCCTCTCCCTTTTTTCGGCTAATTACAATTACACGTGGATCATTTTCATTTGCAGGAAATTATTGAGTGGCAACGATGACACACATCTCCGCCGTTGGTGAGTTAAGACCCAGTAGTGGGTCCCACCAAATCAACATACAGAATTACCACATGTATGGTGGGGCCAGCATGGCATGGATAAGCCCATGGAAGGGTTTTTTTAGGGAGATGATTTTTTTCACCGCCTGTAGGATTATGGCCCCCTTGTAACCTGAATTGACATAAAAAAGCGTTAAAGTCTGCCCATAGTTCTGTTAAAAGGGGGGGCGCATAATCCTAAGGGGGGTTTGAAAAAATCATCTCCCTTTTTTTATTCCATACTTAACAAAAACTGAATCCTGTCTACTAGAGGTTTTTTTCTGTAATTTTATCCCTAATATTGCAACAGAAAATGCCCTCGGACAAATACTTATATAATCGCCCCTATTTATAGTAAATTCGTTCAGACAAAAATGCCCCTGCAAAATTGTAGAGATGAGATAGATTTGATTTTGATGATGAAAGTTGAAGAGGGGCTTTTTAGTCATTCAGTGAATTTAGTAAAGGGCAGATCCTGTATTAAAGACTTAAAGGGTGGCGAGGCTATCGGAGAAAACAGGAGAATATTTCAGCAGTGTCCGGCTAAAATTCCAATTGTCATTAAGTTTTGGGAAATGATACATTCACCCCTTTTCTGCCGTTTTAATAATTTTAACGGAGAAAAATGAGGTTTCTTGAGTTTGAGGGACCTTTTAGCAAATATTTTCTAAAAGTAAGACTATTCAGCTTTTCTTAGGGACCAATAAGCAATTATTTTGGCATATAAGGACTAATCACCAAAATTCCCTTTTTTATTTTCTTCTCTATCATATTCGGTGAAACCATGCTTTTGAAAATGACTTCGAACCTTTGAGTCATAGAGAGTGACTTAGTTAAGACTACAAGACTAGAAATATACAGAAGAAGATGACAGGTATCTACCAATGTAATCTTATCCAATTAGATTTAGGTAGCAAAGTTATTTTAATCTTAATACAAGATAGAATCAGGTTAGTGGCTTTCCTTTTCTCTTTATGTGAAAATATCTTAGGCATATCTCTTTATGTCACATGTAACGTTTTTTATTATGTAAATTAATGTGCCTATCAACTCTACTACAAAAATTGCAAATTTTTTTTGTTACGTTATGCCTCTGTGAAACAACCAACCACACTCCTCGGTTATACTTAGGGTTGCAACTCGGGCGGGTCGGGTCGGGTCTTCTAAAACCCTACGCTACCCGAGAAACTATGTCGGGCGGGTCGGGTTTTTTTTTTTTTTTGGAAAACCCGGCCCTACGTGAGGTAGTTTCTCGGATTCTCGGGCCGGGTCGGGTTTTCCCATCGTCGCCCTTTTTTTTTTCTTCATGAAAAACTAAATTATTGAAGACGGCAGTCCACTTAAACCTGCCCCTAAAAAAACATCGGTTCCATTAAAAATTAATATAACCTCTGGAGTCTGGAGGCTCTACACAAAGAAAAAATAAAAATTAATGAACAAAAATAAAAACAACAGTATGGAAAAAACAATAGCATGGATAAAACAATATATTTCCATATAGTTGATGAAAATGAATCTGTACTAAGAAGTCAGAAGTAAGATGTAATGAAAATGAATCTGATATGAAACAGGTAAATTAGAATAAAGAGAGAAATATTTGGACGGTCTGTAATTAGAAATAAGAAGTAAGATCTAAGATAACGAATCAATTTCAGTTGGGCATTTTGGGATTCTTCTAAGTGATTTGAGATGAGTGCTTTTGGGTTGTTTCTTTTGCTGACTTGAGTGTTTTGGGTTTCTTTAACTTATTTATATGCAGGGTAATTCATGATTTTCTCTACTGATTTTTGGGTGTGTTTTTGCATGGTTGGGTTGCACACTTGCAGTAATCTGTGTTTTGACTATAGGAATAGCATGGAACCTGAGCCAGGAAGATGTAGGAGAACAGATGGGAAAAAATACGTTGTTCCCAAAATACCGGCACACAAATACCACATCCAGGTGGGTTCAATCCGTTCAATCCCAGCAATGTTGCACATGTCTGCACACCCATATCGAAAGACTTTGGTTGATTCGTGTAGTGATAACACTCTATACAATAACCAAAAATACATTCTCCCACTAACTGTGTTAATTTGCATTTGTCATTCCAACAATAAATCCTAACCAGTGTGTATCTTGATGTAATTTTCACAAGATTGCTTTTCCAAAAACTTCAAGTGGTTGTCAAACAAGGTTTTCTTAACTTGCAGTGTTGAAACCCAGAAAGAAAAAAAAGGGTTGGAAGGACAACAAACCAAAAAAAAAACGCACCTGGAAGGAGAGAAGCCGGCCGTGAAAGCTTTGTCGGAGAAGAGGGAGGTAAGTAGAAACCCTAACACTACTCGTAGAAGAGATGTTGAAGAAAGTAGAAAGTTAGAAACCCTAGTTCCACGAGTGGAGAGAGTTCTGTTTTTCTTTTTCTTTTGGGCTTTTTACTCTCAAGCGTTCATGTTGGGCCCACCGTAGAAGAAACAAAATTTCGACTTGAGCGATACATGCGGATGCTGGTAAGTCGGGCTGGTTGGGTTTTCCTACTTTAAAACCGGCCCGACCTGAGTTTCACTCGGGTTTTGATATTGAAACCCGGCCCAACAGTACCCGACCCACCCCTTTATCTGGTCGGGTTGACGCGGGTCGGGTTTTACCTGACCCAAGTTGCTGTTAGAAGAATTAGGTCAAGCAAGAGGTTGCTTGAAGCATTACACCCATATTAGAACATACACGGGTTATATTATATACCCAACAGTTGCAACCCTAGTTATACTTATCCCTGTTCTTCTAACAACCAAATAATTTAGTAAATGCGTGCGTATTTTAATAATAAAATAAGAGTTTATTACGGGATTCGTTCTGGGTGTTCGTTCGGGGTTGTTTGATTCGTAGATAGAAAGCTAGGATATGGATTGCACTCGCCCTAAAACAGTAGAGTGCAATTCTAGCTCAAAGCTGAAATTGCTCATGCACACACAGTGTTGTAAGATCCCCATTCGAATATTGTAAGTGCAACCAAAATATCACATTACTTTATTCCTTAACATATGCCACTTGATTTCCTTGTTCCCTTCGTATCTATATTTAATGAGAAAACTTGGGTAACACCGATATTATTCAAGACTTTATAAATGTAAACTTTCTGTTAACTATTAAATAACTTATTAATGTAAAATTTTATATAACTATTAAATACCTTGGGGTGTGCAGATATTTTTTTCCACAAATAATATTCTCACACACAAGGTGTGCCAGGTGCCATTTTATTGTGATCATCAAGCCAATACTGTTTAAAAGTTATTTGCATAAACAGTCAATCAACTTGCCCAATTAACTCTTTTTAATCTCAATTAAGTTCATGTTCAAGTCGAAATTCCTTCATATCAAGTCATTCAAAACTTCTTTGACTCACCCAAGTCAATAAAATATCGAGTGTGTCAATCATCGAATCCCCCGAGTCGATCTTCTTTTGGCCTGATCGAGTAGCCCGAGTTTTAAAACAATGATGTCCTTTTACTGTGGTGCTTATATTCTTGAAAATCACTGAATAAATAGCATGAGATATTCAACAATCTTAATAGTTCCAAAAAATTTGTAATTGATCACTAAAGCATACCTTATTTTTTAAATCCGGATTTGCATCCAAGTTACAATTAGCATGCAATCCTATAAAAAATAGAGGCCGAGATGAATTTTGAAATGCTCTATATGTGATCAATTCAAAACAAAATATTGTGTTTCTAATTACAAGGATCAAAAGGAATTTTTTGCCATGGAAACATTGATGTGATGGTCAGAGAGAGAGAGAGAGAGAGAGTCTTTGATCAGAGCACAACTTTCGCCATGGGAAATCGAAGGTGGATGAACCAATTCCATTATTTGTTTGTGACTGTTTTGTCCGCGAAGGGGGTAGTTTAGTTTGGTCTCCGACCTTCAGGAGGAACTTCTTTAATAGGGAGTTAGAGTCGGTATCAAAATTTCTTAAGCTTCTAGATGGGTGCTATATTAAGATGACTGGTTTGGATAAAAGAGTATGGACTACGGAATCTTCTGGTTTCTTCACTGTCAAATTTTTTTATTTATTCTTGATGCGTTGCGATGTATCCTCAATCTCAGCCAAGGTATGAGAATTTCATTGTCCATCTACAGTTTGTATCTTCGGATGGGAGGTTTGTCGCGATTGGATGCAAACGATTAACTTCCTTCCGAAGCGAGGTATGTTGCTTGTGGATCATTGCCCCCTATGCTTGGATCATGGTGAATCTGTGGGTCATCTCTTCATGCATTGTTCATTTTCTCGTCAGATATGGAGCTATATACTTCTGAGGTTTGGCATATCTTGGGTTTTTCCATTATCTATTCCAGATTTGATGCATCAGTGGGAGTTGGTGCCGTGGAGAAAGAAAGAAAAATTATTGTGGAAAATTTGTTTGTTTGCAACATGGTGGGTGATTTGGAAAGAGAGAAATTCTAGAGTTTTCGAGGGGGTTGCTAAATCTCCGTACTGGCTATATATGAAAATTATTGCCCTCTCTATATCGTGGGCAAGATGTCTTCATGCATTCCGATTTGTTTCGGCCTTTGATTTATGGGAGGGGTGGAGAGAAGTTTGCTTTAGTAGGGAGGCTAGGTCTCAGATTGCTCAGCAGTGGGTGGCTCCTCCTATTGGGATGTTCAAAATTAACTTCGATGGGTCGAGTTTTGGGAACCCGGGCCCAGCCGGGGTAGGCGGGTTATGTCAAGATGATTGTAGCGAAGTTGTGTGGGCTTATTCTGGCCCTCTTGGGGTATGTGATGCCTCGGAGGCCGAGGTATAGGAGGTATATCATGGTATTAAAGGACTTGATAGAGACAGCATGGATCACATTATTGTGGAGGGTGATTCACTCAATGTAATTCGATGGTTGAAGGGGGCAGTATTGCCTCCTTGGAGATTTTCGTCTGTCTTTAATGAAATAGATGATCTAATCTCAGGCTCTGTTATTGTTTTCAATCATGTGCGGAGATCTGCCAATGGGAGGCGGATTCTTTTGCTAGGGGTGGGGTTAGTCATATGACATTGGAGTGGTTTGACTTTCTCCCTCCTTGAGAGTTTTTTGTCTCTTTATTTTTATTGTTGTGGTTTCTCTTGTACTTTCGGGAATGGTCCTCCTCCGCCAGCTTCCTTATCTAATGAAATCATTCTACCATTTGAAAAAAAAAAAAACCAATTCCATTATTAGATTCGTGACCTCTATTCTTAGATGTGCATACCATAATGTGATAATGAACACACATTACACAGGATCATCCCTCACGATTAGAGATCTTCTCGTACGTATGTGTTGAGTAAATTATAGATTAAAATCATATTGTGAGGTCACTCCTTTTAATAATCAACCATTATTTAAAAAAGAAAAAAAGTACATTAACAAGGACTGATATCCACACTACCATGTTCTGATAATGGCACTAATCATTTTTTCAAAATCAGGGTATTTTGATCATTTCTATTAAATCAAGGTTTAGTCGGACGATTGAATCCCTCTCATTTTGTCTTCTGGCGCACAAACTTGCCCTTTAGAACGGGGGCTGCAGTTGGGAAATTACAACAATTGTTAATGACCAAAATACCCTTGTATGTTTAAAATGTTCAATCAAATGCCAAACATGCCCCTTAGTAGTATTTTGGCCATTTCCGTAGAACCAGAATGTCGCCCTTGCCCAACGTTTGAAGTCCACTCTCTTTCACGCTTCTCCTTTTGCTACCAACTCTCAAATTTATTACTTGCTTTATCTTTATTTACGTTATTTTCGAGACAATACAAAAAAGCTCCTTGCCGTTGACAGTGAAACTCGTTCTATTCTGTCTTTCCATGCACGTCTCAAGGGTGCTTTGGTCATAACATAAAAGCATCTTCTCTTGCATATGGGCCACGTGGAGGATAGGATTTGGTCCAGGTAAAGCTGAGTCAGCTAACTAGCCCATTCATTCACGTGGATTCTTCTCCTTTTGTTTTTTCTTTCGTTGCATTGTATTTGTATTTGTATCACGAGGAAGACCCGGATGCCGGTATTTATTGAAGAGCCCATGGTTTCCGTGATTTTTTACTCATTATTTATGATTCTTTAATTCCTCGAATAGGTCTCATCAATCTTCATATTGTGACCATTCATCCCCTTTAACCTCAAAAATGGTATTGCCATCCACTTTAGTCACTTCCAACTTTCTTTTTATTTGCTCTCTCATTGAAATGTTAACTGATACAAGAAGTTAGGAAAACACGAGAAATTGTATGGTGGCCGACCGTGTGGTAAGCAGGGCGGAGAGAGATAAAGACTTGCTTATCTTTGGAAAACACTTCCAAACCGGTATTTTGTTTGAAAGATAAAGACTAATGTGGAATTGACTGACGATTTGGACATTTCCACTATTTTTTGCGTACCTCACTTGTCTTCATAGCACAACATTTCATCGCAACCGTGTGTCACAACCACAGTTAGCAAAATGTGATTAGGCAAACAAAAAAAAAGAACCAGGATGGGAAAAATTCGATTTAATACGGTATTGGTTAAAAAAAAAAACATGTAGTAAAAAACAGAATCACAAGAAAATACGTTTAAAATTTTCGCATTTTCAAAATATAGCGAGGGTAAAATTGGTCTAAAACGTTCTTTAAATGCATTTAAAGCGTTTTCCACAAAAAAAACTGAGTTCTTTTCCACAGTAAAAGTTTTAAACAAAGTGCTAAACGGCACACCAATAAAATGCTATTTTTTCAAAAAGAAAAGAAAAAAGAAGCTCGGTTTGAAACAAACTTTTGCTAACTATGGTCGCAACACAGGATTTGGTCATTATTTTCCAAACAAAATTTGCTAGCAGCCCTCTTTACTCGTTAACGTATAGTATAGAAGGTTGCACAGGATTTCCTTTGCAAAATAATTATGAAATCCCATGTTGTGGAACATGCATAAGAAGATTAGGAAGTGAGCTCAAACCCCCCAAGAAATTCAAGAAACTCTGTGGATTGACCAATTCCTCGGTCAATTTCACTTTTGTCTTTATTTATCAAATGAAATCCCGTTTTGGTAGTGTTTTCCTATATTATAAATCGACATGGGTATCTCTAAAGTTTCCCTTGCCTACCAAAAAAATGAAATGGGTGTCATCCTAATTTAAGGGGTTGAAGAACTGCTCTATTTTGCCTAAATATTATAAATTGGATTAATTACTAATGGGGGACAAAAATTAGGTGGAATTATCAACAAGACCCATGCTTTTCAGAAATTATCAACGAGGGACAAAAGAGGTCTTGTCATTAAAAGCTGGACACAAATGCCCTTTTCTTAAGCAACACGTTTTGCTTTCCCTCTTTTTTTTTTACTTTTTCATTTTCAACTTTGATTTTTTTACCTTACCAGTCATCTTCTTCATCATTTAGTCACCATTGGAAATGGGAAAACTCAAAAATTTGAAACGTGAGTTCATTCCCATTTATCTCTCAATATCTAGGTTTTGTTTTTCATTTGTTTTAGGGTTTTGCATTTCTCCTTCTCCCTTTCAATGGAGGATGAGGAAGATGAATCGTATGGTAGAAAGAAAAAAAACGTGAAAATGAACGAGTGAAAAAAAAAAACAGGAAGTAAAAACGTGTGCATAAGGGACTTGATAAGCCCATTCGGAATTTGGTAACCCCATTTTGATACTGGATAACCCCAACTCCAGAGACTTGAAAACCCCCTTCCAAAACTCCAGTACCCTTAGGCAATTTTAAGGGACTTGATAAGCCCATTCGTAAATTGGTAACCCCATTTTGATACTAGATAACCCCAATCCCAAATACTTGAAAACCCCTTTCCAAAACTCTAGTGCCCTCGGCCAATTTTCAGGGACTTGATAAGCCCGTTCGGATATTGGTAACCCCATTTTGATACTTGATAACCCCAATCCTAGAGACTTGAAAACCTCCTTCCAAAACTCCAGTACCCTCGGCCAATTTTCAAGGACTTGATAAGCCCATTCAGAAATTGGTAACCCCATTTTTTATACTAGATAACCCCAATCCCAGGGACTTGAAAACCCCCTTCCAAAACTCTAGTACCCTTGGCTAATTTTCAGGGACTTGATCACCCCATTCGGAAATTAGTAACCCCATTTTTTATACTAGATAACCCCATTCTTAGAGACTTGAAAACCCTCTTCCAAAACTTCGGTACTCTCGGCCAATTTTCAAGCACTTGATAAGCCCTTTCGGAAATTGGTAACCCTACTTTTGAGAGTTACTAACCCCCTTCCAGAGAGTTGATAAACCCCTTCTGCTACAAAACCCCCTGCTTATAGCAACTCTTCTAATGACATTACAATTCTGCTCATGATAAAAATAACAAAAGAAATGGATGTTGTTTTCATTAAATGTGCTTCATGTATTACATCCCAATTTGTGTATTACAAAATAAAATAAAATTAAGTAAATAAAAAAATGTGTAGCCATCCATTCATGTATTACATCAACTTTTTCTTATACAACCACTTGTCTTCCAAAAAAGTGAGTGAAGCCATCCATGCATTATCTCCAGAACTCACCCTAAAAAAAAATAGCTTAAACCCTAAACAAGATAAATCAGAAACAGAGGAATGAAAAATAGTGCAAAACCCTAAAAAAAAAAACAAAAAACAAAACCTAAGTACAAAGAGATAGATGGTAAGAATTCAACATTCAAGTTTTCAAGATTTGCCAACAACAATGGTGGCTGAACAAGGAGGAAGATGACTGGTAGGGTCAAAAATAAAAAAGGTGATAATGGAAAAGTAAAAGAAGAGAGAAGAAGGAAAAACCAAGGTCAAAACGTATTGTAAATGCCAAAGGGCATTTTCGTCCAGCTTTTACTGACAAGACCTCTTTTGTCCCCCATTGATAATTTTTGAAAAGCATGAGTCCTATTGATAATTTTGCCTAATGTTTGTCCTCCATTGGTAATTGGTCCTTATAAATTTTCAAGTGGCGCGCTCTTACTCGGCGCCTTCAGTTTTGAAGTATAAGCGGTTTTCCATGAGAATGATGATGAGGTGAAGAAATGTACCTATGCGGGACAAAGTTTGATAGTGGGACCCACTTGTTCTGATCCCTTTGTCTTAACAAAGTCAGTACAATGCTTGATTTGAAGATGGTAAGAGGGACCCACATCTCACAAATTGCATATTTTCTTGATTTAATGGATGAGATGACTCATGCACGCTGAGAATTTAATTGATGGACTGATCACGTTTGCATACAATCTAAGGCAAACCGGCGGGTTGGGTTGGGTTGGGTTGGGTTATCCCCGGGTCCTGCCGGTGTGGGTGCAGTTTTTTGCCTAAGAGTATTTTTTTTTTGTGTGAATAAGGAAATTATTGCAACAAAAACAGAAAAAGAGACTTCGAAAAAATGCCTAGAGTGCCCCCATTGCAACCCTTGTCCCTTTTATAGTATGTTGCATCTCCTCTTAGTCTACCGTCCATTTCTCTTTTTCTTTAATCTCACGGTTCGTATAGATATGTTTGTCAATTTTGGGTAAAACCGCCAACATCAGTAGCCTATACAAAGACTAAAACCATCAATTTATAGGTATGTTTTTCAATTTAGCGTAAAATTGCCAACATCAGTAGCATGTACGAAGACTAAACAATCGAGGTTGAATCGATAAAAAATCGGGTTGAATGGAGGAAAAAATCATGTTGAACGGATAGAAAATTGGGACAAATCGATCAAAATATGTTTTGCACCGATTCATTCCGATTATACCGATTCAACCCAACTTGCTGCTGCAGTTAAGCTACTTATTCTAATTATTAGGGAAAATGCCCAAAATAGAAACCAAGAAAAAGTAAAAATTAAAAAAAGATCAAATTCTTTTGAATTAATGGGTGAATGGGAAGCGATATGTTCGCCCCCTTTTTTCTGTGGGTCACCCTCTCAGTGTATTCATGACTACACTTAATAGTTTTTACACTACAAGCCTACAAGGGGTGGGCTGGGTAAGAAAAGGGCGCGATCATACTATTTCCCATATTTTTTAAACTATCTTTCTCATGCTTTCAGCAATTACGGCAATTACCTCGTAAAACAACACCACCAAAAACAGTCCACTACAATAGCAATCTTTGTGCAGTAAAAATGAGCAGTTTCACTAGCTGTATTTTGGCTGCGAAATGCTAAACTGAAGGGCTCCTTTGTAAGAGCCCAACTGCAAGGGCCGTGCATTTGATGCACACATTCCACGGCAACCGGGTAACCTGCTTATCCTGTTACCCTTTTTTCATTTATTAGGCATTTAATATATCTTTCTTATATCGTTGTTAACGTTCTTCTTTGTTTTCTGTTTTCGTTTTTAATAATCCTTTAATTTCACATTTATTTTCGGCTAAAAACTCTAGAAAGAGGGTGGATAACTCCCCTAATCACTCCTCCAGTCGGTTGTCTTGAAAAAAATTAAAGCAAAAGGCAAAAAGAGAGGAATTTACGTTTCTAGTTTGTTTTCAAGAATACATAGTTAAGAAGTCTTTAAATCATGACTCTATAGAAACCATCCCATCTATATGATATTGGTTTGTAGCCCAAAATTTTACATTTGGTTTGAATCCAGTTTCAGAAATTAGAAATTGTTTGAACTAGTAAAGAAAGGGAACAATAAGAAAGCAGTTAAAAACGAGTTGTGGGTATTTAATGTCGGCTTCTTGGCTCACGTTGCATGCTAGCAAAATTTATTGCCACCTTTGTTAATTATGAGAGAGATTTGGGTCTTAACTAGCATAGTTGTCCAATCTAAAGATTCGAAGGAAAGTTTCAATTGAAGAAAAATGAAAAAGAGCTCTGTGATCATCATCTTCCTGAATCTCTTGGTTGCATCGCGGTGGGTGAGATCGGTTGACGCTCTTGCGTCAGCCATTTATGTATTCGGAGACTCTCTAATCGATACCGGAAACAATCTTCGTTTGAACACAACAGTGAAGCCCACTTATCCCTATGGTGTGGATTTTCCTGGTGGCTCATCTGGCAGATGCTCCAATGGAAAAATCTTTATTGATTATTTAGGTAATGTTTTTTTTTCTATTTAAATTTATTAAAAAAACTTGTTTTCTTTCAAAAAAAAAAAAAAAAAAAAAAAAGCAGGTAAACACCTGAAGGAATTGTTTGCTGTAACTCAACTCAACTAAGCCTTTGTCCCAAACTAGTTGGGGTCGGCTAATGAATCCTTTAGAAAATTTTCGTAAGAAGGTGAAATCATCTACCCAGCTCAAATTGACTAAAGTCTATTATTGACACTAGTTGAGTTCGTCTACAGAATTGTTTAGTGTCTCTCATTTTAATAATTTGTTGGCAGCTGAAGGCCTTGGGCTGCCGTACGTCGCACCATACTTGGGTCTTTCGGATGCTGAGAGGGCCAAAACTGTAACAGGTGTGAATTATGCATCCTCTGCATGTGGCATCCTCGACGAAACCAATAGCTTAGAGGTAAGTTATCATATTATAACACTACGAATACTTTTTTTCCTCTCCGAGTAAGCATAGAAATAGGACCCTCTTAGGCTGGAAAATTAAAATTTTGAATAATGATACGGGGACCCAGAGGGGGACCGAACAAATAGCCTCTTCACATGTTAGTAATCTTGGCCATGTGGCATGTACGGATTTGTTCTGTTGAACTGTCGGTCTCCTTATGAGGACTCAATGAATTTTTACCGACATCATACACGTGGCAGATTTGTGGCAATTGAGGTTACTGATCTGGTGGCCCAACACCTGTCAAAATATGACCAAGTTTTACAAAAGAGGTATCAATGTCACATGGGCCCTGTTCTTTTGGGATATTGAGAATTGTTTTTGAGGAACACTGGTGATTGGACTCAATTAAACGTAATTTTGAGTACAATAATCAGTTTTGGACTCAAAATCAATTCTCAAAATCCGAAAGGAAGAGGGCCTTAGAACTTAGAAGATTTGATTGGTGATATGAATAGGTGTGCACCGGTTTTCCATGAATTGCCTCAGGATACAGTGAAGCATAGTGACAAAGACTTGTCTATTGGCGTACTGCACTCAAGAAAGTAGACCCGAACCACCCTTAAATTTGGCAAGTGAGAAGACCAGTCTCTGTTTTTGCAGTAAACAGAAAATAGAACAAAAGAGAAAAATAATGCAAAAAGAATAGAGCAAAAAGTCCTCAAAACCATAGGAAAATAAGTACTGTAGTAGAGCACTCACTTTGTACAAAAAATTGAAGTCCACCCACTGCCATCGATCATAGAGGTGCGATCCCTTAGACAAATCATCTCTTCAGTTACATTTCCACAATCAATTAAGTAATGACTAAGTCACATATTTCGATTTCATTCTAGTGAAAATGGTTTTCATTTCTTTATATACTTGTAAGTAGAGTATGGTGCTTATATTTTTTTGATACAATAAAAAAAGTAGCCAGTACCGATTTTTCTAAAATGCCGGTTTATGCAGGGTGAATGTCTGCCCTTCAGCAAACAGCTTCACTACTTCGAGAAGACGGCGAAAACAGACCTGCCAAAGCAGTTTGCAAGTGCAAAGGCCCTTTCTGATCACTTGTCCAAGGCCATTTTCGTGGTCTCAACTGGAACCAATGACTATAACAACTACCTACAACCTTCCTCCAGTACTAGAGAACAGTATACTCCTGAAGAATTTAGTCAGCTTCTCATAGATCATCTTTCTCAAGGTTTAGAGGTAAAAATGAGTGATTAATTTTACCACACTTATCTTTAAGATGAGTGAAGTTACAAAAAAAGTAATGGAAAAGTAGCAAAAAAGAGTGAAAATGAAAGTTTCTTCTTCTTAAGTTATGTAGGTTCAAGCCAGAGAGGAGAAGGGTGTCACTATTATTGTAAAACAACCAATTACTCCAAAAGCTTAAGCTGTTAGAGTTGGTGTTATTTAATCATTTATACTTCAACACTCACCCTCACGTGTAGCCCGACCTGCTGTGAGGCAATAGCACTGATACAGTGATACTATGTGAAACAACTAATTACTCATTTAGACTTCAACAATTATGTATTTTTTCTTGTACTTCTATAAAAATTTCATCTCCCTTAATGTACATTGGTTTCACTTTTGCTTTATAGAACACATTATTTCCAAAGATAATTATGCATAAGAAAATAATTTTAACGCGAAGCTGATATAAGCTTGTTCTTATTCTACAATTGCAGAGGCTATATAATTTGGGAGCGAGGAAGATGTTGGTGCTTGAGATTGGCCCACTAGGGTGCTTCCCTTTTGTGATAGATACAGTAAATGCCAAATCATGCTATGAGTTGTTGAATGACCTCGTTACTATGTTCAACAACAAACTCCCTGCATTACTAAATCAAATGAAATCCACCCTCGATGGTTTGATTATGGTTCAGGGGCAATATTATGCTAAGATGCTTCACATGTTCCAGAATCCTTCTGAATACGGTAAGATCCATAATCAATCCATAATTCTTATTTTAATTCTTGAAAAATGGGGGTCACTTCGACTACATAAATTATAAACATTTCATCCGTCATTGGCTAAGTTGGGTCTTGTCTTGGTTCCCACTCCATTTGTGCTTCTTGTAATAGTCACCTAGTGTAACTAGGAATGGTTTTGTTACTACGCGGACTAGGATAAAAAGTTAGTCTAGTGTGTCTCCTTAGACTAGAACTAGGTCTTAGGCTAAGGGTTAAAATTTAAGTAAGTGAGATACTGAGAGAAGGGAGACTTTCTCGGGGGGGGGGGGGGGGGGGGGGGGGTTGTCATGTGCTGAGAAATTGAGAGGGGGTCTTTTTGTTTTGTTTTTGTGTACCGTCTTGGTTGAAGAAGACTAGGGAAAAAATTGAGAGTTGAGGTTTTGAGATAAAACCATTGTAATCATGTTTTATTGTTTTCATATACTGCAAGATTGTGTTCTCTCCAGCATCTTGACCGAATCACGTAAAATCTCAATATGTATGTCTTGGGCATGATGGGATCATTTTTTTTCCCATTGGATTTTTCTACATGCTATATAGTAGATAATTTGTTGTTTATTCCCAAAAGGATAAAGTCCACGGGGATAGACATCCTTGGAAAAGTTATTCCTGGTACTGCATGGCTATCATGTAAATTATCTTGTCCTCTGTTCACCCATACCAATTTTGTTTTGGTAATATTTTTATCATAGAACAAAGGGGAAATAAACAGAGTATAGAAAGTATATCCAATGATAATATTTATATATAGAACAATGGTATATAGTTTTTCTTCTTCTATAGGTTTCCTTCCTCTTTGATGAGAACTTGCTTGATAGTGACTAACAATATCATTACACCACAGGGTTTGTGGCTACAAGTATTCCATGCTTTGACATGAATGACGGAGCTTCAGAAGGGATTCTAAATACAACACCATGCCAAAACAGGAATGAACATCTCTTCTTTGATCCTGTTCACCCAAGTGAAGCTGCACACGCCATCCTGGGAAAGGGTTGCTTCGACTCTAATTTGTGCACTCCTATGAATGTTCTACAGCTGGCGCAATACTAAGATACTAAGAGAATAATTAAACTGTGTTAGCCTTTTATTAAGGCTAGACACTAACATATAAAGGAAATAAAAAACATTACTTTGCTCTCTCTCTCTCTCTCTCTCTCTCTCTCTCTCTCTCTCTCTCTCTCTCTCTCTCTCTCTCTCTCTCTCTCTCTCTCTCTCTCTCTTAACATCTCAACATCTTGGTTTGCAAATTATGGACAAATCGAAGAAGTGGGAGAATTGGGCCTTTCAAACCTTGGGTCCAGTCACGGGAAAACACATTAAAACTTTTACTTGCACCTTTTTTTTTCCGATATGTAAAGTTTGTAATTTTGTTTGTGGTGATATTTCTGATGTTACGGTTTATGTAGTTGTTTGGATAAGAACCACATGTCTTGTTTGTGCATGCAACTTGCAATTGGTGGGGCCTTAATGTAGAAAACCTCGTGGGCCCATAACATTAATTCATCTGATTGGTAGGCCCATAACATACCAGCTGCACACGTACCGTCACCTCATTAGCCCTATCAGATCTACATTTTACCCCCGCTTTACCATTTGCAAATACCTGTATACCTTCTTACCCATCTTCTGTTACGTGCCCACTTGGAGGAAATAAAGTTGTTTAGATTTTGTTGCTTTTAGGATTTGCTTTCTTAGTTGTTTGTTATGGCTAGGATTCTTAGGGATAAGGGTTAACTAGATTAGTGGATTTTCTATAAATAAGATGTACGCAATTTGTTTTGAAATGAAGAAACCTGTTACAGAAAGTGTCTTTGTACACAAAGGAGGATTGATCCTTCCCTCGAAGTGGATCAAGAGGCTGATCTTCCCTCTAAGAAGATCAAATCCGTTGCGAACTGGATCGGGTTCGTAACAAGTGGTATCAAAGCCGTCATTCCTATGCCATGGGTTGTGAGATTTGGAATTCTTTGCGTGATGATTTTTGTAACATTTTTTCAGAATTTATTGAAGAACAACGGCGATTTTCGGAAGGCCTGAACAGAATCAGCATGCTGATAAAGGAAATACAAGAAGAAAGAAAGCTAAATCTGAAAAATGCTCAAATTGATGACGTCGAATATGATTTAGTTGAACACCATTGAAAGATTCTTCTTGATTTTGTCAACCCATTCGATCATTCCATCCCTTCGAAGAGCCGCTCGGGAAAATCGTATTTTCTTCCATCTGATTTCGAGAGGGAGATTCGAAAGATCGTGCTCATTATTTGTGAAGAACGTGAAGGCATGGAGGCAATTACGGCGTTCAACAAAAGTATACCCAATAAGATTTGGGATCCCGGTGGAATAAATTATTTTCATCAATAATCCAACCTTGGGGACAAGGTTGATTTCAAGGGGGGAGGAATGTTACGTGCCCACTTGGAGGAAATAAAGTTGTTTAGATTTTGTTGCTTTTAGGATTTGCTTT
This sequence comes from Tasmannia lanceolata, assembly GCF_043159265.1. Lineage (NCBI taxonomy): Eukaryota > Viridiplantae > Streptophyta > Magnoliopsida > Canellales > Winteraceae > Tasmannia > Tasmannia lanceolata. Next base: position 1,599,006 of record NW_027518695.1, on the reverse strand, counting down.
CTTAGTTGTTTGTTATGGGTAGGATTCTTAGGGATAAGGGTTAACTAGATTAGTGGATTTTCTATAAATAAGATGTACGCAGTTTGTTTTGAAATAAAGAAACCTGTTACAAAAAGTGTCTTTGTACACAAAGGAGGATTGATCTTTCCCTCAAAGTGGATCAAGAGGTTGAACTTCCCTCTAAGGAGATCAAATCCGTTGCGAACCGGATTGGGTTCGTAACATCTTCATTTTACAAACATAGCGTCTCGTGTTATTTTCATCTGCACCATAAGAGACAAATAAAAAATCCTACAAATAAAGAATCCTACCTACTGCTATACAGAGGGAACCAAAGCGCCCATTTACCATTTTCTCATCTCACGTCCAAAAACTCTACACATTCACTGATTAGAAGAGTTCTCATCCATGGTCCTAACATCCATGTCATAACAGTCTTTCTTTCTCCCTCTGTTAAAATTTTAAAGTGTATTTTTTTGGTAGCTTTATTTTATTTTTTTTCTTTTGAGAGATGTAGCGAGGAGAAAATTGTATTCTGCGTCCACGGGAATGTTGGTCATTTTGCCTAGCTTGCACATGTGTGAGCCACACAAGTTTGATCCATCTTTTCCTAATGAGGTTTCAATGAAGAACTCTTCAAGGTTCAAAGGATATGCTCTAGGCAATTTTTCATTCAATAATCAACTTTTACACTTCATTACAGATGTTTTCTGGACTTTTATAGAGAAAACACAATAGAAAGGGATTTGCTAGGGTCCATTGCAAAAGGCATTCCACAGGTGGTTTGTTGCATGTTAGACCAGCCACCTCATGAATGAGGACAACAGCTTGTGTCTCCATTTACAAGGTGGGTGGTCTTACATGCAACAGACCAGCCATGAAATGCCTTTTGTGATGGATGCTAGCAATTCCAATAGAAAAGATGTTCAAGCTAGACCACTAACTATTTTAGGGACTTACAAAACTCATAAATGACTTAGGACTCAAACACATTGACTAGTCAAAGCCCTACAGACACAGTCTGCTAAAATGATCATAACATTCTCATCACTTGGCCAAATGAAGACCATAAATATCCGTTGAAAACATAATTCAATATCTACAACTTCTTAGTTTACCATTTTCTCTGATTCGTCCACTTAAAGGTAAAAAAACATGCTTAAAAAATGACCAGAATCATGATGACGGGAATGCAACTGGATCAGGCCCGACTTGGCGTGTTTATGATCTTGGGCTGGAGCTAGCCTTTATGCTTAGTGGATTCAAGTTGGGCTTGGGCCTTGTGTTGGGCTTGAATGCGTGATGATCTTCTTAAAGCCGTTGGATAGTTCAACTTGTCTCTTACATGGATAGGGGCTGTATCAATTTAGGAGAGACTAGTTGATTGAATAAGGCACGCCAAATTTTCTTCAAGCTTTGGCTTAGGAGGTTGGTTTCCCTCGAAGAAACTCCTAGAATGATATTAGAATCCATATCTAAGATCTGCTAACATGCCCAAATCCAGTAGAGCAGAAAAAATTTGAGTTTTTATATGGGGTCCTAGATCAATAAAAGTACACTTGTGCCCACAATGTTGATTATTCCAGAGCATTTCATTTGGTCGGCCCTGGCTTGGATATGCCCTGCCCCAAAAATTCACTCCATGGGATGATTTTAAACCTACAATTTGTAGATGTCTAAAGTGGACATCACATTATAGAAAACTCTATAGGTCGGAGGCTTAGGATCATCCTACGAGATGATTTTCGGGGCATGGCCTATATCGCTGGCCCTACAGATGGACGAACGAATTCATGATCCAATAATATAAGACCTGCATTATTTTTTGTTGTACGTGCACCTCCACACAGACTAGATTAAATATCTAGATTCACACTCAATGAATGTACACACTCAGAGATCAAGAGCCTTTGATCGGATGTTTGCTACTGCCTTATATGATGACAATCAATGGAGATGATTTATGGAGTACAGCCTATTTAAATAAGGATCCAACAAATGAATGGTTTGGATTATCCAATAACCATATGTGCCCCGACTAGATTTTATATGCAAATGCATTGAATGTTAATAGCATGAGAGAAAATCGTACCGGGGAGAGTGGGAAATGTTACCACAATATAAAGATGATAGGTTTGTAATGGTTTACTGCCTGTGTGAATTGCCTAATATCTCCTTAAAATGAAACGTCCATTTCTCTTAATAACTCAACACAGTTTCCATTTATGCAATAAATCCCGTTAGGACATCCTAAATCCCCGATCCCAAATTTATAAATGACCCTGAAGTAAATCTCAACTTTTTAATAACACCATAAATTACCTAGACGTTGATATTAACTTTCTAATAACACCCAAAACTACCCAGATGCATTCAATTAATTTCCCATTTATCGATCAGGTCTGGAGTTTTTGGTGCCTGATTGTAATGACAATGAAATTTACATGAAGATGAATTAACTGTTTGTGGATGACCAATTAAACTTTTGATGAAAGATATGATCGTTGCTATGAAATTTGAGAGACCAAAATTTTGGGTTGAAAGGCTTGAGTGCCAATTTAGTTAATGATGATATCTTGAGTGCTAATCTCTGTCCTTTACATTGTTTTATATCCTTAGACTCTAAAATATAATCCAAGTACTTGAGGGTTTGAAATCCCCCTAGAGTTTTGTGTTTTTACTGTCAGTTCATAATATCTTCAACCTTTATCAACAAAAAATTATACACTGTAACCATTTGCGATACGTTTGAAGTAGGGCTGCAACAGGGTCGGTTTGGGTCGGGTTTTTCAAAACCCTAGCCCAACTCTGGATCCCATTATCTTGGCCCTGACCCGCCCTGACCCTGAGTCAGGGCCGAAAAACCTCAACCCATTGCTCGCCCTACAGGGCTCAGTGCTGGCCCTGGCCCGCCCTGATTGACCCTGATTGGGCAGGGCTGGCCTGGCCCGGCCCTAATTGACCCTAGTGCAAATACCTGTTAAGAGTGCCAAAAATAAAGCAACCACTTATTATATAGAACAAAATGATCAATAAACAGAGAAAGGGAACAAAATAAGACAATATAAATTCAACAACATGACGGGCAACAGAGACAATTAATAATAATAATCTAAAGAAACATCAATCCAAGATAATAGAAAACATTAGCAAAAGAAACATGCACTGATGACTCAATTCTATAATAGAAAACTTAGGGTCGGGCCAGGTCAGGGTACCTGAGGCATTAACCCAGAACCCGACCGGACCTGAGAAAGGGTGTAAAAAAATGAACCCTGACCCGCCCTCAGGGTTGGAAAATCCAGCCCTGACCTTGTTCGGGCTCAGGGCTGATTGGGCCAAACTTGCACCCCTAGTTTGAAGACACCCATTAACTTCTAACGTTTCTAATAATGCAAAGCCCATTAAGCGAAAACGTTTCCACCATAAAAATCCCATTAAATCTAGCACATGCCATTAAATCCCATCTCTTTCCATTCTTTTATATATTGCCCCTTTCTTTCTTTTATCATTTGTGCTTCCAGATTCCTCGGTGCTAGCCTCAAGCTCGGATCATCTGTTTTCATGGCTAGTGATTGAGCAGAGGAACCTTCGGACACAATGGTTTTCTCCTCTTCTTTATTCTTTTTTTCTTCTTCTTTATTTTATGCACCCAATAGTCCGATTGATGCATCTTATGGATTGAAATGCAGCACCATGCATTTTTTTTCCAAGTTTGATAATATTTCAGAGCATATTTCATTATGTAATTCTTTGGTGCATATTTCTTTTGAAAATGTTTCAGACTGAATGAATTGAATATAGGAAGGAAATCAGAGAATTGAAAGAGGAAGAGAAAGGGAATTTCATTTTTTCAGAGAAAATCCACTAACAAAGAAGCATTGAGAAGTTAGAAAATACGTTTTTGACCAAAGAAAAAAGAGAGTTCTTCAAGAAGAAATAGAGTATAGGGGAAAAAAAGCCAGATTTTTAGTTTTTATCTTTTACTGTTTTTGTTTTCTATTCTTCAAGAAGAAATAGAGTATAGGGAAAACACAGCAGGATTTTTTTTGTCTTTGGTTGTTTTTTCTTTTCTAAGCCCCTCGAATGAAGAAAGGAATAGATTTCATGTATTCTGAAATCATATTCTGAAACCATCTTTCGGCTTTTGACTCAAAAGAATCTCAGCCAATTAGTAATATAAAAACAAGGTATAGGATATAACATGTGAAGCATAATATCTTGCCATTTTTTCTGTGTAGGCTCTATGTTCCTACACATTGTAATTAGAAATGCCAAATGCTTGAGGCAGCAAAAAATAAAGCATTGGAGAAGACAAATAAAAAGGGTTATAATTATAAGATGTGTGGGGGGAATATCATTTTCCTGTTCAAAGATTCCACCTGAGAAAATGCATGCACCAGCATGTGATTATGGATCTATCCACGACATGCAGGTCTTGGCCAAATTGCCGTGCATCCTGCATCAACTTCAAATGGAGAAATTTTAGGCTATGGCCAATCTGTTCCACTAATGAAAAAGTAACGATTTTATTTAATGAAACATGTATAGCTCACAAACTATTATCGTTTTGCAATTGCCACACTAGACACTATTTGTTTTCTTTTATTGATGGTGCTATGTCTGTTTGTATAGAACCACCATAGCATTTGAACTTCAATCTATAAGTTCATGAGCCCATGATAAGCCTTCAATAAAGATCAATTGGGAGAAGGAAAAGCTTAGGGAGGATTTAGGATTTATGACAATTTTCATATTCTTCTTTTCTCCTTCCTTGTTCCTCCAATTTCTACTTGCTGTTCTCATTCTCATTATTGGGAGAAGGAAAAGCTTAGGGAGGATTTAGGATTTATGACAATTTTCATATTCTTCTTTTCTCCTTCCTTGTTCCTCCAATTTCTACTTGCTGTTCTCATTCTCATTTCTTCTACCTATGCTGCTATAAACCAGACCTTGAGTCGCAAGGACTTCCCCCCAGGCTTCATCTTCGGCACCGCTTCTTCGGCTTCTCAGGTTTGGTGTTCATTCTTTGATTTAAATCTGAGTATACTGCAGTTTAGTATCCTTATTCGAGCATTATTCAAATCACCACACTTATATATCCTTGATAATCCTTCCATGGCCATTGAACTGCTAATTTTCTACATGAGGATGCCTTGGGTTTCTGCAATATCAGTTTGCTTAATATGTCTTCTCTTCTCTGTTCTCTCTCACTTTTTTTTCGCTTAAAAGTGCATAAGTGAATTCTCTTTAGCTGCCTGTTGTTGTGTCTTCAACCCTCTTTTCTATGAATCTCAACTTACCTATTGGGCAGGCTTTGAAACTACGTTGGTTTTTCTTTTCAGCCATAAGAAATGGAGAACCCATCGGAGACACGGTTCGCCCAATATTCCTTGAACCAATTAGTCCTTGATGAATCTGTTTCTCTATACTTTTCTCCATAGCTATAGACAAAATAAGGGATTTTGCAAGTCATTGGGGGGCCGTGGCCACCCCCACGTTATATGTGCCTCCACCCTTGAGCTAGGAATTTGGATGTTACATTGGCAAACAAACACCATCAAGTAATCCAAAAACTGCAACTTTTCGCTTAGGGATTACTTGAGGAATTCTATAAAAGCATGTACTACATGTCTTGTTCTTTCTATATTCATACTAAATATAAAGAAAATCCCCATCATATTTTTTGAAGGTTCAAAACGATTTTCTAAGGTAGCTAGACCCCTCACCTCCTCATAAAATCTTAACATCAATTTTAGGGATGTGCTAGGCAATTTCGCGGCTCCGTTTTGCAGGAGAGAATATCCACCTGTATGAATTATATGAATAAGACAAAATCTACTAGGAGAACTGGAGAAGGCAATTCTCTCCTGCAAAAGTGAGCAGCAAAATGGCTTTCCGCGAAATTTCCTAGCAAATCCCTCTATTTTAATATCTCTCTTTTTTTTTATAGGCATGCTGGGGTTCAGGCGGACCCACCGGATTATTTTAATATCTCTCATTTACTCTTCTCTTTCTCAAATATTAATTAATCTCTTTTTAATTTTTTTCTCTAAAAAGATAACGGCCCATCGATGACCATTTACTTATATTTATTTCTCTAAAACATTAAACTCCCTAAAAAGTCTGGTTACTTTTTACATATAATATTGATAAGTAAAAATTTTAAATGATTCACACCTCTCTATTACAAGCAACAAAACCTTACAACTCCTTCAACACCAACATACCCACAAAGCCCCCCCCAATCTCTTTCTCTACTGCTAATTTCTCATATTTCTGTGATTGATTCAAGACTTCGTTTGGCAAAATTCAAACTCGGCCATCATCGAAACCACTAAAAGATACGCGGCATAATTATTTTTCAAAATTTTAAAGATTTTATGTTATTCCACTCACCATTTACTGGCATGTTTAGGCATTGAGGTCATGTTTGGCAACTATGAAAGAAATTCATGGAATATTTGTTCACCTAGTATAATAGAGGTCAAAGAGGCAGGAGAAAAAGAGAGATTTGAGGGGATGCCCTTCGATCTAGTGAGGAGAACACTAGATGTGTTGGAAAACAAGGAATACAAAGATTCTATTTCAAGCTATGAATTACCAACCCAATCACATAATCTCCTCACTTGTGGTGGCCCCTCTCTACCTTTCTTTCAAATTGGGTAAACAGATATTCCATGATATTTTTTTCATGGGTGGCAAACGTGCTCCTATCATTGTCGAAATGGTAAATTATAATTTGGGTTTAGTGCCAAACTAACAAAAATTAAAACTAATTATTCAAGAAATTGCTGAAATTAAAATATAAGATTTAAAACATACAAAGAGTTTGTAAATTATAATTATTCATAAAAATTAGGTAAAAATCAATAGAAATTAAAATGAGTTTTGTATTTGTGACTTTAAATTTTATTTGAAAATAAAAGACAGACAAATTGAATAAAAAAATAAAATTTAATAAAATAAGGAGACAATAAAAAACAATTGATATACCTTGGATATTTTCAGAATTCAATATGAATTTTATTTTTTTTAATATAATTTTATATATGACTTACTTATCATTCAGATTCTATCATTTGTTAACCTTTGGACCTTCATGGATCTGTTTTTCTTCTTCATCGTTTAGGCCCTGTTTGGAATGCAAGAAAAACATTTCTGTTGGAATAAAAAAATTGGGAAAATTTTTCTTTCAATGATTTAGAGGGAAAAGGTATGATTATGGTTAATTTAAAAGGATATTACCATAAATTGAAGCTCCCTCTCAAAGCTCCACTTCTTTTGATGTAAAATAGCAGTAAAAAAATACCTTTTTCACTTAAAATGGGCGTTAAATTTTATTTTAATCTCATACCTTAAGTAAAAATTGAATAGAGTTGGTTCACTTATCTTTTGTCTGTGAAAAAGTAGGAAAATTTATAAATATTTTTTCCTTTCTAAATGTTTCCTTAAAAAAATCCTGTAAACCAAACAGGGGCTTATTGCATCCCTTGTGACCAACTAAAGTAAAGAGAAGTGCCCAGTTTGAACTGTGACAATGTGTTACGAACCTGAATCAGTTCATAGTGGATTTGATCTTCTTAGAGGGAAGATCAACCTCTTGACCTGCTTCGTGGGAAGGACCGGTCCTCCTTAGTGCACAAATACACACTTTCTTGGAATAAATTTATGTTTTCCTTTTCTTCTTCATTTATTACATTAAATACAGATTACATAAATCGTTCATACTATAAACTAGGACAAGCCTAATCCAATATAGAATCCTAAGCAATTAAGACTCCACAGATGAATGAAATAAAAGACTAGGACTAATAATTCTAATCTAACCAATAGGAAGATAATCCTAATCCATAGATAGATAATCCCACCAAACGGCTAAAATCTAAACTGATTTAATCCAGCCAAGTGGGACCCATATAAGCACGTAACACAATGCCAACCCCTGAAAATTATTTTCAAAAAATCATCAAGAAAATGATACCATTGGGCTCTAAATGAAGAGGCCGTTTTACCTCAGTCAAGACTATGGCCCTGTTCGTTTCAGATTCTAACAAACGATGAAGGGGACCCAACTGATTATCGGCTCGAAATTACGTTTAACTTTGAACAAGGAATCGGTTGGGGCCTTCACCTTCGGTTGTCAGAATCTGAAACAAACAGGGCCTAAGTGGGTGGCCCAGAAATAATCAGCCTAAAGGGCTGAAATTGATATCACTAAAACACTTGTTTCTTAATCACAGATGGAGGTGAAACAGCCTCTCTAAATTAAAATATCTGATTAAAAGCTATAGAAACAAACCATAATGGGATTTCCTTTTCCTAGCAACCCTCTTTACTTATTAAATACATTTTACTTCTCTAATTGCAGATTCAAAAGAAACTTTCAATTGGTTTTCAGACTTTCTTTTAAAAATGAGGAGCTCTCTATCCATCGTCTTCTTGATCCTGTTACTTCAATCATTCTTCGCAAAATCGGATCCTCTTGCCCCATCCCTTTATATATTTGGAGATTCTCTATTAGACAATGGGAACCACAATCATCAAGTAACAGAAGCTAAGGCGAATTATGAACCTTATGGTGTTGATTTTCCAGGTGGGGCCACAGGCAGATTCACCAATGGCAAAACATATGCTGATATCTTAGGTAATGACTTCTACTGTTAAACATTGAAAAATATTGATAACAGAGATTTTATATGGGTTAGGAATTTAAGATCATCCTATGGAAATGATTTTTGGGGCACAAATGAACAGTTTGGATCTTACTATGAAGCGGAACGTATAGTACTTTTTGAAAAATACTGGACTACACGGCCACACACGATATAACATATTTTCTTTCATAAGTAAAAGAGAAGGGCTACTGATGTTGGCACTACTGTGTTTTTATAGTTGCACTAATTCATCTTGTCTTTTATTATTTAAACAGCTGTCAAAGTTTATTAGAGTTCCCAAGTCAATTAAAAAAGAAAAGACAAGCCGAGTTTGTGCAATTATTAAAACATGGTGTAAATATTAGCTCTCAAAAGGAAATTGTTTTTTATTCCTCAACATCTCTTCTTTCTGTAATTCATTTGCAGGTGAAGAACTTGGGCTACCCTTTGCCCCTCCATACTTTGGTCTTTCGGATGATGAAAAGGCAAAAACATCAACGGGTGTGAATTATGCATCCGCGGGATCTGGTTTTCTAGATGAAACTAGAAGCCAAATGGTAATAGCACTCCATTCTCAAAGGCCCTGTTTGTTTTGGATTTTGAGAACCGATTTTGCTTCCAATACTAATTATTGGACTCAAAAACCTAAATTTGAATCCAATAATCAGTTTTGGACTCAAAATCGGTTCACAAAATCCAAAAGAAACAGGGTCTATGCCTTAATTAGACATACATTATGTCATAGGCTAAATTTGTGTCCAATAATCAGTTTTGGACTTATAATCGGTTAACAAAAACCAAAACAAACAGGGCCTAGTACTTAATTAGATATACATAATGTCATGGGCCACAAAAATAATGACATACATAATGTCATGGGCCATATTCGGTACAGATGGGACCTACTATTCCACACTAGGGTTGGCAAGTGAATATACTTGGCTAGTGAATATACTTCATACACCTGTGTTACCGATTTTCAAAATAAAATGATTTTCGAAAATAGTTTTCAAAATAAAAAGCTTTTATTTTTATTTTGAAAAAAGGGGATGTGGGAAGAGCAAAAGTTTAGTCAAAGTGAAAAATCCTCTCACTTCTCTCTTGCTTTTAACGCACATGTGGGTTATTGCACGTGCAACATAGATTGCAGCCTTGTAGGTTGCTAGTGGCACTTTTTGGCGCACTTTGCACTTCGCACGGTTACGGGATGAGGGTTTTACTTAAGTCAAGAGTAACTCTAGAATCGATATGGACTGTAGAATCGCAATCTAGCACCATATAATGGTGACATAAGTTGCCTATGGTGATTAAGTGACTTAAAGGAGTGCTCTCCAACTAGAGAAGCAAACAAATGGTATGTAAAAAGATCAGAAAAGCCACCAAATGGTCTATAAAAAGACCAGAAACCTACCATTTGAGAGATGTACAAAAAGAGCAATTAGGATTAATTCCAAAGCCTTCTCATCTGTCACTAAGACTTCTTTACCTTTTATTCCTATTGGGCTTCTCATTGTATCTTGGAGGAGAACTCGCAGATCCCCTTTTTGCACTTTGCACATCATCCAACTGGTGGGGGCGATTATCGTCTTAGCGACAAATTGTAACGCGTCTTGAAGCAATCCTGTACAACTTCTCACCATCATATCTCCAACAGAATGTGTGTGTGTGTGTGTGTGTGTGTGTGTGTGTGTGTTGGGGGGGAGGTAATTGAGGACATTGATTTGGTAGGCCAGTGCCAAATCATAGTAATCTCTTGGTGTGAGATTAAATGATGACTTGGTTAGAACCTAACGCCTGAAAATTTTGCCTCAATCAATTAAAAAATGACTAATTAAGTTACATGTTTCATTTTAGTTCTAGTGAATTCATTTCTTTCTTTACTTGTGGGTAGAGTACGTTCCAAGCATTCTTTTCTACTAAAATATAAAATATGGAGGGGACCCATTTCCTACAATGTGGATTTATGCAGGGACCTTGTTTCTCCTTCAACCAACAGCTCGATTTTTTCCAGAAGACTGTGGAAGTGGACCTGCCAAAACAGTTTACAAGCCCCAAAGCCCTTTCTCATTACTTGTCTAAGACTATTTTTATGGTATCTCTTGGAGGCAATGACTACCTCAGCAACTACCTTCAACCTAATTTCTACAATTCTAGCAAACTGTACACTCTTGAAGCTTTTACTGAGCTCCTGCATGAGAAATTATCTCAAGGTTTGCAGGTAAAATGTCTGATTAGTTGAGAGAGTTTTTATCATGTTGTATTTTTATAAAATTTCAATCTCCCAGTGTCTCCTTTTATAGTGGCTATTACTTTCTTTTGAAATACTAGATAGTTGTATCTGGAGAAATTATATGGTGAAAGGCCTTACAACAATAAGGCCTTTGTACGGTGAAGTACCACCCTTGACATTTGATCCAACAGCAGCTCCTCAAAAAGTGAGCTGCTGTTGGATTAAATATCAAGGGTGGTACCCCTACCCCTACTGTATTGTTGTCAGGCCTTACACCATATAAAATCTCTTGTATGTGAATTTGTTAAACTATAAATGATTGAATGACACCAACTCTTAAGATAATTTGCTCTTCTTTCTTGTGGCTACATTTGCAGAGGCTATATACACTGGGAGCTAGGAAGGTGTTGGTGTCTGGGATCGGCCCAATCGGTTGCCTGCCTGCAGCGAGAAGTCGAAATAATGTCACAACAATTGTCGATGAGTTAAATGGGCTCGTTTCTATATACAACAGTAAACTTCCTAAATTACTAAAGAAAGTGAAATCCACCCTTGATGGTATGATTTTGGTTCGTGGAGATACTTTCGCGAGTATGCTTGAAATGTGCCAAAACCCCACTGAACATGGTAAGATCCATAATCAATTCTTAACTATGCTTATTTTGGTCCTTGAAGAAGGGTGATCGCTTTGGTTCTGTTTGGATTGCATGATTTTTCTAGAAACGTTTGGAAATGATAAAAGTTTTCCAAATTCCTGCCTATAAATTGTTTGATTACACATGAGAAAAAGTAACTTGAACAACCATGGTGCAAGTTTTATTTAGAGGAGTCTTCAATTTATAATGATGTGCCTATAAGTCAATACCATATCATTTTCCTCTAAATTGCTGAAGTGAAAATAATTTCTGAGGAATGTTTTTCTTAGAATCCAAACAGGGACAGAAAGGTTTATAAACTACAAAGACTGCATAAGTAAGGTGTATAGTCAACAATTTGCTGTTTAATCCCAAAGGGGCTATTCGCCATGGGGATATAAATCCTTGGATAAGTTGTTCTTGGGATTGGCTATCCTGCTTGAATAAGTTCATCTTGAAATTAATTATCTTGTTTGTTGTTTATTTTGTATTTGAGAATCAATTTTGAGTCCGAAATTGATTTGTTAGATTCAGAATTAAAGGAAATTTTGAGTCCACCATTCAATTTTGAACTCAAAATAAAATAGATTCTGAAAATCCAAAACGAACAGGACATGAGTGATCAACAACTATATATAAAAGTCATGTCTAGTTTTCTACAACAGATAATTTGAATCAAACTTGCCTAACTGTGAACTAACTAAATGTATTGCCCACAGGTTTTTTGGATACAAATCTTCCATGTTGTGCCACAGAGGGCAACAAAGCAACTTCACAATGCCTTCAAGGTACAAAACCATGCCAAAATCGGAGTGAATATCTTTTCTATGACCCCTTTCACCCAAGTGAAGTAGTAAATTCCATCTTGGCAAAGGCTTGCTTCTACTCAAATTTGTGCACTCCAGTGAATGTTAAACAGCTCGCGAAATATGTCTAAGCGTGTGAGGAAGGTGATATTAAAAGAATAAATTGTTTATGTTGGGATTTTATTACATTATATGTGGCTAATCACTGATCTAATTCTCACTTACTTTATGCTTATGTACATCATTTGACGGTGTCGAGAATGTGTGCAGATCACCCAAGGACGAGATAAGTCCACAAAAATATATAGGGAAATCCGGAAATGTTATCAGCACAACCATATTTTGATGTTTGCACAAACCCAGCTATCTTTTCTTCTTGAATTGGTGCCTCAGAGCTTTTTGGGAAATGTAATAACCATTTCACAGATCATTAAATACTAAAAGACAAGATGGTCTGTGGAAATAGCAAAATATGGTTGTGCTGATATCATTTCCCAATGTATAATGCAGTGATGATAGGATCATGGGACCGACTAATTGAATAGCATCCCTTTTTATGTGATACTTTGAAGTCGACCCAACCTATTAAAATTGAACAAGGAAATTAGTTCGGTTAAAACAACCCAATGGTCCAACAACTTAAAATAAAATTTTATCAAAACATCTCCTCAAATCCTTTAAACTACAAGTCTTCTTTGCAAACAAAGTATTTTAGCCTAACCCCATCTGTCCAATTACTAGCCTTTTTTCGACTTTGGACATTAGGGAATATAAAGTACAAAATTTTAATAACGTCCGATCATGGATCTCTTAATTTTTGGCCCTTGATCTAATCACAAATCTTAAGTAGTTAACCGCTGATCTGGACGATCCGATCACTCCGATTACTTTTTGTAGACACCCTATTTTGACCGGACCCAGGTTGGTAGTGTTTGTGCGAGACTTCGTCAAATCAGTGAGTTCAAATCTCAAATTGCATCCTAAGCTAGGTTAGGATCTCACTAAGATCCTCTCAAAATTTCGTCATGATCTGTCATGGTTTGCCGGGCAAATAAGAGGGATAGATTATGTAGTGTAATGCATGCAATAAGGGGGTTGAATTGGTCAAAGCAAGGGCTGTCTGCGGGAGGAAAATGATACAAATTTACTATTTTTACAAGCGGGGGTTGAATTAGCTCGTTTTTTACGCAGCTAATTCGTGCGCTTATCAAAAGTAGTGCGCCCATCATTATTTTGTGCGATCATCAAATGGGGGGGTGCCAATATCAATGGCCTTTTCATTATATAAAAAAAGAAAAAAAGAGGGGACTGTGCATTTTCTCGTGAAAATAAGGAGAAAAAAGAGAGAGCGAGAGAAGAGAGAAATTTGGGTTTTCATTTTCCTCCGCCGATCGCTTTCTCCAGCCTTATGCCGGAAATCCTATCACCGATCCGAAATAGAGAGAAAGAGAGAAAGAGAGAAAGAGGAGAAAAGAGAAAAACCCGTTTCCCCCTCTCAGATGATCTTCCCCGATGATCTCCCTACCTCCGATCCGAAGTTGAGAGGAGGAATCTCATTCTTGTAGATTGATCTTCGTCTAAAGCTTCAGAGAGAGAAAGAGAGAGAGAGATCTGGAAAGGAAAAATCCCAAATCTCAAAAACCTAGCTGCTCTTTTCTTTTTTCTTTTTTTTTTTCCGGTCAGATCTCCGATCGATTTCCGGCTATAATACAAAGGAGGAGAGATCGGGAGAATTGGAGAAAGTGAAAGTTTGGATCTGGAGGTGAGAAAGAGAGATTTGGTATGAGGTTGGATTAGATCTAAGAAAGGAATCTCAGATCTGAGATCTGAGAAGAGGAGGAGAAAAGCAGAGGCAGAGAAAGAGAGAAAAGAGAGAGAGAAAAGTAGAGAGGAGGGAAGTGTTCCTCAACCGTTCTTCTCTGATGATTTCTCCCGGAAGCCGGCCTAACTCCAGCCATGCTCCGGTTGTTCCTCCGATCTAATCCTTTTCATCAAAGATCGGGCCAGTGAAGCAAGGAAGGAGAAGAAGGAGATCGGCTGAGAGGTAACCCTATGTTTTCTTCAGTTCATGGTTTAAAATCAAATCGAGGCATATATGATAGCATGGGATTATAGTTTGGATGATGATTTTCGAATTATCTGTGATGATATTCCTCTCCGAGAACTCTCTGATGACATGGAGTTATGTTTGTGTAGAAATGTTTCATGACTGGTGATGATTTTTGTTTTGATAATCATTTCAATGGTATGTGACAAAGATTTCTTTGTATATTCAAAGTTTTCATCAAAAGATTTTTGACATTTCTGTCTCAGATTATCTAATTGATTTTGAAAGTTGAAATCAATGCTTAAAATTTTTAGGGTCAGTTCACTACTCTATAACCAAAATGTCTATAGTGTTGGCTCTTTTTAAGGAAATGTTGTGATCAAATTAGAAAATATCTATGGGAATTCTAGATTCAGAAGCATGAGAAATGTCATTTTCTTTTACATGTTTGCCCCAATGCATGGGTAAGGAAAAGGGTATCCAGTGTCTGGAACCTTTTGGGGCATGGAATTAGGCATTGGATGCAATGTTGAATGGGATCTAGATTTTGATTTTGAGGTCATTGATTGTGTTGGAGCAGGGTGTGGATTTGGGTTTAGTGTTGACATAACTCTAGATGGTGTAAGTATTTGTCTTCCTATCATTTTCATCGTTGAAATTCTTTTCTGTGCTTTAGCTAGAGCAGTAAGTGGTGCCTTAAATTTTAGCCAATTCTTTGCCCTCCCTGTCATGAAAATGGGGTATGGGATGGTTGGAATTATGTTGTGCCACGCGTCTGTTTTTAAGAAAGAGGCTCACAGCAGGCTCATTAGCTTGAAGGTTGATAGTTCCTTCGATTGTGTGGCTACCTTAACCAAGCTCAAGAAGAGTGCGGCATGGCATGCTAGGCAGATTGGGATTGAACTTCTGCCATCAAGGTTGTCAAGCAAAGCCTTAGCCAATTGAGTTAGGGGTTCGGCCCTAATTCTGAGAATAAATCTTTAATTGTCATCAGATGGCATGATAGCAAAGAAGTCCAGATTGAAGAGGGGGGGCTGATGGGAAGCTCTCCGTATCGAATGACAGTCCAGCAAATACTATTTTGGATGACAGTCCAGCAAGTTGTGGAACCAGTGGCCGATCTCATTACCTTCAAATGGGTCATCCATTTCTCCAATTTAAATGGCGTTGGCCGGAGCCTCCTCTTCGGGAGATTATTTTAGTCTCGTATTAGTCTTTCCCTTTTTAGGAGACTAGCTAAGTCTCATAGCCTTATCCTCTCTACAACCTTTTAGGGGACTTGCTTAGTCCGAAAGGCATTCCCCTCTCTTCTTTGGCAGGCTTTCCCTGTCTTGTTGGTCGTGTAACCTTATTCATTAGCTTTCTTTCATCGCCAGGGCAATGAAGGCGATAGCCCAAGCCCATCCTTAGGGGACTTGATCAGTCTTAGTAGAGCTTCCCCTCTTTTATTTAGAGACTTCTCTAGTCTTTCAGAAACCTTTAAGTGGTAGTTTCTCTTCCTCATTTAGGAGACCATTGTGGTCTTATTAGCGAGTTCCGTGCTAGGAGACACACTCTGTCTCATGGAGGTAGTTCTCTTTTGGAGACAAGCCTTATTTTGGACCTACCCTTAGGGAGGTCGCTTTAGTTTGGTAGGGAGTATACCCATAGGAGGCATGCCTTGCCTCATTTATAGAGCCCTTATTTGGAGACAAGCCTTGTCTCATTAGAGGGTTTCCTTTTTTAGAAGGCTTACCCAGCCTTATATTGGAGCAGCTCATTTTAGAGAGTCTTTGACTCACTCCTCCTTTAAGTTGTAGTATTAGAGAGCCTTTGGCTCATTTGTCTTCTTTAGTGATTTTTATTAGAGAGTCGTTGACTCATTCGTCCTTTGGATGGTATTATTAGAGAGTCTTCGACTCATTCGTCCTTTTAGGAGTGTTATTAGAGAGTCTTTGACTCATTTGTCCTTTGTAGGGAGTCTTTGACTCGGTTATCTTGCTTAGCAGTATTATCGGAGTCTTTGACTCATTCATCTTTTCGTGGTATTGTTAGAGAGCGTCTGTCTCAGTTGTACTCCTTCCTTGGTATTATCTGTTAGGAGTTTCTCCTTAGTGTTGTCGTCGTTCTTCTTTGTTTGAGACTAGCACAGTCTCATTAGAGCTTTTTCTTATTTGTGATCTTAGATCATTCCTTCGTCTTTGACATTAGTTTACCTGGTTTAGGAGTTTCCCCTATTTGCCCTAAGGTTTAGCCATAGGGTTTTGCTTTGTGTGTTCCCTTAGGTCTTTGACCAAAAGGGTGACATTGGAAATTTAAAACATCAAAAACATTTGAAAAACCTTAAAAAGCCTAAAGTGTTGAGTGTTTTTAGAAATAGTCATTAAGAGAGTTTGTTTCGAACTACGTTGGCTTGATCCTCTTCCACGAGGTACGTAGTGCAGCTTGGGATTTATATCCCAAGTCCAGCCAAACTTTTGTAAATAACATTTTAAATCTTTTTCTTTGAATAAGCAACCTTTCCAATCTTGTTTTCAAAAGATCTTCCTCTAGAGTTAGGAGTTCCTCCTAGATAGAGAGTTTTAGAGTTAGGTTTTTCTTTTGATAGGTTGTTTGTTTGTTGTGAGCTTGTTTTAGAGTTATGGGTCTGTCCTAGAGTTATAGGAGCGCCTCCGTCCGGTCAGTTGGCGATTTACATCGCCGACTGATGACTAGGTCTAAGATGCGTTAGTCAACCCTTTGTTTTCCTTAGGAAATACAGCCTAGTTACACATAGGTTGTAGGAACCACCTGCATCAGCTTAGGGCTAACCTGCATTTAGTTAGGGCATATAGGGTGTCCTAAAATCTACAATTCACTGGAATTTAAATAATTGTTCAAGAAGCTTTAATTATTAGTCTGGTCTTTTAGATCGAGTCTAAGATAGAGGTCTAGGTGTCTTAGGCATCCTAGCTTAGAATAGGTGCGAAGAACTACGTTGCCTTGATTCTCGTGGAGGCGGGGATACGTAGGCTTCTTTGGATGAACATCAGACCATCCAAGGACTCGGGCTAATTCATTTAGAGTCTTAGGATTTGTTGTGTTGTTATAGTATATTTTGTTGTGTTTTCTTACTCTCTTGTACTGATCTTATACCTTTAGTTATAGCTTGCATGTATTTGCACATCAGAACTTAGACACCCATTAGGCATGTCACTCATAACCTAGCTATGCTTAGGTGACACATCTTTCATTTTATGTTATGTGTGTTTATTATTTGTATTCTCAGGAAATGCATGCTTAGGTAGACAATTCCTGATGATTGTTCACATTTCACATGATTTTTACCCAAACTTCTTTGGAGTTAATGAAAATGGCATAAGAGACCAAGTGCTTGCACTCGGACGAATTGGGGGTGCTCTTCAGACCTTCCCCATTCGTAATCAGGCACGAACCCATATATATTTCTGGTTATCCATTGCACAGAGGATTTGATTTTAGGGTTCCATGGCATATCCAAGGATGGCGACTCTGAGTTTATTTTAGGTATGTCTCGGTTTCGAGCCTTGGCTCCGGATCAAGACATATCCCTTTCTTTTTATATCGCCACTCGTGCTATGCTATGAGGGTGGCATCCGTTTCGAGAGTTCCTTGGCAGAGCTCTCCTTCACACGTGGATGATCCAGGATGGTGTGGGGACTAGTTCCCTCACCTCTACTTCCCTCTCGGATCGGGGTCCACACTTTTGGAACATCTAGCCCCGATCTTCAAAGAGTGAAGATGTACTTGTACCAATCTCTTATAGGTATCTTCAAGGAGAACTTATATAGTGCCCGACCATCAAAACATAAAAGGCGGAGAGAGAACCATCTCTCCCTTGATTTTTAATCCAAGAGAAAGCCTCCTTTTTTGACTTTTCCTTGGTTCAGAAATCAAGGCAGCAGGTTTTGTCTCTATCCGACCTTTATGTTTTGATGGTCGGTCAACATATAATTTCTCATCTTCAAGAGACCCTACTTCAATTGTTATTTCTAGCTAAATAAGCCTCTTTTTTGGTAGGATGGAGGGATCAGAGAGCAAACAACAAGAGGCAAAAAGTTACGAAGATGAGAGAGATGAGGAAGAGAAAACTGCGCTCTTAGCTTCGCTTCCGCCGAGATCCAAGATACGGCATTCCCGTTGGACTGAAGGGTGGGTCAGAGATTCCGAGCAGTGGGTCTCAGATCTATGTGAGGGTTTCTGAGGGTGGAATTAGGAAATAGCTGATGGAGGTGAGAAGGGGAAAGAATGGTTTTTTTTCCAGACAGCTTTGATTATTTGGGACAGTGAGAAAAGTTAGGCTCCTGTTTGGATTCCACAAAAAAACATTTCTAAGGAAAAAAAATTCTCAGAAAAAACATAGCAGATGAGTTAAATGAATAAAGCAAAAGTCAACATATGCGGTTGTCACTTGCAAAGGACGGAGTGAGAAGGTGCTTCTGCGAAGGAGGCTAGCAAATCCCTTATGATTAATTTAGGAGGAGTTTTGCCCAAAAAATAGCCCTTTAATCTGGACCATCAAAATGATCTTACGGTGGTTTGACGGGAGACAAAGCCATTTTCCCATGTGAAATGGTCTCGGAAGAAGAAAAAATCCAACTTTTGTTTTGTGTAGGCAATTATAAAGAAATCGGTCCATCTCGATCGAATGCGGGTCATATATGCATAGCACCACCTGAAATAATCATGGGATCGGTAAGAGTTAAGTTTGCTTGAGACGAGATTACTCAATGATTGACCTCACTAGTTTATTCTTGGTATATTTCCATTGAGCTTCCTTTGTTTCATTTTGTCTCAGCATATGATCTATGGGAAGGTTGGCAGATTATTTGTAAGGAGGGGGTTAGCAAACCCAAAATCAAGCAATCATGGGTCTCTCCTCCAAACGGTATGTTAAAAATGAATTTTGATGGTTCGTCTTTTGGCAATCTCGGTGATGCAGGGATTGGAGGGTTATGTAGAGATTCCAAGGGGGATGTCATCTGGGCTTTCTCGGGCCCCATTGGAGTAGCGGATGCTAATGAAGCGGAAGTGAGAGCAGTCCATTATGGGATTAAGTTTCTGAATAATTCCTTGTTAGATAAGGTAATAGTGGAAGGGGACTCCTCTAATGTTATCCGATGGCTTCTGGGTGCGGCTTCTCCTCCGTGGCGTTTTCTATCTCTCTTCGAGGAAATTGATGATATAGTTCTTGACTCCTCTATATTGTTTAAGCGTGTGAGGCGATCCGCTAATTCAGATGCAGACTCCCTAGGAAGGATTGGTATTTCTAGGTCTAGCTTGGAGTGGTTTGATTATCTCCCACCTTGATTTTGTATTTTCATTTTTTTCTCTTTCTGTAATTTCTTAGAACCATCTTGGTTCGTCTTTTAATATATTCTCTTTTTTACCGTCTCAAAAAAAAAAAATTCCATTGAGCTTTAACAATGATGAAAAAATATTCATACTTGTACAAAATAAATAGTGGGGTTTGTTGTGTGTGTGTGTGTGTGTATATATATATATATATATATATATATATATATATATAGAGAGAGAGAGAGAGAGAGAGAGAAAAGAGAACGTACACCCTGGAGTAAATAGGGCGTGTGTTCCCTACTTAAAAATTAGGCGCTTATTCATTTCAACCATCGGATCACGATGATTTGGACCGTACGTTCATTAAAATGAGAAAAAAGCCAACGAAATAGGGCCTCTTACGTATTCTTCTCTGCCTCGTTCCAAAGAATCCAAACCCAAAAAAACCCTAGTTTTTCTCCACCGAGCACGCACACCCTATCTGTCTGTGATTTTTTTTCTTTCATCGAAGGGTATGCAACTTGTCTAGAGTTAATGGATCCGTTGGGGCTATCAATTGAGGAGGTCAACGAGAATATGTTAATTACCTTTGATGATACGCTGTCGCAAGTTGATGGATTATATGAAGCTATTGGGAATAGAGGAATGTTTGTTGATGAGAAGGAAGCTGAGGAGGCTTTAGTTACTGTTGATAATGAGGGGGGATGTACTGGTACCGTCGAGACACCTAATAAGGATAAGGGTGGGAGCATTACAGTTAACAAACCTTTTGTAGGGCAACTCTTTGACAATTCTGAAGAGGCATACGCATTTTATAATTTTTATGGCTTGGGGACCGGCTTTGGAGTAAGGAAATGCAAGACTAATAAGTCGATGGCAACAGGAGATATTATACGGAGAAGATATGTTTGTGATAGAGAAGGATGGAAAAAAATTAATGACAAGATACCGACAGATAGGGAAGTGAAGCGGCGTCGCACTGTAAGAGAGGGTTGTAAGGCGAAGATGGAAATCAAGTTAACAAAAGATGAGAAGTGGGAGGTGAGAACCTTTATAGACGATCATTGTCATGATCTTACGTCTCCAACTAAAAGACGGTTGCACCATTCGCACAATACATTACACAAGAAAATCTCAGTTAAGAATTTGATGAACACACTTCGTAGAGATGGGTTTGGTCCTACTGGCATTGCAAAGGCAGTTATGCTGCAAACGATGGTTCAATTAGTGCTATCACACCAAGTCAAGTGACAGGACATTTGAGAGCATTGAGGGCCAACAATATGGGGCATGAAGCAGTCACAGTAGCAACACAGTTCTAAGAAAAATGAGCAGAAGATCCGAATTTTTATTTTTCCTTGGAGTTAGATGTTGACGGGAACTTGAGATCATTATTTTGGGCAGATTCGAGGGCGAGAGATTCATATCGAATCTTCAGCGACGTGATTGTAATTGACGTTACATACAAGATAAATCGGTATAGAATGCCATTTGCCCCATTTACAAGAGTTAACCACCATAGACAATCTACACTTTTTGGTTGTGCCCTCTTAGCAGATGAGATGGAAGAGACATTCACATGGTTGTTTAAGGAGTGGTTAAAATGCATGTTCGACAAAGCTCCAGGATGTATTATAACTGACATGGACGGTGCGATGCGAAATGCAATTAAGCATGTTTTTCCAAATACTCGGCATCGCTTTTGCAAGTGGCATATTGATAGGCATCTAGTTGAGCACGTTCCCGCCAGACGAGATGAAAATAGCGAGTTTTCTAAAGATTACAATCGTTGGTATTATAAAAGAAGTAGGAGCCATAGTGAGAAGGAATTGAAAAAGTTGGCGGAGAAATATAATATTAATGAAAGACATTGGTTAGGTAAAATGTGGGAGTTACGAGAGCATTGGGTTCCTGCTTATTTTAGAGATGTATTCACAGCTGGCATGACATCTAGTTCTCGTAGCGAAAGCATTAACGCTTTCTTTGATGGATTTGTTAATCAGAGTACGACTTTACAGGAATTTGTGGTGCAATATGACAATGCTCTTGTCGATCGGCGGAAGAAGGAAGCTGAAGAAGATTCTAGGTCTAAAGCATCACATGATGTATGTCTTTCGAAGAGCACATTGGAAGAAGATGCTGCGAAGCGTTACACGAGGGCAATGTTCGAGAAGTTCGAATTAGAGTTTAAGGGAAGCATCGATTGTTGGGAAAATTTGGTGTGTGACGATGGATACGTGACAGAATACATGGTAGGCTTGGGTAATGAGCCGGAGTGGAAGTGGTACAAGGTTGTCTACGATATATCCGACGGTATAAATGTTTCATGTGAGTGTGCTATGTTCGAAACCGACGGGATTTTATGCAAACACATCATTTGCATAACGGAGAAGAATGGTTTAGCAGCTATTCCAGAGAAATATATGTTAAATAGATGGACGATTGGGGCTAGATATAAAGTGAATCATTTGGAATCTACAAGCACAGGAGATAGTAACAAACTTACTGCATTTGAGAAATGGTGCATCACATCAAGGCTCCAAAGAGTGCTAGAAGAACATCAGAGATGTAGGACTATTTTTAAGAAGATGACTGAAGACCTTGATTTATGGGTGGCGGAATGTGACGAACCAAACAAAGACAAGGAAACTATTGTGGAAACAAGTGGCAGCCAAGTGCAATCTAATTTTTTGGTGGAAGGTAACGAGATATTTATTCGTGACCCAAATGTCGCGAAGACGAAGGGTCGTTCGAAAACCGCAACAAGGTTTAAGTCTCCAATAGAGGTCTCTCAATCCCAACCGAAGCAACGGACGTGTAAAAACTGTGGAGGAAGGGGTCATTATACGACAACGTGTAAAAATATGCCCAATGAGCTATTTATTGAACCAACCGAAGCAGTGGACCTGGTAAGGATCAATGAGCTTTATTACATGCATCTTTATGACATATTAGTTTATTGAATTAATGATTTGTACTTATTTGTTTTTTCTTTGATTGTCGTAGAGATCTTAATTGCGATGTTTCATTTTGAAGACACCAGAGGCTGCTCCAGTTGATGTTTTTCTAGTTCGTTCCAGTTTGTGATTGTTTTATCAGGGAGTAATCCCATTTTTGTGATACATTGAAGGCATCAGGGAATAATCTCATATTTGTGATGCATTGAAGTTATCACGGAATTTTGAATCGTTTTTGTGATACATTGAGAAATTAGAAGCTCGTTTGCTGCTTGAATCCATTGAGAAATTGGTTGACTAAGATTGTTGGTGTATTGGAACATGCAGGGGAGGGAAGGAGAATCAGCAGCAGTTGATTTTTCTTTGAAAAGGGAAGGAGCATCAGCAGCAGCCAATACATATCTATACCGATGGACCACCAAAGTTTTCCCATTATATATAGATTTGAGTGAATTGTGATTAGGAAATATCTAGAGATGTGATAATTGTGCAAAAGCAAATGTCTCCAATTTCACTAAATTTCGACTTGAACTAATTCAATATAATGGAGCAGAACTCAACCTACACAATGCAAAAAAAAAAAAGGATCAATGAACAAGAGGCCGAAACAGATTATTGGAATGGATCAATGAACAAGAGGCCCTGTTAGTTTTGGATTCTGAGTACCCATAGTGAGTTCGAAACAGATTATTGGAATCAAAATTTTTGTTTTTATTGAAGTCACTGTCATCTCTCTTCTACCCATTTTAACCGGAATCGCATATAGTTTTTAGTCCAATAAATTGTTTTGGGTTCACAATCAGTTCTAAAAAACCAAGACAAACAGGGCCTAAATAAAAATCTAGTTGTGCAAATAAACATCCAGTTTCGTGTCATAGTCTCTTACTGTTTCTGTGAATTTGATGTTGCTGTTTGTGCTGAATCTTGTATTCATTTTTATCTTGGTTCTACTTATAGTGACATTTTGTTTTGTGAGGCAGACTGATATTTTCTTCCGGATCCGTGAAATACTTGCAAGAGGTTGCAGACACCCCTCTCTGACCAAATATGCCGCCCAACTTTGTTTATGTTTGTCAATTTTTGTAGGCTTTCACTAACAAATGAAGAAAGCACAAGAACATTAATGATTTTTGTGTTTTTATTAGAGCTGTAATGAGATGTGAAGAAAAAACAAATGGATGTTTTTTATTTCAGTTGTATTGAGATGTGAAGAAAGCACAGGATTCAGCTGATATTTCACTTGAACATTAATGAGATGTTTTTTTACTACAATGTTACTTTGTATAAAAAAGGATGAAGGATTTGGAGGTTAGAGTTGAAGGTTTGGAAGTTTGATTATAGTGCATTTTTAGGTTTGTAAGCTGGATTAGCTTGCATTTTACTACAATGTTACTTTACAGTGCTGTGTAAGCTGAAATTTACCAAGAAAAAGGGGGAAAAATGGTGCCTTTAGTTTCAAGTGGCATATGGATCCATGTCTCCTCCAGACACCACCACACTATCTCCACCCTCTCTTTTTAAACAACTCAAAAAAGGGCTTGTATGTACTAAACAGATTTCAAATAGTTTAAAAATGCAATTGCCAACACCAAAACTGTGGCCTTCATGGCTTGTCTCCACCTAAGGAACCATGAACCATTGACCCCCAAATAAACAAATTCAAAAGATGATAGGGCCTGAAAAATTATATGAACCTGATTTTCCATGTCTGGCTCTAATCTCTTGGGAGTAAAGAAAGAGATAGCAATAAAGTTTGTTGGCAGAGGGATCACACCTCACATATCACAAGATCACCTTATAAAAAGGAAAACCATGTAGACACCCCATTTTGACCGGACCCAAGTTCGTTGTGTTTGTGCGAAGCCCTATCCAATCAATGAGTTAGGATCCCAAATTCTACCCTACGATAGGTTAGGGTCTCACCAAGATCCCCATAAAATTTTGTTGAAATCCGAGCTTGTTTGCTTAGTAAACAGGTCAAGAGAGTGAGCGCAATGCAGACCAAAAGGGGGGTGAAACATCTGAAAAGGGGGTTGTCCGCGGGAAAAAGGAGGTAAATATACCATTTGTATATAAAAGGGGTTGAAATAGCCTGTTTTGTCGCGGCTGGTTTGTGCGCTTATCAATTTTGTGCGCCCATCAGTATGGTAGTGTCAATATCAGTGGCTTTCATTTTAAATATAAAAAATCAAAAAAATCAAAAAAAAAATCTCATTCTCGCAGATTGCAGAGTGGGAGAGAGCTGAGAGAAAACCCAAAGTTCCCAAATCATAACCCTTTTTTTTTTTTGTTCTTTTTCTCCGATCGGATCTTTCCTTCTCCGGCCATGTTCCAGAATTTCTCATCTCCTTCAAACCCTAGAAACCTTGTTCTTCTCCCTCGGTAAAATCCGATCATCTTCCCCCCAAAGTTCCGATCATACTCCGGTGGATTCTCATGAGGAATTCCAGAAAGAGAGAGAAATCTCAGATCTGAGAATATAAAAAGAAAAGAGAGAGAGAGAGAGAGAGAGAGAAAGATCATATTCTTCGATGAAATTCCGATGGAATTCCGGCCGGATTCCATCTCTAGCAAGCTCAGATCTGAGATCTCTTTCTCTAATTCCATTTCTTCCCTCTCTAAATCATAGATCTGCACATTTTTATTATTATTATCAGATTTACTCCTAGTTTTCTTTGCTTTCAAACAGATCTGTCCTATTCTAATCTAGAGCTAGCCTTAATTCCATCAGATCTGTAATTTTTCATCTATAGAAACCCTAAATTGTTTACCTCTTCATTTTCCTCAAGATCTGGTCTCATAGTTAACCGATCTTGCACATTTTCTTCGTTTTCACCTCATAAAACCTTAGATCCGTATCTCTAAATTCTTTGGATCAAATTCATCTTTGAGAAACCTTAGTTTTGAGCTTAGTAATGTCTGATTTGCTGTCATGCTCCGATCTGAGCTTGTGGTAGAAAGATTTGTAGCTTAAATCTCTTTGATTAGATTATTTTCTTCAAAGTGGAAGAAGCAGACATAAGATAAGAACAAATTTGTTCTTTGAGCTCTACTTTCGATTGGAATCTTGCAAGGAAAAAAAGGTTTGATCATCACAAATTTACGGAATCAAGGCATTGTAGTGGATTTCTTCAAACAAGGTAAGATCTAGCTGACCTCTTTTCTTTTCAATTAGAATTGTGTAATTTGTCCTGTTAATTCTGTTTTGTCTAGCATCTATTTGTGATTTTAACGAAAATTTATGATAATATCTCTTACATTGGGTAAATTCCTTTATGAAATTTTCGTTTGGTTGCATATCTGTAATTTTAATTTATTTGGTAATATGTCTGTGATAATAAGTTGTTGAGAATTTCTTATTCTATCAGATCTGTTGGTTGTTGGTTCAATAAATTGAGTTTTCATGTTGTTCCCCATGTAGTCTCGGTTTCTAAGCATTTATTTCTCAGAAGAAAATTCATGTACAGCTAGGTTTATGGGTACAATATCTCTCGAGCATGGGAATACATGATATCTATTCTTGTACGAAGTTATAGTCATATGTGAATGTGTATGTGCAGGTACATATATGCCTGAAAATATTTGTGAATGTTCGAGTTTGTGTTTTAAATGGTGATTGAGTATATATATATGTATGTGTGTGATCAGGTGCAGTGGGTATTTGAATTCTGTTCTTCGAAGATATGCATAGCTTGGAAATCATTTTGTCTGATTGGAGAATTTTCCAAGTCCATTCATGTTTCTAGGGGGGAAGTAGCAGGTCTGTGTATGGGGATGGAGTTTATATTTTTTCCATTTTTCCAAAATATACTGAGCATAGGCTTGTTTTTGTGTGTTCACATTAATATCTAGTTCAGGCCTGTTCTAGTTCAGATGTGTGCATAATTTGTCTTGTTGAATTTTATTGGGCATATGGTTAATTACAGGTTGAATATTTTATGTTATTTTGGAATTTTTCTGATTTTTTTAAGCAAAGATTTGAATGAATGTAATAGAGAGTAATATTGTGACGTTTGATCATGATAAAAGGAGTATATGATATCCTTTCATATATGTAGATGTTGTGATAGTAATGAAAATACTGTGGAATTTGCCCATCCAAAAATGTTTTAAAAGTCACCAAAGTTTTGACAGAAAATGATTTCTGTTATGTTGTTACATGGATTGCTTATGAG
This sequence comes from Tasmannia lanceolata, assembly GCF_043159265.1. Lineage (NCBI taxonomy): Eukaryota > Viridiplantae > Streptophyta > Magnoliopsida > Canellales > Winteraceae > Tasmannia > Tasmannia lanceolata. Next base: position 1,572,204 of record NW_027518695.1, on the reverse strand, counting down.
GAATGGCATGGAATTTCAACATGGCTCAAAACTGATGCTATTCTTATTTTGGTTTTGGATATTTCTTTGAGCAGTTTGTAGCGTGTTTGAATGGTACGAATTTATTAAGCTAGGGGTAGTTGTGTGGGTAAGTGATACTCACAATCCAGCCCCTGTTTTATGCGCATTTTTAAGCCCATGTTCAGCTCATTTTTAGCACATTTCATCTTTGTTTTTAAGCACAGTTCAGCCCCTATGTTAGCACATAAGAGCCCCCATTCTATTGTGTAAGCATAGTGATGCCCATGGCAGCCACCACTTCACTTTAATTTTAGTTCAGCCCTATACATTTGATATTGGTAACCCTTAACTCTTTTGTCAACGGCAACCTTAACCCTGTATCTTTCTTAGTGGCATGTCTTGTGAACTTTTATCATAATTTGCTCATTCTGTATTTTCAAAGATTTAGCATAAGGAAATGCCTTATTGTTTTAATATAATGTTTGCCTTAAGCCGAAATAAGTAGTTCAGCTAAGTTCATTACCTTTATGGTGGGAATGTGATGTTCTTAAATTATGAGCTATGTTTAGATTGACCATTCTTCCTTTAAGTGGTAAAAGTTAAATGAATAATATTTTACTTGATAGCTGGCAAGTTATGGATTTATTATATTACTTGATAGGTTGTACTTAAGTTCCTTTAGATAACTTTTAGTCATTTATCCCTATTGTAGCAAGGCCATGATGGCGCTAGCCGGAGCCTCCCTCTTTAGAGACAAGTTATGTCTCGTTAGAAGAGCCCATTTTAGGGGACTTGCTTAGTCTGAGTAGCACTCCCCTCTTTTAACTAGTAGACTTACTTAGTCTTTTAGATACCCTTATTCATTAATCCCTCCGTTTAGGAGACTATTGTGGCCTCATTAGTGAGTTGTGCTAGGAGACACACTCTGTCTCATGGAGGTAGTTCTCTTTTGGATACAAGCCGCATTTTGGACCTACCCTTAGGGAAGTCGCTTTAGTTTGGTAGGGAGTTTTCTCGTAGGAGGCATGCCTTGCCTCATTTATAGAACCCCTATTTGGAGACAGGCTTTGTCTCATTAGGGAGTTTCCCCTTTTAGGAGGCTTACGCAGTCTCAAGTTAGAGTACCCTTCTTTTAGTGCGAGTCTTTGACTCGTCTGTCTTTTAGTGGTATTAGGGAGTCTTCAACTCATTCTTTAGTTTTTTTTTAGAGTAAGGAGTTTCTCTTTAGTTTTGTTATCGTTTCTTCTTCTTTAGAGATTAGCACAGTCTCATTAGAGCTTTTCTTATTTGTGATCTTAGATCATTCCCTCGTCTTTGGCGTTAGTTTACCTGGTATAGGGGTTTCCCCTGTTAGCCCTAGGGTTTGGCCCTAGGGTTTTGCTTTGTATTTTTCCTTAAGTCTTTGACCAAAAGGGTGAAAATTCTTTAAACTTCAAAAGCATTTGAAAAGTTTTAAAATCCAAAAACATTGAATATTTTAAAACTCAAAAACATTAGCAATTTAAAACATCAAAAACATTTGAAAAACATTAAAACCATTAAATCATTTGGAGTGTTTGCTTTTAGTGGTAGTAGGAGAGTTCGTTTCGAACTACGTTGGCTTGATCCTCTTCCACGAGGTACGTAGTGCAGCTTGGGATTTATATCCCAAGTCCAGCCAAACTTTTGTAAATAACATTTTAAATCTTTTCGAATAAGCAACCTTTAAAACCTTGTTTTCAAAAGATCTTCCTCTAGAGTTAGGAGTTTCTCCTAGATAGAGAGTTTAGAGTTAGGAGTTTCTTTTGATAGGTTGTTTGTTTGTTTGTTGTGTGCTTGTTTTAGAGTTAGGGGTCTGTCCTAGAGTTATAGGAGTGCCTCCGTCCGGTCAGTCGGCGATCCACATCGCCGAGTAATGACTAGAGTAGGATACGCTAGTCCACTCTTTGTTTTCCTTAGGAAACGCAGCCTAGTTACATATAGGTTGTAGGAACCACCTGCATTAGCTTAGGGCTAATCTGCATTTAGTTAGGGCATATAGGGTGTCCTAAAATCCACAATTCACTGGAATTTAAATAATCGTACAAGAAACTTTAATAACTGGTCCGGTCTTTTAGATCGAGTCTAGGATAGAGGTCTAGGTGTCTTAGGCATCATAGCTTAGAATAGGCGCGGAGAACTACGTTGCTCTGATTCTTGCGGAGGCTGGGATACGTAGGCTTCTTTGGATGAACATCAGACCATCCGAGGACTCCGGCTTAGTCATTAGTCTTAGGATTTGTTATGATTATGTGTTTTGCTATGTTTTCTTACTTTCTTGTACTGATACTATACCTTTAGTTGTAGCTTGCATGTGTATGTCCATTAGAACTTAGACACCCATTAGGCATGTCACTCGTAACTTAGCTTTGCTCCGGTGACACATCTTTCACTTTATTTTGTGTATGCTTATTACTTTATCCTCAGGAAATGTATGCTTAGGTAGACGACTCCTGAGGATTGTTCCTATTTCATATGATTTTCGCCCGAAACTCTTCGAAGTTAATAATAAATGGCATAAGAGACCAAGTGCTTGCACTCGAACGAATTGGGGGTGCTCTTCAGACCTTCTCCATTCGTAATCAGGCACGAACCCATATATATTTCTGGTTATCCATTGCACAGAGGATTTATTTTTGGGGTTCCATGGCCTATCCATGGATGGCGACTCTGAGTTATTTCAGGTACGTCTCGGTTTGAGGATCTATCCTTGAATCAGGAGGTATCTCATTTTATATCGCCACTCGTGCTATGCTATGAGGGTGGCAACAGTTTTGAGAGTTCCTTGGTAGAGCTCTCCTTTCGTGTGGATGATCCTAGAGACGGATGTAGGGACTCGTTCCCTCTCCATCTCCGGATCGGGGTCCACAGACCAACATTGTCAACACATGCTTGATCACAGAGACTACCATGCTAGCTCACACCACCTCAGATGCAAGCAGCCACACTGAACAAATTCAAGACTAAGGAAATCTTCCATTCTTCCTATCAGAGCAAACAATGGGACCAATGACAAGACAAGGGAAGTGTGCCATATCATGTTAGGAAGGTCCCAACTCCCAACACTCACCCAATGAGATGGGCAAAGGACTAAACTTTGCCCATAATACCAAAACAGCAGAAACTAATCTTTAGAAACTCATACATGAGCAAAATTGGTCAATATATGAGAGTCAGTGATGGAACCAACAAGTTATTTGATTAAATTGGCCAAGTCTAACAAGTCTTTGTCTTCACAAACTAGGCATCAAAGATTTTATTAATGTATTGCCGTGACTTGTTGAGAAATACTTATGGGCAGCCTTTGGATTCTATCACCATTTTTCATGCATGAAATCTCTGTATATCTGCTTTCAGAAAATAAGAAGAAAATGAAAATATGAGGACTCCCCATAAAAGTTCTGTCTAAGAACAATGAAAGGGCTTCTTCACCTTTTCCTTGAAACTGCTGTCGAAATTCCAGTACATATCTATACCTGATGGACCACCAAAGTTTTCCCATTATATATAGATTTGAGTGAATTGTGATTAGGAAATATCTAGAGATGTGATAATTGTGCAAAAGCAAATGTCTCCAATTTCACAAAATTTCAACTTGAACTAGTTCAATATAATGGGGCAGAACTCAACCTACACAATGCAAATATATATATATATATATATATATATATATATATATATATATATATATATATGAGTTAAGTGAAGCTACACATACGTGTAGCTAACTTAGCTACACCAACGGCTTAAAATACAGTGGTGTGGCACCCCGATCCGAGATACAATGGTGAGGGAACTGGTCCCCACACCATCCTCTGGATCTTCCACGTGAATGAGAGCTCTGCCAAGGAACTCTCGAAACGGATGCCACCCTCATAGCATAGCACGAGTGGCGATATAAAAAGAAAGAGATATGTCTTGATCCGGAGACAAGGCTCGAAACCAAGACATACCTGAAATAAACTCAGAGTCGCCATCCATGGATATGCCATGGATCCCTAAAATCAAATCCTCTGTGCAATGGATAACCAGAAATATATATGGGTTCGTGCGTGATTACGAATGGAGAAGGTCTGAAGAGCACCCCCAATTCGTCCGAGTGCAAGCACTTGGTCCCTTATGCCATTTTCATTAACTCCAAAGAAGCTTGGGTAAAAATCATGTGAAATGGGAACAATCCTCAAGAGTCTTCTACCTAAGCATGCATTTTTTGAGAATACAAATAATAAACACACATAACATAAAATGAAAGATGTGTCACCTAAGCATAGCTAGGTTATGAGTGACATACCTAATGGGTGTCTAAGTTCTGATGTGCAAACACATGCAAGCTATAGGTAAAGGTATAGGATCAGTACAATAAAGTAAGAAAACACATCAAATCCTACAATAACAGCACAACAAATCCTAAGACTCTGAACGATTAGCCCGAGTCCTTGGATGGTCTGATGTTCATCCAAAGAAGCCTACGTATCCCCGCCTCCACGAGATTCAAGGCAACGTAGTTCTTCGCGCCTATTCTAAGCTATGATGCCTAAGACACCTAGCCCTCTATCTTAGACTCGATCTAAAAGGCCGGACCAGTTATTAAAGTTTCTTGTACGATTATTTAAATTCCAGTGAATTGTGGATTTTAGGACACCCTATATGCCCTAACTAAATGCAGGTTAGCCCTAGGCTAATGCAAGTGGTTCCTACAACCTATGTGTAACTAGGCTGTGTTTCCTAAGGAAAACAAAGGGTAGACTAACGCATCCTACTCTAGTCATCACTCGGCGATATGGATCGCCGACTGACCGGACGGAGGCGCTCCTATAACTCTAGGACAGACCCCTAACTCTAAAACAAGCACACAACAAATAAACAAACAAACAATCTATCAAAAGAAAAACCTAACTCTAAAACTCTCTATCTAGGAGAAACTCCTAACTCTAGAGGAAGATTTTTTGAAAATGAGGTTTTAAAAGTTTGCTTATTCAAAAAAAAATTTAATATGTTATTTACAAAAGTTTGGCTGGACTTGGGATAAACATCCCAAGCTGTACTACGTACCTCGTGGAAGAGGATCAAGCCAACGTAGTTCGAAACGAACTCTCATAATTAAAACCTAACAATCCAAAAGATTTAAGGTTTTTAATATTTTTGACATTTTTAAAGTTTTCAATGTTTTTTGACATTTTTAAAATTTTCAAATGTTTTTGGATTTTAAAATATTCCAATGCTTTTGGATTCTTAAATGTTTTCACCCTTCAAGGGTTCAAGGGGACACGCAAGCATAACCACAAACTAGGGCAAAGCCCTAAATCAAAAGGGGAAATCCCGAACAAACAACAAGCGTCTCAAAGAGACGAACCACAACACGTAAAGAAGTGTCCCAAGAACAGAGAAAACGAATCTAAGATCTCAAACAAGCAAAGCCCTAATAAGACTGAGTTAGTCTCTAATCAAAGTAGAATAATGACAACTCTAAAGGAGAAACTCATAACTAATAACACTAAAGATGGGTGCAAATGAGTCAGGGACTCTTTAATAACACCACGAAAAGATGAATGAGTCAAAGACTCTCTTTTGGTAGGACAAATAGCTAGGGGGCATTCTTTCATGAGTCAAATATCCCATACAGCCCATCTTATTGAATATACATTTTTAAAATTCCTTGACTTTCTCTGTTATAAGATTATCTGACAATATTAAATTGAATAAAGCTTAAAAGTTTGAGTAATTCCCATAGTAGATAACCCCATTGTTTCCTTTATTCTTGTGAATGATACTAGTGTTATTATAGTTTGATCATTACCCAAGCTGACTAAGGTTTTACCCTTCTTTTAATCTTTTTGTGAGCATTGTTATGTCATTTAATCGTTCATTGGAAAGCTAAATAACAAGCTTAGTAGATTATTCTTTAAGGGCAATGAAGGCGCTAGCCCAAGCCCATCATTAGGGGACTTACTTAGTCTGAGTAGCACTCCCCTCTGTCATAAGACTTGCCTAGTCTTTCTTAGATACCTTAAACCATAGAGTCTTCCCTCATTGTAAGGGCGATGAAGGCGCTAGCCTAAGCCCATCATTAGGGGACCCGTTTAGTCCAAGTAGTGTTCCCCCCCTTCTATTTAGTAGACTTCTCTAGTCTTTTAGAAACCATTAGATGGTAGTTTTTCTTCCTCATTTAGGAGACCATGTGGTCTTATTAGCGAGTTTCTTTATAGGAGACACGCTTTGTCTCGTTAGGTAGCTCTCCTCTGGGAGCAAGCCTCGTTGCTTAGAGCCCGCCTTTGTATATAGGAGGCATGCCTTGCCTCATTTACAGAGTTCTTGTCTCATATAGAGAGTTTCCCCTTTAGGAGGCTTACCTAGCCTCATGTCAGAGTGGCCTCTTCTTTTAGAGCGAGTCTTTGACTTGGTAATGTTATTAGAGAGTCTCTGACTCATTTGTACTCCCTCCCTAGTGTTATTAGGTAGGAGTTTTTTCCATTAGAGACTAACTCAGTCATATAGAGCCTTCCCTGCTTGGGATCTTAGATTGTTTTCTCTGTTCTTGGGGCACTATCTTTCTTGTTGTGGTTTGTCTCTTTGAGACGCTGGTTGCTTATTCGGGGTTTCCGCTTTAGCTATAGGGCTTTGCCCTAGTTGTGGTTGTACTTGCGTGTTCCCTTTAAAATTGAAAACATTTAAAGGTTCAGAGCATTGGAAAAGCTTTAAAATCCAAAAACATTTGAAATATCTTAAAATTCAAAAACATATGAAAACTTTAAAAAATATCAAAAGCTTTTTAAATCATTTGGAGTGTTAAGCTTTTTAGTGGTGATTAGGAGAGTTCGTTTCCGAACTACGTCGGCTTGATCCCTTCCCACAGGGTACGTAGTGCAGCTTGGGATCCGCATCCCAAGTCCAGCTAAACATTTAAAAATAAACATTTTAAACCTTTAAAAAATACAAAAATTCTTGAAATCATTTTCAAAAAGATCTTCCCCTAGAGTTAGGAGTCAGTCCTAGATATTTGGGGTGTTTTAGAGTTAGGAGTCTGTCTTGTTTGTTTTGATATGGTGTGTCCTGTCGTGTGGGTGTCCCTAGAGATTCTGACAACCGAAGGTGAAGGCCCCAACCGATTCCTTGCCCAAAATTAAACGTAATCTTGAGCCAATAATCGGTTGGGTCCCCTTCATCGGTTGTCAGAATCTGAAACGAACACAGCCTTAGTCCTGACTGATGATTTTTGAAAATAATTTTCAGGGGTTGGCATTGTGTTACGTGCTTATATGGGTCCCTCTTGGCTGGATTAAATTAGTTTAGATTTTAGCCGTTTGGTAGGATTATCTATCTATGGATTAGGATTATCTTTCTATTGGTTAGATTAGAATTATTAGTCATAGTCTTTTATTTCATTCATCTGTGGAGTCTTAATTGCTTAGGATTCTATATTGGATTAGGCTTGTCCTAGTTTATGGTATGAATGATTTATGTAAGATGTATTTAATATAATAAATGAAGAAGAAAACGGCAAGCAGAAATTTATTCCGAGAAAGTGTGTATTTGCGCACTAAGGAGGATCGGCGCTTCCCACAAAGCAGGTCAAGAGGTTGATCTTCCCTCTAAGAAGATCAAATCCGCTATGAATCGATTCAGGTTCGTAACACATTGTCACTGTTCAAACTGGGCACTTCTCTTTACTTTAGTCGGGCACACGGGATGCAACCTGTTTGATTTACAGGACTTTTTGAAGGAAACATTTAAAAAGGAAAAAATATTTATAAATTTTCCTACTTTTTCACAGACAAAAGATAAGTGAACCAACTCTATTCAATTTTTACTTAAGGTCTGAGCTTAAAATAAATTTTAACGCCCATTTTAAGTGAAAAAAAGGATATTTTTTACTGCTATTTTACATAAAAAGAAGTGTAGCTTTGAGGGGGAGCTTCAATTTGTGGTAATATCCATTTAAATTAACCATAATCATACCTTTTCCCTCTAAATCATTGAAAGAAAATTTTTCCCAATTTTTTAATTCCAACAGAAATGTTTTTCTTGCATTCCAAACAGGGCCTAAACGATGAAGAAGAAAAACAGATCCATGAAGGTCCAAAGGTTAACAAATGATAGAATCTGAATGATAACTAAGTCATATATAAAATTATATTAAAAAAATAAAATTCATATTGAATTCAGATTCTATCATTCAGATTTTTTTAATATAATTTTATATGACTTAGTTATCATTCAGATTCTATCATTTCTTAACCTTTGGACCTTCATGGATCTGTTTTTCTTCTTCATCGTTTAGGCCCTGTTTGGAATGCAAGAAAAACATTTATGTTGGAATTAACAAATTGGGAAAATTTTTCTTTCAATGATTTAGAGGGAAAAGGTATGATTATGGTTAATTTAAATAGATGTTATCAAAACACATCATAAGGGTATTTGCAAGTGCTTTCAATGATCCTCTAAAATATTCACTAACTATATTCAAGAATTCATTTGCATTTTCGAGTCTTAAAAACATCTCGAATTGCATAAAAAATGGAGGTCTACCATTACTACTAGAGTGATACTGTAGACACCCCATTTTGACCGGACCCAAGTTCGCTATGCTTGGGCGAAATCCCGTTCAATCATTTCCGCCATGTTTCGCACTTTTCCGTTAAGTGTTGAGAGAGATTATTCCCAAGAATCCGAACAAGAGAGAATTTGGATCCGATTGATGGGCCCGTCTTGAGCATTTGTTTAGATTTGAATCAAACAGGGTGGCCCGCACATTGTTTTAGTGAAAAATGAGTTTTGAACCTACTTCGATCCAACACCTAAAGATGATCATCAAGAGAACGGTCAAGATCTCAGAGAAGTCGTTTTAACAACCAATTTTGTTTCGATCATCAGGTTGAGTTACTCGGATCAGCCCATTGAAATGATTTAGGAGGACACAACCTACTTAGGTAGGGGACCCATCAATTGGATGGTCTGGATCGTCATAGAGGAATGATTTAAGGGAGCACAACCAATTTACATTGCGACCCACCATTTGAACGGTCAAGATCATCAATTGTCGCCCATCAAATGGACGGTTCGGATCATCAAATGGGAGTGATTTAAAAATGGGGTAACATATTCACATTTTGATCTATTGGATGGTTTGGATCAGCCCATAGGATTGATTAGTGGAGCACAAATTAAATCACATCGCAGCCCACTATTTGAACGGTCAAGATCATCAATTGTCGCCCATCAAATGGACGGTTCGGATCATCAAATAGGAGTGATTTAAAAATGGGGTAACATATTCACATTTTGATCTATTGGATGGCTTGGATCAGCCCATAGGATTGATTAGCGGAGCACAAATTAAATCACATTGTCGCCCATCAAATGAACGGTTCCGATCATACTTTGGAGTGGGGCATATGATTTTATGCACAATTGGGAATTTGGTCACATATGGGACCCATTTGGGTTATCTTTTACCTACTCAAAAGAACTTTAAAAAACATGCATGGGGTCACACACATGTCAAAATTCAATGTCCACAATGGTGGCCACCTACCATGGAATATGTCCACAATGGTGGCCACCTACCATGGAATAAGTCCACAATGGTGGCCACCACCCTCCCATTCCTTTGCTATAAATGGTTCAATGAGGGTGAGTAAGAGGAAAGGAGAACTCATTTCTCTTCTATCATGTGTTCTAACAAAGTTGCTATGAGGGGTTGAAAAGAAAAAAAAAGAAAAGAAACAAGAAAAGAAGAAAAAGAAACAAAAAAGAAGCAAAAAGAGAAAGAAAGCGGAAGCGATCGCACGGAGGCGGAATTTTCGAGTTTTTCGGCTCTCGGATTCGGCGAGGATTTCGATCACAGGTAGGTACACCGTTCTCGGAATTTTTTTTAGAATTATTTGGTATATTTTCGGATTTTTGCATGATTTTTAACAAAGAAAACTAAACGATATACTAAACAGATTCCAAAAATAATGAAATTTCGTGGGAAAATAATATGATAATGATACATTCTACCATGAATTTGTGAGAATTTTTGGATTTTGTTTGGTATATTATTTTACGCATTCTTTGAAAATTATCAGATTTTGGGAGAATTGTTACTGACGTCAAATCACAGATAAAATTCTCCAAAGTTTTACAGTAGTCTTAAATTCTATACTTCTTGCTTCTGTAAAATTTTCAAGTGATTTGGATCTTGTTTCATATGAGCTGTAGTGTTAATTCATAATCTGGTTTGAAATTTGAAAAATCCGAAACTGATAGTAAATAGTTTTCTAAATTCATGGAAATCTCACAGCATGCTATTTTCACTTATCTCTTACTACTGTAGAAATTTCATGGAATTTAGATATCTATTTCTAGTAGTTTATGTGTTATTTTTGCAATCTGGTTAATTAATTTTTAAATCCATATTAAATATGAGTTTAATGTAAAAATCTGTAAAAATCTTCCAGTAAATTACATCTCATCATATCTTGTTGGTGGAGAAGTTTCAACTCATTTCGAGTTCGTTTGCAACAGCTTCACTTGTAAAATCACTCATATGGTTAAAAATTGGTAAAATCCATTAAAAAAATAAAAATTAAGTGAAAATCATCTTAAAATCTCTAAAGCACCTTCATCTTTGTGTGTGTTTGGGAGACCCGCCCGGTCTCATTCTCTCGTTAGTCCTCTTTGTGCGCCGTTTGGTTTTGGAAGAACGCCCTACTCGGCTTGGCTTCATACCCCTACCCTTATGGGTATTGGGTTGCACATTTGTTGCACCCTAGGGCTAGGTAGCTGTCCGGCCCGGCTGGGTGTTTTACCTCTGCCAAATGTGTAAATTCGTGTTTCCTTTTCTTTTAGAGAGTCTTTGACTCATCTATCCTTTAGTTGGTGTTATTGGAGTCTTTGACTCATGTTTCCATTTCTTTTAGAGAGTCTTTGACTCATTCGTTCTTTTGTTGTATTACTAGGAAGTCTTTGACTCATTGGTTCTTCTGTTGGCGTTATTTGGGAGTCTTTGACTCATTCCTCCTCTAAGTTGTAGTATTAGAGAGTCTCTGACTCATTTGTTCCCCTCTTTAGTGTTGTTAGTTCGGAGTTTCTCCTTTAGAGTTGTTGATTACTTCACTTTGATTAGAGACTAACTCAGTCTTATTAAAGCTTTGCTTGCTTCGGATCTTGGATCGTTTTCTCTCTTCTTGGGACGCTATCTTTCTTGTTGTGGTTCGTCTCTTTGAGGCGTTAGTTGCTTGTTTGGGGTTTCCCCTTTTGCTTTAGGGCTTTGCCCTAGTTTATGGTTATGCTTGTTTGTTCTCTGTAAGAGTGAATTCATCTAAAGGTCCTGAGCATTGGAAAAACTTTAAAATCCAAAAACATTGGAAATTTAAAACTCAAAAACATTTGAAAACTTTAAAAATATAAAAAACATTTGAAAATATAAAAAAAAAACTTAAAAAAATCTAAAGTGTTGAGTGTTTCTTTTAGAAGCGTATTAGGCGAGTTCGATTTTCGAACTACGTTGGCTTGATCCTCTTCCGAGGTACGTAGTGCAGCTTGGGATTTACATCCCAAGTCCAGCCAAACTTTTTTTGTAAATAAACGTTTTAAACCTTCTTCAAAAACCTTTAAAATATTGTTTTCAAAAGACCTTCCTCTAGAGTTAGGAGTTTCTCCTCGATAGAGAATTTTAGAGTTAGGGTTTTTCTTTTGATAGGTTGTTTGATTGATTGTTTGCTGTGTGCTTGTTTTAGAGTTAGAGGTCTGTCCTAGAGTTATAGGAGCGCCTCCGTCCGGTCAGTTGGCGATCCACATCGCCGAGTGATGACTAGAGTAGGATACGCTAGTCCACCCTTGGTTTTCCTTAGGAAATACAGCCTAGTCACACATAGGTTGTAAGAACCACCTGCATCAGCGTAGGGCTAATCTGCATTTAGTTAGGGCATATAGGGTGTCCTAAAATTCACAATTCACTGGAATTTAAATAATCGTACAATAAACTTTAATAATTGGTCCGGTCTTTTAGATCGAGTTTAGGATAGAGGGCTAGGTGTCTTAGGCATCATAACTTAGAATAGGCGCGAAGAACTACGTTGCCTTGATTCTCGTGGAGGCGGGGATACGTAGGCTTCTTTGGATGAATACCAGACCATCTGAGGACTCGGGCTAATCACTTTTAAAACTGTTGAAACAATCAAATCACTTAGGATTTTCCATGAAATTAGAATTTTAGGAGAACTTTCACTTAGATTGAATCCAAACCAATTAAGAAATCAAGATACACATTTAGGATTCACATTGAAATTAGATCATATGATGCATGTCACATAGATAGCACATTAACAGAGAGTTGAATGAGCCATTAAAAATGAATTTAAAAGAGTTAACTTTTGGAATTGAAGACCGATTATCGGGCAGGAATGGTGCATGTGGTGGATAAATCCCCATACCTTCCATTCTTGTAACCAGGTAGCGAGTCTAGATTTCTGGTTAATTATGGGTCCTAGATCCCACATCTAGGTGGCGACTCTGTCAGTCTCTTTTGTGTGGAATTCGGATTGCCTTAGTGATCCCAAGTTCACATAAAAGACGAATTAAAATTAATAATAAAAGGCACACGCCAATCGCGTGGGTACGAGAGACCAAGAGAAGAGAGCGTGGCGGCGCGCCCCACGCCCCTCTCGCGGGATCGGGTCCCACAGACTGGCGACTCTGCTGGGGACAACTTAACTTCATTACAATTCCAAAGGATAACTCATTTGAATCTATTTCAACCGGCTCATGAAAACTCTATCTCTTTTATGCTTGTTAGATTACTTTGTATGCTTTATTTTCTCATCACATTTACTCAAACTTAATCTAACAAAACCTGAAGGCATCATAGATTGCGCGAACTTATTGCACACACTTACATCACTTTCATCTAAACCCTGCATCTCACATGCACACACGTCCTATTTTAGGAACCCGGAGTGTTATCTAGCATGGTTGACTGGGATTTCATCACCTGGTGCCTCTGTGCTAGAGAAGCATTCCACCCTTAGCCTAGTACCTTTATGGTACGTAAACGGATCTCTTGTTCACGTACTGATACACCGGACACTGGTACAGTATATCGAACATAGATTCGCGCTAAGGGAACTCTTGGCCTTACCCCTAGATTAACCCACACATGCATGTAGTATACGAACACATGTGCATCACGTGTGTGAGCCTAGTTTAGGATATCTTACCCAATTGTGTGTGTGAGCCTAGTTTAGGATATCCTACCCATTTGTGTCTAGATTAGGCCGTAGTCCATCTTTCAATGGCTACGATCGGTCCTAGGTACACAAACAAAGTCATGAGTCGAGATCCTCTCTCCACTCCGCTAGATTAGGGTTAGGATTGATGCCTTCAGGTAACACTGATAAAATGTGCGAAGATTAAAAAAAACTTTTCCTTTGGGGTTAGGATGTAAATCCCATTCATTTCCAAAGATCTCATAGGATTAGTCATTCATGATCCATCCGTTGAAAGCAATCTTATGCTATCTCATCTCATCTTGATCTAATCATATTGATCTACAGTTGTTGATATCCATCATTCAGATTTTAGATCTGGCCCTGGACTCTACTTTTGTCATTCTTATGGCCATGGTCTATTATCTGAGCCATTGATTTTTCATTGATCAATGTTTACCTATCATATATCTTTTACCTTTGGATCATATCGAAATCATTGATGGAAAAGTTTGATCTTACCTGTATTCTTTGAGTGCATGATCGTTGCTGAGATCGAAACTTATTCTGATTAGGGATGTTTATCGTTCCTGACTCTTTCATTCCCAAAAGAAGAACGGTTATACCCAAAGAACATCTTAAGGAATAGATTGAGGATTCTTTCCAAATTAACATACCCGTTGATGTATTTCAAGATTACTCTTTTCTCTATTTGTTTAGAATTTTTATCCCATGACTATTGAGATAGTGTGATTGCTTCTAAGTCAAAAGTCTGTGTTCAACAAAAAGCCCATCTTCCAAAAGACTGACCATTTCTGAATTCATTCGATACATCAGTCTATTGCTTTACCCACATTGTCAGCATAAGCCTTTTGTTGCCCCATTTAACCTAGACCTTGTGGAGTTGCCTTTTCTGGGATTCCTACTCTGGGATTGAACTTTATAGTTATCATTATCATGGGGAAAGGTGTATCATCTATAAACTTTCAGTGTCAGTTCACTACCTTTGAAGAAGTGTCCTGTGTCTTTAGATTTATCTTTCATTGAGTGTACATCAACTTTCTTCTCTCTAAGTTGAAAAAGTTCAGTTATGTAGATGTTAAAAAAGAAGAAGAGAGAAGTGTCATATCTGCCAGTCTTTCTTATATAGAGTCAGTGTTCTGTTTTCTATCAGAACTGATAAAGAGCCCATTGAGGTGTGTCAAAAATCATCAATGTACTTACAGTCTTCAATTCAATAAAATGGTTGATTTCGTATCTTTGATACTCTATGATTCACTCTTAGATCTAATGTTTAAACAACTAAAGACCCCCTTTTCGGATGAGAATGCAGACGAAATTCACCTCGAGATCTGAAAGATGGTCGAACGAGAGGAAGAGCGTCGAGCATAGCCACTTAAAGAAGAAATCGAAGCCATTGATAGTGGTATCGAAATCCGAAATTCGGGAGAAATGGATTGGAAAAACTTTATCTCCTAAGGAGCGCAAAGAATTGATAAACCTGTTTAGAGGGGTTTGAGGTAGTCTTGCTTGATCCTATAAGGATAAACCAGGGGAATGCCCTGTCGTTGAGCAAAGCAAGACTTCATCTGCTTTAGACATCCAGTTGAAGAGTAAAATTTTAAAGAGATAAGCATCAGACATCCTGTGGAGCTGATGAAATACTGAGAGAAGATTTTCGGACAAGGAGTTGTGGAATCTTGAGCATAAATCCAAGATCTTTGAGATGAGAGTGGAGCACAGTGGTTGAAGTTTTGCCAGAAAACCGCCAGACTCCTCGATAAAAAAAAAATTCTAAGTCTTTGAACCTCAGCATTCAAGAGCTTGTACATCATATACATCAGGAGGCCATCATTGGACATTTGAGCCTTAATAGCCAAAATCCTAAAATCCTTTTGAGAACCCTTTGGGCCAACAATTTAAAGCCAATGTTTCTTTTCAAACACATTATAAATCCGGGGCATTTATGCACCCGAACTACGTCGGACCTGATCCCCATTTCTTCAGGGGTACGTAGGCAACTTGATTAATTCAGGTTCGGTCAAACCTTGGGATAAAATCCCTTTTCAAAATTTTGAAGCTAAATGCTAAACCATTCTTTGAAAAATCCTTAAGCGAACTATGCGGACCTGATCCTCCATTTTTGGGGTACGTAGGTAGTCTGGCTAGACCAGATTCGGTCCAAATCCTTAGAACCTTAGGTATTCAACCCTTTTGAACCCGAGCCCACCTAGAAAGTCCTTCTGGTGAAACAAGTAAAGGTTCGAGGCGAATGAAAAGAAAAACAGAAAGAAAAGAATGAGAGTCTGAAGATCCGCTAGGTTGAAAACCCGAAAGGGCGGCCTAGAGAAAGGTGAAAGTCGTTTTTTCTTGCTAAGTCAGCAAGCAAAATGATTGACTTATCAGAAAGTAAGGGTAGTGGTATGCTGGATTGAAAACTTGAAGAGACAATCTAGTCAGAGGCAAATACTTCCCATGAAAAGTTGAGTTGAATAGAAGCAGAAGGAGTTCCTCAGTTACGTAGAATTCCCAAGTTTGAGTACAAGCAAAAATTGAGATAAGTAGTCTTTTAGACTGAAAGCTTGGAAAGCAAAAGTTGAGATAAGTGGTCTTTTAGACTGAAAACTTGGAAGACATTAATTTTGACTTCTTCCGAAAAGACAAATCAAGGAGACCGAGAAGCAACTTTATAGGGCAGGATCCTGGAATCCGAATAGTGTCAGCAAGGCTTACTTTGACACCTTTTTAAACTAGGGGCATTAAAACCGAGCAATCCGAAGGGGTATAACCATGACGGATGTCCTGATGGAGGAAACTAGAGCCTTTTGGCATGGTTTTTGAGACTACTCTAAGAGTGGCTGACCTTACCATTTAAAAAATGATACATTTGATTTAAGAGTGAATCAAAATTTAGTCAAGTCCCTTGAATATTGTAAGTCTTCTTTGAAAGAGTCCTCAGGAGTCTGTTCCTTGTTTATCATTGTTTTCTTTTAGAATCCAAAGTGTTTGGCACTGAAAAGAATGGGTGTACACCTTCCGAAATGTAAAGAAAAAAAATCTAGAGTAGATCCTGGTTTAAGAATCAAGGAAAACAAGAAACATTTGGTCCAAACCTGCCTGAAACATCAAAGCCTCAAGCACTGAGCAAAATGAAGAACTCTTACGTTCAGCCTTTGTGAAGGTGGTCTTACCATTATACCAAAGAATTCTGCTTTCTTAAAACCTTGTCATGGAAGCACATCATACTAGGGGCATCTTTTATGACTTGCGTCATAAAAGATATTACACAATGATAACTGGGATATCTATTCTTAGCAAATAGAAACCAGAGAAGCTTGAACATACTCTTTGAGTTGAATTCCTTGATCAAGTTGTTTCTTTTGGAGTCAAAGTTTCATAAACTTCAACTCCCAGCGGGGTATATAATCTACTCCTGCATCCTTCAAACCTCATTAGAATGCTTTTCATCTGTTAAAGAGAGTCAGCACCTAAAAATCTCATCAATCTACTTGAGTTTTGCTTTCAGCAAAGATCATGCACTCCCATTTATTCTCGGCAGGAGATCGCTATGCTATCAATGAACTCGATATAAGATCGATAAATATTTTTGTGTTGATTTGAGACTCTTTGAGTAGTTAAGGCCCTTTGAGTGTTACAGACTCTTCGGGTAGTTGAGACTCTCTGAGTATAAATGTTTTGATTTGTTTTGAGACTCTTTGAGTAGTTGAGACCCTTTGAGTGTTACAGACTCTTCGGGTAGTTGAGACTCTTTGAGTATAAATGTTTTGTGTTGATTTGAGACTCTTTGAGTAGTTGAGACCCTTTGAGTGTTACAGACTCTTCGGGTAGTTGAGACTCTTTGAGTATAAATGTTTTGTGTTGATTTGAGACTCGTTGAGTAGTTGAGACCCTTTGAGTGTTACAGACTCTTCGGGTAGTTGAGACTCTTTGAGTATAAATGTTTTGTGTTGATTTGAGACTCTTTGAGTAGTTGAGACCCTTTGAGTGTTACAGACTCTTCGGGTAGTTGAGACTCTTTGAGTATAAATGTTTTGTGTTGATTTGAGACTCTTTGAGTAGTTGAGACCCTTCGAGTGTTACAGACTCTTCGGGTAGTTGAGACTCTTTGAGTATAAATGTTTTGTGTTGATTTGAGACTCTTTGAGTAGTTGAGACCCTTTGAGTGTTACAGACTCTTCGGGTAGTTGAGACTCCTTGAGTATAAATGTTTTGTGTTGGTTTGAGACTCTTTGAGTAGTTGGGACCCTTTGAGTGTTACAGACTCTTCGGGTAGTTGAGACTCTTTGAGTATAAATAGTTTTTGATGTATTTGAGACTCCTTGAGTAGTTGAGACCCTTTGAGTGTTACAGACTCTTCGGGTAGTTGAGACTCTTTGAGTATAAATAGTTTTTGATGTATTTGAGACTCTTTGAGTAGTTGAGACCCTTTGAGTGTTACAGACTCTTCGGGTAGTTGAGGCTCTTTGAGTATAAATAGATTTTGGTGTATTTGAAACTCTTTGAGTAGTTGAGACCCTTTGAGTGTTACAGACTCTTCGGGTAGTTGAGGCTCTTTGAGTATAAATGTTTCTCTATGTGGTTGAGACTCTTTCGAGTATAAAGATTTTTGCATGTGTTTGAGACTCTTTGAGTAGTTGAGACCCTTTGAATGTTACAGACTCTTCGGGTAGTTGAGGCTCTTTGAGTATAAATATTTTTTGTGTTGATTTGAGACTCTTTGAGTAGTTGAGACCCTTTGAGTGTTACAGACTCTTCGGGTAGTTGAGACTCTTTGAGTATAAATGT
Source organism: Tasmannia lanceolata (assembly GCF_043159265.1). Lineage (NCBI taxonomy): Eukaryota > Viridiplantae > Streptophyta > Magnoliopsida > Canellales > Winteraceae > Tasmannia > Tasmannia lanceolata. Next base: position 1,554,193 of record NW_027518695.1, on the reverse strand, counting down.
TTCGCCATGATTTGAGACTCTTTGAGTAGTTGAGACCCTTCGAGTGTTACAGACTCTTCGGGTAGTTGAGACTTTTTGAGTATAAATGATCTTTGTTGATTTGAGACTCTTTGAGTAGTTGAGATCCTTTGAGTGTTAGTTGAGACTCTTTGAGTATAAATGTTTTTGTGATGTATTTGAGACTCTTTGAGTAGTTGAGATCCTTTGAGTGTTATAGACTCTTCGGGTAGTTGAGACTTTTTGAGTATAAATGATCTTTGTTGATTTAAGACTCTTTGAGTAGTTGAGATCCTTTGAGTATTACAGACTCTTCGGGTAGTTGAGACCTTTTTTTTAGTATAAATGTTTTGCGTTAATTTGAGACTCTTTGAGTAGTTAAGGCCCTTTGAGTGTTACAGACTCTTCGGGTAGTTGAGACTTTTTGAGTATAAATGTTTTGCGTTAATTTGAGACTCTTTGAGTAGTTAAGCCCCTTTGAGTGTTACAGACTCTTCGGGTAGTTGAGGCTCTTTGAGTATAAAGATTTCTATGAAGCTCTCTGAGTGTTTGATTTGAGACTCTATGAGTGTTACATACTCTTTGAGTAATTTGATTTGATATTCTTTGAAGGGTTGATTTACGTCTGCATCGATAGTGGTCTGCTTTCTTTGAGGTAATTTCATTGGGTTCGTTTTCTTAAAAGCTTTATTTTAACAAAGTATGTTTGTGTTTGCTTTAATAGAGTCTTTGCGTATTGATTTAAATAGTTGAGTTGTGAGTATTAGAGAGAGGCCATCTCATTGAGATGTCGTGATTGCCGAGTTAAGGGTCGGTGAGAGGTCATCTCCCTTTTGCTTCTAGTCTTTCAGTCTCGTAGTGCTATTTTGTTGTTTTACCCTGATGAACATCATTTTAAAAACAAAACAAAAAAAACTTGTTTTACTTTGTTTTCGGGCCGGCCAAAATGTGTCGTCTGTTCAGCTTTGCCATTCGTGTGTTACACACGCTTTGCCAAAGAGGGGCATCTGTAGACACCCCATTTTGACCGGACCCAAGTTCGCTATGCTTGGGCGAAATCCCGTTCAATCATTTCCGCCATGTTTCGCACTTTTCCGTTAAGTGTTGAGAGAGATTATTCCCAAGAATCCGAACAAGAGAGAATTTGGATCCGATTGATGGGCCCGTCTTGAGCATTTGTTTAGATTTGAATCAAACAGGGTGGCCCGCACATTGTTTTAGTGAAAAATGAGTTTTGAACCTACTTCGATCCAACACCTAAAGATGATCATCAAGAGAACGGTCAAGATCTCAGAGAAGTCGTTTTAACAACCAATTTTGTTTCGATCATCAGGTTGAGTTACTCGGATCAGCCCATTGAAATGATTTAGGAGGACACAACCTACTTAGGTAGGGGACCCATCAATTGGATGGTCTGGATCGTCATAGAGGAATGATTTAAGGGAGCACAACCAATTTACATTGCGACCCACCATTTGAACGGTCAAGATCATCAATTGTCGCCCATCAAATGGACGGTTCGGATCATCAAATGGGAGTGATTTAAAAATGGGGTAACATATTCACATTTTGATCTATTGGATGGTTTGGATCAGCCCATAGGATTGATTAGTGGAGCACAAATTAAATCACATCGCAGCCCACTATTTGAACGGTCAAGATCATCAATTGTCGCCCATCAAATGGACGGTTCGGATCATCAAATAGGAGTGATTTAAAAATGGGGTAACATATTCACATTTTGATCTATTGGATGGCTTGGATCAGCCCATAGGATTGATTAGCGGAGCACAAATTAAATCACATTGTCGCCCATCAAATGAACGGTTCCGATCATACTTTGGAGTGGGGCATATGATTTTATGCACAATTGGGAATTTGGTCACATATGGGACCCATTTGGGTTATCTTTTACCTACTCAAAAGAACTTTAAAAAACATGCATGGGGTCACACACATGTCAAAATTCAATGTCCACAATGGTGGCCACCTACCATGGAATATGTCCACAATGGTGGCCACCTACCATGGAATAAGTCCACAATGGTGGCCACCACCCTCCCATTCCTTTGCTATAAATGGTTCAATGAGGGTGAGTAAGAGGAAAGGAGAACTCATTTCTCTTCTATCATGTGTTCTAACAAAGTTGCTATGAGGGGTTGAAAAGAAAAAAAAAGAAAAGAAACAAGAAAAGAAGAAAAAGAAACAAAAAAGAAGCAAAAAGAGAAAGAAAGCGGAAGCGATCGCACGGAGGCGGAATTTTCGAGTTTTTCGGCTCTCGGATTCGGCGAGGATTTCGATCACAGGTAGGTACACCGTTCTCGGAATTTTTTTTAGAATTATTTGGTATATTTTCGGATTTTTGCATGATTTTTAACAAAGAAAACTAAACGATATACTAAACAGATTCCAAAAATAATGAAATTTCGTGGGAAAATAATATGATAATGATACATTCTACCATGAATTTGTGAGAATTTTTGGATTTTGTTTGGTATATTATTTTACGCATTCTTTGAAAATTATCAGATTTTGGGAGAATTGTTACTGACGTCAAATCACAGATAAAATTCTCCAAAGTTTTACAGTAGTCTTAAATTCTATACTTCTTGCTTCTGTAAAATTTTCAAGTGATTTGGATCTTGTTTCATATGAGCTGTAGTGTTAATTCATAATCTGGTTTGAAATTTGAAAAATCCGAAACTGATAGTAAATAGTTTTCTAAATTCATGGAAATCTCACAGCATGCTATTTTCACTTATCTCTTACTACTGTAGAAATTTCATGGAATTTAGATATCTATTTCTAGTAGTTTATGTGTTATTTTTGCAATCTGGTTAATTAATTTTTAAATCCATATTAAATATGAGTTTAATGTAAAAATCTGTAAAAATCTTCCAGTAAATTACATCTCATCATATCTTGTTGGTGGAGAAGTTTCAACTCATTTCGAGTTCGTTTGCAACAGCTTCACTTGTAAAATCACTCATATGGTTAAAAATTGGTAAAATCCATTAAAAAAATAAAAATTAAGTGAAAATCATCTTAAAATCTCTAAAGCACCTTCATCTTTGTGTGTGTTTGGGAGACCCGCCCGGTCTCATTCTCTCGTTAGTCCTCTTTGTGCGCCGTTTGGTTTTGGAAGAACGCCCTACTCGGCTTGGCTTCATACCCCTACCCTTATGGGTATTGGGTTGCACATTTGTTGCACCCTAGGGCTAGGTAGCTGTCCGGCCCGGCTGGGTGTTTTACCTCTGCCAAATGTGTAAATTCGTGTTTCCTTTTCTTTTAGAGAGTCTTTGACTCATCTATCCTTTAGTTGGTGTTATTGGAGTCTTTGACTCATGTTTCCATTTCTTTTAGAGAGTCTTTGACTCATTCGTTCTTTTGTTGTATTACTAGGAAGTCTTTGACTCATTGGTTCTTCTGTTGGCGTTATTTGGGAGTCTTTGACTCATTCCTCCTCTAAGTTGTAGTATTAGAGAGTCTCTGACTCATTTGTTCCCCTCTTTAGTGTTGTTAGTTCGGAGTTTCTCCTTTAGAGTTGTTGATTACTTCACTTTGATTAGAGACTAACTCAGTCTTATTAAAGCTTTGCTTGCTTCGGATCTTGGATCGTTTTCTCTCTTCTTGGGACGCTATCTTTCTTGTTGTGGTTCGTCTCTTTGAGGCGTTAGTTGCTTGTTTGGGGTTTCCCCTTTTGCTTTAGGGCTTTGCCCTAGTTTATGGTTATGCTTGTTTGTTCTCTGTAAGAGTGAATTCATCTAAAGGTCCTGAGCATTGGAAAAACTTTAAAATCCAAAAACATTGGAAATTTAAAACTCAAAAACATTTGAAAACTTTAAAAATATAAAAAACATTTGAAAATATAAAAAAAAAACTTAAAAAAATCTAAAGTGTTGAGTGTTTCTTTTAGAAGCGTATTAGGCGAGTTCGATTTTCGAACTACGTTGGCTTGATCCTCTTCCGAGGTACGTAGTGCAGCTTGGGATTTACATCCCAAGTCCAGCCAAACTTTTTTTGTAAATAAACGTTTTAAACCTTCTTCAAAAACCTTTAAAATATTGTTTTCAAAAGACCTTCCTCTAGAGTTAGGAGTTTCTCCTCGATAGAGAATTTTAGAGTTAGGGTTTTTCTTTTGATAGGTTGTTTGATTGATTGTTTGCTGTGTGCTTGTTTTAGAGTTAGAGGTCTGTCCTAGAGTTATAGGAGCGCCTCCGTCCGGTCAGTTGGCGATCCACATCGCCGAGTGATGACTAGAGTAGGATACGCTAGTCCACCCTTGGTTTTCCTTAGGAAATACAGCCTAGTCACACATAGGTTGTAAGAACCACCTGCATCAGCGTAGGGCTAATCTGCATTTAGTTAGGGCATATAGGGTGTCCTAAAATTCACAATTCACTGGAATTTAAATAATCGTACAATAAACTTTAATAATTGGTCCGGTCTTTTAGATCGAGTTTAGGATAGAGGGCTAGGTGTCTTAGGCATCATAACTTAGAATAGGCGCGAAGAACTACGTTGCCTTGATTCTCGTGGAGGCGGGGATACGTAGGCTTCTTTGGATGAATACCAGACCATCTGAGGACTCGGGCTAATCACTTTTAAAACTGTTGAAACAATCAAATCACTTAGGATTTTCCATGAAATTAGAATTTTAGGAGAACTTTCACTTAGATTGAATCCAAACCAATTAAGAAATCAAGATACACATTTAGGATTCACATTGAAATTAGATCATATGATGCATGTCACATAGATAGCACATTAACAGAGAGTTGAATGAGCCATTAAAAATGAATTTAAAAGAGTTAACTTTTGGAATTGAAGACCGATTATCGGGCAGGAATGGTGCATGTGGTGGATAAATCCCCATACCTTCCATTCTTGTAACCAGGTAGCGAGTCTAGATTTCTGGTTAATTATGGGTCCTAGATCCCACATCTAGGTGGCGACTCTGTCAGTCTCTTTTGTGTGGAATTCGGATTGCCTTAGTGATCCCAAGTTCACATAAAAGACGAATTAAAATTAATAATAAAAGGCACACGCCAATCGCGTGGGTACGAGAGACCAAGAGAAGAGAGCGTGGCGGCGCGCCCCACGCCCCTCTCGCGGGATCGGGTCCCACAGACTGGCGACTCTGCTGGGGACAACTTAACTTCATTACAATTCCAAAGGATAACTCATTTGAATCTATTTCAACCGGCTCATGAAAACTCTATCTCTTTTATGCTTGTTAGATTACTTTGTATGCTTTATTTTCTCATCACATTTACTCAAACTTAATCTAACAAAACCTGAAGGCATCATAGATTGCGCGAACTTATTGCACACACTTACATCACTTTCATCTAAACCCTGCATCTCACATGCACACACGTCCTATTTTAGGAACCCGGAGTGTTATCTAGCATGGTTGACTGGGATTTCATCACCTGGTGCCTCTGTGCTAGAGAAGCATTCCACCCTTAGCCTAGTACCTTTATGGTACGTAAACGGATCTCTTGTTCACGTACTGATACACCGGACACTGGTACAGTATATCGAACATAGATTCGCGCTAAGGGAACTCTTGGCCTTACCCCTAGATTAACCCACACATGCATGTAGTATACGAACACATGTGCATCACGTGTGTGAGCCTAGTTTAGGATATCTTACCCAATTGTGTGTGTGAGCCTAGTTTAGGATATCCTACCCATTTGTGTCTAGATTAGGCCGTAGTCCATCTTTCAATGGCTACGATCGGTCCTAGGTACACAAACAAAGTCATGAGTCGAGATCCTCTCTCCACTCCGCTAGATTAGGGTTAGGATTGATGCCTTCAGGTAACACTGATAAAATGTGCGAAGATTAAAAAAAACTTTTCCTTTGGGGTTAGGATGTAAATCCCATTCATTTCCAAAGATCTCATAGGATTAGTCATTCATGATCCATCCGTTGAAAGCAATCTTATGCTATCTCATCTCATCTTGATCTAATCATATTGATCTACAGTTGTTGATATCCATCATTCAGATTTTAGATCTGGCCCTGGACTCTACTTTTGTCATTCTTATGGCCATGGTCTATTATCTGAGCCATTGATTTTTCATTGATCAATGTTTACCTATCATATATCTTTTACCTTTGGATCATATCGAAATCATTGATGGAAAAGTTTGATCTTACCTGTATTCTTTGAGTGCATGATCGTTGCTGAGATCGAAACTTATTCTGATTAGGGATGTTTATCGTTCCTGACTCTTTCATTCCCAAAAGAAGAACGGTTATACCCAAAGAACATCTTAAGGAATAGATTGAGGATTCTTTCCAAATTAACATACCCGTTGATGTATTTCAAGATTACTCTTTTCTCTATTTGTTTAGAATTTTTATCCCATGACTATTGAGATAGTGTGATTGCTTCTAAGTCAAAAGTCTGTGTTCAACAAAAAGCCCATCTTCCAAAAGACTGACCATTTCTGAATTCATTCGATACATCAGTCTATTGCTTTACCCACATTGTCAGCATAAGCCTTTTGTTGCCCCATTTAACCTAGACCTTGTGGAGTTGCCTTTTCTGGGATTCCTACTCTGGGATTGAACTTTATAGTTATCATTATCATGGGGAAAGGTGTATCATCTATAAACTTTCAGTGTCAGTTCACTACCTTTGAAGAAGTGTCCTGTGTCTTTAGATTTATCTTTCATTGAGTGTACATCAACTTTCTTCTCTCTAAGTTGAAAAAGTTCAGTTATGTAGATGTTAAAAAAGAAGAAGAGAGAAGTGTCATATCTGCCAGTCTTTCTTATATAGAGTCAGTGTTCTGTTTTCTATCAGAACTGATAAAGAGCCCATTGAGGTGTGTCAAAAATCATCAATGTACTTACAGTCTTCAATTCAATAAAATGGTTGATTTCGTATCTTTGATACTCTATGATTCACTCTTAGATCTAATGTTTAAACAACTAAAGACCCCCTTTTCGGATGAGAATGCAGACGAAATTCACCTCGAGATCTGAAAGATGGTCGAACGAGAGGAAGAGCGTCGAGCATAGCCACTTAAAGAAGAAATCGAAGCCATTGATAGTGGTATCGAAATCCGAAATTCGGGAGAAATGGATTGGAAAAACTTTATCTCCTAAGGAGCGCAAAGAATTGATAAACCTGTTTAGAGGGGTTTGAGGTAGTCTTGCTTGATCCTATAAGGATAAACCAGGGGAATGCCCTGTCGTTGAGCAAAGCAAGACTTCATCTGCTTTAGACATCCAGTTGAAGAGTAAAATTTTAAAGAGATAAGCATCAGACATCCTGTGGAGCTGATGAAATACTGAGAGAAGATTTTCGGACAAGGAGTTGTGGAATCTTGAGCATAAATCCAAGATCTTTGAGATGAGAGTGGAGCACAGTGGTTGAAGTTTTGCCAGAAAACCGCCAGACTCCTCGATAAAAAAAAAATTCTAAGTCTTTGAACCTCAGCATTCAAGAGCTTGTACATCATATACATCAGGAGGCCATCATTGGACATTTGAGCCTTAATAGCCAAAATCCTAAAATCCTTTTGAGAACCCTTTGGGCCAACAATTTAAAGCCAATGTTTCTTTTCAAACACATTATAAATCCGGGGCATTTATGCACCCGAACTACGTCGGACCTGATCCCCATTTCTTCAGGGGTACGTAGGCAACTTGATTAATTCAGGTTCGGTCAAACCTTGGGATAAAATCCCTTTTCAAAATTTTGAAGCTAAATGCTAAACCATTCTTTGAAAAATCCTTAAGCGAACTATGCGGACCTGATCCTCCATTTTTGGGGTACGTAGGTAGTCTGGCTAGACCAGATTCGGTCCAAATCCTTAGAACCTTAGGTATTCAACCCTTTTGAACCCGAGCCCACCTAGAAAGTCCTTCTGGTGAAACAAGTAAAGGTTCGAGGCGAATGAAAAGAAAAACAGAAAGAAAAGAATGAGAGTCTGAAGATCCGCTAGGTTGAAAACCCGAAAGGGCGGCCTAGAGAAAGGTGAAAGTCGTTTTTTCTTGCTAAGTCAGCAAGCAAAATGATTGACTTATCAGAAAGTAAGGGTAGTGGTATGCTGGATTGAAAACTTGAAGAGACAATCTAGTCAGAGGCAAATACTTCCCATGAAAAGTTGAGTTGAATAGAAGCAGAAGGAGTTCCTCAGTTACGTAGAATTCCCAAGTTTGAGTACAAGCAAAAATTGAGATAAGTAGTCTTTTAGACTGAAAGCTTGGAAAGCAAAAGTTGAGATAAGTGGTCTTTTAGACTGAAAACTTGGAAGACATTAATTTTGACTTCTTCCGAAAAGACAAATCAAGGAGACCGAGAAGCAACTTTATAGGGCAGGATCCTGGAATCCGAATAGTGTCAGCAAGGCTTACTTTGACACCTTTTTAAACTAGGGGCATTAAAACCGAGCAATCCGAAGGGGTATAACCATGACGGATGTCCTGATGGAGGAAACTAGAGCCTTTTGGCATGGTTTTTGAGACTACTCTAAGAGTGGCTGACCTTACCATTTAAAAAATGATACATTTGATTTAAGAGTGAATCAAAATTTAGTCAAGTCCCTTGAATATTGTAAGTCTTCTTTGAAAGAGTCCTCAGGAGTCTGTTCCTTGTTTATCATTGTTTTCTTTTAGAATCCAAAGTGTTTGGCACTGAAAAGAATGGGTGTACACCTTCCGAAATGTAAAGAAAAAAAATCTAGAGTAGATCCTGGTTTAAGAATCAAGGAAAACAAGAAACATTTGGTCCAAACCTGCCTGAAACATCAAAGCCTCAAGCACTGAGCAAAATGAAGAACTCTTACGTTCAGCCTTTGTGAAGGTGGTCTTACCATTATACCAAAGAATTCTGCTTTCTTAAAACCTTGTCATGGAAGCACATCATACTAGGGGCATCTTTTATGACTTGCGTCATAAAAGATATTACACAATGATAACTGGGATATCTATTCTTAGCAAATAGAAACCAGAGAAGCTTGAACATACTCTTTGAGTTGAATTCCTTGATCAAGTTGTTTCTTTTGGAGTCAAAGTTTCATAAACTTCAACTCCCAGCGGGGTATATAATCTACTCCTGCATCCTTCAAACCTCATTAGAATGCTTTTCATCTGTTAAAGAGAGTCAGCACCTAAAAATCTCATCAATCTACTTGAGTTTTGCTTTCAGCAAAGATCATGCACTCCCATTTATTCTCGGCAGGAGATCGCTATGCTATCAATGAACTCGATATAAGATCGATAAATATTTTTGTGTTGATTTGAGACTCTTTGAGTAGTTAAGGCCCTTTGAGTGTTACAGACTCTTCGGGTAGTTGAGACTCTCTGAGTATAAATGTTTTGATTTGTTTTGAGACTCTTTGAGTAGTTGAGACCCTTTGAGTGTTACAGACTCTTCGGGTAGTTGAGACTCTTTGAGTATAAATGTTTTGTGTTGATTTGAGACTCTTTGAGTAGTTGAGACCCTTTGAGTGTTACAGACTCTTCGGGTAGTTGAGACTCTTTGAGTATAAATGTTTTGTGTTGATTTGAGACTCGTTGAGTAGTTGAGACCCTTTGAGTGTTACAGACTCTTCGGGTAGTTGAGACTCTTTGAGTATAAATGTTTTGTGTTGATTTGAGACTCTTTGAGTAGTTGAGACCCTTTGAGTGTTACAGACTCTTCGGGTAGTTGAGACTCTTTGAGTATAAATGTTTTGTGTTGATTTGAGACTCTTTGAGTAGTTGAGACCCTTCGAGTGTTACAGACTCTTCGGGTAGTTGAGACTCTTTGAGTATAAATGTTTTGTGTTGATTTGAGACTCTTTGAGTAGTTGAGACCCTTTGAGTGTTACAGACTCTTCGGGTAGTTGAGACTCCTTGAGTATAAATGTTTTGTGTTGGTTTGAGACTCTTTGAGTAGTTGGGACCCTTTGAGTGTTACAGACTCTTCGGGTAGTTGAGACTCTTTGAGTATAAATAGTTTTTGATGTATTTGAGACTCCTTGAGTAGTTGAGACCCTTTGAGTGTTACAGACTCTTCGGGTAGTTGAGACTCTTTGAGTATAAATAGTTTTTGATGTATTTGAGACTCTTTGAGTAGTTGAGACCCTTTGAGTGTTACAGACTCTTCGGGTAGTTGAGGCTCTTTGAGTATAAATAGATTTTGGTGTATTTGAAACTCTTTGAGTAGTTGAGACCCTTTGAGTGTTACAGACTCTTCGGGTAGTTGAGGCTCTTTGAGTATAAATGTTTCTCTATGTGGTTGAGACTCTTTCGAGTATAAAGATTTTTGCATGTGTTTGAGACTCTTTGAGTAGTTGAGACCCTTTGAATGTTACAGACTCTTCGGGTAGTTGAGGCTCTTTGAGTATAAATATTTTTTGTGTTGATTTGAGACTCTTTGAGTAGTTGAGACCCTTTGAGTGTTACAGACTCTTCGGGTAGTTGAGACTCTTTGAGTATAAATGTTTCGCCATGATTTGAGACTCTTTGAGTAGTTGAGACCCTTCGAGTGTTACAGACTCTTCGGGTAGTTGAGACTTTTTGAGTATAAATGATCTTTGTTGATTTGAGACTCTTTGAGTAGTTGAGATCCTTTGAGTGTTAGTTGAGACTCTTTGAGTATAAATGTTTTTGTGATGTATTTGAGACTCTTTGAGTAGTTGAGATCCTTTGAGTGTTATAGACTCTTCGGGTAGTTGAGACTTTTTGAGTATAAATGATCTTTGTTGATTTAAGACTCTTTGAGTAGTTGAGATCCTTTGAGTATTACAGACTCTTCGGGTAGTTGAGACCTTTTTTTTAGTATAAATGTTTTGCGTTAATTTGAGACTCTTTGAGTAGTTAAGGCCCTTTGAGTGTTACAGACTCTTCGGGTAGTTGAGACTTTTTGAGTATAAATGTTTTGCGTTAATTTGAGACTCTTTGAGTAGTTAAGCCCCTTTGAGTGTTACAGACTCTTCGGGTAGTTGAGGCTCTTTGAGTATAAAGATTTCTATGAAGCTCTCTGAGTGTTTGATTTGAGACTCTATGAGTGTTACATACTCTTTGAGTAATTTGATTTGATATTCTTTGAAGGGTTGATTTACGTCTGCATCGATAGTGGTCTGCTTTCTTTGAGGTAATTTCATTGGGTTCGTTTTCTTAAAAGCTTTATTTTAACAAAGTATGTTTGTGTTTGCTTTAATAGAGTCTTTGCGTATTGATTTAAATAGTTGAGTTGTGAGTATTAGAGAGAGGCCATCTCATTGAGATGTCGTGATTGCCGAGTTAAGGGTCGGTGAGAGGTCATCTCCCTTTTGCTTCTAGTCTTTCAGTCTCGTAGTGCTATTTTGTTGTTTTACCCTGATGAACATCATTTTAAAAACAAAACAAAAAAAACTTGTTTTACTTTGTTTTCGGGCCGGCCAAAATGTGTCGTCTGTTCAGCTTTGCCATTCGTGTGTTACACACGCTTTGCCAAAGAGGGGCATCTGTAGACACCCCATTTTGACCGGACCCAAGTTCGCTATGCTTGGGCGAAATCCCGTTCAATCATTTCCGCCATGTTTCGCACTTTTCCGTTAAGTGTTGAGAGAGATTATTCCCAAGAATCCGAACAAGAGAGAATTTGGATCCGATTGATGGGCCCGTCTTGAGCATTTGTTTAGATTTGAATCAAACAGGGTGGCCCGCACATTGTTTTAGTGAAAAATGAGTTTTGAACCTACTTCGATCCAACACCTAAAGATGATCATCAAGAGAACGGTCAAGATCTCAGAGAAGTCGTTTTAACAACCAATTTTGTTTCGATCATCAGGTTGAGTTACTCGGATCAGCCCATTGAAATGATTTAGGAGGACACAACCTACTTAGGTAGGGGACCCATCAATTGGATGGTCTGGATCGTCATAGAGGAATGATTTAAGGGAGCACAACCAATTTACATTGCGACCCACCATTTGAACGGTCAAGATCATCAATTGTCGCCCATCAAATGGACGGTTCGGATCATCAAATGGGAGTGATTTAAAAATGGGGTAACATATTCACATTTTGATCTATTGGATGGTTTGGATCAGCCCATAGGATTGATTAGTGGAGCACAAATTAAATCACATCGCAGCCCACTATTTGAACGGTCAAGATCATCAATTGTCGCCCATCAAATGGACGGTTCGGATCATCAAATAGGAGTGATTTAAAAATGGGGTAACATATTCACATTTTGATCTATTGGATGGCTTGGATCAGCCCATAGGATTGATTAGCGGAGCACAAATTAAATCACATTGTCGCCCATCAAATGAACGGTTCCGATCATACTTTGGAGTGGGGCATATGATTTTATGCACAATTGGGAATTTGGTCACATATGGGACCCATTTGGGTTATCTTTTACCTACTCAAAAGAACTTTAAAAAACATGCATGGGGTCACACACATGTCAAAATTCAATGTCCACAATGGTGGCCACCTACCATGGAATATGTCCACAATGGTGGCCACCTACCATGGAATAAGTCCACAATGGTGGCCACCACCCTCCCATTCCTTTGCTATAAATGGTTCAATGAGGGTGAGTAAGAGGAAAGGAGAACTCATTTCTCTTCTATCATGTGTTCTAACAAAGTTGCTATGAGGGGTTGAAAAGAAAAAAAAAGAAAAGAAACAAGAAAAGAAGAAAAAGAAACAAAAAAGAAGCAAAAAGAGAAAGAAAGCGGAAGCGATCGCACGGAGGCGGAATTTTCGAGTTTTTCGGCTCTCGGATTCGGCGAGGATTTCGATCACAGGTAGGTACACCGTTCTCGGAATTTTTTTTAGAATTATTTGGTATATTTTCGGATTTTTGCATGATTTTTAACAAAGAAAACTAAACGATATACTAAACAGATTCCAAAAATAATGAAATTTCGTGGGAAAATAATATGATAATGATACATTCTACCATGAATTTGTGAGAATTTTTGGATTTTGTTTGGTATATTATTTTACGCATTCTTTGAAAATTATCAGATTTTGGGAGAATTGTTACTGACGTCAAATCACAGATAAAATTCTCCAAAGTTTTACAGTAGTCTTAAATTCTATACTTCTTGCTTCTGTAAAATTTTCAAGTGATTTGGATCTTGTTTCATATGAGCTGTAGTGTTAATTCATAATCTGGTTTGAAATTTGAAAAATCCGAAACTGATAGTAAATAGTTTTCTAAATTCATGGAAATCTCACAGCATGCTATTTTCACTTATCTCTTACTACTGTAGAAATTTCATGGAATTTAGATATCTATTTCTAGTAGTTTATGTGTTATTTTTGCAATCTGGTTAATTAATTTTTAAATCCATATTAAATATGAGTTTAATGTAAAAATCTGTAAAAATCTTCCAGTAAATTACATCTCATCATATCTTGTTGGTGGAGAAGTTTCAACTCATTTCGAGTTCGTTTGCAACAGCTTCACTTGTAAAATCACTCATATGGTTAAAAATTGGTAAAATCCATTAAAAAAATAAAAATTAAGTGAAAATCATCTTAAAATCTCTAAAGCACCTTCATCTTTGTGTGTGTTTGGGAGACCCGCCCGGTCTCATTCTCTCGTTAGTCCTCTTTGTGCGCCGTTTGGTTTTGGAAGAACGCCCTACTCGGCTTGGCTTCATACCCCTACCCTTATGGGTATTGGGTTGCACATTTGTTGCACCCTAGGGCTAGGTAGCTGTCCGGCCCGGCTGGGTGTTTTACCTCTGCCAAATGTGTAAATTCGTGTTTCCTTTTCTTTTAGAGAGTCTTTGACTCATCTATCCTTTAGTTGGTGTTATTGGAGTCTTTGACTCATGTTTCCATTTCTTTTAGAGAGTCTTTGACTCATTCGTTCTTTTGTTGTATTACTAGGAAGTCTTTGACTCATTGGTTCTTCTGTTGGCGTTATTTGGGAGTCTTTGACTCATTCCTCCTCTAAGTTGTAGTATTAGAGAGTCTCTGACTCATTTGTTCCCCTCTTTAGTGTTGTTAGTTCGGAGTTTCTCCTTTAGAGTTGTTGATTACTTCACTTTGATTAGAGACTAACTCAGTCTTATTAAAGCTTTGCTTGCTTCGGATCTTGGATCGTTTTCTCTCTTCTTGGGACGCTATCTTTCTTGTTGTGGTTCGTCTCTTTGAGGCGTTAGTTGCTTGTTTGGGGTTTCCCCTTTTGCTTTAGGGCTTTGCCCTAGTTTATGGTTATGCTTGTTTGTTCTCTGTAAGAGTGAATTCATCTAAAGGTCCTGAGCATTGGAAAAACTTTAAAATCCAAAAACATTGGAAATTTAAAACTCAAAAACATTTGAAAACTTTAAAAATATAAAAAACATTTGAAAATATAAAAAAAAAACTTAAAAAAATCTAAAGTGTTGAGTGTTTCTTTTAGAAGCGTATTAGGCGAGTTCGATTTTCGAACTACGTTGGCTTGATCCTCTTCCGAGGTACGTAGTGCAGCTTGGGATTTACATCCCAAGTCCAGCCAAACTTTTTTTGTAAATAAACGTTTTAAACCTTCTTCAAAAACCTTTAAAATATTGTTTTCAAAAGACCTTCCTCTAGAGTTAGGAGTTTCTCCTCGATAGAGAATTTTAGAGTTAGGGTTTTTCTTTTGATAGGTTGTTTGATTGATTGTTTGTTGTGTGCTTGTTTTAGAGTTAGAGGTCTGTCCTAGAGTTATAGGAGCGCCTCCGTCCGGTCAGTTGGCGATCCACATCGCCGAGTGATGACTAGAGTAGGATACGCTAGTCCACCCTTGGTTTTCCTTAGGAAATACAGCCTAGTCACACATAGGTTGTAAGAACCACCTGCATCAGCGTAGGGCTAATCTGCATTTAGTTAGGGCATATAGGGTGTCCTAAAATTCACAATTCACTGGAATTTAAATAATCGTACAATAAACTTTAATAATTGGTCCGGTCTTTTAGATCGAGTTTAGGATAGAGGGCTAGGTGTCTTAGGCATCATAACTTAGAATAGGCGCGAAGAACTACGTTGCCTTGATTCTCGTGGAGGCGGGGATACGTAGGCTTCTTTGGATGAATACCAGACCATCTGAGGACTCGGGCTAATCACTTTTAAAACTGTTGAAACAATCAAATCACTTAGGATTTTCCATGAAATTAGAATTTTAGGAGAACTTTCACTTAGATTGAATCCAAACCAATTAAGAAATCAAGATACACATTTAGGATTCACATTGAAATTAGATCATAGGATGCATATCACATAGATAGCACATTAACAGAGAGTTGAATGAGCCATTAAAAATGAATTTAAAAGAGTTAACTTTTGGAATTGAAGACCGATTATCGGGCAGGAATGGTGCATGTGGTGGATAAATCCCCATACCTTCCATTCTTGTAACCAGGTAGCGAGTCTAGATTTCTGGTTAATTATGGGTCCTAGATCCCACATCTAGGTGGCGACTCTGTCAGTCTCTTTTGTGTGGAATTCGGATTGCCTTAGTGATCCCAAGTTCACATAAAAGACGAATTAAAATTAATAATAAAAGGCACACGCCAATCGCGTGGGTACGAGAGACCAAGAGATAGTGCGTGGCGGCTCTCGCGCCACCACCCCTCTCGCGGGATCGGGTCCCACAGATACTAACATTGAACTCCCACTATTCATAAGCATCTTTTAGATGAGGGTTTAGTGAGCCTGTCATTCAATAATACATAGTCTAGCCTTTTGTAGTCTTGAATTATGCAGATCTATTCCATCACTTGCTAAGGTTTCTTACCCACTAAAGTACTCAACATAATCGGTATCTAGAAAAGACACTAAGATACCAACAACTTCAATGTCACAGACACAGACTTGCAGTTCCAAACATGCTCACTTCTTATAACACCTATTCAGTCCACAAATGGAGTTTAATTAACTCAATCCACGATTTTAATCAATCCAACTGAAAAGAATGACTAAAATGTATAAAATCATGATGATACATAAGTGTGCTTCTAATTAGATACATATGTGCCATCGTGGGCCGTCCGTTGGGCCGTGCCATGATGCAGAATTGGTTTCTACTTTAGAAAACACAATACCATGATTATGAAGAGACACCGGTGTATCACCGTGGGTCGTCCGTTGGGCCGTGCCACGGCACACAATTGGTTCTCACATACAATACTCAGTCAATCTATCTTAAAGGAAAATTATGTTTGATCCAACTTTCAAGTTCCATGATCAGACATAATTCAATGTTTTAGGTTTTGAAAATACACACTATCAGTTTATTATAACCATAACCTTGGGTTTTAAGCATATCTGGCATGAACTAATATGCATTCAAGTTAAAAGTTTAGTCCCATATATGATTTCAATTAATCATTTTAACCCTTAACTTATATGCAAAACATAAAGCATATAAACAACATATAGGGATTCTTAAGTTATGAATTAGAAACCAAAGGTGTTCATTGACTGAGTTTTAATCATTAAACAACATCAAAACTTTACATAACTGGATCTCCATGGCATTTAGTTAATTCTTTAAGAGTTTGAAATCAAAATTAAACTAAAGGCCCACTTTAAAAACCCAAACGTTATAAAATTACACTGGAATTTTAAAATTCAAACTCTGAACACCAAAACAGACTTTGGAAACGGGTTCAGAATGGTCTAAAACAATAGGAATAGGCTAACCCAAGTCCAAAACCCCAAAATATTTGACTAAAAATCAAACTTACAAAACTAAAAGTCTTGATTTTACACTGTAACTATATCATACAGTACTTAAATACCAAAAATGACCTCAAAAATAAGTCCAGAACGGTCTGTAACCTTAGGAACCAATCTAATCCAAGCCCAAAACTCCAAAACTTTTGACTCAAAACCAAATTTATAAAGTCAAAAGTGTTAAAAATACACTATAAGTGTATTATACAGTGATCAAATGGCAAAATGGATAGCAAAAATGGCTTCAAAGGGTTGCAAAACGTTCGGAACCAGTTTTACTTGGGATAAAACCCTAAAATATTTTACTCAAAAACCAACTTGAAAAATCAAAAGTTTTTGAATTTACACGATACATATATGATACAGATGCCAAATACCAAAACTGATCCCAAAAAATGGATTCAGAAGGGTGCAAAACCTCAAGAACCGCTATAATCTGACAAAAAATCTCACAAAAATGGGCCGTTTGGGCCTATGGGCCGGTTTAGGTCATGTTGGGCCAAGCGGTCTGGTGGGCTTAAAGGGTCTACTGGGCCCTTTTTAATTGAAAAACCCGTCGCGGATCCTTGATGGGCCCGCACGGCCCGGTTCGGCCCGCCAAGCCCGACACTATTCATCGTCTTCTTCATTAAAATTGTGAAAATTCCAGCAAAATCCGAAAAAACACTCAAAGTTCGATTTATTATTGCGGCTTCGTTTGAAGTCCGATTGAGGCTCACAATACGCCGTTGGACTCGTCTCTCGACGTACTTCGTAACCACGCCGGAAAATCTCCGGTCGGACAAGCCAGTCGCCGGCGGCACACTGTTTTCTGGCGAGGTCCAAAACTTCCCTAAAAGTTAAAATTTTCATCTTTAAATCGCCGCCAAACGCAATCAAGTCATCGGATCGACGAACCGTTTGTTGCGTTGGATTCGTGGGAACACAAGCAACATTTCAGTGCCATTTAATCAACGATCCGACTCCAGAATTGATGGCGGCACTCAAAATACAAGTTTTCACAAATCCTATTTCAATCACTTTTAATGCGATTTTTTTGCCATTTTCTCGCCGGAACCGTGGCTCTGATACCACATGTAAGTGTTCATCATAAAAGGAACACGGGCAACGGATCTTTGGCGGTCCAACTTTGAGAAAATCACAATTAACCATATGGATTGAAATTGAAACAGTAAAGGGAACATACCGAAAGCCGAATATCGTTTTGCTATCACTGGAAGGATACCATTCTGGTATTTCTCACTCCACAACAGACGGTGATGGGGACCGACTTCCTCTCTCTTTTTTCCGTGGATTGCCAAGAGAAGGATGTAGAAATTGTTGTGTGCAAGTAGGGACCGGATGAGAGAATAAAGAGACATTTATGGGAAGAAACACAACTCATCACACTAGTTCCCTCCCCAAAAGTCTTACATTTACACCCCTTCTTTTATGGCTTTTCACTTAATGCCTTTTCACAAAACCAACTAACAAAATGATCTAGGCCGTTGATCTTGCACATGCCACATCCACCATTAGGATAATTTCCTAACAATTACCACAAATTGAAGCTCCCCCTCAAAGCTACACTTCTTTTGATGTAAAATAGCAGTAGAAAAAATACCCTTTTTTCACTTAAAATGGGCGTTAAAATTTATTTTAAACTCAGACCTTAAGTAAAAATTGAATAGAGTTGGTTCACTTATCTTTTGTCTGTGAAAAAGTAGGAAAATTTATAAATATTTTTTCCTTTCTAATTGTTTCCTTAAAAAAATCCTATAAACCAAACAGGTTGCGTCCCGTGTGCCCGACTAAAGTAAAGAGAAGTGCCCAGTTTGAACGGTGACAATGTGTTACGAAGCTGAATCGATTCATAGCGGATTTGATCTTCTTAGAGGGAAGATCAACCTCTTGACCTGCTTTGTGGGAAGCGCCGGTCCTCCTTTGTGCGCAAATACACACTTTCTCGGAATAAATTTCTGCTTGCCGTTTTCTTCTTTATTTATTACATTAAATACAGGTTACATAAATCGTTCATACCATAAACTAGGACAAGCCTATTCCAATATAGAATCCTAAGCAATTAAGACTCCACAGATGAATGAAATAAAAGACTACGACTAATAATTCTAATCTAACCAATAGAAAGATAATCGTAATCCATAGATAGATAATCCTACCAAACGGCTAAAATCTAAACCAGAGAAGCAGGATTCGTACCTGGAGTTGGGGATTCGCGAATCCCCGTATCGCGAATCCGAACCGTGATTCGATTCGAATCCCCGATTCTGGGGAACCCCGATTCCCAATTTTGGGAACCCCGATTCCCAATTTATGAAACCCCCGATTCCCACTTTATAGGAACCCCGATTCCCAGGCGATTCCCTGCGAATCCCCATCGAATCGCAACTCCTCAGCTACTCTCAGCGAATCCCCGACGAATCCCCGTCGACTCTCTGGCAAACCCACGATTCCCGCTTCCCACCATCCCAGGAGCTTTCGATTCCCGCTTTCGAATCCCGAATCGAATCCCGCTTTCGATTCCCACATCTCACACTTATAAATCTTGTAAAACGGAAATCTTTGTTCTCTCCTATTTGTTCCACATCTCTTTATTAAATGTGTGTGTGTGTGTGTGTGTGTGAGAGAGAGAGAGAGAGAGAGAGAGAGAGAGAGAGAGAGAGGGATTACCTAGAAATCTCTTCTATTTTGAAATATTTCATATGTAAATGCTAATCATGCCACATCACCAAACATTGAATTATTACTCATGTTTCTTGCCAGGTAATCTCTATAGAGGCGAAACCAGAAACTTACACTTCGGGTCCAGACTAATTTACACTCTGCCTGCATGGGTCATTTGCGAGGGGGGTGTGCCTTTAGAGCCACACAATTTTCTCTATAATTTTCTCCATAGCTAGAGACAAAAATAAGGGATTTTGCAAGTCATTGGGGGGCCGTGGCCACCCCCACGTTATATGTGCCTCCACCCCTGAGCTAGGGATTTGGATGTTACATTGGCAAACAAACACCATCAAGTAATCTAAAAACTACAATTTTTCGCTTAGGGATTACTTGAGGAATTCGATAAAAGCATGTACTACATGTGTTGTTCTTTCTATATTCATACTAAATATAAAGAAAATCCCCATCATATTTTTTAAAGGTTCAAAACGATTTTCTAAGGTAGCTAAACCCCTCACCTCCTCATAAAATCTTAAGATCAATTTTAGGGATGTGCTAGGCAATTTCGCGGCTCCGTTTTGCAGGAGAGAATAGCCACGTGTATGAATTATATGAATAAGACAAAATCTACTAGGAGAAGGCAATTCTCTCCTGCAAAAGTGAGCAGCAAAATGGCTTTCCGCGAAATTGCCTACTGAACCCCTCTATTTTAGTATCTCTCTTTTTTTGATAGGCATGCTGGGGTTCAGGCGGACCCACCAGATTATTTTAATACCTCTCATTTACTCTTCTCTTTCTCAAATATTAATTAATCTCTTTTTAATTTTTTCTCTAAAAAAATAACGGCCCATCGATGACCATTTACTTATATTTATTTCTCTAAAACATTAAACTCCCTAAAAAGTCTGGTTACTTTTTACATAGAATATTGATAAGTAAAAATTTTAAATGATTCATACCTCTCTATTACAAGCAACAAAACCTTAAAACCCTTCAACACCAACATACCCACAAAGCCCCCCCCCCCCCCCCCCCCCCCTCCACCCCCCGATCTCTTTCTCTACTGCTAATTTCTCATATTTCTGTGATTGATTCAAGACTTCGTTTGGCAAAATTCAAACTCGGCCATCATCGAAACCACTAAAAGGTACGCGGCATAATTATTTTTCAAAATTTTAAAGATTTTATGTTATTCCACTCACTATTTACTGGCATGTTTAGGCGCTGAGGTCATGTTTGGCAACTATGAAATAAATTCATGGAATATTTGTTCACCTACTGTAATAGAGGTCAAAGAGGCAGGAGAAAAAGAGAGATTTGAGGGGATGCCCTTCGTTCTAGTGAGGAGAACACTAGATGTGTAGGAAAACAAGGAATACAAAGATTCTATTTCAAGCTATGAATTACCTTGGATATTTTCAGAATTCAATATGAATTTTATTTTTTTAATATAATTTTCTATATGACTTAGTTATCATTCAGATTCTATCATCGTGTGTGTGTGTGTGTTGTGGGGGGGGGGGGGGGGGGGGGGGGGGTGCAGAGGTAATTGATTTGGTAGGCCAGTGCCAAATCATAGTAATCTCTTGGTGTGAGATTAAATAATGACTTGGTTAGAACCTAACGTCTGAAAATTTTGCCTCAATCAATTAAAAAATGACTAATTAAGTTACATGTTTCATTTTAGTTCTAGTGAATTCATTTCTTTATTTACTTGTGGGTAGAGTACGTTCCAAGCATTCTTTTCTACTAAAATATAAAATATGGAGGGGACCCATTTCCTACAAGGTGGGTTTATGCAGGGACCTTGTTTCTCCTTCAACCAACAGCTCGATTTTTTCCAGAAGACTGTGGAAGTGGACCTGCCAAAACAGTTTACAAGCCCCAAAGCCCTTTCTCATTACTTGTCTAAGGCTATTTTTATGGTATCTCTTGGAGGCAATGACTACCTCAGCAACTACCTTCAACCTAATTTCTACAATTCTAGCAAACTGTACACTCTTGAAGCTTTTACTGAGCTCCTGCATGAGAAATTATCTCAAGGTTTGCAGGTAAAATGTCTGATTAGTTGAGAGAGTTCTTATCATGTTGTATTTTTATAAAATTTCAATCTCCCAGTGTCTCCTTTTATAGTGGCTATTACTTTCTTTTGAAATACTAGATAGTTGTATGTGGAGAAATTATATGGTGGAAGGCCTTACAACAATAAGGCCTTTGTACGGTGAAGTACCCCCCTTGACATTTGATCCAACAGCAGCTCCTCAAAAAGTGAGCTGCTGTTGGATTAAATATCAAGGTGGTACCACTACCCCTGCCGTATTGTTGTAGGCCTTACACCATATAAAATCTCTTGTATGTGAATTTGTTAAACTATAAATGATTGAATGACACCAACTCTTAACATAATTTGCTCTTCGTTCTTGTGGCTACATTTGCAGAGGCTATATAAACTGGGAGCTAGGAAGGTGTTGGTGTCTGGGATCGGCCCAATCGGTTGCCTGCCTGCAGCGAGAAGTCGAAATAATGTCACAACAATTGTCGATGAGTTAAATGGGCTCGTTTCTATATACAACAGTAAACTTCCTAAATTACTAAAGAAAGTGAAATCCACCCTTGATGGTATGATTTTGGTTCGTGGAGATACTTTCGCGAGTATGCTTGAAATGTGCCAAAACCCCACTGAACATGGTAAGATCCATAATCAATTCTTAACTATGCTTATTTTGGTCCTTGAAGAAGGGTGATCACTTTGGTTCTGTTTGGATTGCATGATTTTTCTAGAAACGTTTGGAAATGATAAAAGTTTTCCAAATTCCTGCTTATAAATTGTTTGATTACACATGAGAAAAAGTAACTTGAACAACCATGGTGCAAGTTTTATTTAGAGGAGTCTTCAATTTATAATGATATGCCTATAAGTCAATACCATATCATTTTCCTCTAAATTGCTGAAGTGAAAATTTTTTCTGAGGAATGTTTTTCTTAGAATCCAAACAGGGACAGAAAGGTTTATAAACTACAAAGACTGCATAAGTAAGGTGTATAGTCAACAATTTGCTGTTTAATCCCAAAGGGGCTATTCGCCGTGGGGATATAAATCCTTGGATAAGTTGTTCTTGGGATTGGCTATCCTGCTTGAATAAGTTCATCTTGAAATTAATTATCTTGTTTGTTGTTTATTTTGTATTTGAGAATCAATTTTGAGTCCGAAATTGATTTGTTAGACTCAGAATTAAAGGCTATTTTGAGTCCATTCAATTTTGAACTCGAAATAAAACAGATTCTGAAAATCCAAAACGAACAGGACATGAGTGATCAACAGATAATTTGAATCAAACTTGCCTAACTGTGAACTAACTATATGTATTACCCACAGGTTTTTTGGATACAAATCTTCCATGTTGTGCCACAGAGGGCAACAAAGCAACTTCACAATGCCTTCAAGGTACAAAACCATGCCAAAATCGGAGTGAGTATCTTTTCTATGATCCCTTTCACCCAAGTGAAGCAGTAAATTCCATCTTGGCAAAGGCTTGCTTCTACTCAAATTTGTGCACTCCAGTGAATGTTAAACAGCTCGCGAAATATGCCTAAGCGTGTGAGGAAGGTGATATTAAAAGAATAAATTGTTTATTGCGGGATTTTATTACATTATATGTGGCTAATCACCGATCTAATTCTCACTTACTTTATGCTTATGTACATCATTTGACGGTGTCGAGAATGTGCGCAGATCACCTTAGGATGAGATAAGTCCACAAAAATATATAGGGAAATCCGGAAATGTTATCAGCACAACCATATTTTGATGTTTGCACAAACCCAGCTATCTTTTCTTCTTGAATTGGTGCCTCAGAGCTTTTTGGGAAATGTAATAACCATTTCACAGATCTTTAAATACTAAAAGACAAGATGGTCTGTGGAAATAGCAAAATATGGTTGTGCTGATATCATTTCCCAATGTATAATGCAGTGATGATAGGATCATGGGACCGACTAATTGATTAGCATCCCTTTTTACGTGATACTTTGAAGTCGACCCAACCTATTAAAATTGAACAAGGAAATTAGTTCGGTTAAAACATCCCAATGGTCCAACAACTTAAAATAAAATTTTATCAAAACATCTCTTAAAATCCTTTAAACTACAAGCCCTCTTTGCAAACAAAGTATTTTAGCCTAACCCCATCTGTCCAATTACTAGCCTTTTTTCGACTTTGGACATTAGGGAATATAAAGTACTAAATTTTAATAACGTCCGATCATGGATCTCTTAATTTTTGGCCCTTGATCTAATCACAAATCTTAAGTCGTTAACCGCTGATCTGGACGATCTGATCACTCCGATTACTTTTGGAACATCTAGCCCCGATCTTCAAAGATGTACTTGTACCAATCTCTTATAGGTATCTTCAAGGAGAACTTATATGGTGCCCGACCGTCAAAACATAAAACATAAAGGGCGGAGAGAGAACCATCTCTCCCTTGATTTTTAATCCAAGAGAAAGTCCCATTTTTTTACTTTTCCTTGGTTCAGAAATCAAGGCAGGTTTTGTCTCTATCCGACCTTTATGTTTTGATGGTCGGTCAACATATAATTTCTCATCTTCAAGAGACCCTACTTCAATTGTTATGTCTAGCTAGATAAGCCTCTTTTTTGGTAGGATGGAGAGATCAGAGAGCAAACAACAAGAGGCAAAAAGTCACGAAGATGAGAGAGATGAGGAAGAGGAAACTGCGCTCTTAGCTTCTCTTCCGCCGAGATCCGAGATACGGCATTCCCATTGGACTGAAGGGTGGGTCAGAGATTTCGCAGTGGGTCTCAGATCTATGTGAGGGTTTCTGAGGGTGGAATTAGGAAATAGCTGATGGAGGTAAGTAGGGGAAAGAATGGTTTTTTTTTTCAGACAGCTTTGATTATTTGGGACAGTGAGAAAAGTTAGGCTCCTGTTTGGATTCCACAAAAAAACATTTATGAGGAAAAAAATTCTCAGAAAAAACATAGCAGATGAGTTGAATGAATAAAGCAAAAGTCAACATATGTGGTTGTCGCTTGCAAAGGATGGAGTGAGAAGGTGCTTCTGCGAAAGAGGCTAGCAAATCCCTTATGATTAATTTAGGAGGAGTTTTGTCCAAAAAATAGCCCTTTAATCTGGACCATCAAAATGATCTTACGGTGGTTTGACGGGAGACAAAGCCATTTTCCCATGTGAAATGGTCTCGGAAGAAGAAAAAATCCAACTTTTGTTTTGTGTAGGCAATTATAGAGAAATCGGTCCATCTCGATCAAATGCTGGTCATATATGCATAGCACCACCTGAAATAATCATGGGATCGGTAAGAGTTAAGTTTGCTTGAGACGAGATTACTCAATGATTGACCCCACTAGTTTATTCTTGGTATATTTCCATTGAGCTTCCTTTGTTTCATTTTGTCTCAGCGTATGATCTATGGGAAGGTTGGCAGATTATCTGTAAGGTCTCTCCTCCAGACGGTATGTTAGCAAACCCAAAATCAAGCAATCATGGGTCTCTCCTCCAGACGGTATGTTAAAAATGAATTTTGATGGTTCGTCTTTTGGCAATCCTGGTGATGCAGGGTTGGAGGGTTATGTAGAGATTCCAAGGGGGATGTCATTTGGGCTTTCTCGGGCCCCATTGGAGTAGCGGATGCTAATGAAGCGGAAGTGAGAGCAGTCCATTATGGGATTAAGTTTCTGAATAATTCCTTGTTAGATAAGGTAATAGTGGAAGGGGACTCCTCTAATGTTATCTGATGGCTTCTGGGTGCGGCTTCTCCTCCGTGGCGTTTTCTATCTCTCTTCAAGGAAATTGATGATATAGTTCTTGATTCCTCTATATTGTTTAAGCGTGTGAGGAGATCTGCTAATTCAAATGCAGACTCCCTAGCAAGGATTGGTATTTCTAGGTCTAGCTTGGAGTGGTTTGATTATCTCCCACCTTGATATTGTACTTTAGTTTTTTTCTCTTTCTGTAATTTCTTAAAACCATCTTGGTTTGTCTTTTAATATATTCTCTTTTTTACCGTCTCAAAAAAAAATAAAAAAAAATAAATATATATATATATATATATATATATATATATATAGAGAGAGAGAGAGAGGAAAGTGTCTCTAGTCTCTCCCCTAGATAAGCTTATCTACTCCTCCCTATAAAAAAAACACAGTGGGCCCACGCTGTTTGGATGATCCAAAGCATTCATTTGATAGGTCCTAACATAGATAGGGTGTGCCCAAAAAATCAACACCAAAGGGTCATCCTAGAACTTCGTTTTGTGGCGCCTTGTGGTACCCAGAATGGACACATATAAACGTCCACGTTTATATGCGTCCATTTTGGACACGGTGTGCCCAACAAAATGAAGTTCTAGGATGACCCTTTGGTGCTGATTTTTTGGGCACACCCTATCTATGTTAGGTAGACCTGGCAAAAAGTGACCCGGGACCCGCGGGTCCACCCGGCCCGCACGTAAATTTATGGGTCCGGGTCACCTGTTGGTGACCCGTTAGAAATTGACCCGCGGGTGCCCGTAAAAAAGTGCAAAAGACGGTTTTTTTACTTTTTTCCGTAGTTTTCTCGGTAATTGTCATATTTTATATGTAATTTTTTTACTTTTGACCTTTTTACGGTAATTTTTCATTTCAAACTTAGAAATTCTGAGAATATTTCAAAAATCCGTAATGATTACTTCTCTTTATTCTTTTGTTGCTAGCAACCTTTGCCCCAGACCGTACTTCACCCAATCTTTGCAGCAAAGGAGGGGCTACAAGCCGAAAAATAGCCCAGGAGAAGGTGGCTAGCAAATCCCTAAATAAAAAAAAAACTCTTAAAAAATACGTCAAAAATCCGGGTGACCCGCGGGTCGACCCGGCCCGTACGGGCCGGGTGCGGGTCCAATGTCAATGACCCGTAGAATTTTCCGGGTCACTTTGACCCGGCCCGTTTGACCCGGACCCGTACGGGCCGGGTCAAATCCGGCCCGGCCTGCCCGTTTGCCAGGTCTAATGTTAGGACCTATCAAATGAATGCTTTGGATCTTCCAAACAGCGTGGGCCCACTGTGTTTTTTTAAAGGGAGGAGTAGATAAGCTTATCTAGGGGAGAGACTAGAGACACTTTCCTCATATATATATATATATATATATATATATATATATATATATATATATATATATATATATATATTTCCATTGAGCTTTTACAATGATGAAAAAAATATTCGTACTTGTTCAAAATAAATAGTGGGGTTTGTTGAATATATATATATAGAGGAATAAGATTGTACGCTCGACCGTACCTAAAGTTAGGTACGGTAGAGTGCCAAATCACATGGGTCCCACATTTTTGGTGGGCATCTAAATCATTCATTTGCAAGGCCCCATCATAGATAGGGTGCATACCAAAAATTAGCTCCATAGGATCATCCTAACCCATCCATTTGTGGAGGCCAAAATGGACAGACAGTGTTTGTCCACAAATCTGCCCATTTTGGCCTCCAGTTTTGGAGGGGTTAGGATGATTCAATGGTGCTGATTTTTTATATGCACCGTATCTATGATGGGGCCTTGCAAATGAATGGTTTAGATGCCCACCAAAAATGGGGGACCCATGTGATTTGGCACTCTACCGTACCTAACTTTAGGTGCGGTCGAACGTACAATCATTTTCCTCATATATATATATATATATATATATATATATATATATTATATATATATATCACACACACTAAGCAGCTAACTTTCCGTTGTTATTCATCTTTTTTCCGGGAAAAGTTTTTCTCCTTCAAAATCGTTGCCACAATTAATTTTGGTCTGCTATCTGTGCAAAACTGAATTTGCAACAATAAATTTCCTTTCCCACGTCCCCAAAATTGAATTTCATGCTATCATTACGCCCTTCAAATTAGGAGCTGATTACTCCATTATTTTTTAATTTGAATTGAAGTTGGCCGAAAATCTCTCACTTCGTGCATAGATAGTAGCTTTTTAACGGATGCAATTCTTCTTCTTTCATTTATTCTTTGCTTATTCTTAATACCAATATTTTCTCAAGATGAAACTGAGAAGTGTATCTCTTGATTTTGATTAAACCCTCTGTATTGTGTTGAATTATTATACCCTCTGGATTGTGTTGGATTAAACTTAATTTTCGAATCTTTTTTGGGCACATAATCAGCCGGATTTGAAGTGCCATGGGACTGCACGATGGGTACTTTGCTGTGTTAGATACAAGGTTGAAAAGAAGAATGGTGGATCAGCAGAGAAGGATATAAAAGATCTCGAGGTATTGACAATTTAAGCCTTATTGGAATCCAATGGTTATCTTGATTCTTTACATGGCAATATTGGTTTGATCAGTGCGTACATAGTCATTGACTCATTAGTGCCCTCTAATCATTGAAGGGGACTCAACAAATGCTATAGCATTGTTCTCTAATAAATGTAGAGGACCCTGGAAGCTTGAGGACATAATTGCTGAGACTAGGGATCTTGTGCATTTAATAAAACCACAAATAATGCACATGAGGAGATCTGCTAATATGTTGGCCCACCGTCTAGCGATGGAAGGACTGAAGAAGCTAAACATTGAGATGTTTCAATCTCCTCCACAAGAAGATGTTAGATAACGAATTTTGGTTATTCTTTCCATATGATGCCTCGTTACACTAGTGATGCATATATGTAATCTCTTTTATGTAATCCCTGATGGAGGACTGTCACATGCTTTCGTTCTACTTGGTTAGAGTTGTATTCTGTGCCGGGACAGCATGTCCCTTTGCTGTACTTACGTTTCCCATGAAATGATTCTTGTTACCTTTCCAAAAAAAGAAAAAGAAATCTAGGGTTTAGATCTCTCTCTCTCTCTCTCTCTCTAGATTTTGCAACCAGATTTTCATTTGCACTCATTTCTGCCTTAAGAAAACATTCAAATGCTGAAATAAAAATCAGTGGAGTGAAATTTTTTAAACAAAGACAGGAATACCCACAAAGCTTTGAATATGATATGGTGTGTACAAATGAAGAAGAGAAACATACAAGATTGATAAACTCCAACAGACCTTGCTTTGGGTTGATGACAGTTATGAGTTCCAAAACTATAATCCGAAACTGTAAATGTCACTCTTCATTGCGTTCTTGTTCCTTCACAAATATTCAAGATCCGTCTGCTAAGTAATATTCAAGATCCGTCTAACCAAATGTACCCTTTAAACCAGAGTTTCTGCCATCATATCTCTTTCTTGGACAGACCAAAATCAGCAACCTAAAGACATGAAATCCCTCAGATCTCAGACACAAGGAGGCTCCAGAACTGAATCGACTGCCACAAATGTTATAGAGCAAGCTGTTACGGATTCAGGCACCAAAGCTCCACATTTGTGTATGAATTATCACAGCACAAACACATCCTCAATACAAGATCTCTCAGTATCATGCCTTTGTCAAAATTGAGGTCGACTTTGAATGCTACGTAACACCCAGAAGTCTAACAAGCACTAAAACTATGTTCGGGGTATAACTAGCAAAAAGTTTGTGCTATCTATGTACCATTCAGAATACCTAGTTGTTATGATTTTTGTATAATGGAAGGTGCGTAAACATTAGGTGTCCAATATAATGTGGTGAAAAATCTCCGGTTTTAGGGTGATTAATACTCAAATGGATATGCCAACAAACGTTATGATTCAGGAGAAAGCATAAACTAAAGCTTTTGATGAAGCTGTAAAGATTGACACATATATCAAGTTCTTCCTTCCTGTTGGATGCAGAGAGCAAAATCAGGAAATCAATGTCTTAGTGTTGAGCTATGCTAATCTTTTTTTAATGATATTGAGCTATACTAATCTTTTCCTACTAAGTGTATGTTTGAAATGAACCTAAAATCACTAATCACTGTATTCGTGGTTTTTAGATCTTTTAACTTTAATGATACCTATGGAAAATTTTTCTAAAATAAATCCATATTAAATTATACTATCCATTAAGGCATCAATTAAATGAAATTAAGCACATGAGGCCGAGGATATGTGACAGAGATCAGCTGGGATATGTGACGCAAATGAGGCCGAGGCGAAATCTTTATTGGTTGGTCTTAAATAGTATGCAACCTTCGTTGATCATCGAAGGTGGCTCCTCCAATGCTATCGGCTGGGCCAGGAATACAAATGGCAGTCCATGGCGTATTCATGGAATACTTGATGAGATTAGGGACCTTGTGCGAGAGCTCCACCCTATGATTCTGCATCGACGGAGATCAGCGAACTCTGAAGCAGATCATCTGGCTAAAGAGGGGGTTAACTTACCTGACATTCGATTCATCACTCGGATTGAGTCGGGCACTCAAAGCCCTTGGGGATTTTTTTTGGCTGTTTTTTTCTGTATCTTTTCTTTTGGGGACATCTTGTCCCCGCCTCTGGCTGTATGCTGACTCTCAATTAATAAAAGCTAATTTTTAAAAAAATGAAATTAAGTACAAAGAATACCTTCCAGAACTTTTTTTTTTTTTGAATGATTACCTTCCAGAACTGCTAACACAACAAAATCTGTGTGCTGATTTGTTCATGAAGATCGAATAAAAAGCATAAGAAGACCATCTTAAAACAGGAATACCTACGACTGCAGATGTTTTTTTTTTGGGTAGGTAAGTTGTGATCAATTGAACCTCCCAAATCTGGGTTGCAGAACAAACAAAGCCTTGATCAATTGAGCTAGAGGCTCAACCCCTAGCACCATGGATGGCTAATTTTTTTCAGAACCCAAACTGATTATGTTTTGAGAGTACCCTTCAATCTGTAGCAAGAAGCACGAAGAACGAGTAGGGGATTGATCGATATTGGCAATAGCTGCAACATATGAGATTGAAATATGCTCATAATGGAGAAGAGGTGGATTGAAATGAACCAAAACAAATGGATGCCTATAATATATTTGTGATAGAATAAAATCAGGGAATTGATTTTGGCAGGCACTATTTGTTTCAATGACACTCCGAACCTTGCTTTGTAACTTTCTTAATTAGCTTTTAAAGCTGTTATCCCAAGATGCTCTCAACAACATATCAGAAATGTGGTTAATAAAGTGTGGAGTGCCATTACCTTTTCAAATTTTTTTGTGTGTGTTTACGTCAATCTACCTCTGTGGATTTAATGGAAGAGAACATTTTGCTTTGTTTTTTATAGATGTTCTTTCTGACGAATTGTATTATTTGTATATGTAGAGGTGCCTACAAGAATGATTTGCATCACTAAACAAGTTAGAATGTGTCACAATTTGTAGTTCAGTTCTTGTTAGCCTTATTTTTGTTTGAGTAAATTGGTCCAGCCACTAGGGTGCAAATGGGTCATGTTGAACTGTGATTGTTATGTTCATGCCATTGTGTTTATTCTTTCTAGATCCTATGCTTTGTGGGCATGATTTATGATTTGAACTTTGGAGGGCTACGAGTCCAATAGTCGAACAGAAGTGCCTACAAGAATGATTTGGATCACTTTGTTAGAAACTATCAGATCCATTACTGGCACATGTTCATTGCTGCCCTAAATTTTCGTTCAAAAAACAGCCCACAATGGTGAAAATGGGTCAAGTTGGATTGTGGTGGTTATTTTCTTTTCAGAAAATGGGTCTACCCATGATGGTGAAAATGGGTCGAGTTGGATTGTGATGGTTATGTCCATCCCATTTCCTTTACTATTTTATTCTAGATCCTATGCTTTGTGGGCATGATTTGAACTTTGGAGGGCTATGAGTCCAATAGTCGAACAGAAGTGCCTGCAAGAATGATTTGGATCACTGAACAAGTTGTTAGAAAATACCAGATCCAGTACCGTCTCATGTTCATTGATGCCCTTATTTTCTTTACCTTATTTTTCTATATCCTATGCTTTGTGGGTATGATTTGAACTTTGGAGAGCTATGAGTCCAATAGTCGAATAAGTTGTTAGAATATATCGGCACATGTTCATTGCTGCCCTTATTTTCTTTCCACAATGGTCAAATTCATGGATCGTCCCATGGATTTTTTTGATATTTCGATGTGTGGTGTATACACACTATGCACACAAAATGGGCCCCCACTGGTTTTAGTTGAGTTAATGGAGCGGGTCAACTTGGCCCAATAAAGCCAATTATTCGTTGAATTCTCTTTATTAGAGAAGAAAAAAATGCAAGCGACACAAAAAACATTGACCATGCTAAGGTTGGGCTTGGGAAATGGGTTTGGACCTGTTGTTTTAAACGGGATATAGTGGCCAATATATAGAAAAATAACAGTTTCATAGGTATGTGATATGTCGATATATCAGGAATATTCCTAGAATATTGCTGATATATCTGTTCTTACACCAATTTATGTAAAAGAGCAGTGTCTAGGATGTTCAGCCTACCAAAAGACCATGGGCTTGAGCCCAGGCAACATCTCATGGGCCGGGCTCAAGCAGACAAGGTTAGTGGTAAGTGGCAACCCATCTCTTCTTTCTTTTCTCTTCCTTGAGGGATTCCTCATGAAATTTACAGAGGCATGCTTCCAATCGGGTGCAACCTCATTGTAATACAATGAGGTGTACCTACCACCTCATAAAAAATGTACCATTGATCAATGGGTGCAAATTGCTTGAGAAATAGACCTTGCAGCTCTGATATTTAAATGATTTTTTCTCGTTGAATGTGGACCATTAGCATTTTGTTGCAGTCCCCGAATTCTTCCAGATTAATTTGCATTAGTTTTTCATTTGGTTTACCTAAATCATATATTTCCAACATTAAAATCTAAAACGTGTGAGTCCCATTTTATAATCGAGTGCCCGTTTCTTCTATAAATAGATTTGCTTGAAGACTCATTTCCATGTACTGTTGACAAAAAATATAGAGACGAAATGAGAAAGAGCTCGGTTTCCATCTTCTTCCCTATGTTTCTCTTTCATTTTTTGTCTGTGAAATCTGAACAACCACTTGTGCCAGCATTGTATGTTTTCGGGGACTCTTTATCAGACAGCGGCAACAACAATTTTCTTAATACAACCGCGAAAGTGAATTACTCACCTTATGGTATAGATTTTGTACCAGCAGGGCCTACCGGCAGATTCACCAATGGAAAGACCGCAGTGGATTTCGGCGGTAAAAATTTAAAATTTTCTCTTTTCTAAGGTGTTAATTAGGTAAAGAATAAATTGTATAGAAACCATATGAGGTTCTTGTTAGCTAGGGAAATGAATTATATGCTTATTATCAACCGTTCTCCGATGATTCACAACAAAAATATATGTTATCCAACTCTAACATCCATTTCGGTCTGTTTGGTTCGAAGCATTTCGGTAAAATATAAAGTTTTACAATGGATCACCAAACTAAACAATCAGTTTTTGCTATCAAATCACAAGTATTTACTCTCAGTTACCTTATCATTTCCCTTTAAACTATTAGGATGCTTGTTAATTGGCAAAGACAAATGAACACCTAATTTATGCTCTCTGATATACTATGGTGGGGCCAAGGTCCTAAAACCCATGGGTCCCACATATAGACTAACTAATCACTAATCAATTAGTTAGTCCATGATAAATCAATGAGTTACATACTACTGGTGGGACAAAACAAAGGAAAGTATGAAAATTTTGAATAGGTTTTCCTTTTCACCAGTTTTCACCACGTTCCTGCTAACCAATCTGGCCCTTAATATGTCTTTTTTTTTTGGGCTCTCTCTTTAATGATTGAATTTGATTGCAGCCGAATTCCTGGGGCTACCATTTCCCCCTCCATATTTGGGTCTGTCCGAGGTTGAGAAGCGCATTACCACAAAGGGTGTGAATTATGCATCAGGCTCAGCAGGCATTCTCACCGAAACTGGAGTCAGATTAGTAAGGATTCATAAATCAATCCCCTCACAATTTACATGTTTTCATTGTCTAATCTTCCAAGGAAAAAGTTGATGTGAAACCCTCCCTTGTTTTGATAATGGCACTCCATACTTTATTATGAGTTTTTATATGGTGTGTTATTTTTCAAAAATTACTATAACCCTCCAATCTATAGAAGTTTCCAAAATATGCAGTTCCTTTATAGATAGTAGGGCTAGTATCATTCTATGCAAGAAAAGACAAACAGAAAGTGCTGAAATTAATATTGGGAAATGGGGTGTAAATAGGGAAATGATATCTGCGCCAAGTGTTTTGATAAATATCCACTCCACTTGTTTGTTGTCTAGCATTTAAAAGGTTTTAAGCGCTTTTTGAGAACTGTCTTATCCTCTGACATCCCTTTAAATACCAAACACACTTGGCGCATATATCATCTCCCTATAAATAAAGGGAACCTATTTCTTTCCATCCTAACTTGTGGATCTTTGCAGGGTGAGCTGTTGTACCTGGAAAAACAGCTTCATTACTTTCAGAAGACAGTGAAAATTGATCTGAGAGGAAATTTTCCGACCTCGGAAGCCCTTTCCGCGTATTTAGCTAAGGCCATTTTCATGGTTAATTTTGGAACCAATGACTACATCAACAATTATCTGCAGCCTGATTTCTACATCTCTAGCAAAATATTCACTCCTGAAGCATTTGCCTATCTTTTGATAACGAAACTCTCTCATTCCCTCATGGTAAAAATAGCTCAACTATATAGTGTCCGCGCATACATGAGACATCAAAACCCAGGCTTTTATATGGTGTCCGCGCATTATGTGAAGCTATGCGTATACACCATATCATTTTGCTCATTATGTGAAGCTATGCGTATACACAAAGTCACGGTGCAACTTTGTTACACCCATTATGTGAAGCTATGCGTATACACCATATCATTTTGCTCAAAACGCAAACCAATTTTTTTACTACCATATTTTACTTAAAATGGGTATACAATTTGTTTTACACCCATATTACTGTAAAAGAAACATAGCCTTATTAACAAAATTGTAATTATTTGGACAGACACTGTATAATTTGTGTTAAGTTCTTTATGAAACACTAAGAAGCATGACTTAACATCCTAGTCCATGAGGGCCTGAGCAGCTTGAAATGGCCAATGTCAGTTGTTTATACGTTTAAATCCCTAATTTGTATTATATATTCCAATTAATCACTAATAAGCATGACTTAGCCAAAAAAACATTTTAGCTAAGTCCTTTATTGTGATTAGATGCTTCTAATAAATGAGGGAGCAGACTATGATTTTGTTAAGGAAGACAGTATCCCTATTCACTTGTTTTGATGTTGGAAGTCTTTATTTTAAGGGAAATGATATTCCCCTAAACGGATAAAATCCCCATCCCCCCTTACGGTTGGTTTGAGAATGGTTCACTAGGATAAATTCTCCCCCTTTAACGTTTTTCTTTGCCTTTAAAACTTAACTAATAACGTCAAAGGGGGGATTTTATCCGTGAGAGGGGGGGGGAAATATCATTTCCCTATTTTCAACTTCTCTAATAATTGTTCCTGGATCATTGAGAAATGTACCAGCCCATGAGAGAATTGTATGATACAAATAGGGGCTCTCGTGCCAAAACAAGGGAATGAAGATATCAGTTCCTTTTTTTATCTTAGAACTAGAGTTCTGGACCCGATTGCCTAATGGATCCGGTTAAGGAGTATTTTTTAATGATAAAAGCATTCATGACATAGTTTTTGTTCTTCACCCCTTCTTTCTTTCCTTTTTATTTGTTTAATTTGCAGAGATTGTATGAACTGGGAGCTAGGAAGTTCGTGGTGTCTGAGATAGGCCCAATCGGGTGTTTCCCAAGTGTGGTGAATTCTGCAAAAACCAACGGATGTGTGCAACAAGTAAATCAGTTGGTTTCTCTATTCAATGATCGACTTCCTACAATGTTGCATGAGCTAAAATCCTTCCTCCCAGGGTCAATTTTCGTTCGTAGTGCAATTTTTGCACTTAGCTCTGATATTCAGCAAAACCCTTCCACCTATGGTGAGATTCAAAATCTATCAATAAAACCTATCTTCTACGTGAAAAAACCTATCAATAAAGCGCAGATCGGGTATCTGTAATCGAGTGCAAAAAAATCATGTGGGGCCACATTTTTTAGGTGATCCAAAGCATTCATTTAGAAGGCCCTTCCATAGATAAGGTGTGTACCAAAAATCAGATCCATGGGATCTTCCTAACTCATCCAAAAGTTTAGGGAAAAAATGGACACACACTATTTGCCAAAATCGAATGGGCCACATTTTTTGGTGATCCAAAACATTCATTTAGAAGGCACTTCCATAGATAGGGTGTGTACCAAAAATCAGATCCATGGGATCTTCCTAACTCATCCAAAAGTTTAGGAAAAAATGAACACACACTATTTGTCCACAAATATGCCCATTTTCCCCTCTGCTTTTGGATAGATTAGGATGATCCTATGGATCTGATTTTTTGAGTACACTCTATCTAGGTAAGGGCGTTTCAAATGAATGCTTTGGATCACCCCAAAAATATGGGACCACTCTGTTTTTTTTTCGCTCCAGCGCAGATAAGGTTTTGGATGGGTTGGGTTGAGCTTTTGCCAAAAAATGATTTGGATTCAACCCAAATTCGATTGGATTTCATAGTAAAGTTAAGCTCAATCTGAATTCCCTAAAATCAAATGGGATTGCACAGTTTCTTTGTTTTTCCTTTGTGATTAATATATCCAACAGTTGAGTGACCATATGCATTGCACCAGGATTTACTGATACAAGAGATGCATGTTGCATCTTGGGCGGCAATGGAACTACACTGTGCATTCCTAATCAACCACCATGTGAGAACAGGAACCAATACGTCTACTGGGATGCATTTCACCCAACTCAAGCTGTAGACATCATCGCGGCAATGCGTTGTTTCAACCAGTCAACATTGTGCTCGCCGATCAATATTCAACAGCTTGCACAAGCTTAAAAACAGTTATAGAACTTCTAAATAGGATCAATGGATCCAAAGCTATTGTTGTAACGTAATATGTGTGGGATTTCGGATTATATAAATAAATTACCGAAAATAATGTAATAGCACACAAGAAATCAAATTAACAATAATAGTAAGAATCAAAACTATAGAAATGACTTATCAGTAGAGTAGGCATGGATCCAAATCCACATGGTTCTCTTTCTAGGACCCATGTAAGCCCAGTGGTTCAACCCTTGGTAATCTTCTAGTCTTGTTTTGATGATTCCAAACACAAGTGATTTTGTGTTCTAATTGTGTTCGATGTTTTAAGTTGTAGATTCATTTAAAATTTAAAGTGAAGGAGCTATGGATCAATGCGCAATTGGATCTAAAATGAAGATCATTGAAGCATGCGAAGATCCATGAAGAAGGAAGAAGCTTGAAGATTTAATGTGTTGAAGATCTCAAGTCCAAGTCTTTTACCATTTTAGAATGTAAAGTCGAATCCCTACTTAGATTTCATTGGAGGCATCAAAGGGTGGTTAAAATGAACCTAATAAAGTTAAATTAATAAGAAAAAACAAGTGGACCGTAGCCCAAGTGCGAAAGAGGGCTTAAAAATGAAAAAGATCCGAATTGGTACTTTCTTAGTTGACCAACGGCCTTTATCCTATGGGTAATGGCTATAACAAATTTTCAAATGATTTTCAAATTAATTTTAACAGAAAGTACTATCTCTTGGCTTATCCATACAGCACAAGAACGTCAAAAGCCGAAGAAATGGGGGAGATATGAATTTTACAAGTTAACTGTGCAAACTGGAAAAACGAAGAAAACACACTGCTGACGGATGAACAAATGATGTCCATACATCTGCTCAGACTCTGGGTAGACATGTGGAGGCACAGTGGCTAGTTTTTTTTACTAGCCGTTAGAGGGCTGTAACTGCTAGTTTTGTCCATTTCTTCTATATTAAGGGGTTCTACCCCTCTCGACCTTTAAGACTCACTCATAAACACCTTTGGATCATATTATTGAATGATTTCACACCCTTGTGCCTCTCTTGGACATCTTTGAGGGATTGAATCTTAGGTTTTAACTTGTACCTCTTTGAGAGTGATTGGTGAGCTTAAGTGTTGTATCTGCCTTAAGAGAGCCATTTTTGTGGAAAAGTGTTGGAGACGCAGACCCATCTTCGTTCTGTAACGGTGGGATCTTCACTGAAGTTAAGAAGATTGGATTGTAGCGGTGTGATCCTCACTCAAGTTAAAAGGATAGGGTTTTAGTGAAGCCATCAACCGTTGTTGGTGGAGTGGATGTAGGTTCGTTGGTTTTGACCGAACCACTATGAAAATACCGGGTGCACTCTTCTCTTTCCCTCTCTTTATCTTTATTGTGCATCTTGCATATTTTTATCTTATTGCATTAAATTGTAAAATTTGTTCGTGGGTTTAGTTTTCAATTAATCTTTTTAAAAGAGCAAAATTTTTCTAAAACAAAAGTCACCCCCCTCGTAGGTTGTCATACTTGGGCATATAGGCTAATTATCGATTATTGGCCTGAGCAGGTGCTGGACCCAGATCGGAGGTTGGCCACGTGGTCCTAGGGCTTGTGCCGACAATAAACCAGTGCCTACGATAATGCCCTGAAACTCGCGGTGGTGCTACTTAATAAAGATAATGGTTGCTAATTTCCCATCACCAATTGGTTTTAGGATAGTTGGTAGCACCACGATCCTATAACCCCGATCTCAACCAGGCTAGGCACATGTAAAGAGTGGCAAAGATTTTTCTCCAAATTCCTATTATTTTCAGTCTAAGATCCCAAACCTTAGAGATCCTACCTCCTTTAATAAACTCAAGCTTTCCCATCTCATTTCCAAAGTGGAACTAAATTTCTCTCAGAGACATAATTTGGAGGGAAGATTCAAATTTTGTGATTGTACACCACAAAAGGCAAAAGGGGACACACTAGCAATTTTGAATTATAAAATGAGTTGATTTCACCTTCGTTGCAACTAAGTGTGTCACCTAATATTAACATATTCACTTTTCTGTGAATGCCTAAGATTAGAAAACCTATTTTTTAGTTAGACTAATCTCAACCGTTCACATCATGATGATAAGAGCAAGGTAAGATTTGTTTTTGCTCATTTGTACAGTGAGAATTTTGATATGTTGTAAGGAAGCTAGAGCTATAAGAGATGGTCTTTGCTACAGTGCGGCCCTAAGTATATATTATTTCCATACAAAGTCACCCATAATTACTCTTGGATTTTCCTAATAAAATGAACTATAATCACCCATAATTTTTGGAGGAATGATAAACTAAAGGGTGCCCTTGCAAAAAAACCAGCTACAAGGACACCCTCGTTGGACCTCATAAATGGGGAAAGTAGGGTTGCTTTTGTTGTATTTCTTCTATTTCTCCAATTTTTACTTTGGCATTTGGATTGACCATTTTCGTCTGGCGCCGTCCATTTCAAGATTATGACAGCCCATTGTGAGTGCCAAGCCGTGTGTCATAATCTTAAACGAACAGGGCCTTAGTTGTGAGATCGAAATGTGTCAATGGATCCTGGTGATGTGTCTAGATCGTATCCGTTTTAAGTTCAGATTCGTATGGTCCATTGGACGTTTGGTTCATTGACACCCCTAGTCGCACCATACAGAAGTAGTCTTCTTAATTTACAAGTTTGTTACAAAGCGTACGTATGCACGCAAATATATATTATTTCTTGGACGGTGATATGTTTTCCATCCTCTAAAGCCTACATGTCCATTGGACATGTTTTCCATCCTCTAAAGCCTACATTTCTTGCACGTATGGTCCATTGGACGTTTGGTTCATTGACACCCCTAGTCGCACCATACGGAAGTAGTCTTCTTAATTTACAAGTTTGTTACAAAGCGTACGTATGCACATGCCTTGAGAAATAGACCTTGCAGCTATAATATTTAAATGAATTTGTTATATAGTAACCATGAATATTTCTCGTTGAATGTGGACTATTTGCGTTTCTTTACAGCCCTCGATTTTATTTTTTTCTGATTAATTTGCATTAGTTTTTCATTTGGTTGACCAAAATCATGTAATTCGGAACTTTAAAATCTGAAACGGTTGAGACCCATTTGAGAAGCAAGAGCTCGTTTCCTCTATAAATAGATTTGCTTGGTGGTTCATTTTCATGTATTGCTTGAAAATAAGATACATTGAAAATGAGAAAGAGCTCCATTTCCATCTTTTTCTCACTGTTTCTCTTTCATTTTTTGTCTGTGAAATCCGATCAACCACTTGTGCCCGCGTTGTTTGTTTTTGGGGACTCTTTATCAGACAGCGGCAATAACAATTTTCTTAATACAACGGCGCAAGTGAATTATTCACCTTATGGTATAGATTTTGTACCAACAGGCCCTACCGGCAGATTCACCAATGGAAAAACAGCAGTGGATTTTAGTGGTAAAAAATTAAGAATTTTATCTTTTCTAAGTTGTTGATTAGCTAAATAAAAAATTGTATAGTTTCTTGAATAGAAACTATATGATGTTCATGTTAAGCAAATGAATGGACGGACCCACATTGCTTAGAGCCACAATGGACGGACCCACATGTCTACAAATCACTGATCTATTAGTTGAGCTAAAATGGATGATCCAAAGACGGAAAGAAAATTGAGTAGTATTTACATACTACTAGTGGGGCCCAAACAAAAGAAAATGGTGAAAATTTGGAAAAGGCTTTTTGTCCCACCAGTTTTCACAACTTTCCTGCTAAGCAAACATGGCATTAGGCCTTAATATGTCTTATTTTTTTGGTTATTCTGCAGAATTAATATTTTTACGAGTATAAAAAAAGCCCTTGATTTTTTGTTCTCTCAATGATTTTGATTGCAGCTCAATTCCTTGGGCTACCCTTCCCCCCTCCATACTTGGGTCTCTCCGAGGTTGAGAAGTCCGACACTCTTAAGGGTGTGAATTACGCATCAGGCTCAGGAGGCATTCTCACCGAAACTGGAAACAGATTAGTAAGGATTCATAAACCACTTCCCATAATTTACATGTTTTCAACGTCCGATCTTCCAATGAAGTAAATTAGCATAAGATCAGATTAGGCTGTGGCATCGGCCCTCCACACTCCATCCTTTTTAACACCCTATTCGGTTTTGTTGTTTCTTGGAAACTTTAATGGCCTTTAAAAATAACGAAATTGTAGCAAATCCCTTAGTACTTTTAAGCAAAGGAAACCCATTTCCTAACTTGTGGATTTTTGCAGGGGGAGCGCCTGTTCCTTGACAAACAACTTGATTACTTTCGTGAGACTGTGGAAATTTATCTAACGAGAAATTTTCCAACCCCGGAACCCCTTTTCGAGTATTTGGCTAAAGCCATATTCATGGTTAATATTGGCAGCAATGACTACATCAACAATTATCTGCAGCCTGATTTCTACATCTCTAGCAGAGTCTACAACCCTCAAGCATTTGCCGACCTCTTGATGATGAGACTCTCTGAATCCCTCAGGGTAAAAATAGCTCAACTAGTAGGAGATATCAAAACATATAGTAGTGTCTACGCATAAATGTGCATAATCACGGTCCGCATTTTATATTTGATCCAATAGCAGGTGACTTTATAGCAGACCATTATTATGTGCAACTATGCGCGCACACCATGTCATTTAGCACAAAAGCAAAACTAGTTTTACTTAGTCTCCGATGTAAAATTTCTTTTACACCCATGCTTTTACTTAAAATGGGCGTAAAACTTGTTTTATGCCCATTTTACCGCAAAAGGTACAAAACTACTTTGCTTTCTGGGATTGGCTATCTTTATTCTGTCCGTTATGGGATTAGCCAGCAATCATTCAGAAAAATAAAATTCTTGGTCATTTCATAATTTCAAAGGACTGATTGAGAAATTCTTTGTGAAATAGGGATTTTTAGACAAAAACTCCTATATTGTCATTAACACTCCTGTACTTTCTAATGATGAGGGAGGCGATTATAATTATTATATCCGAATTCACTTGGTTTGATCTTGGC
The DNA here is from genome assembly GCF_043159265.1 of Tasmannia lanceolata. NCBI lineage: Eukaryota > Viridiplantae > Streptophyta > Magnoliopsida > Canellales > Winteraceae > Tasmannia > Tasmannia lanceolata. The sequence continues at coordinate 1,512,948 of NW_027518695.1, read as the reverse complement.
AGTCTTTATTTTGAACTTCTCTAATTAATTGTGCTTAGATCATTGAGAAATGTACAAACCGTGGATTTTAGAATATTGGATTTTCTCAAAATTCTGGATGGGAGACGAGAGAAGGAGGAGAGACCGTCTGTCATTTTCTGATTTCTCGCGCTTTCATTCCGTCAGCAAGAGAGTAGGAGATCATCCCATAATTCCAGATTTTAGAAATCTCAGGATGGGAGAGAGATTTCTAAAACCTGGATTTCTTACTTAAATTCTAAGATTCTAAAGAGAAGCGAAATGGACGGTCTCCTTCTCTTGTCTCCCATCCAAGATTTTTAGAAAATCCAAGATTCTAAAATCCGCGTAACCAAACGGCCCCCTAAGAGAACAGATAGGGGCTCTTGTGTCAAAATAAGGGAATGAAGCTGTCAGCTCCTTTTTCCATATTAGAACTGGAATTCTGAGCCCTTGTAGTATTTTTTTTTTGTAATAGCATTCATTAAAAATAGCTTTTGTTCTTCGCCCCTCTTTTTTTTTTTTTTCCTTTTTTTCCTCCATTTACAGAGATTATATGGACTGGGAGCTAGGAAGATCGTGGTGTATGAGCTCGGCCCAATCGGGTGTATCCCGAGTGTGGTGAATTCAGCAAACTCTAACGGATGTGTTGAACAAGTAAATCAGTTGGTTTCTCTATTCAATGATGGACTTCCTACAATGTTGGAAGATTTAAAATCCACCCTCCCGGGATCCATTTTCGTTCATGGAGCAATTTTTGCGCTTAGCTCTGACATTCAACAAAATCCTTCCATCTATGGTGAGTTTCAAATTCTATCCATAAAATTCTTCTTCTATGTGAAATAAATAGCATTATCTTGAGTTGGTTTGGGTTGAGCTAGCTTTCGCCAAAAAATTATTTGGATTCGGGATTCAATTGGATTTCATGGTAAATGCTCAGTACGAATTTCTCAAAATCAAATGGAATTGCATAACTTCGTTGTCTTTTTTCCGTTGTGATCAATCTATCCAACAATTGAGTGACCATATGCATTGCACCAGGATTTACTGATACAAAAAATACATGTTGTGTCGTGGGTGGCAACGGAACTACACTATGCATTCCTAATCAACCACCATGTGAGAACAGGAACCAATATACCTATTGGGATTCATTTCACCCAACTCAAGCTGTATACACCATCGCGGCAACTCGTTGTTTCAACCAGTCGTTGTGCTCGCCGATCAATCTTCAACAGCTCGCTCAAGCTTAAGAACACTTGTAGAACTTGTAAATTGGATCTAGGGATCTAAAGCTGCTATTGTAATGTAATATGTATGGGATTTCGGATTATATAATAAAAATACCGAAAATAAAGCAATAACACACAAGAAATTAAATCGACCATAATAGTAAGAATCAAAGGCAAACAGCTAGCTTATCGGTTGAGTCGAGGTATGAAGCTAAATCCCATTATTTTCTTTGAACAAACCCTGTCCCAGCCCGGCTCAACGAGCGTAGTAAAGATTTTTCGTCAAATCCTCATTATTTTCTTTTTAAAAATCCCAACCCCTAAAGATCCAACATTAGCCTTCCTATGATCCTATCTCATTAATAGAAGACACAACTTGGAGGGAAGATTCAAATTTTGTAGTTGTATATGAATTTCAATTCCAAAATAAAACATGGATGTAACATTTTTTATTTATTTTCATGCCATACTGTCTTGAATAAGAGTAATAGGGAAATAAAATGAATTATTCTTTGTTTTTCCTAATAAAATGAATTTTAATTACCCATAATTTTTGTTATATTTTCATTTTCATTTAAAATATATTAGCTAGCCAAAATACAAGTGATCATGTCTTAGTCGATCGATGATCGAACTATTCATCTAATAGGACTTACTATAGATGGATCATGCCCGGCCCGAACTATTCTTCTAATAGGACTTACTATAGATGGATCATATCCCCGAACTATTCATCTAATAGGACTCACTATATATCTCTTTAGTCTGGCTATCCTGATTCCTTCTGTTATTTAATGTAGATAATTTTCCAATGACTGGATTCCCTTTGCCTTTGTTTCCTTTTTTTAACTGCTTTAATCTGACAATTTTAGCTTCACAAATTAGAGGGGGGCTTCGCATGTTGCATAAATATGTGTTATTTCTCCCGGGAGATATTTTGAGAATTAATGCATCAAAGCTGAACGTGATTGTTGTTCCTGCTAAGGGTCAGTTTGAATGTGCAACTCTCTTGTATTCAGTTACAATTTATATGTAAACTGCAACCTAGAACCCTTTCTAAGATTGCAGTTTGCGTGCAAAACTGGACTTGTAGTTCGTTGGGTTACAATGCAGCAGAGGTGCATTCAGGCTCTGATCATTTTGGATTTTAAGTTCAAAACTTATTATTGAACTCAAAATTGCATTTACCTTTGACTCCAATCATTAGTTTTGGTGTTAAACCGGTTATGCATATTGTGATTCTTTTTTTCGTTTTTTTTTTCTTATATGGTCTCATTTGGTATGTTAAGTAGGGTGTCTTGGTAAGTAAAAAATAAGAGGGGTTAAAAGAAGGAAAAAGGAGAGGTTCTATTAATTGAGAAACCATATGAGGAATGGGCGTATGAACACCTGCTCACCCTATTCAGAACAGGGAGAGATTAGGGCAAAAAGAAGGTTTTCTCTTGGGGCTCTTAGAAGGATTTTTGTGGGGAAGCAAAAGCAAGAATTTTCTCCTTATTCTTGGTAGTCATTTTCTTCTTTCATTCTTTTCTCCATTTTCTGTTCTTCCTTGCAACCCAAGCATTGTTTTGGAGGGTTCTCAATTACTTATCAAAGGGGATTTTCCTTATACTCGTTGTAGAGATTTGTGGGCTGTTTTGTGGTTGCATAAAAGGTTGGAGAGAAGGGTTTTCTCATAGATTTTATCAATGTGTTGAAGTACTATTTGGTTTTAAGTAGTTGATTTGTGTTGCTTTGTTTGTGAATGTAGCCTATTGTGCAGAACTACATATATTCTAGTCTTGTGCTTGCTTTTATTTATTTTCTCTTGCTTCTTTTGTGATTTTGGTTATTTGGCATATTTTGTCTCTATCTTACTTGTGTAAGATCTTGGATTTTTTATGAGTGTTCGCTGGTGGGATTGACTGTGTTATTGGCGGTGAGTTTTGGCCGCAACATTTAGACTCAAAATCACTCCAAAAGCTTAAGCTGTAAGAGTTGGTGTTATTTAATCATTTATACTTCAATAGCAAACCAATAGGCTATGGGCCGTTGGGTGAATGGATGACTACGTTCCAAATAGATGTGTCTATGGTGACCCTTTCCATTGACAAAGCCAGACAATATTGATTTTTGTTTAAGATCACTACTTTTAAAGGTGATGACCCAAAATTAATCCATAACTCTAATTTTGAGAATTTATATGCCAACGACCAAATTTAGGAATGAATTTAAAGAGGGTTATTTGATGGATTGAACAACATGCTTTAAGTGATTATAAATCTATCATTGATAAATAAAAAATGATGTATAAATTCCCAAATATTAAAGGTTAATTAGGAAAAGATTGGTGGGAAGGGATTGAGCCTCTACAACAATGGTTTAAGGCTTTGTTGCAACCTAGAGGTGGGAAGTTCGATTTGAGCTTACCTACTAAAAAAAAGATTGGTAGAAAATGAGCAATGGCTAGATTCATTCTCAAGGACAAGACTTTGTTTTCTACACTATTAGAATCATAAAGATTAAAACAGAAAACATATGGGCGTTGATACTAGAAGAGGACACCATCCTCAAGGTCATCTCCTTCCTAATGCACACTTTTCACCGAGGATCGGTTTGGATGCATGTAGAAGGAAAGGAATATAGATTCCCATTAGTCAATTTTCCTTTTTCTCTTGATTTGACTGGAAATTCAAACAGTACAAATGGGCTTGCATTTTGAAAATCCACAGCCTATGAGAACTATCATGTGAATAGTAAATGACGATGAAACAAATCTTGGAACGGAAATGTGTCATTTTACTTTGATTTCCCCACTCTTTGGTGCATCCAAAGGGACCCCTAGAAAACAAAACAAAAGTAAACACATGTGGCTAACATTTTGGGATTTGCTAGGGACCATCGCATGAGAGCAGCTGTTGCATTTTGCAGACTGGCTGTTGCATGAGAGCAGCTACCTCAGATGTGTTGGACCTAAGTGACTGATCGAATATGTAGTGTTGTGATCATAAGAGCAAGATAAGGGAGATTGGGAGATACATGGCCAAAGGGCCCATGTAGAGCTCCACCAACCAAAATCAAATGTAACACCAAAATAAAAGACTTATATATGCACATATCAAAACCAACTTACAATAGACTTAGGGGCCGTTCGGATACACCGGTTTCATAATCTGAGATTTCTTCAAAATTGTAGCTAAGAGACAAGAGAAGAAGCGGACCAACCATCGTTTTTTACTTCTCGCCCTTCTTTCAATCAGCAAGAGAGTATCAGATCCTCCCATATTTCCAAGTTTTAGAAATCTCAGGATGCAGGAGAGATTTTTAAAACCTGAATTTCTCACTTAAAATTCAAGAAACGCTATCAGGACAGCATACAACAGCTTGATCATGAACCCTCTTTTACACTATTTTCAAACCCAAAACTTGGATTCTAAAATCCGCAAATCCAAATGGCCCCTTAGTGTTCCTTCCCTTTTTTCCTTAAAATCTCTACACTTCTTCTCTCCCCTCAACCTTTACCCTTGAAGCTTCTCTCCAAGCTTACAATCTATACACAAATCACTTAGTACTTGCACACCCAAGACACTCCTAAAATAGCAAATAAATAGCAAATACATTAAACGCCTTGTTGTAGTCCCTGTGAGTCCTTTAGGAATCCTAACTAACGTCATAGGAAATTCCCATTGGCTCTTTGATATTCTTGGCAAGACATTGAAGACTATAGAAAACATAATAGTACTCTTACATTTTGCACACATAATAACTATCCTAGAATACCAAAATGACTTTCCACAAAACAAGACACATTGATTTTGATTTACAATTTCCAACAAGATGAATTAAATGAATAAGACAAAATCTAATGCTCTCTCATGCAACATTGTCCCTAGAAAATCCCTAACATTTTTCATATGAGAAAATGTCACTGTCTAAAATCACTTATTTACTAATCCTTCAAAAGGGATATCTTTAACCTTGCATTTGCTTCACATATCACACTTATTTACGCATCTTCTAAAACAAATATCTTTCCTGTCCCATTCATTTCACATCTCATTCTTATTTACTAATCTTTCAAAACGGACTTCTTTCCTCTACCCTTCATTTCATATCTCAGCTTTATTAAATGAATCTGAGAGAGATGTATTAATGGCTAATTAGGGGGATAAAATTACTAATCTTCCAAAACGGACATCTTTCTTCTGGCATTCATTTCACATCTCACACTTATAAATCTTCTAAAACGGAAATCTTTGTTCTCTCCTATTTGTTTCGCATCTCTTCATTAAATGTGTGTGTGTGTCTGTGTGTCTGAGAGAGAGAGAGAGAGAGAGAGAGAGAGAGAGAGAGAGAGAGAGAGAGAGAGAGAGAGAGAGAGAGAGAGAGAGAGAGAGAGAGAGAGAGAGAGCATTGTGTTAAAGAAAGAAAAACGACTATTACTTAGAAAATGAAAAAACTATTACAAAGCACAACAGAACTAGACAGGAAAAGAGATTAGCCCAGCGAGAAGTAGTTAGGCTCTATTTGGATGCTTAAGCATTCTTTAAACCAGGGAAAAGCCATGTGCTTTATTCTGTTTGGATGCAAGTTAAGCAGGAGAGAGAGAGAGATTACCTAGAAATCTCTTCTATTTTGAAATATTTCATATGTAAATGCTAATCATGCCACATCACCAAACATTGAATTATTACTCATGTTTCTTGCCAGGTAATCTCTATAGGGGCGGAACCAGGAACTTACACTTGGGGGGCCGGACTAATTTACACTTTGCCTGCATGGGTCCTTTGCGAGGGGAATGGTAAGGCATCAACCAAAGGGACAAGTAGATAACTTGCTCATTGGAAACATTCTCATTCGAGAAAGATCGAGCAAAAAAAATGCGACAACGGCAAAAACATCCAAGAAAAACCATAAACAGATTACAACACCAATAAATAGAGAGCCTAATTCACAAAATTACGCCATTGATAAATTCTTGCTTATAAAAAAATATCTTATATTTTGCTATGGGTGTTGTAGGCATAGATGAGGTGAACGATCCAGATAAACCTCTACAGGACGCACTTTAAGACCAAAAGAGAATTGATTACCGCAGAGACTACTTGTCAAACATCTCATCTGCCATAAAGTAAGTTAGAATACAATATCTTATAGAACTTTCCATTATGATATAAGTTACAATGATGCTGATGATGATGGTGTGATTGCAGAGAGGATGGGTGTAACGTGAACGGGTACTTTGCGTGGTCTCTGTTGGACAACTGGGAATGGCATTGGGGGTTCTCGGTGAGATTTGGTATCTATTTTGTCGACTACAAATCGACTGGTCTCCCTCGATATGCGAAGAATTCAGCTAGATGGTTTTATGAACTTCTGAGGCAAAAATGAGAGCAGTCGTGAGAGGTTTTATATCTTATATAATTGATGTTTGAGTTGAAAAAAGACATGAGGAAAGAAGGTTTGTAATTCTTTTCAATAATCTTCACAAGGACGTATTCATTCCTGACCCAAATGCTTCTTGATGGGGTGTAAAAACTCCAGCCACTCACAGGCTGCCACCTGTCCCAGAGCAGGTGAACTCCAGCCACTCACAGGCTGCCACCTGTCCCAGAGTAGGTGAACTCCAGCCACTCACAGGCTGCCACCTGTCCTGGAGTAGGTGAACTCCAGCCTCTTACAGGCCGCCATCTGTCCTGGACACTTGTCCAGGACACCTCACCAGGTTTTCCCTATAAAAAGGGATTCAAAGCTCAAACCAAGGGGTAATGCAAAAACCCTCTTCTCCACCCAAAACTCTTAGACTTCTCCCCTTCACTCCTGTCCATACTGACTTGAGTGTCGAAGGGCCTGTCCGGAGTAAAACCCGGGTCGGTCTTCTGACCTTGCTTGCCTCGTGCAGGACTCAGCCCTCATAGCTGGACTCATTCTCAACCACTCTACTATTCGTTCACTCCGGTCCTTCAGGACTCAGCTCCTCTGGTCATCCAGCTCAGCTCTTACGTCACTGCTGTACCTGTTACCGATTTTAGGTCTAACAGATTGGCGCCATCCGTGGGACCCCAGAACTAAAAGCTGTTCTTACGCATCTCACAAAAAATGGCAGGGCGCAAGAGCGCGCGGATACCTACTACACGGACTGATCAAGCCGTGCTACCTCGCAGAACTCGGAGCAAACGAGTCGCCTCGCTGGTGGTAGCAGCTTCTGCTACCGCCGAGCAGAGCCCTGCTCGCTCAGAACACCTAAATCCCCTGCCCACTCCGGAGCAAGTCCAAGCCCTTTTTCAGCAAATGACAGCTCTAGTGGGGCAGTACCAACAGCTGCTGCATGCGCCTCCCCAACCTCCTCCGGAAGCTCCACGACCTGCGCTGGAAAGGTCGAATATCCTCAGAGGAGAGTCATCACACCATGGTGAGGGCCGAACTCATCATTCCACCGACAAGTCCCTCACCCCACGACGAGGCATGCCCAAACAGAGCCTCATCACCGTGAAAGGTCGCGGTCCCCCTCCGCACAGAGGCGCCGAGCTCATCAAGATCGTGTGCCACCAGCGAAACCTCGACCTCGTCGTATGAGTCGGGAGAGCCAATCCGGCTCCGCGGCGAGCCAGTCTGTGGAAAGGATCAGGTCCTTGGACCATAGGACGGATCCACTGCTACAAAGAATGGAGGAGATGGATCATCGGATAGAGGAATTGGCGAAGGACCAGAGCCGGCCAGTCTCCAGGGCGTTCTCAAGCAGGACGCCATTCACTGATGATGTTCTGGGTGCCCCAGCACCCAGAGGGTTTAAAATGCCCGCCGTCCCTCAGTATGACGGCACTACAGACCCCGTGGACCATTTGGAAACGTTCAGAACAATTATGCTCCTCCACGGAGCTTCCGATGGCTTTCTTTGCAGAGCGTTTCCAACGACGCTGACTAGCGCGGCAAGAGACTGGTATTCCAGGATCAAACCGAACTCCATCAACAATTTTGATGATTTTGGAGAGGATCTTGTCCACCACTTCATGAGCAGCCGCAGGCCAAGGAAAACAACCGCTTCCCTGATGGCCTTGCAACAGGACGACAACGAGCCTCTGAAGGTGTTCGTCCGCCGATTCAACAGGGAGGCACTTCAAGTGCCAAATCTAGATCCCTCAGCAGCAATGAATGTGCTCCTCGCAGGCGCCAGGTCTAATGAATTCCGTCGAGCGGTGGCTCGACAAAATCCGCACTCACTAGCGGATCTTATGGCCGGGGCAGAAGAGTACATAACGGTGGAAGAAACACTGGCAGCTCTTAATTCAAATCGGAGGATAACCTCTGAAGAGAAGAATCTCCCTAAGCAGCGCAGGGAGGATAAACCACCCAGGAGGGAGAAGTCTCCGCCTCCTCAGAGAAGAGAAGAAAACTCCACGCCTCTCAACACCTCCAGAAAGCACATACTGGCGGCGATCAGCAAAGAAGAGTTCGTGAAGTGGCCTGCTAGAATGATCTCCAAGGAAAACAGGAGAGATCCTTCAAAGTACTGCCGGTTCCATAAGGACCACGGCCACGACACAGATGATTGTTGGCAACTCAAGCAGGAAATTGAGCAACTCATCAGCCGGGGCTATTTGAAAAAGTATATCCGAACTGACAGCCGCAACACAGAGCGCAGAGGAAAAAGCCCCCAGGGCCGCAGCCCTCGCAGATCACAGCAGCCCCCTGCTCGGGACAAAACCCCTCAGCTGGCCATTGCGCAGCCTGAGGCACCCCGGCCTCAGCCAAGGGGGGTCATTGGCACAATCATGGGTGGGCCTGCCGCTGGGGGCACATCCTCCGCTGCTCGCAAAGCATATGCGCGACGAGTTAACGTTGTGCACACAACCAGCAAAAAGACTAGAACGGAGAATGAGATCTCCTTCTCAGATGCAGATCTGGATAATCTTATCCTGCCCCACGACGATGCACTGGTTTTAACCATGCTCGTTGCCAACTGGGAGGTGAAGAAAATTCTCGTGGATAATGGGAGCTCAGCGGACATTCTATACTACCACGCCTTTGAGAAAATGATGATAGGCGACGACCGTTTGAAGCCGGCGAACTCAGACCTATTTGGCTTCTCCGGAGAGGTCGTGAAAGTAGTGGGGCAGATTGAGCTCCCCGTTCTTGTCGAAGACCCACCTCGTCAAGCATTCGCCATGGTCAACTTCCTGGTAGTAAGGGCCACTTCGGTCTATAATGCTATCGTAGGACGGCCTGGGCAGAACCTGATTCGTGCAGTGGCTTCGGCTTATCATCAAAAGATGAAGTTCATAACCCCCAACGGCGTGGGAGAAGTTCGAGGAGATCAACCCCAATCCAGGGAGTGCTACGCGATGGCCCTCAAAGGCAAAAATGCAGTGGAATCACTGCCAATCGAACTACTCGATGTAAGGGACGAACTCAGGGTGACTGAACCCGCCGAAGACCTCCGCAAAATATTATCGGTAGTCGTACCGCCCGGCATGAGAGGTGATTTTGTAAATTAAGTTTATGTTAATATGAATAAATAATTCTTTTGCAGATTCAGATTTCCTCTTATATTTGGAAACCCAGTTCATAAAACTTGGGTACTTGTATCTGGAAACCCAGTTCGCTAAAACTCGGGTACTCACTGGAAACCCAGTTCTTAAACTTGGGTACTCACTGGAAACTCAGTTCTTAAACTCGGGTACTCACTGGAAACCCAGTTCTTAAACTCGGGTACTCACTGGAAACCCAGTTCTTAAACTTGGGTACTCACTGGAAACCCAGTTCTTAAACTCGGGTACTCACTGGAAACCCAGTTCTTAAACTTGAGTACTCACTGGAAACCCAGTTCTTAAACTTGGGTGCTTGTATCTGGAAACCCAGTTCGCTAAAACTCGGGTACTCATTACTTGGAAACCCAGTTCGCTAAAACTGGGTACTCGCTACTTGGTTCGCCACGGCTCGTCTCCACAAAGATCGGAAGCGCACTTCTAGTCAGAAACGGGCCCTGGCAGAAAACCAAACCCTTGCAAAAACCCAAGTTCAATAAACTTGGTCATCTCCAGCCAGACTGGATATAACGCGTTTCAACAAAACGACAAAAACCAGTCCGGTCCGAACCGGACTGGGCGCAAGACGACAAAAATCAGTCCGGCCCAAGCCGGACTGGATATGACGCGTTCTACAAAATGACAAAAACCAGTCCGGCCCAAGCCAGACTGGATATGACGTGTCTCGCTACACGACAAAATCCGGACTAATAAGCTCCGGATGCAACAAAATCCGGACTGCTCCAAGCTCCGGACTGACAAAATCCGGACTGATAAGCTCCGGACTGCTACAAAATCCGGACTGCTCCAAGCTCCGAACTGACAAAATCCGGACTGATAAGCTCCGGACTGCTCCAAAATCCGGACTGATAAGCTCCGGACTGCTCCAAAATCCAGACTGATAAGCTCTGGACTGCTCCAAAAGCCGAACTGGATATAGCGCAAAGCGCTACAGGACAAAATCCAGTTCATTTCAATCCGAACTGGATATAGCGCAAAGCGCTACAGGACAAAATCCAGCTCATCTCAAGCCGAACTGGATATAGTTTGCGCTACAGGACAAAATCCAGTTCATCTCAAGCCGAACTGGATATGGCGCAAAGCGCTACAGGACAAAATCCAGTTCATCTCAATCCAAACTGGATATAGCGCAAAGCGCTACAGGACAAAATCCAGCTCATCTCAACTCCGGACTGGATTTCCGGACTCATTTCCAGCCGGACTGGCTCAACTCCGGACTGGATTTCCGGACTCATTTTCAGCCGGACTCCGGACTGGATCTCTGGACTCATCTCCAGCCGAACTGGATATGGCGCAAAGCGCTACAGGACAAAATCCAGCTCATCTCAAGCCGACCAGGACTCGGTGAGATTCGCTACAAGACAAATTTCAATTTCGTCTTTTAGCTGATTGCGCTATATTCAGTTCATCTCAATCCGAACTGGATATAGCGCAAAGCGCTACAGGACAAAATCCAGCTCGTCTCAAGCCGACCAGGACTCGGTGAGATTCGCTACAAGACAAATTTCAATTTCGTCTTTTAGCTGATTGCGCTATATTCAGTTCATCTCAATCCGAACTGGATATAGCGCAAAGCGCTACAGGACAAAATCCAGCTCATCTCAAGCCGAACTGGATATGGCGCAAAGCGCTACAGGACAAAATCCAGTTCATCTCAAGCCGAACTGGATATGGCGCAAAGCGCTACAGGACAAAATCCAGTTCATCTCAAGCCGAACTGGATATAGCGCAAAGCACTACAGGACAAAAATCAGTCCGGTTGAAGCCGTACTCCGGACTGGAGCTCCGTACTCCGGACTGGATCTCCGTACTCCGGACTGGAACTCCGTACTCCGGACTGGATCTCCGTACTCCGAACTGGATGACGCGTTCTACAAAATGACAAAAATCAGTCTGGTTGAAGCCGTACTCCGGACTGGATATGACGCGTTCTACAAAACGACAAAAATCAGTCCGGTTGAAGCCGTACTCCGAACTAGATCTCCCTACTCCGGACTGGAGCTCCGTACTCCGGACTGGATCTCCGTACTCCGGACTGGATCTCCGTACTCCGGACTGGATCTCCGTACTCCGGACTGGATGACGCGTTCTACAAAACGACAAAAATCAGTCTGGTTGAAGCCGTACTCCGGACTGGATCTCCGTACTCCGGACTGGAGCTCCGTACTCCGTACTCCGGACTGGACGCGTTCTACAAAACGACAAAAATCAGTCCGGTTGAAGCCATACTCCGGACTGGAGCTCCGTACTCCGTACTCCGGACTGGATATGACGCGTTCTACAAAATGACAAAAATCAGTCCGGTTGAAGCCGTACTCCGGACTGGAGCTCCGTACTCCGTACTCCGGATTGGATATGACGCGTTCTACAAAACGACAAAAATCAGTCCGGTTGAAGCCGTACTCCGGACTAGAGCTCCGTACTCCGGACTGGATATGACGCGTTCTACAAAACGACAAAAATCAGTCCGGTTGAAGCCGTACTCCGGACTGGAGCTCCGTACTCCGGACTGGATCTCCGTACTCCGGACTGGATATGACGCGTTCTACGAAACGACAAAAATCAGTCCGGTTGAAGCCGTACTCCGGACTAGAGCTCCGTACTCCGGACTGGAGCTCCGTACTCCGTACTCCGGACTGGATATGACGCGTTCTACAAAACGACAAAAATCAGTCCGGTTGAAGCCGTACTCCGGACTGGAGCTCCGTACTCCGGACTGGATCTCCGTACTCCGGACTGGAGCTCCGTACTCCGGACTGGATATGACGCGTTCTACAAAATGAGAAAAATCAGTCCGGTTGAAGCCGTACTCCGGACTGGATCTCCGTACTCCGGACTGGAGCTCCGTACTCCGGACTGGATATGACGCGTTCTACAAAATGAGAAAAATCAGTCCGGTTGAAGCCGTACTCCGGACTGGATCTCCGTACTCCGGACTGGACATGACGCGTTCTACAAAATGAGAAAAATCAGTCCGGTTGAAGCCGTACTCCGGACTGGATCTCCGTACTCCGGACTCAACTCCAGCCGGACTCCGGACTCCGGACTGGACCTCCGGACTCAACTCCAGCCGAACTCCGGACTGGACCTCCAGACTCAACTCCAGCCGGACTCCGGACTGGACTTCCAGACTCAACTCCAGCCGGACTCCGGAGTGGACCTCCAGACTGAACCCTCCGATTCACTTCCACACAACACCTGTCCATCCAGATAAGCGATCAACCACACTTTCCCAAGTCACTCAATGACTTGGAAAACTGGGGGGCAACTGATGGGGTGTAAAAACTCCAGCCACTCACAGGCTGCCACCTGTCCCAGAGCAGGTGAACTCCAGCCACTCACAGGCTGCCACCTGTCCCAGAGTAGGTGAACTCCAGCCACTCACAGGCTGCCACCTGTCCTGGAGTAGGTGAACTCCAGCCTCTTACAGGCCGCCATCTGTCCTGGACACCTGTCCAGGACACCTCACCAGGTTTTCCCTATAAAAAGGGATTCAAAGCTCAAACCAAGGGGTAATGCAAAAACCCTCTTCTCCACCCAAAACTCTTAGACTTCTCCCCTTCACTCCTGTCCATACTGACTTGAGTGTCGAAGGGCCTGTCCGGAGTAAAACCCGGGTCGGTCTTCTGACCTTGCTTGCCTCGTGCAGGACTCAGCCCTCATAGCTGGACTCATTCTCAACCACTCTACTATTCGTTCACTCCGGTCCTTCAGGACTCAGCTCCTCTGGTCATCCAGCTCAGCTCTTACGTCACTGCTGTACCTGTTACCGATTTTAGGTCTAACAGATTGGCGCCATCCGTGGGACCCCAGAACTAAAAGCTGTTCTTACGCATCTCACAAAAAATGGCAGGGCGCAAGAGCGCGCGGATACCTACTACACGGACTGATCAAGCCGTGCTACCTCGCAGAACTCGGAGCAAACGAGTCGCCTCGCTGGTGGTAGCAGCTTCTACTACCGCCGAGCAGAGCCCTGCTCGCTCAGAACACCTAAATCCCCTGCCCACTCCGGAGCAAGTCCAAGCCCTTTTTCAGCAAATGACAGCTCTAGTGGGGCAGTACCAACAGCTGCTGCATGCGCCTCCCCAACCTCCTCCGGAAGCTCCACGACCTGCGCTGGAAAGGTCGAATATCCTCAGAGGAGAGTCATCACACCATGGTGAGGGCCGAACTCATCATTCCACCAGACAAGTCCCTCACCCCACGACGAGGCATGCCCAAATAGAGCCTCATCACCGTGAAAGGTCGCGGTCCCCCTCCGCACAGAGGCGCCGAGCTCATCAAGATCGTGCGCCACCAGCGAAACCTCGACCTCGTCGTATGAGTCGGGAGAGCCAATCCGGCTCCGCGGCGAGCCAGTCTGTGGAAAGGATCAGGTCCTTGGACCATAGGACGGATCCACTGCTACAAAGAATGGAGGAGATGGATCATCGGATAGAGGAATTGGCGAAGGACCAGAGCCGGCCAGTCTCCAGGGCGTTCTCAAGCAGGACGCCATTCACTGATGATGTTCTGGGTGCCCCAGCACCCAGAGGGTTTAAAATGCCCGCCGTCCCTCAGTATGACGGCACTACAGACCCCGTGGACCATTTGGAAACGTTCAGAACAATTATGCTCCTCCACGGAGCTTCCGATGGCTTTCTTTGCAGAGCGTTTCCAACGACGCTGACTGGCGCGGCAAGAGACTAGTATTCCAGGATCAAACCGAACTCCATCAACAATTTTGATGATTTTGGAGAGGATCTTGTCCGCCACTTCATGAGCAGCCGCAGGCCAAGGAAAACAACCGCTTCCCTGATGGCCTTGCGACAGGACGACAACGAGCCTCTGAAGGTGTTCGTCTGCCGATTCAACAGGGAGGCACTTCAAGTGCCAAATCTAGATCCCTCAGCAGCAATGAATGCGCTCCTCGCAGGCGCCAGGTCTAATGAATTTCGTCGAGCGGTGGCTCGACAAAATCCGCACTCACTAGCGGATCTTATGGCCGGGGCAGAAGAGTACATAACGGTGGAAGAAACACTGGCAGCTCTTAATTCAAATCTGAGGATAACCTCTGAAGAGAAGAATCTCCCTAAGCAGCGCAGGGAGGATAAACCTCCCAGGAGGGAGAAGTCTCCGCCTCCTCAGAGAAGAGAAGAAAACTTCACGCCTCTCAACACCTCCAGAAAGCACATACTGGCGGCGATCAGCAAAGAAGAGTTCGTGAAGTGGCCTGCTAGAATGATCTCCAAGGGAAACAGGAGAGATTTTAGGTCTGCTAGAATGATCTCGTGCAGGACTCAGCCCTCATAGCTGGACTCATTCTCAACCACTCTACTATTCGTTCACTCCGGTCCTTCAGGACTCAGCTCCTCTGGTCATCCAGCTCAGCTCTTACGTCACTGCTGTACCTGTTACCGATTTTAGGTCTAACAGATTGCTGGACTCATTCTCAACCACTCTACTATTCGTTCACTCCGGTCCTTCAGGACTCAGCTCCTCTGGTCATCCAGCTCAGCTCTTACGTCACTGCTGTACCTGTTACCGATTTTAGGTCTAACACTTCTCAATCCATGAAATTTAGAAAATTGAATAAACGGTAGGGTTTCTTTTGGACAGGGTAACACCACAACTAGTTGTAAATGATAAAAATGTGTTTGAAGTGAATAAATATACTCGACTTAGTAGAATGAGAATAGTAATTGATTGGTTATAATGGGACTGTTCACAATGGGGATAGAAGTCCTTGGATAAGTTGTTCATGAAATTGTGTATCCTGCTTGAATAAGCCTATCTTAAGATTATCGTGTCGGATGTTCACCAATTTGGTTCTTGTAGCATTTTATCCAAGAACAGAGGTTGATGTGAACAGAGGATAGCAAGCCTAGCTATCCAAGGATCCTTTAGGTTTGCAGCCTTATTATATTTTGGGTGTAATTTAGCAATTTAAAAGGGTTGTTCGCCAAGGGCATAGTACAATGGAGTTTATTTCATCCTTAGATAGCTTGGCTTGCTATCTTCTGTTCACATCTAGTTATCTACTATGTTCTTAGATAAAATATTACCAGTATTCTTTCGCATATCATCCACAGATCGACACGCAAACAATACTTAACTCAACTCAACTAAGCCTTTGTCCCAAACTAGTTGGGGTCGGCTAAATGAATCCTTACGAAAATTTTCATGAAGAAGGTGAAAGGATCTACCCAGCTCAAATTGACTATGTCTAATCCTTACACTAGTTAGGTTCGTCTACATGGATCATTTTCTTCTATTCTCCCCTATCCAAGGTCATGTACTCTGTTATGTTCCTAGCCCTCAAGTCTTTTGTCATTGTTTCTACCCAAGTTGTTTTCGGTTTGCATCTACCTCTGTTTACTCCATCAACTTGGCACGAGTCACTTCTTCTCACTGGAGCATCCAAAAGCCTACGTTGGATATGCCCAAACCATCTTAAAAGGTGTTTTCTCATCTTCTCCTCAATTGGTGCTACCTCAACTTTTTTACGAATGTCTTCATTTTTAATTCGATCTAACCTTGTGTGGCCACACATCCATCTAAGCATTCGTATCTCCGCTACACTCATCTTATGCACATGCTGCTTCTTGGAGGCCCAACATTCTGAGCCGTAAATTCATGAACAACAAACAAGATAATTTTAAGATAAACTTACTCAAGTAGAATAGCTAGCGCAGCCTAAATACTAAGATCAAACAAAACCAAGAAAGAACAAGTAACAAGAAGAACTCGTACGAAATCTCACGTATGCCGTGAAGATAAAAATTTATTCAATCTCTAAAAACTCCCCAATTCCAATCCCCAATCTCTTTTATTACATTTCAAAAAGATTTCCAAAATCTAAAAAGAAGCTAAAATTATATTGGCATAACTACCTAAAACATTAAACTTTCCCTAGGCTAAAAACTAACTATAAATAAGTAGAGCAACTATAGGAAATAACATTTTCCCAAATCTTCAAGATTGCAGGATCTTGCAAGTTTCCAATAACTCCACTATGTAAACTTGCAAGTTTCTTCCAAAATTTCTATCTTCACGGCATATGTGAGATTTTGTACGAGTTCTTCTTGTTACTTGTTCTTTCTTGGTTTTGTTTGATCTTGGTATTTAGGCTACGCCAGATTGGTATCAAAGCTATCTCGCTCCTGCGGTTGGCGACGGATTGACCATGCCACCGAAGAGAAAAGGTGCTCGTACAGTTCCAATGGCGGAGATTGAGATACGAGACGAACTAGCCACGCTTCGAAGACAAGTCGAAAACTTGACGGCCAGGATTCTTCACTTGGAAACTTCTGGCCAAGATGAAGAAACCGAAGAGGAAGATGAAACCAGCCTGAACCCTTTCCATGACAAGGTACGAATGGAGGTTCCAGCGAACCCGCGTGGAAGAGACAACTGCAGTTGGGAATTCGGATTGAAAATAGAGATGCCCGAGTTCCATGGTGGATTGTCCGCAGAAGAGTTCTTGGATTGGTTATGCACGGTGGAACGAATATTCGAGTTCAAAGGGGGTCCAAACCACAAGCAAGTCCAACTTGTGGCTTTGAAGCTGAGGAGACGAGCCTCGGCATGGTGGACACAACTAGAACTGACACGATTCTTTCAAGGAAAGTCCAAAATCAGCACTTGGGAGAAGATGAAGAAGAAATTGAAAGAAGATTTTCTTCCTTTTAACTACCTTCAGTTTCCTTATCAACAACTACAGAATCGAGAAGGCAAACAATTGCTTATTGATTTAGACAAGAAAAGTCAAGATGAACCCATCTATGACGAGTACGATGATGAAGATGAAATAGTAGAACTACAACCCGTTTATGATGAGTAAGGGGATGATGATAAAATATTTGAACTACACGGTGACGTTGGGGAAGGCTTTGTCATTCAAAAGGAAATGATTTCACTTCAAGATAATTTTCTCGACTATCTTAGAGACAATAATGTTCATTCTACATGTACGGGGTTTGAAAAAATTTCCTCGTTGGTTATTGATGGTAGGAATTGTGAGAACATCCTATCGGAGTCTACCACGACCAAGTTACAGATTAACTTCACAGATCATCCAAATCCCCACAAGATTGTATGGTTGAAACGAGAAAGCGAAGAAGATTTGTCGGATGATAATGTATCGAATTCGAGGGCGAATTCTTCTCAACAGGGAGTGACTGATGCAATCTAAAAATTAGCAACAAATTTTGAGGATGGTTATTTCAGGAAGATTCACAAATGGAAGTTTCATAAGTAGAAAATATGAAAGTTTTCGTGAATAAGGAACTATTTTTGGAAGAAACTTGCAAGTTTACATGGTGGAGTTATTGGAAATGTGTGTTATTGGAGGAAAAATGCTATGTCCTATTCTCTTAATATTTTGTTTCCTAAAGCTGAGTCAGACAATCCACCATGGAACTCGGGCATCTCTATTTTCAATCCGAATTCCCAACTGCGGTTGTCTCTTCCATGCGGGTTCGCTGGAACCTCCATTCGCACCTTGTCATGGAAAGGGTTCAGGCGGGTTTCATATTCCTCTTCGGCTTCTTCATCTTGGCCAGAAGTTTCCAAGTGAAGAATCTTGGCCGTCAAGTCTTCGACTTGTCTTCGAAGCGTGGCTAGTTCGTCTCGTGTCTCAATCTCCGCCATCGGAACTGTACGAGCACCTCTTCACTTCGGTGGCATGATCAATCCGTCACCAACCGCATGAGCGAGATAGCTTTGATACCAATCTGGCGTAGCCTAAATACCAAGATCAAACAAAACCAAGAAAGAACAAGTAACAAGAAGAACTCGTACGAAATCTCACGTATGCCGTGAAGATAAATTTTATTCAATCTCAAAAAAACTCCCCAATTCCAATCCTCCATCTCTTTTATTACATTTCAAAAGGATTTCTAAAATCTAAAAAGAAGCTAAAATTATATTGGCATATCTACCTAAAACATTAAACTTTTCCTAGGCTAAAAACTAACTATAAATAAGTAAAGCAACTATAGCTTATCAAATCTAGAAAACAAACTAAATAAGAAAATGATAACTTAGCTTTAGGAAACGAAATATTAAGAGAATAGGAAATAGCATTTTCCCAAATCTTCAAGATTGCAAGATCTTGCAAGTTTCCAATAACACACATTTCCAATAACTCCACCATGTAAACTTGCAAGTTTCTTCCAAAAATAGGTCCTTATTCACGGAAACTTTCATATTTTCCACTTATGAAACTTCCATTTGTGAATCTTCCTAAATAACCATCCTCAAAATTTGCTGCTGATTGCATCAATAGCCAATCTCATGAACAACTTATCCAATGATTTCCATCCCCCTGATGAATAACCCAAAAGAAATGCATTTTTGGGTTTTTTCGGTTAGAATTTGCAATATAAATTTTGTGACAATCAAGCATTAGTTTATTAATCGACCAAAGGATTTTAGAGTCGCCATCTAGGAATGGGCCTAGGACCCTTAATTGACTCTCTTAAAAGGCTTAGATCTAATCGAAGCACTAGGTTCTGCTAGATTACGTGAATGGAAGGTGTTAGGCACCATTGACACTCAAGAAATCATGGTCTTATGAATCAGATCTACCAGTTTTGAAAGAATTTATTGAAAGTTCAGAGGACTTTATGTTACTTTTGATTTATTAGAAAATTTTCTTACAAAATTATTCTGTTTTGTAATTTTGTACAAAACAAGAAGCATCTTCGTATAAATTTTCGTACAAAGTTGAATTTGAAAAATTCGGCAAAAAGATTTTCGTATGGATTTGAACGTACGAAAATTCATGATCTAATTCGTACGAAATCCCGGATTCCAAGAATTTTGCATAATTCTCTCAAAATTTCGAGATCTGAGATCTAATGTGATTACTAGGGATTATTAGGAGCCTAATTACTATCAGATTATCTACTAGACCCCTTAGAAAATTCAAATTACATTGAATTCCATTTGGGATTCTTGAGAATTATGGATGAATTTTCCACAATTCTCAAGTTCCGCAATTGGATCTCATTGGAATTTGAAGATTTTCTATAATCTAGATAAAAACACGCTAATCGAATCTTGATCTAACTAATTTGGGAGAAAACCTTGAGAATTAGGGTTAGAAACCCTAATTCCCCCAATTTCCTCCTAATGTTAAGCTAAAAAAACTAAAAAATTGAAATAAGCTAAAAATGAGAACCTTTTTTGGAGTAAAATTTCGGCTGGAATGCGGCGAGCTCCAACGAGAATTCCGGGGTGCTTTAATGGCGCTCTAACTCTTAAATAATTCTCTCTAGCCAATTTGACGGAGAATTCAGATGAGGGAGATCAGAGGAGGCCTTTAGTGCCTTGAGCTTCCTTCAAAATTGTTACAGCGAACTTTCCATTTGGATTCCGACCGACTCCGGAATGATCCTTCTCTCTCTCTCTCTCACACACACAAAAGGGATAGAATTTTCCCTCTAGTTTTTGAGAATTTTGAAAGAAATTTTCTCCTCACAGAATTAGAGGCCTATTTATCGGAACAAATGAGAGGGAAAATTCCCGCTCATTTGAAAAAGTTGGTTACAGATTTGGATTTCGTACGATCTGATTTTCGTATGAAATTTTATTCATATGAAATTGGGAATTTCCATACGAATTGCGGTATCAAACAAACTGGTTTTCGTATGTATGTGGAATTTTGTACGAAATGGAATTTCATACATTTTAAACATACAAAATGTAATTTCATACATATATAACATACGAAATGTACACAAATTAACAATGAGCTCAGAAACTGGCAGCTTCCTGCTGTCTTGCTAGTTTTTGGGCTCGATCTCGGGGATCATAGGTATGCAAGCTCAGGGCTATATTTGCAATATGGTTTGGGTCAAGTTTGTACTAAATTTGGATGATATCTTTGGATCAAAGGTAATGAGCTTAGAGATTTTCCAACAATCTGTGCTGATAATAGACCATAATTCTGTCATTCAAAGAGTGCTATAAAGCCTTCTGATTCGCATGCTAGGGATGCAATACCACAAGGATACACATTGTCCCCCTAGACATGGATTCATCATTGGAATCATCATCGTGCCAAACTACCATCAATCCGATTTTGGAAAAATGGGGTGTCTACAATAATATACCGATTTCTAACTCGGGTTGACTCAGGCAATGACTCTGCCTTAGTTTGTCTACTTCGGCTCAATCCAGCAATATCACGTAGCCATTTACTTTTTCCATCTCGATGACTAGAATTCCCTACATATGATCGAATCGTGCAGCCAGGGTCCAGTTACAAATGGATGCCCATGCTTTCATGAAATGGATCAAGGATTTTCCATCGGCTGCCGCGTTGTGTGTCGTGATACCGATACAGATGCCGCCGGAGTTGGGAAATAGGGTGACTTGCAAGGCTAGTAGGGGCATTTTTTTAGTGTAACAAAATTTCACTACATCTCAGGGGTGATTCTCAGTGAGTTAGTGGAAATCATATTTTATAACTCTTTAAATACTAAAAGACGGGCTAGGTGAGTGCATGTATCAAAACATGTTTGTTCTGAAATCATTTTCCTCAAACTTTTTCTTCCATTTTTTTCTCGATATGAAGATTTTGTAATTTTGTTTGTGGTGATATTTTTTATGTTACGGTTTATTTAATTGTTTGGATAAGAACCACATGTCTTGATTGTGCATGCAACTTGCAATTTTTTTTTTTACAGGTAAGCTGAGGTTTGGCGGGGACCCCTACCAGTTAATTAAACTACAAAAGATATTACAATCAGCAAACAAGACAATATCCCTATCACAAGAATAGGGAATCAAACCAAGTGTACAAAGACAAGACCTATCCTTAGAAATTAACAATATACTAAGAAAAAGTGGAAATCCAAAGTATCTCAAGAACCACTAATAGTTAAGGGCGTCTATCATCCTTTGACTGAACTTCCTAGCTTTGTGGCTCTTCCGCAAATTCTGGTGGTTCTTTTTACTCTCAACATCCATCCAACCATCATTTTCATTAAGTTGCAAGGTAGTAGGTTCAGCAGAGGGAGGATCTGGATGTTCCTTAAGAAGATTTTCATCTTCAACACCTTCATCATCTAACTCAGATTGGGTACTGGCATTACTAATGACAGTTTCAGATTCAATTTCCTCTACCTCGCTTGGGTTTAGCAACATACTGAATTTATTTTTTTTGGGTATGTTTGCTTCTTGCAGAATTCTTTCTGATATATCATCTATGTTTACCTTGGCCTTACCCTGGTTTGTGCTTGGGTTTTCCTCTGCTCTTTTTTCATGATTTCCCTTTTCTACTGGGTCTGAGCTTGTAGGATCTGCATTTTTCTTTTTTGGAGTCGAAAATCAGCCGTTTTTGCAAAAGAATTCTTCTACTTGCTTTATTTACAAAAGGGACTTCTAGTTTGTCCATTTGCGAATAGAGTTATCACCTTTGAAGGGATTTTGCAAAACAGTCATACCATAAATTTGTGAACAAAATACACATACTAGATTTCTTTTTGACTGGTAAAATGACCAATATATATATATATATAGAGAGAGAGAGAGAGAGGGAAAAAACTGTTGGTGAGCTTAAGCGCACCATTTTTTTGGTGCGCTTAAGTTGTTATAACGCCTCCCATTGGTGCGCTTAAGCGAGACCCAGCGGGACCCAAACATTTAAACGAATGGGAGGCGTTATAACAACTTAAGCGCACCAAAAAATGGTGAGCTTAAGCGCACCAACAGTTTTCTCATATATATATATATATATATATATATATATATATATATATATATATATATATATATATATATATATAGAGAGAGAGAGAGAGAGAGGAAAGTGTCTCTAGTCTCTCCCCTAGATAAGTTTATCTACTCCTCCCTTTAAAAAAACACAGTGGGCCCACGCTGTTTGGATGATCCAAAGCATTCATTTGATAAGTCCTAACATTCATTTGATAAGTCCTAACATAGATAGGGTGTACCCAAAAAATCAGCACCAAAGGGTCATCCTAGAACTTCATTTTGTTGGGCACACCATGTCCAAAATGGACGCATATAAACGTGGACGTTTATATGTGTCCATTCTGGGTACCACAAGGCACCACAAAATGAAGTTCTAGGATGACCCTTTGGTGCTGATTTTTTGGGCACACCCTATCTATGTTAGGACCTATCAAATGAATGCTTTAGATCATCCAAACAGTGTGGGCCCATTGTGTTTTTTTAAAGAGAGGAGTAGATAAGCTTATCTAGGGGAGAGACTAGAGACACTTTCCTCATATATATATATATATATATATATATATATATATATATATATATATAGGGAAACGTTTTCTGCGCGATACCTCAGATAAGTTATCTGAGCAGAGCTCAAAAAATCATATGGGCCCACATTGTTTGAATGATCCAAAGCATCCATTTGATAGGCCCCTAATCCAGCTTTTCAATTTTTGACGAAAATACCCTGAGCTCAGATAAGCATTACATATCAGAGACAGATCCAAGGGGGGGCACATTCCCCCCCTAAGAAATCTAAAAAAAAAAAAACATTTACTTTATGGCAAAATAACTTTTATACCCTTCGCCCCCTTTTAAATTTCAAATTTTCTATTAAAGAGGCAAATGCCCTTTTTGTCTTTTTTTCAAAACCAGATTTACTAAATCCAAATCAGTTTCTATTTTTTAGTGAAAGTTGCAAAAAATTAGTGATTTTGTTTTATAGAAATCGATTTACAATCGTTATTGCCTTGCACGTAGGGTAGTAAATCGAAATCAATTTCTATTTTGTAGGGAAAATTTCTAAAAATCAGTGCCTTTGGTTTATAGAAATCGATTCACAGAGAAGTTGCAAAAAAGAGTCGTCTCGTTCTTGCCTTGCGTAGGGTTTCTTGTTCTTCAAGCCTTCTTCAATCTTCAGTCTTCTCAATCTTCATGAGGTTTTTTGTTCTTCAATCTCCACGAGTACGAACCGGCTATTTCAACAAGGTATGTTTCTTTCATCCTCTTTCACTCTCACTCTCAATCTCTCCCTCTTTCTCTCTCAATCTCTCCTCTCTTTCTCTCTTAATCTTTCCCTTTTTTTCTCTTAAGATGATTGTGTCTCCAAAAAAAGAAAAGCCCTTAATTCAGGTTCAAGAAAAACCCCTTAATCTGATTTTGGACATGTTTGGTTTGAGAGAACTTATTGGAAAAGTCTGGAAAAGAAATTTTATTCCAAAATTTCTTTCTTTTTTTATTGATTGATGACATAGGCTAGGGGTGTTATGTTGTGTTCATGTGCAAGACAAGTGTTTGTGGGTATTGCTCACAGTTGATAGTTTTTTTCCCTATGTGAAGGAAAAGTAGGGCATAGTTATTAAGAAACTCTCCATGTATTTTAAGGTATTACTAGAAGACTTATACTAAGTTTTATTCCGTGAATACTCGAAAGTAGAACTTTGGTGTAAGGAGTTTCAACTTGAGGTTTCGTTATAATTGTATGTGGAACTTTGAGCTTGTCCTCAACTCCATTTAAATGCTAATGTCACTATGTCAATTCATTTTAATTTCAGCCATTTCCTAATTGAAGCTTCCTTGATTTCCAATTGCTTTGACTTCACTGCTTGCAAGGGAAGCCAAAGTCTACAAGATACTTCTCTTATAACAACCTTTGTTTGCCCCCCGAGCCAAATTCCTGGCTCTGTCCCTGTTACAGATATGGGGTATTTCAGTGGCCTAGATCCTATTTACATTATGTACAGTGCTTGACGGGATGAGAGAGAGATGCCATCCAGATGAAAAACGAGAAAATGAAATATTATTATTTTTTCTTGTACGTAAGCTGGGATTGAACCTCCAAGCTCAGGGTTGGAGGACAGAGTCTTTAGCAATTGAGCAAGAGGTTCAACTCCCGACAAACATAAATCAACGAAGACATGAAATCCAAGTCAAGTAGGTTACAATAAAAAATAATTTAAGCCCTGAAGATATGAATCCAATAGAGACAGATGAGATCAAGATGTTGTGCTCAAATCTTGTCCATTAACTTTCGGATCCACTGGACCATTGGCACCCTTAACCTTGAGGCCCTCCTCGAATATAGAAGCAAACTCAAGCATTGCATGTTTGGGTATAGCAAGGCCAACCTCAAGCCCACCTCCCTCATCTCTACTCTCTAAAAGTGACACCGTACCCGTATTTTCTAGAGACATCATCTCAACCTTCTTGGGCCCACCCCATCCAAAATCCGTCTCATACACACCAAACCTCGGTGATAATCCTATGGACGTGATTGGCTCCTCCAACATAGACAAAAATCTCGGAAACCAAAGCTCAGCCCCTTCCAAAACCCCCTTCTCCATTTCACTTATTGCTTTCTTAATCTTTTTGGACCCCACCACCAATCCATTTTCTCCAATCAGATCACCCACTTTCGTCTCAGCCAAACATCCACGTATACAATTCCCGAAATACTCGTTTGGAAACGGTGGGTCCACCCGGGCCCTACAATCCGCAATAAAAGAAAAATGGATCCTTATGTTTTCATCCAGTTTAAAAGCTTTGACTAGGCAAACCCACACATATGCGCACGTTAGCACGAACGATGAGTAATATAACGTTTTCTGACTCGGTCCCACTCGGGCTAAGACCCTCTGCCTTAGCCACTCCACATTGGCTCGAGTGAGCACGAACGTGGCTCGAACCATGTCAATATCTTGTATCTTCATCAATTTCAACCCTTCCACTATCGCGTTTCCATTTATATTTTCCATCTCTATGAAGAATTTTTTTTTCATCTGTTCGAAACTTGCTGCCAGGGTCCGATCAATGATTGGGATTGACGTAATAAGAGAGAGATCTCCTCCGGCCCTGCAAATGGACGCCCAGGATTTTACAAAATGGATCAAGGATCTTCCATCAGCTGCCACGTGGTGTGTTGTGATCCCAATACAGATGCCCGAGTTGGGAAATAGGGTGACCTGCAAGGCTAGTAGGGGTGATTTTTTAGAGTTTGGCTTGGGAAGAGGAGGGACTAGAGGATGGAATTCATTTACATTCCGGGGATAGTTCGCGATGAGTTGGTAGAAATCGTTATCTGACTTGGCGACGGTAAATGGGACCGAGTCGCCATTGACGTAACTGATCTCGTGGTCGCCGGTTTCTGGTGACCGGGTGAGGTTCCCGGAAAGAGGGTAGAAGAGTTGGAGAGAGAGTGAGAGGGAGTGTTTTAGTTTGGGAAGGAGGGTTTGTAGGAAGTGGGTAGTGGTGGTGGGGTGGTGGTAAAAGAAGAGGAGTTCTATGGGGTTTGATTGTGAAATTACAACGTCAAAAAAGGTGAGAGGTATAGTGGTGTCAGAGACCGAGCCAGGTGGAGGAGAGGCTCGAGACTCTTCGATCACTTGCAGCGTATGGGGTGTAGCCATATATAGAGAGAGAGAGAGAAGAAGAAGAAGAAGAAGAAGATACCACTTTAGTTGCAGAGATAGAATCACAAGGCGCGTATGTTTATAAATTGAAGACCCACAGCATATGTTTATAAATTGAGGAAACGTCACATGTTTAAAATAGCTAGTAGAACTATCGATGCATATCTACCCGTTTTGCTATACCGTTACTACTTGAATGGTCCTCTTGTCTCATGTATATAAGAGAGTGTAAATGTTTTAGGAGTGGAAAATAAGAAGGGATTTGCTAGGGACCATTGCAGAATGTATTTCGCGGAATAGCTGTTGCATGAGAGTGCAGCCACATAGGCTCAGATTTTGTCTTATCCATTTAATTCATCTGATGTGGCTGCACTCTCATGCAACAGCCGTTCCACATAATGCCTTCTGCGATGGTCCCTAGGTAATACCAAGTAAGAATTATTAAATGGTCGCATGCAAATCCCAAATAAAAATTATTAAACGGTGGGTGACGACAAATTCGCACCCCCAATGGGATAATTCGCACCCTTGAACGGAGGATATGCTACAGACTTTTAACGCTTTTTAACGTCAAACGTTAAAGGAGGAATTTATCATCGCCCAAATCGATTATGAGTTGTAGGAAATATACTTATGAGGTTTAAATAAAGTGGGAATGGCATTAATTGCAACGTAGGTTTTCCATTGTATATGGTTTTCGGTACATAAGATATTTAATAGTTAATGAAAATTCACGTTTATTAGTTCAGGTGATAAATAGTACTAACTTTTTAAGTTCCTATATTGATGTTCCTACATTGGGAACTTGCACATTGGAAATCCCTTTGTGGGAGTTAGTATTGATCCTGACCATCCAATCTAATACAATGACATCATAGATGAATCTTCATGGATCGTAGAGTTAAGATCATCAAGGACTATTTACGATGGGTCGCAACAAATGAATGGTTTGGGTCTTCGAACAAATTAAGCTCAAGCGAATTTTATTTTGTTTTTTTGTTTTTTTGTTTTTTTGGGTTGGAGGGGGGGGGGGGGGGGGGGGGAGAGAGAGAGAGAGATTAGCGGTTGTATAAGTGTTGTACCGGTTGTGCCTTCACAACCGGTGTGGGTGTGGGGGCGGGAGAGAGAGAGAGAGAGATTAGCGGTTGTATAAGTGTTGTACCGGTTGTGCCTTCACAACCGGTGTGGGTGTGGGGGCGGGAGAGAGAGAGAGAGAGATTAGCGGTTGTATAAGTGTTGTACCGGTTGTGCCTTCACAACCGGTGTGGGTGTGGGGGTGCGTGGGGAGGGGGATTTATCACTGCGCTAGGAAAATCACAAAAAGGTATTTTGTTGCACACATGGCACATTCTCATGGATGGTCTCCCACACCGGTCTTACTCTTGCTTACCATATCATTTTTCCTTGTAAAAAACATATAAGAAGAAGAAAAAATGGAAAAAAAAATCCTTAAGGGGGGAATTCGTCAACCAATGAAAAGCTGACACGTGGCAATTGAAAACTCAAAGGTGGTTGGAGCAAAAGGGTAATTTCACTTCAGACGTTAAAATCGTATAATCGCTTTAAAAGTAAATTTTGAAAAGAAGTATTCCAGTAATAGAGTCAAAGTAGAAAGAATCATGGAAAGGCTAGATTCTAAATACTAGGGACTCTACTCTATAGATATAAAAGGAGGACAAACGTCTAGGTACACATCACAATCTCACATTCTCCCATTCACTCTTCTACTCTCCAGCTCTGTTGTCGTGTTTGACTTAAGCATTCGAGAGTACTCACCCGTAATCCCACTCAGCCCCCTTTCCGGCATCCTGTGTTCACAAGTCACCCTTCAAAAATTAGCTTAGCATGAGTCCTCTTCCTGTAATCCGTCCAAATTTCATCAACAACAATCCTCAGGAGGAGGAGGAGAAAAATAGAACAAAAAAATATGCCTACTCATATTTGCACTACCATATTTTAATTATGACCTGAGCTCACCTTATCTTCTTTTTTTAATTGACTGCCGAGGGCTTTCTGGAGATTATAGTAGTTTTTCACAGCTAGTTAAATAATAAAAGACAAGATTATTCCATTTCAAAAAAAATAAAAGACAAGATGAGTTAGGCCCATTATAAAAGGATGGTAGTGCCAACATAAGAGATCAAAAATTAATAATCCCCAAAAAACAGAAGAAGAAGAATAAATGACAAAAAATAAAAAACTAATAAAAGTGCATTAACTGGTTAGAAAACATGTGCTACCATCAGACATACTTGCATCCACTATCCTGAATGTAGTGTACATTTAATCTATGGTAGCATTTGTGTACTCTGAGGATAATACATACTTACTTATACTATCCTCAAAATAAAGATGTGATGCCAAGCATCAGGGTAAAGACACGCTGCACTAGAAGTAAACGCCCTCACTACTGAGTAAACATCCTGTTCTCGTACTCTTTTCTAATTTTTATAGTTTTTTTTTTTCTATTTTTTCCTTCTTTTTCTAATTTTTAGTTTTTTTTTTTTCTATTATCTTCTTCTTCTTTTTTTATTTTTTCTATTCTCTTCTTCTTCTCCTCCTTCTCCTTAAAAAGTAAGCAAGAAGCGAAGAGAAGAAGAAAAGAAACATAAACGAAAAATGGAAAAAAAAAATCATAAAAATTTGAGTAAGAAGAAAAATGAAAGAACATATAAATGAACAAAAAACCCTAAAATGGGTAAGAAGAGGAAGAAAAATGTAATAAAAAGTAAATAAAAAATGTACAAGCATTAGCTTATTAGGAATCACATGCTATCATGAGAATAAATTGCACTACCCTGAAAGTGAGGATAGTGAATTTTTATGCGAATCAGAATATGTTGTAAGGGATTCGAACTTTAGATAATTTAAGAAAGGAGCTACAAAGAAGATAACTTAATTTGGTTACATTTAGGCTCTGATTCTTTCGACGTAAAATGGGAGTAAAACTAATTTTATGTGAATTAGATGTTGTTGTAAGGGCTTTGTTCTTTAGAGAATTTAAGAAAGGAGCTACATAGAAGAGAACATTATTTGGTTTCATTTAGCCTCTCTTTTTTTAGACGTAAATAGGAGTAAAATAAATTTTATGCCTAATGGGCATAAATTTTATTTTAGTCCTGTTTTGAGTAAAAAATAGAGGTTTATGCAAATAATTTGTAGACCAAATCCATTAACTTTAATGTAACTTTATCTTAATGTAACTTTATTATTATTAAACATAAAATCTATACCACTGTTTAGCCTTAATCAAAGGATAACAAACAGTTTAGTTTCTTATTACTGTCTTCCTCAACCATTAACCATGCTTAGGATTGGGCGAGCTGTTGAAGATTCATAGGAACACACAAAGTCGAGTTGAAGCAACCCTTTGCTATGATGGTGTTTACATATTCACTTGGGTGAAAAGCATCATAGAAGAAATGCTTGTTCCTGTTCTTGCATTGTTTTTTATTTGGAATGCATGCCGAGGTTCCGTTGCTGGTGATACAGCATGGGAGACGTGTAGCTACAAACCCTGTGGTGCAATACATGTAGTTAGTTCACTATGGAGCAAGTTTTTGTCAAAGAGTAACTGTCTCTATTGAACAAAACTATGTACCATTGTTCGATATGTGTATATACAAAACTATTGATTACAAATTATTCATTTTCTGAAGGTCCTCAAAACTATTCATTCAAGCGGGATAGCCAATCCCAAAACAATCTTTTAGCGATGGATATTTATTTTCATGGCTAATAATTATATAGCGATGAACATCAGTTCTGTCGCTAAATATATAATTTTAAAAAAATTATTTATATTCAAATATATCTATGTATATGTACAACTAAGGATTAAAAAAGATGAGTTTTTATATAGTACCCGACCGTCAAGTACCGTCAAAACAATACCGCCATTGATATTTGATCCAACAGCAGCCTACTTTTTAAGATGCTGCTGTTGGATCAAATATCTAGGGTGGTACTTTTGAAGTACCACCTTCACGTGACTTGACGGTCAGGCATCATATAATTCCTCAAAAAAAAACATAGCTAAAGGGTTAGAAATAGCGATGGATTTTTAAAAAAAAAGGGTCTAATATGGCAAATAGAGATGGGAAAAAAGCTCCTTTACTATAAAGGGTCTAATATGACAAAATAATTTCGAGAGTTTAGTGATGTCTTGTTTATAATTTAACCAAAATAGGGCCCTGTTCTTTTTAATTAGATTATGACAACCAATTGTCAGGTTAATTTCGGATCCACTAATAGGTTTTGGCCTGGCAATTGGTTGTCAAAATCCGAAACGAACGGTGCCTAAGCAAATTTATGGATTGATTATTGATCTTACCGAGTTTCGAAGCTTTCTTAAACATGGCGAGGCTTATAGCATAATTATCTCCATGAATCGAAATCAAACCATCAAGAGTGGATGTCATTTTCTTTAGTAGTGCAGGAAGTTTTCTGTTGTATATAGAAACGAGATCATTCAATTCCTTGATGCATGATTTGGCATTTACTTTATTCATCACTGCCGGCATGCACCCGATTGGACCAATCTGAAATACCAACATCTTCCTGGCTCCCAATTTATATAGCTTCTGCAAATGTGGCCACAAGAAGGGGAAAAAAGGGAAAAATTTTATTTCAGCTTCAATTGAAAATTGTTTTCATATGGCCCTATTTGGATTGCAAGAATTTTTGGGAAAAGTATAGAAAGAAAAAAAATTTCAAAATTTTCCTACATTTTTACACATGACTTGAACAATCCTATTCAATTTTTACCTAGAGAGGCCTTTTATTTATGATAATATCCCTTTAAATTAACTATAATCATATAATTTCCTTCTTAATAGTGAAAGGAAAAAAAATTCTGCCAGAAATGTTTTTCTTGCAATCGAAACAGGGCTTAAAGCAAAAGTGAAGTACCATAGTACCCTCTCTATAGAAAAAAAAGAAAGTAAAACATGGGTAATTTTGTAAATTCTCACCCATTTTTCTTCCCCGGGCCACCCCCTCTAGTGTGTTTATGACTACACTTTTTACACTACATGGAGGGAGTGGCCCAGGGAAGAAAAGGGGGCGAATATATCATTATCATGTATCATAGACGATTATCTTATGTCTTAAAAGTAAGTATTTGCACCCTTCACAAACAAGGGAGAGGGAAATGAAAATTTTACAGGAAGAGAACTTGAGAAGAAGTAACTTTCATTTTTTTTCTTTTTTCTTTCTTTTTGAGATCTTCTCCCTTAACCCTCGTCTTCTTCTTTAAAAATACACTATTCACATTTCTTGGGGATGCAGAATGGAAACTAAAATTAACATAAGCATTAACACCTCTAGCAAGACATTTCAGAAGAGTGCTAAAATTAATCACCCAGTATTTTACCTGCAAATGACGAGATAAATGTTTTATGAGGAGATGGCTAAATGCCTTAGGCGTGTAGCCTTTGCTGGTATTGAGGGAAGGTTCTAAGTAGTTGTTGAGGTAGTCATTATTCCCAGTAGTGACGACAAAAATGGCCTTCGACAAGTGATCTGAAAGGGCTTTGGGGCTTCGAAATTTTTTTGGCAGGTCCTTTTCCACAGTATTCTGGAAGTAATGGACCTGTTTTTTTAAGGACAAACACTCACCCTGCATAAATCCATGTCAAAAGAAATGAATCCTTTATTTTTTTTCATATTGTAGCGGAAAAGAAACACAAGGAAGGTACTCTACTCACAAGTTTATATAAAAAAAATCACAACCATTTTCACTACTATGAAATGAAACATGCAACCTAATTAGTCATTATAAAATTGATTGCGACAAATTTAGCTGAGGTTAGCTTCAAATCAACTCATTACTAAGATAAGCTATCACTAAATCACTATTATTTAGTGCCATTCAAAAAAAAGTTACTACTTATTTAGAATAAATTATCAAATTTAAACATTATAATCCATGTGATTATAATGGTGGCTTAGAAAATAGAATGCTATTATCATTGTGATATCTTACATATTT
This sequence comes from Tasmannia lanceolata, assembly GCF_043159265.1. Taxonomy (NCBI): domain Eukaryota; kingdom Viridiplantae; phylum Streptophyta; class Magnoliopsida; order Canellales; family Winteraceae; genus Tasmannia; species Tasmannia lanceolata. The sequence goes on along the minus strand of NW_027518695.1, from coordinate 1,480,832 downwards.
CCTTCCAGTTTCATCGAGGATGCCACATGCTGAGGATGCATAATTCACACCCGTTGCGGTTTTGGCCCTCTTAACATCCGAAAGACCCAAGTATGGCGGGGCGAATGGTAGACCAAGGTCTTCAGCTGCAAACAAGTCACACAAATGAAAGATATTGAGAAAATAAATAAATAAGAATAAATACTTTTGAGAGCTAATATTTATCCCCCCCCTTCCTCCCTGCGCGGCTGCTTTGTTTGATGGTACCACTCAATTTTAGAGTGTGAACTTTCTTCATTGATTCTTAAATCTCGCAACCACAAACGGAGGAAATCATGTATTGGAAATGATAAACAAAGAATTTCAACTAATCTTGGTTACCTTACAATTAGTTCTAATGAGTATTTATATATAACATTAGGATAATTTTGGTTACCTTACCTTACAATTGATTATCTTACAATTAGTTCGAAGGGATAAACATAGAAAGTGATTACGATAAACATACAAGGTGATAATGATATATAGAAATCATAATCTAATGTTACTACTAAATCTAACTTAATCTAATTTGATGTCAAGATAATCTAACAGTGAGATTTCTCACACTCTAACATGCCTCCTCAAACTTATGTCGATGGGAAATCGACATACATTTGTTAATTATAATAAAATTTCCCAATTAGAAAATGCAATTAGTATGTGTCAAATTGATGCACGTTGTCGAAGGTTGATGATAAATATCTGCTGATGATGTTGAATAATGTATGTTGCCAGTTGAAGATGATTGGTGCCTGCATGGAATTTTCAAGCTCAAACCTGGAATTTTTAAGCTAAATCCATGTTTTAGCTAAAACTTAGATTTTATTACATAGAACATGGATTGTAAAATCCTAGATTTAGCTTATATAATCCAAGGTTGAGCTTATAAAATCCATGTATCAAAACGGTCCCTCTCTAGACTAGCAAATATTCTTTGCGAGAAGATGACATTTCCACCCCCTTTGGAAATATACTCCTTAGAAATCAAGTGAACAACCACCTGCTAGGTTGGTGGGCCCAAAGCTTGAAATATAATTTCAAGTGGTGGGCCCGCACATATGAATCACGTCTGATCTAGATATACCAGTTCCTCCATAATTTGTTACACCAAAAAAATACTTTTTTTTTTCTAATAAAGGTTGAAAGAAAATAGATTTTTAAAATTTTTTTTATAGGTACCGATATTTGCACGACCATGTTTTTACAATGAGACAAACTCTGCTTCTCTTTTTCTTTCTAATTGGCTCGTGAGAGATTTTTTTTTTAGAATTGTAATAGATTTTGACAGCTGGTTAAATAATAAAAGACAAAGTGAGTTTGTGTGATTATCAAATCATGGTAGTGAAACAAAAAACTATTACCTAATATATCTGCAACTGTTTTGCCATTGCTGTATCTGCCTGTAACTTGGCCTGGAAAATCGACACCATAAGGTGGGAAATTTGCCTTGGCTACTGTGTTTAGATTATTGTTGTTCCCACATTCAGATAGAGAGTCTCCAAACACATAAATGGCTGATGCTAAAGGGTTGGATTTTGCTGAGAACAATTGAACTAGAAAACTCAAGAAGATGATGGTTAGAGAGCTCTTTGTCATGTTTTCACAACTTTGTAACCTGAAAGAAAAAATAACTAAATAAATACATGAACCCAATATATGCTCAAAAAAATATATGATTTTACCAAGCGTATATACCTTTGAGTGGGTCAATGGTGGATGATGAAAGAATTGGAATTTATTTCTGTTCTTAGAACAGAGAAGAACTCGAATCGGTCACGAAATTCTTTTCCTTTTTCTTAGAAAAAATCTTGAGTCGTTATACAGAGAGGAGTGATGAGAGCGAGGCATCTTTTTAAACATGTGAGAAAATTTAACGGTTATAAAAGTAATAAGACACGACAGTTACCAAAGTAAATATCTGATAGAAATATGAAGGTTTAAAAGTTAGACGAATGCTAGACTCACAGGAGCCCTTGTAAAAAATCGGGCATTGGTCAAAATCAATTTAGGATGCGCAGGAAATAATGGTCATAACTGCCATAAAGCAGTTTTGACCAATGAGGCGCCCTTTGCCTGATTTTTTGCAAGGGCTCCTGTGAGTCTAGCATTCCTCTTAAAGGTTATATTTTCAATTTATTTTGGAAATACTCTGTTTAAGAAAAACAAAGCTTTGTGTTGTCTTTTATATTTATTTGCCTCCTAAATTGTGGATGTGCAGCCCCTCTGTAGATCGGAGGATTAAGATCATCCTATGGAGATGATCTGTACAACCTACTTATGCTGTGGCCCAACAAGTGATTGCTTGGATCATCCTTTGCACTGCACTTTTCGAAAAATTATGGACTTTGTATGGTGATTACGGGTACAGCCCATGCATTTACATTGTGGCCTAACAAATGAATGGTTTGGATCATCTTTTGAATGGTCCCACTGTGCTTTTTGAAAAATACTGTATACATGTCGAATTGGTCAATAAAGTTGTTAAATATTTCTTTCACATGTTTTTTTTGATTGGCTAAAGCTATGGCTTTTGAGTCTTCAAAGTTCAAACAATATGGTAGAGAGTTTTCAAGACCTTAATCATATCAGTTGAATTTAAGCCCTCTTATTAATATTTATTCCCAACTCTTTTGTTATCTGGAAGACAATTTCCATGAAATTTCCATCAGAAAGCTTCATAGAAACTGTGGTCAAATGCTTTCAGCTCAAGATAATAGGGTTCTTCTGAGCAATTTCATACCCACGTTCCTAAATCCCATATTTGCTTGACTACCAAGAAATCAAAGCTATAAAAAAGCAAGATGCCCCATAACCCTACCAGCAAAAACCCCTCTTTCCAAGCAATCAAACCTAATATTCTTCTGAAAGTTAGAGTCAGTTTTCTTGCTTAACTGAAGTGCCTAGTGATATAAGAAAGATGAACAAAGGTAAGAAGGCAAGGTGGTATGTTGCACTCTTAAAGTCATTGTCTTCGTGCTTCTCTATACCTAGGAATGAAGGAGGTTGGAAGGGTTTATCAAGTCCATCGACTACGCCTGAGACAACAATGGTTGTGGCAGCGAAGCATTTCTCATCAGCACATAAAGTTCGCTTCGGCTAATTTTCCCTCTCAACGGCATAGAGAGCTGATATTTTGATACACCAATAGCTAGCTATCAGTATGAGTCTATGACTTGCTTTATATGTGGAGGCCATGTTTGGCAACCATGAAAAGTTATTCCATGGAATACTCATGGGCCCAATTGTGTGGGAGGATCAGAGGGAGGGCATTGAGTGTAGTACCAAAAATGCCTAAAACCTGGGGAAATCTACCTATTTGGAATTGGTTATTTTTCTAGTTTTAACGAGAGTTTCATGCTGGCACTCTTCCTCTGGCCCAGATCTCACAACTGGCCCCACAAATATTTTATGGAATATTTTTTCATGGTAGCCAAACCTGGCTCTATTTCTTTCGACCTACAAATGGGAGTAAAATTAGTTTTACGCCAATTTTACGTCAACAGAGCCTGAGGAATCTAGATACCTTTTTTGCCCTTTTAGCTCGCGGGGAATATTGTAATGCAATAATTACATTTGACTATTGATCAAAGGTTTTTAAATAAATTTAATCTTAGCAAGTGATTGTGGCCCGAATTCTCAACCAGATGCACGGATGGTGTGATGGTCCATCTAGACCGTCCATCACGTGGACTCTTCAATTGATTGCCTTGTTTTGATTGGACCAATGCCTATGATCCCCTAGTCTACAATCACTATAACCATACAGCTAGTTTCAATAGTATTGTTGGACCGTTTGATTGGTGTGATTTTCATATGATGGTCCATCTATATCTAGTCGGTAAGCATTTTGGCTACGGCTAATATATTTTTTTAGCTTTAAGCAACTTATTTTGGATTCGAGTAAAATATTTTTAGTTTCTACTAAGCATTATTTACTTCCATTAAAATTTTTTTGGGCTTCGACTAACTTTTTTTTAGCTTCGAGTAACTCATTTTTGGCTTCGGATAACCTTTTTTTGGCTTCGACTAACTCTTTTTTTGCTTTGACTAATCTGTTTTTGGCTCCGACTAACATATTTTTGGCTTCGACTAACTTTTTTTAGCTTCAAGTAATCTATTTTGGATTCGAGTAAATTATTTTTGGCTTTCACCAAACATTTTTTACATCGACTAATATATTTTTGGCTTCGACTAAGTTTTGTTGCTTCGAGTAACTCAATTTTGGCTTCGAGTAACTTTTGTTTGCCGTCGAAGCCAAAATTGCATAGTCGAAGCCAAAAATGCTTATTCAAAGCCTAAATTATCTTAGTCGAAGCCAAAATTGCATAGTTAAAACCAAAGATGCTTATTCGAAGCCAAAATTGCATTGTAAAAGCCAATATAGGCTAGTCGAAGCTAAAAATAACTTAGTTGAAGCAAAAAAATGCTTAGTCGAAGCCAAAATTGCTCAGACGAAGCCAAAAATAAGTTAGTCGAAGCAAAAAATGCTTAGTTGAAGTCAAAAAATATGTGAGTCGAAGTCAAAAACAATTTCTCAAATCCAAATAGGTTATTCGAAGCCAAAAAAAAGTTATTCGAAGCTAAAATAGGTAATCAAAGCCAAAAATGAGTTACTCGAAGCCAAAATTGAGTTACTCAAAGACAAAAACGTTAGTCGAGGCCAAAAATGCGTAATTGAGACGAAAAATAGTTTACCCGAATCCAAAAAAAAGGTTACTTGATAAATAAATAAAACTTTGTAGGTATTCGAAGCGAAAAATGAGTTTCTCGAAGCCAAAATTAGTTTAAGTCAGGGGCATTTTCGTCTTTGAATTCTTTTTTTCTTTTTTTTTGCAAAAATAGCATTTATACGAGTTTTTAAAACAACTTGCATTTTTAAGGTAATTTTTCCAACTCTTTGGCACCTAAGAGTGATTTACCCTTACCTATGAGGAAACAAGTGTATGGTCCATATGCCAACCCACGTACTAGACTGCCACTCAATTAATGTGTATAGAAGTGATATTTCCACCCCCTTTCTAAGCATTTCCGCCTCGTTTTCCTGAGATTTCATTAGAAGGTGAACAAAAGAGGAGGAAATGCAATCTTTTTTAGAGAATGACAAGACATTCACACTTACCACGCAATGGCTTTATTAATTTTAATCATCTAAGGTCCTCAATACCACCAAAATCTTTCATCTTAAAATAAGATTATTTTGAGGTAACCACATTTGTAAATGGGACATTAAAGCCCATTAATTAAGAGATATAAACCCCCAATAACCGGTATTTGCATATAAACTTATTTTCATGGGATTTGCTAGGGAATTTGGCAGAAAGCCACTTCACAGCTCACTTTTTCAGGAGAGAATAGCCACCTCAGATGAATTAAATGAATAATCTCATAAAAAGTGAGCCTGCGTGGCTGTTCTCTCCTGCAAAAGTGAGGTTTGAAACGGTTTTCCGCGAAATTTCCTAGCAAATCCCTATTTTCATACAAGATTATGGCAATTTCTTCTAAGATGAGCAATGTTAACAACGAAATTGCCTAGCAAATCCCTATTTTCAATTTTTCATATAAGATTATGGAAATTTCTTTTAAGACAAGCATTGTTACCCACTGCCACGTGTACAATGATAGGGTCCATGAATATTAAGAAGTTCCGCATATTGCCCGTCATCACACCCTTATTAGATGATTATATACCTTTAATCAAGCATGATGAAAAAGACGTCCTACAAATGCCGTTAAGCCGTTGATTCCTCAATCTTGTGAATGAGATCTCCATTTGGTATCAGACCTACACTCACTTGGTCTCCCTTGACGATCTGTAAGATCAACGGTTCCGATCACCAAACACATTCAACAAATGCTTCGGATCATTGTCATTTTTGTTCATATCCTAGTCCATCTCTTAGATTGTATGCATATAAATATTAGGTGTATCCAAAGATGCCATAAATCTTAGTGTGTATGGGGCGTTTGCCCTAGGCAAATATAAGCGTTAGATATCAGAGACTCATAGTAAAAATGTGTTGGATAATTACATAACTACGTGTATATATATATATATATATATATATATATATATATATATATATATATATATATATATAGAGAGAGAGAGAGAGAGAGAGAGAGAGAAAACATTTCCTACACACTTGTGTAGGTAAGTTACCTACTCACTACCTTAAAATACAGTGGGGGCCCACATTGTTTGGGTGATCCAAACAATTCATTAGAATGGCCCTCACATAGATAGGCTGTCCACAAAAAATCAGATCCATAGGATGATCCCAACCCTACGATTTGTGGAGGTAAAATGGACGTGTATAAACCTTCACAAATTAGTCCATTTTTTGCCTCCATAGTTTGAATGGTTAGGATGATCCTATATATCTGATTTTTTGTGGACACCCTATCTATGTGATGACCATTCAAATGAATTGTTTGGATCACCCAAACAATGTGGGCCCCCACTGTATTTTAAGGTAGTGCGTAGGTAACTTACCTACACAAGTGTGTAGGAAATGTTCTCTCATATATATATATAGTCTATTTCTTTCTGCCTACAAATGGGAGTAAAATTAGTTTTACGCCAATTTTACGTCAACAGAGCCTAAGGATTCTAGATACCTGTTTTTAGCCTCGCGGAATATTGTAATGCAATAATTGCATGTGATTATTGATAAAAGGTCTTTAAATAAATTTAATCTTAGCAAGTGATTGTGGCCCGAATTCTTATTAAGAACCAGATGCATGGATGGTGTGATGGTCCATCTAGACCGTCCATCGATCAGTTGGAACCTTCAATGGATTGCCTTGTTTCGATTAAACCGATAACTATGATCCGGTAGTCTACAATCCCTATAACCATACAGGTAGTTTCAATAGTATCGTTGGACTATTTGATTGATGCGATATTCATATGATGGTCCATCTATATGTAGTTGGGCCCTCATTATGGCCAGTCCGAATGGTGTGAAGCCCAATCATGTATATTCTTCAACGAGTACTTTACAACCATAATCAATCTCCACGGGTGTGTTTCTCTCTTTTCATCTCGGGTAGATTAACCTTTGGCATTCATTGCAGTCAATTGATTTACTTAAACTCGTAGAGTTAACTCAAAACTTGTTCGAGTTGACTCGATTCACCAACAACTCGGCAAGCATGAGAAAATACAAAAACCAACTTAGAGCATGTGTGAATCGATCAATTACCCTAAGGCCCTGTTCGTTTGAGATTTTAACAACCGATAGTGAGCCCACAACTGGTTATCTCAAACGAATAGGGCCTTAAGCTATTAGAGGTAGTGTTATTTAATCATTTATATTCTTCAATGTACTCGAGTTTCTATGAGTCACAAGTCACGCATTCAAGGTCGCTCAAATGAACTCACTACATGTGGCTTTAGCTATCCAAATGCAAAACCTGGATATAACGAATTCTGAATTTCGTCCAAAATTTCATTTCCAAATCACTGATGAAAGGGTTACGATCATCCGATCATTGTGATCTTAAGCGACGAGATCTCAACAATTAGGACCGACAAGATGGACGGCACAGATCACTTTCTTAATTATTGTCTAATCGGTAAGCTTAACAATTCAATCTTACAAAATAGGCAAGCTAGCTAGAGCTTCTCATTCACTTTCAGTGTCTTACAATCGATCTCAAAGCTCTATCAACAACTATGAATGTGACTAATGAATTCTTATTAATTGAATTCTTTATCATTCAAAAAAAAATGAATGTGACTAATGAAGTTTGGCCACCAAAACTATGTTATAAAGAGAAGAAAGGATATGCATGGAATCACGTTGTTCAAGCATTTAGGTGAGCATCCAAGAAAAATGGTGCCTTGTTTCAAAGTTCAAAGGTCTCCTTCCTTTGGACAAGCTAGCGTTTCATAAACCCTAATTTAGCATATTAAATAGAAGAGAAAGTCACCTCAAAAACCGTGATCCATTGCTCCCCCTAATGAAAGCCGATGGGACCCATATATTCTGGTTGCACCCAGTCACCCACAAGAGCGGGAGTAAGCAGACAACGATTTTCATGGCCTTGTAGGGACCCTCTACCTTTCTTCTTTGATTAGGAAATCTAAGCTATGAAATGGTCGAGTGAGTCAGGAGCTTGTCACTAATATCAGTGACAAAAAGGCCCGTGCATCTTATGTGATAGATGTTAGAATATGAGAGATCGCACCAGGTCACGCCTTTTGATTATGTTGAAATCTCACCATTGAATTAGGTGCTAGATGAGGTAGGTAAGCTAGGTTAGGCAAATAAGCTAAATGTGGGTGGTACTGATAGTTAGGGGGCCGCTTTTCCACCAGGTCCTATTTGGTCGCGTTAATCATAACTAGGCAGTTCTGAGAGCTCGTTGATTAGATTTTGGATCACGTGGGACCCACCCGCTTCGGTACAATCATGCCCGGAGTCGACTAATGGAGAGGCAGACCGTATTGCCAGAGATATTTGATTTCTTGCTACATCCCTGACGGGTGACTGAATTTTTTTTTTTGTAGTTTCTTGATTTGTGTGTGTGTGTGTGTTTTTTTTTTTTTCGTTCTCTCGACCTTCTTGATTTTAATAAAATTCTGTAGGGAATCTAACCGGGTAAAACTCGCCCCTAAAAGCTAGCCTTAAAGGGAAGGTGCCCAAATCCTTTTAAAGCTCATCCACATCAATTAGACATCCGATGTGGGATCGATCTTTTGCTTTCACTTGGGACCCCCAACAATCTCCCCCTCCATGTGGAAGCAACGTGGATAATCTTGTCCATCCACGCATGTGCTACGTGGGAACTACGCGATCTTCTTCAAGGCATTTTTCAGTCCTAGGAGGCATACCAAGGTTACCGAGATCTTCCCCGAAAGATATTTCCATCCTCGAAGGCTATGCTGGGGTTACAACGCCCGGCTCTGATACCACTTGTTGGGAGCCGGGTAGAACTCACCCTAAAAAAGCTTGCCGTTAGAAGGAGGCCGGGTGCCCAATCCATTTCACTTATCCGATGTGGGACTATTTTGCTTCTGCTCGGAACCCAACAATGGGCACCCTCCCCTTAATGGCTAGCGTTTAGGGATGAGTTATACGCGGTTAAGTTCCCTAAGTTCCCTACAATTTCCATCATTTCAAAAGAATATAAAATAATTAAATCATAACTTGGACAAACATTCTAAAGTAGTAATAATCAAAAGTGAGGCCGTGGCTATTCTCTAGTGCAAAAGTAAAGGGGGAAATGGATTTCCGCAAAATTGCCTAACGAATCCCTACCATGGTTTGAAATTTCGGGTTTCGGTGGAGACCGAAATCGAAATTTCTTACACCTGAAGTGAAATTTCGATCGAAACGAAATTTCAGTCCAAAATTTAAGGAAAATCCCCAAAAATCTGGATTTTGTTCATTTTTTTAATAGTATCCCGAAATTTCAGCCAAAATTACTGAAATTCTACCAATATTTTGTACGACATAATATATTGTTTTAATTTATTTCGTCAGATTTAGTCCGAAATTTCTAAATTCCCAGTTTCGGTGAGGACCGAAACGTATTATGAAACCGAAATTTGAAACAATGGTCCCTTCCAAGGTCTTAAATTTCAGTTTCGGCTATAATTTCGCGATTCACCGAAACCGAAATTTTAGCCAAAATCTCAAAATTTCGGTCAAAATTAGGTAGAAGCTAATGAAATAACGGAATTTTCTCCCAAAATTTTGCCAAAATTAGGTAATTTAAGCTGAAATTATGTAAAGAAATAAAATAACGGGAGTGATAAATCGACTCCCAAATATGATAAATCGACTCCCCATGTGCCTTTCTCTCTCCTCTGGGTTAGAGAGAGAAAGAGGAGAGAGATAGACACATGGGGAGTTGATTTATCATTTTGGAGGGTCGATTTATCACTGCCCTAAAATAATCCTGTTAAATTGAAATTTCGACCGAAATTTGGTACGTTTTGGGAATTTCGGTTTCGGAACGTTTCGCTTTCGGGTAGAAATTTAAAACCTTGGTCCCTACGAATAAAAGATAACAACACACGTGATAATAAAACTATCGAAAAGGTAAGCCAATTCAAACAGTAAAGACAAGAGGGCAAGATGGAGGGTTGAGGGACACGCGTCAAATGATCGGCTAGACACGTTTCAAGAAAAAAGTGTCCACTTTTGCTTACAGGCGTAGGGCACGTGAGAGTGTCGACGTCATCAAAAGCCTCTTTCGAGAGACAGGTCGTTTCGGATGGCAGCACATGCCCGTCAGTTGCAATCCATTAACGGGTCGATGGGTCCCATCTCCCACGTGACAACTCACGAGAAAGGGTGCCAACCGCCTCGGTCCAGCACGTGGTTTCACGTACTTCAGTAGGGCCCCTAGTGGATAAAAGAACCCCCGCCTCTTTTGAGGCGAAGTTAAAATTACTGAATAACCCGTTTTCCAGTTACAATTACGAAAAGCCCTTCTGACCTCAAATGAGATTTCGGTCCTGTTTTGTTTTGTTTGCTTTTTGGGAAATGCAGTGACTTTGAGGAAATACAACGAGGGTGGAAAATAGGATATACTGAAAAGGGGATGGGAATATTAATAGGGGTGAGCATTATTCGGTTAAAACTGAATAACCGAAATGAATTGGTCGGTTCGGTTCAATTTTTTTCTTTTCGGTTTTTTTTTTTGGAAATTCAGTTATTCAGTTTCGGTTTTGGTTTTCTCCAAAAATAAAATATAATCGGTTAACCGAAATTATGGATGAAAACCATTTTTTCCAAAAAACAGTGCTATATGTGCACTCCGTAGGATGATCAAAACCGTCTATTTGATTGATCACAACTTAATTAGGTTTTGCTCAATAAATCATTTCGATCGGATGATCCTAGCCCTCCGATCCCATCCGAGATTTTGATTTTTCCCCTCTTTTTCTCCCACAATTCGGTTATCCGAATAACCGAATTTTTATTCGGCTCGGTTTCGGTTTGGTTTCGGATCATTTCGGTTACCGAAATTTGGTAACTGAAATTATTTCGGTTACCAAATTTCGGTCTATTTGGTTCGGTTTAAACCGAATAACCACCGATAAATATTAGGCAATTTTTGTCTATGGAGATGATTTTTTTTCACCCCCGGGTACCCATCCTTTTAACGTGAACATTGGGAAACTTTAACGTTTTTTTTTTATAAAGTCAAATCACTTTAAAAGGGGGGCAAATGCGTAGTGCAGGGGCTGAAAAAATCATCGCCCTTTTGTTTATTTTACGTGACTCCGTATCAAAGCCAATCAACTCCTGCTACATTTTCATCAAGAGCATGCTTGGCAACCATGATTTTTTCTCATCATAAATTTAGTTTCTCAAGTGATGAGACCTGAGAGGTGACGGAAGGTTTGAGGAGGAGAGAATTGAGAGGGCACGGTTGAAGGGAATCATATTTTGAGTTGAGTTTTTACTTGTTTTTCAGCCATATTTTCACCCTCCACACATTTGTGTCCTGTCAAATCTCTCCTTCTCTCACCGGCCTGCCCCTCTCTCACCCCTTGAGAAACTAAATTCATTGTGAAAAACCCCTCTCTCACCACTTGTGAAGCTAAATTCATTGCGAAAAAAACACTCATGGTTGCCAAGCATGGCCTAAGGCTCCTTTCTTTCAAAATAGGGTGTAAAACAATTTTTACGCCCTTTATTACCACAACACACCTTATGGCTCTATTTGGTTAGATGAGATTTTAGTGGAAGTAGTAGTCAACAAGGAGGTGACAAGGGTGGGATATGTGTAAACTTGTCTGAGAAGATTAGATGGAATTTTGGTAGTGTGTTTGGTTAGATGTCAAAGCATGTGGGAGAATGGAGGGGTGTCATTAACAAAATAAATAGTAGAAGAGAGAGAAAAGTAATGATTACACATGGCATTTCATATTCTACTCTTCTCCCCTCTAAATTTTACCAAAAATAAGATTTGGCATTGGAAAAGTAGAGGAGGGGACAATCCCACCACATAGGCGTCACCTAAGCCAAAAGCTAATAATTATGTCTCTTCCATGTCTAGAAGTCCAATGGGATTTGAGCTAAAAAATGACAACCAAACAACATTTGGTATTTCATATTCCTAGAAAGGCTCAGCCGTCTTCCCTACTTTTTGCAACCAAACAGAGCCTATAGTATTTTCTGGGAAGATAGAAAGGCGTTTATCCTCTCCATAATATAGAATATTTTTAGTTTCTCCTTGTGAAAACACGTTATGATTGGTTGCCCATAGGTTTTTGGAAATTACTGCAGCCAATAGCGGCATATTTTGGAAATGTAGATAGGGAAATGTGTGCAGTTATTAAAACAGTAATACAGGCTAAAATTTCCTTTTCGTAATCATAAGTTGGTAACTAGTAACTAAGAAATGGCTAATATGTAATTTTAACAAAATGTCCGTGGCTACGTTCGTCATCTTGAAAAATGTTTTTCTGTCCTCCTTTCAGCTGTACAACGTAATTTATCGACTCCCATGCCTTTCCGTTTACACGAAAACCGTTAAGTTTATTAACGACCGTCAACTACCGTTCCGTAACTTCCGTCTCTCGCAAGGAGCCAATGAAAGTTATGAAACTACCGACGGTGGGGACCACAGCCAGGAATGGACGCACGTGACATTCGGCAAAAGCCGCTCACGTGAGCGTGCCAATCGAATGTGGGCCCACAGGCATTATGATGTAGACGTCGTCAGATTCGAGCATCACATGGCTACGCTCGAAAACCGCTTTACCTCAAAACCGCTTTTTATCTCCAAAACCCCGGTTTTCTAAGCTCCTCTTTAACCGGGCCCACCATCCCCACCTTCCCTTAGTTGGCCACGTGATCTGGGACGACAAGGCAATTTTTAATTTCGTGACGTGATGCGTCTTCCACGGAAAATCGACACGCGTCCGTCCACAAAGGAGTGAAAAAAAAGTAAGGAAAATTAGCGACACAAAATGCGATAGAATTAACGTAAATAACAATCTTAATCTCCTTAAACAGTGGCAGATGATTGTTTACAGATCCCTAAATAGATTACCTTATAAAAGGAATGTCCATGTTACGGGGCTCTAGGGAGGAGGAGAAAAACCCATTAAAATAAAATGAGAACGCCAAACTCCTTCACTTCCCTATGTTTAATCACATACTTATTTACATGAACATGATTCTACTTTCTTTTTCTTTTTCTTTTCTTTTTTTTTGTATGTATTGGAATCTTTAGCTTTTCTCTTATCTTATTAGCTTTGTATCCCTGGCTACAAACATTGGGTTTTTTTCTTTATTTCTAAATAATATCAAATGTCTTTGTTTATGATGAACATTGGGTTTTTTTCTTTATTTCTAAATAATATCAAATGTCTTTGTTTATGATGAGTTGTAAATAAACTAAATACAGAGCATATGATGATATAAACATTGTTGCTCGCAATTAAAGACATTAGACGTGCCACAAACATAGGAATAAATTAGGAAAGTGAATATATCGGATAAAATATAGATGCTTGAAGGGGAGGAGAAACCCCGAATTCAAATAGTCAAGTTTAGGTGGGTTTAAGTATCGATAATTAAATAGCAGCATCCCTAACAGCTTAAGCTTTTGGAGTAATTGGTTGTTTCACATGATATCGAAGCTATTGCCTCATGGCATGCCTTGAGTTCAAAACCCAACAATTTATTATTATTAAAGATCCACCTGTATGGCCAAACCCAGTAGATGGTCATCCCAAAAGAGGGGTCACATCTACGGCCAACCCAAAAAAGAGTGGTAACATGTGAGGGGGAGTGTTGGAAGTATAAATGATTAAATAACACCAGCTCTCTCTCTCTCTCTAACAGCTTCATCTTTTGGAGTTGTAATTACAACTCTATAATCCAAAAAACTTTGTTTTAAAAAGAATTTGCAATTACACAGGAATTGCACTGTAATTGCAAGTGGGTACACACCCAAACAGAAATTTAGGTTAAAAATAAGCAGAGCTTGAAAACTAAAAGAACCTTTGACCTAATCCTTGCACCATATACAATAGCTCTAAGAAGGACTTTTGTCCTTATCAATGACACCGAAGGGAGGTTCTTGTGTGACATTAAAGTCATGGCCCTAGGAATAGGAAAAAACTAAAAGCTAAAGTGAGAAGTATCTCAATGGTGCCAGAATGGGGTCCACAAAAGAGTTTCAGATTGGGTTTTTGTGGCGTTTTCCTTATGAGGTGAGTATGGTTCCTTGCATCGCCCACCTCTCTTCATGTTTAAACTTGTCTCTGGTTGTTTGCACGTGCGTAGCAATGGGAGTGCACGTGCTGACTGCATCTTTCGGGAATACGTAGACAGGAAAGCGATCAGGGTCATTCATGTCTAGTCGGATCTGTGTTAGGCTTAAGGTCAGTGTAGTTGTTAGGGTGATTTTATCATCAATGTTTTTTTCCTAGCGTTTGTTGGAAAATGCTAACAAACACCATCTTTTTTGTCCTTCCCCTCTATTTCAACTTTCGAAATTTATTATACTAAGGGAGGAATGCCAAACTTATGGGCGCCCTTATAAAAATCAGCACGAGAGTGCCCCTATTGTATCCACGTCTCAAGATGCATTTATCATTCCTTTGTTTTATTTATATAATTTTCAGCACTATTATAAATTCACTTTGGGGATTTGGATCCAATGGGGCAGCAACGACGCCCTTCAATTTAGCATTCCTCTCCTTAAGATAGCCTGGACGAGAGCACACAGTCTCTCTTTGGTTAAGAATTTTCCACTTTGCTATATTAGTATATTAGTAGATTTAGGCCCCATTGGCTTGTTTTGTTGTAAAATGGGCATAATACAAGGCTCAGTAGGGATAACCTACAAGGCTCAGTAGGGATAACCTATGATTTATAGAAAGAGGTTTGCCTTAGTAGGGACAGTGAGGAGATCGTCGCTCCGGATTCAGAATCCCCTTGACCTTGGATGGTTGAAGTTAAATTTTGATGGTTCTAGCTTCGGGAACTCGGGGTCCTCAATACTGGAGGCATTATGTATTTAGCATTATCTAGCTATAGCCTATAGCCTTATCTATTAGTTAGATTATGATTGCTAGCATTATCCACCAATTAGATTAGGATGCTGTTACAATCTCCTTATTTTACTATTCTTAGACTCCTAATTTAGAATCCTACACATCTGCTATTTTCTTTCCATGGTGTTGGACGAGAGATGTAAAATCTATTTAAGCTATAGAATGGAAAGGAAAACCATGTTGATCGTTCTCTTTACACAAGTGTGTGAGAACAACCGGAGGCTTGTGTTCCCACGAAACAGCCCTACCAATCTTATTTTTCTCTTACATTTTCTCTAAAAACGTCAAGATAGGGAAGTCTAGAAGTGCTATAGATAGCAAGGCCGTACCAAAGTGGTATCAGAGCTCAGGCATGGACCAACGTGTGGAGCGATTAGAGCAAGCCATGGAGTCACTTTCAATAGGCCAGCAAGACATGATGAATCGAATGGCAGAGTTGTTTGAAATCATCTCTATATTGGAATATATATGAAGTGCACATATTCTTGTTTAAAATAAAGTGGGGTCCACCATGTGCAAATATTGTAAGCCCAATGGTACAAATGTTTTGATGATTAACAAACCCAAATTGATGGTAGTTTGCTAATGGCTTCTCTAGTATTGTAACCTAGACATGAGATATCAAAGCGAACACTTAAAGCAAGAAGAAGAATGCCTAGAAGATCATTAAAGAATGAAGGAAACTACAAGTACACGAGCAAGATAGAAGATTCTCCTAAGTTAAAGAACATATCATGCAAATGTCTAGAAGATGAGAGATCAAGAAGACTCAAGGTTCATTTCCTTTGTAGAATGCATTAGAGTCCTCTTGGCATTAAGTAATTTGCATGAAGTCATGTTTTTAAAATCTTTTCAAAAGCATTTGAACAAACTCAAAAAGGTATTTGAGAAAATATGACAAAAGCCCAAAGACCATTGCCCAAAGCCCAAAAGTTTAAATATGTAAAACTAGGTTTTCAAAACATCGCCAGTCGACCGAGTTACCCCTGTCGACCGCGGAAAGGATGCTGCAAATCCAGTACCTACCCAACAACAGAGAACCGGTCGACTGAGGAAACCAGGTCGATCGCGGATGGGCTAATGGAAATTTCGGAGCCATTCAGAAAAGTCCAGAAAGCCCACGACGAGCGACCGCGACGGTTTAGAAATTCCAAATAAAAAACTGAGCACCCGAAGGGGCGGGAGACTGTGACACCTTGGTCGACCGCGTCTGTTTGGGAAAATAGCCGTTGAGGCCCGAGTGACTTGTTCTTAATTGTCCAGCTAATTACGGTTCTGCCCCCAAACGATAATGTTATCACTTAGGCTGTAAATACCCTATCTTTGACCCTCAAAAGAACCTTTTGATACATCATTTATTTAACCCTAGAACTTGAGCATTCAAAAAGATTTCTTCTTCTTCCTCTTGAGCATTTAAGACTTGTGCATTTACTTCTTGTCAAGAGGCACTCCATAGGACTTTGATTTGAAATTAATAGGAGTGATTGGTGAGCTATTTATTGTTTGTATTTGTCTTAAAGAGGCTTGAGAGATCTTCATTTCCTTATTTCTTTTTGTATTTGCAAAGAGGAGTCACACCCTTTGAGGCAGTTTGCGAAAAGGGTTGACATACTTGGATGCGGTTTTTGCGAAGAGGGTTTGTTCTCTTGGAGGCGAAGTTTATTGTAAACCCAGGAGATTCGGTATGAGGATCTCATTATAGTGAAGAAAAATCCCAAGGAAAGACCACGTACTTGGGTAGTTGAGTAGGTCCGTTTGTGACCAAACCACTATAGATCATTATGTGGTCTCACATTTCCTTGTAATTTAGGTAAAAATTTAAATTACCTGATTCACCCCCCTCTTGGGTTGCCCTTTGGAATTTCAAATATATAAACCATTCAATTGGTAGGTCCCAACGTCAATACGCCAATACGCCGTACCATGAAAATCATCTTTATTCAATGATCCTAACTCTTCAATCTATAAAGATTTCTATAAGGTGTAGTTTATCTATAGATCAAAGGGTTAGGATCATCTGATGGAGCTGATTTTGGGGGCCTATTAACATTAATGCCCAATTGTAGGCTGCACCCATACTTTCCAAAATGAAGTGTACGGTCCGCCCATAAGATAATCCAAGCTGTCCATCTGATGGGCCACAACGTAAATAGGTTTTGCCCCCAAAATCAATTCCATAGGATGATCGCAACCCTCCGATCTATAGAGGTTTCCATAATATGCAGTTTATCTTTAGATCGGAGGGCTAGGATCATCCTATGGAAATGATTTTTTGGGACACAATATATTTACGATATATGTGGCCCATCAAATGGACAATTTGGATCATCCTATATGGTGGGCCGTAATGCTTATTTTGAAAAACATGGGTGGGGCCTACCTTGCTCAAGGATTTTAATTAATTAATTATTAGGCCTACCAACCGTTCATGTTGGAGCCCTGAACAAATATTTAAAAGAAAGAAAATGACATAATTAAGAAGAGAAGAACAGCAACTTAAAGTTGAAAGGGAGATCTGAGGGGGATAAAAACGCACGTTTGAGAGAAGCACTTGACAGTGGCGTTCAGGGCAGAGTATCTATACTAGCAAGCAATGACTACTGGTCCAGTAAGATAAGGCAGCATTTATTAAAGAAGCACTCAAGTGGTGATTTGTTAAAAAAGGCATGTGGGAGGGAGCCCCTTGCCAGTAAAATCACACCCTGTTTCCCCTCCCGGAAAGCTCTTGTCCGACAACATTATCCCTGTTTTTAGATGCTTCTATCTCGGCCTATAAATGGCTCAAACCTTGCCTCTAGAAAACTGATCTCTTGCCTCATTCTCTACGGGCAATCTATTCATAAGAGCTGTATTTAGTGGACAGGAAGGACCTAAATATAAGGCTTTTATTTTGGGGCAGTGATATTCTTCTCCCCCCCCCCCCCCCCATGGATATTTTCTCCCCATTAACAGATATCGTTAGGATATACAAAGGGGGTGGAGGAGCCACCGTTAACTCCAAAAGGCTTAAAAGTTAACGATTTCTGTTTAGAGGGGGGGGGGAGAGAGAGAGAGAGAGAATATCACTGCCCTTATTTTGGTATATAAAATACTTTGATGAACGTAAATAGAATCTGTCCCTAGGAAGGCTTTCCTTGTAGTGTTTGTTACTATACTATTATGATATTGATGTGTGCACTCTTTGTTCTTAATTCAGCAGGTGGCTCCACCTGTCCTGGGATCATACAAGCAATTTCAAGGACAACATTGGGTTTCTAAGGCCCAACTAATAATGGGGACAACACACACAACATCCAAGGACTCAACTTTAAGCCTACTACGTCCTAACGCATGGCTGGCCAATCTATGCATCCATGAACAACACCTACAATGGTGTTGAGCACGGAGCTTACACGAGGCATGATACCCCGGCGCCACTCCTTATTTTTACATTAAAAGAGGAGATTTTAAATGTTGTTATTTTTCAAAAAAGTACAGTGGTGACTATCCAAACCGTTTGTTTGGTGGGCCACAACATAAAGAGGCTGCTCCATAAATCATTTCTGTAGGACAATCCTAATCCAACGATCTTTTGGGGCCCACAACAGTTGGGAAACCACTATAGATTTTCTTATGAAGTGGGTCCACTGAACTTTTTGAAAAGTAATAGACTCCACATGTGGACAGCATACCTTACCAGAAGCCAAAAAAACAGAGATAAGGAGCCTCTACCAAACATTTACAAATGGTAAAAGAGCAGTGTGTTCTTCTAAAGAGGAAGGGATGCCAACACCATTGCTTCCTTCTCCCAATTTATATTTTTGTTATTGATGTTTTCAAGGTTACTACAGAGTTGTTTTTAGCATAAAGAACTTGTGTACCCCATATTGGGACTATTATTATTTGGTATCCACACCATGCACGTATTTTATTAAAAAAATACAGTGGCCCCCGCTCAATATGATGATTCAAACCCTTCATTTGCTGGGCCCCCAACATAAATATGGAATTCCCAAAAGTCATCATCATAGCATGATTCTAACCCTTCGAAATATAACACTACTATTTTACCCGGTAATTTTTATTCGTTAAGAGCTTCTTTCCAGCTTTATTTTAAAATTGTACGCTAACCTGGTTTTCCATGAGCCCAGTTTTTTTCTATTTACACTTGCTTTTTACGAAAAAAGAGAGTAAAATATTATAGACAATACTTCCAAAGTACACTAATTTAGCTGGGATCAAACCTGCGACCTCAAGCTTGAATTGCGCATGCTATTTTACTTATGGGAAGTGATATATTTGCCTCCTTTTCTTCCCCGGGCCACCCCCTTCTATGGGACGAATATATAAGTACCGTCATTTATATATAGTAGTGTTGGTGGTGACATGCGGCTCCCTTTTTTTAGGTCGTCAATTATAAATAAATAAAAAAAGATGAAATATTAAAATTGAGGAATAAAATATTTCATCATGCACCACACCAACACTTCGTTGTTTCAATGTCGGTTCACATTCATAGTGTGAACTCTTGAGCTCAGATAGAAAATTCTAGCCATAATTAGCATTCCGTGTTACTATGCTACCTCATTACATTAATATTCTTCATTTCAAATAATACTCTTTAATTTATACTTTCCTAATTAGGTATTAGAGGGTGTTATAATTCTCAAAACCCTATGGACAGCCAAACAAATTAAAAAAAATTTACAAGTAAAGAGTGCCATTATTAAAGCAAATTAGTGTATGGCCTCCCACACCTTTCCAAGTTTGTTTAAAAAAGAGGATGCCAATATCAAAACAATGAATATGGATATCGATCTTCCTATACTTACATGAGATTTGAGCCCTCTGTCCCTGTAAGAGACCTGCTAACTCCAAAGGCCAAAAGAGCAATGTGCTTCCTATGCTACCCCGGTGGGTGCTATCTATGAAACTTTCTCTTACGTGTACATTTAAAGGGCACAGATAGAATTGTTTGGGCCATTTATGGGCAAGATTTCTAGGTAGGGCTGCAACAGGGTCAGGTTTTTCAAAACCCTAGCCCAACCCTGTAACCCATTATCTCGGCCCTGACCCTGAGTCAGGGCCGAAAAACCTCAACCCATTGCCAGCCCTACAGGGCTCAGTGCTGGCCCTGGCCCGCCCTAATTGACCCTAGTGCAAATACCTGTTAAGAGTGCCAAAAATAAAGCAACCACTTATCATATAGAACAAAATGATCAATAAACAGAGAAAGAGAACAAAATAAGACAATATGAATTCAACAACATGATGGGCAACAGAGACAATTAATAATAATAATCTAAAGAAACATCAATCCAAGATAATAGAAAACATTAGGAAAAGAACACATGCACAGACGGTTCAATTCTATAATAGAAAACTTAGGGTCGAGCCGGATCAGGGTACCCGAGGCATTAACCCAGAACCCGACCCGACCTGAGTCAGGGTCTAAAAAAATGAACCCTGACCCGCCCTCAGGGTTGGAAAATCCAGCCCTGACCTTGTTCGGGCTCAGGACGGGTCAGCGCTGACAGGGCCAAACTTGCACCCCAAACTTGCACCCCTATTTCTAGGTCAGGACCCTTCTATAGAGGACCCAAAATAGGAATGATTTTGACCATTGGATAAGTGGTCCCCATTTTTTCTATTGCACAGTAATTATTGGAAAATCCATGCTTACCATAAAGTCACTCTTACGTTCCTTCGTAAAAGATCCATATTGGGCCCCACTTCTACCTTGTTTATGTGATTAGATCCCTTGATCTGAATAGCAACCATAGGGCCAGAGAAATGCCTTTAATTCTAAGAGTCTAATGATAATGGACAAGATGAACGAACTTGATCTCATAGACATCGGTTTAGAATCTTCTTGGAGGAGCCCTAATGAGGCCCTTCTAAGAGATTGACGATGGGATGACTGATCGGGAAGAGACCCGGGCTATCCGGTTAGGTTCATGATCTCAACAAGATAAACAGTTTAGATCCCCCCCTATTCCCCACCCCCCTAATTCCCCATTATAGGACTTAAAAATCGCCTTTTATCTATATCATAAAACTGGGTTTGGACATATTCGTGTCTAATTTGTTAGGAGGTTTTATAGCAGAGAGCAAGTGAAGTCTAGTATTTTGAAAAAGTACAATGGGGCCCATGATCCAAACCGTTCATCTGTTGGGCCACAATGTAAATAGGTTGTACCCAGCAGATCATGATTTGTAGAGGGAATATTCCTGTGTAGATGATCTACGGGGTAAAGTTTATTTATGAACGGTTTGGATCATCCATTGAAGTGTGCTCCATATAAAATCTCTGTGGAAATGATATCTCCACCCCAAAAGAGAAACAAAAGGGAGGAGAAAAAACAGAGTAGAAAATTAGAAATGCTTGGAAAATGGGTGGGAATATCATTTTTAATTAATTGGACTCTGGAATCTGAAGCACATGGAAAGGGCAACGGGGATGCCCGCGTTTCGCGCATATGGGTTGGGTGATGCGGGACCCACATGCCGACCAGAACACGCTGGCGGCAGCACGTGACCACCAACATCCTCTGCACTGCACCTTTTAAGCTCCAGTTAAAAATCGGGATTTACGCCCTAATCATATGATTAAGTTTTACGAAAGAAAAATGTCAATGTCAACCGTAGTCAACTTGTGATGGCCTCACGTGACTGCTGCCCCCCGTATTATTCCTCGGGAAACGATTGAGAGTAGATCATAAGCCATTATCGTGCGCACGTGGGATCCACTGCCAAACGTACACCATAGCTGAGAATGAACAAATAAAAAAGGAGAAATAAAGACGAGAAAATTTAACAAGTAAAAAAGAAAAGAAATAATTTTTCCACAGTTACAAAATTTCTGAAAAAAGAGAAAATGCTTCAAATAATTGAGAATTTATATGGTGTAAGCCCATATAGTCCCCTATTTTTCGAAAAGTACTGTACGGACCGCATCATAGGGTGATCCAAACCTTTCATATGCTAATGCAAATCCTTTCTTTTCCATAGGATGATCCAACTCACCGATCTACAGAGGAACCGCGTATTATGGAAACCTCTATAGATCAGAGGGCTAGGATCATCCAATGGAAATGATTTTTAGGGCACAATCTATTAAGGTCGTTTGGACCATCCTATGATGTGTGGTCTGTACTGAACTTTTTGAAAATATACGAGACCATAAGGGCTTACACCATATAAAAACTCCAAATAATTAAGCAGTTCTCCACTAATTTTTATAAGGGGGAAATGGTGAACTCCAGAAGGATTCACTTTTTACAGGCAATTTTTTCTTAATTTAGAAACGTAGTTACTGAATACTTTTTATTTTGAAAGATTTATTGAATTAGCTTTTTTTTATTATTACTCATGCAAACCTAACGCAACAATCGACACTCGATGAATAGATGAGATGGATCCGACGGTTATGTTGCGTCGACGCAATTTTTAGGTCAACTTCTGTCCTTGGGAGGACCCACAACAGTGACTAGTTATGATTCTCTTTTGAATTGCGTGAAATTGGATGGGCAAGCCTACACATTTGTTTTTAAATTCTATTTGGAAATCAAGATGGTGTATAATGTAAATTCTTCACTTTCACGATCAATGTTAAGAAGCAATCTTTTGGTCCCACCTAGTCATGATTTCTAGGCTTTCGATCTCAACCTTGAGGTCGCAGGTTCAATCCCAAACAAAATAATAGTCATGATTTCATCCCCAACACGGATTGCACGATAAACGACTACAAAATATAACGATAATTTTTTTACTTGGCAAGCCCAAAACTCTTTTTCAATAGGTAAGCTGGGATGGAACCAATGACCTCAAGATTGATAAGCAAAGCCTCAACCATTGAGCTCCAGGCACAACCCTTATTATTTTGGAGAAAACCTGCAGTCTCTTGGGAGACATCTGTTAAAATTAGAACGATACAGAGAAGATTAGCACGGTCCCTGCGCAAGCCCAAAACATGACTTTATAGACCAATGGTTTAGATCATCCGATGAAGGTGTTCTGAACTGTCCTTTCAGACTAATGGACCAGCAACTTTCAGAAATGAGCAAATCTGCCCTCTTCTTTGTAGCAATTTTCCAGCTGTGTTTGGATGCCAAGTAAAAGGGATCCTCAAGAAGACCCCAGGTAATTCTCAAGCAAAAAAAGAAAATCACTTTTCCAATAGTACATGATGCTTGGTTGCCAATGGAGCTTCAAAAACCCTAAAAACTACCAGAGATGAAAAACTGGTGTAATAATTGCAAGTGGCATGAATAGGATTTCCATATGAAATAACTCAGAAAAGAAGAAATTTCTTAAGTAATCCTCTCTCTCTCTCTCTCTAGGTTTACTTGCATCCATATAAAATAAAGCACATGGCTTTACTAGGGGTCTAATTGCATCCAAAATCCTACCCCACCATGGACTTTACTTGCCCTAAAAATGCTTAAGCATCCAAACAGATCCATATTGTGATATAACAATTGACAGCTGGTTAAACAGAAAGACAAGGTGTTAGCAAAATATTTTGAGTGCTGATAATGGCCCTACAATGTTTTGATTTTTGCACCAACTCATCTTGTCTTCTTTTCCTTAATTGGGTTCTGAGAGTTTTTTTATGTAAATTGTGATAACAATTGACAGATGGTTAAATAGTAACAGACAAGGTGTTAGAGAAATTTATCAAAATATGGGAGTGCGACTATCAGGATATTTGCACACGTCACGATTACTCGTCCCGAAACGGGGAAAAGTACGCTGGAAAAATTCGCCCGTGATACCCTTAACACCGTTAGGTTATTTATAACGGCGTCAAGAAAACGGCGTTTTCTGAGACGAGAAACGAGTGATAAAAGAAATAAAAAAGCGTATATAAAGATCTC
This sequence comes from Tasmannia lanceolata, assembly GCF_043159265.1. Lineage (NCBI taxonomy): Eukaryota > Viridiplantae > Streptophyta > Magnoliopsida > Canellales > Winteraceae > Tasmannia > Tasmannia lanceolata. The sequence continues at coordinate 1,456,919 of NW_027518695.1, read as the reverse complement.
ACCAAGGCCCTCCGACCCGACCCCTCCTCCGTCTTTCATCTCGTTATAGAGAGAGAGAGAGAGAGAGAGAGAGAGAGAGAGAGCAAAAAGCTACGATTTTTCGAGTATATATACGTGAAATGCAATTTTCTCTTCCTCTGCTTGAAATCCTCACACGTTTCTCTTGGAAAAAGAAAAAGTAGAGAAAAGAGAATTTGGCTAAATTTCAGATACATTTCTTCTGAATTTGGTGAATTGCTTCGGAGTTTGAATTCTGAGGTAGGTTTCTGTGATTTCATTCCCTTAGATCTGGTTTTTCATGAATTTCTGAGGCAAGATTTTTCTGTTAGAAAAAATTTGTTTGAGTCTAGCAGAAATATTATATTCTAATGTAAACAAGGAAACTTTTGAGTTTTGATCTTTAATTTCATTTTCGAATTAGTTTATGGTGGCAGATTTTGCCAGAAATCTGAGAATCTGAAGCTCTATTCAATAGATTTGTAGATCAAGGAATCAGATCTTCGTTTTAGAAAAAAAACAAAAAAACAAAACAAAAATCGTGCTTCTTCAGATATAATTCGAGTTCTTCAGACAGGAATTTCGTGAAAACGAAGAGAATTTCAGGAATTCAGATGATATTTTAGTGAATTTCAGGAATTTTTCATGAAAACGAAGAGAATTTCAGAAGATATTTATTTTTCAGGCTTGTGAATTTCAGAATTTGAATCAGTAGTATTCAATTGCGAAGAAAATCTCTATTTATATTTATTTTCGGAGTAGAAGTTCAGAGAATTAAATCGCCATAGAATTTACTCCTTTTTCTTCCCCTGAAAAAGGAAGAAATTTGGATATTCGGCATAAGAAGCTGATACTTTCATAATTCAGAAAAGGCAAAAGAAAAAAGAAAATCGAGGAAGAATAATTTTCTGTGGATGGAGCTTCCTCAACCTCGACCGTTTGGAAACGAAGGTATCAATTTGATTCAATTATGGTTCTGTGAAAAGAAAGAAATAATTTTCATTTTTTTTTTTTAATTTGAAGCTAACTGTGAGTTTTGATGTTATTACAGGGAAAAAACCTACCCATGATTTTCTTTCCCTGTACAGCGATTCGTCCTTCCAGCACCAAGATCCAAGACCTTCTTCGCAAGGTACGCTCATATTATAAAAATGGAATTCATTTAGGGAAATGATATCACCACAACCATATCTTAATAAGTGCACAAACTCAGTTTGTCCTTTCCTTTTTAATTGGCTTCTGACAGTCTTTTGGGAACTGTAATAACCTTTGATCGCTCTTTAAATAATAATAAAAAACAAAAAGGGTTAGTCCAAATATCAAAAGATCCTTCGTTACCAAAAAAATATATATCAAAAGATGGTCGTGCTTATATCATCTCCCTTTATTTGTATAAATGTTCATATTTGCATATTTTATGGGAGCTAGAATCCCCACCCTGTTTTTACACTCACTTACACCACCTCTCTTTATTTTAATACAAAGGAAAGGGTGGAAGTGACCAAAAAACCAGTGTTGATAATACTAATTTCCCTAAATTTATTTACATAACAAAAAGGTTACATAAAAAGCAAACAGATTTGTAACTAGAATTTACTAAAAAAGAACAGCCTGATTTACGATTTTTCCCTATATAATCAGGTAAACTTCAATGGAGATATTATTTTTCATAAAATTGAGCAAAGACGATATAATGAGAATTTTCCGAAGAGACTGAGTAGCTTCGGAAAACCTCGAATTTTTTCGCATATTTAGACCCGCGATAAGCGGAAACATGAGAGAAATGGGCTGATTGGATTCCCTCATTTTTATTTTTATTTTGTCTCCTACAAATCCCCTTAAGTGGTTAAAAATTGCCCCACCATTTTGTTTTTTTGATGACATAGGGTATCCCCACGCCAATTTTTATAACCACCCATATAGGGTATTCCCTGACTATATATGTTGAATCCCTTGGTAGAGCAATTGTATGGATGGTCATGGGTCTATCTTTTAAAGTTGGTAGAGCAATTGTATGGATGGTCATGGGTCTATCTTTTAAATCTGGTAGAGCAATTGTATGGATGGTCATGGGTCTATCTTTTAAAGTTGGTAGAGCAAAAAGGTAAAGCCGATTGAGCCGTCAATAACATTTCACTCTAGAGAGAAGCTCTCGATGGTGAAAACGGTGAGAGCCATCTTTGTTCAGTTGGAGACCCATGCATTGAATAGGTAGGGCCCCACCATTTCAACATGGAGAGGCCCACAAATTATCGAGTGAAAAAGGTTGGTCCTTTGTGGATCACGTTGGTTTGAGAGGGACAAGCCCCCCACTCGGCACTATTTCAATAATGGAAACGTGAGGGTCGTCTTCGTCTCTGTCTCTGTCTCTGTCTCTGTCTCATATAGTTTGTCAAATGTCATGTTGTATTGAGAGCTGGTTACGGTTAACTAGAGATTTTCTGGGATGTGTGCGCCTGAAGATGAAGGTCGGAGGGTTGGGATCATCCTAGCTATGATGATGATTTATGGGCTACAACCTATTTAATATTTATGTTTTAGTCCATCAAATGAATGGTTTGGATCATCCGAAGAAGTGGCCTCACTGTACTTTCTTAAAAAAGGTGGACCTAAGTAACATGCAACCTATAAAATTTTGGCTTAACTATAACATCTCAAAACTATCTAATTATGTATGCAATTAAAGATGTTTAGATTCAAGGCATACATCATCTCTCATATCCAAGATGCCATTTATAAGTAGATATCTTGCCATTACCATTGATTGTCGTTACGCCCCTTTCCTCCGTAACGTTACAAAAAAATACGGTACCTACCCTTGTGTTACAGTGAGGCCATTATGGCCATTTCCATAACATCTCCTACTTGGCCATATGGCCGAAGGAATTCCTTTTATGTTTCCCAAACATCTTGCCTTGACTTAGATATTTCTAAGTACCGCCAAGCTCACATGCTGGATGAATTCTACGGCTGTGACATTTCTAATTCCCACCAAGATCACATGCCAGATGAATTCCACAGAACTCCCTTTGTAAAAAGGATCGCCATTTTTTTGTTTCTCCCCAAACATTCTTACTTTACTTAGACGCTTCTAAGCTGCATGTAGCCCAAATGCTTGATGAAAACTTCTGAACAAATTCCTTTTGTCAAATGATCAGCAATCATATCACAGGTGGTTATATAAGTTACCTTCATTTTCTTATTCTCCACTATATCTCTAATATAGTGATATTACACGTATATATATCTCCCTTAGAGGTACTCGATGTACTGTGTATCAAGCTTATTGCTGCATGATTATCACAATATAATTATATTGGCCCACCAACTAGACCAACATCCAAATCGTCCAAAAAATTGTATAATTCAAACGGCACAAGTAGTCACCATATTACAGGCTATGTGCTCAGCTTTCTGTGTGTATCTTGCTACACAACCCTGTTTCTTGATAGACCAAGAAATAACAACTCCAAATATAAACACATGTAGAGAAGTGGACTGACTGCCATCTCTATCACATACGAAACCGCATCAAAGTAATCATGAACTTCTAAGCTTTTATGTTTGAAAATACAATTTGAGGTGCTTAGTTCCTTTAATGTATTTCATTATTCTTTTAATTGCTTACCAATGAGCAGGACTAGGACTATTTTATGTTATGCTCTTTTGTTCACATACATACATAGAGATATGTATAGATAAGAGAGAGACCCTATAGTCTTATCATTTACCTTTAAGCTATTTTCGGCAACCAGGAATTTTTTTCTTGGAATATTAATTTAGCAAGTAACGAGGGAAGGGGAAGGGGAAGGAGGCTGGAAGAGGGAGAGAATTTGGAGGGCAGGTGTTAGGAGATGGTGTGAAGTGGCTGAAAAATATGGAAAAAAACGCCATTTGGATTAGAGTTTTTCTTTTCCCTAATTTTCAGCCATTTCCATCCTCTCCTTACTCATGCCCTCTCATTTCTAGCCTCCCACCCTCCTAGCCCCTCTCCCATCACTGGATAAACTAATATTCCATGGAAAAAAAAAGTCATGTTGGCCAAACATGGCCTTAATGCTATATAATTTATAAGTTTTGACTAGTGGGTTATGTGGCTGAAATCTAATTACATTTCGTTTTACAGGATTTTACCTTAAGACTCATGATTTTCTTCAACCACTAGAAAGGAGCGGAAAGAGCAATGCCATTGGAGAAGCCACTAATGAGACATCCAACGTTGAGAAGCCATCTTCAGTCGAACACATACTTCCAGGCGGGATTGGGACCTATAGCATAAACCACATTTCTAGTTTCAGCCAAGGAATTGTGAAACCAGAGATAAGTGTATGCACCCCAGTTCGAGCAAGTAGCATAGAAAGGAAGGTCGAAGCTAGCAAGAGTAATAGCAACAGCAACTCATACAGTGGAGGTTTGTTGACCTTATGGGAAGAGTCAGCTGCCAAGGAGAAAGGCATAGTAAAGGATAAGGTTGGAGAAAGACAGCTTACAAGAGGTAAATTTTCATCTCCATTAGTTGTGTTTTATGCTTGGACGTTCTATTATGACACATAACTAGATTGGGTCACTTTGGATATGCCATTAAAAACTATTTGCATATAGTCTTATTCGCCTATATGTACAAGTAGTTCTACATCTCTCTTAGATAATGGTTTCCAAAGTGGCCCGGTATGGATTGCAAGAATTACCTGGATAAGTTTGCAAAAGAAAAACTTTTCAAGAATTTCTTGTTTTTTCTTTTTTTTTTTTAAATTACACATGAAGAAAATTACTCAAAAACCAACTTTTCAAGTTTTATTTATAGAATTTCTCCTATATTTGATATTTCCTCGTAACTTTCGGAAAAAAGACAAAGAAAATGGGAGAAAAATTCTAGGCAGGGGACCGGCGAGATGGTTGGATTATGCTACAGTACCCTCTATGGCAAACTCCCTCATTTCGTAATCCACACAGGGGCGCAGGTTTATAAGCGTCATCGTAGGCGCATGTTAGTACTGAGTAGCTGGTATTGGAATTAATTAAAGTATCGGCTTTGTTTGCTTTTTCCAGAGCCAACTGAGAAATTAGGGCAGTGGTCTTCTTTTTCGGAGAGCCCCTTCCCGCCCTTCGTTCCTGGAACCAGAAGTCTCAGCTCTCTGCTATCCTCCAAGTTGGTGACTTTCTCTCCCTTTTTCTCTTCTGCTAAACCTTTTTTTTTTTACCTCTTCTGATTTTCTGCTATTTTCAAGGATTTTCAGACATTTCCTTTCTCTTTTTGAGCTTTCCCCCCATTTTTTCTTGGGTTTAATTTTAGGGTTTTTTTTTATGTTCTTGTTTTTACTCAGGCAGAAACTGGCACAGAAGAGTCAGGGTTTCATGCAGATGATGAAATCTATGAAGGGTCTTCCCGAAGAGGAAGATGATGATGATGAAGAATACGTTAAGAAAGAGGGTTCTTCCCACAGAGGTATTTTTATTTCCATATGCCAATCTGACACGTTAGAAAACCCTCTATCCAATTTTCTATTTCTGGGTTATCTTGAATTGGGGGCCGTGAATCCCGGTTGCTCTTTTTCGTTTTATTGATTTTTTATTCCTTAATATCTGAGTTAGATGTATATCCAATGTATATGTACTCTGTATAATATGCTTTTTAATTGCTAGTCTTGTCCTTGTTAATCTATTTTTCATTTTGTTAATGGTTTGTTTTTCATTAGATTCTGATAATATCTTTACTTTTCAATGGACTGCAAGTTCATGTGTTCCTTGCCAATTTTAAAATTTTGAGTTGTTGCAGGGGATTTGGGGGTACAAGTAGATGGGAAGGGTGATCAAAGGGCTGTCACACCTCGATCAAAGCACTCTGCTACTGAGCAGCGGAGGAGGAGCAAAATAAATGACAGGCAAGTTTATGGTGGCCATTTTGTTGTGTACTTTTAATTCAGTTTGATTGGGTTTGACTCGATATTGTCTAGGATGGAAGAACTTCATGCTTTTAGAAGTCAGGAGTTAATAATCTCCGAGGATTGGCGCCCGTGGCATTGATAACTTAGAATAGATTTTTTTATAGATTCTCTTCTTTTCTATTGAAAACTTAAAATGGGATACAGTTTGAAGTTTCCAATCCCATTGGGGCTCCCGGGATTGAAAACTTAGAATAGCACTTCTCTTCTAGTTCACGTTGTATTGGACTGCCCGTGAATATCATTGTGATGTTTGTTCCCCTGCATAGGTGAAGGAAACTCCTCTGTACTCGTGTTTAGTTTTTGTGAACTTCAGATGTGTTGGGATGTCGGTTTGAGATTTTACTACATTGGAGTATTTGAGTTTTTTATTATCTTCAAATATGGCTACAATGTGTATGTTGGAGTGATCTGGCACTACTGTTGTACTATGTACTTATCCTTTATATCACTTCCCTCTGTTTTTAGTACTACTAGTATTATTATTATTATTTTTCCATTTTCACCTCCAATATGATACACATTGCTATATAGTTTTCAAGAATACTTCATAGCTTAGACATTGGTTATTTCAAATGTGTGTTGGACATCCATTATGACTTTCAGTAGAATAGACACCTGGCTTGCCTTTCTAATGATTGGTTTTGGTGTCCTTTCATGTATTTTAATACAGTGTGTATATTTTAAGTAGATAACTGCATTTATGTATATTCAATAGTGCGCTGCTAAATTGGTATGGTATCATGTATATTGAAGTGGCTGCATCCTCTTGTGTCCTTACACAACTAATCAGAAGTCCATGTCCAAGTTATTAGTTTCCAATAATTATAAAAAAAAAAAAAATGTCATTAGTTTGTAATTGATAACTTTCCAAAAGAAGAAGAGTGTCCAATAATCAAACTTACCACAGAACACCATACATTTATGATTATTTGCTTGCCTGGTGAGGACATTTAGTCCAATATGTGTGGCAAGTCATTTTAGAACCAAATCTCACAGTGTTCAGAACTCAGTCTTGGAGCTCAGCTGTGTTAGTTTGACTGGGATCTAGGTATCAAGTTTCAATATCGTTGAGTTTCAAGGCTTTTACGAAAAATTTCCCTTGGATGTTGACTTGGCTGAATTATTTTTGTAAATGCGGCCTTTTTCATGATGTCTAACCTTTTTGGTTTCCTCTCATATCATTTTCTAATTTTTTTATTATGAACTCAAGCATTTTAGAAATTTTAAGCATCTCTTTCACTCTTCCACCATTCAAAGGGTTCCCTTATCCTTCCTAAGATCCAAATATGAAAGAACTGTTACTTTTTTTTTCTTTCTCCTATCTATTTGAAGACCTGATGGATTCTATGCTCGTCATGCAGATTCCAAATATTGAGAGAACTAATACCACATAGTGATCAGAAGAGAGATAAGGCGTCATTCCTTTTAGAGGTACATCATATAATCTTTAGTAGTATTTTGCTATTGACGTCATTTTCTTTTAATGATGCCAATTCCTTACTCATAATAAATTATCCATCTCTCTATACAGGTCATTGAATACATCCAATTTTTACAAGAGAGGGTATATAAGTATGAAGCAGCATTCCCTGGATGGAATCAGGATAGCATAAAATTGATGCCATGGGTAGAGACTATTACCTTGCTTTACACATTATGTTTGATCACTGGCGTGCTTGCACATGGCATCTGCATTAAAACATGTTTTGATGCATGGATTTTGGGCATGTGATATGTGTTCGTGGAATTTGGCTGGATCTGTATCCCCGCATGCATAGGCAAACACCTGCATGTGTCCCAAGATATGGATAAGTCATAAGCATAGTCCCCCGCGTCATCGTGGACTCCCCCGAGTCAACTCCCTTTTACCTTGGCTGCGTTCCGCGTTTTGCTGCAGCATTCCACATTTTGCCCAACAGAGCTAATAAAAACTCCTTTCACTCTCCCGAACTATGACCGTGTCAACCAAGTCACTCAGCCGTGTCAACAAAGTACTCGACCGCATCATGCCAAGTCGACTAGGATTTTCTTCGCCCGCATTTTTAAACACTGGTCATAAGATATATCTGTTTTCCATTTTTCTGAAGGCATATTGAGGATCTCACCATTGATGAAGTGAGCCTGGACTGTTTTGTTTGCATTTACATCTGCAAGGAGTTTATTTTGATCTTAAGCTGTTAAAGTGTTTTTTAGCAGAAATCCATGTTAAACTTCTCATTTTCTATTTATTCTAGTGTAGTAGTATGTTACTGTGTTAGTATGGTCGAGTTTTGTGGTTTACTTGGTGTGAAAAGGTTTTGCTATTTTCCTTTCGTTTTTTTAATAGTGGAAATTTTGTTAACTAAAGCCAAAAGTTTTACTATTTTCATTCATCATGGATGCCTTTTCCCTTGACTAATTCCTATAAGGATCTTACGGACAACAAAAAGAGAAAGGATGCAGCTTATTCTTGGAAAAAAAAGAAGTTCTATTGTTATTTGGGATTTCTGATTATCGTTTGAGTTTTTCATTTCTCAGAAATATCTATACATTTAGATTGTTTCCAAGTGATTTTATTTTTTTAATTTTATAGTAAAGACAAAACCCAAGAGGATTGTATATTGGTTTTTGTACTTCATTATAAGTTCAAAAAGTTCAAGGGTGCATTTTAGCTGCTCCGAAGAGCAATAGACATTACAGTCGATCATGAAATTTGTTCAAGAATTTTAAAGTTTAATCAGAACTAGGAATGCCAGGATATCTTGTACCCAAAATACTCTTCTATGAGAATTCAATCGACCATCACTTTTTTGAAACAGAAACACAGCCAAGGTCCAGGAGAAAGTACGACTGACCATTCTCGACCTATGAAGAATGGCCCTGTTCCTGGGTTGATATTTGCTGGCAAGTTTGAGGACAATAACATTGCCATCTCCCCAACAATGCTTGCGAACATGCAGACTCCTATAGAATCTGAGATGAGCACAGGTGCTCCTTACAAAGCCATGGATCACCTCCCAAGCATGGCAAGTAAAGTTGCATCAAATCCTTTGCAGCAAAACACATACCCATGTTCTATTGGGAGGAGTACTGGACCCGCCCAATCTTCCCAGAGACTGATTTCAGATGCCGAAAACATGGCATGTCAGCCTCAGCCTCAGTTATGGCAGAGGCCATGCCCGGCTGATAGTGATATGCTTACCGAACAAGAGGAGCTTACAATTGAAGGGGGCACCATTCGCATGTCCAATGTCTATTCTCAAGGGTGAGTGTCAGTTTTATCTGTGTATTTGTTTAAATTTTTACAGCAACTACAACATTCCCTTAGATATGGATTTGATATAATAGTATGAAAGTTAGTAGTCTGCCAATTTCATTATCTTTCTCAAACTCTTTGCTGTGCTTTTGTTCTCCTCAAGGCTGTTTTTTCAACAGCCTAGTCTAGAGTAATCAATTCTTGCTTGTTCAATAGGCTTAAAAAAGATACAGTTCTGATTTCTTATATTATCAGATTAATAAGTGAGATCAGAGTGTGCAAGCCCCCAACTTGTCCTCTCTGGCCATGAAGAAGACTCCATCAGCACAAGCAAGAATTTCCTTATTCGAAACTTGTTGCCATTCAACAGTGTGTCTAACTGCTTTAAGTTTAGCCTCACAATCTTTTGTAGTCAGAGTGTGATCATCTTCTTATATGTGGGAAAAGAGGATGGTCATTTGGAAGAGTTGAGAGACCTTTTTTTCCATCCTAATGTCGTATTCCAATGGCATTGTTCTGTCTTTAGGATCAGATATGAGTTTTGGGCTGATGACAAGATAACAATGTGTGCAACAGGTTATTGAGTTCTCTTACTCATGCACTGCATAGTTCAGGCATAGATCTGTCGCAAGCCAGCATCTCTGTTCAGATTGATCTTGGCAAGCGAGCAATTACTAGTAGACCATCCACTACCACGTCCAGTGCGAAGGTACGTACGTTGAAGTAACTTTCTTTGTCTTTAATTTTCAAGTCTTCATTTCTTGGAAATATAAAAGAACCGTGGATTGCATTGATGGCTTAAAAACAAAGCCATGAACTTCCAACCTGAAAACAAAACTTCCTAGGCACTGGGATAGAAGCCAAACAATCATCCGGGCGTTCTTTCATAGTAGAACTTTCATTTCTTCTAATGCGGCAAAAGCTAATATTAAGAAATTTGCAATTTTTAACCTGATTTTGGTGTCTTGGCCAGCTGTCTTGTTCTAGTAGAGCTGTTCCTGTTGCGTCCTCCAAAAAAAAAAAAAGAAGTAAGTAGAGCTGTTCCTGATCCTGTTTTATCTTTTATTTTCTTTGCGATAGGATCACGAGGACCCTTCATCTAGCAATCGGGCAATGGGGCACTCAAGAGTGGCAAGTAGTGGCGAGGACTCGGACCATGCTCAGAAGAGGTTCAAGATGGACAATAGTTAGTACTTCAACGCTCTTTTTTTTTTGCTCTTTTTTTATATTTCGTTCTTTCTTTATTTTTCATTCTATCTTTAATATTGTTAATGCCTGGTTTATATAGACTGAGCTTTGGGTGTATATGTTGGGTTTTACGGTTTGTGGAGATGGGCTCTCAAACCATTAGGTATTCTTTTATTCGTATTTGCTCCTGTAAGAGGCTCCCAATTAAAATTTGAGAAGCCGCTTTTTGTTTTTAGAAGTTTTCCTTGGTATATGAGAAGTTTCGGTTCTTCTCTCCTTATTTCATTGTAACAGGATTTCATGGCTGTAAGAGACTTTTTTTACTAATGGCTTTGTCATTGTGCTGACTTCGGATCCTTTTACATCGGTGACAAACTATCTATCTATAAGCATGATCATAAGGCCCACAGACTAAATAAGATTGATATGGTCCTATAGCTTCCATGTATATTCTTCCTCTGCTAAATGACGAAAGAGATCACACTTGCTAATGGTCCTCTTTGCGTGCGCTCAAGAAATGAAACATTGAGTTTTCCCATTGTGCCTTCCGATTTATCTTGTACATAATATCTCTACATATCTCCTTATGTATTAGTAGAATTGTAAAAGGTTAGTATTAGTTTCTTCTTTATACCTTTGCATAATGAAAAGAAAGATGGCTGATGGTCGTCATGAGCATGGTTTTAAATTTTGGTTTTAGTAAAATTTCGGCCCTGGCTGAAATCCCGAAATTTCAGTTTTTTTGGCCAAAACCACATTTCAGGAATTTCGATTTCGGTTTCAGACTTCACCCGAAATCTGAAATTTCGGTCCGAAATTTAAAACCCTGGGCACTTTGGCAACTAAATAGTACAGCTGCTCACTGCTGAAAAATCCTCGCCCTAGTTGACTCACTTTTGCCTTGGCTGAGTTTTCATCTTAGTTTGAGTTTTATGCGACCAAATCACTTTGCCCAGTTAATGAAGAAAATTTACACCTTCAATCTGAGTCTTTGAGTGAAGTCTCTTATGTAGCTGAGCTCTCGTCTCAGTACGAATTTTGAAAAATTATAATACCCATCTTTCCTTGCGTATAGTAGTTCGAGGCATGGTTTTAAATTTTGGAATTCGGTGGAGACCAACACCGAAATGCATCAAAACCGAAACGGTCATTTATTTCGGTAGAAATTTCGGAATTTCGGTCCAAATTTCGGTTTTTCTGAAATTTGACCCAACAAATATGTTTTTTAATATTAATTTAATATTTCACCGAAATTTTGGTAATTTCGGCCAAAATTTAATATGGAATAAAATATTCGTTTCGGGTTATGTACCAGATTTTGACCTAAATTTCGGTTGAAAATTTGTAATTCCAGGGACCGAAACCAAAATTTTAAACCTTGCCTGTAACACATCTGACCACCTATTCTAAACTCCACTTCATAACACATCCCACAAATCTGCCACATTTGTGAATCCTTTAGGCCATGTTTGGCAACCATTTTTTTTTTTTAAGGAATATTAGCTTAACCAATTGTGAGGGACCAGAGGGAGAGACTTGAGAGAGATTTTTAGTGAAAGGATAAAAGAAGGCTGAAAATTAAGGGAAAAAACTCCACTCAAAACTCAATTTATTTTTTTCCCCACTTTTCATTCTCTCCTCATTCATGTTCTTTCAAGTCTTTCTTCTCCCTCCTCCCTCCTCCCTCCTCCCTCCTCCCTCCCCTCTTCTTACCACTCAATAAGCTAAATATTCAATGAAAAAGAAATCATGGTCACCAAACAAGGCCTTTAACACATTTTGCATTCATCGTTCTCTGGTAATTCCCGTTGATTTTTTATTCCTGTGCCGTTAATTTTTCATTCCTGCGCCATTGTGCCATCACTAAACTTTGAACCACATTTAATCTCAAATATAGAAACCAAACCGAACCCTAAAACTAGTCTGTCCATTGGTGAGAACGGTGGAGCCTCCTAATATGATATAGGAACACACCCCTATGGAAGGGTAATTTAGTCATTTAGTTTCCTCGTATTTCACTGGTAAATCTTCCCCTGACTAAGGTTTCTTAAACATGATAGTGTTACAACCCGATCTTTCCTGGATCAGCAGAATCCATCTTCTTCTTGGCTCACTTAAAAGCGTTGTATTTCGATTACGTTAAATCCAAGCTTTCTCCCACTTCTTGGATCACTACAGTCGATCTTCTTCTTCTTGAATCACTAATGTGCTGTCTTTCTATGTCGTGAAATCCAAGCTTCCTTTATACACTAGGGATGAAGAAGAAAAAGAATGAAAAAGACGTACAAAAAATGAGCAGTGTCTTGATAGTGAAACATTTGATACCCTGGTAGTGAGCATAGTACACGTTTACTTTCACAACCATGGGCACTGTCTTGATAGTGAAACATGTGATACCCTGGTAGTGAGCATAGTGCCCGTTTACTTTCACTATCATGGGAGTAATAAGCTAATTCTTACTTCTTCCTAATGAGCATTACTCATAAATAAGTGAAAGTAAAGTCTATAATCATTAAAGAACATATAATCATAAAGTTTTTATGATTATATGTAAGATACTTTAACAATGAGGGTAGCGTATGTGGGTAATGCAAGTTTACTGGCTGGGTGGTCATGTTTGCTTTTAGGGTAGCATGAAATTAAACCTGAACTACCTTGAAAGACCCTGAGCGTAAACATGCAATAACTTGAAACTAAAGAACTCACAAAACATTATTTTTAAGCTCTCAAAAGAAAACATAGGAACATACATCCACTACCTCCTAGAAAAATCCTATAATGGGTTCACCTCTTAATGTTCCTCCACTTTAAAACACGCTATACATTGAACACTTCATTGGAAAGATCATCCAATTGAACTTGATGACATACCAGCTAAATTTGTCTATGTACCAGGTTAGTGAGAATGTTTTCCCTTGGTACTTCATTAGTGAGCAAATGCAAAATCACAGTCCACTTTTTCAATGATCCAAACCATTCCCTAGCTGGTTGGAGGCACTATGAAAATCCTAAACTCTAATTTCTAGCCTCTAAAATTACAAAAAAAAAAAGAAAAAAGAAGCAAGCTGCTACGGCATATGAAGATAGATTTTGTAGTCACTACCAATCTTGCTAGCTCCCTCTGATGATATTCTTGTGCATTGTTTCTCTTATTAGGGTTCCCTAGTAAGAGAAACAATACAAAGTACAGTTGCAGAGAAGTGTAGAGGGTTCAGAAGCCATACCTTGTCTTAATGGTTGCACCTAAGAAAGTGCCCCCAAGTAAAGATGAATTCCAGATGTGGTTCCCACATTCCAGTAAGGCCACAAAACCAAACCTCTTCCTCTTTTGGCTCCTGATTCTCAATATAGCCTAATCTTTTTGTTATATCCAAGTGAGAGAAAAAGTTAAATGCTCTTACCATCTTGTCCCGTTCCTTACCTTACAATAGGTCAATTTTTAAAACCCATCCTAAAATAAGGCACACCAAAAGGAGATCCGAGTGACACAAGATCAAGAACTTTTATTATGTTGTAATAAGGGTAAAAAAAAACAGTTGTAGTGTTTTTTATCTCTTCTCTGGCGGAGTCCAGGAAGCTTCTTGGAAAATGTGAACATAACACAAAAGAATACATTTGCAATTTTTGGACCAACAATCAGAAGTTTAGTACTTTAACACAGGTAGAGAGGCCCAGAGTGGCCAGCTGAGAATTCGTGAAAATTCAGCACTAAGAAGACAATGCAGTGTGAAAAAATGCATATAAACGAAAAGGGAACTAACCTCTCCAAGAAATCTTGAATCTTCATAAGTGAGTGAATCTTCATCTATTTGAATATCCGATGGAGCTGGCATTTCCCTTCTACAATAGGCAGAGGAGAGCTCTGTACAAGAATGAAATTATTTGTATATATAAATAAAAATATATATGTACCGCTACCCCAATCGAACTTCCATGCATTCCCAGAGCTCCCCCACCCCCAATTATCTCCTTGCTTCGGTAACACAAATATTTTCCCTTCATTTTCTATTGATCCCCCAACATAAATTTTAAGATGATGTACTCAATGGCCCATCTGATAGTTGCAAACACTCCTGTGGATTGGAGTAGAAATAATCCTCTTCTTTGGGTCTATCCGGAATCATAACTCTTCTTGTTGGGGCTCCCATCCGATCTGCGTGAGCTTCCTTTACTAAAGACGAGAATTCATCCCAGCTTAAAAAACCCTCATTGTATCGGTCTATCAGATCGACTAGAAGCTTCCTTTCCAGTAGAACCGTCTTCCTGTACCCTAAAAATCTGAGACATTCAAATATAACAAACAATTTAAGATGCATGCCTTAATTCTAATGACACCAGGACAAGAACTCTTCAATAAAGTGATTCAACTGTACGACTTGCACATCATGGGAAATCTGGCTAAAGAGATTAAACATTAGAACGTCCATTTAGTCAAACCTACCAGTTTCTGTAAATTGACTATTAACCTAGTTTATTGCACCTTGCGAAAAGACATGAGGGAAGTTTTGATGTTAGGCAGGAGTTATTTAGACAACTAAAAATACAAGTTGCATTTACTTCTTTTCTTTCAGGTCGAGATTTTGGAATGTAAAAGAAAAAAATAAAAGCCGCAGAACCAAAAATGTAGCTTGCATGGCTTTATATATAAAATTAGACTTGTTATATGATGGATGTGCATATTTTCCAAGGACAAGTAAGAGCAGTCAAAAAGTACATGTGGGGGCCATTTGCTCAATGATTCAAACAATTTATATGTTGGACCTTGCTATGGATGGCCATGCAACAAAATTCATCTGACTGGATGATTCTAAAGCTTGAATTTGTGGCCGTTAAACAGACAGTGAGAACGATCAACGCTCATCGGGAAAGCCTCCACAATTGGCAGCCTAGAATCATCCAGTGAGTGGATTTGGGTGTATGACCTGTCCATTGCAAGGCCTAACAGAAATGGTTTTGAACATTTAACAGGTGGGCCCTACTTATATATCTGTGTGCTCATATTTTTCCCAACTCAAAAAGTTTTGATCACTTTTACATGCCTAATCTTATGACATGGGCATGTTGTGCAAAACTAGGGTTCATAGGTTAATTTCTGGGAACTGTGGATCATAAAAGGGTGTCTAGTTCCAGCCAAAAAACACAAAAACCCAACTCAACAATAAGCTGATACTATGATAGGCACTACCTAAGCTGTATAAATTACTGTAGGTCTAAAGCACCATATGAGAGTATAGTACCTTCGATGGCCTTCAACAACTTTGGCCATGTTACCATCATATGTAGGAACAAAGATATCACTTTCCAATGAAACCAAATAATCTAATGCCGCCATCTGAGATGAGTGGTTTTGGAAAAGCCTCAAATCCGAAGGTTCCAACAGCATCTCCTTTCTCACCTGTTATCACAAAATTGAAACAATCAATACAAGCATGCGGAATGAAGCATTAAATGATTGGACTAAGGAATTAGCTACAGACAACTGACCAAATTTGGATACGCCGATGACAGACTTGCCATTCTCCGTTCTCCACCATATATCTCTCCCGCGGCAATGTAAATGCGTACACTACGGTCTATATTCAATGCCCTAAGAATGAGGGCAGTTTCCTCCGGGGTCATAGGACAGAGACCATCTTTCCTTTTCAGGTCGGAGTTTACAACTTTCTCTTTCCACCAAGGGTATGCATATCTGGCAAATAGATGAGCATGAGTTGATCAGAAACCAACAGCAAAAAGAAACTGCCAAAGGTAGGGTTTACAAGAAACAAAAAAACTTACCTCATTCTTGTTAATTCCTCTACCTCTTCATCACTGCAACCATGAGTACAGCCAGAAAATGCCAACATGTCCATTTCATATCGGAGATGAAGGGCGAGAAATGGTCCATTCTGCCGTAGCAGTTTGATAACTCTTCTACCCAGCTCTTCTATCTGAGCAGTGAATCTCAGAGCACTAAAATTTACTCGGCAACGCAGTTTCTGAATCTCAATAGGTAGACCATTATTGGCAAGACGAGCATCGGTTTTATTCAAGTGCAAAATTTTGTGCCTTTGTATCAAAGGAAGAATCTGCTCAAAAGGTAATAGAATCATCAGCTATTTTATTATGGGTGAAATTACCAAGAAAAGGAAGATTGTTGATGCTAGCATGTAAGGAAATATAGACTAACCTGATGTAGATAGTAAGAAATGTTGGACCAACTAATGGGTGGCATGGAATAGACCATTCCTTGCTCTGCTCTCTTCTTTAGCCTAACTGGTAGTTCTTTCAATATCCGAACCTCATCTCGCAAGGATGCAATAAAATGGTCCACATCAAATATATCTTTAAACTCACTGCAATATCAGGTAAATTTTTTGTATAAGAGGACCTTAGGAGATCCAATCTAGAAGAATTCAATAGCAACCATTACACAGATAAGTCTTTATAAGAAGACCTTAGGAATGTTGGGATGCTGAATCAGTAACAGTTACAAGAGTTAAGATCGTGTGCTATGATGGAAAATGGACACACCTTGGATCAGCCCAGAAGGAAGTTTTATCCAGCTCAGGTACTATGAGAGTCACATTCAAATATCTCGCAATAGCAACCATGTCACAAATCTACACAATAAGAATAGAACAAGAGGCTCCATAAGAGGAGATGATAATAGATGCAGTTGGAAGAAAAAGAAATAATCCATGTTTATAAAGTTATAATCAATAATATAAAAACGAGCAAGATAAACCAGCTGAATACTTACTGCTGCACGCATCTGATTAAGCCCTCCATTGCAGGAAACCATCAAATAACCATTATTCTTGTAAATCCCTGAAAGGTAAAATGTTGCAAATTTTAGACAAATTAGTCAAATTGAAAATCCCCAATGTTTGCAAAGAAATGAAAAGAAATAGAATACCAGAAGTTGGACAGGAAAAGTACCCAAACCGGTACGTACACACTCAATACAAAGAGAAGGCAAACATAGGATGAAAGATACATTTGTGACCAGAAATTCTAGCTGATAAAAAAAGCCCAACACTCCAACAGCAACTTAAAATTCTCACACTAACAAAACTCAAAGAACTAGTGCATTACCAGTTTCAGATGGCAATGCAGTTCTCATATAATTAAGCCCATAGAAGACAGATAAGGCTCCTAGGTACAAAATAAAACATTCAGGGCACGCTTGGCTACCATGATTTTTTTCCATGATAAATCGGTGTCTCCAAGTGGAGATGAGGGTGAAGTGGCTAAAAATCAGGAAACAAAAAACAGGAAACTAGTGTCTCCAAGTGATGATGAGTGGCTAAAAATCAGGAAACAAAAAACAGGAAACTAGTGTCTCCAAGTGATGATGAGTGGCTAAAAATCAGGAAACAAAAAACTCTACTCAAAACAGGATCGACTTTTTCCTGATTTTAGCCACTTTTCAGGCTCATCTCAATCGTGCCCTCTCTCAAACCTCTCTCCTCCTCCCACGGCCCTACCCCCTCTCTCGCCACTTGGAAACAGCAATTTATGATGAAAATAATTCCTGGCTGCCCCAGACATAGCCTTAAAATTAAAGAAATGCCATCCAATTATAATATAAGCATAGAGATTCATCAAATGGTCCTGCAAAGTGTCCATATCTAAGTCAAGAATCAGGGGTTCCAAAACACATGGATTGTAACCTGGGTATGGGTGCACAAGATCAGACCCAGAACCAATAACATCCAGAATTTGAATGAGAACTATCAGATGTTGCATTGAATTATACATAATTCAAGAAGTTAAAAATGTAAGATAATGCAGAATTTTCGGTGAAATCTAAATTGTGAGTCCCCAATAGATATCATGAATGCAGGTTTTAAAGTTTCTGCAAATCCAAACTCCTAAAACATATAATATAAGACAATTAATCAAATATAGTGTGAAATTGTTATGTGCATATAATTATGGTGCATATGGATAGTTATAATCTAATTATTATCTAGGTGTGGGAATGTGTTCTTAGAGTTATGGGTGTTAGTTATGGTGTATGTGTTTAGGGTAGTGGGTGCTAGTTGTTGATGGTGTGTGTTGTAAGTGGGGAAGTGGATGGGTGATGTGTAACTACTTTGTGTTAGTATTTAAGTAGTTGTATTATAATGAAATGAGGAAGAAGAGGAATTTTAAAACAAAAAAGGCAACTTTGTTTTGGAGGGTAATGGCTCCTCTTGAATCGAGCCATTAGGAGGTCCGATTGCCTCAAATCAACCATTCCCCTCTCTATTTCTCTTTTATTTAGTTTATCTGTGTTACGGCCGATTAGGCACGTAACAGAAATCCCCAATGTCATTAAGTACATTAACCAGGTTTGATAATTAACAAATCATAATAGGCCTTATATTAACATAAGATAGGCCAACATTAAACATATGTCATTACATATAGAATAAGATTCAATTAGAGGAACTTACTTTTGGGTGGAAGAACGATCCTCTTTGCAATTACGGACGACTCCACAGCCACAGGCGAGTCCGATGGCGTAAAGCAAGAAGGCCAACCTTTCAAAACTCTCGGCCCCCACATCTCTCCCAACGCCGTCAACTGGACGACGCACGTCCAAAGCAACACTGTAGTTGTCATCCTAATCATCCACAATTTCATCCGAGAACCCTTTAATTTTTCAACCTTTGTTGAGTCTCCCAAATACTTCAGACCCATTTTTCTCTGTCTCTCATCACCTACAGTGTAATCAGATTCCCTCAATTTCTCTAACCTACACATCTCGTTATACCGGTCGCCACAATTCTCTTTCCCCATACATACACTCCAAACTCAGATCCTCTAACCAAACTCCCCCTAAACCATCAGAAACGAAACCCCGATTCTTATATAAACTCGGCGTTGTTTCCAAGTCATAAACTCAATAGAGGTGGAGGTGACAATGCAAAAGGAGAAATATTTTATCAGATAGACTGCAGATTTAATCAATCCTAGTTTTGTCTCGAATCTAGACAAAAAATAGCCGACTTCATGAATAATCTACACATAAAAATACCATCTCTTTCACAAACAAGATGTCTCTTCTATCTTAAAATAAAGAAACTAGAAAACTCCTTGAAACTGCATAAAAATCCTCGATTTATATCAATGCGGCACTAAAAAAATAAGAGAAATCCCTCACAACACCTTTAATTAAACTCAAAACCCTAGGTCACTCTCTTCTACGGTCTCCAAAAACGTAACGACAGAATATCTCCCGAACAACTAAAATATTCAACAAACTCGAACAAAATCCGAAACGAGTTTCAGCAAAATTTCACCAAAAAACCCTCAAATATCAGTACAAAACTCTCAATCACACCACTATCTCCTCCACAATCGAAGAAATTGGCTGTCTCTTCAGAAATACCTACTTAAAATCTTGCCAAAACCCTAGACATCCTTCGTACATTCTCCAAAAAGTTTATGAATTTCTAACGACATTGAAGAGAATCGAAACCCTAACCTGAAATCTCTTCTCACGAACAAGGATGATCTTGAATATATCCCCCAAACCCCTTCATATCTTTCGATTTTACTTGAATTCTCGATCGGATCGTCCAGATTTCATCACCGATTTGGCTAAAAAGGATCCGATATCCGAATTCGGCCCAGATCCCGATCAAGAGTCCGGGACGATCAGTTTTTTCCGTTCCCGGAATTTTTTTACACAAAGGCGATTCCTTTCCTTCCTCATCGTGTATATACCCAGTGTCATCCGTACGACTGTCGGGCATTTTAACCATGGTTAGCTGCTCGGGTCAACTCTTGACCATAGTCAGTTTCGAGCCAATAAATGCATACCAGCTAGGCTGTAGTCCTTCCGGGTCCCACATTACAGATGGTCAGTCAATCTAGCCGTATAAATACAACACGTGTCCCTATTAGTACTGCTGTGTACGATTTTGTCGGTACTAAAACGCCGTTAAGAGCGGAGTCATAGCCGACAATCTCTCGCGAGACGCCGAGAATTTATTCTGGAATTTCCCTGTTTTGGGGTTATAAGAAACAAACAGGAGGGAATATGGGATAGCGCGAATCTAGGGACGAATTTTTGCGAGATACTGACGATATTTTACCAGTCTGTCTAGGGTTCGGTGAGTGTTTGAAAGCTCCGTTAGATTGTAGGTTTCACTGTTAGCGGGTTAACGGAGCGTGAGTTGTCAGAACGGTTGAGCAGACTAATAGAGTGTGTCAGATTCATTCATGACGCTTTTGAGTTACTACCCTTTCACAAACGCTCGATCGTGGTTGAGATTCTAAACGGGATCCCGTGCTGGAAAAAAAGACGGGAGTTAAAAATAATCACTGATTTGGTCATTTTCATTTTCACATGGGTATTTTTGGGGATACGTGATCACCTTTTTGTTTTCTTGTGCACGCGTCACTATTGAAAGCATCGTCTTTTTCTCCAAACGGGATTCCCGTTTTGCTAGCAACCCTCGTTAGGATTGTAGATTTTGATATGTTAGTAAATTAGAAAGATAGTCAATTGCAATGGAAGATACACCCCGTGCTATTTAAAGAGAAAAGATATTGAAGTGATATATTTGCCCACCTCTTTTCAACTGGGACAGCCCCTCTGGTGTATTTATGACTACTCTTTTACACCAGAGGTGGGTGCCCCAAGTAAAAAGAAGGACGAAAATATCATTTCCCAAAATATATCCTTACCTAACTGAGCTTACCAAACTTATTTATTGACTAAATTTTTCTCAAAAGGGCCCTGATGTAGTGCAATGGGTCCCACCCCTATGCTAACAAAACTTGATATCTTATTCTCTATCATACACGTCGTGCCACCTCCTAGGCTATATAAGCTCTGAGCCACACAAACAAATCGAAAATTTTGCTGATTGGACGATCATAATCATACATTTATGACCCATCCAACAATCATTTGACTCAATATCATTCCCATAAATAGAGAAGACTAGCACAACAATCCTATTTTTTGTTGTGCACGCTCGAATTGAAGCTCTAATAGGACTCACTGCTCTTGTAATAGTATTGTAGCTTGTTCCAACACACCAACCATGTGCTTGCTGGTTTTTACGTGAAGATTTAGAAAATGGTAACCGTTTGTCCCACTGTAGAGGATTCTAAACTTCAGCGAAGGACCAAAGTCTCCTATCTTGCTCATTTTTATTTCTAGAATTTGATCAATCATCAGATCAATTTGTTCCATCGTCATAGTCATTCAATCTTCAATAAATTTAATTAACATAATATGATGATATATTTTGATTATGAGGAATGCTAAACTAAAGGGTGCCTTTGTAAAAAAACCAGTTGCAAGGGCGCCCCCCTCTTTGGTGGGCCATCCTTGCAACTCGGTTTTTTACAAGGCCGCCATTAAATAGCATTCCTCTTTGATTATATATTTAAGGAGATGATAAAATTGCACCCCTGTAGGATCATTCCCACACCTTTACTTCGAATCGACTAAAAAAGCTTCAAAAAGAGGGTTTTGTGGCAGACTTTAACGTTTTTACAATTGACGTTAAAGTGGTGCTAATTATCCTAGGGGGTGCGGATTTATCATCTCCCTATAGTTATATCATAAATGCAAGGGTTCCCTTGCAAAATATCAGCTGCAAAGGCGACCCACTTGCCCATTTAATCTATGTGCATTAATTATTCATTTACTGTTACATGTTACATGTTTCAGTATTATAAATGCACTTTGATAATGTCGATCAAAGGGGTGCCCCCTTGCCACTGATTTTTGCAAGGGCACCCTTGCATAAATAAGATGAAAGGGCACCCCCATTGGTTGAAAGTTGTTAGAGTGCATTTAATGCCTTTGATTTTTACATTTTTAGCGTTATAATAAATGCAATTTGGTGAATTTCATCCAATGTGGGAGCCCTTTCACCTAATTTAAGAAAAGGCACCCTTCAGTTCAGACTACCTCCCAAAACATTATTACAAGTTAATATTTTCTCGTTATGGAAAACACTTTGAAAACGGGATTCTGTTTGGAAAATAAAAACAGGAGTGACATCACCGTTGATTTGACCTTTTCTTGCAACTATACTTTGTCTTTTAGTGGACGTGGCACTAAATGGTTGAAGCCCCCTTTTTTTTTTTTTCACAAGACGGGATCCTGTTTTCCTAGTGCTCGTTGTTAATAGAAAGTTAAAAATTGGGTGAGGGAGCAATATCACATGAAAGAGCCAGCACGCCTACTAAAGAGATGTTGAAACATCATTAGTTAGTACTTAGTACTAAGACTGAAATTAATGCTTCTAATCTCTTCTTTGTCGGCCAGTAAAGTTGATCGAGAGAGATTGATATAGTACGTGTCCTTAATTAAAATTTTCATCCACCATTGGTTGACGCAAGCAATAAGACTCGACTGAGGGTACGTCCTTCTAGTTCTAGATGGTGATTAGGACTTACTATAGCTAAAATGTTCTATTTTAGAGATGATGCACCGTTTTTTTCTGGTAAAATGGCCGTAAAACAAAGTTTAGGCCCATTTTTTCACTCGAAAATGGGCGTAATAAAATTTGTTTTACACCCATTTTTATGGTGAGAGAATCATAACTCAATGGATTCATGATATACGACCAAGTTCTTCAATGTGAAAGTAGTTTTAGTCCGGAATATGAAATGAGGTATGTTAAGTATCTCTGTCCCTAAATATCGTTCGTAGCTCCATGTCATTATGATTCCATCATTTGAATGACAGAGAAAAAGTAATACGAGAATTACAGTATTTGCCAGCTGAAAGTTGAAATAGAGGGGCAAAGCTGTAAGATTGAGGCGTATATAGTAATTTCACTTGCTTGGGTTGTTAGACTGGAAGTCTGGAAGGAACAATTCCCATGATGTTATCAGCACTACTGTATTTTGATAAGGGCACTCCTCATTTTATTAAAAGTACTGTATGGACAGCACCATTGGATGATCCAGACCGTCCATTAGATGGCCCACAACCTAAATAGGTTGTGCCCCAAAAATCATTTACACAGGTTGATCCTAACCTTCCGATCTATAGAGGGTTAGGATCAACCCTCTAACGTTCAGATCGGAGGGTTAGGATCAACCTATGGAAATAATTTTTCGGGCACAACCTATTTAGGTCGTGGCCCATCTAATGGACGGTTCGGATCATCTTATGGTGTGGGTCATACCGTACTTTTAATAAAGTGAGGAGTGCCCTCCCCTCATTAAAATACTGATAACATTTCCCTTCCCCATTTAAAATAGGAATTTGCTAGGGACTTTTGCAGAAAGGCATTTCGTGACTGGCTGTTGCATGAAAGACCAGCCACACAGGCTCATTTTTTGCAGATTTTGTCTTATTCATTTAATTTATCGGAGGTGTGAGAAGTGGAGACTTGAGAATACTTGTGCGGGGATTATGAGAAAACTCAATTTTAAAAAGCGTATTTATGTTAACCATCTCTCACTTCTATGAGTCTATCCTTCCAAATCTTTTTCTCATCAGGATGTCTCTCACAATTGGGGGGCCACCAATATTTCATGAAATAATTTTTTATTGTTGCCAAACATGCCTTAGGTAAACAAATATTCCATGATTTTTTTATCTTGGTTGACAAACATGCTTTAAACTATTAGACACTGAACTATTAGTGTGGTTGTTGCCAATCACTTAGAATTGAGAAATGTTATTATAGTCATTTAATAATGTTATGCTTATGGGCAGGCTGGTACTCATCACCTTTATGCTGAAAGACCACAAATGCCCCTGACTTTCGAGGAATGGCGGGTGGCGGCCCACTTACGATTCGGCCACCGAATGTACACTCCGATGAAAAATTCTAACATACAGAGATTTGCGTGGAAAGTGCGGTCATGTGCAGATATAGGATCCACATGTATTTTAAGCAGTGGGCCCACATCATTCGATGATCTAAACCATTCATTCGTTAGGCCGCAACAAAAATAGGCTGCGCCCTAAAAATCATCTCTATACGTTAATCCTACCCCTCCGATCTATAGAAGGGCGGCACATTGGGCCTAACAAACGAATGGTTCATCATCTAATAATGTGAGTCCCCACTGTATTATTTAAAAATTCGGTGCATGTATGTGGAAAAGGACTTAAATCAAAATACTTAATAACACGGCGATACATTTATACAAAACTTCTACGCAGAGCACACGCAATGGAGCCGTAGACAGTCAAGTGAAATCCAATCCACGAAATAATTTGGGGCACGCGGTCAGAGATCCAACGCTCCTCCCACTGCTTGGGAGCTCACGGTTTCATGTTCTATTTCACTCTCCGATGGGGGTTCTTTTCACCTTTCCCTCACGGTACTACTTCGCTATCGGTCACCCAAGAGTATTTAGCCTTGCAAGGTGGTCCTTGCTGATTCACACGGGATTAATAAATAAGTAGAATAACCCAGATTCGAAATGAAGAAATTAAAACTCGAAAAGGATTTTTCTGATCTTCGCTTAAAATCATAATTTAGCTAATAAAATTTAGGATGTCTTTGGATTTTAATGACTTATCGCAATATACTATATACACCCCCTTTACCCTGCAACCCCCAAAAAAAAATTAAAATATAAAATATAAAAAATAAAAATCATGCGATCCAAATATAGCCTGAGAAAAGTACTCTAATAAGCTCGATATCTTAGGTCCCATTTGTTTTCCAATTGTGAGCCTAAAACTGATTATTGGACTCAAAATGACGTTTAATCAGTTTTGGATTTACAATCGGTTCTCAAAATCCAAAACAAACAGGGCTTAAGGGCCCATTTGGATACAGATTTTAGAATCTTGGATTTTAAGTAAGAAATTCAGGTTTTAGAAATCCTCCCACCCCCCTCCCAAGATTTCTAAAACCTGGAGAAACATGGGATGATCTCCCACTCTCTTGCCAAACGGAAAGAAAGACGAGAAATAAGAAAACGACGGCCAGTCTCCTTCTCTCGTCTCCCATCAACTATTTTGAGGATATTCAAGATTCTAAAATCCACGTATCCAAACGGCCCCTAAAAGTTGGTGGATAGACCCAAATCAGAAAAGGTAAGATGTAGAGAATTTGTTGTCCACAATTATGATTTCCCTTAGTTAGCTTGAAATTTTACGACTTAGTTGATCACAATCTTAATCAAACAGGAGCTGTAGGTATTCTTGATGCTTCATTTTTCATTTCTAAAATTGATAAAAGTAACAAAAGATATATAGAGAAGGGCAAATGTAAAAAAATAAAAAAGGTGGACAGAGAAAGAGATATGAGAAAGAAAAGAAAAGCAGTTGGAAAGAGAAGAAAGGATGAAAGTTTGCCCACCGTAAAATTTATGATCCCCTCTTCTCATGGGTTGATTTCTGGGCTCACATGTCATTTATAAGGGAAATATAAAAGCACCTACCCCTATTCTAAGCTTTCATTATCTTTGCAATGAGAGGAGCTTTGAATCCGAAGGTGTGGAAAGGATTGCATTGAAAGGCGAATCCACTCCAATTGTCGGTGACCATGATTTGAGATATTACCTTTTGATCGTCACCTCTTCCAATCCACTGGACAATGCAATATCATTTGAGAATGACAAATCAAATCCCCGAGTAAATATGCAGAAGAAGATGTAGTTAGCCTGTACCAGTTTTAAAATATCTTATCCTATTATTTGTGTTCTATCTAATATGGCTACTTACTTGAAATTTATACCCTCATTGTTTTGATACCATGCGTACTCATAAATTATATATGCTATATTCTAATTAAAGAGGAAAATTTGGACTATCAAAAAATAGAGATCAGAATTGAAAAATAGGTAAGAGAGCAATATTCCAAAGGCTCCGTTTCTTCCTACCCAAATGGGCATAAAATAAAATTACAGCTATAGTGGAAATAGGGGTGGCCCAATGCACGAGGCTCCCCCCATTGCGGGGTTTGGGGAGCGCTAGATGTACGCAGCCATACTCCTACTCTGCAGAGAGGCTATTTTCGTGACTCGAACCTGTGACCACCAGGTCACAATGGAGCAACCTTACCGTTGCGTGGATATGTCTTTCAAAACAATAGAGGAGAGGAAAAGTCGGCAAAAGAAAGGTCCAATCGAAATATATTAGGAAATAAGATGAAAAAGCTCTCTATCAATCTCGATCCAATGGACAAAGTCAGTGGGACAGTTAGGGTACCCTCCACAATTGACACTTAGCTAGGATGCTATATCTATACTAGGGGAGCCCTCATAGGATTCCACAAAAAAAAGAGGTGAGATGGATGATAATTGAAATGATGCGGCACGAGCTGTTGGGCCCTACCACCACATTTCATCTTTTCCTCAAATCGCACAAGACAAGCAGGAATTCTGTCGTAGAGTGTTAGGGACCCACCAGATACATCCTTGGCCTCTTTGTACAGTTTATAAACGTGTGAGGGACAAAATTCAGGCCTACATCATAGAGTAAGAGAGGTCGTCCATTGCCCTTCTTAAGGCGATGATATTTTCCACCCCCCCTCCCCCTGCAGTACGCATTCGCCCCTATAACGTGAATTGTAGGCAACTTTAACGCTTTGACGTCAAATCATGTTAAAAAGGGGGCGAATGCGTACCACATGAGGGTGAAAATATCATTGCACCCCAAGTGTGGGACCCGCCTCAGGCAACTAAAGCCAACCTTTTGTTTTTTCTAATCACATCTTACATCCTTTTCTCCAATAAGACAATTTCAGTACATAAATGACCAAACAAGTAACCTGGGTTCAAATGAGAGTAGGGCTGTGTGCAGTTCGAACCGGTTCAGTTTAGGGAGCTTTTTTAAACCAAACCAATCGCATCAATTTGGAGAAAATCCAAACCATAACCAAGCCGATCGGGGGTATAACCGAACTGATTTTGACCAGTTCGGTTCTGTTTGGTCCATGGTTTATCCGGTACAAATCCAAATCGAGTTGTTAAATACGTTTATATATCCCCTCAAAAAATAAAAGATTTATCTATCCAAATCAACCATCAACGGCGTGCAACGAGACCGGTAGTCTCTCTCTCTCTCTCTCTCTCTCTCTCTCTCTCTCTCTCTCTCTCTCTCTCTCTCTCTCTCTCTCACGAAACAAAAAATGAAGAGACCCCTCCCTCTCTAACCCTAATCGAGGGCCTTATAAAGGGGATGATATATTCAACACCACCACCACCCCCCCCCCCCCCCCCTCTCCTGGACAGCCCCTCTAAGTTTTTAGGACTATTCTTTTTACACTTCTAAGGGGTGGTCTAAGGGGAACGGGTGAATGCATTCTTTCCTTTTGAATACAGTGAATTGGTAAAGACACACCTCCCTTGTTTAATCACCCCTCTTCTCTTTGCAAATGAAATAACTCGCCTTAGATTTGATAATGACACAAAATAAGTATGTCTTTTCCTCCATTTCTCGGTTCGGTTCGGTTAATTTTCGGTTTAAAACTCTAAAACCGTGAACCAAACCGATGGGATCGGTTCGGTAAAATTCTAACCGGGACCCAACCAACGCCAAGAATAACCGAACCAAACCAAAAGGCCCAGTTCGGTTCGGTTGATCAGTTTGGCCGGTTTTTTGTGCGGCCCTAAATGAGAGCCCTCAATAAACGAGGAGGGCTCTTATGAAGACATGTGCGTGTCAGGAAGCTTCTTGACAGCCTTGCCCTAATTAGGGGTGCAACTCACGCCGGTTTGGGTCGGGTTGAGGGCAGCACTGGCTCAACCTTAGGTGGCACTACCTCTACCTCAACCTTAACCCCACCCAACCTGAGTGTCAAATCTGGGAGGGTCAACCCTAATCCAAACTGCCTCTAAATCTCACAAACCTAACTCAATTTTCTAAATCGGATCGGGCCAGATTCGGATTGGCTTAAGGCAAAAGGAATAGGAAAAAATTTAAAAGAAAAATATGAAAGTAAGATTCTGAAAATCACAATAAAGTTAGAAGGAAGGAGGTCAGGTTCAAGTCAGCTTCAACTGCCCAAGGCCCTTGTTACGTGCCTAATTGGCCGTAACACAAATAAACAAAAGAAAAGATTGGAAAAAGAGAACGGAATGGTTGATTCGATGCAACCAAACCTCCTAGATGGTTCAATTCGAAAGTAACAATGAGGTCCATGACTCTCATATGAACAAAGTATAACAAAGTTTCCTTAGCTGTAAAATACTCTCTTTCATTTCATTATAATGCAACTACTAAATACAAACACAAAGTAGTTACACATCAGCTATCCATTTTCCCACTACACATCATCAACAACTAACACTTACTGCCCTAAACATATAAGTCATAACCAAAACCCATAACTTTAAAACGCATGTCCACAACTACATACTGATGCCATATACACCACTAACATGCACATATCAGCCTCAATCCTAACTTGACCCTAAATTAAATCGGGTTGAACCTGGCGTGTTGGGTTGAGACCAATCCAAGTTGCACCCCTATGCCTAATAGCACTTACCCCCCAACAAATGCATTTTTACCTTTATTTTGGGCTACTGATATCAGCACCGCCATGTTTTGATGACAGGATGACTCCGACCAAATATTCATTTTTGAATTACTATAAAACATTTACTTCCATAGAAAAAATATTCGTTTCCACTCAAAAAATAATAATAATGAAATGTCCTTAGATCGACCAAAGCAAACTCCTTTTGACACATTAAACACACTAGTACATGGAAAAAAGCACACCTCTGTCCTCACTACCTAAACATCACAAAAGAACACTTGACTTCTCTCCTCACTACTATAATTGCATGGATTTGAAAGGTTTGATGACACTTTTTTACTTGGACAGAGATTTTAACATGCGGTGATGCAAAATAGATTCTTGCTTTACTTGACATTAAAAAAGAGAGTATTTCTACTGAGAGGAAGTCTAAACTGAAGGGAGCCCTTGCAAAAAAGAGGTGAAAGGGCAACTTTTCAACCATTATTAATGCATGATGGTGATGTGTAGCCAATAGGAGAGCCCTTTCACTTCTTTTTTGCAAGGGCTCCCTTCAGTCTAGAATTCCTCTTCTATTGATTGAAAGAACATATTATTCAGGAAACTTCAGATTGCTCCCCATCACCTTCATCAGAAAATCATACTCAAAAGCTGCCTCCTTACATCATCACCAATTTAAAAATCACTGATTATGGTTTTTTTTCTTGTATTTTTTTTTCTGTTTTTGCCCTAACCCCGACTCAACTCACCTCAATTTGGGAAAAAACGGTTTAGACGGGTTGGGTTATGGTTGAGAGATTTAGAGACAGGTTAGGTTAGGGCTGACCCTGCTTGAAACGGAGGCTCGCCTTGGGTCGGGTTAGGGTTGAGGGAGTGCTTGACCCAAATCGTCGAACGGAATTTTTATAACAGGTTTATGTCAATTTCTTTAGTTTAATCTGAATCAGTGATCAAACCTTTTTTTTTCTAATGGCGTGATCAAACCATTTATTCCCGCAATGCACTCACACACCATAGATCACAGAAATTCAACAATGTTAAAACAGTTTATCCGAATGCAATACTTATTTACTAATTACTAAAAGCTAAGTAGAGGAAAGAGAAGATGATCTGATCATTTCATGCAACTAGAACTTTTTCTCTTTTTTCTTTTCCTTGTAGAAGAGAACATCATCTTAAATTCAAAATTATTTATAATAGAATCAGGTAAATGTACAAAGGAAACTCAGCATCCCCACCTTTGCTTCGAATTCACCAGTCTACATGAATGAAATCAGATCAGATTGCACAGATTCAAACCAGTTGCCGTTTCAATCAGCCCAAAGTAGAAGAACATTACCCACCAATTTTGTACTTAAATCTGAAATACATTGCACTTGAGTGTTTTCCAAATTAACATGAGCTTCTTTTTTCAACCAAATAGGATGGATATACAGTGTTGCATCAATTGTTTTCTATGTCGTCCTATCGTCATCATCCTCACTTTCTAAGGCCTGCAATTACAAATTAATTCCCAAAAGGTGATAGAGTTTTCTTTTTTTGTTAATGGGAAAGTTTAGAGATAGCTATGATTGAATGATTATAGCCATCTTAATCTAGATCCACCCAGTTCATTATATAAATATATTGTATATATAGGTATAACCCAGACAGATCAAAAGCATCCAGCATCGAACAACCTAACATGCTTCACAATTTTTGCGTTTTTATTCATTGATTCATCAACATTATTACAGACGGAAGGCAGTGAGATGAAAGAGATCAACATTCAAAAAAAAAAAAAAAGACCCACTTGTCCTCATGTCAGCTGAAAAATCAATAGAGCACTTTGCTTAAGTATTTTGATAATTTTTAGAGTTACATTTTACTTTAATTACCTGTATAAGAAAGGATCCTTGTTACTGCATTTAAGCATTCAATCAACAAATATTTCAAAATACTAACTTCAAGTTTCTCACGAAAGGTGCAAGCCAGCACTAACTTGAATCGGGAAGGTAATGAAGAAAGAAAGAAAGAAAGTAAAACTACTCTAGGTCCCAGGGAAAAAACCAGAGAAAAGAGCACTATAAACGAATGACAATCCATACTGCTACTCACCGAGTTGTTTCCAATGTTGTCAAAATCATCATCAAAACCACCATCACCGTCATCAGAAAAACCAAGTGTATCATTAGTAGTCAGGTCAGAAGTAAACAAACCAACAACCAGATCAATGCTTGAAAAGTTTAAGTTCTAGGCTGACAAGCAGTCATTAATCAGAGTTATAAAAACTGACTCCCAAAAGTCAGGTCCTAGGCTTCTAGCTATTCCATACTGAACACCTCAAAATGATGAATATGTGAAGTACAAAAAAGATGCTTAATAGGCATGAAAAATAGTAAAAAAAAATTGTAAGTGTTAAACGCTTCTTTAATTGGCATAGACAAGATAGATAAATATATAATAGAACATATTTAATGATTGAAACTGAAGAATTACAAACCTGGGCCCTCATCACTGCTTCCAAGATCCCCCAAAAGAAATACGTCCAAGTCATGGTCAGCAGCTGATGAGGTTGAATTCTTACTTTGCTTGCTTACTACTGTCGTTTCCAATTTAGAAGCTGTTCCTGTGACTGGATTTTCCTCTGCTTTGTCTTCTTTTTGCTCTACTGACTTCATCTTAAGCTCTCTCATACCTAATTGGAACCACAAAAAGAAAAGATTGCAGATAGAACCTAAGTTGGTAGCAGCCATTCCAAAAAAAAGTTGGTAGCCATATAAATTTGTTTTCTTTCTGAAAACTTAGCAGAGTTGTGCTGCTGACTACTAAAGAATGTTTTCATGAGATCAAAGAATGAGTACTGGAGGATTACAATTGTGAAACACAATTAAACTTGCACCTTGGCACTTATAGAAAACACAAAATCCCAAAGAACCATAAGTAATCCTTGCAAATCGTTAAAAAATAATGTAAAACATGGTATAAAGAAAGTAACTGTAAACAAAAACCAAAAGATAAAAAGATAAAAGGGAAAAAAACTCACGTTACAGTGATTAAAAGCATAGTTTGAGAACCTGGTGGGCCCACTCAGGAGTAGGGACTCAACTGAGCCAACTCAACCCAGTCATTAGCTGTGTCACAAGAAGAGAAAATCAGGTGGATTCCGGCCAGTGGGGCTAAGTAAACTGAGTCGACTTGGGGGATTCACGAGTTGACCAGCCTGGTCAAGAAAAACCAGGCCATTTTTTCGTTTCAGTATTTGTACTTAATTTTCTAATTTTTTTAGTCTTACTACTGTATGCAATAAAATTAATTTAATAACTATTAACTTCACCCACTGGTTGACCCAATGTCACCTGGTTGACTCGATCCAGTGATTGACAGAGTCCCAATCCAATGAATAGAAGTGCAATAAAAAAAAGTTAATAACATGTTGCAAAAACAAAATAAAATATGCAAGTAAGATCAACTAGCAAGAAGGGCTCATCCTGATGAACACCATGACCATAACTCAATGCACATGGCATACTTGGTCATCATAACAGTTGATCAGATGGGTCATCACAAGGTGACCCAGAAGGTTCAGGTCCAATGCCGAATGGAGATCTCATTCGCAAGATTGAGGCATGAAAAAAATCAACAGCTTAAAAGAAATCTTTTTAATCATGCTTGATCAAAGTTATAGAATCACTCGATGAGAGTGGTACCAAGGTAAATCACACAGTCCATGGTTCCATGAGTCACAGAAGAATATCAATAGAAGAGCCTACATCTTTTACCCTCTGTTACATGGATTATGCTAAATCGGAGACATACCTGTGTCAGACACATGTCGGATTCCCGTAGGATTCACTGCCACATTTCTAGATCTCTTTTAATCTTTTATTTTCTAAATACTACAACACATTTACAATTATGACATGTTTTGAGTTTTAGCTATCCTTATAGAGTTATAGGCAAAGAAGGAAACAACTGAAGAGTGAATGATATTTTGGTGAAACGATACCACAGTTGTGCAGCACATTAGCCATTTGTGCTGATTCTGTACCCACAAATAAGAAACAACTGAGCAGTGAATGATAAAATGGACAACTGATTCGTCAGTTGTGCAAGGGATTTGGGTTGATTCTGTTGAATGAGACATTAAAAAGATTTGATCTTCTCTCTCTCTCTCTCTCTCTCTCTCTCTCTCTCTCTCTCTCTCTCTCATGGAAATATGAAATGATGAAGATTCAGAATGTATTAGAAACGATATCAGTATTTTATCTTCATATAATATTGGGATTGGGAATTTGGGATTCCTTTCTTATTGTACAGTTTTCTCACGGACAGTTGCAAGACCGAGTTTCTAAGAGTGTTCTCTGGCGTTGGATTAAATATCAAGGGCGGCACTTACGTCGTACCTCATTACAGGCACCAACGCTCCTATTATTTTACGTTGCAAACCTACTCTCAAGACGTGGACCAGACTAACAATAACATCCTCACTACTACATTAAGATATTTGAACAGCCTGCATAAACAGGCTGTGCCCAAAAATCATTTTATACGTGTAAGCTGAGTCTAGTATTTTTCAAAAAGTGCCGTATGCGCCTCACCATCCAAACCAACAACATAAACAGGTTGTGCCCAAAAATCATTTCCATCAGATGATCCTGGCTCTATCATCTATAGAGGTATTGCATATTGTGAAAACCTCTATAGATCTTGAGCGTCAAGATCAACCTATGGAAATAATTTTTGGGCACAGACTCTTTATGTTGTGGTAGTAAACAAAAATCCTATTTATGTTGTGGCCCATCAAATGAGAATGGTTTTGGGAGAAATTATATGGTACCAACACTGGTGGGGCATCTACCCTTTATATTTGATCCAACAAAAGCCTCTTTAAAAGTTGATGTAGTGGGCCGTTGTTGGATCAAATATCAAGGTTGGATGCCCTGCTAACTCTGCTTTTCACGTCT
The DNA here is from genome assembly GCF_043159265.1 of Tasmannia lanceolata. Lineage (NCBI taxonomy): Eukaryota > Viridiplantae > Streptophyta > Magnoliopsida > Canellales > Winteraceae > Tasmannia > Tasmannia lanceolata. The sequence continues at coordinate 1,423,207 of NW_027518695.1, read as the reverse complement.
TGAAATTTTATATGATGTGCGGCCAGGCAAACCCTTATTTTCAAAAAGTATAGTAACTCCATAGGATGATCCAAACCGTCCATAGATCGGAGGGTCAGGATCATCCTATGGAAATGATTGTTGTGGCCCAACAAATGGACGGTTGGATCACATTATTTCACAGCTCTGAAAATTCTCAAAGAGGCAATAACATCAAATTAGAAGAGGTGTAAATCGAAGTGAGTGGTGACATTAATCAAAATATGGCAGCGAGGATATCAATCCCATTATTTTTTCCTAATCTTTTAGGAAGATATTACAAAGCCAATAAATTATGGGAAGTGATACATCCGCCCCTTTTGATTACTAGGGACACCTAGCACCAGTGTACGTGGCAATCTGGCCCATTGAATTCTTCTGACGTCAGGCCCCACTTTAACCATTGATACACTGGCTCAGCGTGCCCCTGGTAATCAAAAGGGGCGAAAATAACACTTCCCTTCTAGTAATTACTAATACTGGCACTACTCTTCCAAGCTACTAAATATTGGAATTCTACATCAAACAATGTAAGTGTCTAGAAAAGAAAAAATTAAAAAAAAAAAACCCCAAAATGCAAAATTTCTTACAAGATTTTCCTCCTGAAGCATCAATTACAAATTAAACAAAATTACAGGCAAATTCGTGTCAAGAAACAGGGTCAAACTTCTCCAAACCACCTACTACTAAATTTCTAAACCAAGAAATATGTACGCTCATAATTATAGGTTCTCAAAATAATCCACTTCTGAAACAAAAACTACAAATCAAAAGGAAGGAATGCATACCAAGCTCTACTGAAACAACACAGAAACTGTATTACACTTTTCTAACCTTCTACAATGCAAATAATCACGCAATTGGAAAATTCATACAAACCACATAAAGTGGAGCAAACCTCTCAAAGGTACTAACTACTACATTTCTATACCACGAAATCTAACACCAAAAAACTATATTTTCCCCAAATGTAGGTCCTCAGGACACTAGCTCAACTACAGCAACTCTAAACTAAACAAAAATCACACAAACCCAACTTCTAAAGTACTATAGAAACAGATATATACTTCCAAACCTCCCATGAAGAAAATAAGGCCACATTTGGATACCAACAAGATTTAGATTTGGATTTTGTTAATATTATGAACTGGATCAGATCCTTAGATTTCCAAATCAGCTACAACAGTGCAAAAAATTCCGATTTTCAAATCTTTTCTGTGAGACATTATTTGGAAATCAATATTTGTGGCAACTTCCTTCACCATCGCTGCTCCTCGACGTTGCTCTGGCAATAGCGAGACATCCCTCCCTCCCTCTCTTAAAACATGATCATGAAGATGATTGATGTGTTTTGTATCCAAAACTCAAATCCAAATCAAAATACAAATGCATGAGGTATCCAAACGAGCCCTAAAATCATTTTAATAATAGACACCTACCTACAAATCATGTACACATGGGAACTTCTCCAAGCTTCAAACTACTGAACTTGTACACCAACAAACTCACACCCAAAACCAACACATTTTCGCATAAGATTACTTCGAGAGCAGAAACTATAAACTGAAACAATATTACAGATACCCAAATTGAGAATGGCACTACTACTCTCTTCAATTTTATTTTTCTAATAGCTATCAACATCTCCCATGGTAGATGTTTAGCAAAGTTAGGATTGCCATTATCAAAATATGGGAATGCGGATTTCATTTCTCATTTAAAAAAAAATAAAAATCAGCCACATAATTTGATCCCACAACACATATCTATCAAACCCTAAATTCCACGATGATGACACATATAAGATTTGAGATTTAGATAGAAGAGAATAAAATCCAAAGCATTAAAAAAATAGAAAACTAAAAGCAAAAAATTGTAGAATTTGGAGAAAAATAATCGGTATAAAGGAGTAGTACCTTCCATGGGGAAATCCTGAAAAGTACTGATGGTGATTCCCTTGACGAACTCTCTTAGATCATCGGTGATGCCGAATTTCGGGAGATCGGACGGTGGAGGGGTCGCCACGGAGTCGGGAAGAGGAAACTGTAGGGAGATATCCTCGGCTAGGGTTTTGATCTGATTGGCGGGATTCAAGGCCTCAACCTTGATCTGATCGGCTTTCTTCATGGTTAATTCTTTGGATTTCCTGGCTGTCTCGGAGACAAATTCTTGTGATTTCTTCGTTGCTTCAATTGTGGTTGCTTGTGATTTCTTCGCTGCTTCAAGTTCAATTGCTTTTGATTTCTTCACTGCTTCAATTGTGACTGCTTCTGATTTATTCGCTGCTTCAATTGTGATTGCTTCTGATTTCTTCGCTGCTTCGATATTGATTACTTGTGATTTCTTCTCTGCTTCAATTGTGGTTGCTTGTGATTTCTTCGCTGCTTCAATTGTGACTGCTTGTGATTTCTTCGCTGCTTCAATTGTGATTGCTTGTGATTTCTTCGCTGCTTCAATTGTGATTACTTCTGATTTCTTCGCTGCTTCAATTGTGACTGCTTCTGATTTCTTGCTGCTTCAATATTGATTGCTTGTGATTTCTTCACTGCTTCAATTGTGATTGCTTCTGATTTCTTCGCTGCTTCAATTGTGACTGCTTGTGATTTCTTCGCTTCTTCAATTATGCTTGCTTATGATTTCTTCGCTGCTTCAATTGTGACTGCTTGTGATTTCTTCGCTGCTTCAATTGTGATTGCTTCTGATTTCTTCGCTGCTTCAATATTGATTGCTTATGATTTCTTCTCTGCTTCAATTGTGATTGGTTATGATTTCTTCGCTGCTTCAATTGTGGTTGCTTGTGATTTCTTCGCTGCTTCAATTGTGACTGCTCTGATTTCTTCGTTGCTTCAATTGTGACTGCTTGTGATTTCTTCGCTGCTTCAATTGTGACTGCTTCTGATTTCTTTGATGCTTCAATTATGACTGCTTGTGATTTCTTCGCTTCTTCAATTGTGACTGCTTGTGATTTTTTCGCTGCTTCAATTGTGATTGCTTCTGATTTCTTCGCTGCTTCAATATTGATTGCTTGTGATTTCTTCTCTGCTTCAATTGTGATTGCTTGTGATTTCTTCGCTGCTTCAATTGTGATTGCTTGTGATTTCTTTGCTGCTTCAATTGTGACTGCTTGTGATTTCTTCGCTGCTTCAATTGTGACTGCTTGTGATTTCTTCGCTTCTTCAATTATGCTTGCTTATGATTTCTTCGCTGCTTCAATTGTGACTGCTTGTGATTTCTTCGCTGCTTCAATTGTGATTGCTTTTGATTTCTTCGCTGCTTCAATTATGATTGCTTCTGATTTCTTCGTTGTTTCAATATTGATTGCTTGTGATTTCTTCTCTGCTTCAATTGTGATTGCTTATGATTTCTTCGCTGCTTCAATTGTGGTTGCTTGTGATTTCTTCGCTGCTTCAATTGTGATTTCTTTGCTGCTTCAATTGTGACTGCTTGTGATTTCTACGTTGCTTCAATTGTGATTGCTTGTGATTTCTTCGCTGCTTCAATTGTGACTGCTTGTGATTTCTTCGCTTCTTCAATTATGCTTGCTTATGATTTCTTCGCTGCTTCAATTATGACTGCTTGTGATTTCTTCGCTGCTTCAATTGTGATTGCTTCTGATTTCTTCGCTGCTTCAATTATGATTGCTTCTGATTTCTTCGTTGTTTCAATATTGATTGCTTGTGATTTCTTCTCTGCTTCAATTGTGATTGCTTATGATTTCTTCGCTGCTTCAATTGTGGTTGCTTGTGATTTCTTCGCTGCTTCAATTGTGATTGCTTTTGATTTCTTCGCTGCTTCAATATTGATTGCTTGTGATTTCTTCTCTGCTTCAATTGTGATTGCTTCTGATTTCTTCGTTGTTTCAATTGTGACTGCTTGTGATTTCTTCGCTTCTTCAATTATGCTTGCTTATGATTTCTTCGCTGCTTCAATTGTGACTGCTTGTGATTTCTTCGCTGCTTCAATTGTGACTGCTTCTGATTTCTTCGCTTTCTGCCACAAATCCATGACTGTGGATAGTAACTCTCTGTCTCTCTGATGAAAATATGAAATGATGAAAGAAGGAAAAGAACTGAGAGCAATAAGAAGATTCAGAATGTATTAGAGACGATATCCGTATTTTCTTGATATAGTATTGGGAATTTGGGATTCCTTTCTTATTAAACATTTTTCAGGGACAGTTGCAAAACCGAGTTTCTAAAAGAGTTCGTTGCCGTTGGATTAAATATCAAAGGCTACACCTACGTCGTACCTCATTGCAGGCACGAACGCGCGTATTATTTCACGTTGCAAACCTATTCCCAAACGTGGACTAACAATAACATCCGCACTACTGAAAATAGAAAACTAAAAGCAAAAAATTTTAGAATTTGGAGAAAAATAATCGGGATAAAGGAGTAGTACCTTCCATGGGGAAATCCTGAAAAGTACTGATGGTGATTCCCTTGACGAACTCTCTTAGATCATCGGTGATGCCGAATTTCAGGAGATCGGACGGTGGAGGGGTCGCCACTGAGTCGGGAAGAGGAAACTGTAGGGAGATATCCTCGGCTAGGGTTTTGATCTGATTGGCGGGCTTCAAGGCCTCAACCTTGATCTGATCGGCTTTCTTCGTGGTTAATTCTTTGGATTTCCTGGCTGTCTCGGAGACAGATTCTTGTGATTTCTTCGCTACTTCAATTGTGGTTGCTTGTGATTTCTTCGCTGCTTCAAGTTCAATTGCTTGTGATTTCTTCACTGCTTCAATTGTGACTGCTTCTGATTTATTCGCTGCTTCAATTGTGATTGCTTCTGATTTCTTCGCTGCTTCAATTGTGATTGCTTCTGATTTCTTTGCTGCTTCAATATTGATTGCTTGTGATTTCTTCTCTGCTTCAATTGTGATTGCTTATGATTTCTTCGCTGCTTCAATTGTGACTGCTTCTGATTTCTTCGCTGCTTCAATTGTGACTGCTTCTGATTTCTTCGCTGCTTCAATTGTGATTGCTTCTGATTTCTTCGCTGCTTCAATTGTGCTTGCTTATGATTTCTTCGCTGCTTCAATTGTGACTGCTTGTGATTTCTTCGCTGCATCAATTGTGATTGCTTCTGATTTCTCCGCTGCTTCAATATTGATTGTTTGTGATTTCTTCTCTGCTTCAATTGTGACTGCTTATGATTTCTTCCCTGCTTCAATTGTGATTGCTTCTGATTTCTTCGCTGCTTCAATTGTGATTGCTTCTGATTTCTTTGCTGCTTCAATATTGATTGCTTGTGATTTCTTCTCTGCTTCAATTGTGATTGCTTATGATTTCTTCGCTGCTTCAATTGTGATTGCTTCTGATTTCTTCGCTGCTTCAATTGTGACTGCTTCTGATTTCTTCACTGCTTCAATTGTGATTGCTTCTGATTTCTTCGCTGCTTCAATTGTGCTTGCTTATGATTTCTTCGCTGCTTCAATTGTGACTGCTTGTGATTTCTTCGCTGCATCAATTGTGATTGCTTGTGATTTCTTCGCTGCTTCAATATTGATTGCTTGTGATTTCTTCGCTGCTTCAATTGTGATTGCTTCTGATTTCTTCGCTTTCTGCCACAAATCCATGGCTGTGGATAGTAACTCTCTCTGATGAAAATATGAAATGATGAAAGAAGGAAAAGGACTGAGAGCAATAAGAAGATTCAGAATGTATTAGAGACGATATCCGTAGTTTCTTGATATAGTATTGGGAATTTGGGATTCCTTTCTTATTAAACATTTTTCAGGGACAGTTGCAAAACCGAGTTTCTAAAAGAGTTTGTTGCCGTTGGATTAAATATCAAAGGCTACACCTACGTCGTACCTCATTGCAGGCACGAACGCGCGTATTATTTCACGTTGCAAACCTATTCCCAAACGTGGACTAACAATAACATCCGCACTACTGCATTTTGATAATTGAACAGCCTGCACCCTGCTTTGTTTTTTCATGAGATTTTATATGGTGTAAAGCTGTTATAGTTTTGTATTTTTCAAAAACTACTTTACGTGCCTCACCTTGGGATCATCCTAACCGTCCATTTGATGGGCCACAACGTAATTAGGTTGTGCCCCCAAAAATCATTTTCATAAGATGATCCTAGCTCTTTGATCTATAGATCGGAGGGTCAAGATCAACCTATGGAAATAATTTTTTGGCACGACCTATTATGATGTGGCCCATCAAATGAATGGTTTTGGGAGAAATTATATGGTGCCCGATCGGGCACAAACACTGGTGGGGCATCTGCTCTTGATATATGATCCTACAACCCTTATTTTTCAAAATGTACGGTACAGACCACTCCATAGGACAATCCATTTGTCAGGCCACAATGTAAATAGTTTGTGCCCCAAAAATCATGATCCTAACCCTCCGATCTATGGAAGGACTGCATATTATTGAAACTAGGGTCAGGATCATCCTATGCAAATGATTGTTGTGGCCCAACAAATGGACAGTTTGGATCACTTTTTTAGTTTTTTTTCACAGCTCTGTAAATTCTCAAAGAGGCAATAACATCCAATTAGAATAGGTGTAAATCAAAGTGGGGTAGTGTCATTATCAAAATATGGTAGTGAGGATATCAATGCCATTATATTTTTCCTATTCTTTTAGGAAAAAGCCAATAAATTATGTCTACTAACTACTAATATTGGCACTACCATGTTTAATCAGTGGCAAAAAGCTATAACAACTCCCTTATAAAGTGGTGCCGAAGATAATCACTAGGCAGGGGTTGAGCCTCTGGCTCAATTGGTAAAGACTATTTTCTTCAACCCTGAGGTCAGAGGGTCAATCCCTGCTTACCTGCTGAAAAAAATCAAAACTAAGGAAATTCGATGCCCATGGATTAAGCGAAACTCCTACACAGTTCAAGAAGCGAAGAAGCTAATTCTATAGCTGATTTTCTTTCAAAAGTTGACTCCCCATCACAATAAATGTCAACAATGTAGTAAGCTCCCAAGTTTGAAAAAAACACAAATCTTCAACCTACCAAATCTTCTAAACGTTCAAAGGTACCCCCACTGATTAGTATGAAGCATGATCCAGTTTAAATTGTCACATGTTTCAACAACACTCCAACTACCTTACTATATATATATGAAACTAACCTAAGACAAGGAGAGACGAACATTGTGCTATGGCTGGGTAGATAGATAAGACCATTAGTAACAACTAAATGACTATTAAATCATGATGAAAATTGGTATTGTCTCAAACTGCTTGGATTGAAAACTCTTTATCATTTGGACTTCACAAGATGACTTCTGAAGCTAGTAACTGTTGTTTAACTTATCAAATTGGGGAAGCATGTTAATCATGTTCTATGAAACATTGCAGAGAGATCGAAACAAAATCAACTATGTTTCTAGCTTTGGATTGGGAAGAAGCCAAGACGCAAGAACCAATACCTCAGATGACCAGAACTATAATGCTGTTAACAGATTTGATTGCACAAGCACGGATTGAAAATGGAAATTAGGTGAGAATGTTAAGAGAAATCAAAACAAAATTGAATTTAAAAGCACAATAATGTACTCCTGAGGGAACACAAACTCCCTTCGTAAACATAATTAGGATGCTTGGAGATACAGAAAACATTTAGTTATAAAATTTAGGGAGAAGCATCGGCGCCTGCCAGTTTTGAGACCCAGATAACTGCAACGATCGGGGCGGCGTTGGCCTCTGGCATTGCTGCGAATAACACCAAGCAATTGCTGTTCAACACCACATATAGCAATATTGAATTTGGTTACCTCTATCACTTCTTGGCTTTCTTGTTACTGGAAGCTTTCTTCTCTCTCAAGGCTTTTCTCTTCTCTTCTCTGAAAGTAATTCGTACAACAAACAAAGTTATTATGTCAGACCTAGGAAGCAGATCTACCAATGGGTTTCTAGATCAAGAACTCACAACAGCTATAAAACAAGAGGAAGTAGGGACAATGAAATGCTGAGATGCACTTGTGAAAGACTGTCATGAGCATGTGATTAGCCCGCCCACACGACACAGTATGATCTGGGCCCTTGCATCTTGTGAGCCTCGTTACAGAAATGACATTATTTTTAAAGCAACTCATTGAACAACCCTACTATCTGATTGTTTAACACAGTGTAAACTGTTACTTTTTCTCTTTACCAACCATGTAAGAACCATCATGGGCGGTGGGGTTGGGCCAATAACTGAAGCTAATGGTAACTCTGCTATAACTGCATCACAGTGCCACTCCCCTCGAATACAGGGCGTTTAACCCACAATAATCACCAAACCGCCTAAGATTTTACTTTCAACAAATGTAAAGTACAATAATTCAAGAAATAAAAAAAGGTGGTGGTGGTGGTGTGTGGGTGGATGGGTGGGGGATACAATTCCATTTTTGTCATTTCAAAAATTCAAAGTTGGCATTCACATTTTTGGGGTGGTGCCTTAAATGCCTCAGAAATACCCCTATTCATGATTAGTACACTATTATATTTGCTTCATGGCCTTATCTTAAAAATCCAAAACAATAAATTGTAACTCCTATAAAACTTGTCATTGTAGAGGTATGAGATGAAGTCGAAACAATTGATAAGAATGATGAGTTTGAAAGCTGAGGGCTCACCTGTCTTTTGAGATTTCCTCTCTAGGTTGGAATTTCCTCTTTTTTTCCCTGGCTGTGTGTGGGGATGCTTTAAATACATTTTCTGGCATATTATTTTTTGATTTACCATTTGCCTTTCTTATTCCATTGATCGAAACTTTTGACTGTTGAGATTTTCCTTCTGTGATGCTCATTTCAATGCTCCCGTTGCTCGTAGCAGCAGCAGCCAGTTCGACTGCTTCTGATGACTCGGATGGTTTTTGTGGTGGCTTGGAATTGCTCATCTTCTTCAACTGCACAAAGTGAGGACATTGTCCAAGTCATTCAATGTCACATCACTAAGATTTTTTGGACATGGATTCACTAGTTAAGATTTAGAAAAGCAAGTGTTTGTAAATACTTTAGAAAATAATAAGAAATTGCGTAATGTTCTTAAATACAATAAGCGTACAAGCATGCATGTTACAAACATTATGATATGGCTCCAAATAGATATATGAAAATTACAAATGAACAAGTATCCATAGGTGTATATGCATTTTCAATATATATATATATATATATATATATATTGAGGAAAATGATTGTGAGCTTGAAGCTCATATAGCTTATATGAGCTTGAGGGCCCAAACACATGGGTCCCACATTTTTTGTGGTGATCCAAACCATTCATTTGCAAGGCCTCATCATAGATAGGGTGTGTACCAAAAATCAGCTCCATTGGATCATCCTAACCCCTCCAAAAGCGGAGGGCAAAAATGGGCAGATTTGTGGCAAACGGTGTCTGTCCATTTTGCCCTCCACTTTTGGATGGGTTAGGATGATCCTATGGAGCTGATTTTTTGTACACACCCTATCTATGTAAGGGCCTTTCAAATGAATGCTTTGGATCATCCTAACAATGTGGGCCCACATGTGTTTGGGCCCTCAAGCTCATATAAGCTATATGAGCTTCAAGCTCACAATCATTTTCCTATATATATATATATATATATATATATATATATATATTGCATCACCCAAACAATGTGGACCCCACTGTATTTTTGGCCGACGAACTTGAAAAGTTCTCTAGTCGGCCGACTAGAGACACTTTTCTCATTCATATATATATATATGAGGAAGTCTAGAGTCAAGCGGTTAAAAGCCCGCTTGAAGATACTCGGGACTCATATTGGCCATAATGTGCCTTGCTGGATTTCCCTTCTAAAAGTACGATTAATACATCGGCAAAAAAATGGCCCATCTCCTCTTGACGATAAAACTGACAGGCTGGCATTGATTTTGAAATAAATCCTTCTCTTAAATACTATCAATACAATCCTAAATAGTAGGCATTTCCTCACAATCCAAACCGTTGATTTGTTGCGCCCTTGCCCAAAAAATCATGTCCATTGGATGATCCTAACTCTTCAATCTATAGATATTTCTAAATGTAATTTATCTACATGTTAGAGGGTTAGGATCATCCTATGGAGATGATTTTCACCTGTGATTCCTAAATCAAAGTGTACTAATAGGACACACGCAGAATCTAATATTTGCACTCCATTTAATTGAAAGGTCTCAGATCCCTTGAGAGACATCCTTCAGAGAGAGAGAGAGAGAGAGAGAGATTATATGGAGGCCGGTCATGTATGAGGGTGCAGCCCAGGCCTACATTATTTGGGCGATCCAAACCGTTCATTTGTTGGGCCCTAATGTAGATAAGATGTGCCCGAAAAATATCCTCTCCATTGGATGATCCTAACCCTCCAATTTATGGAGGTTTAAAATTGACGGTACAATATAGAAATCTGCACATAACAGAGGGTGATGGTTCGGATGAACAGTAAGGAGAAGATTTTTTGGGAAACACCCTATCTACGTAAGGCCCAAAAATTAATGGTTTGGATCAGCCAAACGATGCGGGGCTGGCCACCATATATAATCTCGTTAGAGAGAGGGATTTTTTTTTGTTGACTCAAATAAACCCCAAGAAGTTGATACGTGATACCATAGAAGTCTCAAGAAACTATATTTACTCCGTCAATGCCCGTCAAGAATATCGCTATAACGAGAAAGGCGCAGGCGGACTATTTTGACCGATTTTTTTGCTGATGTATTAATCGTAGTTAAAGAAGGGCATGCCAGCAAAGCGTATTATGGCTAATAGAATCCCGAGTACGTTCAAGCGGGTGTTTACCCGCTTGACGCTAGCATTCCTCTATATATATATATATATATATATATATATAGAGAGAGAGAGAGAGAGAGAGAGAAAGAGAGAATGGTTTACGTGCAGCTGCATAGGTAACTTATCTGTGCATGGGTTAAAAGTAGAAAACTATTGGTTCTCAACATGGGCCCCTCTGCAACAGAAAGGAATCCTAATGTTTTAAAAATACCACTCGAGCCCCTCCACTTTATGCTCTGGAAATTTAAAATTCCAGTCGAGTCCCTCTGCAGAGTAGACAGGCCCGTACTCATTCAGAACATGGAAAAGAAAAGACGTCTGCTGCAAAGAGAAGAAATCTAGGGTTTCTTCTTCTCCTCCAAGCTCCAACACGAGAAAGACCAAGGGATTCATTCAGCCTCTCAACTCAACTCTCATCTTCTCCTCCAACTTCAGGTTCGTCAAACCCTACCTCTTCTCCATCTTCTTCTTCTCCGTTTCTTTTTTTTTTTTTTTGGTGAAGGATAGAAGAAACCCTTGTTCCTTTTCTTCTGTTTTTCTTTTCCTTTTTTTGAAAGATCAGTGAAGTAACGATTCTCTAGGTTGATTCTCTTTGAAACCCTTGTTGATTCTCGTTGAAACCCTACATTGGTTTCCTATTTCTCATTATGAAGCCCTAGTTCTTTATTTTTTGAAAGAACAAACCCTCATTAACTTGTTAAAAAAATGAGGTGCTTCAGGGTTTTTATTTATGTACATAGTTGAAGGGGTTCTTTCTGTATAAAGTAGTGGGGTTTTGATTTCTTCAGGGTTTTGAAAGCCTAGAATTGTAAAAACCCTAATCCATAGCATAAAGTGGAGGGGCTCGAGTGGAATTTTAAATTTCCAGAGCATAACGTGGAGGGGCTCGAGTGGGATTTTTAAAACATTAGGATTCATTTCTGTTGCAGAGGGGCCCACCTTGAGAACCAATAGTTTTGTACTTTTAACCCATGCACAGATAAGTTACCTATGCAGCTGCACATAAACCATTCTCTCATATATATATATATATATATATATATATATATATGAGGAAAGTGTTGGTGAGCTTAAGCTCACCAAACTTATGGTGAGCTTAAGCGCCCAATCACATTGGGGCCTACTTTGTTAGGACGATCCAAAGCATTCATTTGAAAGGCCCTTACATAGATGGGGTGTGTACCAAAAATCAGCTCCATAGGATCATCCTAACCCATCCATTTGTGGAGGTCAAATTGGACAGACATTATTTGTCCACAAATCTGCCCATTTTTGTCCTCCACAAATGGAGGGGTTAGGATGATCCTATGGAGCTGATTTTTGGTACACACCCTATCTATGATAGAGCCTTGCAAATGAATGGTTTGGATCACCACAGAAAATGTGGGACCCATGTGATTGGGGCGCTTAAGCTCACCATAAGTTTGGTGAGCTTAAGCTCACCAACACTTTCCTCATATATATATATATATATATATATATATATATATATATATATATATATATATATATATATATATAGGAAAAGGTTTCTGAGCTCGAGCTCAGCCTGAGCTAAAGCTCAGAAACCACTACTCCCATAGTTGGTTGAGTCATCGAACCCATTTAATTTATAAGTTATGGTTAGGGTTAGGGTTATGATTTGTGGAGGTTTAGAATGGATGGCTAGTAATTATGGTGCTATAGATTGGATGGTTAGGATTATGGTATGGAGCTGGTTTGTTAGGAACACCCTATCTATGTGAGGTAGTATAAAATGAATGGGTTGGATGAGTCAAACTACTATGGGAGATGGTGTATTCTAAGCTCTAGCTCAGCCAGAGCTAGAGCTCAGAAACCACGCCCTCATATATATATATATATATATATATATATAGAAAGAGAGAGAGAGAGAATAGAGTTCCTAAGGTGTCACCTCATATAGCTTATATGAGGTGGCGCTTAAAAACATAAGGGGTCTACTTTGTTTGGATGATCCAAAGCATTCATTTGATAGGCCCTCACATAGATAGGGTGTGCCCAAAAAATGAACTTCATAAGATCGTCCTAACCCTTCCATTTGTGGAGGTTGAAATGGATGGGTATAAACCTCCATAAATTTGCCTATTTTTAACCTCCATAAATGGAAGGGTTTGGATGATCCTATCGACCTGATTTTTTGTAGGCACCATATCCATCTAAGGGCCTTTCAAATGAGTGGTTTGGATCACCCCAAAAATGTGGGACCCTTATGTTTTGTGAGCGCCACCTCATATAAGCTATATGAGGTGACACCTTAGGAACTCTATTCTCATATATATATATATATATATATATATATATATATATATATATATATATATATATATATATATCTGTGTGAGAAAATAAAGTGTGTGCAACTGCTCAGATAAGCTATCTTTGCATGGGTATAAAAATCAGCCCTATTGGTTCATTACGTGGGGATCCAAAGCATTCATTTGGAATGCCCTTCCATGGATAGGGTGTGTACAAAAAATAAGCCCTATAAGATCATCCTAACCCTGCCATTTGTGTGTGTGAGAAAAGTGTTCCTGCGCAGGGAGCTCCCTGCGCTTAAGTGGCTGAAAAAGCCACCAATTGGTCACTTTTGTGGACCCCGCAAAGGTGGACCCGCTATATGAACCAATCGGTGGCTTTTTAAGCCACTTAAGCGCAGGGAAGCTCCCCGCGCAGCTGCGTAGGTACACTCTCTCTCTCTCTCTCTCTCTCTCTCTATATATATATATATATATATATATATATATATATATATGTGTGTGTGTGTGTGTGTGTGTGTGCACCATCTCCATTTTATTTGACTCATCCTACCCATTCATTCTATATCACCTCACACAGATAGGATGTTCCTAACAAACCATCTCCATACCATAATCCTAACCATTTGATCTATAGGACCCTAATCTCTAGCCATCCATTTTAAACCTCCACAGATCATAACCATAACCATAATCCTAACTATAGCCTATAAAATGAATGGGTTTGATGACTTAAACAACTATGGGAGATGGTGTATTTAGAGGGCTGCTCAGGCTGCGCGATACCTCAGAAACCTTTTTCCTGATACACACACACACACACACACACACAGGAAAGTGTTCCTGCGCTGCAGTGCAGGGAGCTTGCGCTTTAGTGGCTTATAAAGCCTCCCATTCGTCACTTTTTGTGGACCCACAAAGGTGGACCCGCTATACGAACCAATGGGAGGCTTTATAAGCCACTAAAGCGCAGGAACATTTCTCTCTCTCTCTCTCTCTCTCTCTCTCTCTCTCTCTCTCTCTCTCTCTCTCTCTCTCTCACACACACACACACACATATATATATATATATAGAGAGAGAGAGAGAGAGGAAAGTGTTGGTGAGCTTAACTTATGGTAAGCTTAAGCGCCCCAATCACATGGGTCCCACATTTTCTGCAGTGATCCAAACCATTCATTTGCAAGGCCGTATCATAGATAGGGTGTGTACCAAAAATCAGCTCCATAGGATCATCCTAACCCCTCCATTTGTGGAGGACAAAAAATGGGCAGATTTATGGACAAATAATGTCTGTCCATTTTGACCTTCACAAATGGATGGGTTAGGATGATCTAATGGAGCTGATTTTTGGTACACACCCCATCTATGTAAGGGCCTTTCAAATGAATGCTTTGGATCATCCTAACAAAGTAGGCCCCAATGTGATTGGGCGCTTAAGCTCACCAACACTTTCCTCATATATATATATATATATATATATATATATATATATATATATATATATAGAGAGAGAGAGAGAGAGCGCTTAGAGCCTGTAGGATCATCCTAACCCAATCAAAGTTGGAGGGGAAAATGGACAGACATTGTTTCTGCCCATTTTTTCCCTCCACAAATGGCAGGGTTAGGATGATCCTAAAGGGCTGATTTTTAATTCACACCCTATCCATGGAAGGGCCTTCCAAATGAATGCTTTGGATCCTGGCCCCCACTGTGGTTTGTGCAGCCATGCACAGATAGCTTATCTGCGCAGCTGCACATACTTCATTTCCTCATATATATATATATGAGGAATAAGAGTGTGCGGTTGACCGCACCTAAGCTTAGGTGCGGTCGAGGGCCTAAACACATGGGTCCCACACTTTTTGTAGTGAACAAAACCATTCATTTGCAAGGCCCTATCATAGATAGGGTATGTACAAGAAATCAGCTCCATTGGATCATCCTTGCCCCTCCAAAAGTGGAGGGTAAAAATGGGCAGATTTGTGGCAAACGGTGTCTGTCCATTTTGCCCTCCACTTTTGGAAGGGTTAGGATGATCCTATGGAGCTGATTTTTTGTACACACCCTATCTATGATGGGATCTGGCAAATGAATGCTTTGGGCCATCCTAACAATGTGGGCCCACATGAGTTTTTGGCCCTCGACCGCACCTAAGCTTGGTGCGGTCGAGCGCACACTCTTATTCCTCTATATATATATATATACACACACACACACACACACACACACATATGAGGAAAGTGTATCTAGTCTGCCGACTAGATATCATTCTCTAGTCCGCCAACTAAAACCACATCGGTCCCAAATTTTTTGGGTGATGCAAAGCATTCATAGAGAGGGTGTCCACAAAAAATTAGCTCCACAGGATCATCCCAACCCTACGATTTGTGGAGCTTAAAATGGACGGCTATAAACCGCCACAAATTTGTCCATTTTTTAGCTCCACAAATCTAAGGGTTGGGATGATCCTATAAGGCTGATTTTTTGTGGACACCCTATCTATGATGGGAACTATTAAATGAATGCTTTAGAACACCACAAAAAATGTGGGACCCATGTGTTTTTGGTCCGCGGACTAGAGAATGATCTCTAGTCGGCAGACTAGAGACACTTTCCTCTCTCTCTCTCTCTCTCTCTCTCTCTCTCTCTCTCTCTCTCTCTCTCTCTCTCTATATATATATATATATATATATATATAGTTTTCATAAGGTGTCTGTATGTACATGCAAGTACACCATAAAAAGTACAGTGGGTCCCACAGTATTGGATGATCCAAACCATTCATTTGTTGGACCCCGACTAAAATAAGACATGCCCCACAAATCATCTCTGTGCTTAGAACATTATGTTAGCAGAATACTTAAGAGAAAAGGCAGGTTACAACTGGAACTGTCCAGTGCTAATTTTCTTCAATTATGATTTTATGCTTTTCGGGTAGAGATACCTTGGCCACAAAAAATCCATCCATGTTGTGAACATGTGGGTAAAACCGCCTTGTTTTTTCTAATGAGGGGTGAAAGCGGTGCTCCCTAAAGCGTATGAACCTGGCCGAAATAGAGTAGCATTAAAATGAAGAATGGCAAGGCCAGTGTTGGCAACAGAGTAGAATTTAAGCGCGAAGGGAAATTACCCTGGCCGACCAAAATCCAACCCACATGGAACAAGCTGTACATCTCTCTTTTTAAGAGCGTAGTCTATGACTGCTTCATTCTGTAAATTCCATAGAAATGCTCATCAAAAGTCAATTATTGAATAATTATTACCTAGGACGAATCCACTTTTTATACAAACCTCTGGAATCATTATGGAGCAAGTTGAGTAGACTATGTATCCACCAGTTTTCGACTTAGCATCCACCATATCAATGGCTGCAAGAATCAGTTGCTGCAAGAAGCACAAATTCACTGTGAAACTAGTGCCACCATAACTGAAATGAACCACGGTGAGAAAAACTAAATGGAGATGAAAATTTGTCAGCAAAGACGAATCAGTAACGTTCACGGTTACATGTTTATTTCTTAGATGGAATTACATTAGATCCCATTGACATGACATTGATCCACGCGGTTATATTTAGTCAACTGAACATTAGTTCATCAATCAATTCAACATTATATATTGGCCCTTAGATCACAAAATTTAATAAATAGGCCATACATATTCTATTTTCTTTGGAAGTAACTGGGAATGAAACCTTAAAATTCGCAATTCTGTGACAGTTTATACATAGCTTTTAATGGGAATGACAAAAAATGCACTCATATACACCTTACAAACCCAACACGTGATAAGAAAAGGGAAAAAAAAACTAATGCCGCAGATCTACATGCAACTTGCCTCCATCCTCCTATGCTCACCCTTCCAAGCCGCAACAAACCATGTGATTTTATTAATGATCATCACCTTACATATTGGTGCTGAACTAAGGGAAGAAACCCGAAGAAAAACCAAACTTAATAGGGTGAGATCAGCAGTTGACAAGAAGGAAAAGTGTACTGATAGCGAGTAGAAACTATTGATTAAAGCAATGGAGTGGTGGATGAAGAAGAAATGAGGAAAACAGATGGAAGAGAAGAAGAGAATAAAGATGAGAGAAATCGTGGGGAGAGAGCCTAGACATGTCTGTCAACCGGTCACTTTCTCTCCTTTATATATTAATGACGTCTAATAGACACAAGAATGCCAGTCATATGTGAGGATACAAAAATACACTTTTACTTCTGTAGACATGTATAGACCATATAAACCCCTTTATCTCAACATTTTCAGAATATAAAGGACCTCTGTTTGAAGAGATTAGAGTAAAAGATTGGTGGTTCCGGATACGATCAAAGTGCAAGTATGAACAAGGAGAAGCAGCATCAACAATAACCAAACAGTGTACCAAAACATGCAAAGAAGCTTCACGAACAATCCAATTCACAACATATTGATTTGATGTAAGGTCAGACGGAAATGATGTAAAAATGATACTCTGCAATGATGAAAATGATTTTTCCCTACTGGATCTGAAGAGATAAAATCATACCAATACCCAAATGAGAGATGGAGGGAGAGGACGAGTAGACTCACTCAGTACAGGAAAACAGGATGGTTGGGTGATAAATGTGGTACGGGTATGCTCATGTAGGGATGGGATAATTGTGGAGTAGAACAGAGAGCAATAGTTGGAAATTGCAAGGAGAAAAGGGGGGAAAAGGGTGGCAATAAGATCCTCAAGAGAGGTTTTAGTCAACCCCATAAGTCCCAGAGTTCAAATTGTAAGTGCTACCAAAAAAAAGGTTCACTTGATTGCGAAACCACATGGGTTTTACCACACACCTCTGCAAGCCAGAACAAGGGAAAAAACACTAAAATTGCACTATTGAAGCAACATTAATGAGCATAATTTCAATAATTTGTATCTAGTAAAAATATATACATAAGAAAATATTCTGTTTGCCAGCATTAACCTAACACAATGCAGTCTACATAACCCTTTGATGGGGCGAAACATCACTTTCTAGAACAGAGAATAATACCTTCTGCAGGAAAGCACAGTTCTGTATATCTTGATCACTTTTAGAGGCTTTAACAGATTCATCTTTGGATATAACCTGAAAGGTAAATAGTACTCATCTCGTTTTTACACTAGGAGTCTGCAAACAAAACTGCAAGAGTAAGACAGTGGTGATACAGAGATCATGGTAACTTACCCCGGTCCCGCTACAGGGGGCATCCAATAGCACTCTATCAACAGAATTTAGCCCCAAAACCTTGGGCAACTGAAATCAGAAGACCACATCAATTTAGATATCTTTTCCTAAGAATGGATACAGAGAAGAATGGATACAAAGAAGCACCATCGCTATGACAAACACACACACACGCAGACAGACAACCTTTGAGGATTTCATCAACAATAGTCTAAAATTTATAAAATGAATAAATGGCAGGATTCAAAAGCCCACGCAGCCAACAACATAAGTGTAGACATTTAGCGTCACGGTATCATAGTGAAGAAAAGATCTTGACATGAAATGCCACCAGATATTTCTTTCAAGACAAGGCACGCATTCACATGAGAAATAAAATGAGTGTAAAATGCAGCAATACTAAAACAAACAATACAGAGGAGCAAATTTATTAGTCATAACTGAGAAATCACCAACCACAAACTTGATTCATTGCACTTATTATGTAGGTTAGCTCACCCTAAAGATCACATCAAGCTATAAAACTCAAAACTGACCTCCTTTCCATCGTAGTTACAGACAACGGTGTTTGTCACACCCATACGTTGTAAATTTGCACATAGTGACTTGAGTCTAGGTTCCTTCATCTCATTTGCGTAAAGTATTCCTGTAAACAAAATACATTAACATACTGGGACAGATTAAACCAAGGAACTGGAATAAAATGTGATTCAAAAGTTAAAATGAATAAATAAATAACCAATGCAAACAACACATATGAGCTGTAATGCTTAGGAAAATCAAGAAATAACTTAAAATAAATTTACACATTTTGAAGAATACGTATATGAACAACATAAGCCAGGAAAAAGTTTCAAAAAGTTCATTAAGATTTAAAACATACACCGACATCTTACAGATACGTAACAAAAAATAGAGTACTGACGTACTGTTTGATTCAACATTGCAGTTAAAATTTTACACAGTCGTTCACTTCCTTTTCAGCTCTAATGATGGTACAAAGGAACTCACTTTCCTTTACAAAATATTCGTCCAGATGCAGTTCTTATGCTCCTTTCTTGACAGGTATTTGTTTTACTGTGATTCCCAATGGCTTTTAAAAATTTGATTGTTTTGCCCAAAAAAGGTGTTTGATTGCTTTGCAAAGATTCAACTTCTTGTAGAGAATCATTTTAATATGAAACTAAAACCTCTCAGAATAGCAATGGCAGTGAATTACGACAAAATCAAACTGTTGCTTTCCACAAAACTCATAAAAGAAGAGAATATGACTGTTCTGGGAAGTAATATAACTTAAACCAGGAAAGAGTAACATTGCTGTATGACTATGACTAAGTTGAAACAATTTTACGACATTGGGGAATCACATACCGCTGTTTTTCATGAGAGCTGCAATATAGGTTGTTTTACCACCAGGTGCAGCCCTGCAATAAGTATAGAATGAATGATATCACAAAGAGAAGAACACAGAGACAAAAAAAAAAAACACAGTTACAATAATTAATGGACTATAAATATAAAAAATGTTAAAATGAAGACATCCGTAAAAAGGTGGGGGTGGCACCAATTGAGGAAAAGATAAGAGAGCACCGCTTAAGATGGTTTGGGCATTTCCAACATACGCCTCCAGTGAGAAGAAATGACTCATGCCAAGATGATGGAGTAAAAAGAGGTACGGGCAGACTGAAAACAACTTGGGTAGAAACAGTGAGGAAAGACTTGATGGCTAGGAACATAACAGAGAACATGACCTTGGATAGGAGAGAATGGAAGAAAATGATCCATGTAGACGAACCCAACTAGTGTCATGATTAGACTTGGTCAATTTGAGCCGGGTAGATTCTTTCACCTTCTTCATGAAAATTTTCTAAAGGACATTAGCTGACCCCAACTAGTTTGGGACAAAGGCTTAGTTGAGTTGAGTAGAGTGTTTTGCAATAATTTTTTCTGTGAATATGGTCATTGCACGGACCTGAACGGCCCAAATATAAATGGGCGGGACATAGACACACGTTGTGGGTCTGTTGGAGTATTTCATGTACAAGTGGCTAGTCACAAAAATATGAAAAATACCATTCAAGCTTTTTAAACATGAGGGGAATTTTTGGTATGTTGTATAATAACATAACATAAAGAGGACACTCCATTTCAAAAAAATAATTAAAAAAACCATTTCAAAAAAAAGAGGACACTCAGACTATTCTCTAAGCTCTCACGGAAATTTGAGGGGTGTTTTTGGTATGTTATATCATATAAAATACCCTTCATGGTTCAGCACAAATCGACAGGTTGCCCCTTTGTCAGTCATCGTCATCATCATCACAGATGTAACTTTTATTTATGTCTAACTTTTATTTATGTCGACATGGATGATAATGAGACTAGATATGGTTGCTAAAGTCCTATCCAGATATGTCATAGTATTCGACGACCTCCATCTTTGAGATGACTTATTATCTTATCAATAAAGCTTTTAATTAACAAATAATGATAATTTTTTTACAAAATAATAATAATGATAAAAATAAATAGCAAAGAGACTGAAAGCACTTACGCCATGTCCACAATTCGTTCTTTTTCCTGGGGAGCAAGTGCCATTACAGGCAAAAAGGAGCTCGCACTTTGTAGCTGTCAGGAAATTAAATTTGAGAAGTTTGAGTGAACGAATTGTCAAAACCAATGATTTTCAAAAAAAAAAAAAAACTGTCAAAACCAATAAACACTTGTAATATAGCATTAGAAACATGGTGGCCTGAAATAAGGTGTTACCATATAGTGACCAGCCATGTATTCAGGAGTAGCACCAACAGGAACTTGTGTATCATAGACAACCAGTCCAACCTGCCATCAATTACAAGCAATGTATAAATGTACAAAGTATAATCACACATAAAAAGAACAAAATGACCATCAAGTAATCCTTACCTTTGACCACTTGCTTAATGGGTCTAGGTTCACCCCTCTGTTTATCAAAACACCAGCTAGATCCCTTCTACGAGTCTACGCCAAAAAATATAAAAGAAGGAACACAAGAAAAAAAAATCAAACAAATGAATCATTCAAGCACCACTACCAAATTTGATATCCAATTCACTAGTCATGGAATGCATCTGCATTAATGTGGCTACAATTTACAAGGCATACAAATCCATACCCGGCAAACTAACATAAAACGATAGTACTTTAAAAAAAACAGATAGGACATATGCTAACAAACACCAAAAGTGAGAGCAACATTTCAACTCGACCTCAATTCTTTTACAAATTAATGAATTGAAATGGGTTTGAAAAACAGCAAGCCAGATATATCAGAGACGCTAAAAAGCTTAACAATATGAAGTGTCTGCCGTCCACCTTTAATGTGTTTGTACGCAAGCAAATGGGTCGAGGCTTTTCGAATGCTTCAATAAGCTCAGCAAGTTCTACGACCGGAAACATCTGTAGATGTAAATTTGGAAGTTGAACATAAAAGCAGCAGATAAAAAACTACATTATTAGTAGAAACAATCAAACAAAAACATGCATACTATTGTGAGTTACCTCAATCAAAACCCCAATCAAAAAATCATTGTATCCGTAATAAGAAGCCAAATCCGACTTAAGCTGCTTAACATAATCCTTCCGTGCGGCCCCCTCTTGCCTCAAAGACTTAAAATTCGAAAGCACGCGAATAACTGAATAAAACACAAATTATTCAATCAAAATAAATTGCTGGAAAACGAAAATGCGAGGCAAATGATAAAGAGACTAAATGAGATTTTACTCACTCTCCTTTATCCTGCGCTGGAGATTCGAAAGATCCAGTGGACGTTGCACCTCCTCTTTAAGCTCCTAAACAAAAATATTAAGATTAGGGCTTGAGATTATCAGCATAATTTACTGAATAAAACAAGGGTACTGATATTGGCACTATTACGTTTTAATAATTGCACAAACTCAGCCTGTCTTTTCCTATTCTGAGAGGTTTAAGGGAACTACAATAGCTGTTTAAATACTAAAATACAAGATGGTAGTGTGAATATCAGTGGCCTAAAACAAATGAAACAGAAAACAAAAAGAAATAAAAGAGACCTCTTCAGTAGGCAATCTGAACTCATCAGATTCTTCTTTGATATTGAGCTGTAATTCAGCCTCAGCGTCTTCTTTTTCCCTCTCCTTTTCCTCGTCGATTGCTCTCGACTTCTCCTCGATATCCGACTCGCCAGAATCCGATTCCGATTCCGAATCTGACTCCTTCTCTGCAATACGAAATAGAATAAGACAAAGCAGAAACAGTGCAAGAATACCGTCTTCACTTTGGCGGTTAGAAGAAGGAAAGTGAGAGAGAAAAAAGGCTAAAATTCGAAATATGATACCAAAACCCTAAAATTCGAAACAGAATACCGTCTTCACTTTGGCGGAGAAAATCGTCGGTGAAAGGATCATCTTCAGAAGAAATTTCAGAATGAGATTCGTTTTCTTCTCCACCGTCGGATTCTTCTTCGAGAAGGTCGAGATTTTTTGGGGGTTTTGGAGAGAGGAGATCTTTCTTTTGCTTCTTAATAGGAAGAGGGTTTTGTGTTTTTCCTCCTTTCTTCTTTTTAAGAGAGAGTGGCGCCATTGCTGCAAGAGACAAGTTGCTGAGGAAGAGAAAGGGCTCCAAAACCCTATTATAGTGTTCCTATTTTTGTAGTATATAAAACCTCGAGGGTTATGCGTACTACGCTCCTGGCGTAGGTTAACGGCTTAGGTTAGAAACTTAGTTGAATCGTTGACGGTACTACCAGGTTCTTAACTCGTATTTGAAAGATGCTGATTGGACGACTATGTGGAGCCCACAAAGAAACTATATATCCTAGCCTTCCAATTTCTCCGTACGGTTGGCTTAGATGGTGGATATGTTACTGCACTCCCTCCTGTTGATAATGACATCCTCATCATTTTACATTGGGGTTTTTGCAAAAAGAGTAACAACACACTATGCAATATTTGCAAAAAAGAGTAACTTGGTTTACTAATTTGCAAAAAATAGTAATAACATTGAGAAAAGCGTTCCTGCTTAACTACGCTTTAGGCCCTGTTATGAAATTCCAAGGGTAGGCTCGAGTACTATTCTAACGGCAACTTTTGAGGAGGAAAAATTTAGGTTACAAACAAGTTTTAATCTTTTGAAAACTCTAACGCAAATTTGAAGATTAAGAGATCAAAAATGAGAATTAAGCACACAAGTTAAATCATAAGTGCAATGCAAATGTAAAGCAAGAGATAAGAGAGAATGCATCCGAAATTTAAAGAGGTTCGGTCCTCCAACGCGAGGCCTACTCCACTCCACCAACTAAACCCGTTGATGGCTTCACTATTTGATCTTCTTAACTTCGGCGAAGATCGGTGCCTGATTACAATTTCAATTGCCTTTAACCTTAGTGGCAATCCTCACCACGGAGAGTGGGCTCCGCTTCTCCGAACACTCGCCCTAATACAACTTGATAAAGAAATTAAAAAAACAAAAAATCCCTCACAAGGGTTTACAAAGTTTGTAGAAGATGTTCAAATTTGAGCCTAATGATCCAAATCCTAATTCTAGAGGATGAGAGGCATAAACAAGCTTGATTCACTCTTAATATGTTCGAGTTTTTGAGTGATATGATTGATAGTTGGAAAGTTTAGAATACCCATATATATAGAAAACTCAAAATATGATCGTTTGGCGGCATAGTAGTAATTCCAGCAAAAACCCCAACGGCTATAATATTCTTCCTGTTATAGTGGTTTCGGAGTTCTGAGAATTTCTCTCTGAGTTCCGGAAATTGAAACAGAAGATGAAAAATGTTACTGGACCATTTCTCGGAGCTCCGAGGACTCCGAGGAATCTCTCGGAGTTCCGAGCTCGGAGCTCTGAGAATTCTCTCGGAGTTCCGAGAAGCCTATTTCCAGCAGATTTTCAATTCTTGTTTCTTATTTATTTGGGCTTCCAACTCTACACCAAGTTGAGATTATTATGAGGGTTCCAAAGTGTTGGAACACCACAAAAACAATCTCTTAAACATTTAGGGAGTGTGAGATTACTTTATTTATGCTTCTAAACACCTAAACTAGGATTTGATCTTTACATTCTAAAACGACTTCGATCTTCAATTGCGATGCTTCAAGTCTTCATGCGTCTTGGATCTCTGATGTCTTGGCCTTCCGAATGTGGTCCAGTGAGAGCTTCTTGGCCTCAATCCAACCAATCTTGTCTTTATATAATCATGATCTACAACTTAGACAGTCAAACACATTAGTGATATAAAATCACTTGTGTATTGGAATCATCAAAAGAAGATGGGAATGCCAAGGTGGGAACCATTGGGCTTACATGTTCACTTATTTTCCCAGAAAAGGAAAAGAAAAGGTTTCCTGGGAATCTGACGTGGCATTAGGAAAAGAAATCCAGGGAAACTGTGTAGGAAAAGGTTTCCCGCGCCTGTTCACGTGCATAGGAACTGTGCAGGAAAAGGTTTCCCGAGAAACTGCTTGCCCACCTTTTTCATTAATTTTCCCTGGAAAGCAAATCCAACCAAAATAGTGGGATTTGGTTTCCCACACTTGTAAGAAAAGAGACATTTCCACATCATTTTTGGTAATTTCCATGTCATTATTTAACATTTTTCACTTAGGCTTGTTACTTTCTCAGGAAAGCAAGTGAACACCAGAATTCTGTCTTGTAAAGGTCTTGTCAAGGAAAAATAGGTTGTTTTCCAAGGATTTTCTTTCCCGGGAACGCAAGTGAACAGAGCCTTAGTGTAAGCTCCCATTGGTTCCTTTCTTGTAGACCCGCTGTGCCTTTCAAAGGGGGACCCGCTATACGAACGGTGGAGTTAACGGTGGCTCCTCCACCCCATAGTATATATCCTAACGATATCTGTTAAAGGCGGAGGGGCGGGGCAAAATATCCATTAAAGGGGGGTATCAGTGCTCTATTGATAAGAGTTTTTATACGGTGTAAGCTCATATAGTCCGGTATCTTTAAAAAAGTATGCTTAGGCCATAGGATGATCCAAACCTTCCATTTGATGGATCAAAACGTAAATAAACTGTGTCCCAAAATTCATTTGCATAGGATGATCCCAACCCTCTAGTATTTTTCAAAAAATACAGTTACGCCACAAAAAGTCATTTGCATAGGATGATCCCAACCCATATAGTCCAGTATCTTTTAAAAAGTATGCTTAGGCCATAGGATGATCCAAACCGTCCATTTGATGGATCACAACGTAAATAGACTGTGTCTCAAAAATCATTTGCATAGGATGATCCCAACCCTCTAGTATTTTTCAAAAAGTACACTTACGCCACAAGATGATCCAAACCATTCATTTGATAGATCACAACGTAAACAGGTTGCGCCTCAAAAATCATCTTCATAGGATGATCTCAACCCTCCAATCTATAGAGGTCCCCATAATATGCGGTTCCTTCATATATCAGGAGGACTAGGATCATCCCATGGAAATGATTTTTCGGGCACTACCTTTTTTATGTTGTGGACCGTCAGATGAACGGTATGGATCATCCTATTATGTGCACATTAATTTTTGGAAAATACTGGACTATACGGGCTTACACCATATAAAATCCTAAAGAAATTATATGATGAAAGGCCGTATAGTCCATTATTTTTAAAAAGTACTATCCGGTCACTCCATAAGATGATCCAAACTGTCCATTTGTTGGGCCACAACTTAAATAGGTTGTGCCGCAAAAATCATTTTGATAGGCAGATCCTAGCCCTCCGATTAATAGAGATTTCCAAGAACGGGATGGTTGTGGACCCCGATCCCGATGACGGCTGGGCGGCGTGGCGACACGAGGTCCCGCACCCTGTCCTCTAAGATCTCCACGATGTGAAGGAGAGCTCTACCAAGGAACTCTCGAAATGGTGCCACTCACAGCATGGGTGGCGATACAAATGAGATACCTCTCGATTCAAGGACTGGCCCGGAACCAAGATGTACCTATAACAAAGAAGAGTCGCCATCCAGGGAAGTAGGCCCTGGATCCCATGAAATACTCTGTTGCAACGGATAACCAGAGATACAAAAGTCCGTGCCTGATGACGAATGGGGAAGGTGTTAAGCGCCCCCAATTCGCCCAAGTGCAAGCACCTGGTCTCTTATGCCATTTTTAATTAATTTTGAAGAGTTTTGGGCTAAAATCATGTGAAATGGGAACGAGCATCCTCGAGAAAACGTCTATCTAAGCATGCATGACCCGGGGATGGGCAACAGAAAATAAACATCCAAATCCTAACTCACCGCACCTACTCCTAACCCATCACATCTAGGAAAGCAGTAACATCCGCATGCACAGCTACAGCTAAACAAGCAATATCAGATATGGTAAGCAGAAAAGCAGTAAATAGCGCACAAAGAATAAGCAAGCTGAAAATAAACACACAAGGAACCAAATACAAACACACGATAAACCAAAAGATGCAAGGAAAGAAAGGAATCAAAAAATAGACGGTATGCGCAAACCCAAAATGCCAGGGAAAAGAAAATGGGACATACGATAGACTCAGGGAGCGATTCTAAAGGAATCGAGCTCAGTGATCCTGATCCGCTAAAGATCGGATAAGTCTCACGATCGTCATAGCCTATCGTTGGGCTCAGCGAGGACAATCCCTGTGAAGGGGCCACGCTACGTCATCGCCCGTCTCAAAACCCGATAAAACGTCGGAAAACCGATAAGACTGGCAAACCACGATGAAAATCGGAAATGAAATGAAAAGAAGGCTCCGAGTGACCTGGCAATCACCATCCTTGCCCATTTTGGTTTTTTGTATTTTTGGAAAAAGCTTGAAAGATATTTTTTGATACTGAAATGATTTTTTTGAAGGGTTTAAATGATTTTATTGAAAAGTTTTAACGATTTTATTGAAAAGGTTTGACTGAACTTGGGATGACGATCCCAAGCTGCCTACGTACCCTGTGAAAAGGGATCAAGCCAACGTGGTTCGAAACAGCTTTTCAAAAAACGCTTTTGTTGTTTTTGGATTTTTGGTTATTTGATTTTTATGTGTTTTTGTTTATCCCATTTGATTAAAAAAAGGGGGTTTTGGCTCAGGAGGTTGCCGTCCGTCGTCGCCTAAACCCGACAATGTTCCCGAAATCGATGGGGATCCCGAAGCTCAAGTAGGATCCCTAAGAACGTGAGGAGAATCAACCCGAAGAGGAAGGTAGAACCTCTGAACCCCATGAGTGAAGGTCCCAAAGAAGGAGGAATCCCGAAATCCCATTAGAAATCCTACTTTAATCAAGATGAAAAAGTCACCCATAAGGGTATACTAGGTCCAAATCAAGGTAAAAGTAGCTTCATAACCCGGCAATTATCTCGACCCACATTACAAATAACAAATTAAAAGGAGAAGAAAGGGGATCACCCGAGGTAAGCGGATAATGATTGTAATTTTTGCTTCTCTCCTCTTCTTTCAGATAGCAATAGTGAGAATTTCCAGGGAAGACGAAGTTTGATCGGAATCTTGATCGGAACCAATGAGGTAGTAGGGAGGTCAATGGGATTTTGTAGCAAGAACTGTGGATTGAGGGCCGTAGATCTCGAATTTGATGAGAGGTTTGAGATCAAGGGAATGATTAGTTGAAATGGGTTTGAATAATGGTGATGGCTGAGATGTAGTGGATGATGGAGGTAGAAAAAGAAGATGAATGGGCTTTGAAAAATGGTTAAAATTAATGGGTTTTGAAGGAGATGTAGTAGGCAAAGGAGAAATGGGGAAACTTGCCAAAACCCCTCTCTCTCTTAGCTCTCTCTCTCTCTCTCTCTCTCTCTCTCTATTCTACTCTGTTTCTCTCTCTGTTTCCCCTTTCTTCTTCTTTTTTTGAAAATGGGGATAGTGGTGGTGGAGGGAAGAGGAGAGATGGTGGAGGTAATGGAGGGGTTGGCTGGAGGAGGAGTGGCCGGAGAAGGGGAGTGGGTCGGAGATGGTGGACGGAGGTGGAGGATCCAGATGGGTTTGGGAGAAGGGTTTGGGGTGGATTTGAACGGAGGTTGCAGAGGTGGGTTATGGGTTTCGGGTTTGAAGATGGTGGCTGGTGGTGGTGCGGTGGAGATGGGTTTTGGGTTTCGGGTTTGAGGCCGGATTCCGGCAAGCTTGCCGGAATCAATGGAGGTGGGGGTCTCTCCCTTAGTGGCTGCTGTTGGTGGAGGTAGGGTCGGTGGCCGGCGGGAAGGTGGTTGAAGGTTGAAGAAGGGTGGTGGTGGTGGTTGGCTCGATGGAGGTTGATGGTTGTGGGCGGTGGTCGGAGGTGGCACGGCCGGAGTTTGGGTAGGATTGGTTTGGTCGGATTTCGGCAAGCTTGTCGGAATCAATGGGGGTGGTGGTCTGTGGTGGAGAAAATGGTGATGGGTGGTGAAAATGAAGAAGAAAATGGGGGGGTTATGGAGGCTCGGATTCCGGTGGGAATGGCAGAAATCGTGCTGCCGGATTCCGACCGGTGGATGGTCGGAGGTAGAAGAAGGGAGGTGGTGATGGGGGTTGCCGGTGCCGAGATGATGGTGGTGTGGATGGTGGCTTGCCGGCGGCAAGGGAGATTGCTGGTGGTTTTGATTTTTTTTTCTTTTTTTTTTCTCCTTCTGCTGTTTTCTATTTTTTTTCTTTTTTTCGTTTTTCTCTGGTTCTCCTCCTCCTGCGAGAGAGATCAGCCGCTGCTCTTGAGCAGAGGAGGCTGCTGTTCATCAACAGGGGAGACTCATCATGAGGAGAGTAATCATGAGTTGTTGTCCCCCTCTTGTCCCCCCATTTCTTCTTAATTTTTTTGCACAAATCAAAAACCATCATCCAATGGCATCGGATGCCAAAAGAAAACCAAAACATACTCATTACATGCCCATTTTAAATTGAAAGAATATGATGACATTTTCTTCATTGACCATAGAATAATTCGGTGGGCCATTTCACTTGCATAGGAGTGGACCCCACTATCTACTTAATTAGGAAAACACAATTATATTTAATGGGCACACCCTCACTTGGTAATTGCACACCCATAAACATGGGGTTGATATTGACACACTCATTTTGCTCTTTTCTCATTCTCTCATGACGCAAGAAAAAAATGGAAGCTGATATCCACACACCCATATTTGACAAAGGCACAAACTCTGCTTGTCCTTTCTTCAAATTTTTGCCCGAATTAATTATAATTTTGCAAGGGCGCTCTTGGGAATGGGAACAACCTCCCGGGAATTTCGCACCCAAGAATAGGCACAATGGGAAGTAATCATTCGGGTTTTCTTCGCATTTGGTTCTTGGACATTTCGGAAATCGGTTTCAGACACTTCGGGAACTTGAGACTGACTTTGATTCTTAGGGACTTCGAATTTGGTTCCCAGACTCAGATTTCGGGATTTATTCAATTTTTGGAGAATTTTGGGTCAGGTCAAAATGGGGTGTCTACAATGGTTGCCGGATTTTTTTTGGATCTTACGATTTTTGTGGAACAAAAAACTTCCTGGGAGATTGGTGGGAAAAAAAACTCCCTGGAAGTATCCCGGTAAAATAAAAATCCCATGTTGGGTTGACCGGACTATGGTGGGAATTGCTTGAACTGTTGGGAAGAAACAAAATTCTTTACCAAGCTTATTTTTGGTTCCTGGGAGTATTTTTTTTTTCCTTCGTGGGGTTTCGTGCGGGGTTATTTTGGTTCCTGGTTTTTGAGATTATTTTGGGCCCACGATCCAAACGTGGGTTTCCTGTGGAAATTCCACAAAAGTCCCAAGAATCAAAAAAATTCCGGCAACCAAACTTAGTTGCAGATCTGAGGGTTTTACGGCTTTTCATAGGAAAACAGGATTCCGTTTCCCAAAACGGGCATCAACCATTTGAGCCACGTCCACTGAAAGGCAAATGGAGGAGCTCAAATCCCCGTAAAAGCAATAATACACATTGAAAAAGGGTAAAATCAACGGTCATTGCAGTCCCGTTTTTATTCTCCAAACGGAATCCCGTTTTCAAAGTATTTTTCCTAATTTCTCAAAAACAATCCTGATAC
The DNA here is from genome assembly GCF_043159265.1 of Tasmannia lanceolata. Taxonomy (NCBI): domain Eukaryota; kingdom Viridiplantae; phylum Streptophyta; class Magnoliopsida; order Canellales; family Winteraceae; genus Tasmannia; species Tasmannia lanceolata. The sequence continues at coordinate 1,392,934 of NW_027518695.1, read as the reverse complement.
TAGGGAGGCAAGGGTGTTATCGGTCTTTCATCATACAGAGAAAGGGCTGAGCTCAGCTAGGGTCTTCTTCCTCTTGTCGTTTGCATCTGAGTCTGAGAGGAAGGAGACCATCGTGCTCTTTCATTCTCGAATCGCTTGTTTTCAGTCCCTCCGCACCAATCATGGTAATCTCTCTCTCTCTCTCTCTCTCTCTCTCTCTCTCTCTCTCACCTGATAATGGCATTTGGTTTTTTTTTTTCTCTGTTTCCTTTTCTATGAATCACTCCTGTTGTTTTCCACGGAAACGGAAAATCCTCTTCAATCGAGTTAGAAAAAAGAAACATATGGTTAGAAAATCGCTAGCTTCTTAGGGTGAAAGGATCTTAAACAAATGCATGTTTTTATGCCCAGTAACAAGTGATGTAACTTACAACAAAACAAGTAGCTTTGTTCTATGCACGGGGATAGATTGTGAATAGATTAATGGCGTGACTGTCCACACACATACGCCGTGTTGTATCTTTCTTTGGAATTACTTCACAAGGGTTCATGTTTTCTATGATGTAACCTTTTTTCAACAACTTCTTGACTTTCTTATTCAACTCTTCATGTTATATAGGACTCATATTGTTATGAGCTTTGTTAGGAAGATTAGAACTGAGAATCAAATCAATTTGATGTTGAATGTCTCTTAGAGGAGGATGTCTATTGTGTAACATGTTGGGGGTGACATCCTTCAATTTTACAAGAGAGGTCCTAACTCACTGAGTCGTACAGCATGGCTAGCCTCACAGCTGTCTTATAAAACTTTCCCTCGACATCATCAAAAGGAAAAATACTCTTTAGAAAAATTAATCACCTAAATAGGAAATGTATTCTTAATCAAGAGGAAACACGTAGGAAGTGCGTGGGAAGCACATTTCTCCTAAATTTGGAAGCAAGAAAAACTTAGCTTCCGAAGCGAGTTTCCGGGGAAGCAAGCTTCCCATCCGACTAGGAAGTTTCTTATAACTATGTTTTTATATGTCTTGTCGCTTTAATAAGTGAAGTGCTTGTTTTAGTCAGCTATTCTATCAACATCTTTCTCATTTGATTAGTTTTGCTTTTTAGTCTTACTTGTCTTGTAACTTTAATAATTGTATTGCTTGATTGAGCGGATGCTTGGTTTAGTACTTTATGTTTTTTAAAGGTTAGAAACATCAACTCAACTCAACTCAACTCAACTAAGCCTTTGTCCCAAACTAGTTGGGGTCGGCTAATGAATCATCTTCATGAAGAAGGTGAAAGAATCTACCCCGCTCAAAGTGACTAAACCTAATCCTGACACTAGTTGGGTTCGTCTACATGGATCATTTTCTTCCATTCTGTCCTATCCAAGGTCATGTTCTCTGTTATGTTATTAGCCACCAAGTCTTTCCTCACTTTTTCTACCCTAGTTGTTTTCAGTCTGCCCCTACCTCTTTTTACTCCATCAATGTTTCATTCATTCATTCATCATCAAAATCTGAAAACCCAAATACAAGAGGCCTCTATATATAGGCAATTAAAACACCTTGAAATAAAATAACATAGAAAATAAAATCCGTATAAACTAAAACCTGGAAATAAAAATCCTAGAAATTAAATGACATGGAAAATAAAAATCCTAAAAGCTCTAATGGGCAAATATGCCACATATTGGGCCTACAATATGTATCAGAGACTCTAGGATTTTTCGTCTATCTTCCTTTTTGGAAGCCTTCATCTTTATCATCCTTCTCTTGGAGGAGAAATGTCTTCTCCCTTTAGGGAGTATTTGGGAAGAGATCCTAAAGGATCGTTTAGAGAGAAACTCTCTAAAGGAATTTTCCTCCATTTTCCTTTTTGGGAGCCTTCATCTTTATCATCCTTCTCCCGTAGGAGAAAGGTCTTCTCCCTTTAGGGAGTCTTTGGAGAGAGATACTAAAAGTACCTTTAGAGAGAGAGACTCTCTAAAGGGATTTTCTTCTTTATCCTGAAGGACAAAGGTCTTCTTATCTCCTTTCTGGAATCTTTTGGGAGAAAGCCTGCAAAAGAAAAAAGAAAAAGAAAAGGAAAAGCACCGTTAGCCAGTAATCTTTTCTCACATTTCTTTCTCCTCTTTTCCGCTTTTCTTCACGTGGCTCTTTTTTTTTTCTCCCTCAAGATCCCCCTTTTGTTGAAGGATCTTCCTTTTATTTATATAATTCTTCTTGAAGTGGTTAGGCAACTGCTACTTCACCCCTTATCTCTCGACTTCACGATCTCCACTTCCTCTTTCGTGGGGAGGTACGTAACTCCCTCCCGTTTGAAGAGTGGCTCACTTATCTCTTTTTTTTTTTTGCAAGAGTTATTTTGCTCCCTAAAATTTAGGGATTTCTTTTTCCTTAGTCTTGGGGTCATTTTTATTTAAACTTTCATGCTTATCCTTTTTAACTTTTAGGAATAACATGATGCATAACCATTCCTTTTCTCTCACTAACGGATTTTACTATTTTGCCCTTTTGTAAAATTTCGAGTCCAACAAGAGGCTAGGGATTTCAATGGCATTTCAATGTAGAGGAATTCAGGATTTTCTTTGGAGAATAGGTTGATTTTGAATTTTTTAAATGGCGTTTCAATGTAGAGGATATGTCTTTTTCCCTATTGTTGCTTCCACCTCTTGGGTTTTTCCTTCTCCCTCCGACTTTGGATTGAGAACCTTGCGCTATTGCTCTATTCTGTAGTGTTTCTATTGCTTGTCACCTGTATTTTTTTTTCTAGTTTATTTGGATCACCATCTTTGCACAACTGTCTTGGATTTGATCCTAGACCATCCATCCACGCTATTGACCATTGACTTGCATCAGTCCCTAAGGGTATGTGCTTACTCCATTGAATGCCTTCTAGTATTGAATTAATCGATGTGGTTGATCTGAGTGCAAAGTTTTTAGGAAAAACTTTTTCACTCTTAAGTTTCATGGACTCACTTTGCAAGTCACTTCATTGGTAATCTTGTACAATTCTTGAACTCTATCCTCTGGCTGTATATCGAATCTGAAAAACTTTAGTGGATATTGCACCTTGCCCAAGTAAAGCACCCATGGAATGTAGCATCTTTGTGTTCCATCTATTAATCCATTCTTGTTGAAATCAATTGCTGAAAAAGAAAAAACGATGAAATGCTGGTTAAAAACTCACTTGTCCTTGGTCTGTGGTTCTCTATAATTTTTGTCCCTTGCTATCTGTGGATGCATTGATAATTTTTACCTGCATGTATTAACAATTGACATGGCACAAGGCTCCTAGATTTTAATTGTTTGTGTTTTGCATTGCAGGCAAATGTTTGCCAGAAGTGTGGTGACAAAGGCTACGGTGAACTTCTTATCTACTGCATTGAGTGCCAAATTTATTCTCAGCATCGGTGTGTGCCTATTTTTCACTAAAGGCCACCATTTGTGAGATATTCCATAGAATGTTAAATAACTTACATCATCTTTTGATTTCAAATTCTCCTACAGCTACTGTTTCAATGAATTACGAAGACCTGATGAAGAAGTCAGCTGGCTGTGTGACCTATGCACATCAAGGGCTCTTGATATGCGTAAACGTCGCCCTGAATATATGAACAATGCACAGAAATCTACAGTATTAACAGGTGATTGTTGTATGCTGGAGGAAGAGGACAACTGTTTGGATTCAGATGTTCGGAAGTGGGAGGCAGATAGAAAGATTAAAAACCCGGGGAGAAGGTTGATACTGACTGATGAGGACAGCTCAGACGAAGAGTCTGAATCTGTAAAGATTGCTCAGACTTTTACCGATCCAAATTCCCATAGTGCTAGTTCCATCCGAACAACAGAATGCCTTGCCTTGACCTCTGTACCAGATGCCCCAGAGCATATAGTTCCAATGTCATGTACATCGTCTCCCTATCCAGTTTCAGAGAGACAACAGGGTGCCTTGTTGGTACAAGTTCCTCATACCCTTAATTCTACAGACTCTCATAGTTATGTATATTCCCAACCAATCATCGATCCCATATGGAGGTAAGAATTTTTCTTGCAAGTTCTCTTCATCCATCATTTGTGGAAATTCTAATTTTGTTGGTTTTGTTGTTGATAGGGGATGCTTTAGTACCTGTAATGATACCTATGGTATTATATCAGCTCATTTGTCAAACAAAGCATGTCCAAAAGTGTGCGAAGGGGCTAGTATGTTGTCAGTTTTGCTAAGTGTAGAGAAGCTTGCGAGGACTCGTGCGTGGCCTAAAGCTTTTCAAGATTCACCTCCCACTGATGACAACATTGCTCTTTATTTCTTTGCTGGATGTCCAAGGTATATAATGGGGTTATTTTGTAGTTTTGTAGCTAATAATTTGTTGTGTTTTCCTGAGGGTGGTTTCTTTTTTCTGTCTTGTGATAGAGATGATATGTTGTTCGATCAATTGGTGCATGACATAAACACCCAGGACCTGGCGTTAAGGGCAACAATCGATGGAGCTGAGCTTCTGATCTTCTCTTCTCTACTGCTGCCACAACAATACCATAGTAGGTGTCTAGTTCTAGTCAATTAAGCTTTATTTGGTGTATTGTATATAGTCTTGAGCAATTTGTTTCCTCTTTAATTGTTCTTTTAAGCACATTTAACATCCACTTCCAACCGTTTTTGTTACTAATTGCTATGCAGAATTTCAAGGAGAGTGTTACTTATGGGGGGTATTTAGGTCTTCCAAAACTCCACTCCCACATAGTACTAGTGACCATTGCACCAGTGCAAATAGTCACACCACTGAACACGCAAAAAAGCTAAACGAATTCAGACAACAGGATTACAGGGAGGAAGCCCGTGATACTGAATTTACAAATTCTAACTTGGAAGAACAACGCATGTATTCCTACTAGGGCTGCAACTCGAGCCGGGTTTTACCCGACCCGAAAATAGCCTGGGTCGGGTTCAGGTTTCATGGGTTTCGGGTCGAGCCGGGTTCAGCATTCAAAAGCCCGCATGAATCTCGGGTCGAGCCGGGTTTGAAGGGGCCCGACCCGACCCGACCCGAGTTACATAAGTTATAGTATGTACATTTTTTTCTATTGGTAGTTAAAAGTTAAAGGGATAATTACATTTACACCCCCTCTAGTTTCTGACACATCCACTTCCACCCCCTATAGTTTAAAACGTGACAAATACACCCTTGTAGTTTCAATTTGTTTAAGGTAGGCCCCCTCAGCTGAAGGTTCGTCCATAGATTGAAGGGTTAAGATGATCCAATGGAGCTGATTTTTTGGGCACACCCTATCTATGTCAGGACCCATCAAATGAACGCTTTGGATCATCCAAACAATGTGGGCCCACATTATTTGGATGATTTTTTGGTAGTGTTTGGATTCGGGTAGGGGCCCACATTATTTGGATGATCCAAAGCGTTCATTTGATGGGTCCTGACATAGATATGGTGTGCCCAAAAAATCAGCTCTATCGGATCATCCTAACCCTTCAATCTATGGACGAACCTTCAGCTGAGGGGGCAAACCTTAAACAAATTGAAACTACAGGGGTGTATTTGTCACGTTTTAAAGTATAGGGGTGGAAGTGGATGTGTCAGAAACTAGAGGGGGTGTAAATGTAATTATCCCAAAGTTAAAGTGAAAACCCACGCACCCACTGTTACTGTATGTGAGTGTAATTTCTGCTTCTATGAGTTGAGTTGATTCAAGTGTTTGATTCAGCATTGTTTGATTGTAATTACAACATTGTTTGATTACAGCATTGTTTGATTCAAGTGTGATGTGAGTGTAATTACAGCATTGTTTGATTCAAGTGTGATGTGAGTGTAATTACATCATTGTTTGATTCAAGTGTAATTTCTGCTTCTATGAGTTGAGTTGCCTTGCCAAACAAGAATTTTCCTTAAAAATTTGTGTCGACGTGAAAAAACCCGACCCGACTCGAACCGACCCGAGATTTATCATGGGTAGGGCCGGGTTTGGGAATCGTGGGTTTTCCGAAAAAAAAACCCGACCCGACCCGAGATATTTCTCGGGTAGGGTTGGGTTCTCCAAAACCCGACCCGCCCGACCCGAGTTGCAGCCCTAATTCCTACTCCAGGGCATATAAAGAAAATCATGGATTGACAAATTCGTGTTTGGAACTGTTTCCATTGGAGGTAGAGCATATGACGGTAACAGCAAGAGTGAGAGAAACTGATGTGCTTGACCTTGAATTGGTAGTCGGTCTTTCTCTGCGCGAGAGAAACCGACCTTGCCAGTGTAAGCGTGAAAAAAGTCCTGATTCGCCGATTATGTTTGAGAAGACTTGCCGGTATAAGCGTGAAAGAAGTCCTGATTCGCCGATTTTGTTTGGGAAGGTGGTCTAATAGCAGTGATATCCAAGATTCCAATTCTAGCTTGTCAAAGAATCACTTCTTGCCTTTCTCTCTCCTTCCAAAGATTAAATGTGTTGGTTATACCTGTGGAAAAAGTGGGGTATGATCTCTTAGCAGGAAGACTAGAGTCAGCTGTTCTCTTCCAATTCGGGCTGGAAGAGCCAGTTTTGAGTAGTTGGTTGCTCTAGTTGGGGCTCTATTTTGTTGCCTATCTTTGCAGGGAATTTAAATCTGCGAATAAGTGGCTGCTGTACAGTTCAGTCTGTAGAGTTACATCTACACTTCCTAATGAGAATGATTAGGCAGAAATTCACTATTGGTATCCATGGTAAAGGTAATTCTCAGGTCACACAGGGGAGCATATATGTGAAATCAAGACTTGATCTTGTGGAATATCATGATGGAAGCTACATAGTAGATATTCTTGATCTCATCTAGAACCGACACTCAACTGTTCAACTTTCTTGGAAGAACCCTAAATGAGGTTTAGTGGATGAACGATTAAGGATCATTCAATGAAAGTGATCTCAAACCGTAAAGAAGGTTTGACGGATGAAGGGTTAAGGATCATTCAATGAATCTGATCATGTACATGGGGGCATGCGGGGTTCTAAAATGAAGGGCGTCCTTGCAAAAAAGGGATGAAAGGGTGCCCCCGTTAGCTTTAAATCACCAAAGTGCATTTAATGTTCTTTGACTTCTCATCCCATTTAATACACTCTGGTGATTTACGGCAACGGAGGCGCCCTTTCATCCCTTTTGGCAAGGGCGCCCTTCATTTTATAATTCCTCTATTATTTAATATCTTATCTATTATAATGGATTTGCTAGGGACCATCTCAGAAGGCATTTTGCGGACCGTATGTTGCACTAGAGAGAGCAAGCACAGGCTCACTTTTCAGCCGATTGTCTCATTTATTTAGTTCAACCTATGTGGCTGCTCTCATGCGGTATGTGGCTGCTATCTCATGCAACTGCCGGTGCCCTAGCAAATCCTCTATTATTATATAGCAAGATGTTTTTATTGTTCATGTTGATGTGGTGTCCCTCCTCTTCCAACATTTGTCCGATGTGCGTCCTATGGTGGACTCGTTCTTTCTTTTCTCTCTCTCTCTACTTCTACTCTCTTTTTCTCACCTCACAACCCTAGCCGCCGCCCCCACAAGAGAAAATCGTCTTTTGATTTATATCTTAGTTTTCCTTGCAAAATCTAAAGTAAACTTTCTTATTTTAGTTTCCACCGAACCATGAGAAAGTAGGTAAAATTCCCAACAATCTCGGCTTGTTTCACAAGAAGATTTTCTGCTGATGTCGTCACCGGTCTGCCATCAATGCAAACCATCATTGGCCTTCTGCTATCGATGCAAACCACCATTGGCCTTCCGAAGTACCAGCTACATACCATTGCATCATCATGGCTCTGGCTCCACTTGACTCGATCAGCATGACCAATGTACATGTGTAAGTGCCAACTTGTTAACTCACCTAGTCAATCATGAAGAGGGATCTTGATTTGTCCAGATATTGTTACATTCTCACCATCATTTGAAGTCTGAAAACCTGTATTTGCACCAACTGCGAAAGAGGCCCTATATGTGTCTGCTCTAATACTCTGTTTCTAACTAGCCATTGAGATCTTAGGAACATTAGTCACCAGGTCATCGACCAGACGATATAAACCGTCACACTTCTCTCTCTTCACCAGAAAGGTAAAGAATCATACAATAGCGTGTGATTTTCATAACTCCACCTGTAGCCAAGGCTTTAAATTTTGACTGAAATCCTAAATTTCGGAACGAAATTCGGGGTTCAGTCGATACCGAAGTCAAAATTGGTTGAACCCGAAACGTCACTTTATTTTGACCGAAATTTTAGGAAAAGATTCCATTTTATTCATTACTTAATATTTCCCTGAAATTTTAGGCAAAATTAGCGAAATTTAGGTAATTTTGCCTGATATTTCAGGCGGGATAAAAACCAATGTTTTTTATTTCATCAGATTTTGAACGAAATTTCAAAATTTCGGTTTGAGTGAGGACCGAAACGCATTCCGAAACCGAAATTTAAAACCTTGCCTACATCTGAATACGTGCAACTGCTAGAATTCAACCATCCAAGTGATACTAGATTCTCCTCTGTCTTTGGGACGTACGCCACACTACTCACAGTACAAATCACTCCAATGAACATCTTGATCTTCACTGATCTAACTCCCGTGGTGTCTACAAGTAGACCCATCACTCTAGGGCACTACACTTGCCTTTGTCTATCAGAGCATATCAAAATATTCTTTCATGGAGTATACATGAACAGAGCATCATGAATCTATAATTCACTCATCATGAGGAGAAGTGTGATTACTTGTGGAGAATGTGAGAACATCTCCAACCTCTTCGCTCTACTCATTCGTTATGCCCACCACCGTATTTGTAGTACTATTGTCTGACGTGCCAGTTCGCTTCAGACAATCTCTCTTGATGTGGTTGTATTCCTTGCAATGATAGCACTACACACCCTTTCCGTCTACTCTAGATCTTGACCCGCCTTTTCCCTATCCCATGACAAATGACCTTCCTTTTTTATTCCCACCCCGAACAACCAACTCATGCTCTTAACTCCCACTAAGAACATGTTTCTTCCGCATCTCATTTGAGTCGTGACTTCCTATAACTTCCTTGTCATTGTTATACAATAATGTCGTCACCAGTCAGTCATACGAATTCAAAAGTGAAGTAAGAAACAAAATGACCATGTCTTCTTTGTTCAACTTTTCATCAAACTTGCGGAGATTATCCACAAGCATGTTGAAGACAATAATGTGTTCTAAAAGATTCTTGCCTTCCTACATCTCCAACCCGTATAACTATCGATTTAGATACACTCGGTTGGCCAAGATTTTTTACATGTAAAGCTTTTTCAACTTCTCTCATAATTTAGGCGCTTCTTCTTCCATTACTTTAAAACTAATGTTATTTGCTAGACACAGCGGAATCGTGCTGACCACCTTCGACTCAATGTCTTCCCACTCGCCACTTAGAAATTTAAGGGTTTGATCCAGATCCAAATCTCAACTGCGAAATGTGAGAAATCTCACTCACTCACTTGTGAATTTGTGATGTGGTGGCGTGAATCAATTTGTTAGGTCTCCTTTTAGGTCCTATTCTCGGTTTCCTAGCATTACTCTACTCATTTTGTTGCGCTTTTGATCAGATGTTGATAATCTAAAGTATTGCAACACCCGTTAAAAGCTAGTTAGAAAAGTATAAAATAAAGTGAGTAGTGGCATTATCAACATGTGGCAGTGGAATATCAGTCCCCTTTTTTGGAATTGTACAATTAGATATACATATTTTTTTCACTCCCCCACTAGTACGCATTCGCACCTTTTATAACGTGAACAGTGGGCAACTCTAACGCTTTTTGACGTCAAATCACGTTAAAAGGGGAGCGAATGTGTACTACAGGGGGAGTGTTAACACATTTTTCCTGATTTTCAATAATAAAATTACCAAAATATCTATTCTCTTTCAGTCTAGAATAATGTGTGAATGTGTGATTGTAGTACAGAAACAACAGACCTTCAGCTCTTTCATTCCACAGACCTGTGTTTTGTATCTTTTCATTAGACTAAATGGTATGTATCGCTACAAGTTGCAATGCTCCCAAACTTGCCATGAGCATCCACACTTCCATTCTTTTTTTGTTTAACCTATACTTAGCTCCACATAGATCTATAGCGGTCAGCATTCTCAGCCTGATTGGCTGATATTAGAACTATATCAAGTTACATAAGCCATGTTAACTTTTCCTAAAACCCACAACAAAAACAATTGCAGAAAATAACTATTACATCATGTAGGTACTTATCGCTGCCCAAACATCATCAAAAGGGCAGTCAAGAAATGCTCCATTTGACAAGCTGTCAGAATGTGATTGGTCGTCGTGTTTCTCAGAGGTTTTTTTTTTTTATCATTGGTTACAATGCATCTACATAGTCTCCTGCTTTCTCTGGTTTCAGTCCCCATTGATTTCCAGACCACTTAGCGAATGGGAGAGCCCATTTCGGTCCCCAAATTTGTGGAACTCGGATTCTATGGTCTGAACAATCTTTGAATCTCCGTCGTCCGGCTCAGGAAAATCGACATGAAAAGAGCCTTGTTTGATGGGTGTGATAGTTCGAAAGCTCGATGATTGCTGCTTGACATAGTTGTAGAGCTGTTGGTGGAAGGTATGGTCTAATGAAAAGCAATTATCTGTTCCAGGGTTTGAATGTCTGGATGACCCAGAGCCTTCTCTTCTACAGAAATGCGGAAGGGATGCATAATCCATTATCTGCAAATGCCAAATCAAAATAACTATAGCTCCGCCACATAAACTAAAAATAAACAGAAATATCAAGTACGGTTAGGAAAATGCATTTTCAGTGAAGAAATCAAGTCAAATATGTCACGTTCTCATGTTTTGAAAAGGGAAGTGATATGTTCGTCCCTTTTTCTTTTTTTTTTAACTTGGGACAGCTCCCTCTAGTGTATTTATGACTTCTTGTTTACACTAGAGGGGGCTGCCCCAAGTAAAAAAAAGGCGTGAATATATCATTTCCCTATGAAAAATATGGAAACTGCCTTCTTACCTTTAACAACTCGTCTCTTCCACAACCTTGCAGGACCTGCACTCTCCTCCTCGTTCTCTCTTGCAAAAGAGGCTTCACAACCTGCCAAAAGTTTCAGGTAACACCCGTCATCACATGGCAGAGAAGGTGTAGAGAGTCATAAGGAGAAAAACAGACATCTTATGTATTAAAAAAAAAGGGTGGCCCAGTGCACGAGGCTCCCGCCATTGAGGGGTCAGGGGAGGGCTAGATGTACGCAGCCTTACCCCTGCTTTGCAGAGAGGCTGTTTCCGAGACATCTTATGTTTTACAATAAAAATTTAATTTTATGATCAGTGGACAATGAGAACAAAGCCTATATGCTTTGTGAAAGAGCTCTAAGAGAGAATAGAATTCCATAGAGAAACATGGAGCCTCACCTTCCAACATGCTGAAAATATATAAGGGGCATTAACAATATAATATGTGTCCGTCTTCTCTGGGTAGTTCAAGTCATCGATAGTAGAAATAATGGTCAATAGCTGCATTAATAGCAGGAACAAAGAAAAGTCAACAAACCTTCCAAGGATTAAGCAAGAAGAGTATGTGCCAAACAATTTTAGAACTGTGTAAAAACGCATGCCCATATTTAGGCAAGATTAAATGTCACAACAAAGATTAGAATACACAGCACATATTTCATAACTAGAAAAACAAAAAATGGACCAGCAGCAAAAAACAATGTCTTGAATTCTGGAAGCGGATGTCGTAACCATCATTATAAACAAAGAGGGAATTTATAGTCAATAATTGCAGGGACAAGTCACTAATGGGTTTTGAGCCAATGAGGGCATTTTCGAACCAAATGACATGTCAGCTATGTTGCATCAGTACAGGTATGAGTATCAGAATCTGACATGGATATCTAGTGTCGGATTCAGCAAACCCCGAAAAAAGACACATTTTCAGAGAGTAAAATGTAAAAGCTACAGTTCAGATGATAGAAAGATGCACCAATAACCAAACAAAATAAAAAGGGCAAGGACACACCTTTATTTGGCTCAGTGCTGAAAGCTTTAGACCAGTCATATCCAAAACTTTCAAACAGGTGTCAATATGACGCTCATGCTTCCTCGTCGCAGAGGGCTACAACAAAGCTGAGAGTAAAAAAGAAGGATAAAAATGCTTATAGGCATGAAAACATTACACTCACCAGAACTACTCGATCACGATATTCATTAATTTGGATGTGTGACTGCACGTAGTAATGAACCTACAACAAAAGAGGAATATTAAGCAAGTATTAGGCAAACTGAACAATTCGAAGCACCTGCTGAAAATTTCTTGACTGTAACTGTTAGTGGCGAAAAACATTTAAACACCGAGCAATAATATAACATGGTGCATCAGGTAAAACCAATTTCCAAGTGCTGCCCAAGGAAAAATAATTATTTTGACATGTATAATAATAGTTCTTGTATTTCCTTTGCAGTACGAAAGTACTATTGCAGTGAAGCACAAAAATCCATGTAAAAGTTCTATCAACCACTCTGTACAATGATTCCGTGCAGGATGATTCCTTCCGACCATTTTAAACCAACAATACTTAATGATATCTTCTCTAGATAGAGATCAGAACAGACACTAATCAGCAGGGAAGAAGGCTCTCACCACCTTAAAAGAGGAAACAAGACAAGCAATCAAGTAGAAAATAAATAGTAAACAATTCGTGAAGTTTCCATAGGCAAAACAATGCACCCAAATGACATGTCTCAGTGATAGTTTCAAAACTCCCCCGAAACATTGTGGACTCCCCCGAGTCGACCCCCTTTTGCCTTGGCCGCGTTCCGCGTTTTTCCCTACAAAGTCAATGAAAACTCCTTTGACTCTTCCGAGTTATGACCGTGTCGACCGAGTACTCAACTGTGTCGTGCCGAGTTGACTAGGATTTTTTTTGAATGACATAGGGTATCCCCACGCCATTTTAGGGCGGGACTAATCCCTATGGATGCACGCAATCACCTGTAAACCACGCGTATCGGGTTACTATGGGGTGGATTCGAACTCGCGTCACTGGGAAGCATACCCATGACTTTAAGCCAAAGAGCCACACCTGTCCGGGCTAAGTTGATTAGGATTTTCTTCGGCCGCATTTTGACCCGCATCCACATTTTGAAGAAGTGTTGACTGCTTGGGCAGGAAACATAGCAACTGGTTTTTCTATGCTACCAAGCCAAAATTTAGCACGATAAGACCACAAGCCAATCGTCCAAAGTCCAAACCAACACAAGCTTGAAAAGCCTTTAGTTATTAAGCCCATCTAAACAGCGTCTTCCTTTCATTTATAAAAAGCCTACAATTGATCTAAACATGAATTTACGTTGTAAAGTGTGCAAAGCAACAAAAAAATAAGAACAAGAAAGAGGGCGGCCCAGTGCACGAGGCTCCCGCCATTGCAGAGTCTGGGGAGGGCTAGATGTACGCAGCCTTACCCCTGCTTTGCAGAGAGGCTGTTTCCGTGCCTCGAACCCGTGACCCCCAGGTCACAATGGAGCAACCCTACCGTTGCGCCAAGGCTCACGCTCTTTCTAAGAAGCACAAGAATGGTGTGACACGTGGTGTGTGCTAAGAAGCACACAACTTTGAATCCTAAACATGTACGCCTAAGTGGTTCTGATTTCTTGAGAACTCTATGGTACTTTTCTAACTATTGGTATCTACCATTATACGTAGTAATTAGATATAAAATAAGATGCCGAAGTAAAAACAATGGATATCAACACACTTTTCTGCGAAGTGAAATCTTGGAGTATGTATTGTTCATATAATAAAGCAATGAAAATAATCCTTACAGATGCTTTGTCAAATGTGCTCCGTCCAACACCAACAGCAAAAACAGGAAGGCCCTGCCAACGGGAAAAATGAAATGTGAAAAGTTGAAATGACATGAAGAATATCTATCAACTACTATTGCAGGCAATGTTTTATAAAGGTCAACAATCACGAAATAAGCGATGGGTTGCAAGTAGGCCATGAGATGGCTTTTCGTATCACACTGTTTGAGCTAATAAAAGCCATGGTACCCGATATGCAACAGTGCGGCATGGCTACATATTGAGAGCATAATTTAATCTTATAAGTAATGAACTCTGCTAGAGTTGTAATTAAAAGGCATGCCCCGTGCCATTTTGTTGAGAAACCAATTCCGAACATGATTAGTACATACAAAGTTGCATTGATTGCAGTTACCAGAACTGCAAAGATTCCATGGCATGGACATCCAATAATTGATACTTGAACGATCACACTTCTTTGTGGAGAGAAGTTGAACACATAGATTAGTTGTAAGCATGGTTTGGATATAGTCCGATTACGGATACGTATTGGCCAATAAGTATCAATATCAGTGGGGTTCGATAGGATGTGAACTCCCTTATCGGGGTTCTAAAAATCACGAGTGTATCGATCCAGATCGCTCTTCCCAGACCAATTTTGGATCATCGACCTACTCTCCCTAACCCAAACTTGGAGTCCCGGGCCTCTCTCCCTTAAGATTCGAACTTGGCTAGTTTTTGGAACCTAACATCACAGATATAAATTTTCACTAAAACTGAGACAAAACAACCGAAATGTTTCCATTTTCATCCCCACCGAAACTGAAAGCCAAACGACTGAAATGCATAAACCAAAATCGTAAGTGTAATAATGGTATACTATATCAATATGTATTATATCATTAGATTGATATGAATAACATGGGAAATGTTGTGCATTTATTATGTATAAATATTTATATGAATTGCACGCGAAATTTGATATGTAAATTATCATACATACGCAATAGTACATGTCCCTAACTGTTAGATGTTTTTAAACCATTATGGATGGTTGTCTTGCTCAAGGTTGCCAGAGCGGGAAGCGAAGAGGGAAGCGAAGGCTCCCGGGATGGTGGGAAGCGGGAAGCGTGAAGGGTCGTGGGAAGCACAAAGAGAAGAGCCGGGGAGGCGTGTTTCCCGTTTTTGTGATTCCCATAAAATTCGACGGGGAAGAGCGTTCCCATTTTGGGGAAGCATTATTCCCATTTTGGGGAACCGTGATTCCTGTTGTTGGGGAAGCGAGATTCCCGTTGTTGGGAAGCGTGATTCCCATTTTGGGGAAACGTGACTCCCACTGTTTGGGGAAGCGTCGAGATTCCCGATTCGGAATAGGGTTCCGAGGAATCGCAATTCCCCGATGCAGGGGGAATCTAGAGTCATGCTTCCTTGGTCTTGCTTATGTGATGGTTTCTAAGTGTGTATTTGTGCGTATTCTAGCATTTTCTGAAGTTTCATCATATGTTCCCATATGTTTTTGTGATTTTACAGAATTTTCCACCGAAATCAAAACGTTTCCGTTTTCGGGGCAACTGAAACCGAAACCGAAATTTAAAACCTAGACTAACATTAAAGACATGATTGTGAAGTGGTTGTTGGAAATGTAGGGGGAGCAGACTGGCTGATGTTCGGCTAGGATAAGCTGGATGGCATTTCAAAGGCTAATCTAAAGAAAAAATTCAGTGAAGAAGATGTGAAAAATGTTCTCTTTTCCTTGAAGGGTTATAGAGCTCCTTTGCAAGAGATAATTTTTGTTTGGCGTTCTATCAGCAGTTTTGGAGAACTATCAAAGAAGACCTAATGGCAGTTTTTGATGAATTCTTTGACAAGTTAAGGCTAGAAAAAGGGATTGGTGCCACTTTTATCTCTCTCATTCCTAAGAAGAATGGAGCGGAATTTGAAGGAATGTGATAGGGGAGGTCATATCTAAAACACAGATGTGTTCATTAAAAGGTTAGACAAATACTGGATTGTATTCTGCTTCCCAATGAATATGTGGACTACTATTATCACAGTAAAAGGTGTGGATATTGACATGGAAAAGTGTATGATATGATTGAATAGATTTGTATTGACTAATTGATGGGAAGGATGGGATTTGGGAAGAGGTGGACTTGGACGACAAATTGTGTTCCGTTGACTTGGTTCTTATTTCTGATGTATGGATCCCACGTGGCTTTTTTAAACCAACAAGAGGTGATCCTCTATCCACTTTTCTTTTCACTGTTATGGTTGAAGCTTTGATTTGAAAGATAGATAAGGTTCATTTTTGTGGCTTGATTGCAGGCTTTACGATTGGCCAACAAGAAATCAGAAGTGGAAAGTACTCAGCTTCAAAATGCTAATGATGGACTCATTTTCAGTGTGTTGATGATAAAAAGGAACTTAAAAGCTGTTCTGCATTGCTATGAGGCAGCTTCAGGATATAGTAACAACTTCGCTAAGACAGGATCAATCTCTCCGATCAGATTCATGGCCCATCCTCTGAAAGGCCATGGCTTGACGATGTAGTGGGGGGTAGTAGCTGGAACGTGTTGCACGGGGCCGTGCTTCTGGCACGCATATCATGCAATTTGCTACCATGGTCTGCCAAAAATAGTCATGCCTTAAACCACTTTGTGAGCTCAAATGCTTTGCTTAGGAAGGGCTGCAGGACAGGATAGTAGTAAGTATTTTCAGAATTTAGAATATACGGATAAAGAGATACTCACTGATGAGTAAGAAATAAATCTAAAAGGAAGTATACCATAGAAAACTCACTATCTTGTGGTAGATCATACAAATTGCCACTATAGCTATTCCTATTATAACCGGAACTGATAGTGTCTACACACGCCAAAAGGTTACCATGATGGAACCAAGATGTGGGGTATGGCTCACGATTGGTAAGGTTTATATTTACTTCAATAGCAAAAGAACTTTAAAGAAAGTTGATTTCCCAAATTATCAAATAAAAAAGCTTGTAAGATACATGTTAAAACAAAACAACACCAACAAACACCTCACTTCCAATATATGCAAAGAAACTTGGCAATAAAAATCAGGCACGGGATGCACATTATATTCATATACAGATGAAAAAATATTACAATGTATGAGGACAATAAACTAAACGATAAACACAGCACTATTAATAGTAAAACAGAAGTGAAATAAACAATCTTACGCAGAGGAGATAAAGTCGCCTTCTATAAAAAATTGATCAACAATAATCAACTTTATGGCATTATTGCATGAGTAAATACTATAGACTAGAATTACATGCCACAACACAAACACTAAAAGCTCACAAGCACAAAGTAGGAGGCAAACCTCTTTTGAGTATCCAGACAATCCAATGAGCTGAGAGTCGCGTATTGCTGTGTATAAATCAGTTGGAACTATAGCTTTCTGTCATGGGAAAGAATGGTCAAATTAGAAACAAATGGATAAAAAATGAACCATATTAGTTATAGGGCCATTTAGAATGAATACCTAAATTTTTAAAAGGAATGATTCAAAGACATAACCCCATAAAAATACAAAAGTGGTCCTTTATCTTGTTAAAAAAATGTAGCCTTCGATTCCATGCTTTCAATTTTGTAGACAAGATGAGGTTGTCTTAGTCATACCAGTGTCATTTTGGAAAATTTGTAAAGAATATTGCTTTTTCATTCATTTTGGCAATTTATGGATTTGAAAGCTTTATTTTGGCCAATCAGGTTTGCAAGGCAACAAGGGAGACACAAAATCTGAATATAGCAAACACAAGAAAAACTAGCCCTACATTTTACAAAAAAGCTCTAAAATGCATCACCCTTGTGTGTTCCAAACTTGCATAGACTACTGGGGGCGTTAAATGTTAGAAATTATTCCATGTATTCTATGATTAAGGCAAATATGTGTGTGCAAAAAATGCATGTTCTGGTCACTCTATTAGTATTTTGTATAACAAAAGAACAGCAAAACATGGAAAATTTGATTAAAAAACGAATATGTAATATACATGTAGCAATGACAATACTTCCAATCAAAATTTCAGTAGCTATAGAATAAGATGTAAATTTCATATTTAAGTATCACAAAGGCTCACTGTCAATATGTTGTCGATCTCATTTTGTAACCTCCAATTTAAACAATCCACCAACTGCAACACACATGGACATCAGCACTATAAGAAAAAGGTGGAAACAAAAACAAAAACAAATAATGCTTTTCATGAAAACCAGTTTTAGTCAAATTTCTAAATCACAGTGACTGGACAGTTACCATTTTATGGGCTTTGGCAACATTCCAGTCTCTCGCCTTGAGAAACCGCACCAATGTTTCATTTGGAAATCCTTGATGGACATTCTGAAAATTAAGCAAAGCAAGCTGGGTTTTTTTTTTTTTTTTTTGAATGGTAAAAAAAACTAAGCAAACCAAGCTGAGTCAACATTTCATCTAAACACCGTGTGGAAAATGGCCTCTCCCACAAAAACAAACATGATTTAACCAAGTGCAACATTAAACACTGAAATGACCACCTTTGATAGAAGACTTTATGTAAGCAACTTAAGCATTTCGATGTAGAAGATGAAATAGAACATTATCTAACAAGAATTACAGGCATCTTTATCTAGTGTTGGGGCACAGAGGCACCTGGTGGGATCTGGGAGAAATCCTTATGCAAATTCATAGCAAATACTAGCATTATCGCCCCTTTTCAGCAGCATGTGAAGCTCTATAACATTTCTATATGCCTAGCCTTTTGGGTGACTTGCTATGAAGGATAAGATTCTCACGAGCAATCAGTTGGAAAAATGAAATACTACAAGTCTGTGACCTTACGAAACTTGTCAAGGGGTGAACTAGATAGAGTATCCACATCACCTGTTTATTAGATTCCTCTGGGCACAATGAGCAGCTATACTCGTTTGAATTTGGGCAAGCTTTTGGCAGTTTTTGGGGAACATTTAGAGCATACCAATGAAGAGTGGAAGATAAAGTTTCATGGGAAGATGTCTTTGTCTTTAGTCTTAACTGCGTAGAGCACTGTTGTGAAGGGTGATTGCGTAGGCCATCAGACCTGGGTCCATCACCTAGTGTAAAGCTGCATATATCGTAGTGGGCATGGGTTTAATTTAAAACCCATGGCGATATATGGGTTTACTACATATATGTCAAGGGTGATTGCCTAGGCCATTAGACATGGGTCCATCACCTAGCGTAAAGCTGCATATATCGCCAAGGGTTACTTTAAGCCCAGTGCCCAAACGAGTGCCCACAAATCAAGGCATAAATGGCTACCCGTCGGTTGTCAAAACAAATTTTCCTGTCATAAGAAGGGGGAAATGAGTTGAGGCTTTCATTCCTGACACCTCTAAACCAGTAAAACAAGAACTTTAAAACCTTTGGAACTTTAATCGATCAACATCATGTTGATTTCATTTAAGTGCTTTCAAGGAAAGTCCAAGAAGTCAATTATCAATGTTCCAACAGGATATTTTCCATCCTAAACCTGATGGAAAGTTGTTTTGTGTTCATTTGGATGGAAGGAGATAACAAACTTTTGAAGATTCAAGCTTATAGGTTACTGTTAAAGTACAAAAGATTAAAAACGCCTTTCTCCAACAGCTTAAGCTTTTGGAGTTACTGGTTGTTTCACATGGTATCAGAGCAAAGGTCCTGAGTGCACACTCCCGGATAGCAAAATTCCCCATGCAATGGCCAAACCCAAAAGAGGGGCCACATGTGCGCCACGTGTAGGCCAACCCAGAAAGAGGGGCCACATGTGAGGGGGACTGTTAAAGTACAAAAGATTAAAAACGCCTTTCTCCAACAGCTTAAGCTTTTGGAGTTACTGGTTGTTTCACAGTAACAATCTACACTATTTTTCATGATCATTGTCCTTTTTTTTACCATCGTTCTTCCTTTGTTTACTTTTTCGCTTTGTTTATACAACTTAAAATTTATAACCATTATGCTTCCTTTTCTAGTTTTATTTATTTATTTGTATAGATGCCCACGGAGGGATCCAGATCCAATAGCAATATTTTAATGGCAACGAGGGAGTGAATTTATACTAGACTCCTTGCCAAACTCATTGTGTGGATATTCTGTCGAAACACGTAGGGAGGTTTAACTGTTGAAATCTACACAGGGTGTATTAGCTAGAAGAGGAGAAACGCACTTAAGCATACTCTTCCACTAAATATGTACGATGTTAGAGTGCAGATTAACTATGCAATGTGGATATTGCCAAAGGGTATGCACTAGTTTACTGATAAATGAAGGCATTGATGGGTATAAAGAAATTGCATGCCAAAACTATAGAAACTAATTAGCTTTCTGTCAAAGGGGCATAATAGATCAATTTGTACCATCATTCTGAATTTCAATGGGGAACTCTTCCCAGTAATCAAAAGTCTTCTATGAGGCAAAGACCAATTGGCCATATTCTACATCCTCAAGATCAATAAAACTAAGTCTCCTATGAGGCAAAGACCAAATTAGCCATATTCTACATCCTCAAGATCAATAAAACTAAGTCTTCTATGAGGCAAAGACCAAATTAGCCATATTCTACATCCTCGAGATTAATAAATATTTGAAGAATACAGTATCAAATTATTATCCCATGCATAAGACCAATGAATTGTAAGACCACAGCCATGGTTTTGAGCCCAGATAATCTGGTTTCACGTGGGCCTCTACTGAAGCTTGCACACCGGGGAAAAATGGGAAGTATACAAAGTGAAAAATCACCCAACAAAAAAGTGGCAAAAATTATCATGCAAAAACTCCAAAGGAATGACTTATAAGTTAAAACCTAAGTTTTGATACACATAAACTCATTATACATCCAAATCAAGACACCCATGTACTACATCAACCAACTTTCCCGAGCACGTGAATCCAGAGACCCTATTCAATTGAGAGAACTATGCCAACATTTGATTGGTTTTCAGACCAAATCAAATAAAGCATTTATTCTTAAAGAATAATGTAAATAAAAAAGCAAAAACATCACTTGTCCAGAACCTAGAAACCCCCCAAAAAAAATCTCAGTACCCAAAATGCACTAAAGCACATAGACCAAAAAAACCAAGCAACGATCTGCAACATTCAGCACCATGGTTTCATTTTAACAGATATAAAATAACAAAAAAAAAAAGTTAAAAAACGTGAATTCACCTTCTCTGAAAGCTAAAAACAACTAGTCCATCAACTGAAAGAGTCCAGATTTAAAATAAAAATAAAAATAAAAATAAAAGAGATGAAGGGAAAGAAAAACAATGTCAATCCATCAATACAAACACTCCAATTTCCACAACGCGAAAAAGGAAAAGAAATCAAACCCTAGAAATCACCAACACATTTACAGCTGCATAACAGAAGAGACAGATCAAAGCATCAAACCAACAAAAAAAAAAACAACCCAGATCTTCAAATCCATGAAATTTGTGTAAAATTTGAAGAAATCAGAGAAATGCAGACCTTGAACGAGTTGTGCAACGGTTCATCAACTGCAAAAAAACAAACCCAGAATCAAAATCAAACGAAAAAAAAAAATGACAGATAGGGTTTATTAATTGAAGATCAAAAAGTAGTTGGATAAGGAAAAAAAATTGATTTTTTTTTAAAAGGAGAAGGAAATTGAAGCTGACATTGATCAATCAGGGATTGAAATTGCTTGGTTGCGTCTTGAGAGGCAATCCCCATTTTCCAAAATTCAAGTTGGAAAGAATTAAAGAAGGGAAATTGTGCTTTTTTTTTCTTCCCCCTTTTTGTCTCTCTAACCCTCTCTTTGGTGGGAATAAGACAAAAACGTGAAAAGAGAGAGGAAGAGGTTTCAAGAAAGGCGCGTTTTGCTTAGCTTTTTCCCCCTCTCTGGAACTAAAGCTCTAGCCTTTCCTTCATTTTATAAGATAAATAAATATATAAATAAATATCAGGTTACTGTTATTCACACTACCATGTTTTGATAACTAACTTGTCTTGTCTTTTTATTATTTAACAGCTGCAACACTCATTACAATTCCCAGAAAGCTAGAAGCCACTTGAAAAGGAAAGACACAGTGAGTTAGTGCAGTTATCAAAACTATGTAGTGCCAATATCTTTAAAGATGATCAGCTAGTCAATAAATAGTTATCTGAATAAGCACATGCCGTAAGGCATCTAATGAAGTCTACGTCTTTACTTCACCGAAAATGCTTACTCTTACCTTATTCCAAGTAGATCTAGAGGCTAATTCTTACCCAAAAAAGAAGCAAATCCTCTTTTGTTTTGATAACTTCTACGTAACAAAGTAAGAGCGTAAAAATAGGAACCGACAAAAAAAGGAAACCAACTATTAAAATCTTAATTCTAATCTAATCCAGGTAGCATTATTTTAGGGAAATGTTATCAGCACTGCTCTATTTTGATGAGGGCACTCCTAACTTTATTAAAAGTACAGTATGGCCAGCACCATAGGATGATCCGAACCGTCCATTAGATGGGCCACAACCTAAATGGGTTGTACCCCAAAAATCAATTCCATAGGTTGACCCTAACCCTCCGATCTGAATATTAGAGGGTTGATCCCTATTTAGGTTGTGGCCCCATCGAATGGATGGTTCGGATCATCCTATGGTACCGGCCATACTGTACTTTTAATAAAGTTATGAATGCCCTTATCAAAATAGAGTAGTGCCGATAACATTTCCCTTATTTTATGATAGGCTTGCTATCCTCTGTTTGGTTGCTTGTAGATGGCTTGGAAAATAGCCCCAATAGCTAATTCCAAGGGTATTGTTTAAGATAAAAGTGTCACACAAAGTTAGCCGATTCTAGGAACAATGTGTCCGAGTCCTGTGGAGAACAACATCGACATTACTGGCAACATTGGCCACTCATCGGTACAAAGCCTAATCTATAAATGAGTTCCTGGTGTAGCTACGTGTGTGCATAAAGACAAGAAATTAGGCCTTGGAGGATTTATATGGTGGCGGCCGTGCAGGAGCGTTCAGGCCTTAAAAAACTTTCTCTTCTCAGACTTTCATGTGATGCCGTAATTAAGAAGGCAGTTTATTTTAAAATTTTAGTGCGCTAATATCCCCTCCCTCCTTAGGCTATTTTCCCTCTTGGCTAACGCTTTCCCACCATTTGACCGGTCTCTCTCTCCCCCCACCCACCCCCACCCACCCCCCCCCCCCCCCCCCCCCCCACACACACACAACACGAACAGTTGGTGGGCCCAACAGAAACCGTTGGTGGAATGGTAGCCCATCTTTGAACAACGTAGGCCCCGCCCATACCACACCATAGGATAATCCAAACCGTTCATTTGATGGGTCATAAAGGTAACTAGGTTGCATCCCATGGTCTGGACGGTACACTTCATTTTCAAAAAAATGGGTGGGGCCTAAATTGGTACGAACCACACCATGGGATGATCCAAACCATGGATGGCTTGGATCATCTTATGTTGTGGACGGTACGCTTCAATTTGAAAATATCGGTGGGGCCTACGATTGGGCCTTAATGTTAGTGTACGACCAACTCCATAGGATTATCCAAACCATGGACGGCTCGGATCATCCTATGTTGTGGATGGGCCTTAATGTTACTGTATGACCACAGGATGATCCAAACTATTCATTTGATGGGCCAACCCTTTTGAGGGCACAACCCATTTACGTTATGGCCCATCAAATGGACAGCTCGGATCATCCTATGGTCTGGACGGTACACTTCATTTTCAAAAATATGGGTGGGGCCTGGATTGGGCCTTAATGTTACTGTACGAACCACACCATAGGATGATCCAAACCATGGGCGGTTGGGATCATCCTATGTTGTGGACGGTACGCTTCAATTTGAAAAAATATCGGTGGGGCCTATGATTGGGCCTTAATGTTACTGTACGACCAACTCCATAGGATTATCCAAACCATGGACGGCTTGGATCGTCCTATGTTGTGGATGGGCCTTAATGTTACTTTACGACCAACTCCTTAGAATGATCCAAACCATTCATTTGATGAGCCACAATGTAAATAGGTTGTGCCCCAAAAATCATTTCCATAGGATGATCACAACCCTACAATCTATAGAGGTTGCATAAGATGTAGTTTCTATTTAGATCTGAGAGCTAGGATCAGCCTATGGAAATTATATTTTTGGGACGCAACCTATTTATGTTTATGGCCCATCAAATGGACGGTTTGGATTATCTTATGGTGTGGTATGGGCGGGGCCTACGTTGTTCAAAGATGGGCCCACCAGTCCACCAATGGTTTTTGTTGGGCCCACCAACTGTTCCTGTTGTGTGTGTGTGTGGAGAGAGAAAGAGAGAGAGAGACCGGTCAAATGGTGGGAAAGTGACATATACGTTAAATCCTAACGTTTAACGTTAGCTAGCCGTAAGAGGGGGAAGGGGGGGGGGGTGTATTAACCTGGAAAGAAGAGTATTTTGGTCACTAACCTGTACAATAAGCCATTATTTGTACGCGTGCCTACTCATATTTTTCCAAAGGAAAAGGAAAAATTGCCGACGGGGGCATACTTTTGAAAAATTGTTAAAGAGGGTTGATAACCTCCTTTTGAGAGTTTGATAACCCCATTTAGAGGGTTGATAACCCCCGTTTAGAGACTTGATAACCCCTATTTCGTCCCTCTTCAACAATTTTTCAAAAGTGTGTCCTCCATTGGCAATTCTAGTTTTTTGATGTCCCCCATTGGTAATTTTTCCAAAGGAAAATATGGGCACCCGTCCTAAAACAACTCAAAAAAGAGTAGGGATAATTACATTTACACCCCCTCTAGTTTCTGACACATCCACTTCCACTCATATAGTTTAAAAAGTGACAAAGACACCCCTGTAGTTTCAATTTGTTTAAGGTTTGCCCCCTCAGCTGAAGGTTCATCCATAGATTGAAGGGTTAGGATGATCCGATGGAGCTGATTTTTTGGGCACACCCTATCTATGTCAGGACCCATCAAATGAACGCTTTGGATCATCCAAATAATGTGAGCCCATACCCAAATCCAAACGAATTGGGAAGGATAAAAGAAATAAAAAGTTAAACCACTATTGACTCAAGGGAGAAGGAGATCAAACGTCCCCAAATTGGGCCTATTCACCCGGCACGAGCCAAAGCAAACCGCCTCACTATTTGCAGCCCTTCTGATGTGACGATACGAAATAGATCAAGACCCCACTATATCGTGAATCTCATCCATCAAATGTGAAAACCTCCAACTGTGAGGGTGACCTCCAAGTGTGAGGGTGGCGTCCGGTCAACCATCGACTAACGTTGAGGGGGGCGTCCTCTACCACCAATGATGACAAGGTACTCTCATCAGTAAGCCTTAAATCTTGGAGCACCGCTTTAGGTTCAGCTTCATTAGAATCTGCTATACCAGCCTCATATAGTGGCCCCCTCGCATCTCTCATAAGGCTTCTGACACCAAATGGTCTCGGATTGCCCAAACTCAATCCGTTGAAGTTTAGCTTGAAACAACCCAAGTCAAGAGGAATTGACCTAGAGAGAGGAAGCTCCCTGACCCCAGTAGAGCAAACCCCGTGGCATCGCGGCCATAAATCAGAGTTAGAGGTAAGCTTGAAGCACAAGAGAGATTTTGCCCAAAAAATGCACAATGAAACAATCTTTGTACATGCATGTGGCAAAATCTTTGCAACATCACGGAAAAGTCTATTGTTTCACTCTTTCCAAATCGCCTCAATGGTTGCTAAAATAGCTAGATTTTACAGAATCCTTCCTTTTTTCTTTTCCATGGTGCCAAGGTCCAACAATAAATTAAGAAGTGTGGTACTAAAAGGAAAGACGCAGTAATTCCAATTCCAAATTTATTGAGGATAAGGCACCAGATGGCTCTCGCACACCTGCTCTCCTCGTGTGTTACGTGCAAGGCCTTTGTGGCCACTTACCACAACACTTGCACCATGGGGTTCGGGTTTAGCCCAACCCACGTTGCACCTATAGTTGTCTATTTATTTATTTCTCCTCTCTATTTATTTCAACATTGTCTATTGTTGAAAAGTCAAACAAAGAAGAAAAACCCATAACCTCCTCTCAATATTTATAACAACCTCGTCTCAGTTACCACACACCAAAAAAGAGGTCAAGGACCTGCTACAATTTCTGATCAAAGCACCCAACAAAAGTCATCACAAAATGAGCCAATTCTCATCCGACCAAGGCAACAAAGCATGGTTTGAGCATGACCCTCTTACCAGCAGCAACCTAATTAGTACCGTAAACGAGATAGAGGAGGATCATTCAAGCGAGCTCTCTGAGATCAACCACCATATTCCGGCACCGTTGACGGAAAACGGCAACCAAGTGTACGTGGCAGTCGGAAAGAACAGTTCGAGCATGGATGCGCTGACATGGACATTGAAGCATGCACTAAATCCCTCCACCTTCGTCTATCTCATTCATGTCTTTCCGGAAGTTCATAGAATTCCTACTCCCTGTAAGTCTTCTATTTTTTTTTCTTCTTCTTCTTTTTCTCTGTCTCTGTCTCTTAGAGTATGAAACGGGTGGCTCAATGTTAAAGACGAGACATATGATCTGGGCCGTTGGATTTTGAGCAGTTTAATCCAAGAGCTGAGATTTTGTGGCTTTATTTTAGCATATGAGGTCACGAGACGCTCAGGTTCAATTTATCTTTGTCACCAGTCAAGTCAACCATATGTGTCTGGTAGATCTCGAAATGACTAAAATACCCTTACTTTAGCAGTCATATTTATTTTTATTTAAAAAAAAAAAAAAAAAAAGCCATCGAAGTTTCCCTCTTTCTGAAAATTTAACCCCAGAAAAGTGGTATTTTTTGTCCTATCGTTGGAATCTAAATTTAGATTATTTCATTTATCTAATTTAATTATGGGAAATGATATATGCACCAAGTGTTTCAATAAACATGCCTCCACTTGTTTGTCTTGTAGTATTTAAAGGGTTTAAATAGAGCCGTAATACCCTCTCAAATCCCTTTAAATACCATACGACACGACAAACAAGTGGAGCACTTGTTTATTGAAACACCTAGGCGCAGATATCATTTTCCTTTAATTAATTGTGTACCTTTTGTCATGAAAATGGTAAAAAGAAAGGACTTTTACGCTCCTCTATAAAAGATGCTTATTAGGTCCCACTTCAGCCTCATGTCCCATATACTCCCATGATTATTGATAAGAGAAGCTACATAGATTGATTTTTTTTTTATGTGATGTTCGTTCGAGACGGTAACAAAATGTTGTACACACAC
Organism: Tasmannia lanceolata; assembly: GCF_043159265.1. Classification (NCBI taxonomy): domain Eukaryota; kingdom Viridiplantae; phylum Streptophyta; class Magnoliopsida; order Canellales; family Winteraceae; genus Tasmannia; species Tasmannia lanceolata. The sequence goes on along the minus strand of NW_027518695.1, from coordinate 1,365,896 downwards.
AATGGACGCCGACTGTGGGACCCAAAATTGTCTTTTACGATTGATTGTGAAAGCGACTCGCTAGTTGTTGGCAACGGTCAAAGGCCCTATTTGGATTGCGAGAGAACTGTCTAGAAAAAGATTATAAAGGAAAAATATTGAGTGATGATAAATTCGCACCACCTGAAGGATGATTCACACTCCTTTAACATGGATTGAGTTAAAGGAGTTTGAATCATCCTTCAAGAGGGTGCGAATTTATCAGCTCCCAAAATATTTCTATAATTTTAAACATGAAAAAATATGACCTGAACCGGACCTATTCAATTTTTATTTAGAAGGACCTTCAATTTAGAATGGAATTATATGGTGATGATGCAATCATGCGTGTGTAATAGGGGTACAAAAAAGGTGCGGCCCTTGATATTTGATCGGATGCCTATGAAAAAGTCAATTGTTGCTGGGTCAAATATCAAGCGTGGTGCCCCCATTAAGCGCAAACACCACATAAAAACTTCAATTTAGGACAATAACGCTATAAATTAACCATAATCATATCATTTCCCTCATCTGTGTAAAGGAAATTTTTTTTCTTGCAATCCAAACAAGGTCTTAATGAAAATAAAATTTTAACCATATGATGAGTGTCACTACCTAATGAAGGCAACACAACACCTTGAAGCATCTTCTTGCATATCTCCACCAACTATTTACATTCCCTATCTATTTTGTTCAACTGTCAGTCTGTCATCACATGGTGCACGCCCCCTTTTGTTAATAAACACAGCCCTCTCTTTAAGCATTTATCATTGAATCATTAATTGGCCTTATATTGACCCCGGAACGAGGAGCTTAGAATAAAACAAGGGTTTTGTTAGGGCACTCGTTAAGGTTCATTAGGAGCGTGGAACTCGCCCTCAAAAGCTAGCTGATAAGGAGAGGGAACTCATTCCCTTATAAGCCCATCCACACCGTTACACTTTTCCGATATGGGACTATTTTGCTCTTTCACGTGGAACCCCCAAGCATGTTTTGAGATTTTCATAACAATTTTAAGACGATTAGGGCACTCGTTAACAAAACCCATAAAACAAAGAAGAGGGTGTATCGATCGATGGAGAAGCTATGATTGGACTCACTCGCCCATTCGACATAAACATGATGATGCCGATCATCTGGTGGGCCCCACATTGGAGATCCATAGCCAATGGATTGCACCCATCATATGATCCTAACCATCTGCACACATCCCATGATGATCAAACCCTTCTATTTTTTTCTAAAAAGTGACTGAAAGTACTATGTGATCAGTGGGAATGCTCCCAAAGAACAAAGTCAGACCAGAGCAGGTGGAAAGCCACATGAGCCAAGAGCGAAACAAGAGGACAGTATTGTTGCAGAAATTCTTAAGTCACTGCAATGCTTCTAAGGTAATTACTTTACTCTAATTTGTGCTTCTAAGGTAATTATTCTACTCTATTTTTGCTCCGGGAGATGATAATTCCACCCCTTGTTTCTGTATCATTCACAAAATTTTGAATGGGGCAATCCTGACCATCCGATATGGTATACATAATACATGTGTGCCACTTGTATTGTTTAGATTTTTGAGGTTTTTCCATTGGGATGACACACGTGGATCATAAAATAACAGGTAAATGCAGAGACCATCCTTATAGAGAGTGATCTTATAGCAAAGGCAATTGTGGATCTCATTCCCATCCTCAACATAAGAGAGCTAGTCGTGGGGTCCACCAAATCAAGTCTCAGGTAAGTAAATCGCAAGAAACGGCTTTTTTTTTACTATGGTAAGTAATATATTCACCCTTTTTTACTTGGGACAGCCCCTCTAAGTGTATTTATGGCTACTCTTTTACACCAGAGAGTGATGTCCCAAGTAAAAACAAATAGGTTTGGATCAATTCAAATAGGTGGGCCCAACTGTACATTCGTCCCTATATGAAGGATTCATCTCCGGGACACTATACTCAATCTCTCTCATTTGGGCTTTTTTTCAGGAAGTTGAAGGAGGGGAGTGGTAAGGTAGAACACATATATAAGAATGCACCAGATTTCTGCAGAGTTAAAATCATATGCGGAGGAAAGGAAGTGATAATAGGGGAGATGAGCTCACTCTTGCCTACTGAGACCGGTAGCTATAGAAGTGAGAAGAGTTCAGAGGTTGAAGAAAAAAAGGACTCCTTTTCTTGTACATGTTTTTCGAGCAAGCTTATCTAATTGTCGTTTTGGTCGACATCCTTGTTTAAGAGTATTTTGAGATTTTAATTGAGTTTGCTAACAAGGTGGTTATATTTCATGAAACTAACGTTATTGTATTCTAACAAACATGTTTTAAGGTAAACAAGTCTCCATTTGTCTATTTTTTTTATATACGTAAGCTGGGGTTTAGAAGGGACCCCTACCGATTTATTTGATAAAGAGAAAGATGATACAATAATAGCTCAAAACCAACCCTAACTCGGAACAAGTGAGAGAGGGAGAACCAAGGCTCAGCACATATGAGCGACAAACACTAAGCCTGATTGAACAAAATGCTCAATACTAGTGAATTACATAATCAGCTAATTTAGAAGGGGTATGTTGGGCTCTTTGTGAGCGTTTTGGCCAAATTTTCTTGTGAACTTCCTTCCATGATTCATTTGATTCCTCAAGTTGTTCTGCATTGCCCACATTTTTCTCATCATTGTTCTCCTCTATCCCATCCTCCTCGTTTTGCTTTTTCTTTGCCTCATCATCTTCATCCTGATTTTCATCTTACAAATCCTCATCTTAACTAAGTGCATTGAAGAGGTTAAACAGGGTGATTGAGTTTTGTGGATTTACGTTTTCTGTGTGTCTCCATGTGTCTATGACTCTATATTAGAAACCACAAACTCTACCAAGTCATTGAAGAACTCGAAACTCAGTCTTGCCATGTTCTTTTGGGAAGAGTCTACTATTTGCCTGAGTCCAGCATTTGTTGATGACGGGTAAGATAATTTTCCATCCAGGAGAGAGAGAGAGAAAGAGATGCCTATATTGGGCTATATCATCTGCATTTTTGTAACAATTAATTAAAATAATTTGGATAGTACCATAACTCGGCGGGGATAGCTCAGTTGGGAGAGCGTCAGACTGAAGATCTGAAGGTCGCGTGTTCGATCCACGCTCACCGCATTATGTCAGTGTGTACTTATCAATTACATGTACTTACTATGCCATAAACAACGTATTTGAACATTGTTTTTGTAATGTTGTGTATTAGGCTGCGTGATATACTTCTCTCTATTAGCGTTTTAAAATGATAAGATGACACTTTTAAGTGATCTGGATCATTCATCTAGTAGGCTCCATGGTAATAAGCACACTAATCAGAGGATTCTAACCTAGGCCATTAAGAGACTCATACGTGGACAATTGACCTTAATTTCCCTTCAACAGTTCACTTCTATATAAGGGTGTCAATTTTGGCTCGGAAGCTCACTCGAGCTCTGCTCGAATCCTTAACGAGCCGAGCCGGCTGGCCAAGCTCGTTAAGCTTTATGAGCCGAGCTAGGCTAGGCTAGGCTCGTCTCGGCTCGTTAAGGATTTAATATATATATATATATATATATATATACTAAAAGGGTTGTCCAGGGAGTGAAAGGGGGAGGCAAAATATGTCACTTCTTTTTTGGAACCCCATTTGTTAGTTGGACCACCCCAGTAGGCCGTAGTGTAAAAAGAGTAGTCAAATTACACTAGGGCTGTCCAAGGAAGATGAGGGGTGTGAAACTGTGAATATATCATTGCCCTTAATATAACCCGAGCTCGGTAAGGCTCGCGAGCCTGGCCGAGCTCGAGCCCGAGCCGAGCTTTTGAGCTTAACGAGCCGAGACGAGCCTGGCGAGGCTTGGCTTGGCTCGTTTACACCCCTACTTCTATAGTTCTATGGTCATGAAAAGGTAGTCCTTTCAATCCGGTGGTTAGATCACCATCCTTTGTAAGGACACCCACCGAATGAATGGGTCTGAATATCATAAGCCCAAATTGCAATCATTAATGGTGATGAGACAAATTTTGTAAAGTTTATAAATATTTATGAAAAGCTCCCTAACTAGATTAGAAGATAGTCTACTTGGTTTGTAGACATCGCTCCGTTCCTTCGATTTGATTTACAGCCATTTTAAGTTGAAAAAACAAAGCCCTGATAGTATTTTTTTTCTCGATTTGATTATGCCAAATTAGTGTTTAATAATGCTGAGTATTTGAAATTTCAAAGACTCGCAAGTTTTGAATAGAAATTGACAACAGAATTTAAACTCAACATAAGTTTCAAGTGGAACTTGTGTGAATCTTTTTTTAAAAGCTCGACATTAAATCTCAATGAATGTAATATCAAACTTGTAAAACAGTAATTTTTTAAAATCTTATGCTAACCCTAACCTTTTCTCTCTCCTGAATACTGCAACCTCCCTTCATTCGTTTCCAGTAAGGCTTATTACATGCTCCATGATAGACTACCTTATCTCTTTCTAGCATCCTCATAAAATGAAACATAGTACATGCTTTATGTTGATTTTTTATGACACTCCTCATGAATGTGTTTACATTTTACTCTCCCAGTGGTTCTTCTTTATTTTTTCAGACCCTGACTTTTCCACTGCTTCCCAGATTGCTTCCCACTCTAGAAACTAGTTCCTGTATTCCCTTAAAATATACACATGGGTCTACACAAGAAATTATATGGTGGCAGGAGATATGAAAGAGAATCAAACCCTTTAATGATTATAGATAAGAACAAAGCACTACAGGATTCATTCAGGAATACAAATTTTGAAACTGATAATTTCACTTAGAACAAGAACAGCATTGAAAATCTGAGAACCCATCATCACCATCTCAGAAATGTTCCCAAATTATACAGCTTCCCTCAATACAACAAATTGTTTTAAGTTCATAAAATCACTAAAAGAAATCAAATTCCAGATAATTATCAGAGTTCTTACTATCACACGTGGCAGTGACAGTAGCTTTCTCACTTGTAGATGCTGTTGGTGCCGGAATCCTCTCTATCTCTACCGGCTTTGGGATCTCCGGTGGGCTCGCACAGCGAATCAACGCCCAATTTATGCCTTCAAAGAAGGGGTGTTGTTTTATCTCTGTAGCCCCACGCTTGTAGGCCAACCGGTGCTGCGGTTCCTTCACGAGCAGCCCCCTTATCAAATCTCTCGCTGGAAAACTGACAACCGGCGACTCTGGGAACCTTAGTGGCTGACCCACAACATTGAACAATGTGGCCCTGTTCCCTGATCCCTTGAAAGGGGTCTTTCCAAACAAGAGTTCATATAAAAAGATCCCAAAAGTCCACCAATCTACTGCACTCCCATGGCCTTCCCCTTTGATAATTTCGGGTGCTAGATATTCGTGGGTCCCAACAAAAGACATGGACCTGGCTCCAGTAGGCTCAGCCATAAGTTCAGGTAATGGGCTGACTTGGTTTCCAATTTCATTCTTTGGTTTTCTTTCCTTTTTGGACTTGCTTGAGAAAAGGCGTGGGGAGAAGCAAGTGGGTGCTACACATGATGGTTGGATACAGGAGGGCTCAATGCAAGCTGGCTGAACGCAGTAAACAGGATTCTTATGGAATGGGTCAGAGAGTATGGATGATGACTTTACGAGGGTTGGGCTGACAGAGCAGCGGAGGGAGAGGTCGAAGTCTGAGAGCATGATGTGACCATCTTCTCTTACAAGGACATTTTCGGGCTTGAGGTCACGGTACACAATACCGAGCATGTGTAGGTATTCCAGAGCAAGGAGGACCTCTGCTACATAAAACCTGCATTTCCAAGAGAACATTCACTATAATCAGAAAACATGAATAACTCTTGTCCCCCCCCCTTTTCTGGATTGAGTAATAAAGTTACCATTTAAAAAAAAGTAATGTAGGAATGAAGTTCTATTAACTGACGTTTGAGCTCTCAAGAACTCGTGGTTTTTACAAAGTGCAGGGTTCTTGGTTTAGAGTTTAGACATTCTCAATAGTTGGTACATGTTCTTATCAGATATGGGCACAGAGAAAAACTGGATATGAGAAAAACTTGTGATAGAGCTGGGTGTTTTCCTCATTGGATCCTTGGGAAGGAGGCCAGTGAAGCACATATAAGTAACATTTCTCAATTTCTGTGTCATTTGCGCAGGGGCCATGCTAATCTTCTCTTTATCATTCCAATTTTATCAAATGTTTCTTAACAGACAAGCACAAATTAGTAAACTAACAATTGGAGTTTTTCATTTAATTGCAAGTCAAGTTAAACAGTGTGACTTCAATCCTACACACTTGTGAGCATCACCCACTAGGGCAAAGGCTCAATCCCAGATAAGAGCGGTATCCCAGACTTTATCGAGGCTGTTCTAGGGAATGGTCTTTGCTTTTTCTGCTAACTCCAATGGGAGTATATCAAGAAATTATGTTCATGTAACATTTAGAAGGTAACAGGAGGATGTCTGAGCATAGGTATGACCAAACTTTTTTCATTTGAGATATGGTGACCATACAAATCTACCCAGCAATGTTCCCCTCAAACAGCTCGCCGGGTGTTGGTGGAGGTAGACCTAGAGATTATGCAATATAAGAAAGCTCATTACAGGTTTGATAGTGGCATCTTTTAGCTGATAGGAACCTTCTAAATCACTCTATTGCGTCATAATTGTTGAGGTCTTTTGGACCTTAAGATCAAAGACAGGAGGCTAAGAAGCAAAATGCTTGAATGCCCTCAAATGGCATTATCCTAGAACGGAAACCTATTTCTGTCAAAATAGATGACTTGGAAAGTTCACTAACTAATTTCACATCATTGTTTAAGATATTAGCTTTAATGGGGGAGATCAGGACCTTCCAACATGAAAGAGCGATTAGGATGGTAATGGTGTAGATTTTAGAGTCTTGGGACGTGCATTTCGGCCATCCATTTTAAGAGCAAAATGATGTTTTGAGTCATGCTGATCTGCCTCGTGCTAAAAAAAGTCCAACAAGAATCTAGTTGGAAGCACTAAGGTGCGGATTGACTTGTAAGCTAATCATGGCAGGCTGTTATCTGACCACGTGTCCTTGATCTCTCATGTACACAAAGAGACCAAGGGGATGGTGCATGTAAAACCAAGGATCGAGATTCTTGAAATACCACATTGATGCAATTCCCAAAGTATCATATTTGAGGCCTTAATGTTGCATGTTCTGGCCTTTTCTTGTTTCTATTCAATTTGAAAGGTGTATTGACTTTATATCTTCATTTCTTTATCTGTCTCCTATAATATCAGTAATATAATCTATATTATATGTGTGTGTGTGTTAAAATCATTACTACTTTTATTACCTATCTACGAATATATTGTCTGGCCTCTATAATTGAAGAAAAAGATAGATTTGCTTCCCCATGATGACAAAAAAAATAAAATACACATTTGCTTGAAAATTCATGCCGCGTGTTTCACAAGATGTGTTACCTTCTTCATCAAGATAAAAATATACTATATACATACTGCACATGCTCAAAAATTGTTGCATCATTTCATCCAAAAGAGAAGCAAAAGGATGCTATTCCAAAGAGAAAAAATGGACTACAAGAGAGAGGGAGAGAGACACTTAGGTGTGAGAATTTTGCATCTGCTACCAGAAACACCATAGCTACTTATAACAAAAGCAAGATTAGTTCAGAATAAACAATTCAAGAAGAGTAAAAAAAGGCTTGAAAATGCAGTGTATATATATAGCTTTGGATGAAGTATCACAAGTACGTCAAGTTCAAAGAATGCAGGAATAAGTCACCCAGTAAATCTAAGTGGCACATAAGTCCATGAATTGTATGTCTTTTTGGCCAGTCCATACCAGCATGTAATTTGGCCAGAACACAGTATAAGATTTATTTATTTAACGAACTTTCTTTAACACAAATCATCATCCAACTGAGCCCCAAGTTAAGATAGTACAACATTTAATTAGCAACCTGAATGAGGTGTTACTGTGTTTGGATCCAAAAGCTACCACTAAGAATTGGATCTCTCACTTAAACCACTCCCCAGGTCTTGACTACTTTGCACCAGCACTATCACTTATGGTGTCTGTGGTGTGTTGGCCAGGTGTGTATCACCTTTTGGTTATGTGATTAAAGTGCATAGTCGCAAAATGTAATACGGCAGTGACCTAGAAAAGGTTTTAATGGGTTTTGGTAAATATGGCATGTTTTAACATGAGCTATTTGAGAAGAATAATATAATCCACCCCAATTCTCTGGATAAGGGACCATTCAAAAAAAATCCACTGGTTAAGGAAAAAAATGGAGCTATTTTTGGGCAAGTTATATAACATCTTTTAACATGCTCAATATGAGAATGTTAAGAAAGGATGTTTTAAAGTAGAAAAGATATTTTCTTTCAATATGTTTCAGATTATAAAAATAAAGCTGCTTTATGGTTCCTGCTTCAAGTAATATGACATAATTATAAAAAAGAATAGAAGTGTTGCAACTTGATATACAAAAGGATTATCAATATGTTCAGCAGCTTATCTGGCACCTTAAGCGTCATTACACACATTTCATTTGATCGAGAACTAAATTTGTGCAGTGATGCTTTTTATATCCACATATAGAAAGTTGTACTCGTTGTCGTAATCCGACGAATTGGAATCGTGACTATGCAGAGCTGATCTCTGAATTGCATCTCATTGGTTTGCATATAGAGAGAAGTTTGATTATAACAGGCAAAGCAGATTACTTGTGCCAACATTATTAAATAATTGTCGAGTACCAGCAAGTGATATATTGTCTTCACGTCTTGGATTGCATGTAATTGCATTTTTTACTATAGGGTAACCTGGAAATGATCAATGCGATTAAGGTAACAGCGTTTCTCTTCGGGTTTAGACAAGAATTGAGTCATATGATGATCCCTTCTTTTCAAATTGCACTGAAAGAAATGATTCTCGGTGCAAGTTCGCCCGAGTAGACTTCCTTTTACCTTGGCCAAGTTCTTTTTCAAGTCTGAGTTTCACCCTACCAAGTTAACCAAAACTTCTTTCACACGCCCAAGTTAATGAAAAATTGACCACGTCATTCATTGGATCGCCTGAGTGGACTCCCTTTTACCTTAACCAATTTATTGTCCAAGTCCGAGTTTTGAAGATTGCATTAAAAACATATGGGAATGTCTGGGATTTTTGGAGTTTGTACCAGGTTTCAAGTTTCGGTTGTCAGGGAAATGGAAACATATTGGTTTTGAATGGAAATTCTGATGGAAATCCGGTAAAGTTAAGGAAACGTATGAAAACAAATGCAAACGATGGACATTTAAGTAGACACTTCAAGAAGTACAACAATAAGCACAAATATATGCTTAAAAACAATCACATAAGCAAAAACAACTACCCATAATAGTTTAACAACATCAAACACTAAGTAACATGCGCAATCACACATGTTTGATAATTTAGTAATTAGTACGTACCACAATTCACATGTCATTCATATAAATATTCTTTTTTTTTTTAAAAACTCATTCATAAAAATATTCATACATAATACATACATAACATTTCACATACAATTCATATAAATATAGTTATACAACACATATTGGTAAAATATATCACACACTTATAATTTTGGTTTCACGAGGCATTTCGGTTCCATTATGTATTTCAGTGGGGATGGAAATGGAAATATTTTGGTTGTTTCGTGTCGGTTTCAGTGGAAATTTAAAACTATGGTTTTGTGCAAGGATGGACAAAAGATGTGCAAGTCCAGACCTAGAAATAGGTAAAACTCTAAATTGTGTTTCCTAGTGACTTATAAGAAGCATACCTGCATGAATATGTGACAAGGACCCCTCCTTCCTTCCCTTTATGGAATTGATAAATAATATACAATCAATGCATATAATATAGACCCCCACCCCTTCTCTCACACTCTCTCCATGACCACAATGGTTGTATGATTTTGTTTCTCCAAGGTTAGGCAAGTTTCTTCAAGTTAGGTTGTTTTATAACTTTAAAAATTTTAAAAATTTATTTAAAATTCCCAAAAGGAAGATCTTAGAAGCAGTAATCCTCCCTCATGGGTGACTAGCTCAATAACTTTTTTCAGATTCCTTCTAAAAGGAACTAAAACCCAGTCATCCTTTTTTATGTTATACTCAACCACCTTAGCACCTCTAAACCTAGTTACCCTTAACAAAGGCCTAAACAGAAAAATGTCATTTTTTCAAAAAAATAAAAAATAAAAGGAACAATGTCATACATCAGGCTCCATCAAAGAAACTAACTCTGACACCCACAATACCTTATATCTAGTTCCCTATCCTAAAGGGCTCAACCACCCAACACACAAACCTAATACTAATGTGCTGCTAGAATTCACTTCAACTAAGGAAAACAATACTCAAAGATTTGGCCTTGACCTCATTAACCTCAACAAAAGCCATCATGCCACCCACATATTGGAGACAATAAATCAATTAATGATGTCTTCCTATGCCAATTCTACTTGATGAGATAAAAGCCAATTCCCACGCAAATATCGATATGCTAATTTCTTCACCTTTCCATTATGTTGTCAAAAAAGTAGAATATCTAAAATAATATAAACTACTTCCAACCGGAGCTTATACACATGGACATTTCAACAAGGAAAATGATATGACAACATTGTTGTGTTTTTCGAATGAAAAATGCAGTACTTACAGTCGCCATGTGTCTAGTTGAATCATATGAATGGGTGAAACCAATAAGTGATTTTGAAAAGGGAAAAAAAATCAGACTTTTGTTTCTGTATCATCATCTCCAACCTCACAAGCACAAACAAAAAACAAAAAAAGAGGAAAAAAAATCAGAATTTTTTTTGGTATCATCTCCAACCTCACAAGCGCAAACATAAAACAAAGGAGGGAGAGAGAGAGAGAGGTCTTCTTCGGTGTCGGGATGTTACCTCTAAGGAGGACCACCAACAAGAAAGAGAGTTCTGTCATTCATGAGGATTGGCAGGAAGAAAGATAGCAAATGCCCTGACACGGAATGATCATCGTTGTCGGAAATGGTAATTCATCTTATAATCGCCACAGAGAGAGAGAGAGAGAGAGAGAGAGAGAGATTAGGGCCTAGAGGATTAAGTTTTAGATCGATTTCCGAACGATCAGCACCACCTTTGACCACCCAAACTGTCCTCCAGCGCTGTCTCATAAAGGTAGTGAGACCCAAGTCAACGATGGATTCATTTGGTGGTCAGAGACAATCAACACAATGAAGGGCATAGATTTAAAAACTAACCACTAAAACAGTGGTACTTTTGTCATATCATAATAGAGTTGCTACGTCAGCAACTAAAGCCAATTGCTATGGGACATGTGGAGGCCACCTAAGGCATGTTTGCATCAAAAGGGTGATAGGCCCGTGTTTCCAAAGCATTGCTCTTTCAACAAGTACTAGCCTAATTCAAATCTCAACTAGCATAGCTGCAGCTATCAAATAAGTATTACTGAATATTCATCATCAACAAGAATTGAAGATCCCATATTAGGATGACGGAGCATGCCCAAGCTGGCTGGTTTTGGTGGAACCTATAGAAACAAGGTGGGACCATGAAATTGTGTTATAGGACCCTATTTGAAATTCAAACTCAACAATTGTGAAAGCAAAGGTGAAGAGGGTATGGAGATACATGTAGAAGTGGGTTACTTGTTGGGACAGTTGAAGGTGAAGTGGAAGTTAATGAGAGAAAGTTGCAGTTGGATTGAACGAAAGGCGAGTACAGCAATCTCCCAACCTCATAATTAACGCAATTAAAAGTTCGGTAGCAAATCTTTTGATTGAGTTCTTGTAGCTTTACCGGGTAATGAAAAAATGCCTCTGGATTATCTTTGTCATTTCCCATAGCATTTTTGCAACCAGGGCTAGGTTAGTTGTTTTCTCATGTAAGTAGTTCTTCCCCTTAACAAAAAGGTTTTGTCCATATAAAAGGAAGAAAAAATAAACCACCTATTACTCTTAAACAAGTCACAACCTTTTCAGATAACATGCAACGTTTCATAACCCAAAAAGACTTTAATTCACCAAAAAAAAGTAACACTAACAGTAGCCAGAAATTATACCCATTTCATAAATTCCTTCAACAATAACCATTCAGCTTATTTGTAGCAACCAGAATTGAAATCCAAGATTAAAAGCTTTTTTTCCAATTCATATATGTCAACTATCAGTATTTGAGATAGCCAAAGATGTCAGAAAACATGCTAAAATGCCAGAAATAAAAGCCAAAAAATCCTGCCTAAATATCAAACCAATTGTATGATATTTCTAAACAAGTTAGAAACCATGCATCTTGTCTGGACTAAGGCACTGCTACATTAACCAAGTCTCTATGTCTGATATCATCATACACACAAGTAAATCGACTTAATACTGAATTTAAAACAATCATGTAGCTGCTCCATACAAACTTATAAATGGAACAATCAGGCAGTGGATAGCTGGACCCAGCATCTACAAGAGAAAGATAAGCATGCGATTCATTTTTACATACTAATAAATCCTCAAAGCAAGATTTAGATATGAAAGAAAACGATAAAAACAAAACAAAACATGCTCTGTGACTACATAGAATACAGGTAATATGATACAACGTCAAACTATAACCCAAATGAAAACATAGACAAAAAGATATAAGGTCATACTTCACTGCTTGTTCAGTAAAATGTTTCCCCTGTTGTCTCTGTCGAAGGGTGTGCAGGTCACCACCTGGGCAGAACTCCATCACTAAACATGAGAACTTGTCAGTTTCAAAATGGGTATATAAAGTTGGAAGAAATGGATGGTCAAGAGATTGCAATATCTCTCTTTCCGTCTGAGCTCTAAGCAGCTTCTTACGGCTCGCCAGAGAACCTTTGTCCATAACCTTCATTGCAAAATAACTCTTGGTCCCACTCAACTCAGACAGATAGACACTACCAATATCACCACAGCCCAACCTCTTAAGGAGTCTAAAATGAGTCAACCCTAAAGAACCATCCCTCGTCCGGACTGCTTGGATGGCTTCCCATCTCGAGTCGTTTGCTTTGTGAGGCTTGCTGACACTTGTACTTATGCTGCTACAAGTGCTTTCATCGCTTATGTCGCTACTTGTACTGCCCCTGCACATACTACTTTTGCCACTCTCAACAAAATCGGCACGATCGCTAATTTTGGCACTCCCACTAGTCTTAGTGAAACTGCTGGTCCCATCACTAACTTTAGCAGAAGCCGAGCTGTCCTTAACACTATTGCGCGAGCTGTCCTTAACACTATTGCGCTCCGATAATTTCTTATCTTGATCCCCATTTCCTTCCAAAGTGCCTGGAGCCTCAGTTATTTGAAGCTGGTCTGCAGCATCTAATTGTTTTGTGAGTTGCTTAATAACTGAGGAGCCACTCAAATTACTAGACTCCAATTGATGGGTGGATTTTAAAGTAGCATTATCTGGTAAGGGATCGACAGAGCCTTTCTGATGAGGTATAGGCGTTTTGTCCCCTGAAGCTTCCACTGGTATTTGCTTTGATGAGCCTTGGTGCGCAGATTTGGGTAATTTTCTCGGTGTAACCGGCTCTGATTTGCTTGGCTTTGAAATCTGCAGTGGCAAAGGCTTGCGAGAATTTCCCTCTATTATTTGATTACCTGCTGCTTTCTGCTGCTGTTCTGAGCAAGCTTTAGCACTGGTTTTTGAAGCCATTGATGGATATATAGAGTGCTTGAATGTCCAGGATTGAACAAACCCATTAGTCAGCCCCCAAATTTAAATGCACTAACCTCAAATCTACCTCTACTGTTAGCACTAGACATCTTCCTCTCCACAACTGCCAGCTTTGCATAAGACAATATCTGCAATTACATAAAATCAACAAGATCACCAAAAAACATGTTAAACATTAACCATCAAATTCCAGTAGGACAATTGTTTTAAGAAGAAAATCATTCTTTACACACTATCCTCATAACATTTCCATGCACATGCTATTCACAGAGAAGCAAAAGAGAACCACTCTCAACTCTAAATGGGGAAGATTAAAAGGGTTCAGATATCAAAACTAAGAGATTTTTGGTTTTGCGCCAAAGGGTATTTCAGTAATTTTCTCTATGCAGTGGCATTGATATATAAGCCACATATTGGGTTTACCATGGGAAGGTTTTCTCTGTGTTTTCTTGGCAAAGAAGAGTTTGTAACCCTAAAATCTAAATAGTGAAAATTATTCTCCCGTGGACGTAGGCACACTGCCGAACCACGTAAATCTTCTGTTTTCTTGTATAATTGTTTCTTGACGTATTGCTGCACACAGTGTTTGATGCTTGTTGAGAAGATATTTCTTGATTTGCTACAGATTTTCTCTTGAAAAACAAAGGAAAAAGAAATGAAAACATAAATTACCATGAGAAAAAATAAACAAACTAGCAAAAAAAAAAAAAAAACCCTCACAATTCTCAAAATTTCATCCATAAATCAAGACATAAACAGGAAATCAATCAGATTGGTAAACCTAAAGAGCACGCTATACTGAATCAAAGTACGATCTTTCAAGAATAAAACAGATTCAAGAACGGAAAAATCATCATGCTAGATCATGAATAAAATATTTTTACAAGGGATAACAGCAGAAACTCACCGAGAAAAAACAAGATTTTCACAGAAAAAATGATAATCTAACCACAAAAAGGAAAGCTTGAGCCCTAGATCTAATATTATTTCCCTCGAGCTCTCATATCATGCAAATAGAGAAAGAAAAAAAAAGGATCTCAAACCAACCTAGAAAAAACAGGACTCATACATGCATAAAAAAGCATCCAGATCTCGAACGCAGACCTATCACATCATCGAAACCCCAAACCCTAACACAAATCCAAACCCTAAAAGGCTCAGATGCGAAAAATCTAAAAAGTAAGAGGGAAAAGAGATGCAAAACCAGTAAAAGGAACTAAAAAGCATACCTGGCTTCAAAGATCAGAACTTTAGGGTTTTACTTTGACAGAGAGGAAGGAGTAGTGTGTGGGGAACTTCTTCTCTCTCCGCTAAAATCTGAGCGCAGAAAGAGAAAGAGAAAGAGGGGGTGAGAGAAGAAAAAGAAAAGAAAAGAAAAAACATTAGAAAGCATTTGGGTGTGTGGATTATTATGTGAACAAGAGAGGGGTCAAAGCTAAAGTTAAGCTTTTCCCATTCAATTATTTCAATATTTTTTGTCCCCAATCAAAGGGGTCTGAATCAACACATGGTCTCATGTCTTCATTTCTTTGTTCCCTGCTGCATTTCGAAAAGAACCACCATACTTATTCTTCAAATTACAAAATTGCCTCAACCACATCCATCCTTTAAAGCCAGGGGTGCAACTTGGGTTGGCATGTCCTCATGTTGGGTTGGGTTGGGTTGGGTTGGGTTGGAAAAAGCTAACTCTATTTAATTTCGAGTTGGGTTAGAGTTGAGGCCTTGGGCAACCCGGCCTGAAACAAACCTGACCTCGGTCCTTTAATTTTATCCTGATTTTCAAAATCTTAGGCTTACATTTTTTTTATTTTTGCCCCAGCCTATCCCAAACCTAAACCGACTCAATCCGACTTGATTTGGAAAAAAAGGGCTAGACAGGTCAGCTTAGCGTTGTGAGATTTAGAGGTGGGTTGGATTAGGATTGACCATCCTTGACCCAATGCTTGGGTTGGCCTCAACCCGCCCAACCCAGCCTGAGTTACACCCCTATTCAAAAGTCATGGATAAATGGGGTTGAAAGTATAGATGAGTGAGGAGCATTCATGTGTAATATGGGAATATTGGTACAGTATTGCTATTTTGAAATGACAAAAATAGCCCTCATGTATCCAACCATCTTTTGACAGTGATGACTTCGGGCTTGTACAGAAACTCGTTCATTTCTTCCTAACATTGTGGTGGTGTTCTTTCAACAATGTGGTTTGAAATAGAATGGATGATTGAGTGAACCTCAAATCTTTTGAGGTTGGAACGCTTGGTATTGGATGGCCCTTTATCAATTCAGTGCAAAAGAATAAGGAAGAGTTGGATCTTATAATTTTAAGCTGTCATTGTATGCGATTGGTATGGGATGCCCTTTTACCATTTTGGTTTAAAAGAAGAAGGGGGGGATGTCATTATATGCTCCAGGTTGATTGTGGAGCTTTCCAATTATGGGCTGTTTGGATGCATGGAAAAACTTTTTCATAGATGAACTCATTTTTCATGGAAAATAATTCCTAATTAAAAAACTATCCTTGTTTCCAATAATTTTTCTAATGGAAATTTTTTATAATTCATTTGTCTCCTCTAAATGAGGAGGTGTTTGGTAGGTAAATCCACACTGATTTGAAGGGTAAGCCCGAGTCACTACTTAGAAAATTTGCTTCATGAAGTACGAAGAAAGGTTATGAGACGCACGTTATGTATTCCTTCATGGAGCAAATTCGTGGTTTCCTTATCAGTATTTCCTTTTGCTTGTCAACCAGTGGTCAACATAACAAGTTATCTTGCTCGTCATTTACATTTCCTTGTACATCTACCTCTAATGGAATTTACATTTCAATTATTCTTTATATTACTTGGGTGATTTACATTCATTTACTTTTCCTATCGTCTTATACCTTCTTTTTTTTCTTTTGCACTCTACCATTTTATTATACTCAGTCATCAATTGAGTGCATTAGCCTTTGATGCTTCGCCTGGTGACTTCTTTGTTAAAATAGTTGACATGCAATCGTACTAGATACTCTTGCAACTAAGTCACATGGGTCCATCCAACAACAAGCTGAGAGAGAGAGAGAGAGAGAGAGAGAGAGCCACATGGGACAAAGGCATGATAATTATGAAGAAGAGGTTAAGATGGATGGAGCATGAAAATAGATGATGCTAAATTTGGTTAAAATCCCTTCTTTGTGGGGGAAACACAATAAGGGTTCTTCATACAATGGGACCCCACTAAGGTTTTCCCAGCAAGGCTATACCCAAATTCCATGGGATTTTACTACTGGACAAGAGGTCCCAATGCAGCTAAAGACAACATTAATGATAAGAAAAAAGTTGGTTGGAACTCATAGCCATTTACATCCAACATTAAGATTGTGTTGGGGATGTTTAAAGATATGCTTTCACATCTTGCAAATATTCAATCAAAGAGTGGATTCTCTAGCAAACATGTAAGTCCATTTGCATACTACAAAATGAAGAAGATGATCGTTTGCTAGTCTCGTGAAACAGATGCACATTTGGCCATCTTCCATTTGTATATATATATAGTAATGAAAATGAGATATTTGCGCTTTTTTTACTTGGGAAAACCCCCTCTAGTGTGAAAGAGTGGTCACAAAATATACTAGAAGGGGCTGTCCTAAGTAGAAAAGGGGGCGAATATATCACTTCCTTATAATAATCCTACTTAAACTAGTAAAATCTTCTAAGCAAAATAATTAGATACATAGGTCCATACAAAGCAATTAGTGAGTCAGAGTAAAGATCTGTAAATAGACTTGCCATTAAATATCCTTACCACATATTTATGTAACTCTATATCAGTCTATCTTTACAAATGATTTTAGTAGAAACTGCATAACCCCTGATTACCTGTATTTTGATTGAGTTATTATTTTCCTTGTTTTTCTGCCATTTCTCACCCTCTCCTCACTCTTGCCATCTCTAGTCTCTGCTTCTCGCACCCTCTCTAGCCCTTTTATCACCACTTGATAAACTAAAATTCCATGGTAAAAACTTCATGGCAGCCGAACATGGCCTTATATTTTTTATTATGTCGTCCTCTCTGTTTGGTTGCAGGCATTTACCTTGTACTGGTATAAGTAGTCTTAGGGAGGAGACAAGCCTTGGATTTACCTGTAACTTATCTCGTACAATAGTGGTAAGTAGTGTTTGGTTGTCACCCTCGCAAAGTACTGGCAGGGAGTGCCATTACCAATATAGGAGGGGAGAGAGAGAGAAGCATCATTCCCAAAAAAAATCCAAGGAAAATTTCACTCATTTTTTTGGAATTTGGCTTGGAATTCTTAGGAGAGAGATAAGGGTGACACAAGACAACAGCAGACATGCAATTCATTAAGCAGGAGTCATTCCCGGTAGTTTAGGGGGATTTCAGTACTATATTGGCAACCAAAAAAGGGATCTTCTTTCGGAACAAAAAAATGAGAGAATGATTGCCAAACACGCCCAGAGTCAAAATAAGAGGCTCCCAAGAACACTTTAGCTGTGACAGCTACCATTTGGACAACTATTAACATTATTAAGGGTATCTTAGCTTATGCCCCCACATAGATTTCTTATAGGCATTCAATAAAAGCTTCTCTACAGTTCTATACTTGTTTAAACCCATGTTCACACCTATCTAATCACTTTTTAATTTAACAAAACCTTGGAAGCCTATGCCTTAGGGCCATGAGCTATGCACATGCCGGTCTTTTTTGGGTGACATAGCTTGCATTTTCTATCACAAAAGACTTAGATGGGATGGCCAAAAAATTGCATCCTTTAACAAAATTTTATGACAAATTCTAGGGACAGTGGCTCAACACAACTAGACGCAGGGGTTTTGCACATTCAGGCCATTGGTAGGAATAGTGGGTCCCACCAAAAAGTAGACTGGGAACATGTTAAAAGGATCTATTTTAGGGCCCACACAGGGACGTTTATGTATAATCGAGAACGTTGATCTTGTAGTGCATCACGAGGTGATCCACATGGTCTTAATCCTACGGAGATCGATCGGCCATTTGGCTTTTCTTGGCCAAACAAAAGGTGGCTTCCTGATTGAAGGAGCTTAACATTCATGGTCTTTGTAGCACTTTATCTTGTTAAAAGAAAATTTTCACTTTTTAGCCCCACTTTTGCCGGATGGGGTTGATCGGATCTTTTGATTTTACCGATTACCAAAATTCGGGCCCATCGGTGTTGGCCCTCACCTTGATCGGATGATCTGAGCCTCATGATTCATCAAATCTTATTTTAGGGGCTCCAAGAAAGGCCAAACAATATCATATGGTAGTCATATATGGAAAGTTTGTTCTGGCATGAGACTAGGACAATGTGGGCTGGCTGATCAACAAGAAACCCCATATTTTTTCGTTAATTACTATATCATTGATATCCTTGAATATACTGCTATCATCCGTTCACATCGACCTTTGTTCTTGAATAAAATAATACAAGAATAAAATTGATCGGAAGTGGAGAAGCTATTTTCAAGATAATCATATCCAATCCCAGGAACAGCTTATCCAAGGGTTTCTATCTCTATGACTGTCCCAATAGTGTAATGAACTATGACCCCTTTGCAATGGGCCCACTAGATGAGTGGTCTAGATCTTTGAAAAAATCCCATCCAGATTCACATTCAGTCTATTAGAACTATTAGATTTTGATCGGATGGTTATCAAGCCATTGAAGCTTTCCTAAGGACACAACCAATTTTTCTTTTTGAAAAGATAATTGCTTTTGGACGGTGTTTCTGTCAAAAAGATAGTGTCTAATGAATGTTAACATAAGAAGCATTTAGGAGACTTACTGGAAATACGTTATAGAAAGTTGAACTTTTGGGTAAATCGTGATTTTATAAATTCAAGGATTTATTGTTAAAATTCCCTATATATGATTTGTATACAACTACTTGAGTGTCTTCTTCTTCTTCTTGAAAGAAGCCCTTCCCTCCACTGGACTTGTTCTTATGCTTCCCAAACGGCCAAACCTTTAACTCCACTTTGAAAATGGAAGGCAATTGTGGAGGAAGTTGGCGGAAAGTCGAAAGCCGAAGACGTACTAATTAAAGGCTTCTTTAAAGGAACCTCATCGTTACACTTAATACTAGAGAAATATAGCAAGCATGCAATTACACGTACAAATACACAGCAATATAGCTAACTCAAAATCTCAAGGAAGAGGAAATCAATGAGGATCTCATGGAAGAGGAAATCAAAGAGGACAAGGTCAATGAGTGGGCCAAAGTAACTGGAGCCAAGGCCATCATTAGAATCAGAGTTGGACCAACAATTGAAATCAAGGTTGGAACAATCAAGGAGGAACTGGCAGCCCTGATAATGGAGATGTGTTCTTTACCTCTTTGTATACAAATCAAGGAATGGATGATTCTTTACCTCTTTGTACTCTAATCAAGGAATGGATGACTGATGGTACATCGTCTCAGACCCACACCCAGACATGTGACCTGTGCCTTTATACCCTATCAGGTTTGGCACTTCAGATTGATAGGAAAATTTTATTCGAAAACCATCTCCCACACCCTTTTTTAAAAGCTTAATGTCGTCCGCATTAACAAATTAAATTGGTCAGGAATGAAAGACAAGCAAATACGAATAGAATGTAGCCTTACTGCTTGGGCCACTAAGGCCTTATTCTCCTCTTAGGCAGGTGCCTCTGTAGCACCAGTGACTCCTTCCAGAATTTCTGTGTTTTTTTGTTTCTTAAAAAGATAAATGTGCGTTACATCCGCATAAACAATCTCCATAATAAATAAAAAATTCTAAGAATTGGAAACATGTCAAAAATAACAGGAGCAGTCATTCCTGTGTGATGAATAAATAGGCAAATCTAAATGGAAGTTAGAAATCCATATGAAGCCTCAAAAAGAAAAATACTTACAAAGCATATCTCTTCCTAGCTTTTCTGATGTTTTCATTTCTTACCCCAGAAACCAATTTCTTTCTCAGGAAATCTGGGCGATGATGCGCTCGCACTTGTCTTCCAAAATTTTCACAGCTTCAGTGAATAGCACTTCTGGAGGCAGTGCTCCGGTCGACTCAATAGTAACTGCCAGGAAAAATTCAAATCACCATAAAAACAATCCTTTTTTCAGAATTTATTATCAGTCAGAATTTGAAAGTAGGCACTTTTCAGCTCTAATTAGCACAATAAACAGCATAAGTAATAATTGGAATCAACAGCCAGGAAAGTGAATCACAAAATAAATAGAAAATATTTTAGGGAAACTGCGAAAAGCCTCCATTATTCTTGTAAGGTCTTAGTTTCCTTGGTTTTAGAACTCTTAGTGGGTTTTCTCTCGCCTTCTGAATGACAAACATATAAAATGAAAGTTAAACACCATTAATACCAGCAGGAAGAACATTAATACTCTTCATTACATTCACCCCATGGAAGAAACCAAGAAACTACCCATCTGGAACAGGAGGCACTTCATATTGTCCACGTTCTAGTAGTTCAATAAAGTATACAAAATGTAACAGATGTCCCTTTTCAGAATGTTTCATTTCATAGTTGTGTTTTTCTGCAACATAATTTGACTATATATAGAATGTAATTACCACAATCTTTGTAACAGTTATGTGTAGATATTTAGTGATGCAATAATTTTATTTCAATATTTATTTTCTGTTGCACTACTTACAGATGAAGTGATCTTTAACACGCCTCAGCTCTACATATTTCTCCCAATCATTTCCACGAATACATTCTCTACAAAGCGTACAAGCACGTGGTCGTGCAACAGTGGCTTTCTTCCTACCTGCTCAGAGGGCAAAATTAACAATCAATAAAGAGGAAGAAGAAAACAAAACCATACTTGATATCAAAAAATGCCGTTTGGGATTTGATGCAACTACGACCTTTTATTTATTTTTATTTTTATTTTATTTTTTGAGAAGGAATGACTGTTGTTTTATAATGAAGTAAATGGCCCAACTTGTTTTAGAATGATGTAAATGACCAATTTGTTTTAGAATGATGTAAATTGGCCAATTTCTTTGGACTGAAGTATTCTAGTTTCATTACTCATAACAATTGGTCCAATTGAGCTACATCATGAAAAGTTATTCATGAACTGAAGCTAAAGAGAAAGAGAAGAATAGAAACCTACCCTATTATAAAAACAAGGAAAGTTAAAGGGAAAATTTCGCATAAAACTTGTTGGTAACTATTGGCAACAAGTTTATTAGTAACATGCCCATTTTTATTTTTATTTTTGAAGATATGTAAGATACCCCAATGTTATTTAAGATACAAGCCATTTCAATTGCAAAACAGAAATTTTCAGAGGAAGGTGTTCTGACTGTTGCCACAAAAGCAAAGATAAATATAATATTTCTACCCCTTCACCATTATAGAACATTTACATGGGTTTGTGAATACAAGGGAAACAAATAAATTTTTTCATAATCTTCCCAAGGATAAGTTAGCTCACCATTGGCAATATCTTCAATGTCAAAGACATTAACTGGGCATTTTTTTACAAGCTCTTCCGCTTTATCATCTTCAACTTCTTGCAGTAATACAACCTTTTAAAGAAAATTACAGAAATAAATGAAAGTTGGAGGCAAATACTATTTGAGGAAAAAAGGGAGGAAGCAGTTTTGTAATGGCATCAAAGGTGGGGTATTAATCATATATTTTACCTCAGGGAGCATTCTATACCATGCTGTAGACACCGGAGACCACTTGGCATGTGTTTTGCCCACACCTTTCACAGCATGCGCTTCAAGCTCAATTGCCTGCAAAAAGAGGACCATTGGTGAATTCGGATTGTCGATTCAAAGAAAGAGGAGTGTGCTCACAATTCCTGATTCTTCTAAAGAAAAAATCCATCAGAGCACCCATAATAACAGTTACTTTATGGAAATTTGATCTTAATATGAATGAAAAAATTATGAAGATGAGGAACAAATAGAAAGAAAAGACAAGGGAATTGTTTTTTTTACACATTCAATGCAATTAACTTCTTGAGGGATGTTGAATATCAAGGTGGCTCCAATATTTCCCAAAGTTTATTAGTCGACAAACTGTAAACTGACTGTAATGTGTGACTACAACATGTTTTTATTTTATGTTTTGAATGGCAAAATGCTCCTTCAACCAATTAATTTCATTATTTTCTACACATTCACGATTTTATCCACCAACCAACTTCTTTTTTTTATAATTACCAGCCAACTTTGTTAAGCCTTCTACCAATTTCGTGAATCACACATCCCAAATTTACGATAAATTTTCAAACCAAATTCAAGATCTATAAAAAAATTTCCAACTAAAATTTCAAGATCTTTTAAGATCTTCTAACATGTTTAGACTTTAGAATAGGGTCACTTTCTTGAACTTGGAGAAAGAGATCATGATTGATCTCCCAAGCAAATAGGAGAGTTGGTAGCAATTTGAAATTGGTATCTTTGCTTCATGAAATTGGTCTTCAATTACCAAGAACTTGGTTGAGCATTTCTTGAAAGTGGTCAAAGTTCCACAAAATTGTTATGCTTATTCTCATTAACTGAATAGGTAAAAGGAGAGGACGGATACAACAGAATGACTGAATAAATTCAATAGATCAACTGCCAACAAAGAGTGACAAGCATAGTTGAAAGGAACACTCTGAACAGTTTAACAGGAGACGGATTTTAAATTAAAAATCTACTCTACCAAACAGAAAGGAAAAAAAATGAGCCCAAGTTAATACTCATTAATTAGTCCTTAGTATTCAACATTTGGAATTTTGTTATTGTTTTATAATAAAAAAGAAAAAGAAAAGAAAAATGGGTAAAAGGTGGACCGTTTTAAGAAAAAAGAATTCTCACGAAAAATTGACATTTTTTTTTTTTAATGGTAGCCAAGATTGTATTTTTTAAATGATTTTGAACATATCAAATCTTTTTGGAAATAAAAGACATTTTTTTGCAAAAGAAGAAAGTTGTATTGCCATCTTATCAAACTAAGGTCACAAACTAGGTACCTATTTCGTATCAATAGGTCTTATAACAACAATAAAGACAGTATCGTGGCAATGGCGCATTATTCTGTTTATTTTGATCTATCTATTATACAGCAACAATTCATTATAAGATCCATGTCGAATCCAGATGAAATAGCCTACCTGGCCTGGTCCAAGCTTAGCAATAATAATATCTTGATGCTTAGGACCAATTGAAGTGTTGGAAAATTCTGGCAAGGAATCTTGGCCGCAACTAAATGAAGTATACGTCTTTGTTTTTGAAGAAGAGTCTGTTGATGCCATTTGAAGTTCACTTCCATTCGGCAACCACTTGAGTTCTCCTGATTTCACTGCATTACCAGCGGATATCATTATCAGATTGCAAACCATCTGCCAAAATGAAAAGAGCAAGCAAGAAGAAAAAAGAGAACAGAAAATCATTAAACAATGAATTTCGTGTATATAAGCCATACCTGAAAGACGGGGTCCACCCCTTTTACATAGGACATTTAGTTTTAAAGTGATTGTATTCTTTTCATTGGCACTATCATTTTCTGTAAAGAAAAACATTTGTTACCATAAAACAATACAATACAGGCAAAACACTGCATACAATAATATAAATAGTCTTCTGAGACAAACCTGAGATATATTCGAAGAGCCTGGGGTCAGCTTTGATTGGAATAAGGCCTAACCTATGGGCTAACACCTCATCCTGAACTACAGACGTGTTGTTTGCAATCAGGACCTTTTCAATTGCCATTGTAGGAACCTGCATGACAATAAAGGTTGATCACAGCCATAGAAATGCAAATTTATGCCAAGTTGCTACAGCAATATAACTAAGAAGCAACCAACAAACAGTTCATTTTACTGATGGAGGTTTTATGTCCTCCTCTTGTAACTTTTTCTTTATTATTAATAAAATTTAAGGTGCCGCCCCGGGTTCCTAGATAAATTCCGGGTTAAAAAAACAAAAGAAAAAACAAAAAGGTTCATTTTACTGATGGAGTGAGGACGTGAGGTACTGTTCCATGGCTTATATCACTGCTGAGGTTAATTGCTTGCAGGTTCTTTTATCTTGCCCAAAGTCACAAATATCGTTCTAGAGAATATCTCGGCAAAGGAAAATCTCAGAATATCTTTAATTTTTTATTTTTTTTCAGTTTTATATAGGTGCAAACGTTAAAAAATTATTTAAAAATATATAAATTAAATAATTTAAAAAATATAAATTAAAAACATCTTAAAACTACCGCGATACTATCACAATATTATTGTTATGTGTTCATGGTAAATGATAAAATGAAAATATCACTATATTTTTTAAAATCTCAGGATTATTTATAGATTTCACCGTTTTATCAAAATGTTGCAATAAAATCATGATATTTTGAAAATGTCATAGATTTTTTTCATTTGAATATTTATGTCGGAAATATTTGTGGCATAGATGTTGCTAAACCTGTCACTATCCAATTTAATAATTTGAGTGCTACTGACAGCGATATAACTAATTAGCAACCAACATTTCATTTTGAAATCCGTTTTATTGTATTCGTTCTATACAGATTCGAGGGGAAAACACTGAAACACACTCAACTTTTTTTAATGATAACAGTCAGGTTCATGCAGTGGAAATCGCATGTAGTTATGATACGCATTGCATACTTAATAAGCAAGTTATCTAAGGAAACTTTTTTTTTGAATGGTAAGTTATCTAAGGAAACTTAAGGCAATATCATGAGATCAATAACTCTTGTGCCATTTTCATTGTTAATAGCAAATTTTTTAATGAGAACATTGTTTTCAAAAACATAACTACTTATTTAGAACTGGCAAGGATAACAAAAAAAGATACGAATTTTTTTTTCCAGATTCACAATACAACTAAATAAAACCAAGCAATATCTAAGCATCACCCTGAGTATTAAGTAAATCACAGATGAAGTGATCAATCACGATAACCAATTAAAGTCAACGAATTGGGAGCACTAAACATAAAGAAGCAAAGTGAGAAACAGTTCATTTAATAGAAACATACCTCAGCTATGAGGATCCTCCTAAATGCATTGGCCACTGACGCATCTATTCCAATCATATCAAACTCGATGTCATCCTCCGTAAGTCGAACTACTTCAACTCTAAAATTATTGCAGAAACTATCCAACCGCAAACTATTATCAACTCCCATCGATGCATAAGCACCAGAATATTGAATACTTTCTGCCTTCAAATGTAAATATATATCACAAATTGTGGAATTCGTAGGTGAACAGAACATAAGATAAAAATAAGAATTGAACAAAAGAAATATAAGTGACATGTGAAACTTGAATACTAGACAAGAAAATCTACAAAATAAGGTTTACGCCTAGAACTGTCAATGGACCTATAAGGTCAAACGAATCCATAGGATCCAACACTTGATGGCTGGGACGTTGACAGATGTTGTGGGGTCCATTGGTGTGTCTCATGAGGGCACAATCCTTAATTAATCATATGGAACTCAGACACTGCTGAAAAAGTCCATCGAAGTGTCCCATATCGAAATATGTTTTGCTACAGCACAAAAATACCCTTCATATTTTTTTACTTGTGGCCAATGACGGGTATTTTCGGTATGTAATATCTAACGTAGAAAAACTAAAACATATCATTCAAATGAATAGAATCGAATGATCAACTGTAATATAGAATAATCACGACCATCAACTGGAGTTTTTGCATCGCGTGGGCTATGAATCAGCGGTGCGGACCCTGGAGGTTGGCTACCAAGATCGACGAGATTAGAGATTTGGTCCGCTCTATCCTACCACAGCTTACCCATAGTCGGAGGTCTGCAAACTCGATTGCTGATGCATTGGCAAAGGCTGGATAAGACCGAGATGTAACCATCATTAGGGGTAAGTCCCTGGTGGGCGATTAAATATTGTAGTATCACTCCAATTCTCAGCAGATATTGTAAATTCGCGGTGATTTTGGGGGCGGCTTGTCCCCTACTCTCGTGTTTTATCTTTAATAAAGTTTCGTTACCTTTTCAAAAAAAAAATTGGAGTTTTTGCATTAACTAGAACAAACTCTACATGAAGGAATAAGAAACCTTGTCCAATGTGTAGCCCAGAATTAGAGAAAACAGCAAACAACTTAGAGCCAATGGGACCCTAAAACCATGACAAAATATTTTCAAAATTTCAAGGAAATGGATGGCTCACATGTAATGGTGCATCTGATGTGCATCTGACACGAGTTCTCTGAAGCTCAAGGTGTGGTGGGAGCTGACCCTTCGGCACATCTGGCATGTTCAAAATTTGCTCCATCGTTCCTACAATTATAACAAGGAATTTGCAAAACGAAATTACTCAAGATCAATTCAATGACCCCTTCTCTTCCTCTCCAAAATTGCAAGCATTTTTTGCATTTGTAGAAAGAAAAAGAAGAAACCAGTGTTTGTTACAACTTACAACAAAGAAGGGAAACTAAAATATAACCCAACCCACAAAACCCGCAAAGAAAATATAATTAGTAAATGGAAATCGCATATCCAGGAAAAAATAATGATATAAATTCAACTTTTATTCACTTCTATTTCTTTATGAAACAAGGTAGCATTACATAGATTGATATCCATCAGAATTTTTTATTTTCCCCAACAGGTGCGAGCTTAGATATAGAGGTACAAATTGATAATCAAACCAACATGTCAAAATTGAAGATACAAAATAAATGGTAAGCCTTGGTGTCCCAATTGCAATTTGGGTGTAATAGGTGTGCGAAGGCGAAAATTTAAAATCTCACAACGGAAATGATTACACTAATATTCTTCAAAACATAGTTTCCAGAGTGGGAAGCGATTGCGAGAAGCTATGTGGGTAGCAAAAAGGTATAAAGAAAGTAAAGAAAAAATGTACGGTAAGTGTCACTGAAAGTCAACATGAAGCAAGTAAGAAGCCTCATTGGATATGGGGGAGGAAGGGTTAATATAGGTAAGGACTACAAGTAGAAAGGAACAGTTTGCAACTAATTAGAATTACAAACTTTAGGAATTTACAGTTTCATATATTTTATTCGTGCACATTTAATTTAATGTTAAGCTTCGGGAAAAAGATCTACATAATTTTCTATAAAACTTAAAATAAGTTTTCAAGTTTTAAATGTATTCTTTTTCTGATCATAATCAGAGGATTTTTCATATGAACTAACTCTGGTTTCAATATGAGAATCGAAGGGAATTCAAATTTGAATAAAGTTAGGGTTTAGTGAAATACGATCCAGAAATTTTCTGAAAATTGTAAAAAAAAAAAAAAAAAAACAATCAAATTACTGAAAAAAAAAAAAAAAAGTCTTCACAGTCAATTGAAATATGCATTGAAGAATTGAAAACTAGTATCAAAGTAAAAACAAAATATGTAAGAATTGGAAACATGAGTTTAAGATAAAACTAAAGAACATAAAACAGAGGAATGATCTAAAAATCAACGAACAAAAAAATGGAGAAAATGCATACCTCAACTCGAAGTTTCAATCGTCACAGTCACAGGAAAATTTCACTCCTCATAGTAAAAACGGCAATCTTCTTCTGTATTTTTAGCCTCACGCAATGAGAACAGTAGAGCATGAGGATGAGTTGACGCGTTAGGGTTTTGGAATGGGAAAATTTGTGAGCAATTAGGTTATAGGGTTTAGCTTTGGGAAATGATATTCCCACCCCATTTTCTTCCCTGTCACAGCCCCTTGTAGCGTAAAAGAACAGTCGTAGACTCACTAGAGAGGGCTCGCTCAGGGAAGAAAAGCCGAAAGATATTTTATGTTCGTGATATATTCTCGCCTCTTTTTTACTTGGGACAGCCCCTATAGCTTAAAAGAGTAGTCGTAAATACACTATAAGAGTATAAGGGGATGTCCCAGGTAAAAAAAGGAGGCGAATATAACATCTCCCAAATTAGAGTGGGTAAAAGTATGTTTGGGCCCCACTCATCTCAATAATCTATCGTTCATTTGTTCGTGACCGTCATGGATGGGCCATGTCCCCTAATTATGGATTTTGTGCATGTAAGGCCCCACTAATATTCAATCGTTTGATTACACATTGAAATAAAATTCTAGCCGTCCATTTGGATTTGGAGGATTTATTACCATCCACCAGTGAGATCTTGGGACCGGGGCCCATCTATGGTTCCTTCATCAGATGGATCTGGTACTCCACCACTATTACTAACCACCGGACCTACTAAAACCAAAGAAAACAAAACCGAAAGCTAGCAACGAAAACTGACAAGAGTAACTAATGTGCCCTCTATCTTTAGCCCTTATTTTTAGCCATTACATCCCTAAAACCGATTACAGTTAT
Source organism: Tasmannia lanceolata (assembly GCF_043159265.1). Taxonomy (NCBI): domain Eukaryota; kingdom Viridiplantae; phylum Streptophyta; class Magnoliopsida; order Canellales; family Winteraceae; genus Tasmannia; species Tasmannia lanceolata. The sequence goes on along the minus strand of NW_027518695.1, from coordinate 1,336,849 downwards.
CTTAAAAAACCAACGTTTTTCTTCTATGATGTTAAGACACGCTATAAATACTTATCAAGCCTCTCTCCCCTCAACCCATCTAAACTTCTCTCTTTCTATTGCTAAACATTTGAGTAACCTTCAGAAACCTTCTTCTCTTGAAGAGCTTTTCAAGAGGATTTGAAGTTCATATCTGTATACGCAGCGAAGCAATGGAGCCTATGGCCATAGTGGCATTTACCGGTGGAGTGATCGGACAAATTGGTGTTATAATTCTGAGGTTTCGGCCGGCCTTCGACTTCGTTCGCAGGCTAATAGAGTGCCTACAAAATCCTCGTTGGCAATAACATGCATAGAGATTGAATTCAATTTCTTCTCCTGGATATGTTGTATGTAGATGATACTAATTATTCAATTAGTGCTCTCTGTATTTTACTTCTCTTTTCATTCTTGAAAGGGAATATAGAATTACTATGACTTGAAGGTGTTTATTTTAAAATGATTGCTCTTTTATACGAAATATTTGAGTGAGGATGGAATGTGTTTTTGGATCGGAAGGCTCCCACTGGGGAAAATTCGGGAAATGATTGTTAAGAAGTCGGGGAAAACTTGAAAAATGTGCTTGCATTATTCTAAATACTCTTATTTTTCTAAATAAGACGCAACAAAAATGAAAGGGTCATCCATCAAAATCCACTATTATCATATGATTCTAACGACCCTCCGATTTGTAGCCATGAATATAGACTGTTGATTCTTTCTTTCTGCACTAGTTTCCCAGGGAAACGAAATCCGTGTGTTTTTTGTCGACCGCGGTTCTTTGGATCTTAAAAAATAAAATGGACAGGCGCATGCCGGCGGGCGACTGCAGTAGCCCAGTCAACCGCGGATGTTCGAAAAACTATCCGTTGGGAGAAAACAAACATGGTTTTTCACTTCTATTTTTCATCATTTCTTCATGTCTTTACTTTCCCAAGAGTCGTGGATATTTTTCAAACATAAAGGACACTTTGTGGGTGATCCAGGACACTTAAATCACCAAGAGTTGTGATCGAATGGTCATTATTGCTGTAGTTTTCTTCTCTCTAACAATCTCTCTCTCTCTCTCTCTCTTTCTCTCTTGTATTTTCAAGTTAGTTTTGTTCATAAAATAGTGTGTTAAAATCTGTTTTCTGCAGAAACTGTTTTAGTGATTTTCTTTAAGGCTTGAAGTTCTTGAAATGTGTTTTGGGTTTGATTCCGTTTGCGCAAAGCGTCATCAAACAATTTGTAGACATTAAGGATTCTATAAAATGAACAAAAACCTGTATTTTAATAATGAGAAACTTAGTTATTACTGTAGTTTTCTTCTCTCTTGTATTTTCAAGTTAGTTTTGTTCATAAAATAGTGTGCTAAAATATGTTTTCTGCATAAATAATTTTAGTAATTTTTTTCAAGGCTTGAAGTTATTGAAAGGTGTTTTGGGTTTGATTCTGTTCGTGCAAAGCGTCATCAAACAATTTGTAGACATTAAAGATTATATAAAATGAACAAAAACCTGTATTTTAATAATGAGAAAATTAGTTATTGTTATAGTTTTCTTCTCTCTCTAGCAATCTCTCTCTCTCTCTCTCTCTTGTATTTTCAAGTTAGTTTTGTTCATAAAATAGTGTGCTAAAATCTGTTTTCTGCAGAAACAGTTTTAGTAATTTTCTTTAAGGCTTGAGTTCTTGAAAGATGTTTTGGGTTTGATTCCGTTTGTGCAAAGCGTCATCAAACAATTTGTAGACATTAAGGATTCTATAAAAGGAACAAAAACTTGTCTTTTAATAATGAGAAAATTAGTCATTACTGTAGTTTTCTTCTCTCTCTAACAATCTCTCTTTCTTGTATTTTCAAGTTAGTTTTGTTCATAAAACAATGTGCTAAAACATGTTTTCTGTAGAAACAGTTTTAGTAATTTTCTTTAAGGCTTGAAGTTCTTGAAAGGTGTTTTGAGTTTGATTCCGTTTGTGCAAAGCGTCATCAAACAATTTGTAGAATTGTTCTACAAGGCTTTATTGTATCTTGGAGGCAATTCACGGATCCCCTTTGCACACAACTGGTGGGGGTGAATATTGTCTTAAGGAAAGCGATTACACGCCTTGAAGCTTCTTTTCTTATTTCTTATGTTCTTGACTAAAGGATATTCCACCAACAATCTTAAGACAATATTTTGAAGATCTTCATGGCGCAATTAACGAAGCAGATGACATAAGATTTTGTAAAGTTTGAACGTTTCAACTGAGAGAACTTCAAAAGATGAGACGAGTGCTCAAGCCTGTAAAAGAAGGATGTGGGATCAAGATGACTACTTGTGCAGGGGTCACATCCTTAATGCCATGACCGATGAGCTGTTTGACATCTACAATAACATGGAATCAAAGGAAGCACTCTGGACGGCTTTAGAAACAAAGTATCTATTGGAAAACGCAGGAGCCAAAATGTTTGTAATAAGTTTTTTTTTTAACTTTTAAGATGACTGATGATAAGTTGGTAGTGGATCAAGTCCATGAGATCCAACATATCACTAATCAAGTTTATCAACAAAGGGTGAATCTTGATGATACCGTCATCATACCCTCTATTATTGACAAATTGCCACGACATTGGAAATACTTTAGAAAAAGTCTTAAACATAAAAAGGAGGAGATGTTTCTTGAAGATTTGATTCAAACCATCCAAGTTGAGGAAGAATCAAGGCTTCGAGATAAAAGAGAAGATATTAAACAATTATCTTCTAAAGTTCATATGGTGAAAAATGTCAATATGACTGATACAAAACTCCCTACTCAACCTTGGAAAGGAAATCAGAAGAGGAAGCATTAAAATGGCAAGGGTTCTGATAAGAATAAGAAGCGCAAAGGCGCTTGTTTCCAATGTGACAAAATGGGCCACTGCAAGAGGGAGTGTCAATTTAAAAGGTCGAACACTCAAGGAAACAATGAAAAGTTTGTTGCCATGATATACAAGGACAGTTACCTTGAAGGAGAAGATGCTTGGTGGATCGATTCGGGACAAAGGCTTAGTTGAGTTGAGGTGTCGACAGGTACTTTCACCCTTTTTTGTAAATACAGGGGGTCCTACATGTTTGGATGATCTGAACCATTTGCACGTATTTTTTGAATGTAGCGGGTCCCACTTGGTTCGATGATCCAAACCATTCATTCATTCAAGATTTTACACACTTTTGTGTGCGTATAGTCCAGATTATTTTAGAAAGTACAGTGGAGCCCACTTCTTGCGATGTTCTCATTTGATGGACCGCAATGTAAATAGGCTGCACCCGGCAAATCATCTCCATAGGATGATCCTAATCATCTAATGTGAAGAGATTTTTATAATGCCCAGTCCATTTTCAAATCGCAGGGTTAGGATCATCCAATGAAGATTATTTATGAGATACAACCTGTTTACGTTGTGGCCCATCAAATGACCAGTTTGGATCATTCCAAGAAGTTTTTAAGATCCGAAACAACCAGGGCCAAAACAAATATAAAGAGTTTAGAATCGATTGCCGACCTATGAACACTGAGAAAAGTGTAGCTACACATACGTGTAGCTAACTTAGCTACACTGACTACTTAAAATAGAGTGGGCCCCACATTGTTTGGGTGATGCAAACTATTCATTTTATAGGCCCTCACATAAATAGGGTGTGCCCAAAAAATCAGCTCCATAGGATCATCCAAACGCTACGATTTGTGGAGGCAAAAATGGACGTGTAAAACCTTCACAAATCTGTCCATTTTTGCCTCTACAGTTTGAAGGGTTGGGATCATCCAATGGAGCTGATTTTTTTGGGCACACCCTATCAATGTGAGGGCCTATCAAATGAATGGTTTGGATCACCCAAACAATGTGGGCCCACTGTATTTTAAGCCGTAGCTAAGTTAGCTACAAGCTTTACTTAACTCATAAACCATATGTTTTGTCTGCCGATTTTTGTAAAAAAACGATTCTGGGTGTGTTTGGCAACGTTCATAAAAAAACGATTTTAGTGTTTTTTTTTTTCAGATTTTCGAAAGAAAAAACAAAAAATTAGCGTTTGGCGCATTTAGGTGAAGCAATTTTTTCGGCTTCTATTTCGATCCCGAATCAAAAAATTTGGAGCGAAAACAAAATCGTCTTCTCCAAAGAGCCAGCCCATATCCAAATACCCGATCTCGACAGGCATCGGCACCACTGGAACTCCTGGGTCTCTCTCTCTCTCTCTCTCTCTCTCTGTAGATGTTTGGTTACAGTTTTTTTTTTTTTTTGTTGCATCTTCTTGTTGTATTCTATTGGATCTTCTTCTATTGTATTCTGCTGTATCTTCTTCCTCTTCTTACAGTGTTTTTTAGGGTTTTATTTGATCTCATTTAGTTCCAGTCTTTCATCTGATTAAATTGGGTTTCTTTTCTTCTTTTTTTCCCCCTTTTCAGTCAGTTTTTTTATCTGCTACTCCAGAGGAAGAATTTTCTTGTATATTTTCTTCATTCCCCTTTATTTTTAATTTTTTTTCACAACATTATTTTGTGAACTGTCAATGAAATTATTCACTCATATTGGGTTTCTTGTTCTTGGTTAAGAGAAATTTTTAATTTGGAGACTCAGGCCTCAGGCCTGATTGCTTTCTTAGCATGCGACTCAAAAACTGGTTTGATGGCATTGTACCCATATAACAGCGTTAGTAAAGTGGGCATGATGATCTCTTACTTAGATCATCATGCCCACACACATGTGTAGCTGAATTCTGCTATACCAATTAGGTTGCTCTTTGTGCAATTTAGCAAGCAAAATTTCAGCTCCTTTCCTTCATGCAATCAGCTTGCTAAATTCATTAGATGGATTGAATTGGACATGCCTGCATTCAGTTTCTAAACATTTATTGGACACACCACATTGAGCAGAATTTCAGCTTCAATCCATCATATAACTGTGATAAATATGTCACTTGTTAGAGATTTCATTGCGAATTAACTGGTTAGATCCGAAGGGATACCATGGGTTTTGGTGATTGCTGATATTTTTTATGGATAATATTCAATAGATTTTAACTGTGATAGATATTTCGGTTGATAGAGACTTCATTGCGAATTAACTGGTTAGATCCGAAGGGATACCATGGGTTTTGGTGATTGCTGATATTTTTTATGGATAATATTCAATAGATTTTTCTTTAATTTTTTATTAACACTTGGTTAATTGATGATATTAATGCATATGTTAGTCTTGATTATTAATAATACTTGGTTAGTCTAACTTCATTTCATACAACTCTCTTATAATGTTGACTACATAATACTGACTCTCTGTTACTTGTAGAAAATAATAAATTTTATCCGCCAAACGTTATTCTGTTCCAAAAACAAAAGAAATGATTTTTCTTATGTCAGTTACCAAACATAATTTTGATTTTTAGAAACGGAATCAGAATAAAAAACATAATCAAGAATTAAAATCAAAATTAAGAAACGGAATCAGAATTGTTGCCAAACATGCCCTAAAAACACATGAATAGAGATTAGAAGAAGCGAGCTTTTGTTTCTCATGGTTCGGTGGCTCTGATTGATACGCTCTTGAGTTCTTATTCAATCGGTTCCTCCAATTGTAAGAATACCGTTGCATATCTGATTTGTGTTCAAAAATGAATTTTAATCATACAGAAAATGTATCCATAGTATTTTCCCCAACTCTGTAATTTCCTACAGTTGATATTGTCTGGTAATTTTTCTTTTCCTTTTTCCCTGACCTTGATGTCCTCTTATTATTAGATTTCTACCTTTGTTTAACTCTACTGGGTATTTTTTTTCCCTAACAAGCATATATGCTTGAAGCCCGGTTTATTTATTTATTCAGGTTTTGTATGTCAGAAGGTTTTCTGATTAGAATAAGTTGTCTTCTTTTTCTTATTCTCATATTGACTTTCTATATCTAGAGTCTAATGATCACAGCGTGTTTGTTCATACATTCAATAGCTTTCCACTGATTTCATTATTTCCATTATAAATGTGGATTGGCAGTTTATAGTAATTTATGGTTATTTTAATTTGATTATCCTAATCTTTTGAATAATGTTTTAACGCGATTACCACTATTGACTACTCACATTCTTTTCAATGTTTTGCACCAAGGATAATTCAATTTTTATTAATATTTAATATAGTTTGAAATGAACATAAACTTTCACCCATGCCATGTTTCCTTGATTGTGTTCATTCACCATATCACATAAGAATGCAGCTAAATAATAAAATAAATCATATAAGATGAATACACTTATGAACCTTCAAAGCAGTATTTTTGAAACTATGTTCGAATTATGTGCATGCTCATTGCCTTTGTGTGATAATCTTTGTGTTGAATTATATGGGTTTGTTACGTTCCTTATAAAGTCGTAACTGTTGCGAACAGGACATATTGGGATTACTTAGTTCTGCAATAACCCCATCCACTTTAATTTTTCCTCTTCTTTGTACAATTCTTGGGCTACTTTATTCTAAATGCTTAGTTTCTGCCACTACTCCTGGTAGGGTGATAAAAACAACACAAGAAGAGGGCTCATGAAGATAGCTCCTGAAATTTCTGATGCTCTTTCACGTGGGAATGCAGTTGTTGCTTTGGAGTCAACAATAATATCCCATGGTATGCCAACTTGGATGTGCTTGATGACTAGATTATAGTTGAATTTTTTCTCATGCATTTTAGGCTCACGGAAGCCCTTTTTTTTAATCCCTCTGTACAAATAGCTCATGTAATATATTTCACAAGTTTTTGTTTCAGAGGACACATTTTCATGGCTTATTTTATTTTTGGCTATGGTTGCATTACACCCGAATGTAAGAGTAGGAACATATATTAAATTATTAAGTTAATGCCATATCTTTTCTAAATTAAAGTTATTCAATTTTGCATTAACAATTTATGTCATTCAAGTTTCTGATACTTGTTTGGATTACATCTAGGAATGCCCTATCCCCAAAATCTGCAGACTGCAAGAGAGGTTGAGTCAATCATAAAGGAGAATGGGGCAGTTCCTGCAACAATTGCTATCTTAGATGGTGTTCCGCACATAGGTATATCTTGCAATCAATTCTTTATATGTGGTTATGCTCAGATTTTATTATTTTCCACCTTGAAGCACAATGCTATTTGAAGTCTCTAATCTCCATCTAACCTTGAAAGAAACCAAACAGGCTATCATTCAAGAGGATTAAATAATTCTGATGAAAGACATGCATGGATCCTAAATTATAGTGATGTGTTGAAAATTTTAACTTCTCCATGCATGTAGAGGATTTTCTTCCATTTTGCAGCAGCTCTCAATTTTCTTGCCTTGGATAGGAGAAATTCAAAATGATTTGCCAATCTGGAATGAGAGTGTCTATCTCAACAGCGTGAATTCCTCATCAACCAACCCTGAAGAGATGACCTTGTGTTTTGATCTTCTCTCTAAGTATTTTTACTGGGTTTTCTGTACACTGAAGATTATATTATCACCTTCCTTCTTACTTCCCTAAAAATAGCAAAGAGCAAACCCTTGAGAGGGTACAACCACTTGCAAGACGAAAGCTCAATAGTCTTCACAAAACTTTCATGAAACACACAATGAAGGAGAATATGCTCAATAGCCTTTCGCACACTGATACATGGAAAATGAAGTTCTCATTGTTAAGATGTCCTTGACAGTTAATACCACCATCCAACAGATTGCTTAAGCTCTTTGTAGAGTCCAAGATTTCTAATTTCGTACAGTTATCACAAGTTTAAGATGCCATCTATTACTTGTAGATCACAATAGAAAGATCTGACTGAAGGTACCACTACTCTCCCACCTCCACGACTCTCTGTTAAGTCCCTATCAAGGGAGATAAGCCTCTTTTGGGCAAGTCTAACATATAATGGCACACTCTCTTACGCAAGTTTTTCTTTAGGGTCCACATCATCTTCTCCCCTTATGTTAAAGTAGCTTGTCACTCTCTCATGAAGGCTAAAACTAAGGGTTCCACACCATCCATCCTCCGAAAAGATCTTGTTGTAGCCCTGTTCCTTGCCTTATATCTAACATCCTTTCTAAAGGCATCACTCACACTACTATATACCCTCCAAGTCCTAAGAATTCTTCACTCCTAGACATACTCTTAGGCTCACAACTTCACTCAAAACAACCGTATTTATGTTCTATAAGTCTCATAAAAACCCTGCATATAGCATTCCCAGCCAGCAATAGCATTTTAAGACTTCTGACCCCCTCACCGCTTTCCTTCCTAGACTGACACAACCTTCTAATCTGAACCCGAGTACTTTGAATGTGGTTACACCAAGGCATTTGTTTGCTACACTTGGTATCTACCAAATGCAAGAGTCGTGTAATTTGTCTCCTATTAGCTAGATCTGTAGTTTTAGTGTTTTCTTTCATAGCCTGGGAATCTGCACCCAAGTATTTCTTTTTCTGGAATAATAACTTAATATTGGGTTAGTAAACTGGAATATCTGGGATAAGTGATGCTAACATAGGATTCACATGTTAGCCAATAAAACAGGCAGCGAAGTATTGTTTTTCAGGAATAACAAAATAGCACTTAGCAGACTGGCATGTTAGGAGGTCTTATGATGCTCATATATGGTTCTGGCTAGACATAGTAATATCATGGGAAGCAGCACTAGGTTAAGCTAAACCAAAGTTAAATTTAGCCTATTATAAAATAATTACTCACTCGCACTTCATTATTTGACTCTTTGCTAGTGTTCTTCTTGATGTGAGCTCCATTTACCAAAGATATTTTTGTTAATGACAATAATAACTGAGCTGCTGATTGCTTGCTGCCAAAGAAGTTAGATGTCAAGAATCCCAATACCTTTTTGATGTGGTTGGTTAACTTAATTCCATTCTCATTTACCCCTAGCGAAAACTGATTCGCATTCACTTTTGCAGGTCTTAATAATGTAGATCTGGAGCGGCTAGCTATTCTTGGCAAGAAAGCCCAAAAGACAGCTCGCAGGGACATCCCATGTATTGTGAGTGACTTTATATCTAGTTCATACTCTCTTGTAGGGTGAACCTTGAACATACACTTCTTTTTGGTCCATTTTGGAAGTTGAAATCTTATCACTGAAGATTGGAATATTGTGGTGATCATGGTTTAAAATTCCGGTTTCGGACCTTTCAAAAACCGAAATTTTTAAAAAGAATATTTAATTAATTTCGAAATTCCGAAATTTTGTAACATATTTTAAAAAAATAAATAAATTACAATTTCTCGAAATTTCGGACCGAAATTTCGGCCGAAATTTGGTAAAAGCCGAAATTCAGAATTTTGGCAAATTTCGGTTTCGGTCTCCACTGAAATCCAAAATTTAAAACCAGGTCGTGATACAATATTTGCAAAGATTCAAATAAAGGTTTAGTTTTCTGTGATTGCACATTTTGTGGGTAAATTACAAAAGTGTTTTTCATGCTCATAAAGTCAAGTTTTTTTATTCATTTTGTACTATTATTTATATAATAAGTTTTTCTTTTTTGAATGGCTATAATATGTTATCAGGACACTAGTTTTGTTTTAAATTATTGATAAATAATATAATATGTTTTCTATGACAATTTATATAATATGGCATCATGTTTGGGCCATTTTTGGTGTTTTGGTTGTTAACGCTTGAAAAGAGATTATCCCAGAGAAAACTTTTGCTATCAATATTAACTTTTGAGATATAAGCCAATGACAACCGTTGATAAACTTGTCAAAACACTCATCATTTAGCTCCATTCAACTCCATTATTCTGTGACATGTTGTTTATTCTGCTTATCACATGATTGTTTAATTTCTTTACTAAAATGCAAACTCATTTAAGTGGGTTCGAAGATTGCTACCAGAGGAAATGGCGCGACCACTGTTTCTGCAACCATGTTTTTTGCTTCTAAGGTGAGTTCATTTGTTCTTGATTTTTTATGCTTACCCCCCCTCTCTCTCTCTCTCTCTCTCTCTTTTACACAGACATTATCTTCAATCGTCTCTGTTTCGCATATTTTAACTGTGCAAAATCATCACAGGTTGGCATACCAGTGTTTGTTACTGGGGGGATCGGAGGGGTGCATCGACACGGAGAACACAGTAAGCATATTACCCGTCCGTTTTCTAGGAGTCATATTGAGATTATGTTCGTTGCAAGTGAAAAGAAAACTGAAATGAAGCAGATCACATAGAATACGTGATTTACAGTTCTTAGAAAAATAAATCGGGATTGTTTGGTTTGATAATTCATATTCGTATCATTTATTGCAGTTACAAGAATAACAAATCCTAGAATCTGGAAACTAGATGACCTAAATTGCTGACATTTAATGGTTGGGATAGTAAACATTCACTTGCATGTACAGATGATTCATTGTTAACACTGATTATATTTTCTTCTTAAAGTGATAGCACTTTATATACTATTCAGGTTTAATTGTGAGAGTATCAATTACAGCAAGATGTCCAAAATCTATCTGTTTTCTGTTCTTAGTGAATTCATATCTTTCTCGGCCTTTTGGCTAAGATCGAGTGTAGTATCTGTTCGTAGTGAATTCACTTGGACTCAAAAGCCCATCTTAGTTTTCAGTTTCTTCACACATGGTTTGATTGTTATGCAGCAATGGATATATCTTCTGATCTTACCGAGCTTGGGAGGACTCCAGTTGCTGTTATTTCGGCTGGTGTAAAGTCAATTTTAGATATTCCCCGAACTCTTGAGTATTTGGTATGTACTGCTGTGGCTCCAATTTTCTGATAAGTATACCAATTTAGTTCATGGGTGACCTTGCTTGGATTAATCTGATATGTTTATCAACATCTGTTTGTTATTTGCCCCAACACAGGCCAAATTTCAAAGTTCAGCTGAAAAAAATTGACACGCTAGTTAGTGACAAAGACTGCGATCCCTGGCTTTCTTTGATAATCACTAACTAATCGTGTTGTTTATATGATTACATTCATGCCATGAATCTAACCAAGTTTAAGTTTTAGGAACCTTTTCTTGCTTTAGGAACCTTTCTTGCTTATCTGTCATTGTCTTTGAGAATGGCCAAGAAATCCATGTTCTTAACTGGTGTTTATTGATATCTGGTGTGGGTGTATATCTTTTCTGGCTATGCAAATATATTCCTGCCTTAAGTAAAGCAATAATATTTTCGTCTGAATGGTTTATTCTGTTAGACATGCAATGACATTAATCATTTCCCTTATTATTTTTTTCCTTCATTTACGGACTCTTTTTTCATTTTTCCCATTTTCTGTAACTTTCACTTTTGTCTATAGGCTTTGATGACCAAAAACGTAAAGTTGGTTATTCTTTAACAGTGAGCATTGTGTTCAAGTGCGTTAATACCTTTTTGATAGGATACTCAAGATGCTTGACATTGGCAGAAAATCTTGCATTTAACACTGTTTCTAACCTCTTAAGTGCAGGAAACACAAGGGGTAACAGTTGCTGCTTACAAGACCCAAGAATTTCCAGCATTTTTCACAGAATCAAGTGGCTGTAAGGTGCTAAATTTTGGATGCCATCTAGTTATTTGTTTCTTTTCCTGACCTTTCCAAATTATGGTCTTGCTACTCTTAAAGAAAACACTCACTGATTATAGGAGGTCAGCTAAGTCAATCAAAGGCATGTCTGATTTGTTTGTAGAATTAGACTTTGGACTGGGTAATTTTGAGCCTTGCCAAACTCAGCAGACTCAATTGAGTTCTATGTTGGTACCCGAATTTCTGAACATTTGTAAAGTGACCTCTAGTTGTGCGGTTAGGTGCAGTCCTCCTTTGGGGGATTTTATCCTCTTTGATGAATCTAGTTTAGCTGACTCAGACCGGAAGGGAGACATAACCATTTCCATCAAGGATGCAATATTATTATGAACTGTCTCCTTTGAAGGATTTTATCTTCTTTGATGAGTCCGGTTTAGCTGCTTCATATGGTGGGGGTGGGGCGTCGCGTCTGGTCGCGTCTTCAGAATCATTGACTCTCACTACCATTGGCTCTGATGCCATGTTCGATGAATTAAGTCCATGAAGTGGAGATTGAAGCTAAAGAGAAAGAGAGGAGTAGAGAAAAGAGAAGAGAGGAGTAGAGAAAAGAGAAGAGATGAGAGAGTTGTTACCCTCTCCCACACGAATATATATATATATATATATATATATATATATATATATATATATATATATATATATATATATATATAGCAGAAGAGAAAAGAAGAGAATTATTTGAATTTCTCCCAAAATTCTAATAGAATTACACATCACTTTTTTTGACTTTTTTTAACAAAGGCACCCATTCAGCCCACATATTTTCAATCCTACCCCCTCCTTTATGCTTTTTAACAAGGGCATCCATTAAAGCCACATAATTTCAATCCTACCCCCCTCCTTTATGCTTTTTTAATTATGGAAACCTCTATAGATTGGAGGGCTAGGATCAGCCTATGGAAATTATTTTACGGGCACAACCTATTGATGTTGTGTTCCATCACATGGACGGTTTGGATCAACCTATGATGTGGTCCATACAGTTCTTTGTCGGCCCGTGCATCGCAGGGGATTTTTTTTCACATGGACGGTTTGGATCAACCTATATAGACGCACACACGCGCGCGCGCGCACGCACACACACACACACACACACACACACATATATATATATATATATATATATATATATATATATATATATGAGTAAATAGGTTACAAGAATGAAAAGAATACCCTCAATGACTTAATGCACTTGACAAGTTGACATATTATAATAGTAATGACTGATGAGTTATATAGTAGTGGGTAGGGGTGCAACTCGGTTTGGGTCGGGTCGGGTTGAGGCCAACCCTAACCCAACTCGTGATTGCATTCCCTCAACCCTAACCCAACCCAACCCGAGCCTCGGGTTGAGGATGCTCAACCCTAACCCAACCTGCCTCCAAATCGGGTCGGGTCGGTTGGGTTTGGGTCGGGTCGGGTTGGGATCGGGTTCATCTACGGCCAAACAGAAAAATACAAAAAAGAAAAAAACATAATCCCGAGAAAATCATGATAAAATTAGAAGACAGAGGTCGGGTTCGGGTTCGGGTCGGGTTGCCAAGGCCTCAACCCTAACCCAACCTATATTTAAATCGGGTTGGCATTTACCAACCCTAACCCAACCCAACCCGAGCCAAAATCGGGTTGAACCCGTCAGGTTCGGGTTGAGCCCGACCCAAGTTGCACCCCTAGTAGTGGGGCATATATAGAAGGCCTAATGGTCAACAAAACAATGGACCCCACATGTGTACTAATCAGTAATCTACTAGTGGGGCTAAGATTGACGTCCAATGGCCAAGAACGAATGGGGACACTTGTAAACAATGTGCGACCTATTACTAGGGCCCACATATACAATAACATAGATAGATTGCGTGCTGGAAGGGGGGATTTGAAGTCCTACTTTGCTTCGCCTACGTACGACATGCTGACGACTTACTATTAATATGGTTTTTCTATTACTATAGATGGATTAACAACAAAAAACAATATATATTCTTTTTGAAAATGAAGAAACAGTATGTATGTGTGTGCGTCTATATATATATATATATATATATATAGAGAGAGAGAGAGAGAGAGAGAGAGAGAGAGAGAGAGGAGATGGTTTGTGAGCAGCTGCTCAGATAAGCTTATTTGAGCAGAGCTCACAAACCATAGGGGGGCCCACATTTTGGGGGTGATCCTAAGCATTCATTTGGAAGGCCCCATCATCGATGGGGTGTGTACCAAAAATCAGCTCCATTGGATCATCTTAGGATGTCCATTTGTGGAGGAAAATTGGATAGCTACTGTTTGTCCACAAATCCACCCATTTTTCCCTCCACAAATGGAAGGGTTAGGATGATCCAATGGAGCTGATTTTTTGGTACACACCTTATCCATGATGGGGCCTTAGGATCACCCCCAAAATGTGGCCCCCCCTATGGTTTGTGAGCTCTGCTCAGATAAGCTTTATCTGAGCAGCTGCTCACAAACCATTTCCTCACACACACATATATATATATATATATATATATATATATATATATATATATATATATATATATATATATATATATATATATATATATATAGGGGAAAGTGATTGTGAGCGGCCCCTCATATAAGCTTATATGAGGTGACCGCTAAAAACATGGTGGGCCCACATTTTTGGGGTGATCCGAGCCGGTCATTTCATAGGACCTGACGTAGATAAGGGGTGCCTAAAAAATCAGCTCCATAGAATCATCCCAACCCTTCGTACTGTGGAGGTGAAAGAGGGGAAAAATGGACGGGTAAGTGGGCAAATTTATAGCCACCCATTTCCCCCTCTTTCACCTCCACAATTTGAAGGGTTGGGATGATCCTATGTAGCTGATTTTATGGGCACCCCCTATCTAAGTCAGGGCCTATCAAATGACTGGTTCGGATCACCCAAAAAATGTGGGCCCACCATGTTTTTAGCGGTCACCTCATATAAGCTTATATGAGGGGCCGCTCACAATCACTTTCCCCATATATATATATATATATTAGGGGAAACGTTTTCTGCGTGATACCTCAGATAAGTTAGCTGAGCAAGAGCTCAAAAAATCATGTGGGCCCACATTGTTTGGATGATCCAAAGCATTCATTTGATAGGCCCTTACATAGATAGGGTGTGCCCAAAAAAATCAGCTCCATAGGATCATCCTAACCCTTCGATTTTTGTAGATTAAAAATGGACAGATTTGTGGAGGTTTATACCCTTCCACTTTAACCTCCGCAAATCGAAGGGTTAGGATAATCCTGTGGAGCAGATTTTTTGTGCACACTCTATCTATCTTTGGACTAGTCAAATGAATGCTTTGGATCATCCAAACAATGTGGGCCCATATGTTTTTTTGAGCTCTTGCTCAGATAAATTATCTGAGGTATCGTGCAGAAAACGTTTCCCCATATATATATATATATAATTTGTATTTATTACTAAGGCCCTGTTCGTTTCAGATTATGACAACCGATTGTCAGCCCTAAACCTATTATTGGACTCAAATTTAAATTTTATTTGAGTCCAATAATAGGTTTTGAGCTTGGAATCGGTTGTTATAATCTGAAACGAACAGGGCCTAAAACTTCACTATTTGATTAAGATTTTTACTTAAACTACTAGGATTCTCTGAACCTATTGGACGACAAAGTTAAACTTTACTATTTGATTAAGATTCACCAAAAAGGCAATTCTCTAAAGTTTCATAGATACATGAGCATGTATACAGTGGGTGCATGCACACATTATTATTCAGCCCCGGTTTCCTCAAACATAGCCATGTTTACACACACATGGTTATGTTTGACATCTTTACACGTACACTCAGAAATACATTGTTACTGATTTTTCTTGTGTAGGTGCCCTGTCGTCTAGATTCTCCAGAAGATTGTGCTCAGCTCATAGGCAAGTGAGATCATAGGCAAGTGAGATCAATGGTTCCTGTTTTTCTTCTTTTTTTTTCACTTTTTAATGAATTAACCTCCTTTTCTGTCGTTTTAAACTGCAGAAGCAAGCTTGAAACTGGAACTTGGATCTGGCATTTTGATTGGAGTGCCTATTCCTAAAGAGCACGAGGCTTCGGGAAATTTGATAGAATCCGCAATATCTAGAGCCCTTAAAGAAGCCGAGTAGGCACCATTTTTTCCTCAACACGATCAACTTTCTTTTTAAGTTTTAGATTCTTTTTCCTTTTTTATTCTATTGTTGTTTACTTTTTGGATATGAGTTTGAGACATCAGGGATAATAATGTGACTGGCAATGCTGCAACTCCTTTCTTGCTTGCTAGAGTAAATGAACTCACTGGAGGATCCTCACTGGTTGCAAGTATCCTTTTCCTCAATCTGGGTAGTCCATATGTACTTGTTTTTCTTTGTATGTGTCTATATGAGTATGCATGCTTGTTCTTGTTCCTTGATAGTTAAATGTGTTGACAAGGCCCTTCTGAAGCTCAACACCTCGAGGCACACCGTCAGAGGTCCAATCAGGATGAAGTTCTGGAAGTTTTGCTGAAATACATTATT
Source organism: Tasmannia lanceolata (assembly GCF_043159265.1). Classification (NCBI taxonomy): domain Eukaryota; kingdom Viridiplantae; phylum Streptophyta; class Magnoliopsida; order Canellales; family Winteraceae; genus Tasmannia; species Tasmannia lanceolata. Next base: position 1,320,785 of record NW_027518695.1, on the reverse strand, counting down.
GATGATTATCTGAAAGTTTAAATTTGGTGGTTTGGTTGTAGTCATCTCATCTACGACTTAACTGTTAGCGAATTTGGCAGTATACTATTCTAACAGTTAGCAAATGTTTGGAAGTTTTGCTATTTGTTTATGTCATTCAATTCTACTGCATTGCCTCATATGTTACTACCTTGGGGGCATATGTGTTCATGTATGTACATGTTATTGTAATCAATTGGTGGCATATATCTTCATGTATGTACATGTTATTGCAATAAATTGGTGGCATGGTGGTGACGGGTGATTAGCGCATCTGAGTTTGTCATGATTTACCAGAAATGGCCTCGGATGTTTTTATTATCATTGTTGTCGAGTTATATTATTCTATTGCTCACGGATGTACTTCTTAACTGGTCCATAGATATCGCGCTTGTGAAGCACAATGCACTAATTGGTGCAAAGATAGCTGTTGCTCTCGCCAACCTCAGACATACCAGTTACAATGGTGAGCATATATTTTTCCAATCGTTATTATTATGGTAATTCCTGCCTTATTTTTGACACGAGACCAAAGAATAGAAGAGGAGCTTAGGACCAAAAATTCATGTTCTCCTTATACTTTTAATTCATAACTCAATTATTTACGCATTTAAAATGAGTAGTATGCCCCTAAAACAACTACTTCAACATTGCTTCTCAAGCTGTAGAATGTATGTCAACAATGCCTAGTCTGTCTAGAAGAGAATATAGGCAGTCCTTCTTGAGAGCTTTGGTGAACATGTCTACAAGTTGACCTTCTAACTTCACTAATGGAATGTTGAGTTCTTTACAAGTTTCTTTTCCCCTAAAAAAGTGATACTCTACTTCAAAGAGGTCAAGAACATACAATTTCTTTGTGATATGAACGCCCCCTTTTCTTGGGTTAAGGTGATTCCTTGCTTTAAGTTTGTCTAGGCCTATGATCTGTGGAATGGTTCGAGGGAAGTATGTGTTAGTTCAGAAGCTCAACCTTTGACTTTGCAATCTTGGGAACCGCCGGCTTTTGGCTTCTTAAGGCTTAACTTTGATGGATCTATTTTGGATAACCCTGGGCCAGCAGGGATTGGGGGAGTCTTTAGAGACGATTCAGGGTTCGTTTGATGGGCATTTGCGAGTCCCATTGGGCTTGCTGATTCCAATGAGGTGGAGGTCCGTGTGGCACTCCAAGGTTTGAGACTATTGGCGCGAGAAAATTTGGATACGGTGGTAATGGAAGGGGATTCCCTCAACATGATCCGGTGGTTGAGGGGGGACCCATGCCTGCCTTTGGCGATTTGCCTCTTTTTTTGACGAAATTCAAGACATCGTTAGTTCCTCGTCGATATGTTTTAATCATGTTCGAAGATCCGCTAATGGCTGCTAGGATAATTTAGCTAGATGTGGTGTCAACTTGCAAGCATTGGAGCTTTGCGATTTCCTCCCGCTGTGATTCTCGCTTTGTTCTTTATTTTATCCTTTTCTTTTTATCTTGGGTTTTTGTATATGTTTCTCTTGTTTTGTTCTATTGGACCATCTCGGTCTTTATATTATTGAAACTTCTAACCATTAAAAAAAGAAGAAGAACACCCCCTTTTTTTAGCGGCCAACTTCGATACCTAAGAATCTATCAACTCTACAAGGTCCTTCAAACACCTTACTGTGATGAGCATTCAGCTCTATAATAGCTTGAACATCATCTCCTATTACCACCAAATGATTAACTTCCATCGAAAGGTCTATGATCCCCTCTTTCCTCTCCCATGAACATAGAGTATTCAGATTTGCATCGATGAAATTCATCCTCCATTAATGCCATGTTGAACTTGTTGAACAGGCACTTTGGTGATAACCTGGGTCTATAAATTGATCTTTTCAATCAGCATATTGTTCCTTTCTCCCACTTATAGACAAATCTAGGTGGAGGGATCATGTGCACTTTCTCCAAAAGATCCCTTTCGAAAAAAAATTTTAACATCCAATTGGAACAATTTCCATTCTTTATTTGCATTAATGAGAGCCCATAAACTGATTTTTTCAATTGACAACATTTTCTTCCTTCATCGCATTTACAAACAAGCCCAGGTGGAGAGATCATGTGTTCCTCCTCCTGAAGGTCTCAATTCAAGAAAGCATTTTTAACATTCAGTTAGAACAATGTCCATCCTTTATTTTCATCCTGGAGAGAAGGATTTGAATTGAGTTCACCTTTGCTAATGGAAAAAAGGATTTCAAATGATCATTCCCATGAGTTGGAAAGAACTCCTTTGCAACCATCCTGTCCTAATATCTTCAACTGATACATTTGATGTAAACTTCATCCTCTACACCTGCTGACAACCAGCATGTGTCTTGATGGGGACCATCGTAGGGCCCTTATTCTAATTTTTAAAGGGCATTTTAGGTGTATTTTAAGTCCCTTGAGGGATACCACAATATTTTCCCACCAATGTCACTTGGTTTTTTAAGTTGTAGCTGTTTAAACATGGCCTACTTGTATATTACAAAAATCTTAAGTGATAGGGACATTTGAGTCATTTCTAATTGACCACTTAAGTTCTTAAGTCACCGCAAGAGCCCACATTGCAACATAAGGGAGTCGTTCGTGTGATGCGTGCAGGAACTCCACTGTAATTGCCATTTAAAAAAAAGGACTCTAGTGTAATTCCAGGCCAGTTTTCTATCTCCATCTCCCCTTTCATCTCTCTCTAGCTCTGTCTTCTTCTCTCCCCTTTTTAAGGCAGCGTCAATCCTCCCTCCTTTATTTTCATCTCAGAGAGAAGGATTTGAATTGAGTTCACCTTTGCTACTGGAACAAAGGATTTCAAATGATCAATCCCATGAGTTGGAAAGAACTCCTTTTGCAACCATCCTGTCCTAATATCTTCAACTGATCCATTTGATTTAAACTTCATCCTCTACACCTGCTGACAACCAGCATGTCTCTTGATGGGGACCATCCTAGGGCCCTTATTCTAATTTTTTTAAGTGCATTTTAGGTGTATTTTAATTCCCTTGAGGGATACCACAATCTTTTCCCACCAATGTCACTTAGTTTTTTAAGTTGTAGCTGTTTAAACATGGCCTACATGAATATTACAAAAATCTTAAGTGACAGGGGCATTTGAGTCATTTCTAATTGACCACTTAAGTTCTTAAGTCACCGCAAGAGCCCACATTGCAACATAAGAGCGTCCTTGGTGTGATGCGTGGAGGAACTCCACTGTAATTGCCATTCAAAAAAGGACTCTAGTGTAATTCCAGACCAGTTTTCTATCTCCATCTCTCCTTTCATCTCTCTCTGGCTGTCTTCTTCTCTCCCCTTTTTAAAGCAGCGTCAATCCTCCCTCGTTTTCCTTTCTCTCTTATTTCTCCTTCCCCTGTTCTCCCTCATGACTGGGGTTAACTGTTGCCCCCTCTCCCCCCCGCGGCTACTCTTTCTTTCTTTCCTTCCCCCTTTTCCACGCCAGAGATATCACAACCGCCATATTTCTCTCTCTTGGCTGTTCACATCATCTCTTCTCTTTAGGTGGAGAAACAAGTTCCAATGTCCATTCTTTAGAAATACCTCCATTTCAACTTCCATTGCCTTCCTCCACTCAAGATAAATAAGGGTTGCATGGTTTGTTAGTCATGGATATGGCAGAGGCAAAAACCCTGTAAAATGGGGAAATAGCTTGGTAGGACACAAAATTGTCAACAGGTTATTAAACATATTGAGTATTAGAATAGCTTTCTAAGGGCAATGGGTACATTTAAATCAAAAGGGACAACATGAATAATAGAAGAGACAATTCGAGTAGAAGGAACTAGAGAAATACCTGAGTCTTGAGAGGGTTCTTGAATTGGGATCGTGTTCTGCTGATCAGGTTGCATTTTACATGTCTGTTGGCGCAATTTCTTTCCGTGATTCCGCAGATATGTTATTCTCAATGGGGAAGAACTAGACGTGACCTGACCACGAATCAAGCCTTTATCACAAACATCGGGAAAATAGCATGTGACCTATTTACTTTGTTAGATGATTTCTCCACTGAAGTAATGAAGAGTCAATAAGATTTGTCATTTTGTCATTTAGGGGGAAAGTATGATATATTCTCAATGAATGTAAAATCCTCTGAGACACACTCCACGGATGAAGTTGTAACAATCACAACCCTTTTGGTACCCAATAATAAGGCCATGCTCGTTTAAGATCATGACAACCGATTGTGAGTGCTAAACCGATTATTGGACTCAAATTTAAACATAATTTTGATCCAATAATCCGTTTGGCACTCACAATCGGTTGTCATAATCTTAAACAAACAGGGCTTAAGCAATTTATCGACCTATTATCAAGCTTAAAAAGATTGGGATTCGTGTCATGTAAAATGAAATACATGTGAAAACTCGTGGAGTGAGGTGAAGTATTATTCAATCAGGAATTGAAACAGAATGGAACTCTTCCATGCAATACTTTAAAGGGCATTCAATTGATTAGTAAACAAGCAGTAAGAACAAAATCAGACAAACATTTTATGAACATGCATACCAGTAAAGGCTTGAATGACCTCTAGAATTTGATGAATTTTTTACTCCACACCATTTTGTTGTGGGGGTGTTTAAATAAGAATTCTAACGCTGAACTCCGTGTGTTGCATTTATGCAATCATATTCCTACATGTATACTTATGTGGACCCCGATCCCGAGGACGGTGAGCGAGGGACGCGAGATCCCCCGTCAATCCTTTAAGATCTCCACAATGTGAAGGAGAGCTCTACCAAGGAATTCTCGAAACAGGTGCCACTCTCAGCATGGGTGGCGAATGTATATGTATGAGATACGTCTTGATCCGGAGACAGGAGCCTCGAAACCAAGATGTACCTAGAATAACTCAGAGTCGCCATCCAGGGGAGCTGGCCCTGGAACCCCATAAAATACTCTGTTGCAACGGATAACCAGAGATACAAAAGGTCCGTGCCTGGTAGAGCACCCCCAATTCGCCCAAGTGCAAGCACAAGGTCTCTTATGCCATTTTCAATTGACTTTGAAGAGTTTTGGGCGAAAATCATGTGAAATGGGAACAATCATCCCTGAGAAAACGTCTATCTAAACATGCATGACCCAGGGATGGGCAAAGAAAGCGAACAAAACCTAGCTCATCACATCTAAGAAAGCAGTAAACAAGCACATGCAGAGCTATAACTAAACGGGTAATGACAGATATAATGCGATAGGGAAAGCAGTAAAGAGCTATATCTAGACAGATAATCAAGATAGGACAAATGAATAAACGCTATAGCTAAGCAACCAAAGCAGTAAAGTAAACACACTAGCATGCGAACCTATGCGAGAGATAAGGTTAATGAAATAACAATTAATTACATGTTAGAGAAGTAAGCAAATTAAAAGAAACTAAAGACATAACACTCTAAAAGATGAACGAAAAGAAAGGAATCAGAAAATCAAAGGTATGCGAGGACCAAGAAATGCCAGGGGAAAGAAAATGGAAAACACAATAAGCTCAGAGGGCGATTCAAAAAGGAATCAAGCCCAGCGATCCTAATCTGCTGAAGATCAGACAAGTCTCGCGATCGTCATGACCTATCGTTGGGCTCAGCGAGGACAATCCTTGTGAAGGGGCCACGCTACGTCGTCGCCCGCCCAAAAACTCGATAAAACGTCGGAAAACCGATGAAAACCAGAGAACCACAATCAAAATCGAAAATGGAATGAAAAGGGGGCTCCAAGTGACCTAGCAATCACCATCCTTGCCCATTTTTGCTTTTGTTTTGAAAGGTTTGAAAATGTTTGAAAATATTTATTAAAAGGTTTGACTGGACTTGGGTGGACCCAAGCTACCTACGTACCCTATGGAAAGGGATCAAGCCAACGTAGTTCGAAACGTATTAAAAGGTTTCCATCCGTCGTCGCCTGAACCCGAGAAAGATGACGAAGTGTCCCCAAAATCGATAGAATCTCGAAACATGAAAAGGATCCCGAGGAACGCGAAGAGAATAGTCCCGAAAGAAAAGAAAACCCCAAACCCTGTAAGAACCCTAAGGATGGAAAGAAAATAGGAAGGGTTCGGGGTGGCTCAAGAAGCATTCCGTCATAGCCTAAACTCGAGAGAAAATTCCCGAAAATCGACGAAAAGATCAAACGCTGGTGATGATCTCAAATATTCCAATGAAGATCTAGACAACAAGAGCAAGCCCTGGGACTCCGAAACGCAATTTGGATATCGACAAAGAACCTGATGGGAGAGACAGAGAAAAGAGGAGGGGCTCCGAGTAACCTCATCATAGCCCGATTCAATGACACGAAATCGAGGCAAAATAGGAATTGAACAAGGTCTCATCCTTAACTCGTCACAGATGAGAACATTAGGAACTAAAACCCAAAAGAAGTGAAGCTGATAGCAAAGGTTCATCTTGTAATCTCTCAAGCTCTTAGTAATCATAGCACAACAGAAACAATGGGCATAAGGTCTTAGAACTATATACGACTTTTCGATTAATCAGAGTTAAAGTAGTGTGAATTGAAACAAGCACCTTAATGATAGTCACATCTCGGGCAACGAGGATTTAAACCATATTTCCAAATGAGAACTCCCAAACAACAAAGAAAATGCGAACTATATGTGGTTAAATCGTCAAGACTCCTAAATTTTTGAACACAATCAATGGGAATCAAGGATATAGCTCAAATGGCAAGTCATGCTTCCAAGATGATTAACTTAATGAAACAGTTGCCTAGGAATCCATCAATCCTATATCCAAAATTGTATGAGTAAGTGAACAAAGCCGAGGTAACACAAGTCCCACACTGAAATTGAGCAAAATCAATGGGGTCAGAGAAGGACACATGTATAACATCAAACTAAAGTGAGCTGACTGGGCATGTTCACATTCTTCATATACACAAGTAAGAATCAAAAGGGAGATCAATATATCATTTCCAGACCTTGCAGAAGAAAACATAATGGGTGATTAGGAAGAAAGTTACTAAGACACCACCCATGACCATGCAATAGACACTACCACACGAACCTGTGAAAATAGAGTTTGCTGATCTCAATCTTATGCTTAGATTACAAGGGAGCAACTAATTAATTTTTCAAAAAGAACTCATCTACATTTTTTCATTAAACACAGGGACAAATATTAAGAGTTATTGCAAAATCAAAACAGCAGGCCACACCATCTCACTAGTACTCAGAATCCCAAAATAAAATGAGATTTAAAACAGGGAAACTATTTTCTATATCATCACTGAAGCAAGAAAAACCTGAAAGGTCTATTGTTAACTGGTTAACAATAAGATTCGGCGTTCTCATTTTTTTTTATCTAAAAGATGCATCAGGGATGATAGCAATCAATAGAAAATGGGAATTTAAACAACCAAATAGATCATCAAATAAGTAACCCAATCTAGCCACATTCGTTTAGGAAGGAATTTCACTGATAGAAAAGAAAATAAGACTACCAAAAGAAGATGAGAAGAATTACCTGTATTTATCAGAAGAATTGTAAGATACTCGTGGTAATTGTCAAGGAAGATGACCGGAGTACCGATCTATTGATCGGAGATGATGGTGCTGTAGAAACTGAGATGGAGATGGAGTTGGGTTCTTAGGATAACAGATGAGATGTACATGATGACTCGAGCAGAGGAGAGGGAAAATGGAAGTGGGTTTTAACGGCTGCAAATGGGGGAGTGTCCAGGTGGGTTTGATGGTGGTGAAGTTGGACGGTAGGGATGGTGGTGGCTGAAATTGCAGAGGTGAGGGTGGCGGTGGAAGAAGGGTTTTAGAAAATGGAATGGGTGTGGTTGCTGTTGGTGGTGGTGGAACGGACGGGGGTCGGATTTTTTGGGGTGTGTGGGATTTGTAGGTATTTTGAATTGATTTTGGGTTTCAAAGACACTGGGGATGAGAGATTAGAGGAGATGGGGTTTAATGGAGGAGGTTGTAGAAAGGAGGGTTGGATTTAATGGGGTTTCGGCCGGATTCCGGCGAGGGTTCCCGGAGAAGAGGAAATGGAATAGGGTTTTAAAAATGAGGTGGGTTTTGAGGAAGATGAGAAGATGAAGATGGTTGTGGAGGTAGTCGTTGAAAATGGGTTTGGCAATGGTAGAGATGGTTTGCCGGAGAGGTGCGGGAGATGGCCGGAGGTAGAAATGGAGGCCGGAAGTGATGGGGCTTGCCGGAGATTGGAGCGGTGGCTGAGATGGTAATTGGAGGAAAAGGAAATAGGTTTGGATTTAATGGTTGTGAGGTTGAAGATGGAGGTAATGGCTTGGCCGGATTCCGGCAATCCGGCCGGAGAAGATGAAGAGATGATGGTGGTGGTAGGTGGAGGGACGAAGAAGATGGAGGAGGGAGGCTAGTTGGGGCCGAGACTCTTCTCCATCTCACCCACTTCTCTGCTCTCTGCTCTCTGCTCTCTCTCTCTCTCTCTCTCTCTCTCTCTCTCTGCTGTGTATAGAAATTGAGAATGAGAAAAAACCTCCTCCTCTCTCTCGAGCTCTCATGATTTTATACTTAGGGTTTAATCCCTAATCTTAATCCTAACCATCCACTCTCCCTTTAATGCCTTGGACCATCTCTTTTTGTAGAAAGGTCTAGAACCCTAGGGCATGAGCTCTCCATCATGGCCGTACACTTGTTCCTTTTTGATCTTAGGGCCCAAGTTTAATGCTTGCAGGGGAAGTAATACTCGTTTTACTAAAATATCCCTAGGGTAAGGTGATTTTACCCTCCTATCATTAGGCCCTACTTGCCTTTTCTTCTTATCAATGAGCACCCTTGCTTTGCTAATTCACCTCATTTCTAAAAAAAATACATCTGCCTCTTCTTTCTTCCTCAGACAGCCCTCCTTAACATATTTTATACGCTACAGGGGGGTGGTCTAAGCAAGAAAGGGGAAAAGGAAAATTATTTTCCCTTAGTTATTTTTCCAAGGATATGATATTGACACGTCCATATTTTGATAATTACACTCTCCCGGCTCGTCTTTTCTCACTTGTGGAGTACTTTGGAAAGATGTAAAAACCATTTGATAATTCTTTAAATCCTCAAAACAAGCCGGGCTAGTGAAAATATCAAAATATGACTGTGCCGATATTCATGGAGCCTGGGGGTTCAAATAGGGGGATGCCACCACCAAGAACTCAGGGGTATTGTGCAAATTTTTGTAAATTCCGGGAAAAATGCAAGGGAAAGCTGGGGTAATTGAACGAAGGATATCAGTGGGGTTTCGGGATCACTTAGGCTTCCAGAATATTTTGAAAAATAATTTTCAAACGGGCAATTTCGGATTTTCATGTTCTTTTGCCATTGGAGCTCGAATTTTAGAAACTTCGGGACTCAGCTTTCAGGGCATTTCGGGAATCGGTTTCAGGAACTTGAAAGTTTGATTTTGGAGACTTAGGATTTGGATTAAGGACTCAGGCTTCGGGAATTTTACCTGATCCCGGAAATTTATTCGACTTTGGGAAATTGGGGGAAATTAGGGGTCAGGTCAAAATGGGGTGTCTACAACTTACTAGCATTAGCACATCTGAGCCTGTATGATTAGTGGAAGGCTGTGTAGCAAGATGCTTTATTATTTCTCTGTGTTTAACATGTTGATATGATCCTTTGGAACTTGGATCATTTGACTTGAAACAGTACAGTCCATACATCAGTATTAGAACTCCCTCAGTTTGGCCCACTTAGGCTTATCATAAATTCCCAACAATTTTCCTTTCTGTGATTGCTTTGTTTACAATGGATGCACTCCCTAATATCATCTGGATATCTTCCTCCTCAATCGCGGCTTTGGACCGTTTTCTCTCCTGTACTCACTATCATTCGAATACGATCCACTTCGAACACTGCCTTGACCATGTCCACAACCATGGTTATGGATAACTTTGCATCTGTACCATCAGAAATGAAGTTTAGCAATCTATAATTAGTGATAGGAGAAGAATGTGTATCCCTCCGCATGTTGACCTCATCATGAAGATACATCACAACTGGGGTGACATTCTTGATATATCCTTGCTCCGAAGTTGGTCTTCAAATTCTCAAATTTTGGTCGCAAAGCTAGATACGAACTGAAAAAGATGTTGCCTGTTAAAATACTATAGTGGCTAGTGAGCCATTTCTTCTCACAATAACATCAATGAATTAAAATAATTAGTGACAGATCAAGTTCCTGTGGATATTTTTAGAGAAATGTTATGAAGACATGCCAGTTTCAGGGAGCTTCCTAACAGTCCTCCATCTTATGCCACTCATCCACTAATCATTAATGACCAATGCCTCATGACAAAGGCACCCCTGTTTTTTTGATAAAATGATAAACTTGTCTTTATATAGTACACTTGGCCCATATTAGGAGGCCTGTTTGGGATAACCTGGACACAAGTGTGTCCTTATATCATCTCTCTCTCTCTCTCTCTCTCTCTCCACTTCTTTGTTTCCAAATGATCTCATAAGCCATATCTCCTTTGTGGTGGTCAACATCAAGCATGCAGCAAGCAACCATATGTTCTATCGAATTTCAAATCCACGACATAAAAAACTGATTTGCCCTTTGCCAATCACATTTTTTTGATAACAGTGGTTTTCCTTTAACTTGTACATTTAACAGATCCATCAATGTAACCCCGAAAGTATCTACCTCCTAACTACAATTTTGTGGCCCTGGCCAACAGAAGGTAATTCAACCCATTAAGTTTCTGTGAAACTATGATCGAATTGTAGTTTTGAATAGATCCTGATAAAGCAGGGACAACATAAGCTGTAACCCCAGTATTCATACCTTTAAAGGATATAGGTCTGCTAGAATTATACATGATGGGTCAACAGAAAATGGGAAAAAATTGTATAATCTGAAGTGAACAGACCACAAAAATTCAGCTGAAAATCAAGATAAATAAGTTTTGTAAGTAGACATGATAGAGGAACACATCATAGCATTCTCAAATTTCAATGGATCAAGATGAAACCACTATTAGATGAACCTATTTAATGAAATGAAACTTTTGCATGCAGCTGAATTTGATTTGAGGAGTAACATCCATCCAAAGAACACATATATCAGCATATATGATTTTTTAGAGTTTTCAACAGTGGAATGTTACATACCTCAGATAGGATTCTTTTATGATGGATGCGCAAATTAGAAGCTTCAACCCATATATCCCTTGCTCCAAGATTTAGAGGGGAACACATAAATTAGGAGTAACATCCATCCAAAGAACACATCCATTCAGTGGCCACAAATTAGAAGCTTCAACCCATATATCCCTTGCTCCAAGATTTAGAGGTTTGTTCTATGACTGCTATTCACAGCCATATGGTGATATTGTTGCATGAACCAAATCCACACGATCAAAAGAGTTGTGCCTATGTAAGGCACCTACAATATGGCACATCAAATATATATTTTCAGAGAGATTGTTCTGGCCTCATTGCTCCTCCGATGCTGCCATTTTATTGCTTAGTCTTGGTTCTTGCTAGTATGAAGTATGGACTTAATAGTTGATTTGTTTTTTGCTCTATGTGATCTTCTCTCTTTGTTATACTGTTTATATTTTAGTCATTTAAATGGCATGGAATTTTTACAGGTCATGTCAAGTCAGCATCGCGGGGTGTTGGCGCATTGAAGTCTGCATTATAGGCCGTGGCAGATTGATGTGGCACTCCGGTTTTACTGATGAAATCTGTTGCTCTACTTGTAAAATTTCAGACCATGGTAGCAGGAAAATGATATTTTTGGGGTGATCTGCTGCTCCCAGTGAACAGGTTTGGAAGCTATTTAGTGTCTAAATTGTATTGTAACGTAATAAGGCCCTGTTTGGATTGAAAGAATTTTTTTGGAATAGTTTGGAAAGCAAAAACTTTTTCAAAATTTTATATTTTTCTACTGTTTGTTACCGTATGAAAAATATGTCATTAAACAGCATGGTTCTAGTTATTTTTAGGTGGATCATTTCTCTAAAGATAACATAATCATTTCATTTCCCTCTAAATCAATTAAAAGGAATAACTTTCTCAGGAAAAAAAAAATTCAGCTAGAAATGTTTTTCCTGCAATTGAAACAGGGCCTAAGCGGGTGTGTGAATGTAGGGTGATCTAGACTATTCAGGTTTTTATTTGGGAGTCGATTTATCACTCCCCAAATAAAAATACTCAGTGTGATTTAAAAATGTCAAATTAGTAACACACTTTGACGGACATGCTTAATAATCTCAATTCATATGTAATTTATATCATTATGTCATTCATATTAGGGCTGTACAAATAACCGGCTGAACCGAAGTGAACCGGGCCTTTCGGTTTGGTTTGGTTCAGTTTTTCTAGCCATTGGTTCGGTCGCGGTTATGCATTTTACTAAACCGATGGGATTGGTTCGGTTTACGGTTTTTGATTTTTAATCCGTAAAACTGAACTGATCCGATGGCATTTTTGCCATTTGGGTTATAATTTATAAAGCGTTGTAAATCGACGTGCCAGACTGCCACCTATACTTATTCTGGGTGTCCCAAGTAAAGAAAAGGGGCGGATAATATATCACTTCCCTTTAGATTTACGAGAATACACCAATACGGGTTACTTTTTGGCTTTTGAGCAAAAAAAACCCTAGCTGACTTCTCTTCTCGTTCTCGACTTCTCGCTAAGTTTTTTCTCTCTCAAAAAATCCTCTGCGAGTTATTGCCGAAAAATAAGAAGAAGATTGGGCACTCATTTTACTTTATTAATCCTCCTCAAACACTCAAACAGTGAAACAGGTACATTTCTCTTCATTTTGATTTTTTTTCAGGCTATTTCTCTTCATTTTGGTTAGGATTTCTATTCCAGTTATGATTTTAGGGTTTCATTCGGTTTTGGTTAGGGTTCTTCCATTATCTCACTAGGTTTTGGTTTTGGTTTATCAGGGTTTCATTCAGGGGGTGTCAAAAGCCTCTTCTTGTAAATGTATCATGAAACTCAGAAGCTCTGATTTTATTTTATTTTATTTTATTTATTATTATTATTTTTTTAATATATGGTTGAGATATTTGGAGTGATTTGAAGCAAAAAAAATGGATAAACCGGGAACCAAACTGGTCAAAATCAGTTTGGTTTGGTTCGGTTATACCCCCATCAGTTTGGTTACGGTTTGGATTTTTTCCAAACTGATGGGATTGATTCGGTTCAAGAAATCCCCATAAACCGAACTGGACCGAACCATGTGCAGCCCTAATTCATATTGATATAGTATATGACCAGTATACTTACAAATTTGATTTCGGTACGCTTCCGCTAGAAATAGAAACAAAAACATTTGTACCGTCGTTTTCAGCAGAAATTTAAAATCGCAAGTGATTACCAGTCTCTTATTTAAGTAGTTTTCGTTGCTTTCCATATCAGATTTATATTTGTGGAGCTCCTTTGATGCCATATCAATTCATCTTGGAAAGTGTAGCAAGTTGTATATTCCGAAAAGCTTAGAATATTCCAATCAAAAAGTGGAGAGCAAGTGATACTATTATCAAAATATACCAGACCTTACTTAGACCTTACAAATACTTCATTTGAATAATTGGGATAGTTTTTTTGTAAACTTGTAATTGTCGACTTCCACTCCATTTTGAAACAATCTTGCCATTGTGTGATGATAATGCAGTGTGGGCCCACCATGGTCTGTTCATGCCCTGATAAGTTTCTATAGAATAAATTCCTACAATCCTACGGCATCTTAGAGTGTCAAGTGCTTTTCTACACTACTTTCCGTGTGTCACTACCACGATCCATTTCTCGGGTCTTAGAAAGTAGAATAAAACAAAATAGAGAGAAAATGAAATGCTGTTGGGCCACAACATAAATAGATTGTTACCCTTAAATCGCCTCTATAGGATGATCCTAACCCTCTGCTCTATGGAGCTCTGTTGCACGCAAGGTTTAAAATTTCGGTTTCAGTACCGGTTTCGGACCCTGAGTCGAAATTTCAAAATTTTGGTCGAAATCTGGTACAGAAATCGAAACTAATTATTCAATATTAAATTTCGGTGAAATATTAAATTAATTTAAAAAAAAACAGATTTTTTGGGTCAAATTTGGGAAAAACCGAAAATTCAAAATTTCGACCGAAATTCTGAAATTTCGACCGAAATAAATGACCGTTTCGGTTTTTGGTGGCTTCGGTGTCGGTCTCCACCGAAATCCGAAATATATACAGTCCAATTTGTGGGCCCCACAATTAATCATTCTTTAAGTTGACGAATAAATTTGAATTGCGTATTCAAATCGAGTGCACGCCGAGGGTGAAGTTTTTTGACCAATGCTCAATATATTGCATTATTGGATGATGATATCCGTACTACCCTTGTTTCATTAATGACACCCCTCTTACACTTTTATATTAAGTTGTTAAAGACTACGGATATGTCCAAATTAACAGCCAATCAGAAGAGTGTTTTATGGAAATGAGGGAGTGCGGGATATGTAACTTATCCTTCGGAACCCTAAAGTCCATTTGATTTATCATCCTTTTTTGTTTTTTGATGGGCAAGATGGGGCTAGGATGATTTATCATCATCCTTAAGGAGAATGTAAGATACATTTCACCATCTTAAGAGACTTTGTTGAAGTTGAATGTCATTTTCAGTTTGAGGAAAAGGATTGTACGCTCGACCGTACCTAAAGTTAGGTACGGTAGAGTGCCAAATCACATGGGTCCCCCATTTTTGGTGGGCATCTAAACCATTCATTTGCAAGGCCCCATCATAGATAGGGTGCATACGAAAAATCAGCACCATTGAATTATCCTAACCCCTCCAAAACTGGAGGCCAAAATGGGCAGATTTGTGGACAAACACTGTCTGTCCATTTTGGCCTCCACAAATGGATGGGTTAGGATGATCCTATGGAGCTGATTTTTGGTATGCACCCTATCTATGATGGGGCCTTGGAAATGAATGGTTTAGATGCTCACCAAAAATGTGGGACCCATGTGATTTGGCACTCTACCGTACATAACTTTAGGTACGGTCGAGCGTACAATCTTATTCCTCTTTCAGTTTTTGTTTGGACATTATGTGAGCATATTTCGTTGTGACAACTGACAAGGGGAGATCTGACCACTAATGTTTTCCAGCTGGAAAAAACATTCCAGAGAAATTTCCCTACGGCTCTGTTCACTTGTTTTCCCGGGAAAGGAAAAGAAAATGTTTCCCGGGAATCTGACGTGGCATTAGGAAAAGAAATACGGGGAATCTGTGCAGGAAAAGGTTTCCTTGGACTGTTCACTTGCGCAGGAAAAGGTTTCCAGGGAAACTGCTTGCCCTTCTTTTTGCACTAGTTTTCCAGGGAAACGAAATCCGTGTGTATTTGGTCGGAAATGAAATCCCTAAAAGGGAGGAAAATGATATCATTTTTTGACTTATTGCAGAAATTCCACATGTGTAATTCTATTTTCCCTGAAAAACAAGTGAACACCAGAATTCTGTCCTGTTAAGGAAAAAATAGGCTGTTTTCCAGGGATTTGCTTTCCAGGGAACGCAAGTGAACAGAGCCATAGGCATTCGATTTGAAATTGTAGTTTATCAAGGCCATATTTGGCAACCAAGAATATTTTCCCCCTTGAAATTGTAGTTTATCAAGTGGTGGGAGAGGGCTTAGGGAGGGTGGGAGACGAAGAGACTTGAGATCACATGACAAAAAATTTCGATTTTGGAAGAAAAAATCCATTGACATTGTGTTTAATAAACGGATACAATTCCAACATTTTTGCCATTAAAAAAGCTACTGATATTTGCACTATCATGTTTTGATAATGGGACTAACTCAACTTGTCTTTTATTCTTTAATTGGCTGCTGAGAAGTTATTGGGGATGGTAATAGCCTTTGATTTATCTGCTCTTTCGTACAATTACCCCATTGAATAATTGTGATTTTATTTGAACATGGACGGTTGGATTATGCAGCTTTAAACCATCTGTTTGCTGGTCATCTTAGAGGGTTAGGATCACTAAACATTGGGGCCCCCTAGCAGATGAATTGAAATGGTGGTCCCCATAAAAATTCTGTCTGCATGGGAAGCCTGAATAGAGTAAGTGGGACCATATGAACGGATGATCTAAACCGTTAATTTTTAGGGCTCGACATAGATAGTCTGTGTTCCAAAATGTGGGCCATAGGATGATCCTAAAACCTTGAACTTAAAAGAGTTTTCAATATTCAGTTTTGGAGGGTGTACATAGGAACGTACACAAATGCACGAGACTTGATTCCTTTTAAACCTGAAATATTGAAGTTTTGATTTACAGGTCTTTATAAGGTGCGTGTGAAGCCAAAAAAAGAAAGAAAAGGACAACTAGGCCCACATGAATGGGTGATCTAGACTATTCAGGTTTTTTTTACCCTTCGAGTTGATGAAAATTATGGTATGTTTGGGAGTCGATTTATCACTCCCCAAATAAAAATACTCAGTGTGATTTAAAAATGTCGAATTAGTAACACACTTTGACGGGCATGCTTAATAACCTCAATTCATATGTAATTTATATAATTATGTCATTCATATTAGGGCTGCACAAATAACCGGCTAAACCGAACTGAGCCGGGCCTTTCGGTTTGGTTTGGTTTGGTTTTTCTAGCCATTGATTCGGTCGCGGTTATGCATTTTACTAAACCGATGGGATCGGTTCGGTTTACGGTTTTTGATTTTTAATCCGTAAAACCGAACCGATCCGATGGCATTTTTGCCATTTGGGTTATAATTTATAAAGCGTTGTAAATCGAAGTGCCAGACTGCCACCTATACTTATTTTGGGTGTCCCAAGTAAAGAAAAGGGGCGGATAATATATCACTTCCCTTTAGATTTACGAGAATACACCAATACGGGTTACTTTTTGGCTTTTGAGCAAAAAAAACCCTAGCCGACTTCTCTTCTCGTTCTCGACTTCTCGCTAAGTTTTTTCTCTCTCAAAAAACCCTCTGCGAGTTATTGCCGAAAAATAAGAAGAAGATTGGGCACTCATTTTACTTTATTAATCCTCCTCAAACACTCAAATAGTGAAACAGGTACATTTCTCTTCATTTTGATTTTTTTTCAGGCTATTTCTCTTCATTTTGGTTAGGACTTCTATTCCAGTTATGATTTTAGGGTTTCATTCGGTTTTGGGTAGGGTTCTTCCATTATCTCACTAGGTTTTGGTTTTGGTTTATCAGGGTTTCATTCAGGGGGTGTCAAAAGCCTCTTCTTGTAAATGTATCATGAAACTCAGAAGCCCTGATTTTTTTTTTTTTTTTTTTTCATTTTGTTAGTTGTCTTTTTCAATATGGTTGAGATATTTGGAGTGATTTGAAGCAAAAAAAAATGGATAAACCGGGAACCGAACTGGTCAAAATCAGTTTGGTTTGGTTCGGTTATACCCCCCATCGGTTTGGTTACGGTTTGGATTTTTTCCAAACTGATGGGATTGATTTGGTTCAAGAAATCCCCATAAACCGAACTGGACCGAACCATGTGCAGCCCTAATTCATATTGATATAGTATATGACCAGTATACTTACAAATTTGATTTCGGTACGCTTCCGCTAGAAATAGAAACAAAAACATGTACCGTCGTTTTCAGCATAACTTTAAAATCGCAAGTGATTACCAGTCTCTTATTTAAGTAGTTTTCGTTGCTTTCCATATCAGATTTATATTTGTGGAGCTCCTTTGATGCCATATCAATTCATCTTGGAAAGTGTAGCAAGTTGTATATTCCTAAAAGCTTAGAATATTCCAATCAAAAAGTGGAGAGCAAGTGATACTATTATCAAAATATACCAGACCTTACCTAGACCTTACAAATACTTCATTTGAATAATTGGGATTGTTTTTTTTGTAAACTTGTAATTGTCAACTTCCACTCCATTTTGAAACAATCTTGCCATTATGTGATGATAATGCAGTGTGGGCCCACCATGGTCTGTTCATGCCCTGATAAGTTTCTATAGACTAAATTCCTACAATCCTACGGCATCTTAGAGTGTCAAGTGCTTTTCTACACTACTTTCCGTGTGTCACTGCCACGATCCATTTCTCGGGTCTTAGAAAGTAGAATAAAACAAAATAGAGAGAAAATGAAATGCTGTTGGGCCACAACATAAATAGATTGTTACCCTTAAATCGCCTCTATAGGATGATCCTAACCCTCCGCTCTATGGAGCTCTGTTGCACGCAAGGTTTAAAATTTCGGTTTCAGTACCGGTTTCGGACCCTGAGTCGAAATTTCAAAATTTCGGTCGAAATCTGGTACAGAAATCGAAACTAATTATTCAATATTAAATTTCGGTGAAATATTAAATTAATTTAAAACAAACAGATTTTTTGGGTCAAATTTGGGAAAAACCGAAATTTCAAAATTTCGACCGAAATTCCGAAATTTCGACCGAAATAAATGACTGTTTCGGTTTTTGGTGGCTTCGGTGTCGGTCTCCACCGAAATCCGAAATATGTACAGTCCAATTTGTGGGCCCCACAATTAATCATTCTTTAAGTTGACGAATAAATTTGAATTGCGTATTCAAATCGAATGCACGCCGAGGGTGAAGTTTTTTGACCAATGCTCAATATATTGCATTATTGGATGATGATATCCGTACTACCCTTGTTTCATTAATGACACCCCTCTTACACTTTTATATTAAGTTGTTAACGACTACGGATATGTCCAAATTAACAGCCAATCAGAAGAGTGTTTTATGGAAATGAGGGAGTGCGGGATATGTAACTTATCCTTCGGAACCCTAAAGTCCATTTGATTTATCATCCTTTTTTGTTTTTTGATGGGCAAGATGGGGCTAGGATGATTTATCATCATCCTTAAGGAGAATGTAAGATACATTTCACCATCTTAAGAGAGTTTGTTGAAGTTTAATGTCATTTTCAGTTTGAGGAAAAGGATTGTACGCTCGACCGTACCTAAAGTTAGGTACGGTAGAGTGCCAAATCACATGGGTCCCCCATTTTTGGTGGGCATCTAAACCATTCATTTGCAAGGCCCCATCATAGATAGGGTGCATACCAAAAATCAGCACCATTGAATCATCCTAACCCCTCCAAAACTGGAGGCCAAAATGGGCAGATTTGTGGACAAACACTGTCTGTCCATTTTGGCCTCCACAAATGGATGGGTTAGGATGATCCTATGGAGCTGATTTTTGGTATGCACCCTATCTATGATGGGGCCTTGGAAATGAATGGTTTAGATGCTCACCAAAAATGTGGGACCCATGTGATTTGGCACTCTACCGTACCTAACTTTAGGTACGGTCGAGCGTACAATCTTATTCCTCTTTCAGTTTTTGTTTGGACATTATGTGAGCATATTTCGTTGTGACAACTGACAAGGGGAGATCTGACCACTAATGTTTTCCAGCTGGAAAAAACATTCCAGAGAAATTTCCCTACGGCTCTGTTCACTTGTTTTCCCGGGAAAGGAAAAGAAAATGTTTCCCGGGAATCTGACGTGGCATTAGGAAAAGAAATACAGGGAATCTGTGCAGGAAAAGGTTTCCTTGGACTGTTCACTTGCGCAGGAAAAGGTTTCCAGGGAAACTGCTTGCCCTTCTTTTTGCACTAGTTTTCCAGGGAAACGAAATCCGTGTGTATTTGGTCGGAAATGAAATCCCTAAAAGGGAGGAAAATGATATCATTTTTTGACTTATTGCAGAAATTCCACATGTGTAATTCTATTTTCCCTGAAAAGCAAGTGAACACCAGAATTCTGTCTTGTTAAGGAAAAAAGAGGCTGTTTTCCAGGGATTTGCTTTCCAGGGAACGCAAGTGAACAGAGCATAGGCATTCGATTTGAAATTGTAGTTTATCAAGGCCATATTTGGCAACCAAGAATTTTTTCCCCCTTGAAATTGTAGTTTATCAAGTGGTGGGAGAGGGCTTAGGGAGGGTGGGAGACGAAGAGACTTGAGATCACATGACAAAAAATTTCGATTTTGGAAGAAAAAATCCATTGACAATGTGTTTAATAAACGGAAACAATTCCAACATTTTTGCCATTAAAAAAGCTACTGATATTTGCACTATCATGTTTTGATAATGGGACTAACTCAACTTGTCTTTTATTCTTTAATTGGCTGCTGAGAAGTTATTGGGGATGGTAATAGCCTTTGATTTATCTGCTCTTTCGTACAATTACCCCATTGAATAATTGTGATTTTATTTGAACATGGACGGTTGGATTATGCAGCTTTAAACCATCTGTTTGCTGGTCATCTTAGAGGGTTAGGATCACTAAACATTGGGGCCCACTAGCAGATGAATTGAAATGGTGGTCCCCATAAAAATTCTGTCTGCATGGGAAGCCTGAATAGAGTAAGTGGGACCATATGAACGGATGATCTAAACCGTTAATTTTTAGGGCTCGACATAGATAGTCTGTGTTCCAAAATGTGGGCCATAGGATGATCCTAAAACCTTGAACTTAAAAGAGTTTTCAATATTCAGTTTTGGAGGGTGTACATAGGAACGTACACAAATGCACGAGACTTGATTCCTTTTAAACCTGAAATATTGAAGTTTTGATTTACAGGTCTTTATAAGGTGCGTGTGAAGCCAAAAAAAGAAAGAAAAGGACAACTAGGCCCACATGAATGGGTGATCTAGACTATTCAGGTTTTTTTTACCCTTCGAGTTGATGAAAATTATGGTATGTTTGGGAGTCGATTTATCACTCCCCAAATAAAAATACTCAGTGTGATTTAAAAATGTCGAATTAGTAACACACTTTGACGGGCATGCTTAATAACCTCAATTCATATGTAATTTATATAATTATGTCATTCATATTAGGGCTGCACAAATAACCGGCTAAACCGAACTGAGCCGGGCCTTTCGGTTTGGTTTGGTTTGGTTTTTCTAGCCATTGGTTCGGTCGCGGTTATGCATTTTACTAAACCGATGGGATCGGTTCGGTTTACGGTTTTTGATTTTTAATCCGTAAAACCGAACCGATCCGATATCATTTTTGCCATTTGGGTTATAATTTATAAAGCGTTGTAAATCGAAGTGCCAGACTGCCACCTATACTTATTTTGGGTGTCCCAAGTAAAGAAAATGGGCGGATAATATATCACTTCCCTTTAGATTTACGAGAATACACCAATACGGGTTACTTTTTGGCTTTTGAGCAAAAAAAACCCTAGCCGACTTCTCTTCTCGTTCTCGACTTCTCGCTAAGTTTTTTCTCTCTCAAAAAATCCTCTGCAAGTTATTGCCGAAAAATAAGAAGAAGATTGGGCACTCATTTTACTTTATTAATCCTCCTCAACACTCAAATAGTGAAACAAGTACATTTCTCTTCATTTTGATTTTTTTTAGGCTATTTCTCTTCATTTTGGTTAGGATTTCTATTCCAGTTATGATTTTAGGGTTTCATTCGGTTTTGGGTAGGGTTCTTCCATTTTCTCACTAGGTTTTGGTTTTGGTTTATCAGGGTTTCATTCAGGGGGTGTCAAAAGCCTCTTCTTGTAAATGTATCATGAAACTCAGAAGCCCTGATTTTATTTTATTTTATTTTATTTATTATTATTATTTTTTTAATATATGGTTGAGATATTTGGAGTGATTTGAAGCAAAAAAAATGGATAAACCGGGAACCAAACTGGTCAAAATCAGTTTGGTTTGGTTCGGTTATACCCCCATCAGTTTGGTTACGGTTTGGATTTTTTCCAAACTGATGGGATTGATTCCGTTCAAGAAATCCCCATAAACCAAACTGGACCGACAACCCTAATTCATATTGATATAGTATATGACCAATATACTAACAAATTTGATTTCGGTACGCTTCCGCTAGAAATAGAAACAAAACATTTGTACCGTCGTTTTCAGCAGAAATTTAAAATCGCAAGTGATTACCAGTCTCTTATTTTTGTAGTTTTCGTTGCTTTCCATATCAGATTTATATTTGTGGAGCTCCTTTGATGCCATATCAATTCATCTTGGAAAGTGTAGCAAGTTGTATATTCCGAAAAGCTTAGAATATTCCAGTCAAAAAGTGGAGAGCAAGTGATAATATTATCTACATATACCAGACCTTACCTCGACCTTACAAATAATTCATTTGAAAGATTGGGATAGGTTTTTTGTAAACTTGTAATTGTCAACTTCCACTCCATTTTGAAACAATCTTGCCATTGTGTGATGATAATGCAGTGTGGGCCCACCATGGTCTGTTCATGCCCTGATAAGTTTCTATAGAATAAATTCCTACAATCCTACGGCAATTTAGAGTGTCAAGCGTGTGTCACAGCTACGATCCATTTCTCGGGTCTTAGAAAGTAGAATCAAACAAAATAGAGAGAAAATGAAATGCTGTTGGGCCACAACATAAATAGATTGTTACCCTTAAATCGCCTCTATAGGATGATCCTAACCCTCCGCTCTATGGAGCTCTGTTGCACGCAAGGTTTAAAATTTCGGTTTCAGTACCGGTTTCGGACCCTGAGTCGAAATTTCAAAATTTCGGTCGAAATCTGGTACAGAAATCGAAACTAATTATTCAATATTAAATTTCGGTGAAATATTAAATTAATTTAAAAAAAAACAGATTTTTTGGGTCAAATTTGGGAAAAACCGAAAATTCAAAATTTCGACCGAAATTCTGAAATTTCGACCGAAATAAATGACCGTTTCGGTTTTTGGTGGCTTCGGTGTCGGTCTCCACCGAAATCCGAAATATATACAGTCCAATTTGTGGGCCCCACAATTAATCATTCTTTAAGTTGACGAATAAATTTGAATTGCGTATTCAAATCGAGTGCACGCCGAGGGTGAAGTTTTTTGACCAATGCTCAATATATTGCATTATTGGATGATGATATCCGTACTACCCTTGTTTCATTAATGACACCCCTCTTACACTTTTATATTAAGTTGTTAAAGACTACGGATATGTCCAAATTAACAGCCAATCAGAAGAGTGTTTTATGGAAATGAGGGAGTGCGGGATATGTAACTTATCCTTCGGAACCCTAAAGTCCATTTGATTTATCATCCTTTTTTGTTTTTTGATGGGCAAGATGGGGCTAGGATGATTTATCATCATCCTTAAGGAGAATGTAAGATACATTTCACCATCTTAAGAGACTTTGTTGAAGTTGAATGTCATTTTCAGTTTGAGGAAAAGGATTGTACGCTCGACCGTACCTAAAGTTAGGTACGGTAGAGTGCCAAATCACATGGGTCCCCCATTTTTGGTGGGCATCTAAACCATTCATTTGCAAGGCCCCATCATAGATAGGGTGCATACGAAAAATCAGCACCATTGAATTATCCTAACCCCTCCAAAACTGGAGGCCAAAATGGGCAGATTTGTGGACAAACACTGTCTGTCCATTTTGGCCTCCACAAATGGATGGGTTAGGATGATCCTATGGAGCTGATTTTTGGTATGCACCCTATCTATGATGGGGCCTTGGAAATGAATGGTTTAGATGCTCACCAAAAATGTGGGACCCATGTGATTTGGCACTCTACCGTACATAACTTTAGGTACGGTCGAGCGTACAATCTTATTCCTCTTTCAGTTTTTGTTTGGACATTATGTGAGCATATTTCGTTGTGACAACTGACAAGGGGAGATCTGACCACTAATGTTTTCCAGCTGGAAAAAACATTCCAGAGAAATTTCCCTACGGCTCTGTTCACTTGTTTTCCCGGGAAAGGAAAAGAAAATGTTTCCCGGGAATCTGACGTGGCATTAGGAAAAGAAATACGGGGAATCTGTGCAGGAAAAGGTTTCCTTGGACTGTTCACTTGCGCAGGAAAAGGTTTCCAGGGAAACTGCTTGCCCTTCTTTTTGCACTAGTTTTCCAGGGAAACGAAATCCGTGTGTATTTGGTCGGAAATGAAATCCCTAAAAGGGAGGAAAATGATATCATTTTTTGACTTATTGCAGAAATTCCACATGTGTAATTCTATTTTCCCTGAAAAACAAGTGAACACCAGAATTCTGTCCTGTTAAGGAAAAAATAGGCTGTTTTCCAGGGATTTGCTTTCCAGGGAACGCAAGTGAACAGAGCCATAGGCATTCGATTTGAAATTGTAGTTTATCAAGGCCATATTTGGCAACCAAGAATATTTTCCCCCTTGAAATTGTAGTTTATCAAGTGGTGGGAGAGGGCTTAGGGAGGGTGGGAGACGAAGAGACTTGAGATCACATGACAAAAAATTTCGATTTTGGAAGAAAAAATCCATTGACATTGTGTTTAATAAACGGATACAATTCCAACATTTTTGCCATTAAAAAAGCTACTGATATTTGCACTATCATGTTTTGATAATGGGACTAACTCAACTTGTCTTTTATTCTTTAATTGGCTGCTGAGAAGTTATTGGGGATGGTAATAGCCTTTGATTTATCTGCTCTTTCGTACAATTACCCCATTGAATAATTGTGATTTTATTTGAACATGGACGGTTGGATTATGCAGCTTTAAACCATCTGTTTGCTGGTCATCTTAGAGGGTTAGGATCACTAAACATTGGGGCCCCCTAGCAGATGAATTGAAATGGTGGTCCCCATAAAAATTCTGTCTGCATGGGAAGCCTGAATAGAGTAAGTGGGACCATATGAACGGATGATCTAAACCGTTAATTTTTAGGGCTCGACATAGATAGTCTGTGTTCCAAAATGTGGGCCATAGGATGATCCTAAAACCTTGAACTTAAAAGAGTTTTCAATATTCAGTTTTGGAGGGTGTACATAGGAACGTACACAAATGCACGAGACTTGATTCCTTTTAAACCTGAAATATTGAAGTTTTGATTTACAGGTCTTTATAAGGTGCGTGTGAAGCCAAAAAAAGAAAGAAAAGGACAACTAGGCCCACATGAATGGGTGATCTAGACTATTCAGGTTTTTTTTACCCTTCGAGTTGATGAAAATTATGGTATGTTTGGGAGTCGATTTATCACTCCCCAAATAAAAATACTCAGTGTGATTTAAAAATGTCGAATTAGTAACACACTTTGACGGGCATGCTTAATAACCTCAATTCATATGTAATTTATATAATTATGTCATTCATATTAGGGCTGCACAAATAACCGGCTAAACCGAACTGAGCCGGGCCTTTCGGTTTGGTTTGGTTTGGTTTTTCTAGCCATTGATTCGGTCGCGGTTATGCATTTTACTAAACCGATGGGATCGGTTCGGTTTACGGTTTTTGATTTTTAATCCGTAAAACCGAACCGATCCGATGGCATTTTTGCCATTTGGGTTATAATTTATAAAGCGTTGTAAATCGAAGTGCCAGACTGCCACCTATACTTATTTTGGGTGTCCCAAGTAAAGAAAAGGGGCGGATAATATATCACTTCCCTTTAGATTTACGAGAATACACCAATACGGGTTACTTTTTGGCTTTTGAGCAAAAAAAACCCTAGCCGACTTCTCTTCTCGTTCTCGACTTCTCGCTAAGTTTTTTCTCTCTCAAAAAACCCTCTGCGAGTTATTGCCGAAAAATAAGAAGAAGATTGGGCACTCATTTTACTTTATTAATCCTCCTCAAACACTCAAATAGTGAAACAGGTACATTTCTCTTCATTTTGATTTTTTTTCAGGCTATTTCTCTTCATTTTGGTTAGGACTTCTATTCCAGTTATGATTTTAGGGTTTCATTCGGTTTTGGGTAGGGTTCTTCCATTATCTCACTAGGTTTTGGTTTTGGTTTATCAGGGTTTCATTCAGGGGGTGTCAAAAGCCTCTTCTTGTAAATGTATCATGAAACTCAGAAGCCCTGATTTTTTTTTTTTTTTTTTTTCATTTTGTTAGTTGTCTTTTTCAATATGGTTGAGATATTTGGAGTGATTTGAAGCAAAAAAAAATGGATAAACCGGGAACCGAACTGGTCAAAATCAGTTTGGTTTGGTTCGGTTATACCCCCCATCGGTTTGGTTACGGTTTGGATTTTTTCCAAACTGATGGGATTGATTTGGTTCAAGAAATCCCCATAAACCGAACTGGACCGAACCATGTGCAGCCCTAATTCATATTGATATAGTATATGACCAGTATACTTACAAATTTGATTTCGGTACGCTTCCGCTAGAAATAGAAACAAAAACATGTACCGTCGTTTTCAGCATAACTTTAAAATCGCAAGTGATTACCAGTCTCTTATTTAAGTAGTTTTCGTTGCTTTCCATATCAGATTTATATTTGTGGAGCTCCTTTGATGCCATATCAATTCATCTTGGAAAGTGTAGCAAGTTGTATATTCCTAAAAGCTTAGAATATTCCAATCAAAAAGTGGAGAGCAAGTGATACTATTATCAAAATATACCAGACCTTACCTAGACCTTACAAATACTTCATTTGAATAATTGGGATTGTTTTTTTTGTAAACTTGTAATTGTCAACTTCCACTCCATTTTGAAACAATCTTGCCATTATGTGATGATAATGCAGTGTGGGCCCACCATGGTCTGTTCATGCCCTGATAAGTTTCTATAGACTAAATTCCTACAATCCTACGGCATCTTAGAGTGTCAAGTGCTTTTCTACACTACTTTCCGTGTGTCACTGCCACGATCCATTTCTCGGGTCTTAGAAAGTAGAATAAAACAAAATAGAGAGAAAATGAAATGCTGTTGGGCCACAACATAAATAGATTGTTACCCTTAAATCGCCTCTATAGGATGATCCTAACCCTCCGCTCTATGGAGCTCTGTTGCACGCAAGGTTTAAAATTTCGGTTTCAGTACCGGTTTCGGACCCTGAGTCGAAATTTCAAAATTTCGGTCGAAATCTGGTACAGAAATCGAAACTAATTATTCAATATTAAATTTCGGTGAAATATTAAATTAATTTAAAACAAACAGATTTTTTGGGTCAAATTTGGGAAAAACCGAAATTTCAAAATTTCGACCGAAATTCCGAAATTTCGACCGAAATAAATGACTGTTTCGGTTTTTGGTGGCTTCGGTGTCGGTCTCCACCGAAATCCGAAATATGTACAGTCCAATTTGTGGGCCCCACAATTAATCATTCTTTAAGTTGACGAATAAATTTGAATTGCGTATTCAAATCGAATGCACGCCGAGGGTGAAGTTTTTTGACCAATGCTCAATATATTGCATTATTGGATGATGATATCCGTACTACCCTTGTTTCATTAATGACACCCCTCTTACACTTTTATATTAAGTTGTTAACGACTACGGATATGTCCAAATTAACAGCCAATCAGAAGAGTGTTTTATGGAAATGAGGGAGTGCGGGATATGTAACTTATCCTTCGGAACCCTAAAGTCCATTTGATTTATCATCCTTTTTTGTTTTTTGATGGGCAAGATGGGGCTAGGATGATTTATCATCATCCTTAAGGAGAATGTAAGATACATTTCACCATCTTAAGAGAGTTTGTTGAAGTTTAATGTCATTTTCAGTTTGAGGAAAAGGATTGTACGCTCGACCGTACCTAAAGTTAGGTACGGTAGAGTGCCAAATCACATGGGTCCCCCATTTTTGGTGGGCATCTAAACCATTCATTTGCAAGGCCCCATCATAGATAGGGTGCATACCAAAAATCAGCACCATTGAATCATCCTAACCCCTCCAAAACTGGAGGCCAAAATGGGCAGATTTGTGGACAAACACTGTCTGTCCATTTTGGCCTCCACAAATGGATGGGTTAGGATGATCCTATGGAGCTGATTTTTGGTATGCACCCTATCTATGATGGGGCCTTGGAAATGAATGGTTTAGATGCTCACCAAAAATGTGGGACCCATGTGATTTGGCACTCTACCGTACCTAACTTTAGGTACGGTCGAGCGTACAATCTTATTCCTCTTTCAGTTTTTGTTTGGACATTATGTGAGCATATTTCGTTGTGACAACTGACAAGGGGAGATCTGACCACTAATGTTTTCCAGCTGGAAAAAACATTCCAGAGAAATTTCCCTACGGCTCTGTTCACTTGTTTTCCCGGGAAAGGAAAAGAAAATGTTTCCCGGGAATCTGACGTGGCATTAGGAAAAGAAATACAGGGAATCTGTGCAGGAAAAGGTTTCCTTGGACTGTTCACTTGCGCAGGAAAAGGTTTCCAGGGAAACTGCTTGCCCTTCTTTTTGCACTAGTTTTCCAGGGAAACGAAATCCGTGTGTATTTGGTCGGAAATGAAATCCCTAAAAGGGAGGAAAATGATATCATTTTTTGACTTATTGCAGAAATTCCACATGTGTAATTCTATTTTCCCTGAAAAGCAAGTGAACACCAGAATTCTGTCTTGTTAAGGAAAAAAGAGGCTGTTTTCCAGGGATTTGCTTTCCAGGGAACGCAAGTGAACAGAGCATAGGCATTCGATTTGAAATTGTAGTTTATCAAGGCCATATTTGGCAACCAAGAATTTTTTCCCCCTTGAAATTGTAGTTTATCAAGTGGTGGGAGAGGGCTTAGGGAGGGTGGGAGACGAAGAGACTTGAGATCACATGACAAAAAATTTCGATTTTGGAAGAAAAAATCCATTGACAATGTGTTTAATAAACGGAAACAATTCCAACATTTTTGCCATTAAAAAAGCTACTGATATTTGCACTATCATGTTTTGATAATGGGACTAACTCAACTTGTCTTTTATTCTTTAATTGGCTGCTGAGAAGTTATTGGGGATGGTAATAGCCTTTGATTTATCTGCTCTTTCGTACAATTACCCCATTGAATAATTGTGATTTTATTTGAACATGGACGGTTGGATTATGCAGCTTTAAACCATCTGTTTGCTGGTCATCTTAGAGGGTTAGGATCACTAAACATTGGGGCCCACTAGCAGATGAATTGAAATGGTGGTCCCCATAAAAATTCTGTCTGCATGGGAAGCCTGAATAGAGTAAGTGGGACCATATGAACGGATGATCTAAACCGTTAATTTTTAGGGCTCGACATAGATAGTCTGTGTTCCAAAATGTGGGCCATAGGATGATCCTAAAACCTTGAACTTAAAAGAGTTTTCAATATTCAGTTTTGGAGGGTGTACATAGGAACGTACACAAATGCACGAGACTTGATTCCTTTTAAACCTGAAATATTGAAGTTTTGATTTACAGGTCTTTATAAGGTGCGTGTGAAGCCAAAAAAAGAAAGAAAAGGACAACTAGGCCCACATGAATGGGTGATCTAGACTATTCAGGTTTTTTTTACCCTTCGAGTTGATGAAAATTATGGTATGTTTGGGAGTCGATTTATCACTCCCCAAATAAAAATACTCAGTGTGATTTAAAAATGTCGAATTAGTAACACACTTTGACGGGCATGCTTAATAACCTCAATTCATATGTAATTTATATAATTATGTCATTCATATTAGGGCTGCACAAATAACCGGCTAAACCGAACTGAGCCGGGCCTTTCGGTTTGGTTTGGTTTGGTTTTTCTAGCCATTGGTTCGGTCGCGGTTATGCATTTTACTAAACCGATGGGATCGGTTCGGTTTACGGTTTTTGATTTTTAATCCGTAAAACCGAACCGATCCGATATCATTTTTGCCATTTGGGTTATAATTTATAAAGCGTTGTAAATCGAAGTGCCAGACTGCCACCTATACTTATTTTGGGTGTCCCAAGTAAAGAAAATGGGCGGATAATATATCACTTCCCTTTAGATTTACGAGAATACACCAATACGGGTTACTTTTTGGCTTTTGAGCAAAAAAAACCCTAGCCGACTTCTCTTCTCGTTCTCGACTTCTCGCTAAGTTTTTTCTCTCTCAAAAAATCCTCTGCAAGTTATTGCCGAAAAATAAGAAGAAGATTGGGCACTCATTTTACTTTATTAATCCTCCTCAACACTCAAATAGTGAAACAAGTACATTTCTCTTCATTTTGATTTTTTTTAGGCTATTTCTCTTCATTTTGGTTAGGATTTCTATTCCAGTTATGATTTTAGGGTTTCATTCGGTTTTGGGTAGGGTTCTTCCATTTTCTCACTAGGTTTTGGTTTTGGTTTATCAGGGTTTCATTCAGGGGGTGTCAAAAGCCTCTTCTTGTAAATGTATCATGAAACTCAGAAGCCCTGATTTTATTTTATTTTATTTTATTTATTATTATTATTTTTTTAATATATGGTTGAGATATTTGGAGTGATTTGAAGCAAAAAAAATGGATAAACCGGGAACCAAACTGGTCAAAATCAGTTTGGTTTGGTTCGGTTATACCCCCATCAGTTTGGTTACGGTTTGGATTTTTTCCAAACTGATGGGATTGATTCCGTTCAAGAAATCCCCATAAACCAAACTGGACCGACAACCCTAATTCATATTGATATAGTATATGACCAATATACTAACAAATTTGATTTCGGTACGCTTCCGCTAGAAATAGAAACAAAACATTTGTACCGTCGTTTTCAGCAGAAATTTAAAATCGCAAGTGATTACCAGTCTCTTATTTTTGTAGTTTTCGTTGCTTTCCATATCAGATTTATATTTGTGGAGCTCCTTTGATGCCATATCAATTCATCTTGGAAAGTGTAGCAAGTTGTATATTCCGAAAAGCTTAGAATATTCCAGTCAAAAAGTGGAGAGCAAGTGATAATATTATCTACATATACCAGACCTTACCTCGACCTTACAAATAATTCATTTGAAAGATTGGGATAGGTTTTTTGTAAACTTGTAATTGTCAACTTCCACTCCATTTTGAAACAATCTTGCCATTGTGTGATGATAATGCAGTGTGGGCCCACCATGGTCTGTTCATGCCCTGATAAGTTTCTATAGAATAAATTCCTACAATCCTACGGCAATTTAGAGTGTCAAGCGTGTGTCACAGCTACGATCCATTTCTCGGGTCTTAGAAAGTAGAATCAAACAAAATAGAGAGAAAATGAAATGCTGTTGGGCCACAACATAAATAGATTGTTACCCTTAAATCGCCTCTATAGGATGATCCTAACCCTCCGCTCTATGGAGCTCTGTTGCACGCAAGGTTTAAAATTTCGGTTTCAGTACCGGTTTCGGACCCTGAGTCGAAATTTCAAAATTTCGGTCGAAATCTGGTACAGAAATCGAAACTAATTATTCAATATTAAATTTCGGTGAAATATTAAATTAATTTAAAAAAAACAGTTTTTTTGGGTCAAATTTGGGAAAAAACCGAAATTTCAAAATTTCGACCGAAATTCCGAAATTTCGACCGAAATAAATGACCGTTTCGGTTTTTGGTGGCTTCGGTGTTGGTCTCCACTGAAATCCGAAATATGTACAGTCCAATTTGTGGGCCCCACAATTAATCATTCTTTAAGTTGACGAATAAATTTGAATTGCGTATTCAAATCGAATGCACGCCGAGGGTGAAGTTTTTTGACCAATGCTCAATATTTGGATGATGATATCCGTACTACCCTTGTTTCATTAATGACACCCCTCTTACACTTTTATATTAAGTTGTTAAAGACTACGGATATGTCCAAATTAACAGCCAATCAGAAGAGTGTTTTATGGAAATGAGGGAGTGCGGGATATGTAACTTATCCTTCGAACCCTAAAGTCCATTTGATTTATCATCCTTTTTTGTTTTTTGATGGGCAAGATGGGGCTAGGATGATTTATCATCATCCTTAAGGAGAATGTAAGATACATTTCACCATCTTAAGAGACTTTGTTGAAGTTGAATGTCATTTTCAGTTTGAGGAAAAGGATTGTACGCTCGACCGTACCTAAAGTTAGGGACGGTAGAGTGCCAAATCACATGGGTCCCCCATTTTTGGTGGGCATCTAAACCATTCATTTGCAAGGCCCCATCATAGATAGGGTGCATACCAAAAATCAGCACCATTGAATCATCCTAACCCCTCCAAAACTGGAGGCCAAAATGGGCAGATTTGTGGACAAACACTGTCTGTCCATTTTGGCCTCCACAAATGGATGGGTTAGGATGATCCTATGGAGCTGATTTTTGGTATGCACCCTATCTATGATGGGGCCTTGGAAATGAATGGTTTAGATGCTCACCAAAAATGTGGGACCCATGTGATTTGGCACTCTACCGTACCTAACTTTAGGTACGGTCGAGCGTACAATCTTATTCCTCTTTCAGTTTTTGTTTGGACATTATGTGAGCATATTTCGTTGTGACAACTAACAAGGGGAGATCTGACCACTAATGTTTTCCAGCTGGAAAAAAAAATTCCAGAGAAATTTCCCTACGGCTCTGTTCACTTGTTTTCCCGGGAAAGGAAAAGAAAATGTTTCCCGGGAATCTGTGCAGGAAAAGGTTTCCTTGGACTGTTCACTTGCGCAGGAAAAGGTTTCCAGGGAAACTGCTTGCCCTTCTTTTTGCACTAGTTTTCCAGGGAAACGAAATCCGTGTGTATTTGGTCGGAAATGAAATCCCTAAAAGGGAGGAAAATGATATCATTTTTTGACTTATTGCAGAAATTCCACATGTGTAATTCTTTTTCCCTGAAAAGCAAGTGAACACCAGAATTCTGTCTTGTTAAGGAAAAAAGAGGCTGTTTTCCAGGGATTTGCTTTCCAGGGAACGCAAGTGAACAGAGCCATAGGCATTCGATTTGAAATTGTAGTTTATCAAGGCCATATTTGGCAACCAAGAATTTTTTCCCCCTTGAAATTGTAGTTTATCAAGTGGTGGGAGAGGGCTTAGGGAGGGTGGGAGACGAAGAGACTTGAGATCACATGACAAAAAATTTTGATTTTGGAGGAAAAAATCCATTGACAATGTGTTTAATAAATGCTGCAAAATTCATTTTCCATGGAAACAATTCCAACATTTTTGCCATTAAAAAAAGCTACTGATATTTGCACTATCATGTTTTGATAATGGGACTAACTCAACTTGTCTTTTATTCTTTAATTGGCTGCTGAGAAGTTATTGGGGATGGTAATAGCCTTTGATTTATCTGCTCTTTCGTACAATTACCCCATTGAATAATTGTGATTTTATTTGAACATGGACGGTTGGATTATGCAGCTTTAAACCATCTGTTTG
The DNA here is from genome assembly GCF_043159265.1 of Tasmannia lanceolata. NCBI lineage: Eukaryota > Viridiplantae > Streptophyta > Magnoliopsida > Canellales > Winteraceae > Tasmannia > Tasmannia lanceolata. The sequence continues at coordinate 1,287,805 of NW_027518695.1, read as the reverse complement.
CTGGTCATCTTAGAGGGTTAGGATCACTAAACATTGGGGCCCCCTAGCAGATGAATTGAAATGGTGGTCCCCATAAAAATTCCGTCTGCATGGGAAGCCTGAATAGAGTAAGTGGGACCATATGAACGGATGATCTAAACCGTTAATTTTTAGGGCTCGACATAGATAGTCTGTGTTCCAAAATGTGGGCCATAGGATGATCCTAAAACCTTGGACTTAAAAGAGTTTTCAATATTCAGTTTTGGAGGGTGTACATAGGAACGTACACAAATGCACGAGACTTGATTCCTTTTAAACCTGAAATATTGAAGTTTTGATTTACAGGTCTTTATAAGGTGCGTGTGAAGCCAAAAAAAGAAAGAAAAGGACAACTAGGCCCACATGAATGGGTGATCTAGACTATTCAGGTTTTTTTTACCCTTCGAGTTGATGAAAATTATGGTATGTTTGGGAGTCGATTTATCACTCCCCAAATAAAAATACTCAGTGTGATTTAAAAATGTCGAATTAGTAACACACTTTGACGGGCATGCTTAATAACCTCAATTCATATGTAATTTATATAATTATGTCATTCATATTAGGGCTGCACAAATAACCGGCTAAACCGAACTGACCCGGGCCTTTCGGTTTGGTTTGGTTTGGTTTTTCTAGCCATTGGTTCGGTCGCAGTTATGCATTTTACTAAACCGATGGGATCAGTTCGGTTTACGGTTTTTGATTTTTAATCCGTAAAACTGAACCGATCCGATGGCATTTTTGCCATTTGGGTTATAATTTATAAAGCGTTGTAAATCAACGTGCCAGACTGCCACCTATACTTATTCTGGGTGTCCCAAGTAAAGAAAAGGGCGGATAATATATCACTTCCCTTTAGATTTACGAGAATACACCAATACGGGTTACTTTTTGGCTTTTGAGCAAAAAAAACCCTAGCCGACTTCTCTTCTCGTTCTCGACTTCTCGCTAAGTTTTTTCTCTCCCAAAAAACCCTCTCCGAGTTATTGCCGAAAAATAAGAAGAAGATTGGGCACTCATTTTACTTTATTAATCCTCCTCAAACACTCAACCAGTGAAACAGGTACATTTCGCTTCATTTTGATTTTTTTTCAGGCTATTTCTCTTCATTTTGGTTAGGATTTCTATTCCAGTTATGATTTTAGGGTTTTATTTGGTTTTGGGTAGGGTTCTTCCATTATCTCACTAGGTTTTGGTTTTGGTTTATCAGGGTTTCATTCAGGGGTGTCAAAAGCCTCTTCTTGTAAATGTATCATGAAACTCAGATGCCCTGATTTTTTTTTTTTTTTTTTCCATTTTGTTAGTTGTCTTTTTCAATATGGTTGAGATATTTGGAGTGATTTGAAGCAAAAAAAATGGATAAACCGGGAACCGAACTGGTCAAAATCAGTTTGGTTTGGTTCGGTTATACCCCCCATCGGTTTGGTTACGGTTTGGATTTTTTCCAAACTGATGGGATTGATTCGGTTCAAGAAATCCCCATAAACCGAACTGGACCGAACCATGTGCAGCCCTAATTCATATTGATATAGTATATGACCAGTATACTTACAAATTTGATTTCGGTACGCTTCCGCTAGAAATAGAAACAAAAACATTTGTACCGTCGTTTTCAGCAGAAATTTAAAATCGCAAGTGATTACCAGTCTCTTATTTAAGTAGTTTTCGTTGCTTTCCATATCATATTTATATTTGTGGAGCTCCTTTGACGCCGTATCAATTCATCTTGGAAAGTGTAGCAAGTTGTATATTCCGAAAAGCTTAGAATATTCCAATCAAAAAATGGAGAGCAAGTGATACTATTATCAAAATATACCCACCATGGTCTGTTCGTGCCCTGATAACTTTCTATAGAATAGATTCCTACAATCCTACGGCATCTTAGAGTGTCAAGTGCTTTTCTACACTACTTTCCGTGTGTCACTGCCACGATCCATTTCTCGGGTCTTAGAAAGTAGAATCAAACAAAATAGAGAGAAAATGAAATGCTGTTGGGCCACAACGTAAATAGATTGTTACCCTTAAATCGTCTCTATAGGATGATCCTAACCCTCCGCTCTATGGAGCTCTGTTGCACGCAAGGTTTAAAATTTCGGTTTCAGTACCGGTTTCAGACCCTAAGTCGAAATCTGGTACAGAAATCGAAACTAATTTTTGATTCAATATTAAATTTTGGTGAAATATTAAATTAATTAAAAAAAAACAGATTTTTTGGGTCAAATTTGGGAAAAACCGAAATTTCAAAATTTCGACCGAAATTTTGACCGAAATAAATGACCGTTTCGGTTTTTGGTGGCTTCGGTGTCGGTCTCCACCGAAATCCGAAATATGTACAGTCCAATTTAAGGCCCCCACAATTAATCATTCTTTAAGTTGACGAATAAATTTGAATTGCGTATTCAAATCGAATGCACGCCGAGGGTGAAGTTTTTTGACCAATGCTCAATATATTGCATTATTGGATGATGATATCCGTACTAACCTTGTTTCATTAATGACACCCCTCTTATACTTTTATATTAAGTTGTTAAAGACTACGGATATGTCCAAATTAACAGCCAATCAGAAGAGTGTTTTATGAAAATGAGGGAGTGCGGGATATGTAACTTATCCTTCGGAACCCTAAAGTCCATTTGATTTATCATCCTTTTTTGTTTTTTGATGGGCCAGATGGGGCTAGGATGATTTATCATCATCCATAAGGAGAATGTAAGATACATTTCACCATCTTAAGAGACTTTGTTGAAGTTGAATGTCATTTTCAGTTTGAGGAAAAGGATTGTACGCTCGACCGTACCTAAAGTTAGGCACGGTATAGTGCCAAATCACATGGGTCCTCCATTTTTGGTGGGCATCTAAACCATTCATTTGCAAGGCCCCATCATAGATAGGGTGCATACGAAAAATCAACACCATTGAATCATCCTAACCCCTCCAAAACTGGAGGCCAAAATGGGCAGATTTGTGGACAAACACTGTCTGTCCATTTTGGCCTCCACAAATGGATGGGTTAGGATGATCCTATGGAGCTGATTTTTGGTATGCACCATATCTATGATGGGGCCTTGCAAATGAATGGTTTAGATCCTCACCAAAAATGTGGGACCCATGTGATTTGGCACTCCGTACCTAACTTTAGGTACGGTCGAGCGTACAATCTTATTCCTCTTTCAGTTTTTGTTTGGACATTATGTGAGCATATTTCGTTGTGACAACTGACAAGGGGAGATCTGACCACTAATGTTTTCCGGCTGGAAAAAACATTCCAGAGAAATTTCCCTACGGCTCTGTTCACTTGTTTTCCCGGGAAAGGAAAAGAAAATGTTTCCCGGGAATCTGACGTGGCATTAGGAAAAGAAATACAGGGAATCTGTGCAGGAAAAGGTTTCCTTGGACTGTTCACTTGCGCAGGAAAAGGTTTCCAGGGAAACTGCTTGCCCTTCTTTTTGCACTAGTTTTCCAGGGAAACGAAATCCGTGTGTATTTGGTCGGAAATGAAATCCCTAAAAGGGAGGAAAATGATGTCATTTTTTGAGTGTCAAGTGCTTTTCTTAGATATGGTGCATACGGCATCTTAGAGTGTCAAGTGCTTTTCTACACTACTTTCCGTGTGTCACTGCCACAATCCATTTCTCGGGTCTTAGAAAGTAGAATCAAACAAAATAGAGAGAAAATGAAATGTTGTTGGGCCACAACGTAAATAGATTGCTACCCTTAAATCGTCTCTGTAGGATGATCCTAACCCTCCGCTCTATGGAGCTCTGCTGCACGCAAGGTTTAAAATTTTGGTTTCGGTACCGGTTTCGGATCCTGAGTCGAAATTTCATAATTTCGGTCGAAATCTGATACATAAATCGAAACTGATATTTTATTCAATATTAAATTTCGGTAATTTCGGTTGAAATTTCGGTGAAATATTAAATTAATAAAAAAAAAAAAACAGATTTTTTGGGTCAAATTTGGGAAAAACCGAAAATTCGACTGAAATTCCTAAATTTCGACCGAAATTCAGAAATTTCGGCCGAAATAAATGACCGTTTCGGTTTGTGGTGGTTTCGGTGTCGGTCTCCACTGAAATCCGAAATATGTACAGTCCAATTTGTGAGCCCCACAATTAATCATTCTTAAGTTGACGAATAATGTTTGTTTAAGATTTGAATTGCGTATTCAAATCGAATGCACGCCGAGGGTGAAGTTTTTTGACCAATGCTCAATATTTGGATGATGATATCCGTTCTACCCTTGTTTCATTAATGACACCCCTCTTACACTTTTATATTAAGTTGTTAAAGACTACGGATATGTCCAAATTAACAGCCAATCAGAAGAGTGTTTTATGGAAATGAGGGAGTGCGGGATATGTAACTTATCCTTTAGAACCCTAAAGTCCATTTGATTTATCATCCTTTTTTGTTTTTTGATGGGCCAGATGGGGCTAGGATGATTTATCATCATCCTTAAGGAGAATGTAAGATACATTTCACCATCTTAAGAGAGTTTGTTCAAGTTGAATGTCATTTTCAGTTTTTGTTTGGACATTATGTGAGCATATTTCGTTGTGACAACTGATAAGGGGAGATCTGACCACTAATGTTTTCCACCTGGAAAAAACATTCCAGAGAAATTTCCCTACGGCTCTGTTCACTTGTTTTCCCGGGAAAGGAAAAGAAAATGTTTCCCGGAAATCTTACGTGGCATTAGGAAAAGAAATACAGGGAATCTATGCAGGAAAAAGTCTCCTTGGACTGTTCACTTGCGCAGGAAAAGGTTTTCAAGGAAACTGCTTGCCCTTCTTTTTGCACTAGTTTTCCAGGGAAACGAAATCCGTGTGTATTTGGTCGGAAATGAAATCCCTAAAAGGGGGGAAAATGGGCTTTTCCATGTCATTTTCTAACTTATTGCAGAAATTCCACATGTGTAATTCTATTTTCCCTGGAAAGCAAGTGAACACTAGAATTCTGTCTTGTCAAGGAAAAAAGAGGCTGTTTTTCAGGGATTTGCTTTCCAGGGAACGCAAGTAAATTGTAGTTTATCAAGGCCATATTTGGCAACCAAGAATTTTTTCCCCCTTGAAATTGTAGTTTATCAAGTGGTGGGAGAGGGCTTAGGGAGGGTGGGAGACGAAGAGACTTGAGATCGCATGACTAAGAACATGGTAAGAAATGGCGAAAAGGTAGGGAAAAAATAAATTGTATTTTGATTAGAGCTTTTATTTTCCTTGTTTTTCAGTCTTTTCTTACCCTCGCCTCACTCATTCTCTCTCCAGTCTCTCCATCTCCTGCCCTCACTAGACCTCTCTCGCCACTTAATGAACAAAAATTCCATGAAAAAAAAGATTCAAGGCAGCCAAACGTGACCTTAGTAAAGGAAGATAAAATTTAACACCAATCCTTGGTTTCCCTATAAAAGGTTTGGTAATATAAGTTAGGATAGCATTAGGGGTGCACTTTGGGTCAGGTCGGGTTGAACTTTTGCTAAATAAATAAATTGGTATCAACACGAAGCAGACCCAATTTTACACTAAAATTTCAACCGAAATTCCCAAAAATCGCCCCGAGTTGCACTCAAGCATAATGTCATTTTTTCTGCATAAGCCAATTATTGAAATGTTAGGGAAAAGAAATACAAAAAGAATCCAAGGGAGAAGAACCCGAGAAAATCACAAACAGATGAAGCCAAAGAAGATTTATATAAAACAGGTAACCTACATGGGCTAATAAACTAATGAGGATTAATTATAATTGTCATTACTCAAGGGTTTTAGTCAAAGATGGTGAGAAAGACTGGACCAAATAACTCTACACATTTCTATACTACATTGCTGTCGCTTGCCAATGCATCAGCTTATTTATCTTGTAGCTCTTTACAGTTTTAGACATTTTGTCTCCGCCTCCTTGTCAAGATCTTACAATCTGTCCCCATTACATTTTGGCTTTGATCCATGATTGCATCGAGTTGCTATGTGATGCTCGGGCCGAGCAGAAGTGTGGTTTTTCTACAACCAGGGTGTATGATTTTTTTTTTCCAGATATTTAGTAAAATAATTTCCACGGAAATATTTAGCCAAAATTGCAAAATTTCCTTATTTTCAAGGAAAACTGCAAATTTACTAGAGCATGGAATTTCATTTTTAATGCAATATGTTTTTCATAAAAATATTATTTTTTTTTATAATTTTTCCCCAAGATCCAAACTCCCCCCTTGTAAACTTGATGCGTGATTGCTAATTGTGAAATGACCAATTACTCAAAAAGTTTAAGCTGTTGGAGAAGGCGTTATTTTTGTCCCGACATTAATGAGAAGAGAAGAAGCAAAGGGGGTGCCCCTGGCGACCAAGATGGTCAAAATAAGAAATGAAAGAAATAAAGAAAAAGAATACAATGCTTTGTATCCATATGGGGGAGAGAGTCAAAGATCTATCTAGAGTCCGTAGTAAATCTATCGATATTTTTTGAATGGCAATTCTATGAGAAGAAAAGAAACAAAGGGGAGGCCCCAACGATCAAGATGGTCGATACAAGAAATGAAAAAAAAAAAAAAAAACAGAGAAGAAAAAGAATACAGTACGTGTATCATGGGAGACAGTGAAAGATCTCTATAGATTCCCTAGAGGCTCCTTTTATAGCTAGTCAATCTGCTTGATTATTGGACTATCTTTTGAGATAGAAGACCCACCACTCTCCACCATTACCTCATCTAATGAAAGAAGAAAACTCACTATTTCATGTTCTTCATCTCTTAATCTGTCTCTCTTGTCGATTTTTCATTCTATCTTTACACAAGAGGGGAAACAATATTTGAATGACATCGAATCATCATTACTCTGCAACCATGCTTCATTTAAAATGTAATTTTTCCCATCAAATTTTAGAGTCTCGAACTTGGTCAACATGGAGAACACAAAAGAAAATAACTCCTTTCTATACACTTATCTCAAACCAATGATATGTAAAGAAAATTTAGTGCATAGAAAGATAATCCATGAAGGCTCTGTTCACTTCTTTTCCCCTCCTTTCTAGGTGACTTGGCAGAAGGAAAAGGAATCCAGAGGAAAAGGCTTCGTTTTCCCCTCTTTCCGAAATATTTAATCGGAAAGCAAATCTCAAGTAACAAGGAAAAAGTCAAATTCCACGTCATTTTTAGCTTTTAAATAAGAAATTCCACATCTGATAAAAGTTTTCCCTGGAAAAGAAGTGAACACAGAAATTTTGTCTTGTCAGGGAAAAATAAGGCTGTTTTCCAGGGAAAACAGCACCAGGGAAAAGAAGTGAACAGAGACGAAATAAAAATAATAGATTTAAAGCAAGGTGAGTTCGTCTGACTATCAAAACATGATCCCACAGATCTCATTCACATATATCTATCTATCTATCCATATAGATATGGGGTATTCTAAACTGAAGGGCACCCTTGCAGAAATGGGGTGAAACGGCTCCCTCATTGGCCGCAAGGAACGGTTGTCCATTTATAATGGCTTCAAGTCAAAGTGAAAACCGTCCCTTGCAGCCAATGGGGGCGCCCTTTCACCCCATTTTGTAGGGGCGTCCCTCGGTTTAGCAGTCCTCATATAGATATAGATATAAAATAACTAGCGGTTGCAACAGCTCAACTAAAGGTCCACTAGGAAACATTCAACAAATTAAAAGGAAGAAAACTCATTTACTCTTCTAAGAGAAGCCGCCTAATTAATTAATTTGTCCCAACTTCCAAACAAAAATTATTTATCAAAACACCATTTTAAACAATAAAAAAACATTTTGTCTGTTATCCGTTTAATACCCCCTATAAATTTTTTACAGCAAAAAAAGAAAAAAAAATCTGTTTTTGTAGAAAAACATCTAAAATACATTTTAAAAATATCTAACGCGTTTTTAACAACCACCCCCCCTTGACGGCTGGTTAACGTTTTCCCACCATTTGACCAGTCTCTCTCTCTCTCTCTCTCTCTACACACACACAACACAAACAGTTGGTGGAATGGTGGGCCATCTTTGAACAACGTAGGCCCCACCCATACCACACCATAGGATCATCCAAACCGTCCATTTGATGGGCCATAAACGTAAATAGGTTGCGTCCCAAAATATTATTTCCGTAGGCTGATCCTAGCCCTCCGATCTAAATAGAAACTATATCTTATGCAACCTCTATAGATTGTAGGATTGTGATCATCCTACGGAAATGATTTTTGGGGCACAACCTATTTACATTGTGGCCCATCAAATGGACGGCTCGGATCATCCTATGGTCTGGACGGTACCCTTCATTTTCAAAAATATGGGTGGGGCCTATATTGGTACGAACCATACCATAAGATGATCCAACCATGGACGGCTTGGATCATCCTATGTTGTGGATGGTACGCTTCAATTTGAAAAATATCGGTGGGGCCTACGATTGGGCTTTAATGTTAGTGTACGGGTGGGGATATCAGCGTCCAAAATTAAATGGTGTTTCCGTGTATATGACCTTTTTTTTTACCTGGTTTTATCTATTTTTGAACCAATACCAAATTGAAATCAAAATTTTCCCATTCTATTTTTTTTTGCCGAGCTATGTTTTCCTAACAGGGTTCAACAAGCAATCGATATTTCACGATCAAAGGTGTAGTACTGCTTGTAGTAGCGGTCCGGCGCTATATCACAATTCATTAATTCTCGGGCATAGCTGTTCACGAAACGTGGCATGGGACATCTGTCGGCGCTCCCGATCCCAAGTTGACATGATTGCCACAAGTAACCGTGATTAGTCTTTCAACCGTTGATTTTGTAAAATGCTCGAGGTGGAAGCCTAGCGTGGCGCGTGTGTATGGTGATCTAGGCTAGTGATCTAGGAGGCCCACAAGAATAATATACAGTGTGGTTCAAGACTCCCAACAAAAAATAGCCATTCAAAAAAAAAAAAAACTCCCAACCAAAATGGCTCATTCTAGTCCTTCCATGAAGACCCAGAAATGGAATTGAACAAAATAATTTGGGGAAACTTCTAAGAAGGCCCTTCTTGATCACACTAAGAGAAATATACTCATTGCCGACACAAAAATAAAATAAAAATCCTTCGAGCAACATATTATTTCTTGATGACCACCAAATCAATGGTCCCGATCACCATGAGGCGTGCCCAGTGTACAGTGGGACTTAAATAAAAAATCTAAATTGGTATAGCAGGGGTGCTTTTTAAATTAAAGAGTCTCTCTCTTTACGTCCATAAAAAATTCTAAAATGTGTAATTTTTTGTTCCGGTGCTTATAATTTGAAGGGTCTCTCTCTACGTGCAATATACTTGTTCAATTGAGAGAGAGAGAGAGAGAGAGAGATGGGCAGCCAGGGAAGAGATGTATCTCTTCCTCTTTTCGAAACGAAGGAAGCAAAAGGAAGAAGTGTGTACAAGTTGTACGCATTTACAGTTTTTGTAGGTATTTGTTGGGTATGGGTGTATAGATGGAGCTATATCCCAAGAGAAGGGGGAAGATGGGCTTGGTTAGGTCTTTTTGCAGCCGAGCTTTGGTTTGGTTTTATGTGGATGCTCTCTCAATCCGTCCGTTGGAACCCTGTCTATCGTTACACCTTCAAGGAAAGGCTCTCTCAGAGGTAAACCATCTCTCTCTCTCTCTACCATAGTTTCAAAACTCCACCTTGACCCCCTCCTGCCAACTCCTTTTTACCCTGCCATGTTCCTGTGAGTCCATCTTTTGCCTTGCAAAGTGAATCAAAGCCCTTTGGCTCTCCTGAGTTATGACTGCATCAACCTAGTGTTCAGCCATCTCAATTGAGGACTTGACAATGTTGCGCCGAGTCAATTAGGATTTGCTTTGGCCACGTTTTGACCAAGGTTTCAAAATGCAGATGAGAGACAAAACACACCAAAGAAAATCCTAGTCGACTCGGCATGACGCGATCGGATACTCAGTTGACGCAACTGAATACTCAGTTGATGCAGCCATAACTCGGGAGTGTCAAGAGTTTTGATTGACTTTGTGGGGCAAAATACAGACTCATAAGAATGCGACCAAAGTAAGAGAGAGTCAACTCGATCGGGGGAGTCCACGATGAAGCGGAGGAGTGGACTCACATCCGCGTTTTGAAACATTCCTAGCTCTCATTCTTTATGTTTTGCCAAACAGATACGAGAAGGAATTGCCGGGTGTAGACATATTTGTATGTACAGCAGACCCCATCCTAGAGCCACCAAACCTAGTGATGAGCACCATCCTCTCCGTCATGGCTTATGACTATCCGCCGGAAAAACTGAGCGTCTATCTCTCCGACGACGGTGGGTCAGATCTTACATTCTATGCTCTCTTAGAGGCATCTCGCTTCTCAAAGTATTGGATCCCCTTTTGCAAGAAATACAAGGTGGAGTCCAGGTCTCCGGCGGCCTATTTCTCCTCCACATCTCACCCACATGTCAACGCTACTCCTTTTGCAGAGGAACGGTTGGCCATCAAGGTAATACATCTACCATTTCTTTTGAACGCACGTCTCTAACCCTCAAAATTAGGCTTTTCCACAGCTGTTATTGCACAAATTGGGATGGGTGGAATTACCGAAATTTATGGGTGGTGTACGCTCTCTTTCTCTTTTGTTGTATGTCCATTAAAAGGGTTTTACAAGTGGAGTCACAGGACTCAGCGTCGTTACTCGCCTAGTGGTCGTATATATGGTCACAAATTAACCTATCAGCCACCCTCTGCAGTTCCTGGGTGTCCCAAGTAATCAAAGGATTGCCATACACTCCTGCTGGGTGTCCCAAGTAATCAGAAGGGGCGGATTGATAAATAAGCCCCCTTTTCTTTACACAGGACATCATATGAATTCAGAAATCCCCAACCGATTACTTAAAAATTTCTTTCTCCTGTATGGATATTTTTGTTAAAACCAGCCCTGACAAGCATGTGCTTCTTTCTTGTCTTTTTATACACGTGTCCCCATTTTTTAGTAAACGGATTCCATCTTGCTAGCAACTCTCCCTAAATATTTATATATATATTTATAAGATATTTAATATTTAAAGGTGTCTTTACCGGGTCACCTGCGTTTTCACAATATTTATACAATATGAGGAATGTTAAACTCGGGGGCATACCTCTTCTAATAGATAGTAAGAGTATAGACATGAAATTTAATAGCAATTAACAATATAGATTGATAGCTAGACATATGCTTCGTTTTTTTTAATGTTTTAAATTTCACGAGGGCATGTGGGAAACCATGTTTTCCTATTTATAAATAGGTAAGGGTCAATAAAGATGTACGATATTAGGGAATTAAAAAAAAGAGAAGGAAAGATATCGAAAAGATCTTTTTTCCTAAGATTTTCGTTTGGTCCATTTACGTAGTACCTCTCCAATTGATATTCTATTTATATCAGTCAATTACGATTACGGTATGAATAATAATTTGAATAAGAAAGAATTGTTAAATACAAAAGAGAATCCAGTACCTCTTGGTCGGAAATATTTGAATAGGACGAACTGGCCCCCATGGATATCTTTGCTTCGGAACAAAACAATTCGCATTAGGCATTTGCATATATCTTGAATATAATCAATATGTACATACCTTAACTATATAAACAAGATATAAATATAAGGTAAGATCTCATTCTATAAAGCCAATAAAAAGGGGCTTCCAGCTAATTATTGGGGGCCCGTTTTTCATTCCCCAATTAACACTTCGGCTCTGTTTCTTTCGACGTAAAAACTGGAGAGTAAAATTTGCTTTATCTTGTACAAATGAACATAAAACAAATTTTACGTCGAAAGAAATGGAGCCTTAGTAAATGCTCACCTCACCCAAACGATAGAGTTGAAAGAAAAAAATTCGTTTAGCTAGCTGTTAAGGCCATTATTAAAAGGAAACGATATATGTACAGTCCTCATTTAACTAAGCACTTTTGCTTTGCTGATGAATGATGATAGACATTTGGAAATTATATCAGTCTTTAACAGCTAACTAAAAAATTGAAGATAAAGGAAGAAAGTCATTTTTAAAAGGGGAATTCTCAATTCTTGATTATTATGAGAATTCACTATTTTAATTAAGGATTGGTATAGACATGATATGTAAAAAGGTAAAAGCAAATCAGCTAAGGCAAACTGACTGTTTTTTTTTGTTTTTGTTTTGAGGAATGATAGAATGAAGGGCGCCCTTTCCCTTTCAAAAATCAAAGTCATGGGCGCCCCTACTGGTTGATTTCAGCCAAGTGTGGCTGCAAAGTGTGGCGCCTAAAAAGTGGAAACCACAACAATGACTTTGTCATTTGATCCAATAGCATTCCATTAGATAGGAACAAATTTGATAAACACTGATAACTCTCAGATGGCGTATTAGAAGGGAAAGATCCATTAGATAATGAACTAAGTGTGGCGCCTGAAAAAGTGGAAACCATGCTGACTTTGCAGAAATCAACCAATAGAGCGGTGCCCTTGAAGCTGACTTTTGCAAGGGCACCCTTCATTCTATCAGTCCTCTTTTTTTTAATGATCGATCAGATAATTATATTAAGAACGGTTGAAAATGCTTAAATTAGTTATGGGGTTTGATACAACATAAAACAAATTTTATTCGAAAGAAACTTATAAGTATCAAGCTATATATTTTCGTCGAGCCTAAGTATCTTAGATTGATTGGGGTGGATATAGCAATTGTTTAGGTTAGGCAACTAAGTAATTGTGATAGATTAGATAGCTTGGTTAAATTAGCAATTAGGCTAAATTTAGTAGTTAGGATTTCCATCTTTCTCACTTTCAAGGATCTCTTTCATCGTTATCAAGATTTGATTCTATGTTTATCATGTATGTGCTCTATATAAGCACACCTCTAGATTAATTGTAATTATTCAAGAATTAGTGAAATCTTAGAATTTATCAGTATTTTATGTCGAAACAAATTTTATGTCCATTTTTAGGTGCGAAATTGTTTTTGCGAAATAGGATGTGTCAAATAATTTCACAAAAGCAATTTTGCAGTTCAACTCTTTTTCAGGAGAAATTTTTGCATTTTCTCATCGTTTACTCCCTTTTCCTGGTAGAAATTGTATGAAGAAATGGAGAAGAGGATGGAAAGGACACTAAAGGCGGGAAGGGTTTCAGATGAGATTAGGGCACAGCATTGTGGATTTTCCGAGTGGAATTCGGGAGTAACTCGGCGCAATCATCAGACGATTCTTCAGGTACTTCGCAATTAAATTTATTAATAGAAAACTTCAGAAAAACAATAAATTAAGCTGATATGGGACACCCCCTGTTATTTAGATGGGCACCCCTCTACGGATTTAACTGTTCACGGTCCATCAAAATGTAATGTACAAGATTTTATATGGTGTGGACTTACCGTCCAGTATTTGTTTTAAAAAAGAGTAGTGTACGGCCAAAATGTCTATTTGTTGGGCCACACCTTAAACATGTTGTGTCCCAAAAATCATTTGGATTGGATGATCCTAGCCCTCTGATCTATAGAAGAAGTGCTCATTATGGAAACCTCTCTAGATCGGAGGGTTATGATCATCCCATGGAAATGATTTTTGGGGCACAACCTATTTAAGGTTTGGCCCAACAAATGGACGGTTTGGATCAACCTATGAAGTGGGCCGAACTGTACCTTTTTAAAAATGACTATACGCGCGGCCACACCATATTAAAAACTCTGTAAACTACATCCCTTTCAAAAGCTTAAAAATCAAAGTGAAGACTACTATCAGAAGTATAAAAGAAAGGGTCTGCCCCTATCTTACAGCTGACATGTTTGTTTTGCTTAATTAGTATGTCTTTCTTTTACTTGGCAGATATTAATTGATGGAAGAGACACAAATGCCGTGGACATTGAAGGGATCACATTACCAACACTTGTATACTTGGCCCGTGAGAAAAGACCTCAAATCCCACATAACTTCAAAGCTGGAGCTATGAATGCACTGGTAATTAATTTTCACCCTTCATGACACCCTCTTTCCCAGCATTTCACTTCTGCGAATTACCTTCTGGGATGGATGCTAGCAAATCCCTGTAACTACTTTGAAAAAGTTTTAACATTTCAGCTAAATCATGATTCTCGATTATTAAACATGTTATACAAATAGGGGATTTATAGGTAAAAATCCATACTTTAGATAACAAAGTAATAATGCATAGAATGATACAAACATAGTCATCATTATAATGAGGATTGAATGTGCAGATAAGGGTGTCATCGGAGATAAGTAACGGGCAGATAATTCTCAACGTGGATTGCGACATGTACTCGAACAATTCAGAAGCAGTGAGAGACGCACTGTGTTTCTTCATGGATGAAGAAAAGGGTCATGAGATTGCTTATGTGCAGTTCCCACAGAACTTCGATAACCTCACCAAGAATGATATTTACTCCAATGGCTTGAAAATGATTAATGTGGTGGGTATTAAACCAAAGTCTAACCTGTAAGATTCAGATTAGGATTTTCTACAATATATATGAAGCTATGCTTGTTTAATGATCTCTTTTTTTGTGCAACTTTGGCTTTGAAGTTGGAACTACACGGTATGGATGGTTTTGGAGGGCCACCATATATTGGAACCGGATGCTTTCACAGGAGAGAGAGTCTATGTGGGAAAAAGTATACTAAGGAATATAAGGGAGAATGGAAGAAAGTGGTTGAAAAGAAGCAAAAGGAAAGTACAAAGACCCTGGAAGAGAGAGCAAAGGCTCTTGCGAGTTGTGTTTATGAAGATAATACCCAATGGGGAAAAGAGGTCTCTCTCTCTCTCTCTCTCTCTCTCTCTCTCTCTCTCACACACACACACACAGTTGGTGTTATTTAATCATTTATATTCAACATTCCCCCTACATGTGGCCCCTCTTTTTTTTGGGGTGTTGGCCTGGGAAATTTTTAATATCAAGGAGTTGTTGGGTTTTGAACCTCAAGACCTGATGTGAGGAACCAACCCTGATACCATGCATGTGAAACAATTACTGTAAAAGCTTTAGGCCCTGTTCGTTTCATATTGTGACAGCCTATGTTGAGGACTCCAACCAATTACTGGCCCAAAGGCATAATTTCGGGCCATTAATTTGTTGGGGTCTTCACCATCGGTTGTCACAATCTAAAACGAACAGGGCGTAATGTTAAGAGTCATCACCGACTCATATACACCGGCGCGACGTGGTGCGAGCCAAAGTGGGTTGACATGGTTGAGACCTAGTTGAACTAGGATTGCTAATTTGTTATTTAGTGTCCTAGTTGTTTAGGGATATGAATTAGATTAGGAAAGTTTATTTTATTAGAAGTTTTAATTGGAATAGGAGTCTTGCTATAATTAGTGTGTCTTGTTTTCACTCTATAAATAGAGAAGTATAGAGACGTAAATAGTAGAGGAGAGAGAACGTAACAGTAGAGAGAAATAACGTGAGTGAAAAACAGAGATGTGTGTGTGTGTGTGAGAAGCATCACTGACGTGAATACTTGTGAGTGAGAAAAGAAAAACGTCAGTGAATGTGTATGGTTTTTTTGTGTTGAATAATACATTGAAAGAGATTTCTCTCTCTCTCTCTCTCTCTCTCCTCTTTTGTCCTTCGTGTGTGGGTTTGCTTCTTGCTGTGATCATTGTGTGAGCAAGTGTATCAAAGCTTGGTTCTTTGATCCTTGATTTTCTACAAGTGGTATCAAAGCTTTGGTGTCTTTGATCTCTTGTTTTTCTACACGTAAGTTCTTAGAGTTAGTCTTATTTTAATTTATGTTTCAACACTCATGACCTTTCATGGAAGTGCCTTTGCAGATGGGTCTGAAGTATGGGTGTAGTGTGGAGGATATTTTAACAGGTTTATCAGTTCAATATAAGGGGTGGAAGTCTATATATTTCAATCCACCAAGGGCAGGCTTCTTGGGTGTTGCTCCAACAACATTGATTCAAACAATTGTGCAGAATAAGCGATGGGCTGAAGGTCATCTTCAGATTTTTATCTCTAAACACAATACTTTGATTAGTGGACATGGGAATATAAAGCTAGGACTCCAACTGGCTTACTGTATATACAACGCATGGGCTCTCAACTCCCTCCCCACTCTATATTACGCTGCAATTCCCTCCCTTTGCCTACTTAATGGCATCTCCCTGTACCCAAAGGTATCTCTCTTTCTCTCTCTCTCTCTCTCTCACACACACACACACACACACACACAGATGTACACACACGTACTGAAAATAACTAGGGTTGAAACTCGTGCCGGGGTTGGATCAGGTTGAGCCCAACCCTAGCCCAGCCCAATGTGGCGTTACCTCAACCCTAACCCAATCCAATCCGAGCATCAAGTCGAGGATGGTCAACCCTAACCCACTTTCCTCTAAATCTTTCGACCCTAACCCAACCCATCTAACCTGATTTTCTAAATGGGTCGGGTTGGCTGGGGGCAAAAGAGCAAAAAAGAAAAAGAAAAAAGAGAGAGTAATGCTAGCGAGACCGAGAGTAAGGTCAAGCTCGTCACTACATCACAATTGACCTAAGCCAGCCTTTTGCTTTAGTAAAATCAATAAAAAGTAGATTTTTTTTTTGCACACACGGCGCATCCTTATTGTTGGGCTCTCCCATCGGTCTTACTCTCAGGTCAGGATATCATTTTCCAATTTTTTTTTTTCTTTTATAAAAGAAAGCATGAACATAAGATTTTTAAAATCATGATAAAATAAGGGGAAGGCGGTTGGGTTTGGGTCAGGTCGAATTGCCCAAGGTGTCAACCCTAACCCAACTTCCCCAACCCGAAATTAAATCAAGTTGGGTTTTCCAACGCAAAATGTGACCTGAGGTTGAGCGAAACCCAAGTTGCATCCCTACAAATAACCATGCATAACATACTGGATGTAACATTTCTAACATACAATCAAAAAACTTTCTTGGCTTTAGGTCTCAAGCCCATGGTTTGTACCCTTTGCATATGTGACCGTCGCCACTTCCACGTATAGCCTCGGCGAGTCACTTTGGTGTGGAGATACTCTTGTGAGTTGGTGGCACTCTCAGAGGATGACAATGGTGAGGTACACAACCTCCTACCTCTTCGCTCTCATCGAAAATGTTCTGAGGATATCAGGGTTTGGGAAGACAGCATTCGTCATCACAACCAAGGTAGCTGATCAAGAAGCATCAAAGAGGTATGAACAGGAGATTATGGAGTTTGGCTCTTCTTCTCCCATGTTTTCTATCTTGGCTTCACTTGCAATGGTGAACCTCATTTGCTTGGTGGGAGGAGTGAAGGGACTGCTAATAGGTAAGGAAATTGGATTTGTTGAGGTATTCTTCTTGCAGTTTCTTCTTTGCGGATTATTGGTTTTGATCAACATACCCATCTATGAAGCTCTATTCTTTCGCAAAGACAAGGGTCGATTGCCTACTTCCCTCACATTTACTTCCATTGTTTTCGCAGTATTGGCTTGTCTAATACCTATGTATTAAAGGGTGTAATATGTGAAGCTTGTTTCCAAAAGAAGATGGATAATATGAATGTAGGGGTGCATATATCATTTCCATTGAAAATGACAAAGCGTGTATCACGGATTCACGGTCGACCTAACCATAAGGAAATAAATATTCTTATATTCGGCCCCCTTTTTTCTACTTTGGACAGAGGGGGCTGTCCCAAGTAAAAAAGGAGCGAATATATCACTCGATTCACTTCCCTAGGTAAATTGTGTTTTAGGAGCATGTAACTGTAATCTAAAACCGAAATTTTTTCACCTCCGCAGCTCTGTTGCTCGCTAGAAATCAGATTTTCACCTTTATATGATGGCAGAGATTAAAAAACATCTTTTTGGGCCTGTTTCATTGTAGGATAATTTTTTGGGGTGGAGCTTATTCGTGAATAAGAGGTTATTCAGCATTTGCTGCTGAAGAAAAACAATCCCAACTTTTGATTTTAACCTAGAAAATGAAAGCAACTGAAATTCTCGATGGAAGATGGAATTTCACTTTCCTGACGAAAAATGAAAAGCTATAAACTAAAATAAAAAAGAAAATAAAACACGTATATTTTTATGAGAAATGTCCAAAATATCCCTGTCACAACAAAGATCAAATTACCCGTGTCATAAAAAAATTACCAAAACACTCCTATTTCATAGAAAATGACCAAAATACTCCTAATTTTTGAAAAGTAACTAAAATACTCATATCTATACAAAATGACCAAAATACCCTATCTCATAGAAAATTAACTAAAATGCCCCTACATCATAGAAAAGTGACCAAAATATCCTTACATAAAGTGTGTAGTTATAGTAAGTTTGAGAAATTCCTAGAACACATTTATTTCATAGAAAACGAGAAAAATACTCGTGTCATAAAAATTACCAAAGTACCCTTATCTTATAACATGATCGAACATCGAAATACCCTTATCATGAAAAATTACAAAAATAACTCTATCTCATAGAAAATTATTAAAGTATCCCTATCTCATAAAAATGATCAAAATACCCCTAATCCCTAGAACATATGGATGAAAAAGATGAGGGTATTTCAGTTATTTTCTGAAATATTAGTTTTGTGAGATATGGATATTTTGATCATTGTCAGAGACTCAGAGATAAGGTACTTCGATTTTTTTTAATGAGGTAAGAGTATTTTGTTCATTTTTTATGATAAGGGTATTTGGTCATTTTCCACATGATCATGGCATTTTGGCAACTTTCTTTGAGATATGAGTATTTTGGTAATTTTAATGATAGGTCTCCTGCAACAAATTAAGTCCTTCACTTTATCATTTCTTTAGATAATTTATTCCTTTATAATACAACATGGAATTAAGGTTTTAAATTTCGGTTTCGGAATGCGTTTTGGTCCTCATCGAAACTGAAATTTCAAAATTTCGTTCGAAATCCGACGAAATCTAAAAAAAATGAAAATTTCGGTCGAAATAAGTAAAACAAAAATTTTGGTCGAAATAAAGTAACGTTTCGACTTTCCCCAATTTAAATTTCGGTATCCACCAAAACCCAAAATTTCGGTCGAAATTTAAAACCTTGCATGGAACAAACAATGGACACAAATAATCCATTGATAAAAAAAAGTAAACAAATAAAGATAAACTAATTCGGGACAAGCTATACACATGACAACAATGCGGGACAAGGTCCTTTTCATGGTTAGATTGTCCCGCAATCAAACACCTCCTTGAAGTGATATTAATCCCAATCCTTCACAAAAAAAAGTGAGTGAGTGATTTAGGGAGGTAAGCAATCTATGAAAAGTGCCACATAAATTCGTTGTATACTGCGTGACTTCCTTTTATATATATATATATATATATATATATATATATATATATATATATATATAGAGAGAGAGAGAGAGAGAGAGAGAGAGAGAGAGAGAGGGAATTATTTAGAGAGAGAGAGAGGGAATTATTTCAATTTCTCCCAAAAATCTTTGGGAATTACACATCACTTTTTTTGACTTTTTTTTAACAAAAGCACCCATTCAACCCACATATTTACAATCATACCCCCTCCTTTATGCTTTCTAACAAAGACACCTGTTAAAGCCACATAATTTCAATCCTACCCCCATCCTTTATGCTTTTTAACAAAGGCATCCATAAAAACCACATAATTTCAATCTTACCCATCTCCTTTATGCATTTGTAATAAAAAATCCATAGGCCCATAGAGTGATCTTAACCGTCCGATGTAAGAGGAACAACATATTATGGAAACCTCTATCGATTGGATGGCTAGGATTAGTGTATGGAAATGATTTTTGGGGCACAACCTGTTGATGTTGTACAGTTCTTGGGCTGGGTACAGGTCCAAGATTCGTGACCCGTAACTTTCCCCCAGTCATTTTGACCTGTGTCACCCGGACCCTTACGAGTCGAGTCAAACTGTAGACACCCCATTTTGACCTGACCCAAATTTCCCAAAAATTGAATAAATCCCGAAATCTGAGTCTCGGAACCAAATTCGAAGTCCCTAAGAATCAAAGTCAGTCTCAAGTTCCCGAAGTGTCTGAAACCGATTCCCGAAAAGTCCAAGAGCCAAACCCAAGTGCGAAGAAAACCCAAATGATTACTTACCCATTGTGCCCATTCTTGGGTGCGAAATTCTCAAGAGGTTGTTGATGTTCCCAAGAGGCCCATGCAAATTTTTAGATAAGCTGGGCGAAAAATTGCCAAAAAGGACGAGCCGAGCTTGTGCCATTACCAAAGCTAGGTTGAGCTAATATCAGTTGCAAGAAAAAGGGGTGTGAATTTAAATTTCAAAGGTGTGCTAATACCAACCCCATGGGCTAAATGTTAACCTTTTGTTTCAATTTGCACATTACATTGCCATGTGATTACTTCTCACTAAGCCTAATGTTTGTGTTGTCCATGACAAGAGACTTGCCCAGTTGCCTATCATATCTCCCAAAAGAACCTCTCCATCTCTAAACTTTCCTGGTTTAGCCAGTCTGCTGTACCTATTTCCTCTCACCTTGCGCAGATGGTTGAGTCTACTGAGAGTCTCGTCCTGGCCGAAATGAGGGAAATGATGATGAAATCCAGGTCCTGATAGACGGGGATCCCCTCATTCTTCTCGAACTCAAATGCTTTCGAGAACCTTGCACCTAACCATGTTACACCTCTTCCACCCACCATGGGAACCATTCAACTCATTCAACCCTTCACAGATCTTACCACATTTACCTATACCACCCTGGGGCTGGGAAGTAGATTGACTGCAAAGGGAAAATTAAAAAAAAAATGTCAGAGCTTGAGCTCCTTGAAAACATCATGCCAGAGAAAGCCTTGCCATTATCAGGTGTTGAAAATCAGTTTGAGCCAGGTCTACAGAAACCAAAGAGGCCGCTCCTTTTGAGATTCCTATTTCAGGGTCGAACTCCATAGTTATCACCATTATGGAGGAAGGCATGATTTCCATGAACTTCCAGCGCTAGTCTATTGCCTCAAAAAAAAAAAAAAACCAAGTCTCACATCTTTGAAATTCGTTCTTTGTCGGCTGCATACCAACTCTCTTGTCAAAGTGGGTATGTCTAAATAATTGTGTCAATGTCAAGCCTGAGTATGTTGTGTACGTTGATCTTTCTTATTGTGAGTCAATGTCCAGTCATCTGTTGAGTTTGGTGTAGAGCCCATCGTGGCATGTCAAATATGACTGATGTACTTGAAATCTTCTATGAATTGAACATATGATTCCAGTGTTGTTAATATTCTTGTGTATTCGCTCTTGGATCTAATGTTAATAAACAAACTAAGACACCCTCCTCGGACGAGGATGCCGACGAAATTCCCCTCGAGATCTGAAAGATGGTCAAACGAGAGGAAGAGCGTCGAGCAAAGCCACTTGCAGATGAAATCGAAACTGTGGATAGTGATATTGAAATCCAAGACTCGGGAAATACGGATTGGCAAAACTTTATCTCCTGAAGAGCGCGAATAATTGATAAACCTATTAAGAGGGTTCAAAGTAGTCATGCTTGGTCCTACAAGGATAAACTGAGAACCTGCCCTGGCACTGTTCAATGTAAGTCTCCCTCAACTTTAGACATCAGGTCGGAGAAGTGAAAATTTCAAAGGAAGAACATTAGACATCAAGTGAAGATAATGAAAAGATTGAGAGAAAACTCTCTGACAACAAAGTCACAATCATAGAACATGAGCCCCAAAAAAACACTTGGGCTGTACATTGCGATGGAATCTCAAGTTAAAGCATTCAAGGTGTAGGGGCATTCCCCACATCCAAGCAAAAAAAAATAAGAAGAAAAAGAACATCCAAAAAGAAGAAGAAGATAGAATCCAGAACAAAAAGGAGAAGGGAACGTGCCCCTATGTCAACTCCTTAGAAATATCAGAATCCCAAGAAGTGGAGTCGATTTTAAAGCATCTTCAGCGTATAGAGAAGACCCTGAGTCTTAGAAAATTGAGCATCAGTGTAAGATCCCAAAGACAAAGTGGGAATTCAATCAGTCAAGTTTGCGCAGTACAGATGAAGTCTTGCCAGGAAATGCCGCCAGACTCCTTAAAAAAAGAAAAAGGGAGAGAGAAAAAGATTCAAAGCCGTTGAACCTCAATCACTTCAGAAGCCTGTACACAAGAAGGCCATCATTGGCTGTTTGAACCTTCAAAACAAAAAATCCCAAATTCGAAAAATCCTTTTGCAAACTCCTTTGGGCCTTAACAAAATCAAACCTTCTTTTCAAGCGCCCACAAACCAGGGGCATTTTAACTCTGAACTACGCAGACCTGATCCCCAGTTCTTCAGGGTACGTAGGCAACCTGGTCTTCCAGGTTCGGTCAACCTTTGAGTTAAAAGCTAAATCATTCTTTTCCAAACCCCAAGCGAACTACGCGGACCTGATCCTCCATTTTTGGGGTATGTAAGCAATCTGGTTAGACCAAATTTGGTCGAAATCGTTTGAACCAAAGAAATATCCAACCCTTTTGAACCCACGCCCACCTAGAAAGTCCTTCTGGTGAACAAGGAAAGGTTCGAGGCAAAAGTAGAAAGAAAAGAGAAAAACGATGGAGTTTGAAGACCCGCTAGGCTGAAAACCCGAAAGGGTGGCCTAGGCAAAAGTTAGGGTCATTCACCCGCTAAGTTGACAACCAAAAAGTCGGCTTAGGCAAAAGTCAGGGTACTCAAGCCCGCTGGACTGGAAACCCGAAAGGTCGATCCAGGCAAAAGATAGGGCAAGCGGTTCGCCGGATTGCAAACCTGGAAAGGCAATCTGGTCAATGGCAGTGACTTCTCACAAGGAGCGAATCAATGAGGCGGAGAAAGAATCTTCAACCAGAGCAAAGTCTCGGAGTCCAAGGAGTGACAGCAAGCTTATTTTGACGCTCCTCTAAACTAGGGCATTGAAACCGAGCAATCTGAAAGGGATAATAACCATGAAGGAAATACCGAAGGAGGAGAGTAGTGTCTCTTGACACGGTATTCGAAGTACTCTTAGAGTGGCTAGGCCATACCCTAAAACATATAACACATAAGATCCAAGAGTGAGTAAAAAAAATGAGTCGAGTCTCTAGAGTAATAGTTTTATTGGATTGAGTCATTTGAAATTTGTTTCTCCTATTTATTTGTTGTCATTTCCCTTTGAAGTCGAAATCGCTGACGTTGGAAGAATGGCAGCATGCCCTAAAAAAAAAATCGGAGTAAATCCTGGTTAGGTATTAGAAGGGGCAAGAGACATCCTATTCAAACCTACCAAAGACCTTAAGCCTCCAGAAGTGAGCAATGCAAAGACGAGATTCTCAGACTCAGCTATCATGGTGATTGTCCTACTCTCTCCTTACCAAAAAAAAAAAAAAAAACCTGCAACTTCAAGCCTTCACAGAAAGAAGCATCTTTTCTTCAACCGCCATTGTTTTACCTCCCTATGACTCTTGTCATGGAAGTACAATACACTAGGGGCATCTTTTATGACTTGCGTCATATAAGATGTCAGGCACGCAAAGGCAATCAGTGCCAATGTCTCCAGCAAATTGAGATAAGAGAGGTTACGAGCACATTCCTAGTCAAACCTCCAATCTCCCCAACTGAGCTTACTCTACAACAGAGTCAGCTCATCAGCAAAGCTAGTCCCCAATGGAGTCTAACGTCTATTTCTCAGAGAGTCCGATGGCAATTGCTCAAAGCATTCAATTCCCAGCAAAAATCTAATTCTTTCAAAAATGGGTTAGTACCCAAAATCCCAGCAAATCATGTGAGTCCGGTCCTCAGCAAGGAACTCGCACTCCCATTTTCTCAGCAAGAGACAAAGTAATCTCCAAAGGAATCAATCCAAATTAATCAATTCAAATCAATCAATCAATCAAAAGCGTGAGAGTATCAATCTTTTCATAAGAATTTTACTCCTCGATCAAATTTTCATTGCTTGTTACTGCATGAAGGTTCCGCATAACAAAGCTTTCCCTTTTGATTAGTCCGTGAGGGTTCCGTCTAATTAAAATTCCACCTTTTGTTACTGTGTGAGAGTTCCACATAACAAATTTCTATCGCTTGTTACTGCGTGAGGGTTCCGCATAACAAAGCTTTCCCCTTTGATTAGTGTGTGAGGGTTCCGCCTAATTAAAATTCCACCTTTTGTTACTGTGTGAGGGTTCCACATAACAAATTTTCATCGCTTGTTACTGTGTGAGGGTTCCGCATAACAAAGCTTTCCCTTTTGATTAGTGCGTGAGGGTTCCGCCTAATTAAAATTTTACCTTTTGTTACTGTGTGAGGGTTCCACATAACAAATTTCCATTGCTTGTTACTGCGTGAGGGTTCCGCACAACAAAGCTTTCCCTTTTGATTAGTGTGTGAGAGTTCCGCCTAATTAAAATTCCACCTTTTGTTACTGTGTGAGGATTCCACATAACAAATTTCCATCGCTTGTTACTGCGTGAGGGTTCCGCATAACAACGCTTTCCCTCTTGATTAGTGCGTGAGGGTTCCGCCTAATTAAATTCCACCTTTTGTTACTATGAGAGCATCCAAGCCCGTTTCTACACGGCATCCAAGCCTGTTATTGTACGACACCTAAGCCCGTTCTCATACGGCATCTAAGCCTGTTCTCGTACGGCACCTAAGCCCGTTCTCACACGGCATCTAAGCCCGTTCCACACGGCATCCAAGCTCGTTTCTACACGGCATTTAAGCCCGTTCTCATACGGCATCCAAGTCCGTTTCTACACGGCATCTAAGCCCGTTCTCATATGGCATCTAAGCCCGTTCTCATACGGCATCCAAGCCCGTTTCTACACGGCATCTAAGCCCGTTCTCACACGGCATCCAAGCCTGTTCTCACACGGCATCCAAGCCCGTTTCTCATACGACATCTAAGCCCATTCTCATACGGCATCTAAGCCCGTTCTCATACAGCATCTGCCATCCTGAAGCATTCTTTCCAAAGTCCCCTGAGGCATCTTTTCCAAAGTCCCCTGCGGCATCCTTTCCAAAGTCCCCTGAGGCATCCACTCTGAGTAAGACCCTTGTGGCATCTGACCCTTCAAGATTTCAATCTTTACAAAATTATTTTCTTTACGTTTTCCTTCTTTAACCAAGTTTTCGGGGCAGGTCAAAATGCGTCGTCCTTTTGGCTTTGGCATTCGTGCGACAAGCACCCTCTGCCAAAGAGGGGCATCTGTAGACACCCCATTTTGACCTGACCCAAATTTCCCAAAAATTGAATAAATCCCGAAATCTGAGTCTCGGAACCAAATTCGAAGTCCCTAAGAATCAAAGTCAGTCTCAAGTTCCCGAAGTGTCTGAAACCGATTCCCGAAAAGTCCAAGAGCCAAACCCAAGTGCGAAGAAAACCCGAATGATTACTTACCCATTGTGCCCATTCTTGGGTGCGAAATTCCCAAGAAGTTGTTGATGTTCCCAAGAGGCCCCTGCAAATTTTTAGATAAGCTGGGCGAAAAATTACCAAAAAGGACAAGCCAAGCTTGTGCCATTACCAAAGCTAGGTTGAGTTAATATCAGTTGCAAGAAAAAGGGGTGTGGATTTAAATTTCAAAGGTGTGCTAATACCAACCCCATGGGCAGTGAACAAATAAGAGCTAAATGTTAACCCCCCCCATTTTCTACCCAGGCCACCCTTCAAGTATAAAATAATGGATTTGAAAGGTGCTACAAAGAGGGGCTGTCCATGGAAGGAGTAGGGGCAAAAATGCCATTTCCCCTTCGAAGAAGGTCGATTAGGGCTTAAAAAGGAGAGAGCCTCATTTGAGAAAGGGGGGGGGGGGGCAAGGAAAAGAAAAAAAGGAGGAGGGAGAGTTTCTTCTGGATTTTTAGGATATCACAGAGAGGAAAAAAAGGGAGAATAGAGAGTGGGAGGGGAGCGGCCATCCTCCGTTCATCTTCCGGCCTCCATCGCCACCTCCACCTTCGCCCCATCCTCCTCTACAACCCATAGCCACCATCATCCAACCTCATCTTCTCGAACCCATCTCCTCCGACCACCAGCCACCACCACCGGCTACCATAATCCCATTCCACGGCCACTAACTACATCCCACCACCACCTCTGCAAATCCATCAAACCACCACCACCACCACCTCTATTCACCACCGTTCTCAACCCCTTTGTAGATTTTTCAAACCCTCTCCACTACCACCACCACCACCCCTTCAAGCCACCACCTCCACCATCTCCTTTTCCTTTATTCATAAACCCATTTCGTTTCCCCCATTTCACAAACCCACCAACAGCAGCCACCAAGGGAGAGAGAAGGAGAGACCACCATCTCCATTGATTCCGGCAAGCTTGCCGGAATCCGACCAAACCCCCAAACCCTCTTCCTCTTCCACCCTTCTCCAACCACCTCCTCCAAAACCGAAACCCATTTCCACCATTTTCTAATCCAAACTCACCATATTCTTCATTCAAACCACCACCAAACCCTCTTTGAAATCCGACCACCACCACCATGGATTCCGGCCACACATGCCTATAAAACTCAAAACCCACCTCCAAAACCCAACCAAGCCGCCATCTCCTCCACCTCACCTCCAACTTCTTCTCTTTGTTTTTTTTAAAAAAAAGAAGAAGAAGAAAGAAAAAGAGCAATAGAGAGAGAGAGAGAGAGAGAGAGAGAGAGCTAAGAGGCAGAGAGCTAAGAGAGAGATGGGTTTTGCAGGTTCTCTTCTTCGGCAAGCTCGCCGGTGCCGGCTCCCCACCTCCGCCATGGCCGCCCACCTTCAATCATTTTCCTTCTTCCCTGCTGCCTTTGCTACCTACTCAAATCCATCTCACCTTCTTCTAGGTAAAACCCATCCTCGTCTACTTCACAGCCATTAAAACTCTTACATCACCTCCATCTACCCCATCCACCGAGCCCACCATCTCCCTCAAACCCATTTAACTAGGCCCCATTCCACCGAACCCCCTATCCTCATCTTTTTAAACCCTCCTTATGATCACCATCATCTTGAGAAGTCTCGGATCCGGCCCCTTTTCTGGCAAACCTCTTGCGGCGATTTTCTTCCGCTAACATCGGAATCCGGCTTAGCTAATCCAATCTCTGGTAATTCCGAAGATTTCGTCGACATCAGTTGAAGTTCAACCATTCTACAGGTAATTTTCCTTTTCTTCTTATTTCATCTGTAGATTTCAATGAGTTCATTGCATGAATTAGGCCCATGTCATTAGCCTGTTCTTTGGATTTCTAGGGGGAACGATAGTAGGCATAAAAGAAAATTTGCTCTTGGATTATCTATATTCCTCATTTGGGTGTCTTGACAATATGAGAGTAATCGGTTTTGCTGATTGGAAGTTGACCCCCCCCAATGACTTTACTTTCCCATATTGTTTCACTCACCCTCTGCCGTTTCTTCTTTTGGGAAGTGATGTTCGCACTGCAGAATGTTTCCTGACCCATCCCTTTGCCCTCCATGCCTCTTTGCTTATCTCATCATTTCTCAAGGGCTTAGGGATTTTCCCTTATTGGAGGCCATCCTTTATTACAGGACTTAAAGGTTTTTTCCTCTCCGAGATGGTCATTTTCTACAGGGTTAGGGATTCATTCCTTTCCTTCTTCGGGTTCATCTTTTCACACGTCCCTTGGGATTCTCTTTGCATTTTGGGATCCCCATCGATTTTGGGAGCACTCGTCGGGTTAAGGCAATGACGGACGGCAACCTCTTGAGCCAAAACACCCTTTCAATCAAAAGGGATAAAAAAAATACATAAAAATCAAATAACAAAAATCCAAAAAACATAAAAAAATCAACAAAAGCGTTTTTCGAAAAGCTATGTCGAACTACGTTGGCTTGATCCCTTTCTACAGGATACGTAGGCAGCTTGGGATCTTCATCCCAAGTTCAGTCAAACTTTTCAATAAAACCATTTAAACCCTTAAAAAATCATTTCAGCATCTAAAACTATCTTTCAAGCTTTTCCCAAAAATACAAAAAACCAAAATGGGCAAGGATGGTGATCGTGGTTTGCCGGTTTTATCGGTTTTCCGACGTTTTATCGGGTTTTGGGATGGGCGACGCCGTAGCGTGGTCCCTTTACAGGGATTGTCCTCGCTGAGCCCAACGATAGGCTATGACGATCGCGAGACTTGTCCGATCTTTAGCGGATCAGGATCACCGAGCTCGATTCCTTTGGAATCCCTCCCTGAGTCTATCGTATGTCCAATTTTCTTTTCCCTGGCATTTTGGGTTTGCGCATACCGTCTATTTTCTGATTCCTTTCTTTCCTCGCATATTTTAGTTTATCGTGTGTTTGTCTTTGATTCCTTGTGTGTTTACTTTCAGCTTGCTTATTTCTTGTGCGATTAGTTTCACATGCTTAGCTGTAGATATTTACTGCTTTTCTGCTTATCATATCCGCTATTACTTGCTTAGCTGTAGCTGTGCATGCGGATGTCATTGCTTTCCTAGATGTAATGGGTTAGGAGTAGATGCCGTGAGTTAGGATTTGGATGTTTATTTTCTTTTGCCCATCCCCGGGTCATGCATGCTTAGATAGACGTTTTCTCGGGGATACTCGTTCCCATTTCACATGATTTTAGCCCAAAACTCTTCAAAATTAACTAAAAATGGCAAAAGAGACCAGGTGCTTGCACTTGGCGAATTGGGGGCGCTTAACACCTTCCCCATTCGTCATCAGGCACGGACTCTTGTATCTCTGGTTATCCGTTGCAACAGAGTATTTCATGGGATCCAGAGCCTACTTCCTTGGATGACGACTCTTCTATGTTATATGTACATCTTGGTTCCGGGCTGGTCCTTGAATCGAGATGTATCTCATTTATATCGCCACCCATGCGGTGAGTGACATCATTTCGAGAGTTCCTTGGTAGAGCTCTCCTTCACATTGTAGAGATCTTAGAGGACCGGCGCGGGATCTCGTGTCCCTCGCCCACCCGTCCTCGGGATCGGGGTCCACGCAAACCCTCCCATATTTTTCAAAGTCTTTTTGATGGGCCCAAAAATTAATTTCTTCTAATCTTTGCACTGGTCTATCCCCCATAGTTGGTGGGCCCAAAAATTATTTTCTTCAAATCTTTGAACAAGGGAAGCCCCACCTGTATTTTTCAAAATGAATTGTACGCACCGCCCCATGATCCAAATCCTCCATTTGATAATCATAGCCCTCCGATCTAAGGAAAAACTGCATATTACGGAAACCTCTATAGATTGGAGAGTTGTGATCATCCAATGGAAATAATCTTTGGGGCACAACCTATTTACATTGTGGCCCATCAAATGAATGGTTTCGATCATCCTATGGTGTGGGTCGTGCATTAACATTAAGGCCAAATTGTAGGCCCCACCTAGATTTTTCAAATTAAGTTTGTGGTCAATGCCATAGGATGATCCAAGTCGTCCATTTGATGGGCTGCGACGCAAATAGTCTGTGCCCCCAAAATCATTTCGATGGGATGATCGCAACCGTCCGATCTATAAGGTTTCTGTAAGTTGCAGTGTCTCTATTGTCTATCATGAGAAGCTAAATATAATGTTTTCCCACTCCCCGTGCATCGCACGGGGTGTCCCACTAGTATATATATGAGGAAAATGATTGTGAGCTTAAAGCTCATATAAGCACTTATATGATATATGAGCTTGAGGGCCCAAACACATGGGTCCCACATTTTTTGTGGTGATCCAAACCATTCATTTGCAAGGCCCTATCATAGATAGGGTGTGTACCAAAAACCAGCTCCATTGGATCATCCTATCCCCTCCAAAAGCTGAGGGCAAAAATGGGCAGATTTGTGGCAAACGGTGTCTGTCCATTTTGCCCTCCACTTTTGGATGGGTTAGGATGATCCTATGGAGCCGATTTTTTGTACACACCTTATCTATGTAAGGGCCTTTCAAATGAATGCTTTGGATCATCCTAACAATGTGGGCCCATATGTGTTTGGGCCCTCAAGCTCATATAAGCTATATGAACTTCAACCTCACAATCATTTTCCTCTTTATATATATATATATATATATATATATATATATATATATATATAGAGAGAGAGAGAGAGAGAGAGAGAGAGAGAGAGAGAGAGAGAGCTCACCAAACTTATGGTGCGCTAAAGCGCCCAATTACATGGGGGCCCACTTTGTTAGGATGATCAAAACCATTCATTTGAAAGGCCCTTACATAGATGGGGTGTGTACCAAAAATCAGCTCCATAGGATCATCCTAACCCATCCATTTGTGGAGGTCAAAATGGATAGACATTGTTTGTCCCCAAATTTGCCCATTTTTGCCCTCCAGAAATGGAAGGGTTAGAATGATCCTATAGAGCTGATTTTTGGTACACACCCTATCTATGATAGGGCCTTGCAAATGAATGGTTTGGATCACCACAGAAAATGTGGCCTCTATGTGATTGGGTGCTTAAGCGCACCATAAGTTTGGTGAGCCATAAGTTTGGTGAGCTGTGTTTGGTGAGCCATAAGTTTGGTGAGCTTAAGCTCACCAAACTTATGGTGCGCTTAAGCGCCCAATCACATGGGGCCCACTTGTGGTCAAAGTTTCTCCTCCTCTCCCGTATATATTTGTGGTCAAAGATTCTCCTCCTCTCCCATTTATTTACTCCCTCCTTAAATGGCCGCCACGTGTGCATCTAACTCTACCCTAAAGCTGAAGTCATTTTGAATAATCATAGTATTGCTTACTATCTCAAAGGACGTGTATATATAAAGATATGGTGTGTGTGTGTGTGTGAGAGAGAGAGAGAGAGAGAGAGAGAGAGAGAGAGAGATAGATGGGGAGGGATGGAGGAGCAGGGTATTTTCCACTTTTTGAAACAGAGGGAAGAGGTAGTAGTGGTTATAAGTTATTTGCAGTATCGATATTTGTGGGAATATGTTGGATATGGGTGTATAGAGTGAGTCATATTCCAACAAGAGAAGAAGGGAGATGGGTTTGGTTAGGTTTATTTGCAGCCGAGATTTGGTTTGCTTTTTATTGGATACTTACACAAGCCGTTCGTTGGAACCCTGTCCATCGTCACACCTTCAAGGAAAGACTCTTTCAAAGGTAAGACTCCACCCATCTGTCTCTCATGCCTGTAATTATTAAACTTTCTAAAGCCTGAATTCATTGGTGGATTACTGTATTACTGAGGCCATGTTTGGCAACCATGAAAAATTATTCCATATAATTTTCGTGGGCCCAACTCTGTGAAAGGTACTAAGTCGGAAAGATAAGAGAATTGAGGGGGAGTAGAGAAGGAAGTGGACTCCACTTGTAATTTTACTAGGAGTAGTGTATTTCTGACTACTCTCGTACATGGGTGTCTGAAACTCCAAGTAGAAAAAGGAGTGAACATATCAAGTCCCTTATTTTAAATATAAAAAAGTTATACTGCATTTTCAATATAAAATTCTTAAAATTTTTGGTTTTATATTCTCTCTCTTTTTCAGTGTAAAATTTTTTGGTTTTATATTCTCTCTCTTTTTCAGTGTAAAATTTTTTGGTTTTATATTCTCTCTCTGAACTGGTTAAATATGTGCTAAAAAAGAAAGAGACCACAAGTAAGGAAGTTGATAGTACAAGAAGAGAGAAAATGAAGGGAACAAAGTTATACAAAGGTATATCACGGGAGAAGAAATTAAGACAGAGATCTGCCCTCCATCCCTGGATAATCGGTTCGCCTTGCCATTTGCCACCGATGTGGTCTGCTCGCATCAATCCATCCGATGGTGATGGTGTTAAGAGAGTCTTCATTGACTATTAGTCAACCAATCTGATTCTTTCTCTCCTTGAGAAACGATCACTTCAAGAGCCTTGGCTTTTTTTTAAACTTTCTTTTACTCGGTGATAAACAGATACGAAAGCGAATTACCGGGTGTGGACATTTTTGTGTGTACGGCAGACCCAATAATAGAGCCACCGGTCCTGGTTATCAACACGGTTCTCTCGGTCATGGCATACGACTACCCGCCGGAAAAACTGAGCGTCTATCTCTCCGACGACGGTGGGTCAGATCTAACGTTCTACGCTCTCTTAGAAGCGTCTCGCTTCTCAAAGCATTGGATTCCCTTTTCCAAGAAATTCAAGGTGGAGCCTAGGTCTCCAGCGGCCTATTTCTCCACGACATCTGACTCTGAGCCACATGGTGATGCTCACTCGACCGAGCAGTGGTCGGCCATCAAGGTAACATTAGGCCATGTTTGGTTGTCATGAATTTTTTTTCATGACAAATTATTGTCTCAGGTGAGAGAGGGCTAGGGTGCGTACTGGGTAGGAGAAGGGGAGAAATTTGAGAGGACACGGTTGAGATGAGGGTGAGATGTGGCTAAAAATAAGGAAAAAAGTGCATCCTACTTTGAGTAGTGTTTACTGTTTACTGATTTTTAGCCACTTCTTACCATCATTTGGGAGAACAAAACTTGGCGCAGGTCGAGGACCCTTGTAATATAGCAAAGGGTGTGAGGGTGTGGAAATATCAATTCCATGTTTCATTTTTATTTTCAGAAGTAATTGATGTTTCCACACTCCTTGCTATTAAACTATTTGCTATTAAACTATTAGCAAGGGGTCTGAGACCACTTCTTCACCCTCGCTACCCGTCTCTCACCACCTGGAGACATTAGTCTATTATGAAAATAAATTCAAGGTCGCCAATCGTGCCCATATAGTGTATAAAAAATAATCTTTTTTGTTCCGTGTCATCTCATTCAAAAGGCGGCCACGTCTACATAATCTGGGCCATTGATATTGTGGGCCCAGCAACTTTGATTTTTGAGTGCTTGCTGGTCCTCAAGTGGGCATGCTAAAGAAATTACTGCTTAGAGCAAGCAGCCTACAAGATGGACGCTCTAAAATTACTGCTTAGAGCCTCATATGTGTACGACCGGGCGACTGGTAGTTTTTCTACCTAACAGCCTCTATATTGCACGGTGGAAAAAAAAGAGTACAGTGGGCCTCACCTAATTAATTGGATGATTTAAACCATTCATTTGTTTGTTCCCCATAGATGATCCTAACCTTTTGATTTGTAAATTACCAATAACATCATCTTGTGCAATAATTAGCTTTTAAGTTTTTTATCTGCCTGTTTTACCCTTAATATATTAAGATTGGGTACAAATCCCTATAATCTCTCCCCACTAAATCCCTATAATCCCTATAATCTCTCATCTCTTAAGTGGATACATCATGGTAAGTTTCTTGGCCCATGCTATGAACAATGGCCCCACATGAAGATGAGGTGTAAAATATTGGGCCCACAGATCAAAACATCATGAAAAATGGTGTCCCACCTGATGCATGGATATGTGTGGAGATAGTGGGCCCACCCATAGGTATAAAAATGTAGGTCCCACCATATGCATGGCTTAGGTGGATATGATGGGCCCTGCCATATCGGGGTAAAAATGGTCGGCCCACATGAAAATGAGGTGTAAAATTATATTACCATGCATAGCATTCTTGGCCCATGCTATGCATGTGTAAAATAATGGGCCCCACATGGAAATTAGGTGTAAAACATTGGACTCACCGATCAAAACATGAGGAAAAATGGTGTCCCACCCACTTCATCTTCATGTGGGGCCCATTATTTTACACCCATATATGCATAGCATGGGCAAGAATGCTATGATGATGTATTCAATTAAGAGAAGCGTTACCAAAAAAGGAGAGAGATTTTTACATAAAAATTATGGTAGAATCGGTAGACAAAAAAATAATTATGGCACAAGAAAATATTATTGGTAATTAAGAAAATTTTGGGGGTTTCTTGTAGATATATAGGTTTTGATTTAGGGTTTTTTTAGTAGATACATTTTTCATTTTTTACTTTTCCAGAAAATGTATAAAGACATGGAGAATAGAATTGAAACGACATGTAAGTTGGGAAGGATTCCGGAGGATATTCGAGAAGAACACAAAGGATTTTCTGAATGGAGCTCAACAACAACTTCCCGAAATCACCAATCTATCCTTCAGGTACAACTTTCTTTATTTAATGAATGCTACCAGCACTAGCACATCAACCTTGTTGTAAGTGATTTCGCATATTAGCTCCCTCATTTACAGCCCAAAACCCTACAATCTACGTAGGTACCATGATGTTCTCCAGGTCAGCGGTCTAAATTACACATTCATATCCCCAAGTGAGACTCAAAAATTGATAGTTAGTGCTGATTTGGCCAGGGACTATGTCTGCTTAGTTGTTTTTTTGTGCTTATATGTGTTTTTCTCTTAATTTTCAGATATTAATTGATGGTAGGGATCCAAATGCTGTGGATAACGAGGGATCTGCATTGCCAACTCTAGTGTACTTGGCCAGAGAGAAGAGACCCCAAAACCCCCATAACTTCAAAGCAGGAGCTATGAATGCATTGGTAATCTTTATAGATGCATGTGCACACACATTACTATACAAATTGGACATACCTACATGCTAGCTTACCTTTATGCATAGGTTGTAAAATGTGTTGAGGGTTTCAGGTGAAAACAAAAGATCCCAAATTGGAAAAGTGAATGGATGTGGAAGGGCTTATAAGAACTTGGGCATCCTCCCTTTGACGACAGTACATAGTTGCAAGTATTTTAAATAGCTTGGGGGATTGATGATCCAAATCATTTCAAGAGTCTTTATCCCAAAAGTCATCTCCATAGGATGATCCAAGCCCTCAGAAAAGAAGATTTGATTGACTACCAAATAGCTTATATCGACATATGGGATTTGTTAGGGACCATGGCGGAAGGCATTTCGCAAATGGTCTGTCGCATGTCAGACCAGCCACAGAGGGTCACTTTTCAACAGATTTTGTCAACATTACGAGGTGGCTGGTCTGACATGCGACAGACCATCTGTTGGTTTGACATGCGACAAACCATCTGCGAAATGCCTTATCTGATGGTTCCTAGCAAATCCCACATACATATACGTAGAGAGAGAGAGAGAGAGAGAGAGAGAGAGAGATCATCCAATTTAAAACTTAGTGCCACGCGCCTAGAGAGAGAGAGAGAGAGAGAGAGAGAGAGAGAGAGAGAGAGATCATCCAATTTAAAACTTAGTGCCACGCGCCTAGAGAGAGAGAGAGAGAGAGAGAGAGAGAGAGAGAGAGAGAGAGAGAGATGATTCACTTTATATATAGTATAGATAAAGGGCATGAAATGATATTTTTACTCCCTAACCTACTATTTGAGGAAAAGACAAGAAAAGGGTGTGAGAGTGCAGGCGTGCAGCCATATATATGAAAATACAAGCGGAGATTGATTTTTTTTTTGAATGATAACGGGTGGAGATTCATAAGTACCCACATACACAGATTGAATATTTCACGCTTCTTGTTATGAACCCCAAGTAAGGGTGTCAATTTTGGCTCGGGCTCGGAAGCTCGCTCGAGCTCGGCTCGAAAAAAGCTCAGCTCGAGCTCGGCTCGTTAAGCTTAACGAGCCGAGCCCGAGTTAGGCCAGGCTCGGCTCGGCTCGGCTCGTTAAGGCTCGTTAAGAATTTAATATATATATATATATATATTAATATATACACTAAAAGGGTTGTCTAGGGAGTGAAAGGGGGAGGCAAAATATGTCACTTCTTTTTTGGAACCCCATTTGTTACTTGGACCACCCCCCTAGTGTAAAAAAAGTAGTAAAGAAACACTACATAGGGCCGTCCAGGGAAAATGAGAGGTGTAAAATTAATATAATTCGAGCTCGATAAGGCTCGCGAGCCTGGTCGAGCCAGACTGAGCCGAGCCGAGCCAAGCCTGGTTCGAGCCCGAGCCCAAGCCGAGCCTGGCTTTTGAGCTTAACGAGCCGAGCCGAGCCTGGCCAAGCTCGGCTCGTTTACACCCCTAACCCCAAGTAATGGTAAGTGTGAAACAACCAATTACTCCAAAAGCTTAATCTGTTGGAGTTGGTATTATTTAATCATTTATACTTCAACACTCCCCCTCACGTGTGGCCTCTTTTTTTTTGGGTTGGCCTTACACGTGGACTTTTAATAGCAAACAGTAGTGAGTTTTGAACTGAGAACCCATTAATATACCATGTGAAACAACCAATTACTCCAAAAGCTAAAGCCATTGCAGTCGGTGTTATTTAATCATTTATACTTCAACAGTGAGATAATCTTGTTGCATCGTATTACCAACATCATCATCATGGTTGGTCACCTTCATCACCATGATCAAACGTGCAGATAAGGGTGTCATCCGAGATAAGCGACGGTCAGATCATTCTCAACGTGGATTGTGACATGTACTCAAATAATTCGCAATCAGTGAGAGATGCTCTGTGTTTTTTCATGGATGAAGAAAGGGGTCATGATATTGGTTTCGTTCAGTTCCCACAGTCCTTTAATAACCTCACCAAGAACGATCTCTATGCCTGTTCTTTGAGAATAATTAGTGAGGTGGGTATTACCAAAATATGATTGATAATGTGATTAGATTCTCCTTTTCTCATTGAACTGCTTATTTTTTTCTGCTATCTGTTTTTGAAGGTAGATTTGCCTGGATTCGATGGTTATGGAGGGCCTTTGTATATTGGAACTGGGTGCTTTCACAGGAGAATGGGTCTATGTGGGAAGAAGTATAGTAAGAAATATAAGGAAGAATTGAAGGAAGATGCAAAAAGGAGGGGGGAGGAAAGTGTAAGCTCCTTAGAAGAGAGAGTAAAAGGTCAGGCAAATTGTACCTATGAGAAGAATACTCAATGGGGAAAACAGGTATATATTTATGTCTCTCTCTTTCTCCATATTAATTGTAGGGAATTTAACCGAGTAGAACTCACCCCTAAAAGCTAGCCGTTCGAGGGAGGGTGCCCATTCCCTTATAACCCATCCCCATCCACTTCACTTTACTGATGTGGGATTATTTTGCTTTTGCGTGGAAACCCAACAGTCTCCCCCTCCACGTGGAAGTAACGTGGACAATCTCACCCCTCCTAGCGGCGGCAACGTGGGAACCACGAGATACCACACCGGGGTTTCCTAGACTTTCCCGAGGGACATTCCCGCCCTCGGAGGCAAACTAGGGTTACCACTCCCTGAGCTCTGATACCATTTGTAGGAAATTTAACCGGGTAAAACCCACGCCTAAAAGCTAGCCTTTAGAGGGAGGGTACCCATTCCCTTATAACCCATCCCCATCCACTTCACTTCACCGATGTGGGACTATTTTGCTTTTGCGTGGAACCCCAACATTAATATCATATTTATTTCTCGAGTTCTATCTCATGTATAATCCTATGGCCCCTATGATTACTTGATGTGCCCAAAAGACTCCTAAAGCATAATTAAAGGTATTTTTGAAATGTAAAAATTGCAAAGATTTTGTATTTGGGTGAAATTTTTGTCTTGAAATTTGGCACTGTTTGGATTTTAAGAAAAATATTTCCGATGGAATTCTTTTTGGGAAAACTTTTTCCACTGTTTAGAGGGAAACAATATGATTTTGGTTAATTTGGAGGGATAATATCATAAATTGAAGCTCCTCTGAATAAAAATTGAATAGGGCTGGCTCAAGTTATCTTTTTCCTCTCTTAAAATAGTAAGGAATTTTAGAAATATTTTTCCTTTCCAAACTTCCTAGGGATTCCATTCTATATAAAGTCTTGGTCGTAAACCTTTTGAGGTATCTTGTACTTTATAATCTTCACATATAGTGGAAGCTCCTTCACCTTGGATGTTGTCACTCAATGTGACGAACCACGTAGACCTCTTGCATTCTTTTTTTTTTTTTTGAAATGACGAATTATCTCTTGCATTCTTGATTTGTGTTTTTTTTCTTATTTTCTAGGTTGATATGTGTTTCCTTCGATCTAGGAACCATTTCTCATTCTATCAACTCATTTGATTCATTCATTTGAATTTGCAGGTGGGTTTGAAGTATGGATGTCCTGTAGAAGATGTGTTAACAGGCCTGTCAATTCAATGTAATGGTTGGAAATCCGTTTGTTTTAACCCACCCAGGAAGGGCTTCTTGGGTGTTGCTCCTACCACATTGTCCCAGTCACTTGTGCAGCATAAGAGATGGGCTGAGGGTGATTTGCAGATTTTCCTCTCCAAGTATTGTCCCTTCATATGTGGGCATGGAAAGATAAAGCCAGGACTTCAAATGGGATACTCCATATTCTGCTTATGGGCACCTTGTTCCATCCCAACACTCTACTATGTTGCTATCCCTTCACTTTGCCTCCTTAGTGGTGTTTCTTTATTCCCAAAGGTCTCTCTCTCTCTCTCTCTCTCTCTCTCTCTCTCTCTCTCTCTCTCTCTCTCTCTCTCTCTCTCTCTCTCTCTCGGCCCCACACATAGTTAGAGACCTTGCATGCTTTTGGGAATGAGCCCTATGTGTGGAACAACCAATTACTTCGAAAGCTTAACCTGTTAGGGGCCATTTGGATATCAATATTATTTCCTCAAAATCCTGGATGGTAGACAAGAGAAGAAGGAGATTGTCCATCATTTTCTGATTTCTCGCACCTCTTTTTACCGAGCGAGAGAGTAGGAGGTCGTCCCGTGTTTCCAGGTTTTAGAAATCTCAAGATGGAGGGGGGGTAGGGGATTCCTAAAATCTAGATTTCTTACTTAAAATCCAGGATAATGGATTATAAAATCCAGAATTTTACACTGCTTTCAAACTAAAACTTGGATTCTAAAATCAACGTATCCAAACAGCCCCTTAGAGCTAGTGTAATTTAATCTTTTTATACTTCAATACTCATCCTCACGTGTGGTCCCTCTTTTTTGGGGTTTTCGGTACACGTTGCACATGTGGCACCCCTCTTTCAGGTTTGCCGTACCTTTGGATTTTTAATATCAAGGAGTTGTTGGTTTTGAACCCAAGACCTGCCGTGAGGCAACATTTTGATACCATGTGAAACAACCAATTACTTCAAAAGCTTAAGCTGTTGGAGTAGGTTTTATTTATCTTTGAGAGTTGCTAGTGTCCATCGCAAAAGTCATTTCACCGTTGGTCTGTTGCATGTCAAACCAACCACCTCGTGAATGGAGACCAAAGCTGTTGTCTTCATTCGCAAGGTGGTTGGTCTGACATGCGACATGCGACAGACTAGCTGCGAAATTCCTTTCGCGATAGACCCTAGCAACTCTCTTTATCTTTTTATACTTCAACACTATGGGTAGATCCTTTCACCTTCTTCATGAAAATTTCTGAAGGATACATTTGTCGACCCCAACTAGTTTGGGACAAAGGCTTAGTTGAGTTGAGTTGAGTTGAGTATACTTCAATACTATGGGCTTGCGGTTGCTGCTACATCCCTAGCTTGTAATTAAGGATTTATGGGCCTGACACACACACACACACTCTCTCTCTCTACCCTAATGCTAATGTATCGAAAATTTGCATGCCTTCAGATATCTAGCCCATGGTGCATACCCTTCTTGTATGTGATCACTGCCAAATTTGGTTACGGCCTCGGCGAGTCACTTTGGTTTGGAGAGACCACTAAGGGATGGTTAAATGAGCAAAGGATGTGGTTGATGAAAAGAACAACCTCATACCTCTTTGCTGTAATCGACAACATCCTCAAGCTATTGGGGTTTTCCGAGTCGGCATTCGTCATCACCACTAAGGTGGCTGACCATGAAGTTTCAAAGAGGTATGAACAAGAGATCATGGAGTTTGGATCCTCTTCTCCTATGTTTACTATCATAGCCACCCTTGCATTGCTGCAACTTCTTTCCATGGTTGGTGGAGTCATAAGGGTGATGTTGAAGAAGGAAGCAATGGTTGTTGAGCCATTGATCTTGCAGTTTCTTCTCTGTGGGTTGCTGGTTTTCATCAACATTCCAATCTACCAAGCTCTCTTCTTCCGTAAAGACAAAGGCCGGCTGCCTAGCTCCCTATCTTTTACATCATTTGCTTTAGCACTATTGTTTTGTTTGGTACCTCTGTTTTAGTGTATAAATGTTGAAATCTCTCTCTCTCTCTCTCTCTCTCTCTCTGGGACATTGACTTGGCCCAACCACACACTGCTTCGTCGTCCCACTTAATCTGAGTCCCATCCCTTAAACATTATCCTTAGACCAAAATATTTGTATCAATTTCTTTATTAATGAAGATAAGAAAACTAAACAGAAAAACAGATCCGATCAAGCACAAAGTAAAAAAGGAATAAACCACAAGATACACACACCAAAATTTTATATGGTTCAGCCTAGATGTCTGCGTTCATTCACAATTGAGAATACGATCTTCCATTATTTTTTTCAAAGATAACATTTTATTAAACGGTGAAAGAATGATGCAACAAAACATGGGGGCAAAGTGTCGCGAACAATAACAGAGAAGATATAATCCTTGCTAACTTCCTGTCTAGCATTTCACTAAACCCAACAACCTTCACTTCCTCCTCCACTCCATCCTTTGCTAATTTATCTGCATGTCATTTGCCGATCACAACATATGCTGAAATCTCTAATTTAAGATATAATCCTTGCTAACTTCCAGAGGCCATTTGCTTTGTTTGATGCCCACGCCGAGACATTTGACAGTCACCTTCAGTAATTAGTATGTCTGCCCCTCTTTTATGCACAATTTTAGGCCCCCAGATACGATCTTCGATGCACTCTGATAAAGCTATAAAACAGGATTCCAATGATTGTATCCCAAAACTACAAATTGCAATCCTTTCCACTGTCTCCTCAACAAGTCCGTTCAAAATATACCGAGAGAAAATATCCCCTCAATTTATCGTCACAAGAGAAAACCAAAGAGGAGAACTCATTTTCTCACCAATGTATATAAAGGAGTTTCAACACTTAGCCCAAGATCTACTTCTAGCCTAACCAAGAGATTCCAAAATTAATTCTCCTCTTTCTATCATAGTCTAACTAGCTACTATGCTCCATAACAATCCTAGTCACACCAGGTAACTAGCAGAAGGAGAACCTACGTGGAGTGGGAAACAAGACAAAATCCAACACACCCAACACATGACATTAGCATAAGTTGCTTCAGTTCTAGGAAACACACATTGTCTAGCTGTTTCCACATTAAATACTGGAAGTACAAATGCCATAATAAAATAATATATTGACACATGATAGCTAAGGTTGTTCGACTTCAACTCTGATTCATGCAACTTCAAGCTACTCATACAACCCAAACATGCAATTTCAAGCCACTCATAGATAAATTAATAACTTTAGGCATCCAAAGTCATTCAATGCCTCAATCATATCTCATTGGACACTAAATTTTATGAATGATTTTATTAGATAATGCATGAAACCACAGGCCAAATCATATTAGATGAGAAAAGGCATATGAAGATTCAAAAGCATCAAACGACATTTAGAACCACAAATGTATTTGGGACCTCTCGTGTTTTGAAGTCCATCCAAATGGCGTTTTAGAATTTGTAGGAGAGATTGTAAGAGAAAAGCCATGTTATGGTTATAGACGGGTTGTCTGTATGTTAATCTTAGCTTGAATTGTGTTGAAGGAGCATTTTGGGTGTATTCTAAACCAATATTGTTTCACCGTAACCCTTCCAAACAAAATTTTGTTTGGAAAATAAAGACGATAGTGGAATTGACCGATGATTTGGTCAATTCCACAGCCATTTTTTGAATTCTGTTGCTAGCTTGGAATCAGATTAAAACAAAAACATATTTGAATTCTGTCGCCACCTTCTTTATTTAAAGGTTTTGCATTTTGAAAAGTGCACATAAATCCCTTTCCTATGGGAATTGCTAGGGACCACGGCAGAAGGCATTTCGCGGCTGTTGCATGAGAGTGCAGCCCGGTCCGCTATCGGCTTTCAGCATGTTAGAAGATCGGCAAATGATAAGGCGGATGCGCTAGCTAAGCATGGTGTTTCCGGTGGTTCTATTATGTGGTTCGACCACCTTCCTCCCTGAGAAGGGGTTTTCTCT
The DNA here is from genome assembly GCF_043159265.1 of Tasmannia lanceolata. Lineage (NCBI taxonomy): Eukaryota > Viridiplantae > Streptophyta > Magnoliopsida > Canellales > Winteraceae > Tasmannia > Tasmannia lanceolata. The sequence goes on along the minus strand of NW_027518695.1, from coordinate 1,246,012 downwards.
GTATTTTGTTTTTTCTTCGTTCCTGTTTCTTTCTTGCTTCCTTTTGTATATATGGGTGGTCCATCTCGGCCTCCTTAATTTGCTATGATATATAATTATTGCCATTTCAAAAAAAAAGAGGAGAGTGCAGCCCCACAGACTAACTTTTCAGCAGATTTTGTCTTATTCATTAATTCATCTGAGGTGGCTGCACTCATGCAACAGCCTGCCTGCGAAATGCCTTCTGTGATGGTCCCTAGCAAGTCCCATTTTATATTATTTTAATAAGCAAAGAGCCAAGCCACCGAGCATATTAATATTATAACTTATAAGTGATCAATGTTTCTCCTCCTCTCCCTTTTATTCACGTCCATTTTAGATGGCCTTCGCCGCGTGTGCTTCAAACTCTATCCAAAACCTGATGTCATTTTGCATATGCACATTATTATATAAAGGAACCTCTACTAGTGGATATGTATTCACCCTTGGTGGTGCAATTTCTTGAAAATCGGTTAAACAAACATGTAGTACAAGTTCCACTATGGAAGCGGAATTTATAGCCTTAGCCCTAGCAGGAGCTGAAGCCGAATGACCCAGGAATTTTACGGCAGATGTGACTTTATGGCCAAGTCCGGTTCCCTCAATGTCTTTACATTGCGATTGTCAAGCTGCTTTAGCCAAGGCCAAAAGTAAGACCTATAATGGCAAAAGAAGGCATATTCGCCTAAGGCATAATTTGGTGAAGCAATACTTGAGAAGGAGTAGAAGATGAGGGTATCTACCACTTTTTTAAACAGAGGGAAGAGGAAGGATTGGTTACAAGCTACTTGCAGTATCAATATTTGTGGGAATATGTTGGATATGGGTGTATAGAGTGAGTCATATTCCAACAAGAGAAGGGAGATGGGTATGGTTGGGTTTATTTGCAGCCGAGATTTGGTTTGCTTTTTACTGGATTCTCACCCAAGTTGTTCGTTGGAACCCTGTCCATCGTTGCACCTTCAAGGAAAGACTCTCTCAGAGGTAAAACCATGTTGGCTTTTTGGTTTGCTTTTTTTTTTACTACTGAAATGCACAACCATGTTTTGATAATTGCACTACTTTATCGTAGTCTTTTATTATTTAAACAGCTGACAGAGCCTTTTACCGTTACCAAAAAGCTCTGAGAAGCCAATTTAAAAAGAAAAAAACAAAAAGACACACTGACTTTGTACAATTATCAAAACATGGTAGTGCAAATATCACTATAATGTTTTTTTTTTTTGAACTTTTCTTTTACACCCTTGACAAACAGATACGAAAGTGAACTTTTCTTGTTAGTCTTTTATTATTACTAATTACTAATTATAATTTATAAAAACTTTTAATTAAAGTTATAATATAAGTTACTTTCTTATTATAAGAATAGTATTAACTATTACTTATTAATATTATAAGTATATGTATAATAGAAATATAAAAAATTATATATATATATATATATATTTGTGGACCCCGATCCGAGAGAGACGGCGGGGACGTGCCCCCACGTGCTAAGTCTCAGGATCATCCACGTGAATGGAGAGCTCTACCAAGGAACTCTCGAAAGAAGAATGCCTCTCACAGTATGAGTGGCGATATAAGGTGAGATACCTCTCGATTCGGGGACTAGCCCAGATTCGAGGCGTACCTTAAACAAAGAAGAGTCGCCATCCAAGGAAGTGGGCCAAGGATCCCATACTATGCTCTGTTGCAACGGATAACCAGAGATTATAAAAAGAGAGTTCGTGCCTGGTTACGAATTCGGAAGGTCTAAAGAGCACCTCATCCGCCCAAGTGCAAACACCTGGTCTCTTATGCCATTTATTTAATAATTTTGAAGAGTTTTGGGCGAAAGTCATATGAAATGGGAATCAATATCTCCGAGAAGACGTCTATCTAATCATGCATGTCTCGGAGATGAAAATAATAAGCACACATAAGATAAATGAAATAAGTGTCAGCTGAGAATAACTAGGTTATGAATGTCATACCTAATTGGTGTCTAAGTTCTGATGGGCATACACATGCAAACTACAGCTAAAAGTATAGGATCTGTACATGAAAGTAAGAAAACACAGCAAAACATATAACACAAATCAACTCTATACATGACTGGACAAAATGAGTCCTAACTCTAATGCGACCTGACTCGGACCAAGATGGCCGTCCATCCCAGCTGCTCTACGTATCCCGGCCTCGGGAAGAATCGGAGTCAACGTAGTTCGATGCCCTATTCTAAACTACTATGCCTAACCATCTAGAACCGCTATACTAGACTCGATCCACTAGACTCGACTGATTTTAAAGCTCTTTTGTAGAATTGCTTAAGTTCATGTGAATTGTAATTTTTAGGACTCTCTATATGCCCTAACTAATGCAAGTTGATTAGCCTTAAGCTAATGCAGGTGGGCCCAATATCCTATGTGTAACTAGGTTGTGCAACCTAAGGAATACCATGGGCTGACTATATGCTTCCTAGTCTAGCCATCGGTTCAACTAGGTGTCTAACCGATCAACTCGAGGCCTCCTAACTCTAGGGACACTCACACGACAGGACACACCATATCAACAAATCAGGACAGACTCCTAACTCTAAAACACCCTAAATGTCTAGGACAGAATCCTAACTTTAGGGGAAGATCTTTTTGAAAAGGTTTTGAAGAGTTTTTGCATTTTTTTTGGAGGGTTTGAAATGTTTATTTTTAAAGGTTTGGCTGGACCTGGGAGGTGGATCCCAAGCTGCACTACGTACCCTGTGGAAGGGATCAAGCCAACGTAGTTCGGAACAGATTTCCTAACTACTTCTAATGACTCAAGATTTTTGAGATTTTTGGTTTTTCAGATGTTTTTGTTATTTTTAAGTGTTTTTTACTCAAGGGGGACAAATCCTATCATCATAAGGGGAGGACAGACTCCCGATATCCCGCAAAGGTTGGACAGCATCCTATGCTTTGCGGGGGAAAAAGACAGAAACACGACTCTGCAAGGGTTGGACAGCATCCTATACCTTGCAAGAGAGGATAGAAGAACATGATCTGATGAAAGGTTGGATAAAATCCTAACCCCTATGATGATAGAATTTGATTCCTGAACAAGAGGACTGACTCTCTAGACTAAGGACGGATTCCTGTGCTAGTGGACTATCAAACTAAGATAAAGCTCAACAAGTAATAAGGAAAAAGAAACCTTGTGCATATTCGGCAAAGGTAAAACACATAGCCGGGCCGGACAGCTACCTAGCCCTAGGGTGCAACAAATGTGCAACCCAATACCCATAAGGGTCGGGGTATGATGCCAAGCCGAGTAAGGTGTTCTCCCAAAACCAAAAGACGCACAAAGAGGAGGTTTAGGAAGAAAAATGAGATTGGGTGAGACTCCTAAACAAAAAGATGAGCTCCAAGAGAGGTGCTGACGAGACATGGCATGTCTCCTAAGGATAGACTCACTAATGAGACAAAGCTTGTCTCTAAAGGATACAACTTTCTCTGTCTGAGACATAGCCTGTCTCCCTGAGAGGACTCTAGAGAACTCTTTCATTGCCCTTGCAATGAATGGATTTCTAATTTCTAGGGGATACACACCATAAAGACTTGGACAAGTCTTTAAATAAATGAGAGGAATGCTACTTGGACTAAGCGAGTCTCCTAAGGATGGGCTTAGGCTAGCGCCTTCATCGCCCTGGCGATGAATAGGGGAATTCTAAGGGTTTCTAAAGACTAGGTAAGTCTAAAGAGAAAGAAGAAGAAAGAAGGGGATAATGAGCAAACAAGACAAATTTATGCATTTACCAATTGTCATAGTAACCATACAAAAGAGTATTGTTTGAAGTTCACTTTGCTTCCCCAAGTTTGATTTAAAGTATAAACCCTTTTAAATCTATGATAAGGTAAGCATAATGTATGATAGTGATAAGGCATCTCAAATGTGGAATTACATTCTTGTATTATCACACTTACAACTAACAGATACTTATCATATGTGGCAAAGTACTTAGAAAATCTGAGAAAAGCATATGCGATAATGGACAGCAAACATGTGCAACAGTAGACAGCAGTTAGGTACTTTTGAACTGAACCAATGGGTAGTAATTATATGAAATAAATGGACAGCAAACAGTGAACAACAGTGGACAGCAGTTATGCGCAATAGCCAGTAGTGGACAATAGAGAACAGCAGTTAGCCACAAATATAAAGTGAATGAATATATAAAACAGCAGCTATACTCTTGATCAAACCAAAATAGCAACTGTAAAATGCACAAATTTAAAATACAGTAGGTATGCAACTCATCAAATGGCCACTCGCCATGCATAAATGCACGAGTGACTCAAACCATTTCTAATGAAATAATCATTACTTCTCACAAGCAGAGAATACCCCATTCTCTTATTTTGGATAAACATTTTACATCTAGAAATTAACTAGGTAGACCTGCATTACTTGCCAACCTATAAAATTTTTTATCATTTGGAATTTATGTATAGTGTAGCTATCAAGATAAGCAACCTCTACAAACTGTAAATTGGAAGAGAAAGTTATTTCTTAATAGTAAGCTATAACTCAGAGCAAGTAAAATGTGAGAATAGGAATTACTCAAACCACTAGTGACAATTTTATCATTCCTGAATAATAATTTTCATTTGATTTCCTTGGTTAATTTTAATCATTCTTTCTCCTATAATTATTACTTATAACCACAACTTTATCCAATTCAAAGATTTTTCTAATGATTCATAACTAAACTTTAACACCTTACATATTTCATATTAATCCCATACACAGCCTATTTATCAATTAGCTAAACATAAAAGCTTAATCAAACAAATAAAAGATTAATTATATTAGCTTTGCCTTCAGCCGGAAGAAATATCAAATATGCAAGAGACTCCAGTAACAGATATCACTCATGATAAAATACAAGGTCATGATTAAACAAAGAAGTTAGAGTGATGAAATTCTATTCAAGGACTGTATAAGTTGGATGCATCTCTAAATTTCCAGAATTAAAAAAAAAAACACATACAAACCTTACATCTACACCCCATATACACACCCAAACCAAGTATTCTGACAAGGAAATCTCCTTGTATTCAATCAGAAATATACTAGAGACAAGGGAGAATTTGGACAAAAAGTGAGACAAAATATTCAACTACCCCTCTTATGCTACCCTGCCTTACTAAAAACCTGAACATGAAAATTGAGACCAAATTTTAAAGAAATGCAGGATGCGAAGATTAAACAAAATACTCTAACAATCACTGGTAAGAAATCTCTTCAGACATTGACTTTCCAGGCCTTAGTAGCTATATTTTTTTTTTAAAGTTGTCTCAAATTCACATCATTTTTTTATCAACATACTGTAAGAAAATGGTGATTTATCACTGTCAGAAAAATACAAGCCCACAAGATGATCCTCATAGTCTCGTCTCTGCAGCATACACAACTACTAAAAATGATCTTCTTAGCACTACTATCACAAGACACTTATGTGGAAGAATCATCACCGGCTAATGGAAGAAAGAAACGCAGACAAGCAACTGTCTTTGTTATCAATATAATAAAACAGGGTTATGACAAAGACAGTGCTAAGAAGATTCTGACAAAAATAAAATGGTCTTCATTAACTGTTAACCTTGATAAACAGCCATTCATGCTCCATTACGATAAAAAACTCCACACCCTTTTACTACATAAACACATGGAACTATCCAAACTTATTCTCAAGAAAAGCTGAATTAATAAGGAAAATAGGGGAATACTCATTAAAAGGCTGATGATAACATCACCTTGCTAAGACAAGGTTATATATTCAACTTACACTACGCTTCTCAACAGTCTTAATGTATCAATAAAACTAATGCAATTCCAGTTCACAATTAAATCTATGAATGATATCAATGCATTTCAGTATCTAAGCTTGGTGGTGAAAACGTCAATGACTCCAAGGCATCAGCAAATAAACCAGTGAAAAGAACATGATTTAATCATCTTTGAATTTTTAAGAAAACTATCCAGAGGTCTAAAAAAAATATATATTTTTCTGAATCACATAATTCTTTACAAAGATAAAAATAAGACTATGCATCCTGAACATGTTATTGTTATTTGGACAGGAATAAGTAAGCAGAAATTTATCAGTACAAACTTGAATGAGATTCCTACCAGAAATACAAATTAAGTCACATAAACCAAATGGTATGACATAGGGCTACTGACATTTTTATGATCATGTCTCTGTAAAAAAAAACCTTCTTATTCTTCACAAAAAATCCGTAAGTAACTATGGTACACAAATAGCAATACCTGAAGTTCAATCAAGAAATTCCTTTCGTTCACTTTCTCTCAAGAATAAAATACAATTAGCTACACACAGAAATTATCAATCACAAGTCCAGTGTATAATTTTGACAACCTAGATAGCCACAACTTCTCTTGACTCACATCATATCATTATTACCTTGATTATCAGGCTTCGTAATTATTTCATCCATTAATAATTTTACTCCTAGACCAAAACAATGATTTATGACTAGTAATAAGGTGAAAAATATCAAAATTTACCACAACACAAGAGAAATTACTCAAGGAAATTTTTTTTTTTAAAAAAAAAATTAATCCTCACGAGTCAAAGAATCTTCAAGGATCAACAAAAATCATCATTCGAATTTTCACAGAATTAAATTTCAAATTATAACTAAAAAATAAAAATCAAGGAAAGAATTACCTAACCGAAGAAATAAGAGAATTTCTCTTATCTTTTAAAAAAAAAAAAAACAATACATGCAATTTTCCGCAAATAATGACAAAAATAAAAAAACGATCAATAAACTTCGCAGTTATAGACATTCTCTGAGTTCTTCTCATATTCTTTTTTCCAAAATATCACTAGAAAATAGTAGATAAGGATTCAATAATATCATTTCGAAAATTTAAAACAATAGTAAACACTAAAATACCTGGATCGGTCTTTTTTTTTTTTTTTTTCTTTTTTACTTCAACTGTCGATCCTTTGCTTGAACTGCAGTTTCAACTTCTTTACTAGCTCAATTCAACAGATCCTTGGAATTGACTCGATCTCTTATTCTCCTTCTTCGATTTCAACAAAATGAACAGATCTAAGGTTTAAAATGGAAATTTTATGGCTTACCTAAAGGTTTTTGATGAACAGATCTAAAGTTTTGAGTTAGATAAGAGAATAGATCTAGAAAATAGAACAAAATTTCAGATCTAAGATCAAAATTTCAGATCTAGACGATTTGCATGGCTAAATGTGGAATATTCTTGAAATAGTGGAGAAGATACTCGGAGATTTGTTAATAGCCGGCCGGAGAATTTTTCTGGTGAGGGAATACAAACGGAGAAGAGAATCGGTGGACTACGGTTTCGAAAGAGATCTTGATAGTAAAAATAATAGCAACTAACACTAGCTAAGGAAGAAAATAGGATGATCGCGGTGAGAATCCGGCCGGAGCTCCAACGATTCTTGTCGGAGAGATGATCGGAGAAGAAAAGGAATGAGGGTTAGAGATTTGGGGATTTCAATCTCGAATCTAAGCGATTTTTTTTCTTCCTTCCTTTAAAAATGAGAAAAAATCAATATTTATAGGCAATTTCGAGAATTGATATCGGCAATCCACTTTGATAAGGCGCGAGAAAAATTATTTGGCGCGCCCGCAACTTTTGTCCTATTCGGCCCAGGTTCGGCCTCATCCAGGATAATCCACCCCCTTCTGGTTTACACTACGGACACTCTCCCATCTCGTTCGCTAGGCAAACGCGCTCGAAATTCGACGAAATTTTACAGGGACCTTAGTGGGACCCTAACCTACCTTGGGGCGAAATTTGGGACCCTAGCTGATTGATTTGGTGGGGTTTTGCTCAAACTTGGAAGGTTTAGGGCACGGTCAAAATGGGGTGTCTACAATATTCAAAAAGTTCGGTTCTTCGGTTCCAGAACCAAACCAAGATTAGACCCGGAACTGAACCAAATAAGTTCGGTTCTTCATCAGTGGAACCGACCCATACCCAAAGTATTTTCTACACAGTTCGGTTCAGGTTTTTTATTCGGTTCTGGTTTGGTTCTTCGGGTCTGGTTCGGTTCTTCGAGTCTGGTTCGGTTCTGGCCACTCCTATGCACAATCATGTTTTGATAATTGCATTAATTCATCTTGTCTTTTACTATTTAAACAGCTGAAAGAGCTGAAAAAGATAAGCTGACTTTGTACAATTATCAAAAGATGGTAGTGCAAATATCATGATACTGTATTTTAACTTTTCTCTTACACCCGCGACAAACAGATACGAAAATGAATTGCCGGGGCGTAGACATTTTTCGTGTGTACTGCGGACCCAGTAATAGAGCCACCGATCCTTGTCATCAACACGGTTCTCTCTGTCATGGCATACCACTACCCGCTAGAAAAACTGAGCATCTATCTCTCCGACGATGGTGGGTCAGATCTGACGTTCTACACTCTCTTAGAAGCATCTCGCTTCTCAAAGCATTGGATTCCCTTTTCCAAGAAATTCAAGGTGGAGCCTAGGTCTCCAGCGGCCTATTTCTCCACCATATCTCACCCACATTGTGACGCTCACTCCACCGAGCAGTGGTTGGCCATCAAGGTAATGAAATAATGGAGAGATGTACACGGTGGCAGAAAAAGTATAGTGGGCCCACCTAATTGGATGATCTAAACCATTCATTCATTTGTTTGTTCCTACGACAGATAAGCCATGCCCCGAAAAGGGTGATATATTTTCACTCCCCTTGCATTACGTGCACGCTTCCCTTGTAATGGATTTGACGTCAAAAAGCGTTAAACTTGCCCGCTTTTCACGTCAAATCACGCTATCGGGGAGCGTGCCCCGAAAACCTTTTGATTTGTAGAGGTTTTTGGCTGCTATAAGAAAGAAAATAAAAAAAAGGCCTTGATTTATGATTACAATTTTCATTTTTTCCTTTCCTTTTTTTTTCTAAAGAAAATGTATAAAGATATGGAGAATAGAATTGAAACGACAAGTAAGTTGGGAAGGGATTGCAGACGGTATTAGAGAAGAACACAAGGGATTTTCTGAATGGAGCTCAACAACAACTTCCAGAAATCACCAATCTATTCTTCAGGTACAACTTTATTTTAAGAATGCTACCAGTACTTGCACTTACACTGCGGACCCAAGTGGTTTTGCATATTGGAACCGTCAGTTACAGCAAAATCCTACAGCTCTGTTTGGTTGCGTTAAAATAAGGCTTTACAAAGTGTTTTCCAAATAATGTCTCGCAGAACAGATTTGAAAATCGGATTTTTTTTTTCACTGTCATCTCTGATTTGGAAATCTAAGGACCTGATCCAGTTCCAAATCTCAACTGCAAATGTGAGAAATCCAAATCTAAATCTTGTGGGTATCCAAGTGTGGCCTTACTTCCACCACGACGCAGAAAATGAGAGAGACTCATTCAATAGCTTCCCCAAAATAATTTGGATATAATCTTATATGCAAATAATGGTTATAATACTTTGAGTGGGGGTGAAGTATAAATGATTTGGGATTTGCTAGGGATTTTCTCATAAAGGCATTTCGCCGTTGGCTTTAGCAGTAATTAGTTGCTTCGCATGGTATCAGAGCTATTGCCTCTTGGCAGGTCATGAGTTCAAACCGAATAACTACACGGTCAACCCAAAAGAGGGTCCACATGTACAGCCAACCCAAAAAAAGAGAGGCCACAAGTGTGTCCGTGTGGTTGAAGTATAAATGATTAAATAACACCAACTCTAACACCTTAAGCTTTTGGAGTAATTGGTTGCTTCACACTTTTTCTCTTACACTTATTGTGTCTTTCTTTTCATTTTCAGATATTAATTGATGGGAGAGATCCAAATGCAGTGGATAATGAAGGATCTGCATTGCCAACTCTTGCGTACTTGGCCAGGGAGAAGAGACCCCAACACCCCCATAACTTCAAAGCAGGAGCTATGAATGCATTGGTAATCTTCACATATTGCTTGTGCTCTCACTCATTTATGCACACACTGACACACATAAGTAAACAAATTAGACATCCATACATGCAAGCTTACCTTTATGCATACCTAGTAAAATGACACGCGGCACATATCAGACCCAAGTATTTTAAACAGAGTATTACTGCGGAAACCGCTGCCTAACCGAGAGTGGAACAGAACAAATCCCTACACACCACATTGCTTAGGGAGGAGTAGTTTTTTCCATTTTAAGAAAAAGCAAAAAAAGAAAAAAAGAAGAATTAATTTAACATGTGAAGAGGCGATTTGCTGATTGTATTTGAAACAACCTATTGCTTTGTTAGAGTGAGGCAATAGCTCTGATACCATGTTAAACAACCAATTACTCTGTTTGTGTTATTTATGTAAGTGTTCATCATAAAAGGAACACGGGCAAATGATCTTTGGCGGTCCAACTTTGAGAAAATCACAATTAACCATATGGATTGAAATTGAAACAGTAAAGGGAACATACCGAAAGCCGAATATCATTTTGCTATCACTGGAAGGATTCCATTCCGGTATTTCTCCTCACTCCGCAACAGACGGTGATGGGGACAGACTTCCTCTCTCTCTTTTTGCCGTGGATTGCAAAGAGAAGGATGTAGAAATTGTTGTGTGCAAGTAGGGACCGGATGAGAGAATAAATAAACATTTATGGGAAGAAACACAACTCCTCATCACGCTGGTTCCCTCCCCAAAAGTTTCTTATATTTACACCACTTCTTTTATGGCTTTTCACTTAATGCCTTTTCACAAAACCAACTAACAAAATGATCTAGGCCGTTGATCTTGCACATGCCACATCCACCGTTAGGATAATTTCCTAACATTCTCCCACTTGGCCAGCAAGATCTTTAAGCCAAACATAAGGATCATATCTTTAAGTTAGTTAGATAATAACCACAACATTCCGTTCAGCAAAAACTACTAACAATAAACCATGTAACCATTGGGTCACCAACTCTACCCAATAGCCTACCCCACGATTATATCATTAGTAATACTTACTAACATGAATGTAAACGCATACATGCATAAGATGTAAATATGGTCCAAAATAGTCTACAGACATTCTACCTCTTACTCACAATCCATTTACGTAATGTGCACAAAATGGAGCGGTAGAAAATAATATATATCAGAATCATAAAATAAAATGTGATCACAACAGTGTATCTCAATACCTAATGCAGACTCCCACTGTCATAGGCTATCAAAAGTGTCAACCAACCTTATGCGCGCTACATGCTCTCTGAAGAGCTTTAGTGACAAGCCCTCAGTCAAAGGATCCGCCAACATAAGTGCGGTACTTATGTAATCTTCAGATACACACTGATTCTGCAATCTCAGCAATCCTCGAGTCCCAACTAGGTGAATCTAAACTCCTATTATGTAGGATGCTTCACCTGAATTCTTTTGTATGAATATCATTGAACATGGCTAAGTACTACTAGCAAGTAGTATACCATCAACATATAACACGAGGAAAATAATATTACTCCTCTGACCTTAAGATATATCCATTATCCTGTGACAATTCCTTAAAACTTAACATAGAGAGTACTTGATGAAACTTTGTGTACAATTGTCGGGAAGTCTGCTCTAAACCTTAAGCAGAATCTCTAAGTCTACAGACTATGTGCCTCTTTCCTTAGCCTCAAGGATGTTCGGTAGTCGTCACCACCAAAACATCTATAATGTGGGTTGTTAACTTATATGTGTCTTTTAATGTTCTAATGAGCATTGGTACCACCTTCTCTTGGATCACCAGTACCGGTACTACAATCTGGTTCTCCTTAAAGGTGATTTTACTAAAGACACTAGACTTCCACTAAGGTCACCATCCTTTAGAAGTCTTGGCACATTTAACCCCGACAATATACGTACTATGGGTCAATCAACAGAACCTAAAACCCTTAAATACTTTAAGATAATCTATGAAATTGCAACTTATGGTCATAGAGCTTAATCACTATATTCGTGGGTCATAAACTTTTGCCTCATGTAAACAACCCAAAGTTGCATGTTTCCCAATTTCAGCTTCCTTATGACCCATAAATCTTAAAGGGTCTTAGGCACAGCCTTACTTGGATCACAAATTACATGGGTGTTTTAAGAGTTTTAACCCACAATCGTAGGCAACAGAGAGTTGCATAAATGACCCTTATTGTTTTGATCGTTTATGTCAAGTTAATTCTCGACTCTTACCTTATAGATCACAAACAAAGATAGGGCCTCATACTTCTGATTAGAGAGACACATTTAAATATGGTTAGAAAATTTAACCAAAAGGGTAACACCTTCCGCCACCAACTGTCAGAGTCCAAAGATCCAAGATGTCATTGTGAATGACCTTTAGTAGATCAATACTCTTGGTGACACCATAAACCGATTAATCTTTGTATATTTCTCCTTCAATATACCCCGTATCATTGTTTAAATCGGTAAAATCAAGTGAATCTAGAATTCTTCTTTTACCCAACTATCCTCAGATATGTGGTTAAAAAACTTAAGCTACTGATTGGATAAATTCTTGTTCACGCGATTTCATTTATTTCTAACAATACTGATTATCTCATTCTAATGCAAGGTGGGCCAAGTCTGACCTTGAGAGAAGTGTAATCCAAGTCAATAAGGATTGGCCTGAAGAGAACCAAAATCACTAAATGGGAAATAAAAAACTAGAGAGAATCCATTATACTTTCAGACCTTGATTCATAGCCAAAGGAATCAAGTTTTTCTAGAATAAGGTTTCTAGTTCATATGAAACCGAAATTTCATAAAAGAGTGGCGAGTAATAATGGATTCAACAGCCACCTTTATTCTATTTCCCGATATAATGGTATACTCTCCTCTACTAAGCACCTAACTCGCACCAAGACCTCACATAGAATTCTAAATGTGAATAGTAATGCCTTAATCTATTCACAAATCTTTTTCCGGAGTACTTACGAAATAGAAATCATAATATACAAAGATATGGTATTAATTCCAGGCCATATCAAACTTAAGGGATCCATACTTTATGTGTCATTTATTATTCAAGATAATGGCACTTGATACCAATTTCACTCTCTTTAATTGATAATGCTAAGACTAGTCTATATCTTCAGGACTCTAATGTTGCCATTTAAAATAAACAAGAGGTGTGTCGAAAGTGAGCACAACCAAGGTTCTGAATCTAAAGCCTTTCAAAGTGTGCTCAAAACTACAACTTTGGTGAACATACTTTAAGGTTATCAAAACGCATCATAAGGGTATTTGCAAGTGCTTCAAATGATCCTCTAAAATATTCACCAACTACATTCAAGAACTCCTTTGCATTTTCGAGTCTTAAAAACATTTCGAATTGCATAAAAAATGGAGGTCTACCATTACTGCTAGAGTGATACTAACATTAAACTCCCACTATTCATAAGCATCTTTTAGATGTGGGTTTAGTGAGCCTGTCATTCAATGATACATAGTCTAGCCTTTTGTAGTCTTGAATTATGCAGATCTATTCCATCACTTGCTAAGGTTTCTGACCCACTAAAGTATTCAACATAATCGGTATCTAGAAAAGACACTAAGATACCAACAACTTCAATGTCACAGACACAGACTTGCAGTTCCAAACATGCTCACTTCTTATAACACCTATTCAGTCCATAAATGGAGTTTAATTAACTCAATCCACGATTTTAATCAATCCAACTGAAAAGAATGACTAAAATGTATAAAATCATGATGATACATAAGTGTGCTTCTAATTAGATACCATATGTGTCATCGTGGGCCGTCCGTTGGGCCGTGCCATGTGTGGACCTCGATCCGAGAGGGGCGGGGGGACGTGCCCCCGCGCGAGTCTCTAGATCGTCCACGTGAAGGAGAGCCCCACCAAGGAACTCTCGAAAGAGTGCCCCTCACAGCATGAGCGGCGATGTAAAGTGAGATACCTCTCGATTCGGGGACTAGCCCGGATTCGAGACGCACCTTAAGCAAAGAAAGAGTCGCCATCCAAAACGGGACATACCAAAGAGATTTGTACAATCTGAAGACAAAACGACAGATATAGTCTCAACAAAGGTAAAAGAAATACTATCGACTGCATCGAAGGAGTGCAATAGGATGGATCAGACCTGGAACACCTATTGTAAAAAGGTGGCCTGATCTGAACGACCGACTCGACACATAGGGTATGCACAAGAAGATGGCAAAACTGTACATCGACTCAGCGAATAATACATGTACAAAGGAACAAGACCACCGTACACTCAGGAGACAAAACATAGACCATGATCAGGACAAAGACCAGGGAAAATGATTAACCATTTTGAAGACTGAGGAATGAAACTATGTAGCTGATAGTTAGACCAGAAAATTCTATTGATAGACAGACCCTGGTCTAACAGGTTAGCACAAAGACCGATCAGGAAAATAAGGAATCAAGGACTGGACCATGACCATGAAAGGCGGTGAACAAAACCGTCGGCCAGACCCAAACTGAAAGAAGGAATAGACTTTACCTGATGTAATGGATCAGAACAACTCAAACACATGAACCCAACACACCGGGGTGACCGTATGATAAGAGATCACAGGGTAAATCACGATCTAGCTGACAACCGAGCAAGAGTAAGGGTCATCGATCAGGTCTGAAGGAATGCACGACTGCGACAGATACAGAAACCTAATCTAGGAGACATGTCCTAATCTGAGAATAAATATAACACATACACGTACATATATACATACATATCCTAACCAGGGGCACCAGCCCTAACCTGATCTAGCGGAGCCCAGATAATCTTGACTCAAAAGTGCTTGTGAGTGTACTAGAAAACGCGCGGGTAACCACGGTGTGACTTACCCTTCTACACTACATGGGTAGGCTGACTTCTATCCTAGGCTCACATATGCTGGTCGCACATGTTCGTCCTATATGAGTACATATATATAGTGTCCTAGCAAGGGTTCCCTAATTTTGGTTCTAAAGGGAGCAACTAATATATACATACATAATATAATGAAATAAAAGTAGGGCCCAGGCATCTCTGCAGGGTACTATGCTTATGACCATACCCTTGATGTATAATGCCAGCACACCCAGCATTATACAAAGTATGTTCATTGCTCATCGGCTGCTGTAGAACACCAGTACACCCAGTGTCTACGGCTGCAGCTCCGGCGCATAGCTCGGAAATAGATACAACGGTTCCCAACTGGTACGCGTCATATCTATTCCCTGAGGCCAATAATGAAAATAATGAAAGAAATAAAGAATATGACAATGTATGATGTGCAGTGTGTGAATCCCTTGTTTTAGTTACGCACCTACTTGGTGCCCCTGGATTTCTAACGATAAAGTTCCCATTTAACTTGGTTTTGACCCAAATTTCCTCAAAATTAATTAAAAAATGGCATTTTTACAGAGTTAGGCAATGTTTCAAAGATTCCCCAGCAGAGTCGCCAGCCTGTGGACCTCGATCCGAGAGGGGCGGGGGGACGTGCCCCCGCGCGAGTCTCTAGATCGTCCACGTGAAGGAGAGCCCCACCAAGGAACTCTCGAAAGAGTGCCCCTCACAGCATGAGCGGCGATGTAAAGTGAGATACCTCTCGATTCGGGGACTAGCCCGGATTCGAGACGCACCTTAAGCAAAGAAAGAGTCGCCATCCAAGGAAGTGGGCCCTGGATCCCATGCTGTGCTCTGTTGCAACAGATAACCAGAGATATAAAATAGGGTTCGTGCCTGATGACGAATGGGGAAGGGATTAGGCGCCCCCAATTCGCCCAAGTGCTAGCACCTGGTCTCTTATGCCATTTATTATTAATTTTGAAGAGTTTTGGGAGAAAATCATGCGAAATGGGAACGAATATCCCCGAGATAACGTCTAGCTAATCATGCACGTCTCGGAGATGAATAAGAAACACACATAAAAGAAGTGAAAGAAGTGTCACCTAAAATATCTAGGTTATGAGTGACATGCCTGATTGGTGTCTAAGTTCTGGTGGGCAAACACATGCATGCTACAGCTAAAGGTATAGGATCTGTACATAAAAATAAGAAAACACAGCAAAACACACAACACAACACGACTCGACACATGACCCGACACGACAAGCCCTAGACTCTAATGCAATACTTGACTCGGACCAGGATGGCCATCCATCCTAGCTGCACTACGTATCCCGGCCTCGGGAAGAATCAGAGCCAACGTAGTTCGGTGCCCTATTCTAAACTACGATGCCTAAAACTCTAGGACCGCTATCCTAGACTCGATCCACTAGACTCGACTGATGTTTAAAGCTTTTTGTGCGATTGCTTAAATTCAAGTGGATTGTAATTTTTAGGACTCTATATGCCCTAACTAATGCAAGTTGATTAGCCTTAAGCTAATGCAGGTGAGCCCTATATCCTATGTGTATCTAGGCTGTGCATTCTAAGGAAAACCATGGGTTGACTATATGCTTCCTAGTCTAGCCATCGGTTCGACTAAATGTCTAACCGATCGACTTGAGGCCTCCTAACTCTAGGGACACTCACACGACAGGACACACCATATCAATACAAATTAGGACCGACTCCTAACTCTAAAACACCCTAAATATCTAGGACAGACTCCTAACTCTAGGGGAAGATCTTTTTTGAAAAGGTTTTGAAGTTTTTTTGTATTTTTTTGGAATATTTGAAATGTTTATTTTTAAAGGTTTGAAAGCTTATGGAAGTTTTGAAGTTTTTTGTATTTTTGGGAATATTTGAAATGTTTATTTTTAAAGGTTTGGCTGGACCTGGGATGTGAACCCCAAGCTGCACTACGTACCCTGTTGAAAGGGATCAAGCCAACGTAGTTCGGAACTGATTTTCCTAACTACACTCTAATGACTCGAGATTTTTGAGATTTTTGGTTTTTCAGATGTTTTTGATTTTTTCGACACAAGAGGACAGAATCCTATCATCACAAGGGGAGGACAGACTCCTGATATCCCGCAAAGGTTGGACAGCATCCTATGCTTTGCGGGGGGGATGAACAGAATCACGACTCTGCAAGGGTTGGACAGCATCCTATACCTTGCAGGAGTGGATAGAAAAAAACGCACGACTTGATGAGAGGGTGACAGAATCCTAACCCCTATGATGATAGGACAGACCACTGAAAGACTGAAGGACTGACTCCTATGCTGAAGACTGACTCTGAAAGATTGAAGGACGAAATCCTAAATTTTATGAAGGGATAGGACATAATCCTAAACTCTACAGGGGTAGGACAGACACCTAAACCCTAGGATGGTAGGACTGACTCCTAAACTCTCTAGGACTGACTTTAAAGAGGAAGAAATCCCTTAACCTGCGAAGACTCTAAGGCAGGAAGGGAGGGGGTTGGCTCAAGAAGAATTCCGTCATAGCCTGGACCCGCCGAGGAAACCTCTGAAATCGATGGACAACCTCTTGAAAATCTATAAGAACTATGTCAATAGTCACTATGCAAGATTACTATACAAGATTACTATTCATAAGTACTATTCAAAACTACTATTCACAGTAGGACCTACCAAGTACTATTCATACATCAGCGGGCCCCACACCAGCGGGTCCCACATCAGTAGACTCCACATCAGCGGGTCCCACATCAGCGGGTCCCACATCAGTAGGCTCCACATCAGCGGGTCCCACATCAGCGGGTCCCACATCAGCGGGTCCCACACAAGCGGGCCCCACATCAGTAGGCTCCACATCAGCGGGTCCCACATCAGTAGGCTCCACATCAGCGGGTCCCACATCAGCGGGTCCCACATCAGCGGGTCCCACATCAGTAGGCTCCACATCAGCGGTATCACGATCAAACCTGGATTGGGATCTGAGAAGACAGCATCTTGACAGATGAACAAAGCGGAATGATTAGACAGTTATCATTATCAAACCTAAATTGGGACCTGGGAAGACAGCATCTTGACAGATCAACAGGGGGATCATTCCCAATTTGAAAATTTGATTTGAACGACGTGTTCAAGTTTCTCAAATCTTGATTTGTTAAAGCTGATATCTCAAACATCAATGCATGCTGGGTATCTTTTATGGTCTGACTTTCATCAGGACATAAAAGATGCCCCTAGTATAATTTCGCTTCCAGTTCAGGAGTCTTAACAAAACTCAAACAGATTCAAGCTTTCTTTTATGAAACTCGGGTAACAAAGATTTTGAAGGTACAAGAGACTGACTCTTGCTGAAAGGTCTACCACTTTTATGCCAATTGCAGGGGTTCCGGGCCTTAAAGGCTTTCAAAATGCACAAGAGACTGATTCTGCCTGAAATACCTTCAATTTTCTGCCAGCTATCAGAACTTCAGGTTGCAATGGTTTTCAACTTCCAAGCAGACTGATTCTGCTTGACACATCTTCAACCTCCTGCCTGCTGCAGGAATTTCAAATGGGCCTGAGAGCTTGCCGCGCTTCTAGACCATGTATAGGTCATCAATGCCTTCTGGAGATGCGACTTCATTTTCCGGTACCTGATACCCCAGCTTTTGAAAGGATACTGGACCAAACAGGTCATTTTGGGACACACCTGACTCGACTGAGTACATGACTTTGACTTGACAGAGAACGACCTTGACGACTGCTTGACAAAGGACTTTTGGTGAATACACGACCGAGTTACAAGACTGACTTTCAGGAAAGACTGAATCTGCTTCTCAATTTGATAATTGTTTTAAGATGGTACAGCTTACCACTCTTGGAACTCTTTGAAGACCGTGTTTTAAGGTGATCTCGCCTCTTTCTAGTATTTAGTCATGGTTATTATACCCTTTAGATTGCTCGGTTTTAACCCCTAGCTTAGAGGAATATCAAAGGAAGCCTTGCTAGCACTATTCAGACCTTGAAGTGAGGCCGATAAGGGTATGAAAGTCTTGCTAGCTTCTGAAATTTAGTCCTTTACGAGAAGTTACTGCCATGACCAGACTGCCCTTTTGGGTTTTCAATCCGGCGGACCGCTTGCCTTAATTTTTGCCTGGACTGCCTGCCCTTGCAGGTTTTCCATCCAGCAGGCTCTGCGCCCTGATTTTTGCCTAAGCCGCCCTTTCGGGTTTTCAACTTAGCGGGCGAATGACCCTAACTTTTGCCTAGACCGCCCTTTCGGGTTTTCAGTCTAGCGGGTCTAAGACTCCATTACTCTTTTCTTTTCTTTTTCTGTTTTGCCACAAACCTTTGCCTTATCACACCAGGAGGACTTCTAGGTGGGTTAGGGTTTGAAAGAATTGGATTAGGATGTTTGCATTGACTGGACCGAATCTGGACCCTTCCAGATAGCCTACGTACCTCCAAAGAGTGAGGATCAGGTCCGCGTAGTTTGCCCTTTGGGGATTTTGGGTTGAGATTGTTTTGATTTGAATTTTTCTCTCCTCCGCAGATTTGAAGGACTTGCTTTCTTTTCTTTTCTTCTTTTTTCTTTTTCAACAGCTTTGAAAGATTTGACCGAACCCGAGTTTGTCAGGTTGCCTACGTACCCTGTAGAAAGGGATCAGGTCACGGCGTAGTTCAGGCTTTGCATCTTTTATGACGTAAGACATAAAAGATGCCCCTGGTTTGAGTGTGACAAAGAAATTTTGATTATTGGCTCAAAGGGTTTGCAAACGGTTTTTGACTTTCCCTTCTTTTCTTTTTGAATGGGATTTTTGGCTTTGAAGCTCAGATCGACCAAGGACGGCCTCCTAGTGTCTTAGGCATAATATTTTTTTAGTTGATCAAGGTTTGTGGGTTCTGTTAGCTTTTCACCATTTTGATTAAGGAGTCTGACGGCTTTTCCAGGCAGGACTTCATCGACAATGTAAGGACCCGACCAGTTTGGTCTGAACTTCCCTCGGGGATCATGGACCGGTGCCCTGTAGGATTTCAAAACGAGGTCACCTTTCTGGAGATCTCTGATCTTCACCTTTTTGTTAAAGGCCTTCTCAATTCGACGCTGATACCCCTGGACATGATACAGAGCTCTGAGCCTCTTCTCATCAATCATTTGCAACTCCTGATACCGGGCCCTTGCCCATTCTGATTCTGGCAAACCAGCTTCCATCATTACCCTTAACGAAGGAATTCTCAGCTCAACTGGTAGGACCGCTTCCATCCCATACACTAGTGAATATGGCGTAGCTCCCGTAGAGGCCCTGATCGACGTTCTGTAAGCCCACAAAGCATATGGTAGCTTATTTGACCAGTCCCTGTACGTCTCTGTCATCTTGCTGATGATGGTTTTGATGTTCTTGTTTGCAGCTTCGACGGCTCCATTTGTCTGGGGTCTGCCATTGTCTGAGATCAGCTCATGCGGTACCCCATATCTGCAGATGATGTTCGTTCGAATGAATTTGGCAACTGAGGCTGAAGTCAGCGATGCGAACGACGCGGCTTCGATCCACTTAGTGAAGTAATCGATGGCTACCAGGATGTACTCATGCCCACTTGAAGATTTCGGAAACACCTTTCCGATAATATCGATTCCCCAGACTGAAAACGGCCACGGCGAAGTCAGAGAATGTAACTCAGAAGGCGGCACATGAATGAGGTTGGCGTAAACCTGACATTTATGACACTTCTTCACGAATGCGAAGCAGTCAGCTTCCATGGTTGGCCAATAGTACCCAAGTCTCAGGATCTTTCTTGACAGCATCTTCCCGTTCATGTGAGGCCCACAGACTCCTTCATGCGTCTGTTCTACGAGATTAGCTGCTCGATCTTCATCTACGCAAAGAAGCTGGATTCCATCAAATGACCTCCTGAAGAGCTCATTGCCGCAGATAATGAAGTTAGCCGCCAACTTCTGGAGAGACCTCCGCTCTTTTCCTGATGCTTCAGGGGGGTGCCCTTGGCCTAAAATGAGATTCTTTATATCAATGTACCAGGGCTTTCTATCTGGACATCGGGCTGCTATCTCTATAGCGTTCACATGCGCTGGAGCCCATTGTAACCGCACTGCCAGAGGCTGAACTTCCATTGATGCAGAGATATCCAACATTGAGGCTAGTGTAGCCAAAGCGTCCGCGAAATGATTTCTCGTCCTCGACAGATGAGTAAATGTAACATTCTTGAACCTCCTGACCAGGGAATCCAGGTGCGTGTGATACGGGATCAATCTATCCTCCTTTGTTTTCCATTGACCATTGATCTGACAAATGATCAAGATCGAGTCCCCGAAAACATCTATCTCTTGAATATGCAGAGCCAAAGCTGCTTCGAGACCAGCAATGCAGGCCTCATACTCGGCCTCATTGTTGGTACACTTGAACTGCAATTTGATGGACACGGGGATGTACTCTTTCTTCGGAGATATCAACACTGCCCCAACTCCTTGACCTCGGTTGTTCACAGCACCATCAAAATACATCAACCATCTGGTGCTTTGGACCTCCTCTTCTACAGCCATGATCTCTTCATCAGGAAAATCTGCCGTCAGAACGGCATTCTCATCTATAGGCGCATCAGCCAACTGCTCAGCTATCACACGCCCTTTAACTGATTTCTGGGTCACATAGGCAATATCAAATTCAGACAATAGCAGCAACCATCTGGATGTTCGCCCGGTGAGAGCGGGCTTCTCGAACAAGTACTTCAACGGATCCATCCGTGAGAGTAAGAGAACCTTGTTTGATAACAGGTAATGCCTAAGCCTCTGAGTTGCCCAAACTAGTGCCAGACAAGTCTTTTCCAAGATAGAATATTTGATTTCGTACTCCAGCATCTTCTTGCTGATGTAGTAGATAGGCTTTTCTTTCTTCGACTCAGGGTCTTGCTGGGCTAACATGCAACCCATAGCTGTGTCAGTGACAGACAGGTACAGCAACAGTGGCTGGTCCGGAATAACTGGTGACAAGACAGGAGGCAAAGTTAGACACTGCTTGACTTTTTCAAATGCTTCCTGTCACTCATCATTCCACTTCTTCGGAGAATTTTTCTTCAGCAGCTTAAAGATGGGTTCACATGTCATTGTCAACTGATTTATGAACCTTCTTAGGTACTGAACCTTTCCCAGGAAACTACGGATCTGCCTCTCGGTCCTCGGCGGCTCCATCTCTTGGATTGCTTTGATCTTTTGAGGATCTACCTCGATCCCTCTCTCGCTAACCATGAACCCCAACAACTTCCCTGAAGTGACCCCAAATACACACTTGCTCGGGTTCAAGCGAAGCTTATACTTCCGGATCCTTTCGAAAAACTTCCTCAGGACTACGGCGTGCTCTGGTCGAGTCTTGGATTTAACGATCATGTCATCGACGTAAACCTCGACCTCTTTGTGAATCATGTCATGCAATAAGGTGGTAGCCGCCCTCTGATAGGTTGCTCCTGCATTCTTCAGCCCAAACGGCATCACTTTGTAGCAATATGTTCCCCATGGAGTGGTGAACGCAGTTTTTATCATGTCCTCAGGGGCCATCTTGATCTGATTATATCCGGAAAACCCATCCATAAAGGATAGCAAAGCATGACCAGCTGTATTATCCACCAGGAGATCGATGCTCGGCAAAGGAAAGTCATCCTTGGGACTCGCCTTGTTTAAATCTCTGAAATCCACGCACATTCTGACCTTTCCGTCCTTCTTGGGCACCGGTACTATGTTAGCCAGCCATTCCGGATACTCAACCACTTGAATGAAGCCTGCATCTAACAGCTTCTTGACTTCATCATGGACTTTCAATTCCCATTCTGGTTTTAATTTTCGAAGTTTTTGCTTTTTCGGCTTGGCACCTGGGATTAGGGGAAGACGATGCTGGACAATGTCTTCGCTTAATCCCGGCATGTCATCATAGGACCAAGCAAAAACTTCTTCGTATTCTTTAAGCAAAGTGATTAATTCTTCACGCTCCTCCGGGGATAACGTTTTGCCAATCCGTATTTCCCGGATTAAGGTTTCATCACCTATGTTGACGATTTCAATTTCTTCTTCAAGTGGTTTAGCCCGACGCTGCTCCTCCTGAGTAATCATGTGTTTGATCTCAGGGGGAGTTTCGTCGACATCCTCGTAAGAGGGGGAGTCTTGATCATTGTTATTAGTTTTATCAATTTGAGAAGTAGAAACAGAGACAGGAAGATACTGAAACGAGTCCTTTATTTCATTCATAGAATCAAAGTTTACATCATTGATCAACTGGCCCACAGCAGGCTTTACAGTATGCTCAAAAAGAAAGTTTGCATCGTCAACTGAAATGCTGACACTTGACTCAACTGGACCATGTATGGACTTTGTAGTATATTCCATAACAGACTCATCTTCATAGACAACATCTATACCGGAGGACTCGCCACCCACACCAGGAATGTCTAAGCTTTCTAAGGTACCTGCATCCAAAGAATTGTTAGAAATAGCAGACTTTATATTTGACTCGGAAACAGACACATACTCAGAAACTTGAGACTCTTTTGGAGGAACATGACCACACTGAAGAACTAATTGAGGAATGACCTGAGAAGTCCAGTTATCAAGGGGTACCTCAGCTGGGGTAATTCGGCCCTTCGGATTCAGGAAGCGTGCATCTTTTCCGATCATAGCAATGACCGGTGCCTCAACCTCGAAGAGGGAGTCCAGAAGCTGCGACTCTAAGTTCTTAGCCCAATCAGATTCCTGCTTTTCGACGGCTACAATCTGTCCATGGAAGTATTCATCTGGCAATTCATCAGTGGAGAAGATTTCAAAACCTGGTAACTCTTTTCCAGACTCATCAAACCACGGCTCGGGAAAACCATAGAACGGGCGATCGGCTCCTTCTTTCCTGTACTTACCATTCATCAACAGACTGAACGGCCCCATAGGCAGCTCTAGGCCCCGACGACGCAGCTCTGCCCACTTCAGCATGTACTGCTTTCTCTCCTTGATCTCTTTCTGGGTGGGTTCATATCCTAACCCGAACAAATTGTTTGCGACCTTCAGCTCCGGCCACTCAGTTAAACCTTGCAGGCTTCTCCCCAGACCAGTTCCAGGAATATACCCATACTTGCGCATTATTCGGGCTACCTGCGCATTTGTACTGGACATAAACAAAATTTCCTCATTCATGGCTTCTTCCATAGTAATGGTTGAAACTTCGAGTGAAAACCCAGTCAGACTGACATCTATGGTGCTTGAACCGATCTGCTCTTGGGAAATCTGCCCAACCTCTGGTTCTGGATCCCCTCTAACAGTGATAATTCTGTTATTCTTGATGAACTTGAGCTTCTGATGGACAGTGGAAGGAACTACTCCGACTTTGTGAAGCCAAGGTCGGCCGAGAAGGAGAAAGAAAGAGGTCTTGATATCTAGAACTTGGAATTCTACGTCAAACACTTCACCTCCGATCTCAATTTCGGTGACCAAGGTGCCGATGACGTCTCTCCTAGTCCCATCATAAGCTAGTATCCCCTGCTCCGACGGAATATAGTCATTCGGCCCAAACCCCAAGGCAGTAGCGGTGCTCAAAGGACACACATTCAGAGCTGACCCGTTGTCGACCAAAACCTCTGGCACTTTCTTCTTATTGCACACGACGGTAATTCTGAGAGATTTTGTGTGATTCTTACCCTCCGGGGTCAAATCTTCATCCGAGAAGGACACGGTCATAGCTGATCTGGCCATAGATACGAGCCCAACCAGCTCATCAGGGGTTATATTCACAGACACCTGTGCTGTATTCAGTTCGCGAAGCATAACCTGACGATGTTTAGGTGATGACATCAACAAACCCCAGATAGAAACATTGGCTTGGGTCTTCCTAAGCTGCTTCAACAGAATGTCCTCATCTTCCTCAGGACTCAGTCTCTGATTCTGGTTTTCAACTGCTCTGGCGATCTCAGCAGGATTCTCTGCTCTCAACTCAGGAGGCTTAAAGAAACGTCCACCGCGGGTAACATGGCGAACCTCATCACACTGATCGTTCAACAGCAGCAAGTCCTCATCTTCAAGCTTAAGGACATATGGGACTTCGCTTTTCTCCTCCTCCCCCTCGAATCTGAGGACATAAGGACATCCAGAGGATTCCCCAACTTCGTGCGCAGAGGATAAGACATAAGGCTCTTCGCGCTTTAATTCTTCATCATCGGATTCCCATCTCAAGATATATGGCTCATCAGAGATGACTGCGCATATACGAGAATGGTCCAGGACAACCTCTTCAGTAAGAATGGCATAGACATTTGGAGGAGGCATAGTATGCGTCGGCAATGGATTCCTGGTGACATTGGGAAGAGCTTCCACCACAATTTCTTTTGCCTCGATCTTATCCTGGATCCTATGCCTTAGTGCCAAACATCTGTCAGTCAAATGCCCAACACTCTGGTGATATTCGCAGTACTGATCTTTTCTGCAGTATTTCGGGAGAGGATTGGGAACTTCCCGGGGTTCTAGTAGAGTGATCTTCTTGTCTCTCAACAGCTTTTTGAGAGCTACAGACAGGGAATAAGGTAAAGGAGTGAACTGTCTGGGCTCATTTCTTTCCGGACGAACTCCTCCGGGACCTTCTCTCCTAACTGGACGAGCAGTATTCACGTTGTTAACTTCCTTCGGAGGCGCCATAGGCCTTTTTCCCTCTCTGACATCTGAAGTGGAGGCCCTAGTTCTCAGGCCGCCCTTAGCCAATATGTCTTCGATCCTAGTCCCGGTCTTAATCAGGTGATCGAAGTCATTGAAGTACTGGATTGACATATGGGGAAAGTAAAAGGGGGAAAGGTTCTTGACGGCAATCTTGATAAGATCGTCATCCGGTAACTTGTGGGTCATTTGTGCTGCCTTTCTCCTCCATCGCCGAATGAAGGAAGTAAAGGTCTCATTGGGTCCCTGCTTCAGCGATTTCAGGTCCCTTTTTGTCACATCAATCCCCTCTTCCATGGAGAATTGCTGGACGAATTTGTTGGCTACACCTTCAAGGGTCCTGCTTTCTTCTGGTTTCAGATGCAAAAACCACTTCTTCGCTGTCCCAGTCAAAGTTCTAGGGAACACTAAAGCAATCTGTTCTGGGGATAAACCGTGTTGCTGCAACAAAGGAATGACTGACTTGAGATGGCTACGAGGGCACCCCATTCCGTCGTATTTGTCAAAGTCTGGCATTTTGAACTTGGGCGGAAGTACGACCCCTGGAGCTATCATGAACTCAGACATATCCAAATTTTTGGGACCTTGGCACTTCATGGTTTCCATATCCCGAGTCAGCTTCTCAATTTGGTCAGCCAATTCTTGTGCTTTATCAGGATTTCCCAGGTTAGGAAGACAGTTCTCTGCTGCGTACTGGCCCTCATCAAAGTCTTCGATTTCAGGCAATACAGCTGGCCTGGGAGAAACAAGAGGAACAGAAGGTATAACTGAAGGCTGCTGATTGGCCGGGTCTTTAGAGGTAGAAAGACGATCATTTTTCAGGAGGGCTATATCATCCTTCATGGCACTCAGCTGAAGAAGAATAGCCTTCATCATCTCATTCGTATCAGGACTGTTGTTACCGGTCCCTTCCATTGATTCAGATGCAAGTGAAATGGGTGAAAGAATTTCTGGACGACCAAGGAGAAGCGGCGCAGGAGAAGTAAAGGATTCTGGGGAAAGAGAAAGTCTATTCAGCCTGGAATCTGAAGACTGACGGGACCAGGCCGACTTTGAATTGGCTTTCTTAGGAGCGATGATGTCCCGCTAAGACTCCTGAATGGAAGTTAATAAGTTAGATTGCACATTTGATAATTGAGATGGAACACTTCACGTAAATTCAAGACGAGAAAAATAGAAAAGAACACATTTTCATTGATCACAAATCAAACTGTAGTTACGATTGATAAAACATGTCACTTTTAATTACAAGTAGATGGAACAAAATGAGTATAATGAAACTTGAAATTAAAATGACAATTGTATGAGAATGGTCTTCAATGCTCCATGATCCGAGCTCTCTTTCCCGCAGGCTCTTCTGGTAACTCCTTTCGATGGACTTTAGATGATAGAGCAAATCTCCTAGCGGTAACCTTGTTTCCCCAAGCAGCTACAATAGACTTTATGAGATCGGGAGTAAGCTTTTCGCAAGGAGGAGGGGTTACAAATCCGGGAGGACATGGACTTCCCGTGATCTGGTAAAGCAGACGAGTGGGAGCATAAAAGGTTGACTTTTCCAAACCCATAAGATACACAAATAGGTGTGGGCAGGTGCTAGTGATAACATGTAAGCATGAATGACTCACCCAGTGAAATTGATCATTCTCCACGTGTTGCAACCAATTACGCCACTCATCAATGGATTGGGGTTTATTGGCCATTGGTTGCCACGAAAGATGATCCTTGAGGGTGTACTGAAGGGAACTATGTGGCCGAAGGATGGTGAGTTTTTCACAGAGCCATAAATAAAGTAACTTGACGCACCCATGGAAGTTATCCTTCACCTCTTGCCGGGCGATAAGATCCAGCCCAGAGAAGGTTTCTGCTAGCATGAGTGGGACAGGATTCCTTCCTTCACTAATTTGATCGACCACACTCAGTAAGGTCACAGGGGCAATACTGGAGTCTTCACGGACAACGTGACGTGCAAGGACACCAAAGATTAAGGCACTGCGTCGACAATTTTGAAAACGGGAATCGATAGGGTCAACGTTTTTAGAAAAACGCTCAATGAGGTCATCGAATTGCACGTACGTGTCTTTGAAATAGGGCATAGCATCAACAGTTTGGTTCTCAAAAAGCTTACAGAAAAGGGAACGAGGAGACGCTATACTCGAAGGTTGGATCCAGAGTCCCTCAGGTGGGAGTTCTAATAGGGCGCACCAATCCTCGAATATAGGACAGATTTCAAAGGGACCAAATTGAAAAACATGAAGAATAGGATCCCAGAGTCTTGCAGCTGCTTGAAGAAATTGCCAATTCACACCGGATGCGCTCAAATTATTAAACGTGCTGATGAACCTGTCGGCCGTACTCCACTGTGCACGCTCGCGCGGGAGAGCTCGAATTGACTCACTTATCCAAACCCTCATCACTTTGTTCGACATGATTTAACCTAATCACAGATAGGATAAGATCAGAAGAGAGGGAAGATAACCCTGAATAACGAAATAATAGGGATAATTTTGACCGATCATATGGGAAGGATACAACTGGTGACAATGATTTTGTTCATCAATAATCATAGACTTTCGAATAGATCAGAAAGGTAGACCACGGCCACAAAATGACAGAAGTAGGTCATAGACTGGATCTCAAATCTGATGATGGACATTGACAACTGTATGATCAAGAGGATCGATAATGATAGATCATGGTCATAGAGACAGCGGACAAGCCATCAACCATATCTAAGACAGAGCATGCAAGTAGCGAAAATCTAACCCAATGAGTAATATCCACACACAACACGGATCTATGACACATGAATAGACCATGGCTATGAGAGTGACGAGTATAGACCACTAACCAGGTGACTCTGAAAGAATGTACATATGATTGATTGAACCAGGAATCCCTCACTGGAAAAGAGGGTTCTGATCTAACCAATCGACAAAACGGGACATACCAAAGAGATTTGTACAATCTGAAGACAAAACGACAGATATAGTCTCAACAAAGGTAAAAGAAATACTATCGACTGCATCGAAGGAGTGCAATAGGATGGATCAGACCTGGAACACCTATTGTAAAAAGGTGGCCTGATCTGAACGACCGACTCGACACATAGGGTATGCACAAGAAGATGGCAAAACTGTACATCGACTCAGCGAATAATACATGTACAAAGGAACAAGACCACCGTACACTCAGGAGACAAAACATAGACCATGATCAGGACAAAGACCAGGGAAAATGATTAACCATTTTGAAGACTGAGGAATGAAACTATGTAGCTGATAGTTAGACCAGAAAATTCTATTGATAGACAGACCCTGGTCTAACAGGTTAGCACAAAGACCGATCAGGAAAATAAGGAATCAAGGACTGGACCATGACCATGAAAGGCGGTGAACAAAACCGTCGGCCAGACCCAAACTGAAAGAAGGAATAGACTTTACCTGATGTAATGGATCAGAACAACTCAAACACATGAACCCAACACACCGGGGTGACCGTATGATAAGAGATCACAGGGTAAATCACGATCTAGCTGACAACCGAGCAAGAGTAAGGGTCATCGATCAGGTCTGAAGGAATGCACGACTGCGACAGATACAGAAACCTAATCTAGGAGACATGTCCTAATCTGAGAATAAATATAACACATACACGTACATATATACATACATATCCTAACCAGGGGCACCAGCCCTAACCTGATCTAGCGGAGCCCAGATAATCTTGACTCAAAAGTGCTTGTGAGTGTACTAGAAAACGCGCGGGTAACCACGGTGTGACTTACCCTTCTACACTACATGGGTAGGCTGACTTCTATCCTAGGCTCACATATGCTGGTCGCACATGTTCGTCCTATATGAGTACATATATATAGTGTCCTAGCAAGGGTTCCCTAATTTTGGTTCTAAAGGGAGCAACTAATATATACATACATAATATAATGAAATAAAAGTAGGGCCCAGGCATCTCTGCAGGGTACTATGCTTATGACCATACCCTTGATGTATAATGCCAGCACACCCAGCATTATACAAAGTATGTTCATTGCTCATCGGCTGCTGTAGAACACCAGCACACCCAGTGTCTACGGCTGCAGCTCCGGCGCATAGCTCGGAAATAGATACAACGGTTCCCAACTGGTACGCGTCATATCTATTCCCTGAGGCCAATAATGAAAATAATGAAAGAAATAAAGAATATGACAATGTATGATGTGCAGTGTGTGAATCCCTTGTTTTAGTTACGCACCTACTTGGTGCCCCTGGATTTCTAACGATAAAGTTCCCATTTAACTTGGTTTTGACCCAAATTTCCTCAAAATTAATTAAAAAATGGCATTTTTACAGAGTTAGGCAATGTTTCAAAGATTCCCCAGCAGAGTCGCCAGCCTGTGGACCTCGATCCGAGAGGGGCGGGGGGACGTGCCCCCGCGCGAGTCTCTAGATCGTCCACGTGAAGGAGAGCCCCACCAAGGAACTCTCGAAAGAGTGCCCCTCACAGCATGAGCGGCGATGTAAAGTGAGATACCTCTCGATTCGGGGACTAGCCCGGATTCGAGACGCACCTTAAGCAAAGAAAGAGTCGCCATCCAAGGAAGTGGGCCCTGGATCCCATGCTGTGCTCTGTTGCAACAGATAACCAGAGATATAAAATAGGGTTCGTGCCTGATGACGAATGGGGAAGGGATTAGGCGCCCCCAATTCGCCCAAGTGCTAGCACCTGGTCTCTTATGCCATTTATTATTAATTTTGAAGAGTTTTGGGAGAAAATCATGCGAAATGGGAACGAATATCCCCGAGATAACGTCTAGCTAATCATGCACGTCTCGGAGATGAATAAGAAACACACATAAAAGAAGTGAAAGAAGTGTCACCTAAAATATCTAGGTTATGAGTGACATGCCTGATTGGTGTCTAAGTTCTGGTGGGCAAACACATGCATGCTACAGCTAAAGGTATAGGATCTGTACATAAAAATAAGAAAACACAGCAAAACACACAACACAACACGACTCGACACATGACCCGACACGACAAGCCCTAGACTCTAATGCAATACTTGACTCGGACCAGGATGGCCATCCATCCTAGCTGCACTACGTATCCCGGCCTCGGGAAGAATCAGAGCCAACGTAGTTCGGTGCCCTATTCTAAACTACGATGCCTAAAACTCTAGGACCGCTATCCTAGACTCGATCCAC
Source organism: Tasmannia lanceolata (assembly GCF_043159265.1). Taxonomy (NCBI): domain Eukaryota; kingdom Viridiplantae; phylum Streptophyta; class Magnoliopsida; order Canellales; family Winteraceae; genus Tasmannia; species Tasmannia lanceolata. The sequence goes on along the minus strand of NW_027518695.1, from coordinate 1,215,263 downwards.
TAGACTCGACTGATGTTTAAAGCTTTTTGTGCGATTGCTTAAATTCAAGTGGATTGTAATTTTTAGGACTCTATATGCCCTAACTAATGCAAGTTGATTAGCCTTAAGCTAATGCAGGTGAGCCCTATATCCTATGTGTATCTAGGCTGTGCATTCTAAGGAAAACCATGGGTTGACTATATGCTTCCTAGTCTAGCCATCGGTTCGACTAAATGTCTAACCGATCGACTTGAGGCCTCCTAACTCTAGGGACACTCACACGACAGGACACACCATATCAATACAAATTAGGACCGACTCCTAACTCTAAAACACCCTAAATATCTAGGACAGACTCCTAACTCTAGGGGAAGATCTTTTTTGAAAAGGTTTTGAAGTTTTTTTGTATTTTTTTGGAATATTTGAAATGTTTATTTTTAAAGGTTTGAAAGCTTATGGAAGTTTTGAAGTTTTTTGTATTTTTGGGAATATTTGAAATGTTTATTTTTAAAGGTTTGGCTGGACCTGGGATGTGAACCCCAAGCTGCACTACGTACCCTGTTGAAAGGGATCAAGCCAACGTAGTTCGGAACTGATTTTCCTAACTACACTCTAATGACTCGAGATTTTTGAGATTTTTGGTTTTTCAGATGTTTTTGATTTTTTCGACACAAGAGGACAGAATCCTATCATCACAAGGGGAGGACAGACTCCTGATATCCCGCAAAGGTTGGACAGCATCCTATGCTTTGCGGGGGGGATGAACAGAATCACGACTCTGCAAGGGTTGGACAGCATCCTATACCTTGCAGGAGTGGATAGAAAAAAACGCACGACTTGATGAGAGGGTGACAGAATCCTAACCCCTATGATGATAGGACAGACCACTGAAAGACTGAAGGACTGACTCCTATGCTGAAGACTGACTCTGAAAGATTGAAGGACGAAATCCTAAATTTTATGAAGGGATAGGACATAATCCTAAACTCTACAGGGGTAGGACAGACACCTAAACCCTAGGATGGTAGGACTGACTCCTAAACTCTCTAGGACTGACTTTAAAGAGGAAGAAATCCCTTAACCTGCGAAGACTCTAAGGCAGGAAGGGAGGGGGTTGGCTCAAGAAGAATTCCGTCATAGCCTGGACCCGCCGAGGAAACCTCTGAAATCGATGGACAACCTCTTGAAAATCTATAAGAACTATGTCAATAGTCACTATGCAAGATTACTATACAAGATTACTATTCATAAGTACTATTCAAAACTACTATTCACAGTAGGACCTACCAAGTACTATTCATACATCAGCGGGCCCCACACCAGCGGGTCCCACATCAGTAGACTCCACATCAGCGGGTCCCACATCAGCGGGTCCCACATCAGTAGGCTCCACATCAGCGGGTCCCACATCAGCGGGTCCCACACAAGCGGGCCCCACACCAGCGGGAACCATCAATAATTGGAAACGAAATAATAATTAAATATTCCACCGACGAAAATAATACTTAAATAATATTATTCACGCGACCGACAAAAATAATAAAATAATAATATTAATCACCGACAAAATAATAATTTAATAATATTAATCGACAAAATAATGATTTAATAATATTACTCATTCTAGTACTGTTCACACAACCTTTACTATGCACAAAAATAAATATTTCATCCTATTACTATTCAAACAGTTACTATTCTCGACAATTTAATATTAATAATCAACTTCAATAAAATAAAATAAAATAAAATAAAAAAAGCTGGTTTGGTGCCATTATTAAAACTGGGTAGTCTCGCTATCAAAATTCAACCAAAGGATGCGAGATTACCAGTGTAATTGACGAGAGCTCAGCCAAGAATTTTCTGAAATTACCTCCTCATCGCTGTTCTCACTCTCTTTTGCTTCAACAAAATGATCCCTCCTTCCCAAAGAGAATGACCGAATCCTCCCCTCCTTTTCCCCCTTTTTCTTTTTAATTTCTTCACCCTGCTTATATCTCCTTCCCTCACAAATGGGGTAGATCGAAATTCCGATCCAATTTCGACAAAGACGACTGGGTCCCTCGGAGGATCGCCGGATTCCGGGAGAAATTTCACCGAAGGAGATGAGAAGGTGGGGTCTTCTCTAGGGTTTAAAGTGTCGGCTGTTGGGGAAGAGAAGGTGGCTGATGGCGGTGAATCTGGAGAGAGCTTGGTTTTTTAGAAAGTGAGATGGGAAAAAAGGGAAAATGGGTTTGATGGGAGGGTACGGTGGCTGAATGGGGGTGGGAACGGCAGAAGGTGGCGGTGGGTTGGATTTTTGGGTTTGGAAGTTTTTTTTTTTCTCTTCTTGAAATGGGTTTTGGATTTGCAGGAAAAATGCCGAATGATAGAGGTGGTGGTGGTGGTGGGCGGTTTTAATGGAGCTTGGGGTAGATTTTCGAGATGATGATGGGTGGCTGGGGGTTCGATGGTGGTGGCGGCGGGGCGGTTTGCCGGAGAAGATGGAGGAGGAGGTGGTTTTTTCGAAAATGGGGTTTGGGTTTGGGAGTTGCTGAGGGAGGTGGTAGAGGTTTGGGGTGGAGATGGTGGCTGTGGATGGTGGTTCGGCTGTGGAGGAGGAGGAAGGTGGTAGAAAAGAATGGAGGAGGAAGAAGGGGTTGTAGGCTTGCCGGATTCCGGCAAGCTCGCCGGAGAAGAAGGTGGCGGCTGTGAAGTGATCGGCGGTGGGAGGAAGAACAGAAAAGAAAAAAAATAAGAATAAAAATGGGGAGAATGAGGGAGATGGCTGAGGTGGGTTTTTGGGGAAAAAAAAAGGGTTTTGGGTTTAATGGGTTTGGGTGGTGCGGTGGAGGATGGTGGAGAGTGGCTGTGGAGGAAGGGAGATGGGGTTTGAATGGCAAATGAGGTCGTGGGGTTGTTGGCCGAGGAAGATGGTGGTCGGAAGTGATGGGGGTTGCCGGATTTTTGCCGGATTCCGGCTAGGATGGCCGGAGAAGACGGTGGTAGAGGCGATTGGCCGGCGGTCTCTCTCTCTCTCCCTCTCTCTCTCTCTCTCTCCTTCTGTTTTGGTGGCTCCCCTCTTCGGCTCCCCTGTTGGGAGAAAAGATGAAGAAGCTCCCTCCTCTTGCTCTCCCTGCTGCTGCTGCCCTCTTTTTTTTTCTTTTTTCTTTTTCTTCCTTTTTTGTTTTTTTTTTTGAGAAAATCCTCTCTTATAACTAGGGTTAGGGACCTAGCTCTAATCTTCACCCTCTATGTGGCATCTTGCTTCCCTTGGTTGTTCTCAACCCTTGATCCTCTCCCTTGCTCTAATTCTATCCTAGAAACCCTAAAAACATAGAGTGCCTAGTTGATCTAAGCCCTACACCTCATCTCTTTAATCCAATGGCCTAAGTATGTTGCTTGCAAAGGAAGTAATGCCCATCCTTATTAAATGCCCCCAAGATAAAGCGATTTTACCCTATTGCCATTATGCCCTACTTGCTTTTATTTCCATCAATGAGCACCCTCACTTGGTTGTTTTCAACCCCCTCTTTCGTAATAAAGAGAGATAACACCAATACTACCCTGCTTCGATAGCCGCGCTAACCTGTTCCAAATTTTTACACCGATTGACCAATGGGCCGACATGGGCGCACCCTCATTTTGCATCGAACGAGGGGAATGATATGAGCACAGCCAGTTTTGATGATGGCACACACTCGCCCGTCTTGTTCTCCATTTTCTCATTTTGGGGCCACCCCTCAGGAATTTCGAGATTAATTTCGGGACGTCTGGGGACCCGAAATTCGGGAATTCTATTGGATTTTCAATTTTGGGGACTTTAGGGCCTTGTCAAAATGGGGTGTCTACACCATGATGCAGAATTGATTTTTACTTTAGAAAACACAATACCATGATTATGAAGAGACACCGGTGTATCACCGTGGGTCGTCAGTTGGGCCGTGCCACGGCACACAATTGGTTCTCACATACAATACTCAGTTAATCTATCTTAAGGGAAAATTAGTTAGATTGCCCAGAATCACAAAAAAATACAAAAATACAAAAATGTGACCCCGACGAAACATCAGATGTGTCATTGTGGGTCGTCCATTGGGCCGTGCCACTACACACAAATGATTTTCAATTCAGGAAATCACAATACTGTGATTCTAGCGAGACACCAGGCGTGTCACCGTGGGCCGTCCGTTGGGCCGTACCACAGCACACAATTGGCTCTCCCATGAGACCAACTAGGGCCAGATAACCCTATACTTGAGGCGCACATCACCGTTGGGCAGAAGCATAACCCCAAACCAGGTTACCCAGGCCTAGCCTTCTCACACCGCCTATTTGGGCAAAACAACAGTCATCCGTTGGGCTAAGTGTTGCTCTTGGACAAATAGTCGCAATTGAAGTAGTTCATAGTCAATAAATGTGTCATTGTATGCGACACAGTCTCAAAATTAACCACTTAATCTTAAGCGATTTCGTTTTCCAGTCGGAATCGCAGTTCTTTGTTCATTCATTTAGTGACCAATCATAATAAGATATAGTTCAATTTCAACTAAAAATAATGAACAACGTAATAAACTTGTGTATACAAAACCAACTTTCAAGTTCCATGATCAAACATAATTCAATGTTGTAGGTTTTGAAAATACACACTATCAGTTTATTATAACCATAAGCTTGGGTTTTAAGCATATCTGGCATGAACTAATGTGCATTTAGGCTAAAAGTTTAGTCCCATATATGATTTCAACTAATCATTTTAACCCTTAAGTTATATGCAAAACATAAAGCATATAAACAACATATAGGGGTTCTTAAGTTAAGAATTAGAAACCAAAAGTGTTCTTGACTGAGTTTTAATCATTAAACAACATTAAAACTTTACATAACTGGGTCTCCATGGCATTTAGTTAATTCTTTAAGAGTTTGAAATCAAAATTAAACTCAAGGCCCACTTTAAAAAACTCAAAAGGTATAAAATTACACTGGAATTTAAAAATCCAGACTTCGAACACCAAAATAGACCTTGGAAACGGGTTCAAAATGGTCTAACCAAAGTCCAAAACCCCAAAATATTTGACTTAAAATCAAACTTACAATACCAAAAATGACCTAAAATATAGGTCCAGAACGGTCTGTAACCTTAGGAACCAATCTAATCCGAGCCCAAAACTCCAAAACTTTTGACTCAAAACCAAATTTATAAAGTCAAAAGTGTTAAAAATACACTATAAGTGTATTATACAGTGCTCAAATGGCAAAATGGATAGCAAAAATGGTTTCGAAGGGTTGTAAAACATTCGGAACCAGTTTTACTTGGGCTAAAACCCTAAAATATTTGACTCAAAAACCAACTTGAAAAATTAAAAGTTTTTGAATTTACACTATACCTATATGATACAGATATCAAATGACAAAACTGACCCAAAAAATGGATTCAGAAGGGTGAAAAACCTCTAGAACCACTATAATCTGGCCAAAAATCTCAGAAAAATGGGCCAAACCGAGTCAAACACAGATTTGGGCCGTTTGGGCTTATGGGCCGGTTCAGGTCAAGTTGGGCCAAGCGGTCTGGTGGGCTTAGAGGGTCTACTGGGCCATTTTTAATTGAAAAGCCCGTCGCGGATCCTTGATGGGCCCGCACGGCCCGGTTCGGCCCGCCAGGCCCGACACTATTCATCGTCTTCTTCTTTAAAATAGTGAAAATTCTAGCAAAATTCGATTTATTATTGCGGCTTCGTTTGAAGTCTGATTGAGGCTCACAATACGCCGTTGGACTCGTCTCTCGACGAACTTCATAACCATGCCAAAAAAATCTCCGGTCGGACAAGGCGGTCCCCGGCGGCACACTGTTTTCCGGCGAGGTCCAAAACTTCCCCAAAAGTCAAATTTTTCATCTTTAAATCGCCGCCAAACGCAATCCAGACATCGGATCGACAAACCGTTTGCTGCGTTGGATTCATGGGAACACAAGCAACGTTTCAGTACCATTTAATCATTGATCCAACTCCAGAATTGATGGCGGCACTCAAAATACAAGTTTTCACAAACTCTATTTTAATAACTTTTAATGCGATTTTCTCGCCATTTTCTCGCCGGAACCGTGGCTCTGATACCACATGTAAGTGTTCATCATAAAAGGAACACGGGTAACGGATCTTTGGCGGTCCAACTTTGAGAAAATCACAATTAACCATATGGATTGAAATTGAAACAGTAAAGGGAACATACCGAAAGCCGAATATCATTTTGCTATCACTGGAAGGATTCCATTCCGGTATTTCTCCTCACTCCACAACAGACGGTGATGGGGACCAACTTCCTCTCTCTTTTTGCCGTGGATTGCAAAGAGAAAGATATAGAAATTGTTAGTAGGGACCGGATGACAGAATAAATAGACATTTATGGGAAGAAACACAACTCCTCATCACGCTGGTTCCCTCCCCAAAAGTTTTTTACATTTACACCCCTTCTTTTATGGCTTTTTACTTAATGCCTTTTCACAAAACCAACTAACAAAATGATCTAGGCCGTTGATCTTGCACATGCCACATCCATCGTTAGGATAATTTCCTAACAATTTAATCATTTATACTTCAATAGTATTGCCAATATGATTGGTCTATGGGATACTCCATGTACTGCTTATGGGCTCTTTGTTCCATCCCAACTCTTTGCCTCCTCAATGGTGTTTCTTTATTCCCAAAGGTCTCTCTCTCTCTCTCTCTCTGCACTAATGCTAACATATTGAACAATTTCATGCCTTTAGATATCTAGCCCATGGTGCATACCCTTCTTGTATGTGATCACTGCCAAATTTGGTTACAGCATCGGAGAGTCCCTTTGGTTTGGAGAAACCATTGAGGGATGGTTGAATGAGCAAAGATTGTGGATGACGAAAAGAACAACCTCCTACCTCTTCGCTTTAATCGACACAGTCCTCAAGTTATTCGGGTTTTTTGAGTCGGCATTCGTCATCACAACTAAGGTAGCCGACGGTGACGTTTTAAAGAGTTATGAGCAAGAGATCATGGAGTTTGGATCCTCTTCTCCCATGTTTACTATCATAGCCACCCTTGCAATGCTGCAGCTTCTTTCCATGGTTGGTCGAGTTATAAGGGTGGTGTTGAAGAAGGAAACAATGGTTGGTGAGGCATTGTTCTTGCAATTTCTTCTCTGTGGGTTGCTGATTATCATCAACATTCCAATCTACCAAGCTCTCTTCTTCCGTAAAGATGAAGGATGGCTGCCCACCTTCCTCACTTTTACATCATTTTCTTTAGCAACGGTTGTTTTGTTTGGTGCCTCTCTTTTAGTGTATTAGTGAAGCCTTTCTGGAATGATTAGTCTCTCTCACACACTGATGGGGATTGTAGGCGCCTGTTTTAGACACACTCTAGGCGCGGTCACAAACCCGTGGGAGCCCTAAGTGGCATATTTACCCTCCAGAATTTAGTTCCATTTTATTTTATTTTATTTGTTGATTTTCAATTACCCATATGAGGATGATGTATTGAACAATTTAGCTTTTGGAATAAGATTACGTGCAGATTTCTTCTTTCCCTACTCTATTCCTTCCTGCTTCTCTTCTTTGCCTTTCTCCCTCTTCCCTTTCTTTCATTTCCTCTCTTCCCTTTCTCTTTCCCGTCCTATGTCTCACACACACAAGGGACATTGACGTGGCCCAATAAACACACATGCACATAGAATGGATCACAGTCCTCTTATTCTATAGTGTTATTGGTCTTCAATTCTTAATTATATCAAGTTCATTTATTTTTCATTTAATTTTTGAACTAAAGATTAACTATCTCTGAAAAGCACTGATGGCAGAATGCCAGCTCCTTAATTACCTATAACTCATTCCTTTCACTCTGAACCTACTTTGCTTTGATTCGGACATGTTTGACTCCCTGCTTCAAAGTCCTGGCCATCAAAGCCATTACGCCAGTACATGGCTTGCGAAAAAGTCTTCCACATCATCTTCCTCCTCATCAGAACATAACTGGGACAATGGAAAGTAGTTATCTAGTGAAATTTCATCTTCCTCCACATCAGAACAAAACTGAACTGATCTGGGACAAATGGAAAATAGACCTCATTAGTCATGAATTGATTTCAGGGGCGAATAGATTTCACCATACAAGCAATTTATGGGCATCCACATTTTCATGAAAAAACCTACCTGTAAAAGGAGATCGATCGCGTGTATCAAAAGGAGTGAAGGGACTGTTAATAGGTAAGGAAATTGGATTTGTTGAGGTATTCTTCTTGCAGTTTCTTCTTTGAGGATTATTGGTTTTGATCAACATACCCATTGATGGGGTGTAAAAACACAAGCCTATCACAGGCCGCTACCTGTCCTGGAGTAGGTGAACTCTAGCCTATAGCAGGCCACCACCTGTCCTGGAATAGGTGAACTCAAGCCTATCACAGGCCGCCACCTGTCCTAGAGTAGGTGAACTCCAGCCTATCACAGACCACCACCTGTCCTGGAGCAGGTGAACTCCAGCCTATAGCAGGCCGCCACCTGTCCTGGCATAGGTCATCCCACGTCATCGAGTTTCCCTCTATAAAAGGGAATTCAAAGCTCAGACCATGGGTAATGAAAAACCTTCTCTCCACCCTAAACTCTTAAACTAGCTCTGCACTCCTGCTCATACTGACTTGAGTGTCGAAGGGCCTGTCCGGAGTAACACCCGGGTTGGTCTTCTGACCTCGCTTACCTTTGCGCAGGACTCAGTCCCTTCACTCCGCTTCACTCCACTCCCTCAGGACTTAGCTCCTCTAGTCATCCAGCTCAGCTCTTACGTCACTGTCGTACCTGTTACCGATTTTCGGTCTAACACCCATCTATGAAGCTCTATTCTTTCGCAAAGACAAGGGTCGATTGCCTACTTCCCTCACATTTACTTCCATTGTTTTGGCGGTATTGGCTTGTCTAATACCTACGTATTAAAGGGTGTAATATGTGAAGCTTGTTTCCAAAAGAAGATGGATAATATGAATGTAGGGGTGTATATATCATTTCCATTGAAAATGACAAAGCTTGTATCACGGTCGACCCAATCATCATTTATAAATTTGCCGCGTGTACTATCGTATGGGTGTGCCATTTTATTGAAAAATATAAGGTTAATTTGTTAGCTAAATATAATTATTAGTATATGCTTTGACATGTGACAGTGTAAGGAGGGCTATTAGAGACGTCTTCCCTTACCACGCATGTCTTCATCGCATATCTTATATTGACATGCTATTTTTGGCAACCATAAGGAAATAAATATTCTTATATTCGGCCCCCTTTTTTTTTACTTGGGACAGAGGGGGCTGTCCCAAGTAAAAAATGAGCGAATATATCACTTCCCTAGGTAAATTATGTTTTAGGAGCATATAACTGTAATCTAAAACAGAAATTTTTTCACCTCCGCAGCTCTGTTGCTCGCCTAGATATCAGATTTTCACTTTTTTATGACGGCAGAGATTAAAAAACATCTTTTTGGGCCTGTTTCATTTTAGGATAATTTTTTGGGGCGGAGTTTTATTCGAGAATAAGAGGTTCTTCAGCATTTGTTGAAGAAAAACAATCCCAACTTTTGATTTTAACCTAGAAAATGAAAGCAACTGAAATTCTCGATGGAAGATGGAATTTCACTTCCCCTGACGAAAAACTGAAAAGCTATATAAACTAAAATTAAAAAAAAAATAAAAAAGAAAAGAAAATAAAACACATATATTTTTATGAGAAATGTCCAAAATATCCCTCTCACAACAAAGATCAAATTACCCGTGTCATAAAAAATAACCAAAATACTCCTATTCCATAGAAAATGACCAAAATACTCCTCATTTTTTAAAAGTAACTAAAATACTCCTATCTATACAAAATGACCAAAATACCCTATCTCATAGAAAATTAACTAAAATGCCCCTACATCATAGAAAAATGACCAAAATATCCTTACATAAAGTGTGTGTAGTTATAGTAAGTTTGAGAAATTCCTAGAACACACTTATTTCATAGAAAACGAGAAATATACTCATGTCATTAAAATTACCAAAGTACCCTTATCTTATAACATGATCGAAATTATGGGTGTCAACGGATCCACTTCGGGTTGGATCCACCTATGTCACAGTCACGATCCATTCAAATTCCTTATCGGTCGGGTCGGATTCGGATTGTTCTTCGGATCCTACTTTCCACGTCATGATCATGATCCATTTTAATTCGGACCGTCCATCGGAGTGTTCTATTATGTCCCACTAAGCTAAGTAAACAATTATTTTTAAAAAAAAATGTTAGAATGGCAGTCCACTATTAGTGTGTCTCTATGCATTTTCTTGAACTAAATTAAAAATTTATCTATGTTTAATCTATGTGTAAAATAATGCTTGTAAACAATAAAATTAATCAAAATTACATACACGAATATAATGTATAACTATTATCAAAGAATATGATGCATGACAATAACATTAGTAATTTGAAAATGATGAACTAATAATATATTCATGACGACATATATGTTTAATAGACTAGCATAATGAAAGTAAAAACTGAGAAAAGAATGAAGAAAAAAAAAGACTCACCGTGACAATCCTCATCAACATGACACGGAACCATCCAAAAATAGCATTGCTCTTCTAAACTATTTCTAAATAGTGTTTCATTAAGTGGTAAGAAAGGTTTTGACCAAAATACCCTTCACAGAACGGTTAGCATTAACAAAATTTGGAGAGTATTTTTGCAAAACATATCGGATCGTGACTATCCAATGGGCATCTGTGGCGTGCCCATACACAATCCGAGATTTTTCGGATCCCAGATTTGATGATCCGAAATATGCCCATGGATCCTATTCCTATGCTTAGATCCCGTTCATTAATGTTCGGATTCGGATGATCCATCAGATCGTTTGGATCCATTGACACCCCTAATCGAAATACCCTTATCATGAAAAATTACAAAAATAACTCTATCTCATAGAAAATTATTAAAGTATCCCTATCGCATAAAAATGATCAAAATACCCTGAATCCCTAGAACAAATGGATGAAAAAGATGAGGGTACTTTGATCATTGTGGGTATTTTGATCATTGTCAGAGAGAAGGTACTTTGATTATTTTTAATGAGGCAAGAGTATTTTGGTCATTTTTTTATGATAAGGGTATTTGGTCATTTTCCACAAGATCATGGCATTTTGGCAACTTTCTTTGAGATATGAGTATTTTGGTAATTTTAATGATAGGTCTCTTGCAACAAATTAAGTCCTTCACTTTATCATTTGTTTAGATAATTTATTCCTTTATAATACACCATGGAATCAAGGTTTTAAATTTCGATTTCGGAATGCGTTTCGGTCCTCACCGAAACCAAAATTTCGCTCGAAATCCGACGAAATCTAAAAAAGGAATATTTTAGCTTCCCTTAATTTTCGGCCGAAATTTCGTTAATTTCACCTGAAATTTTAGGGAAATATTAAATAATGAATATTTTAACGTATAATCCTAAAATTTCGGACCGAAATTTCAGGAAAATGAAAATTTCGGTTGAAATATGGAAAACGAAAATTTTGGTCGAAATAAAGTAACGTTCCTACTTTCCCCAATTTCGATTACGGTATCCACCGAACCCAAAATTTCGGTTGAAATTTAAAACCTTGCATGGAACAAACAATGGACACAAATAATCTATTGATAAAAAAAAGAGTAAACAAACAAAAGATAAACTAATTCGGGACAAGCTATACACATGACAACAATGTGGGACAAGGTCCTTTTCACGGTTAGATTGTCCCGCAATCAAACACCTCCTTGAAGTGATATTAATCCCAGTCCTTCACAAAAAAAAGTGAGTGAGTGATTTAGGGAGGCAAGCAATCTATGAAAAGTGCCACATAAATTCGTCGTATACTGCGTGACTTCCTTATATATATATATAGCTTGAGGGCCCAAACACATGTGGGCCCACATTGTTAGGATGATCGAAAGCATTCATTTGAAAGACCCTTACATAGATAGGGTGTGTACAAAAAATCAGCTCCATAGGATCATCCTAACCCATCCAAAAGTGGAGGGCAAAATGAACAAGCACCGTTTGCCACAAATCTGCCCATTTTTGCCCTCCGCTTTTGGAGGGGTTAGGATGATCCAATGGACCTGATTTTTGGTACACACCCTATCTATAATGGGGCCTTGCAAATGAATGGTTTGGATCACCACAAAAAATGTGGGACCCATGTGTTTTGGCCCTCAAGCTCATATAAGCTATATGAGCTTCAAGCTCACAATCATTTTCCTATATATATATATATATATATATATATATATAGATATATATATATATATATATATATATATATATATAGAGAGAGAGAGAGAGAGAGAGAGAGAGGAGAGTGTTGGTGAGCTTAAGCTCACCAAACTTATGGTGCGCTTAAGCGCCCAATCACATGGGAGCCCACTTTGTTAGGATGATCCAAAGCATTCATTTGAAAGGCCCTTACATAGATGGGGTGTGTACCAAAAATCAGCTCTATAGGATCATCTTAACCCATCCATTTGTGGAGGTCAAAATGAACATACATTGTTTGTCTACAAATCTGCCCATTTTTCTCCTCCACAAATAGAGGGGTTAGGATGATCCTATGGAGCTAATTTTTTATACACACCCTATTATAACTATAATAGGGCCTTGCGAATGAATGGTTTGGATCACCACCCTATCTATTTTTTATACACACCCAGTTTTTGATACCACAAATATATACGGCTTGGCTAAGCCGTATATATTTGTGGTCAAAGTTTCTCCTCCTCTCCCATTTATTCACTCCCTCCTTAAATGGACGCCACGTGTGCATCTAAATCTATCCTAAAGCTGAAGTCATTTTGCATAATCATAGTAATGCTTATTATCTCAAAGGACGTGTATATATAAAGATAGTGTGTGTGTGTGTGTGTGAGAGAGAGAGAGAGAGAGAGAGAGAGAGAGAGAGATGAGAAGGGATGGAAGAGCAGGGTATTTTCCACTTTTTGAAACAGAGGGAAGAGGTAGTAGTGGTTATAAGTTATTTGCAGTATCGATATTTGTGGGAATATGTTGGATATGGGTGTATAGAGTGAGTCATATTCCAACAAGAGAAGAAGGAAGATGGGTTTGGTTGGGTTTATTTGCAGCCGAGATTTGGTTTGCTTTTTATTGGATACTTACACAAGCCGTTCGTTGGAACCCTGTCCATCGTCACACCTTCAAGGACAGACTCTCTCAAAGGTAAAACTCCACCCATCTGTCTCTCATGCCTGTAATTATTAAACTTTCTAAAGCCTGAATTCATTGGTGCTATTGGTTACTGTATTACTGAGGCCATGTTTGGCAACCATGAAAAATTATTCCATATAATTTTCGTGGGCCCAACTGTGTGAAAGGTACTAGGTAGGAAAGATAAGAGAATTGAGTGGGATTAGAGAAGGAAGTGGACTCCACTTGTAATTTTAGTAGGTAATTTATTTCTAAAAGAAAGACAAAGACGTTCAGTTCTAAGTAACTATTTTTTAAGGCTTTGTTTGGTTGCACAAACGCTCGCCCAATGATTGCCGATTCGTTGTTTGGATGCCAAAAATTCCATTTGACTCCAATATGTTTGTGGCACTAATATTTCCTTGCTCATCTCTTACTTATCTCTCTCCCCTCTCTATATTGATAATAACACTCCTACTTTTTCGACTACTCTGTGAAGAGAGTAATTTCATGCAACCAAACTGTACTTACCACTATTCCAATATTCTCTGTGTGAAATTGTAGACATCTTCTATGCTCGTCTCGCTCCTCCTTTTCGATTTCTTATTCCACTACTCTCCGATACTCCGACCACCCCGAGTAGTGTATTTCTTACTACTCTCGTACATGGGTGTCTGAAACTCCAAGTAGAAAAAGGAGTGAACATATCACGTCCCTTACTTTAAATATAAAAAAAGTTATACTGCATTTTCAATGTAAAATTCTTAAAATTTTTGCTTTTATATTCTCTCTCTCTTTTTCAGTGTAAATTTTTTTGGTTTTATATTCTTTCTCTCTCTGAACTGGTTAAATATGTGCTAAAAAAGGAAGAGAAGAAGAAATTAAGACAAAGATCTCCACTCCATCCCTGGATAATCGGTTCGCCTTGCCATTTACCCCGATGTGGTCTGCTCGCATCAACCCATCTGATGGTGATGGTGTTAAGAGAGTCTTCATTGACTATTAGTCAACCAATCTGATTCTTTCTCTCCTTGAGAAACGATCAGTACAAGAGCCTTGGCTTTTTTTAACTTTCTTTTACTTGGTGATAAACAGATACGAAAGCGAATTACCGGGTGTGGACATTTTTGTGTGTACGGCAGACCCAATAATAGAGCCACCGGTCCTGGTTATCAACACGGTTCTCTCGGTCATGGCATACGACTACCCGCCGGAAAAATTGAGCGTCTATCTCTCCGACGACGGCGGGTCAGATCTAACGTTCTACGCTCTCTTAGAAGCGTCTCGCTTCTCAAAGCATTGGATTCCCTTTTCCAAGAAATTCAAGGTGGAGCCTAGGTCTCCAGCGGCCTATTTCTCCACGACATCTGACCCACATGGTGATGCTCACTCGACCGAGCAGTGGTCGGCCATCAAGGTAATATAGGCCATGTTTGGTTGCCAGGATTTTTTCTTCATGACAAATTATTGTCTCCAAGTGGTGAGAGCAGAAAGGCAATTTTGTATCTTGGCATCATCCTGTTTTTCAAGTTTCATAACTTATAATTGTTGGGTTTTGTGTTATCTTCGTTTCAAAATGGTTTTCATAAATAAATTTAATATCTTTGAAAACCATCAACACACTCCCCAAAACATGTTTGAAAATCTTGTGACATGTGGCTAAAAATAAGGAAAAAAGTCCATCCTACTTTGAGTAGTGTTTATTTATTATTTACTGATTTTTAGCCACTTCTTCTTACCACCATTTGGTTGAACAAAACTTGGCTCCGGTCGGGGTCTGAGGACCTATAATAGCAAAGGGTGTGAGGGTGTAGAAATATCATTTCCATATTTGCTTTTTATTTTTAGAAGTAATTGATATTTCCACACCTAGACTATTAGCAAGGGCTCTGAGGAAAGTTCCTCAGACCCCGACTGGAGCCAAGTTTGGTTCCATTTGGGAGGCACTAGTTTTCTGATTTTAGTTTTGTGACTTTTAGCCTCCGAGGAAAGTTCCTTAGACCCCGACTTGTACAGGGTTTTGTACTGCTGTTTTATTTTATTTTTTAAAAAGGGAAAACTACTGAAAACCCTCTAAATCAAGAGATTTTATATGGTGTAAGCCCTTATAGTCCCTTATTTTTCAAAAAGTATTGTACGGATCATATCATAGGATGATCCAAACCGTCCATAAGATGGAACACAATTTAAATAGGTTGTTCCCAAAAAATCATTTCCATAGGATGATCCCAACCCTCCGATCTATAGAGGAACGGCATATTATGAAAATTTCTATTGATCGGAGAGCTAGGATTATCCTATGGAAATGATTTTTGGGGAACAATCTCTTTATGTTGTGTACCATCTTATGGACGGTTTGGATCTTCCTATGATGTGGTCTGTACATCCCTTTTTGAAAAATAAGGGACTGTAAGGGCTTACACCATATAAAAACTCCTAAATCAAAACCTATATACAACAAAACCCCCAAAATTTTCTGAATTACCAATAACATCATCTTGTGCAATAATTAGCTTTTATGTTTTTTATCTGCCTGTTTTACCCTTAATATATTAAGCTTGGGTACAAATCCCTATAATCTCTCCCCACATAATCCCTATAATCTCTCTTCTCTTAAGTGGATACATCATGGTAAGTTTCTTGGCCCATCCTATGAACAATGGGCCGCACATGAAGATGAGGTGTAAAATATTGGGCCCACAGATCAAAACATCATGAAAAATGGTGTCCCACCTGATGCATGGATATGTGTGGAGATAGTGGGCCCACCCATAGGTATAAAAATGTAGGTCCCACCATATGCATGGCTTAGGTGGATATGATGGGCCCTGCCATATCGGGTAAAAATGGTCGGCCCACATGAAAATGAGGTGTAAAATTATATTACCATGCATAGCATTCTTGGCCCATGCTATGCATGTGTAAAATAATGGGTCCCACATGGAAATTAGGTGTAAAATATTGCACTCACCGATCAAAACATGAGGAAAAATGGTGTCCCACCCACTTCATCTCCATGTGGGGCCCATTATTTTACACCCATATATGCATAGCATGGGCAAGAATGCTATGATGATGTATTCAGTTTAGAGACGAGTTACCAAAAAAGGAGAGAGATTTTTACATTATCTTTTAACAAGCTGATAAAAATATGGGTAGAATCGGTAGACAAAAAAACTTAAAAACTAATTATGGCACAAGAAAATATTATTAGTAATTAAGAAAATTTTGGGGGTTTCTTGTATATAGGTTTTGATTTAGGGGTTTTTTAGTAGTTTTCCCAAAAAATATTAGCCATTAATTTTCTATACCCAAAAATGGCCTTGATTACGATTACATTTTTCACTTTTTACTTTCCCAGAAAATGTATAAAGATATGGAGAATAGAATTGAAACGACATGTAAGTTGGGAAGGATTCCGGAGGATATTCGAGAAGAACACAAAGGATTTTCTGAATGGAGCTCAACAACAACTTCCCGAAATCACCAATCTATCCTTCAGGTACAACTTTCTTTATTTAATGAATGCTACCAGCACTAGCACATCAACCTTGTTGTAAGTGCTTTCGCATATTAGCTCCCTCATTTACAGCCCAAAACCCTACAATCTACGTGGATACCATGATGTTCTCCAGGCCAGCGGTCTAAATTACACATTCATATCCCCATGTGAGACTCAAAAATTGATAGTTAGTGCTGATTTGGCCAGGGACTATGTCTGCTTAGTTGTTTTTTTGTGCTTATATGTGTTTTTCTCTTAATTTTCAGATATTAATTGATGGGAGGGATCCAAATGCTGTGGATAACGAGGGATCTGCATTGCCAACTCTAGTGTACTTGGCCAGAGAGAAGAGACCCCAACACCCCCATAACTTCAAAGCAGGAGCTATGAATGCATTGGTAATCTTTATAGATGCATGTGACACACATTAGTAAACAAATTGGACATGCATACATGCTAGCTTACCTTTATGCATAGCTTGTAAAATGTGTTAAAGGGTTTCACGTGAAAACAAAAGATCCCAAATTGGACAAGTGAATGGATGTGGAAGGGCTTATAAGAACTTGGGCATCATCCCCTTGACGGCAGTACATAGTTGCAAGTATTTTAAATAGCTTGGGGGACATATGATTCGATAATCCAAATCATTTCAAAAGTCTATCCCAAAAGTCATCTCCATAGGATGATCCTAGCCCTCATAAAAGAAGATTTGATTGACTACCAAATAGCCTATATATACATATGGGATTTGCTAGGGACCATGGCAGAAGGCATTTCGCAGATGGTCTGTGGCATGTCAGACCAGCCACAGAGGGACACTTTTCAACAGATTTTGTCAACATTCACAAGGTGGCTGACATGCGACAGACCATCTGTGATGGTCCCTAGCAAAATCCCACATACATATACATAGAGAGATCATCCAATTTAAAACTTAGTGCTGCCCGTCTAAATAGAGAGAGAGAGAGAGAGAGATGTTTCACTTTATATATAGTATAGATAAACGGCATGAAATGATATTTTTACTCCCTAACCTACTATTTGAGGAAAAGACAAGAAAACTGTGTGAGAGTGCAGCCATATATAAGAAAATACAAACAAAAGGGGGTGAATTTGGTAGAAACGGGCGGAGATTTTATTTTATTTTTTATTTTTATTTTTTTGAATAATAACGGGTGGAGATTAATAAGTACCCACATGCACAGATTGAATTTTTCACGCTTCTTGTTATGAACCCGAAGTATTAATGGTAAGTGTGAAACAACCAATGACTCCAAAAGCTTAATCTGTTGGAGTTGGTATTATTTAAGGAAATTGATATTTCCGCTCCCCTTTTAGACCAATCCACTCCAAAGTCTAAAAGTGGAGCGGAAATATCCAAAGCATAGGGTTTAGGGTTGGAGTGGATATTTCCCCTATGCTTTGGATATTTCCGCTCCACTTTTAGACTAATCCACTCTAAGTTGGAGTGGATTAGTCTAAAAGTGGAGCGGAAATATCAGCTCCCTTATTTAATCATTTATACTTTAACACTCCCTCTCACTTGTGGGCCTGTGGCCTCTTTTTTTTTTTGGGTTAGCCTTACACGTGGACTTTTAATAGCAAGGAGTAGTGACTAGTGAGTTGAGAACCCATCGCTATGAAAACCAATTTATTATATTATATTTACTCCAAAAGCTAAAGCCATTGCAGTCGGTGTTATTTAATCATTTATATTTCACAGTTAGACAGTCTTGTTGCATCGTATTACCATCATCATCATCATGGTTGATCACATTCATCACCATGATCAAACATGCAGATAAGGGTGTCATCGGAGATAAGCAACGGTCAGATCATTCTCAACGTGGATTGCGACATGTACTCAAATAATTCGGAATCAGTGAGAGATGCTCTGTGTTTTTTCATGGATGAAGAAAAGGGTCATGATATTGGTTTCGTTCAGTTCCCACAGTCCTTTAATAACCTCACCAAGAACGATCTCTATGCAAGTTCTTTGAGAATAGTTAGTGAGGTCGGTATTACCAAAATATGACTCAAAATGTGATTAGATTCTCCTTTTCTCATTGAACTGCTTTTTTTTTCTGCTATCTGTTTTTGAAGGTGGATTTGCCTGGATTTGATGGTTATGGAGGGCCTTTGTATATTGGAACTGGGTGCTTTCATAGGAGAGTGGGTCTATTTGGGAAGAAGTATAGTAACGAATATAAGGAAGAATTGAAGGAAGATGCAAAAAGGAGGGGGGAGGAAAGTGTAAGCTCCTTAGAAGAGAGAGTAAAAGGTCAGACAAATTGTACCTATGAGAAGAATACTCAATGGGGAAAACAGGTATACATTTATGTCTCTCTCTTTCTCTATATTAATTGTAGGGAATTTAACCGGGAAGAAGTCACCCCTAAAAGCTAGCCGTTAGAGGGAGGGTACCCATTCCCTTATAACCCATCACCATCCACTTCACTTTACCGATGTGGGACTATTTTGCTTTTGCGTGGAACCCCAACGATCTCCCCCTCCACGCAGAAACAACGTGGACAATCTCGCCCCTCCACGCGGCGGCAACGTGAGAACATTCCCCGAGGGACATTCCCGCCCTCGGAGGCTAACCAGGGTTACCAGTCCCTGAGCTCTGATACCATTTGTAGGAAATTTAACCGGGTAAAACCCACCCCTAAAAGCTAGCCGTTAGAGGGAGGGTGCCCATTCCCTTATAACCCATCCCCATCCACTTCACTTCACCGATGTGGGACTATTTTGCTTTTGCATGGAACCCCAACATTAATATCATATTTATGTCTCGAGTTCTATCTCATGTATAATCCTATGGCCCCTACGATTACTTGATGTGCCCAAAAGAATCCTAAAGCATAAATATAGGTATTTTCGAAATGTAAACATTGCAAAGATTTTGTATTTGGGTGAAATTGTTGTCTTCAAATTTGGCACTGTTTGGATTTTAAGAAAAACATTTCTGATGGAATTCTTTTTGGGAAAACTTTTTCCACTATTTAGAGGGAAACAATATTATTATGGTTAATTTGGAGGGATATGATCATAAATTGAAGCTCCTCTAAGTAAAAATTGAATAGGGTTGGCTCAAGTTATCCTTTTCCTGTGTTAAAATAGTAGGAATTTTAGAAATATTTTTCCTTTCCAAACTTCCTAGGGATTCCATTCTATATAAAGTCTCGGTCATAAACCTTTCGAGGTATCTTGTACTTTATAATCTTCACATATAGTGGAAGCTCCTTCACCGTGGATGTTGTCACTCAATGTGATGAACCACGTAGATCTCTTGTATTCTTCATTTGTGTTTTTTTTTCTTATTTTCTAGGTTGATATGTGTTTCCTTCGATCTAGGAACCATCTCTTATTCTATCAACTCATGAGATTCATATATTTGAATTTGCAGGTGGGTTTGAAGTATGGATGTTCTGTAGAAGATGTGATAACAGGCCTGTCAATTCAATGTAATGGTTGGAAATCCATTTATTTTAACCCACCCAGGAAGGGCTTCTTGGGTGTTGCTCCTACCACATTGTCCCAGTCACTTGTGCAGCATAAGAGATGGGCTGAGGGTGATTTGCAGATTTTCCTCTCCAAGTATTGCCCCTTCATATGTGGGCAAGGGAAGATAAAGCCAGGACTTCAAATGGGATACTCCATATACTGCTTTTGGGCACCTTGTTCCATCCCAACACTCTACTATGTTGCTATCCCTTCACTTTGCCTCCTTAGTGGTGTTTCTTTATTCCCAAAGGTCTCTCTCTCTCTCTCTCTCTCTCTCTCTCTCTCTCTCTCTCTCTCTCTCTCTCTCTCTCTCTCTCTCTCTCTCTCTCTCTCTCTCCACACATAGTTAGAGACCTTGCATGCTTATGGGAATGAGCCCTATGTGTGAAATAACCAATTACTCCGAAAGCTTAAGCTGTTAGGGACCATTTGGATATCAATATTATTTCCTCAAAATCCTGGATGGTATACGAGAGAAAAAGGAGATTGTCCATCTTTTTCTGATTTCTAGCACCTCTGTTTATCAAGCGAGAGAGTAGGATCATCCCGTGTTTCTAGGTTTTAGGAATCTCAAGATGGGGGAGAGATTTCTAAAACCTGGATTTCTTACTTAAAATCCAGGATAATGGATTATAAAATCCAGAATTTTACACCGCTTTCAAACTAAAATTTGGATTCTAAAATCAACGTATCCAAACAGCCCCTTAGAGCTGGTGTAATTTAATCTTTTTATACTTCAATACTCACCCTCATGTGTAGCCCCTCTTTTCTTGGGTTTTCGGTACATGTTGCACAAGTGGCACCCCTCTTTTAGGTTTGCCATACATGTGGATTTTCCATATCAGGGAATTGCTGGTTTTGAACCCAGACCTGTCGTGAGGCAACATTTTGATAGCATGTGAAACAACCAATTACTTCAAAAGCTTAAGCTGTTGGAGTAGGTTTTATTTTATCTTTGAGAATTGCTAGTGTCCATCGCTAAAGGCATTTCACCGTTGGTCTGTTGCACGTCAAACCAACGACCTCGTGAATGGAGACCAAAGCTGCTGTCTTCATTCGCGAGGTGGCTGGTCTGACATGCGACAGACCAGCTGCGAAATTCCTTTCGCGATAGACCCTAGCAACTCTCTTTATCTTTTTATACTTCAACACTATGGGTAGATCCTTTCACCTTCTTCATGAAAATTTCTGAAGGATAAATTTGTCGACCCCAACTAGTTTGGGACAAAGGCTTAGTTGAGTTGAGTTGAGTTGAGTATACTTCAATACTATGGGCTTGCGGTCGCTGCTACATCCCTAGCTTGTAATTAAGGATTTATGGGCCTGACACACACACTCTCTCTCTCTCTCTCTACCGTAATGCTAATATATCGAAAATTTTCATGCCTTCAGATATCTAGCCCATGGTGCATACCCTTCTTGTATGTGATCACTGCCAAATTTGGTTACGGCCTCGGCGAGTCACTTTGGTTTGGAGAGACCATTAAGGGATGGTTAAATGAGCAAAGGATGTGGTTGATGAAAAGAACAACCTCATACCTCTTCGCTGTAATCGACAACGTCCTCAAGCTATTGGGGTTTTCCGAGTCGGCATTCGTCATCACCACTAAGGTGGCTGACCATGAAGCTTCAAAGAGGTATGAACAAGAGATCATGGAGTTTGGATCCTCTTCTCCTATGTTTACTATCTTAGCCACCCTTGCATTGCTGCAACTTCTTTCCATGGTTGGTGGAGTCATAAGGGTGGTGTTGAAGAAGGAAACAATGGTTGTTGAGGCATTGATCTTGCAGTTTCTTCTCTGTGGGTTGCTGGTTTTCATCAACATTCCAATCTACCAAGCTCTCTTCTTCCGTAAAGACAAAGGCCGGCTGCCTAGCTCCCTATCTTTTACATCATTTGCTTTAGCACTATTGTTTTGTTTGGTACCTCTGTTCTAGTGTATAAATGTTGAAATTTCTCTCTCTCTCTCTCTCTCTCTCTCTCTCTCTCTCTCTCTCTCTCTCTCTCTCTCTCTCTCTCTCTGGGACATTGACTTGGCCCAACCACACACCGCTTCGTCGTCCCACTTAATCTGAGTCCCATCCCTTAAACATTATCCTTAGACCAAAATATTTGTATCAATTTCTTTATTAATGAAGATAAGAAAACTAAACAGAAAAACAGATCCGATCAGGCACAAAGTAAAAAAGGAATAAACCACAAGATACACACACCAAAATTTTATATGGTTCAGCCTAGATGTCTGCGTTCATTCACAATTGAGAATACAATCTTCCATTATTTTTTTCAAAGATAACATTTTATTAAACTGTGAAAGAATGATGCAACAAAACATGGGGACAAAGTGTCGCAAACAATAACAGATAAGATATAATCCTTGCTAACTTCCTGTCTAGCATTTCACTAAACCCGACAATCTTCACTTCCTCCTCCACTCCATCCTTTGCTAATTTATCTGCATGTCATTTGCCGATCACAACATATGCTGAAATCTCTAATTTAAGATATAATCCTTGCTAACTTCCAGAGGCCATTTGCTTTGTTTGATGCCCACGCCGAGACATTTGACAGTCACCTTCAGTAATTAGTATGTCTGCCCCTCCTTTATGCACAATTTTAGGCCCCCAGATACGATCTTCGATGCACTCTGATAAAGCTATAAAACAGGATTCCAATGATTGTATCCCAAAACTACAAATTGCAATCCTTTCCACTGTCTTCTCAACAAGTCCGTTCAATATCCCCTCAATTTATCGTCACAAGAGAAAACCAAAGAGGAGAACTCATTTTCTCACCAATGTATATAAAGGAGTTTCAACACTTAGCCCAAGATCTACTTCTAGCCTAACCAAGAGATTCCAAAATTAATTCTCCTCTTTCTATCATAGTCTAACTAGCTACTATGCTCCATAACAATCCTAGTCACACCAGGTAACTGGCAGAAGGAGAACCTACGTGGAGTGGGAAACAAGACAAAATCCAACACATGACATTAGCATAAGTTGCTTCAGTTCTAGGAGAGAATGTAAGAGAAAAGCCATGTTATGGTTATAGACGGGTTGTCTGTATGTTAATCTTAGCTTGAATTGTGTTGAAAGAGCATTTTGGGTGTATTCTAAACCAATATTGTTTCACCGTAACCCTTCCAAAACAAAATTTTGTTTGGAAAATAAAGAGTCCACAGCTTTTTTTTTTAATCCTGTCGCTATCTTGGAATCAGAATTTCACTTTTTCGTGATGGGCTGAGATTAAAACAAAAACATATTTTTAGTGAGATTAATAAGCCCCATTCACATAAAGGTTGATTTCAAGAAGAAAACAATCTATGCAAAACCGTCAAAAGTTAAAAAATTTCAAGCTAGTGATACATTCAAAGAAATGGGCATGAATCCCCACAAATGCCGATTCATGCCAAAAATTAATTTGAAATTGACCTAATCATGGTCAACTCCGCCACCTTCTTTATTTAAAGGTTTTGCATTTTGAAAAGTGCACATAAACCCCTTTCCTATGGGATTTGCTAGGGACGAGGGCTGAAGGCATTTCGCAGGCAGGCTGTTGCATGAGAGTACAGCCCCATAGGCTAACTTTTCAGCAGATTTTGTCTTATTCATTAATTCATCTGAGGTGGCTGCACCCTCGTGCAAGAGGCTGTGATGATGGTCCTAGCAAATCCCATTTTATATTATTTTAATAAGCACGGAGCCAAGCCGCCGACTTTGTCCCATATTAATATTATAACTTATAAGTGATCAATGTTTCTCCCTTTTATTCAGGTCAATTTTAGATGGCCTCCGCCACGTGTGCTTCAAACTCTATCCTAAATCTGATGTCATTTTGCACATGCACAGTATTATATAAATGATCAATTATCAATGGGGGACAAAAATTAGGTGAAATTATCAACAGGACCCATGCTTTTCAGAAATTATCAACGGGGGAGAAAATATGTCTTGTCATTAAAAGCTGGACGAAAATGCCCTTTTCTGAAGCAACACGTTTTGCTTTTCCACTTTTCCCTTTTCTCTTTTTTTTTTTCACTTTTTCATTTTCAACTTTGTTTTTTTCTACATTACCAGTCATCTTCTTCATCATTTAGCCACCATTGGAGGTGGAAAAACTCAAAAATTTGAAACGTGAGTTCATTCCCATATATCTTTCAATATCTAGGTTTTTTTTTTTTCATTTGTTTTAGGGTTTTGCATTTCTCCTTCTCCCTTTCAATGGAGGATGAGGAAGATGAATCGTACGGTAGAAAGAAAAAAAAACGTGAAAATGAACGAGTGAAAAAAAAAAAACAGGAAGTAAAAACGTGTTCATAAGGAACTTGATAAGCCCATTTGGAATTTGGTAACTCCATTTTGATACTGGATAACCCTAACCCCAGAGGCTTGAAAACCCCCTTCCAAAACTCCAGTACCCATGGGCAATTTTAAGGGACTTGATAAGCCCATTCGTAAATTGGTAACCCCATTTTAATACTAGATAACCCCAATCCTAAATACTTGAAAACCCCCTTCCAAAACTCTAGTACCCTCGGCCAATTTTCAGGGACTTGATAAGCCCATTCTGAAATTGGTAACCCCATTTTGATACCTGATAACCCCAATCCTAGAGACTTGAAAACCCCCTTCCAAAACTCCAGTACCCTTGGCCAATTTTCAAGGACTTGATAAGCCCATTCAGAAATTAGTAACCCCATTTTTATGCTAGATAACCCCAATCCCAGATACTTGAAAACCCCCTTCCAAAACTCTAGTACGCTTAGCCAATTTTTAGAGACTTGATCACCCCATTCGGAAATTAGTGACCCCATTTTCTATACTAGATAATTCAAATCCTAGAAACTTGAAAACCCTCTTCTAAAACTTTAATACCCTCTGCCAATTTTCAAGCACTTGATAAGCCCATTTTGATACTAGATAACCCCAATCCCAAATACTTGAAAACCCCCTTCTAAAACTCTAGTACCCTCGGCCAATTTCCAGGGACTTAATAAGCCCATTCTGAAATTGGTAACCCCATTTTGATATCTGATAACCCCAATCCTAAAGACTTAAAAACCCCCTTCCAAAGTCAAAACGTGTTGTATATGCCAAAGGGTATTTTCGTCCAACTTTTACTGATAAGACCTCTTTTGTCCCCCATTGATAATTTTTGAAAAGCATGGGTCTGTTGATAATTTTGCCTAATGTTTGTCCCCCATTGGTAATTGGTCCTTATATAAAGGAACGTTTATAACTCGAGAGAGGTGTGTCAGAGAGAGAGAGAGAGAGAGAGAGAGAGAGAGAGATGGGAAGAAGGGGTGGAAGAGGAGGGTATCTACCACTTTTTGAAACAGAGGGAAGAGGAAGGATTGGTTACAAGCTATTTGCAGTATCAATATTTGTGGGAATATGTTGGATATGGGTGTATAGAGTGAGTCATATTCCTACAAGAGAAGGGAGATGGGTTTGGTTGGGTTTATTTGCAGCCGAGATTTGGTTTGCTTTCTACTGGTTACTCACCCAAGCTGTTCGTTGGAACCCTCTCCATCGTTGCACCTTCAAGGAAAGACTCTCTCAGAGGTAAAACCATGTTGGCTTTTTTTTTTTTTTTAGCTTTTTGGTTTGCTTTTTTTTTTACTACTGAAATGCACAACCATGTTTTGATAATTGCACTACTCTATCTTAGTCTTTTATTATTTAAACAGCTGACAGAGCCTTTTACCGTTCGCAAAAAGCTCTGAGAAGCCAATTTTTAAAAAAAAATTAAAAAAATAAGCTGACTTTGTACAATTATCAAAACATGGTAGTGCAAATATCACTATACTGTTTTTGTAACTTTTCTCTTACACCCGTGACAAACAGATACGAAAATGAATTGCCAGGCGTAGACATTTTCGTGTGTACTGCGGACCCAATAATAGAGCCACCGATCCTAGTCATCAACACGGTTCTCTCTGTCATGGCATACCACTACCCGCCAGAAAAACTGAGCATCTATCTCTCCGACGATGGTGGGTCAGATCTGACGTTCTACGCTCTCTTAGAAGCATCTCGCTTCTCAAAGCATTGGATTCCCTTTTCCAAGAAATTCAAGGTGGAGCCTAGGTCTCCAGCGGCCTATTTCTCCACCACATCTCACCCACATTGTGACGCTCACTCCACCCAGCAGTGGTTGGCCATCAAGGTAATGAAACAATGGAGAGATGTACACGGTGGCAGAAAAAGTATAGTGGGCCCACCTAATTGGATGATCTAAACCATTCATTCATTTGTTTGTTCCTACGACAGATAAGCCATGCCCAGAAAAGGGTGATATATTTTCACTCCCTTGCATTACGTGCACGCTCCCCTTTAATGGATTTGACGTCAAAAAGCGTTAAAGTTGCCCGCTTTTCACGTCAAATCACTCTATAGGTGAGCGTGCGTGTAATATAGGGGGAGTGAAAATATCATCGCCCCCGAAAACCGTTTGATTTGTAGAGGTTTTTGGACTGCTGTAAGAGAAAAAAAGAAAGGCCTTGATTATGATTACAATTTTCATTTTTTCCTTTCCTTTTTTTTTTTTTTAAGAAAATGTATCAAGATATGGAGAATAGAATTGAAACGGCAAGTAAGTTGGGAAGGATTGCAGACGATATTAGAGAAGAACACAAGGGATTTTCTGAATGGAGCTCAACAACAACTTCCAGAAATCACCAATCTATTCTTCAGGTACAACTTTATTTTAAGAATGCTACCAGCACTCGCACTGACACTGCGGACCCAAGTGGTTTCGCATATTGGAACCGTCACTTACAGCAAAACCCTACAGCTCTGTTTGGTTGCATTAAAATAAGGCTTTACAAAGTATTTTCCAAATAATGTCTCGCAGAACAGATTTGAAAATCGGATTTTTTTTTTCACTGTCATCTCTGATTTGACAATCTAAGGATCTGATCAGTTCCAAATCTCAACTGCAAATGTGAGAAATCCAAATCTAAATCTTGTGGGTATCCAAACGTGGCCTTACTTCCACCACCACGCAGAAAATGAGAGAGACTCATTCAATAGCTTCCCCAAAATAATTTGGATATAATCTTATATGCAAATAATGGTTATAATACTTTGAGAGTGGGGGTGAAGTATAAATGATTTGGGATTTGCTAGGGATTTTCTCATAAAGGTATTTCGCCGTTGGCTGTTAGGAGTAATTAGTTGCTTCACATGGTATCAGAGCTGTTGCCTCTTGGCAGGTCATGAGTTCAAACCCAATAACTACTTGATATTATACGGTCAACCCAAAAGAGGGGCCACATGTACAGCCAACCCAAAAAAAAAGAGGCCACAAGTGTGTCTGTGTGGTTGAAGTATAAATGATTAAATAACACCAACTCTAACACCTTAAGCTTTTGGAGTAATTGGTTGCTTCACACTCTTTCTCTTCGACTTATTGTGTCTTTCTTTTCATGTTCAGATATTAATTGATGGGAGAGATCCAAATGCAGTGGATAATGAAGGATCTGCATTGCCAACTCTTGTGTACTTGGCCAGGGAGAAGAGACTCCAACACCCCCATAACTTCAAAGCAGGAGCTATGAATGCATTGGTAATCTTCACATATTGCTTGTGCTCACACTCATTTATGCACACACTGACACACATAAGTAAACAGATTAGACATCCATACATGCAAGCTTACCTTTATGCATACCTAGTAAAATGGCACACGGCACATATAAGACCCAAGTATTTTAAACAGAGTATTACTACGGAAACCCGCTGCCTAACCGAGAGTGGAACAGAACAAATCCCTACACACCACATTGCATAGGGAGGAGTAGTTTTTCCATTTTAAGAAAAAGCAAAAAAGGAAAAAGATGAAGAAGAAGAATTAATTTAACATGTGAAGAGGCAATTTGCGGATTGTATTTGAAACAACCTATTGCTCTGTTAGAGTGAGGCAATAGCTCTGATACCATGTGAAACAACCAATTACTCTGTTAGTGTTATTTAATCATTTATACTTCAACAGTATTACCAATATGATCATCATTGTTGGTCACCATCATCACCATGATCAAACGTGCAGATAAGGGTGTCATCGGAGATAAGCAAGGGTCAGATCATTCTCAACGTGGATTGCGACATGTACTCGAACAATTCGGAAACAGTGAGAGATGCTCTGTGTTTTTTCATGGATGAAGAAAAGGGTCATAATATTGGTTACGTTCAGTTCCCACAGACTTTTAATAACATCACCAAGAACGATCTCTATGCTAGTTCTTTGAGAATCATTAGTGAGGTGGGTATTACCAAAATATGATTAGAATATGTGATTAGATTGTCCTTTTTTCATTGAACTGTTTTTTTTTTTTTTTCTGCTATCTATTTTTGAAGGTGGATATGCCTGGATTTGATGGTTATGGAGGGCCAATGTATATTGGAACTGGGTGCTTTCATAGGAGAGTGGGTCTATGTGGGAGGAAGTACAGTGAGGATTATGAGGCAGGATTGAAGCAAAATGCAAGGAGTGTTGAGGAAAGTGTAAGCTCCTTACAAGAGAGAGTAAAAGGCCAAGCAAGTTGCACGTATGAGGAGAATACTGAATGGGGAAAAGAGGTGCACAGTTCTCTCTCTATCTCTATATTCATATTATATATTTCTGTCTTGAATTCTATCTCAGGTATAATCCTAGGGCCCCTATCATTACTTGATAGGCCATAAGGGCTCCTAAAGCACAAATAAAGGTATTTCCTTCATGTAAAAATTGCATAGATTTTGTATTTGGGTTGAATTGTTGTCTTGAAATTAGGCCAAATAATATTTCCGATGGAAAGGAATTTTGGGAAAAGTTTTTTTTTTTTCATTATTTTGAGGGAAATAATATAATTATGGTTCATTTAGAGGGATATTATCATAAATTGAAGGTCCCTCTGAGTAAAATTGAATAGGGTTGGCTTAAGTTATATTTTTCCTGTGTTACAAAAGTAAAGAATCTTAGAAATATTTTCCTTTCCAAACTTCTCCTAAAAATTCCTTCTGTCCAAAATGGACCTTAGGGTTGAGATTCTATTCTATATACACTCTTGGTCATAAACCTTTTGAGGTATCTTGTACTTTCTAATCTTCACCTATAGTGGAAGCTCCTTTGCGTGCGGATGTTGTCACTCAACTTGACGAACCACGTAAATCTCTAGTATTCTTGATTTGTGTGTTTTCTTTGTTTTTTTTATTTCCTTTAATCCAGGAACGCTAGACCGACGTTGACATATAAATCTATCATTCTATCAACTCATGATATTCATTTATATGAATTTGCAGGTGGGTTTGAAGTATGGATGTCCAGTAGAGGATGTGATAACAGGCCTGTCAATTCAATGTAATGGTTGGAAATCCATCTATTTTAACCCACCCAGAAAGGGCTTCTTGGGTGTTGCTCCAACCACATTGGCCCAGTCGCTTGTGCAGCATAAGAGATGGTCTGAGGGTGATTTCCAGATTCTCCTCTCCAAGTATTGTCCCTTCATATATGGGCAAGGGAAAATAGATCCAGGACTTCAAATGGGATACTCCATGTACTGCTTATGGGCTCTTTGTTCCATCCCAACTCTCTACTATGTTGCTATACCTTCACTTTGCCTCCTTAATGGTGTTTCTTTGTTCCCAAAGGTCTCTCTCTCTCTCTCTCTCTCTCTCTCTCTCTCTCTCTCTCTCTCTCTCTCTCTCAACCGGCTCCACACACTGTTAAAGACCTTACATGCCTATAGGACTGAGCCCTATGGGCATGAGGTCGCTGCCACGTCACTGGCTTGTATGGCCGGGTCGGGGCGTGACTCTCTCTCTCTCTCTCTCTCTCTCTCTCTCTCTCTCTCTCTCTCTCTCTCTCTCTCTCTCTCTCTCTCTCTCTCTCTCTCTCTCTCTCTCTCTCTCTCTGCACTAATGCTAACATATTGAACAATTTCATGCCTTCAGATATCTAGCCCATGGTGCATACCCTTCTTCTATGTGATCACTGCCAAATTTGCTTACAGCATCGGCGAGTCACTTTGGTTTGGAGAAACCATTAAGGGATGGTTGAATGAGCAAAGAATGTGGATGATGAAAAGAACAACCTCCTACCTCTTCGCTTTAATCGACACAGTCCTCAAGCTATTCGGGTTTTCTGAGTCGGCATTCGTCATCACAACTAAGGTGGCCGACGGTGACGTTTTAAAGAGGTATGAGCAAGAGATCATGGAGTTTGGATCCTCTTCTCCCATGTTTACTATCATAGCCACCCTTGCAATGCTGCAGCTTCTTTCCATGGTTGGTGTAGTTATAAGGGTGGTGTTGAAGAAGGAAACAATGGTTGTTGAGGCATTGATCTTGCAATTTCTTCTCTGTGGGTTGCTGGTTATCATCAACATTCCAATCTACCAAGCTCTCTTCTTCCGCAAAGACAAAGGCCGGCTCCCCACTTTCCTCACTTTTACATCATTTTCTTTAGCACTGTTGTTTTGTTTGGTGCCTCTCTTTTATAAGTAAAGTCTTTTTGGAATGAATAGTCTCTCTCACACACACGGATGGGGATCCTAGGCGCCCGTTTCAGAGCGCGGTTGCAAACCTGTGAGAGCCCAATAAGTGGCATATTTGCCGTTCATAATTTATTTTCATTTTATTTGTTGATTTTCAATTGTCCATATATATGAGGATAATGTGTTGCACATTTTAGCTTTTGGAATAAGATTACGTGCTCGGGCGAGGGACCAAACACAACAATTCTTCCCCTTTCTCCCCCTTTCCTTTCTTTCATTTCCTTTCTCTCTTCCCTTTCTCTACCCCGTCCTACATCACACACACACACAAGGGACATTGACTTGGCCCAATAAACACACATGCACATAGAATGGATCGCAGTCCTCTTATTCTATAGTGTTATTGGTCTTCAATTCTTAATCATATCAAGTTCATTTATCTTTCATTTAATTTTAGAACTAAAGATTAGCTATCTCTGAAAAACACTAATGGCAGAATGGCAGCTCCTTAATTACCTCGAGGGATAACTCATTCCTTTCACTCTGAACCTACTTTGCTTTGATTCGGACATGTTTGACTCCCTGCTTCAAAGTCCTAGCCATCAAAGCCAGTACATGGCTTGCGAAAAAGTTTCCATATCATCTTCCTTCTCATCAGAACAGAACTGGGACAATGGAAAGTAGTTATCTAGTAAATTTCAACTTCCTCCTTATCAGAACAGAACTGAACTGAACTGGGACAATGGTAAATAGACCTCTTTTGTCATGAATTGATTTCAGGCACGAATAGATTTCACCATAGAAGCAAATTATGGGCATCCACATTTTCATGAAAAAACCTACCTGTAAAACGAGATCCATCGCGTGTATCAAAAGAAGGGGAGAGAATGGAGGTTGACCACCATTTTTTTTATGATCGGAAAGTGCCTTCATGCATGCCGTTATCAACCAATCACTCTCACCAAATTTTGGACCCTGTTTGTTTTAGAATTTTACAACCGTTCGGTTTTGGACTCACAATCGGTTGTAAAAATCTAAACAAACAAGACCTTACGATTTTGAGTCCAATAATCGCTTTATTGCTTCAAAATTATGTTTATGTTTAGTCCAATAATCAGTTTTACACTCGCAATAAGATCCCAAAATCCAAAATAAACAGGGCCTTGCTTGGACTCATGGTAACGTTTTGCGCTCATTAACCCTCCTCAGAATCGAAAATGGGAAAAAGTGATAGTGGAATAGAAGTGTATTGTACTGAGTACCAGATGGAGAAACAAATCCACTCAAATAATACACTCAAGATACATAATGTCCCAAACAAAACTGCAGCCTCAAGAAAGAGGTGAAAGGAGAAAAACAAACAAAGATCAGCTTCTAACGATCCCTTAGTTTAGAGAATACATACACATCTAAAAATTACTCTCATTTTCTTTTCATCGTCCCCCAACCTCTCTCATCAACCGAGTTATGGCACACCAAAGGATTTCCGACAGATCCCACGACAGATTTATATAACTAGTCTTTGGTCTTCAGAAAATATATGGCAATTTCACTACTTTATGCTGGGGCTCTTACAAGGTGAGAGCCCCCATTCTCAGGACTCAAGAACTTGCTAACCATTTTTTTCTGCAATCAAGCCACATCCACCATTAAAAACAGCAGAGGAAACAAACACAGACAGACAGAATATGCGCAACACTAGGGGATAGCATGTCATGTTAGCATGATCAGGACAGTCAGGCCCCACCATGGAGTTGCCATGGCCCAATGATCCTAACCGTCAAACCATTGGCCCAAACATGGGTGCATAAAAGGGCTACATATGGCAAAGTCTGGTCATTCTACTAAAATAGAAAATAAAGGTTAACATTTCTTTCCCCTGCCAATTATTCGATTACTTCTTTGTGATAAGAGCACAGTGTTCACACATGGTTGGAGAAAATTAAAATAAAAGAAAGAAGGAATCTATCTGGCACTGTAAATTTCGGTAAAGATGAATTAATTCCTTGATGCTAAAAAACATGAGCGTAATGGACTCCTTGATCCTCAATCCCCCAGAAGGTTCTACAAGGTGGCATTTGATTGAAGGAGAGTTCTGGTGAAAAAAACATGTAGATTGGATGGAGTGGTTTATCTAATGGCTTAAGGGGGTTTTGGAGCAATGGAGAATGCTAGGGCAAAGGTGTTCATGCTATGATGACAATCTGCCTAATTAACAGACATGCTCAAGGGAGAACAAGCATAAGAACTTACCGCTGGGATAAGTTCCCTGTTTAAAGTTAGAATCATCCTTTCCGGGTGACTGAGGTCCATGGGAATCACCACCTGTCTTCTTCTCATCTCTGGCCTTGTTGAATATTACCGTGAATCCCTCAGCTGAAGCAGGGTCATTAACGTCCCATTCACCAAACTTCGGTAATGGCCGACCCTTATCCTGCTGGAGTGCATAACACAACTCTAAGGTGCAAGAACAACAATAAAATTCACATTAATCAGAAAATATTTCATGAATGTATCCATTTGGCATTAGTCCGCAGGAAAGTAACATAGGAGAGAAGGTGACAGCTACAATGAAAAGTTCAAGAAAACTAATACTACATTGGGTTATAAATCCATATTAAAATGGACTTGCAGGTTGGTGTTAGTCCCCGCACCATCTGATTGTGTACTATCAACTATGGGTTTACACTTCCAGAAGTCCAATCCTTGATAAAACACCAGGTAATCTCAATGTCCTTCATGACTTCATCAACATGTTCAATATAAGCATTCATGGACAAGGCCAACACTTAATAGAAGTGACAAATTTTGACGATTCAGGTGTGTCTAACATGGAAATTCTGAGCCCAATTCACAACTCGAGCCCATCTTTTTGAACATCGGTGCATACCACACACATTATACAGAACAAATCTATAACATTAACAATAACATATTCTTCCCTTCCATTTCCCCCTCTTTCTTCTTTGTCTCTATATAATCCCATTTCTCTTCTCCTCCTTTTCTTCCCTTCCCTAGTCATGCCTTCCAGTTGGGCTTATAAACCGCTCTCCTTTTCCCCCATCTTTCTCTTCCTTAATCTTGATTTCTCCTTTTTCTTTATCTTGACTCTTCCTTTTGTCAACATATCTTAGCTGAGATCAGCCCCTTTTAATCTCTACTCTATCCATCTCTCTTCCTCTTCTTGGAGGCCTGCAGCAGGACAACACCAGAGGCCCAATACAACATCATAGCTACGGATCCATTCTTTTTCATTAGCCTACCCATATTCCCCTTTTAAATTTTTCTCCTTAACCTTATTCCTAATCTTTCTCATCACATTTCCCCTTGCATCATTAAATGAACCTATCAACCTCATTATTCCTATATCTTGCTAGATACCTTCTGTGCCATAGTTAGATATTTATTTTAGGGGAGTTACTAGGGACCATCGCATAAGGCATTTCGCAGTCCGGCTGTTGCATGAGAGAGCATCCACATAGGTTCACTTTTCAACAGATTTTTTTTATTCATTTGATTATGTGATGTGTCTGCTCTCGCATGCAACGTCCGGTCCGCGAAATGTCTTCTGAGATGGTCCCTAAAAAATCCCTTGTTTTAGTATATCTGATTTGTTTGATAGGCATACATTGAGATCTGATTTCTGGGATTGATTAATTGATTAGAATTTGATTAGAATTTATTGGGTGAGCTGATTTCTATACATGAATAACTTTAAAAGCTCTAAATCTTTATAAAAATTCTAGCTGCCATTTGATTATTATGTGCTGTCTATTCTGATTTGGCAATATATGTTTCAATAAAACCGAACTGGAAACCATTTCTAAGCTCCAAAGTTGCCAGAAAATTATATGCGAGGAGATCTATGTAGATAACCCTTTAAAAACAGGAAAATATAAAGCTTCATATCGTAACATATCCACGGATGCCCTCGTTGACAGATTTAAAAATCATGGGCTTTCGCCAGACACGATGCCCCGGAAGTGTAGGTCAATGATATTTGACTTGGCCAAGCAAAGGTCTAGTGACTTACTCAACCCTCCTATTTTTAGTAAACCAGTTTCTCTTACGATGGTTTGGGCATATCCAACGTGGGCCTTTGGATGCTCCAGTGAGAAGAAGTGACTCTTGCCTAGTTGATCTAGTAAAAAGAGGAAGGGGGAGACCGAAAACAACTTGGGTAGAAACAGCGAGGAAAGACTTGATGGCTAGGAACATAACAGAGAACATGACATTGGATAGGAGAGAATGGAAGAAAATGATCCATGTAGACGAACCCAACTAGTGTCAGGATTAAACTTAGTCAATTTGAGCTGGGTAGATTCTTTCACCTTCTTCATGAAAATTTTCTAAAGGATTCATTAGCCGACCCCAACTAGTTTGGGACAAAGACTTAGTTGAGTTGAGTTGAGTTTCTGTTACGATGGTTGGTTTAAAATACTTCAATAGTCATCTATACATTCTCCTAAATCAGTTTTCAGAAGAACCAACAGAGGTAAACTGGTTTATAAGCAAAATTACTGAACTATCTATCTAAATCTCCACCAAATCGGCAGAGTAACCAACACAGAGACAGACACCAAGACACAGATAGAAGTTCATCTTTAGCTACAAATCAATGAAAGATATTGGGAAAAGGAAGGAATCTCATTGTGAATTGGCTATAACTAGCAATAAAAGGTTATTATTTAGCATCCAACCCATGGATGTCTCTTGACAGATTAAAAAATAATTGGCTTTGGCTTGACATCATGCACCAGAATTTTAGGTCAAGGATATTTGAGTTGACCAAGCGAAGATCCAGAGGCTTACCCACGCCTCCTATGGTTAGGCTATCATATGAAGCTAGAAACAGTTGCTCTTACGATGGTTGATTTAAAAATACTTCAATAATGATTTATACATTATGGTGAACCAATGTTCAGAAGAACCAACAGTGGTAAATTGGTATATGAACAAAAATGTTGGGACTGTATATCCAAATAACCTTCATTGGGTTTTTAATCTCTACCATTTTAATTTCACGTATCCCAAAACATTATTCACTGAACTGACAATTTTTTATAGTAAGATTGTTGTTTTCTCAACTTCCCCAATCCGATAAGCAGCAATCCGCCACTAATACCCGACAAACCACAGAGACAGAAACAGAGAAGTTCATCTTCAGCTAAAAATCATTGAAAGAAAGCAAGAGAATGAAGGAATCTCATTGTTAATTATCTATAACTAGCAATGAAAGGTTATAATTTCCCTTCCAATCAATATATTCATGAGGTTTCATAAATAATAGTAATCCGCCACTAATACACGACTGATCATCTTTAGATACAAATAATTGAAAGAATGCTAGAGAAGGAATGAATCTCTTTGTAAATTGTCTATAACTAGCAATGAAAGGTCAATGTATTCAGGAGGTTACATAAATAATAGCACATAAACAAAGAAAAATAAGAAACGCACATCATTAGCAGAAGCCTTAGATGAAAAAATGTATCATTGATGCTCAATCCGATCAAATAATGATGAGGACAAGAAAACTCGATATAGTTATTAAACCTCTGAAAACATTACATCAAAGCATCACAGAATCGTTGGTATCAATCAAATTAAAAACTAAATAAAAACAACAAATCTACCAAATTACTCAAACCACTACGAAGAAAATTTTACAAAACACACATCAAAGAACTAAAATCAACAAGAAATCGCATAAAATCTCTCCCTTACATCATTCAACAAAGAAATTCAATACAAAAAGAAACGAATCCAAGAAGAAATTTAATCAAACTCCACCAAATCCACCGCATCGCTAATCAAATCGATCGAACAGATTACAAAAAAAAAAAAAAAAAAGTGAAAATGTTATCAAATGTTTTGCAAGGGGAACGATCCGTACCGACATGAATTCCGAGAGAAAGAGAAAGAGAGAAGACGATTCGCCAAAAAAAGAAGAAAAAAGATATATATGTGGGGAAATGATATCGGCACAACCATGTTTTAATAATAGCACTAACCGACACTATTTTAACTCTTCCCGAAGCAAAATCAGATGAAAAACAAAGCCTTGTTCAGAAAAGCCTTGTTCAGAAAAGATGCAGCGGAGGATTTCTGATATGAGAATTTATTCATTTCCACTCAAAATTTTGAACTCCAGAGCCTTTTCTCACATGGGTTTCCCTGAAAACACGAAAAGGACTAGAACACCCAGCTCAGGTATATTCAGTCCCTTCAGCTTTTTTATACAAAACCCTTTTTTTTTCTTTGTTTTCTGTCACATTTTATACACTTCCTCGAGTTTTAATCGATAATAAAGTTGCCCTAATGATATTTTTATCTCCTTTTTCTCATTTTGCTTGTTTCGTTTTTCCTTTCTGTAATATATTGGTTTTTCCTGATAGCAGGACTTCTTCTTTTATATTTCATTCACTCTTTTATAGATTTTACTATGGGACTCCATATTTTTATCCTTTCAGATTGCTGAACTCTTTCTTTCTCTTCAAACTTCCTCTATTTTTGCTCCAAAAGATTAAGCTGTTACAGGTGGTGTAATTTAATCATTTATACTTTAACTCTAGAAGTTACTCAATGTAACCTTTTTTCTGTTGATAACAGCCCAAGAAATAGAAAAAAGCATCTACACAATACTCACTATTCACCGCTGGGAATCACTGAATCACATGAACTACAGATTGGCACCGCTTAGAACTGTTCATGGAAAACTAGCACTCAAATTCCTCAATTGGGTAATCCGACAACCAGGCTTTGATCACTTAACCCACATCTTCTGCATTACTGCTCATATACTTACTAAAGCTAGAATGTATGAGCCTGCCAAATTGATCTTGACACATCTCTCTCAGATGGGTATTGGGTGTTGTTCCATTTTCAATACTCTTATGGACACGTACCGTCATTGTAATTCAAATCCTTCAGTTTTTGACCTTTTAATTAAGGTTTATGTCCGAGAAGGAATGCTTGAAGATGCGCTAGAGACCTTCAGATTGATGGGTGTTCAAGGATTTAAGGCTTCTGCTTATACTTGTAATGCTGTCCTTGCCGCAATTGCAAAGAAGGAAACAATGACATCGGTTTGGTTGTTCTTTAACGAAATGTTGGAGAGGCGGATTTGTCCTAATGTGGGTACTTTCAATATAGTGATAAAATCACTTTGTAGGGAAGGGGAGCTTAGAAAATCTGGTTATCTTTTGAAAAAGATGGAAGAGGCTGGTTATATACCGACAACTGTTACTTACAATACGCTACTGTATTGGTATTGCAAGAAGGGGAGGTTCAAGGCGGCTTCGAAGCTGATGGATTGTATGGCTAGCAAAGGTATTGTGGCGGATGTGTGTACATATAATATGTTCATTGACAACTTGTGTAGGGACAGTAGGAGTTCTAGAGCTTATTTGATGTTGAAGAAAATGAGGAAGAAGTGCGTGTTTCCTAATGAAGTCACCTACAATACTCTTGTTAATGGATTTTGTAAAGAAGGGAAAATCGGTGTTGCCACTCGGGTTTTCAATGAAATGTTGAGTTTTAATCTTACACCAAATTGTATTACTTACAACACTTTGATTGATGGGCATTGTCAGAAGGGAAACATGAAGGATGTTATGAGGCTTTTAGATGAAATGGAAAAGAAAGGGCTAAAGGCTAGTAATATCAGTTATGGTGCTCTTTTGAATGGGCTTTGCAAAGCCGCCAAATTTGATGATGCAAGGAATCTGCTTGAAGAAATGAGGAAAAAAGGCCTAGTTGTTGATCATATAATGTACACGATGTTGATTGATGGGTTTTTCAAAAAAGGGCAACTCTATGATGCTTTAGGTGTTCTTGAAAAAATGTTTGAGTCGGGGGCTAATCCTGATGTTGCTACATATTCTGTGCTTATAAATGGATTCTACAAAGTAGGCAAGATAAGAAAAGTAAAGGAGATACTATGCAAGATGCACAGAACTGGACTTTCACCCAACAACATAGTATACGCAATGTTAATCTATAACTGTTGCAAGCAGGGGAATACTATGGATGCCGTGAAGCTTTATGCCAATATGAATCGTATGGGTCATGATGCTGACCTAATCACGTGTAACACATTAGTGGCTGCTCTTTGTAGAAGTAGAAAATTTGTGGAGGCAGAAGAGTTCATGCAACATATGACTAGGATTGGCCACGTCCCTAATTACATTACCTTTGATTGCATTATAAATGGTTACGGAAGTAGAGGTGATGGGCTAAGAGCATTTTCTGTCTTTGATGAAATGGTTAAACAGGGCCATCTTCCAAGTACTTTCACATATAGCCATCTTTTGAAAGGACTATGTCGGGGAGGGAATTTGGAAAAGGCAGAGAAATTTTTGCATAGACTGCACGGTATTCCTTTTGCTGTTGATAGGGTAGTCTATAACACACTATTGAGTGAGTTATGCAAAGCAGGGAAGTTGGAGGATGCGGTGAGATTATGTGATGAAATGGTTCAAAGTAACATATTTCCTGATATTTACACGTACACGGTTCTTCTCAGTGGGTTTTGTAGGAAAGGGAAGGTGGTTCTTGCACTTTTCCTGTTTCAGAAAATGATAGAAAGGGGATTGTTTCCAAACCATGTCACTTACACTTGTTTGATTGATTGTTTGCTTAAGGAAGGCCAATTAAAGGGTGCTATCTATCTGTATGATGAGATGTTGAGGCAAGGCCTACACCCTGATATTGTTGCATTCAATGTGATGATCAATGGATACTCAAGGGCAGCACAAATGCAAATGGTTGATAATTTTGTTGTCAAGATGCAACATGAAGGTCTTTGTCCTAATTTGATTACTTATAACATTCTTATGCATGGATATTCGAAGAACCTGTTATTATCAAGATCCTGCACCCTGTACAAAGCAATGAGGGAGAGTGGTTTCTTGCCTGATAACCTAACATATCATGCACTAATTCTTGGGCTTTGCATATCTGACATGCTTGATATTGGTGTAAAGTTTTTGGAAAAGATGATAGTAGTAAATGTTGTTCCTAATATCATGACATTTAACATGCTTATTACCAAGTGCAGTGAAAATGGAGAGATGACAAATGCTTTGAATTTATTTAACTGTATGATTCGTTTAGGGATATCACCCAATGAAGATACATGTAATAACATCATAGATGGACTTAACAGAAAGGGTAGATTCCAAGAGTCACTCGTGGTTTTACATGAAATGGTGGAGATGGGGTTTACTCCTAAGGATACACAGTACATTACATTGATAAATGGGAAATGCAGGGTTGGCGACATACAAGGAGCATTCTATCTGAAAGATGAGATGGAGAGACTAGGCTTAGTGCCTCGTGACGTAGCGGAGAGTGCCATCGTTAGAGGTCTTTGTAAGTGTGGAAAGCTTGAAGAAGCAATGCTGCTTTTTGATAGGATGCTCCGGACAGGACTCGTTCCAACTATTGCTACTTTTACAACTCTCATGCATGGGCTTTGTAAAAAATCTAAGCTTATTGATGCGGTGCATTTGAGGGAGGTGATGGAACATATTGGCTTGAAACTTGATGTTGTTGCTTACAATGTTCTCATTACGGGACTGTGCACCAAGGGTCATATTGATTTGGCCTTTGAGCTATATGAGGAGATGAAACAAAGGGATATTTGGCCTAATGTCACCACTTATGTGGTACTCACTGACGCTACTCTGAAGAACAATAATCATGTTAAGTGGGAAATGCTTTTGATGGATATGGAGAATAGGGGCTTGACCTTGCCAGACAAAAGTACTGGAAATTCGCAAGATAGGTTGATGCATGCAAGGAGAAGATTAGATTTCTTAAGGCAAAAGAAGAGAAAGTCTCAATAAATGAACTGAAGTGACTTGTTCTCAAACCGTGATGCCGCCGTTTCTTTGACTACACATCAAGATGTTCAAGACTAGGTTTGTAACATGTTGAGAGCTTAAATTTGTTTTTCCTTATGTTCGATTTGAATGCCAGATACCTTATACTGATATCTCTTCACAGGCGAAAATTCCTTTTAGCTATCCAATCAATGTCAAGGAATTGCAGCAAGCATTATCTTCCTGTGTTAATGCTGGTAATGTCTTTATTTTTCCATGTCTTAACTGTGTCAACGAAAGCATCATTAGAAAAAAAAAATATTAAGAATTTATTTAAACTCTAAACTTCCACTTTTCAGGAATAGATTATTCTACCTTCAACCGCTGTTATTGTGAAAGAGTTCGAATAGTGGTGGTTGTACAGATGTGAGAATGCAATATTGTATTTCATCTTTGATTATTTTCTCCTTGCTCCATATTTTTTTTGTGTAAGATTAGTATCACCTTTTAGATGGTAATATTATTTTTCATTCATTCATACATGCTTACATCTCTAACAACCACAACCTTTTTGGTGGCAGACACAGGCTTGACAGTTGGGAGGAATATTATGGGGTTTCATCGGCAGACAGTGATGGATAGAGGCATTCAAATTACAATAGGTTGGAGGGCAGTTCTTCCATTGCAAACATGTTGAAGATTAGAGAAATTGAAGGAACGCCCCTATTAGATGAAAAATCTTTATAAGCACGGCTCTTCTGGTTAGCTCAGCTAAATTGCTCTTCATGGGCTTTTCTTTTATGGAAATCCCTCTCGCTCACTCTTTGAAAACCTGAACCCTAAGGTGAAAATGAGGTTCGCATTTTTGCTTCTTCTTTTTTTGTCCTGATTATTCTAGTAGGTTTTCTTGGGCTAGAGAGATTCTCTCCAAGTTTCCCTTACAAGCAAGAATTTTATTCCTTTTTTCTTAATTCATTGAAATGGAACACTGGAACATGCCATTCTGGTTGGAAAAAGCAAAATGCTCCCCAAAATGGAATGGGCAAGATAGTTTTCTATCTATTTGCTAGTGGTTATTCCATTTGATTAAGCTGTCCTCTTAAAAGATGATTAGCAAGTTTTTGGTTTGGAATCTTGCCTGAAAATGGTGATTGGTTGACTGACTTGCCAACACTGGACCAAGTCTGAGAATCTGAGTCAACATTTTCTGATTCAGTCCTTACAGCATTTATGTAGTAAATGGCCTTTGGTTATATCTGCCTTCGTCGTCTAATTATGAATGATGCCATCTTCATATATGTTTTAGAATGTTCATTTAACATGCTGACCTTTTGTTTTTCGTTTTTCCTTTTCTGTAGGCATATCTTTGTAGAAGGCCTTATTCAGATACTTTTGTTAAACCAGAAAACAATGCTTACCCATTGTTATATGGTTAGTTCTGGGTTGTGTTTTGCTTTACATGAATAAACCTGAAGCTGAGGGATTCTTTAGTGGATCCAATGGTTACTTCTCAACGGGATGTACCTCTAATACATTCCTGAAGCTCCAGAGTTGTGAACCACTGTTCTTAGGCAGGAGCATTCGTCTTGAACAGGTATAGGTGTGCTTCTCTAGAAACAATGTTTTTCCTTATTATG
This sequence comes from Tasmannia lanceolata, assembly GCF_043159265.1. NCBI lineage: Eukaryota > Viridiplantae > Streptophyta > Magnoliopsida > Canellales > Winteraceae > Tasmannia > Tasmannia lanceolata. The sequence goes on along the minus strand of NW_027518695.1, from coordinate 1,173,113 downwards.
AGGTAGCTTGTCTGAACTTCGGGTTTTGGTTTTGTTTTGCAGGTCATAGGTCTACTCCAAATTTAGTTAGTAATAATGCGTTAGATTTGAGTGTCAGCCTCACTGTGGAGTGTGGACAGACTGTAGCCAATTCCAAAACTCTTCCCAATTAAGGAGCTTCCTCCTGGTACTGGAAAGAATCCTCCTAAATCCTAATAGAAAGCCGAGAAAGCTGATCAGTAGTTGAATAGAAGTGGGAGTGCTGGTTTAATCCCGTTATGGTGGAAAGAGAACAGTTGACCTGTATCGCATCCTCCTTCAACGCTGGCTCTGATATATGCAATTTCTAGTTCTTTACTGTCTTTCCTGCCTACTTGTGCAAGGTAATTTTTGCGAACTGATCCTCATTTTTCGATCCACCAATAGTTTTTCTGATCTATCTTCCAAACAAATCTTTTTAATGCTTCTCTCTGTTTGACTACCCACAATGTTCGTGCAGTACGTGCAGTGGGTGTTGTGTTTGTGCGAGCGTGAGTAGAGTGAAGTTTAAAAATTCAATTCAAGGGGTAATCAATTCTGTCCAGTGGGATTGGATTTCATGCGGTTGAGAAGAAGAGGGGAATGCTACTTCTTCCTTGGGCTCTTGATGCCTTTAAAACAAATGACTTTTAAACAGACTGCCAAAATGTAGGCTTAAAACGCAGATGCACACAGGAATGAGCTCCCTGACTATGGTCATTACTCCTCAGCTTCATCTAATGAACATTAAGGGCCGTTTGGATACGCGGATTTTAGAATCCGGGATTTCTTCAAAATTTTAGCTAAGAGACGAGAAGAATCGGACCAGCCGTCGTTTTTTGCTCGTTTTTTACTTCTCGCCTTTTTTTCTGACAGCAAGAGAGTAGCAGATCCTCCCATATTTCCAGGTTTTTGAAATCTCAGGATGCAAGAGAGATTTATAAAACCTGAATTTCTCACTTAAAATCCAAGAAACGCTGTCAGGACAACATATAGCTGCTTGATCATGAACCCTCTTTTACACTGTTTTCAAACTAAAAACCTGGATTCTAAAATCCGCATATCCAAACAGCTCCTAAGTGAATCTTTATAGTGCTTGGATGGGAACTAATAACGACGGAGTAGAAGTCGACAAGTACTTGGTTAAATTGCAACAAAAAAAAAAAGCGTCAGTGAAATGGATATAGAAATGAAATCAAGGAGAAATGCTCAGCAGTGGTGAATTCATTCCTTAAAACTACTTGAATTATGATATGATTTGTTGTGATTCTGAGATCTCTTCCTTGGAGGCAACCATCTCTTTATATAAATTTCTATGGTAACCATTCATAACTGCCCGTAGCTTTTGAGGGGAAACCTGTTGTAACTATCAACTTTCATCTTGAGTTCGAAATTCTAATTTGATTAGAATTAACCACTATCATCCCTGTTTTTCAAATAAAATGATCCTTGGTGGACAGCTATAGTATCAATAACTAACGAATTAACTGTCACCTGATTACTAAATAGCAACCAACAAATGTTGGAAAAAGGAAAATTCCGTACTTTTACTTTGGGCTTGTTTGATTTTGGGGTTTAGTTTTCCTGGATATAACTAAACCCCGAATAGACACTTATTCAGTATTTGGGTGGTCTCTTGTCCCAAATATCAACAATCCCGAGTAGGCCTTTTATCCCCAAAAGCAAGGGCAACTGAAATTCCCAAGTGACCCAGAGTTGCAGTTATCTTGGAATTTCCAAATCGGGTCGGGTTAAGCCTTGGTTGGCCAAGGGAAAAACAGAAAAAATACAATAAAACAAGCTGAAGCCTAAAATTATAAAAATAGGTGAGTTCACCCAATGCCTCAACCCTAACCTAACCTGAAATTAAATCAGAATGGGAAACCAACCCTAAGACCTGGCTTCTCCCAACCCTAACAAAACATGAGGAAATGCCAACCCAACCCTGAGCTGAAATCAGGTTGAATCCGTCGGGTTCGGATGGCAAGAAAAAACATTTATGACCTATTTTTTTCTTTCCACGATTTATAGGAAAATGGTATGATTATGGTTAATTTAGAGGGATATTACCATAAATTGAAAGTCCCTCTAAGTAAAAATTGAGTGGGGTCTGTTCACGTTATCTTTTTCTGTGGTAGGAACTTTTACAAATATTTATCAATTGGCTAAAGGGCTTGCATCTGTTTCAAACTTTTCTGAGATCTTTTTGATGAATTTCCTCTAAAGGTTTGTAGGATTCGTTTGATCTTAATCATATACTTTTTTCAGTTGATTTGGTTTTTAGAGATCAAGCACCCTTTCTCCAAACACTAATTCAAAAAACAAACATAAATAAAAATAATAAATCATATACATCCACCATTTATTCATTTCACCAGTTGCTAGCATTCACAGTGGAATCAAACAGTCTCTAAAACAAAAGGTATTTAAAAACCCTGCTATGGGTTTTCATGAAGGGCAGAACCGGATAAAAAAAAAAGGAGTAAAAAACATAAAAGAGGCAGAAATACTACTATTATGTAAACTTCATTAAAAAGGAAAGAATACAACTCTTGCTGCCGCCAATAAAGCCCAATCCTCATATCTTGTAAAGCTAAGAAGGCTTCATCTTTATAGAAGCTTGCAAGCTCATAAATTCTTCTACTATTCACATCTTTCTGCCTCTGAACAACTCTGGAATCTCTAGACATTTATGAAGAAAAACCCCATTTATCGGCCTGGATCGATACTCTACAAATCTGCCAAACAATTAGTAATAATCAGATCATAATGTGGATGCTTACCAATAGTTTACACTGAATGATGGTTTTAAGTCTAAAAACCAGATAACAACTCATTTATACACGTGTGCGTGTAATCACCAGGTACACTGAGTGTAATTTGTCCAAAACCCAACATTGGAAAGAGATGGAATTTCTGGAGAATTTGGGAAAACCGTGAGTTATTGCAGAATATAATGACTTATAAGCGTATTGGAAGAAAAGTAAAGACTACATTTATTCAAGCTTCAACCTTGATGCCCCTTTGTCAAAAAAAAAAAAAAACAAAAGAAAAGAAAAGAAAAACCATCAGAAATACCTCCTGCACTTTTAAATGGATATCAAACATGTCACGTGACAGTTTTATTTTTATTCCAATCAACAAACTAATACACTAAGTATGAAAATTCAAATGCATCATATTCTTCCCAAGTATGAAAGATTAGATCTAGAACCAGCTTGAGGGAGGATACTGAGAACTTGAATATTTCACTCATGCCGGCATTTCCATTATTTTCTCTGCTAGTTTTCTATTTCCATTATGTTAAGGGGTATACATACGAGAGAAGGGCTGCCCATACGAATCATCTCCTAAAACTCCATTTTGTTCTTTTTCTTCATTTCTTTGAATACTATGAGATGCCCCCATGATTTGTGCACCCCAAAAGGGGGTTCACTCAGGTGAAAAGAAAACAGCTTATATCACACCAGGCTATGCTGAAATGTGTCAATCGTGACACATCTGCAAATGCATTTCTTGAATTTGTGTCAGGTGGCAATCATTCCCTTATAAGTGGAAAGTGGAAGAGGGAATAAAGCATAAAAGGAGGTATATCCCTCCACATAGCAATCTATACTATATCTATGTGGTACGCTGAGGGTGTGCCACGTGGCACCCCCTCTGCAAACCGCATTCAGCCCTTTCTTTTTTTAACTCACATCTATTCACAATGCAACCATTTCTTTTTTTAACGCATCTACTCACTGTCCTTTCTTTTTTTAACGCATCTATTCACAATGCAACCCTTTCTTTTTTTAACGCATCTATTCTTTTTTTAACACATCTATTCACTGCAACTATTCAACCAGTTACTAATAACCGTTTTATTCTCAATCAGCCCTTTTTTTCCCACGCATCTGTTCATTTCTATTTATTTTATTTTTTTGACGCATCTATTCATTTCTAATAACGCATCTTTTTGTGACTTTTCATAAATACCTCCTCACTTCCACCGAATTAACGCATCCATGCAGGTAGGTTTTGATGGGTTTATACCTAACGATACACCCCTTGGGTTGTATGTGAGTATATTCTGCCTCTAGAATTTTTATTTTTTTATTCCTTTTGTTCCATGTTTTTGTATTTTAGAGATGGGTTTGTGTTGTTTTAGGATGGTGAATGCTATGTTCATGGCTTTATTTTTTTAATTTCTTCTATTTGGGTAGTTTCTGATCAACTCCTTTGCTTTTCAGATGCCTTCGATGGGTTAGCTTAAATTTTAGGGGGGTGAATGCTATGTGAACAGTACATTCTTTTGTCGTATTTTTTGCCATTGTTTTCTTCATTGTTTTTTGTTGCAGATTCTGGTAAGACAGTGAGATAGTTCCTTTCCAAAATTTATGGCATTTTTTTTGTTCTTATTTTTCTATTGCAAAAGGCAACCAAATCTAATATCTAATAATATTTTTAGTATTCCGTGCATTGTTTTTTCCTCTAACATATTTCTTTTGTTTGTTTCTCAAGGTGGGTTCAAAAATCTAATTTCTCTTTTCAAAAAATTCAACGGGGCATAGCTAATTCCTAATCTTCTTTACAAAAACATCTCTTTTAAAATAAATAAAAAATTCTAGAAAAAGTAGATCCTCCCAAAATCTCTCTATTATCTTCTAAACTTTACAATGCACCAAACGAAAATCTCTCTCAAACTTTTTGCTACCGATTTATTACCAATCTCCTGATAACAACGAATAAAATTTCCAACTTACTCAAAGTTGCAATTTAAAAAGAGAACTTATTAGAAGTTCCCATGCAATCTATACCCCTTATTTCTAGAATAAGGGGTATATCCCATAATATATACTAGAATCCTTGCCCCTAGAAAATTGGGCTGTTCCTTTTTTTTTGCTCGCTATCAATCTAATCTAATCTAATATATCTACTCCTTAACGTTTGGTATTCTATACCTATAAAAAAGGAATTCTACAGCATAACGTTTGGTATTCTACACCTACAAAAAATAAATTATATCTTTTGAAGTTAGATTTTAGCACATCTCTCCTCCAAACTATTCCTTTCTATTTGAAGTCATGTTGTTACTGCTTGCAAAATTATTGGGGTTATCACGATTTTAGCACATCTCCATAACCCTCACGATTTCATCAAGATCATAATTTTTTCTTCGCCCGTGCATCGCACGGGACTGCAACCAGTTCTTTATATAAGCAGTAAAAATATATTGCTGTTAAAAAAAAAGATAGGAAATTTTGCCAGAAACACAAAAAAAAAACACCAAAGTGCAAAAGGCTGCTACTCCTAAAGAACACTCCATATGTACAAGATACGGATTCAAGTAAGGAATGTTTTGAACCAAAATAACCCAAAAGTAAAAGAAACATGTAGACCTTGAATGACGAGCAACAGGTCAAAAGTACAATGGAAACATTATAAATAGTGGAAATGGATGTGTGGCTGACCTGTACATGGCAACTTCAAGAAAGCTAGCTAGCCTCACTGGTGTAGAGCCATTATCAAGGAAAAATTCTCAGCCAAATCCAAAACCTTCACTAGCTTCATGGATGGCAAGCAGCAAGCGTTCTTGAAGCTGCTCTTTCAAGGAATACTCAGGAAGGTCTAGTTGGTTAAAACTGCAGATTTAATATTAAGGAGTTAGATATCTTTCATTTTTAGCTGCCAGAAAGCAACTAGTTGGGATGAAACCAGTCATGAATCCATTCACCCTGCAATGGTAAATGGATTTGTCAATCAATCAGAAAATACTAACCAGGTATGAGCTGATGGAAGTCTTTCCGGAGCTCCATATGCCTTGTGGATCTGAAACCGTTGAGGCCCGGAGATACCCTGCAGTGCTTTAAAACCTTCCAATGGTACCTGAAATTTCCATTGAACGATTAACTTACCTAAATATCTAAATATCATTTCCCTCTTTTTATAATAGATTCCTGAAGCCTAAATTGGATTTCCATCAACATAGATACAGCCTGTAAGAATGTGTGTTTCATTAACTTCATTACACACATAATCATGATTCTGAGCTTTTTGTCCTGTTTAAGGTATTATATATAGGCACACTTGTTTACTAGACGACACAAAGTAGCACATGAAAAAAATTGCATAATATTCAAAATCTGCAGCTTTCAATCTAGTATATTCCCAAATTCCTTTATTATTTGCCTGACCCTCATCTACATGTTCACAGTAGCACAGGCAAAAAACAAGTGTTCATCACAGAACATTATCAATATAGACATGTCTTGTTGTATACATGTATACATGTTTTTACAATTGTAACAATTATTCCATTTTAAGGTACACGATTATAGAACAATATTTTTGGTACTGTTCATTTGCAAATCAATTACCCTAAAGAACAAGCACTTAATGGTAGCATATCTTCTTCTTCTTCTTTTTTGAATGGTTGAAGGCTTCATTAAAAAGGATCGACATGGTCAAAAGTACAAAGGATAGACAGTGGATATACAAGAAACAGAAAGAAAAAATAGAGAATACAAAAGTACAAAAGAAAGGTCAAGGCGGGAGATAATCAAACTGCACAAAAGCCTCCCTACATACCCCATTAATGACCAAATATCTTTTTTTTATATATGAAATCAACTTAGAAGCATAAGCCTCGAGATTAATGCTTAAGCACTCCAACTGGGTTCAAGAGTCTCCCAAGTCATCTCAGGGCAGGCTGAGGCAGGAGACTCCCAATATTGACTCCAACACAGGCATCGCCATGAATCCAGTTAAATTACTTGACCTCAGAACTCATCAAATGACATTTTCATTTTGTAATGACATCTATGTCAACCCTGCTTGCTCCTTTGGAAAGTCACAACCCAAATTTAAGACTTCACAGTTGCTCCAGAAATGCCCTTCCATGTTCCAAACACAACTAGAACAAAGTGCTAAGTAAATCTAAAGCAGTTGCATACCCACTACCAGCTCCAATTCCTTAGCAAAAGAAACAAGAGGTATAAAGAAACTAATAACTAATTATTTCAAATCTCAGATATTAAAAAGCGAGGTCAAGTAGGTAAGTCATGAACACCTTTGAAGTTCCAGTGACAAACTGGAGCAACCTTGCCATGTCCTCCTTGTTGAAATCTTTCACGACCTCCCAGAACCATTGAACAACACTAGAGGCAGCTGTGTAGCCAGTATACTCTGTATTGGCCTTCAGGTCATCAACTACAAGAACCAAGACTAATTGTAAGAAAAATACACAGGAGAACAGTGTCAAGAAGCAATGTTAAAGTGCAGACCAACTTACGATCAATTTCTGGAAGCCCGCTGATCAGAAGCTCGAGCTCTTTATCATTGAATATCGAGATTAGATCTCGAGGCACCAATTCATTGAAACCTTCCAGAAAGCTATTAATTTGAGGTCGGATGGCTGTTGTCAAAATGTGTTCAGCCACAAGGTCTACATACTCGTGTTTTGTTTCTTCTGTGACTCTGATATTTCTTCCCCCAGGTATAAGCTCATAGTCCGTGACCTTTTCAAAATTAAGCATAAAAAGAAGTAAGTCCAAACTATTGCAGGATATTCAAGGAAAAAATAGATTGAATGCACGGAAAGAGTTCCGATATAGTTTAAAACATCAAAGATCTTATAAACTCACCCATGGCATATGAATAATTTAACAGAACAAATGTTAGAGTAATCTACTATTTAAGATTTTTCAGTCTAATTTCATGTTTAAAAAATACTGGAATGCTTCATAGTTTACCTCAGTTTTCTCATAAAGGATGAGCTTCTCCTCGTCCGCATCCATGCTGAATGCCAGGTCAGGGATGTCACTCACATCATTCTGATTATAATAGAAACTAAGGTGTCAATATTCCAATGTAAACAGTATACATATATAGGGAGAGATATCCAGACTCCTTTGTTTTGATATTTACAATCCTCTTTTCAGTTTCCTCTATTCTCATTGGCTGCTATTAGTCTCAGCAAGCTATCCAGAACAAAGCATAGATTTGTTGGGATTCATAGCAGTAAATGAAAAATAAGGGGAACAAAGAGTGTCAATATCAACAGTTCAGAAGAAGGGAGTGCATATTTTATTTTTATTTTTATTTTTTTTTAAAAGGGAGTGCATATATAATCTCCCGTATCTACAGATCTAATCTTTTACACAATAGTGCTGCTATGGAGACCGAGAGTGGAACCAAGAGTGTAACCTAACAACTCCCCGCATGCCACATGGCATGGGAGGGGTAGTTTTGCCATTTTCATGAAGAAAAAAAGATGAAAATCGAAAGTTTTCTAATGTATTAAGAGGGTATTTGTTCGGCTCCACTCTCGGTCCCCAAACCGGTTACCATATCATTATTCCTTACACAAAAAGCAAATCTTCTACTAAAGCCATTAACCTCTAGCATCCACTTCAAATTCTTGTAATAATCTGGATCAACAGCCTCTATATCATGGTAAGTCACTTTCACACCAAGGATGTGCTTGTAAAAGGAGCGAGTGAAGTACACATCTAAAAGCTGACCGTCAAAGAGTGCTTTCGCAACCTGGAAAGTGTGCAACAAGGAAAGATAAAGAAGCCTGAAAAAATAGGAAAAGAGAAATAAACCCAAGCACAAAAATGCATAAAGGGTTGGGCAAAAAAATTACCACGCGACCAACAAATTTAAAGTACGAAAGATGCTCAGTTTGGTAAACAGAATTGGGGTTAGGCTGAAATGTTGAATTGTTTCCTACAGTAGTGAAAAGCAAAGCTCCTTTGTCGAATATGACCCTTGACAGCAGCTGGTACCATTCCCTTGTCAGTCCACCAGCATCAATCCCTTCCTCCCCTTGAAACTGAACAGTCAAACGTCCCTTGAGATCCTGAGTGGGACGCATCCGCAACTGATTGTAGGAATCCTCCAAGACATAAGCTCGACGAACACTTATGCGCAGAGGAACAGAAGGGTGCTGCTCGTGTTGTTGCCTAATTCTCGAGCGAAAATATGCTCTCTTGTTATCAAAATCAATCAGCCTAGGTGCCTTAAGCAACATAGAAAGTGACTTCTCCAGCAAGCCTGGATTCTGTCTTATGAAAGCATTCAGAAGGCGCCGGTGCTTGTCTGCAAACCTAGCAAATGTCATAGCACCGTCAATGCGCCTATTTCCAACTCCACTACTCTTCACAGTTGAAACTAATGAACTCCCTGCGGACTCTTTGACTTCCCTGGCAGTTGCATTGATAAGATCTTGTTGGCTGATGGAATGATTTGCTTGTAGCTTTTCGCACAAAACAAAGAAAGCCTCTATAAAAGGCAAAAGCCTCTGGGTGCCAGGAGGAAGAGGTGGAGACAGAGAAGAGGCACCTCCTATATGGTCACCGGCATTTGAATTTGATAAGGGAGAAGAGAAGGACGAGCTGTGTCCCAGCTTTGTCTCTGTTGTACTTATACATTCACTCAATTCTTGCCACAATGGTTCAAGTACAACATTTAAGTTCCACATGATGGTCTGTTCCTCCTGCTCCCCATCATTCTCTTGACCCTTGTTTGCATCAACAATACCCGAAGTTAGTGTACAGAGTGCCTGTAGCACGCGCAAGATTGCAGCCCCAGCCATAGAGCCTGCGCTCAACCCCAGCATTTGCGTATTCCTCAGAGTTACAAGCTCACCCATGGCAGAACCACTCAAGCCATGTGCTAAACCTGCTAGCTTGGAAGTAAAAAATTTCCGATGGGGAGCAGCAACAAAGGCCAATTTCTTCAGCACCTCAGCAGCAAGCGAATAGACTTTATCTGAAAGTCTAAAAAGATAAAGAAAAGTAATAAGACCACTAATAAGTTTGACTACACAGAACGCTACAATGGTGGTTAGCATTCACATCCAAAGTTCATCAAGGAATAAGGATCAGTTCATGAAAGTTACCCTTCGTGAGCATGAAGGCTGCAAAGATTGCATAAATCAGACTCAGGGAGCTGCAAGAGAATGTCATATGGGTTGATAGATTTCTTTCCACCAGGAGGAGATACCTCAGAGCTCGCACTTTTATTTAACTCCTGCCCAGCATTCTGTTCAGATGTAGGAAGATCTGTTTGAGTATCGGAGGAAGCTCCATTGTCAGGTAGAGTTTGAGAATCGGCTACAGATTGTCCAGAGTGAGGTTGACATTCAATCTTTGACGCGGCATTGTTAACTACTACTTGGAGCAGACCCATGACCTGCACAACGAAATTACAGTCAGAAGTTCATATAAGATGTTTTATAAAGCAGGAACAAAATATGATATTCCTCTAGAAGCTAATCAATACCTGTTCAAGATGAGCACTACTGCGCAAAAATAGCGGTCGATTCAGGAGCTTTAGGAATAATATGAGAGGTATATCCCCCTTTTGAGATGTTTCCAGCACGCTAGGAAAAGCCATTCCCTCTGCAATTTTCTCTTTTCCTTTCTCTTTCTTGTCTTCAGAATGTGGCAGACTTGGGGATCCAAGGACAGTAGGATGATCAAAGTAGAAAAGAATATTTGCAACAGCTAAATGATTTGTTGCCAGATAAGTCAAAATCTCAAGAATACGACGGGACACAATGGGAGGAAGACCTAAGCAATAGAACAAAGACACTTCAAGTTAAAGCCGAATTTCATCAATGAAGTAAGGGATGCAAAAGAAATGAGACAAGGTAATAGACAAAGTAGTACCATCTAACTGCTGTGATCGACCGTAAACAATGTTCCATTGACAACCATAAAGCCTCTGAGAAGTAACGGTTGCTGATCCACTAACATAACCCTCCGCTTCTGGTTTAATCGTATCTAGCAAAAGGCGAACCAGAACTGCCCGTGTAACACTATGTGCGCATAAGTTTAGCAGAAGTCTCTGAAGAAGACCTTTTCCTAGGGGCTACCCACAAAAAGCATAAAAGATAAATACAAAGGGGCCACAGTCTAAACTAAACATTCTAAAGCAGAGATGAAAACAATGATGTCATTCATAAGTAGACTAAGAAAGCAGCTATATGCAAACACAGGCATACTCGATGATGCCCTTTAATATCCTACACACATATTTGGATCCCAAATGAGATTAGTTCGTCATAATTCATAACACACTATGAATGGCCTAGAATTAGAAACTCCTAGAAGAACTGAATCAAACTGGACACTTTTTTTTTTGAAAAGGCATCACACTGGACACTTGGGATCCTATTTAGTCCGATTTGACCAGACTACATCAATCATACCAAGATCCTTCCCAATTTTCAAAGTGTCTCATGCATTTATCATATTTTTGGCATCCATATCCTATTTCTCCCGTTTTCTCCAAATGCATTTATGCATTTAATTTTAATGTTAAATGCATTTGATTTAACGTTTGGATTAATAAACCAAAAAACACATAGAAATAAAGTGAAAACATCCAGACATTATTAAACTCTCTTTACAGAAAAGGGGAATTCTCAATATGTATACTAGTTCAGTGTCAAAACTGGAATAAAACAAAATTGGCAACTTATCCAGAAATTGGTAACTGGACAAATGAAACAGGACATCAAGCCTTGCCAGTTCTTTTGAATGAGGCTAAATACCAAAGGTGAACTTGATTAACGAATTAATCAGGATACAGCGCACAATCAGTATTAAAAAAACACCTCTGAAAATGATATCATATTCTCAAAACTGATATAACATAGAGAAATTAGTACAAATTACATAATACTACATTCTTATGTCAGTATTGACTAAACCTTGTCCAAGCAGGACACAGCAAGAAACATTCAGTAGTAATCAAAACAATTCTTGTGATGGAAAAGAAATTTACCTGGGCTAATCTTAAGAGCCGGATCAATGCTTTCAAAGCATTTGCATCTAAAAGAGGTGTCCCTTCAATTTCTTTAACCTTCAAGCTGTTGGCAATAGAAGAAATGGCCCTTCGACCGATTGTAACTCCAACACCTCTATCCATCACTGTCTGTCTGTCAAACCCCAAATTATTCCTCCTACCACCAAGCCTGTGGCTTCCCCCTAGAAGGCTGCGAGCCTGATAATGGCTCCTTGCTCTGTCCCTTAGCATTTGGGCCTCAGTAAGTAAAGGTGAAGGTAATGCAGACAAAACTGCTTCTGAGGAGGTCAAAAGTACCTGGAAGCAAATGATTGAGATTATGATGATTCGAGCTAGAAGGGGGAAAATATAGTTCAAAATATAAATACCTCTTCACGCAAATCAGCTGGAAAAGTAGCTATAATTGATGCATTATCCATGTCAACTGGCTGCCCTTCAGTTTGCTGAGACTGTATAACTCTTTGTGCTCGCTGCTGTGCTAAAACCTCTGCTTGGATATCTGGAGGAAGAGCAGCTAAAAATTCCGGGTCAATCTCGTCCGCAGGAGGTGGTGCATATGTCGCAGCTGGAATAGATTGTGCCTGCTGGGAAGCAAGAACTTCTGCCCTTAGATCTTCAGGCAACGCCTCTAAGAAAGTCGGGTCAATAGTGTTTGTGCTAGAACCCTCATTATTAATGTTGATTTGGTCCGGCCGATTAGCATCTGGAGCAACTACTGCTGGGCTATTTCTAGCAGATGGCTCATCTGTTCCATTACTAGAAACTGGTACAGTGGGCCCAGTTTGATTCCTAACAGTGTCTGCACTATTCATATCAATAAGTGCATGAGTACTAGTCTGGCTATCTGTTCCTGAAGGTCCATCACTACGCACACTATGAAGCCCAGATTCATGAGGGTTATCAAGCATATCAGAAACATCTTGACGATCAATATTCTGCAAATCAGCTGATGATATTACAAACTGGGGTCCACTGGTAGTTCCAAGTCCCTCCTCATTTGGGGTACTGCTCGAACCATCAGGATGGCTTGACATAGGTTCCAGTGTTGATAGCCCTTCTGCTTCTTTGACAATAGACCCTACATTGGTTTGTTCATGGGACAAATCGGGAAGAGGAGAGACACTTTCAACAGCGGCATTCTCTTGACAATGTGCAGAAGTGATCCCTAATTCTTCCTGCTGAGCTTCACTCTGATGGCTACCAACATTACCATCGGCTACCAGTGGTTGACCATCAACATTTGATGGAGGCACATCTGATTGTTGCATCTCCTCCCGCCCTAATCTCTCAGGCTGCCTCTGAGCTGGAGGAGTATTGGCAGGACCCACACTGCGCAGCTGGGATACAAAGTGTTCCTCTACTGCTTGTGCAATAGAGGCAGCTTGATTACCTGCTTGTGGCTGACCATCATCAGTCCATCGACCATCACCGGGCCCTCTCCTTCCTGCTAAATGCATAGGATCCATCCCAAGAGAAAAGTCAATCAATGGTGGGAGTGCAGAGCCAACAAAGCGGTCGCCAAAAAGAGTAGCTGCCGCATGCTCAGGTGGAAGAACAGGAGCATCAAACATGTAGAAATGGGCTACATCAAAACTTCCAACCGATAAAGCTTCCAAATCTCTGGATGAGTTTCCAGCAGAGGACCACATCGAAATACTTGGATCCCCTGACTGGGATGGTCTCAAGAGGAGAGGATGCTGAAAAGCACTGCCTTCCGGACCAGATCGCTCAACGAAGGCCCTGTTACCAGTTTGGCGACGACGCTCAACACCTAAAGGCCTGCGGAGACCAAAAATGTCATCCACATTTACCCCTTGGAAGGGCTCTGATCCAACATCAAAGAGACCACTCGAGGCGCCAGGTCGCCCCAAAACCTGTAAATGATCTAAACCGTCTTGGCCCTCCCTCCACCTTACTTCTATAACACGGTTCTCATGGAAATCATCATCTTCTTCGTCGATCATGTCATCATTGTAGTCATCACCCATGCCATTATCATCGTGGTCCTCGACATCGGTATCAGCAAGAGACATTAAAGCAGCACCTTCTTCGGCTATATCCTCGTCCTCATCATCATCATCGTCCTCATCATCATCATCATCGTCACCATCCACCATGTCCTCATCATCTTCATCACCCATATGCTCAACCCGAAAAGTCATACCAACACCATTAGTACTGCGCAAAACACCGCCTTCCTCTATCTCTTCACGCATAAACTCCACACCATGCTCCATAGGAGGATGAGTAGTCACAGTTTCTTCCACTTCTTGCTCCATAGATTGATTTGGATTTGCATCCTGTTCCCTTTGATTCTGCGAAGTTCCTTGAAGCTGTTGCCCATTTTGCACTGTAACTGTGGATTGATGTTGAGTGTTTGCATTTTGCTCAGGCTCCACAACTTCACTCCTCGAGAATGCATTTACCTGCTCTTCTATTCTTCCATTCGTACCAGTAGATTTTTTCTTATTGAACCCATCCAACTTGAACGCCTCATTAGCATTAGCAGCCCTTGTTAAGCTCTCCAGAGCCTTAAGTATAAGATTCACGACTTTAGGAGCATCGGGATGATCCAGATCAATCACTTGAAGAACACTAGTTAGAGACTGAACCATACCTCCATCTAGCATGGTCTTTGCTATGTCAGGTGAGCATCCAGGACCAGGTAAGTTGCTGGAAGACGAATTTTTGGATAAAATGGAATTCACCAAGTCAGCAAAAGCTATAACCTTTTTATCGGGCAATAGAGCACATGTAGAAGAATTGCTCTCAAAGTTTGGAAATGAAGAAAAGGCTCTCACAATTTCATTAATCACTCTTCTACGCCCTTCACCAGAACGACCACATAGAACTACCAAAAACCATGAAGCTTTCTCAGATAACTTATCTTGCCATTCATCCGCACCTTCGGCAGTTTTATCCGAAGATAATGGAAGTAGCTGATGCAAAATATGGTGCAATATCCCGCCATGTCCGGGTCCATCTACTTGACTGGATCCTCGCTGCTGAGAAGTCTCTGAATCCCTCCTGAGAACAACCCCAACTGCATGCACATACATGAGAAGAATATCACTCATCAACTTGAGAACAAAAGTCACCTTTGCTAGTTCTGTCGATCTTTCAGACAGGCCATCACACTCCAGCTTCCTTGTCTCATCAACCTTTGACTTGCCCTTTTCCTTAGTTGCAGGTTCATCAACTTCCATAGGGGCCAAAGAACTTGTACACTCTTCAGGTCTTTTTGGTGATGAATAGTGCACAACAATTTCCAATAGCTGGTCTATTACTTGGCTAAGACTAGCAGGAATCTTTTTGTGGCCTTTAGAACATTTACCTGGTACATCATGTACCTTATTTTCAGGCATACGAATGCACTCATTAGACGGAATTCCAATTTCTACACCAGAAGCTCTTGATTTTTCCTTCTCCTTCTCTTTCTCCTTTGATAAGACAATATTCATCCTCCCTCCTGTAGACTCCAACTGGCAAACGGCAGAGGCAGCTCTCATAAAAATTGCTGGATCTCTAGATATAACAGGTGCCATTGATGTCAAAAATGTTCGAGGGGAGAGACGACCTGCATGGCGGCTTAGAATCCCAGTAAGGGTTTGTCGTATCTCTAACTCCATAGCAGTCTGAAGGGTTTGAGGATCTTCAAGAAGATGCCTAATAATAGCAGATGCTACACTGTCATACCCAGGAAAAAAACAACTTTTTGGAAGACTAAAAAGTGCCTTCAGACCTCCATTCTCAAGGAATTGCATAGCAATAGCATGTGTTTTTGTTAACCGTGCACATAATTGTAAAACAGCCTGCATGACCATTGCCGGAACATGCTGCTTTATAAACTCACAAGCAATTGCAAGTACTTTGTGACTCTCCTCAAGAGTTAGGTACCCTGTAGACTTCCCCAAGATTTTCTCAAACACATTGCCAGATTCTTTCTCATGTCCATCTGAAGCATATGTACTCTCTGTAACAGATGCAGTAACCGACAAAGGAGCATCCTCCCCAGATGAGTCAGCTAAAGACTCCGAAAGATTTCCTTCATTGTTTTCGGAAGAAGCTTCGGGTTTGGACTGCAACATATTATCCAGTATAAGCAATAAAGCACTTATAGATTTAGGGACGGAAGCCTCTTGCGTTGACTCATTTCGCACCTTGAAGTTTATCAAGATACCTAGTGCAACAGAGACAATACCATTCTCTGCAGCAATTTCCCGTGTACTGCTGTCTTCACTAAGGAGCAAGGCCAAAATATGTGTGATCGTACATAGTGCACCTGTATTCTTAGAGAAATCTGATGGACAAAGCTTTAGTTGCTGAATAAGATAGGAGGCCACCCTCGGACGATCCTCCCCTTTATTCCGATTGCCAAGAGTCACAAGCAAATCTGTCAACGGAAAGGCCACGGAATCACCACTTAGAAGCAACTTCATACAGGCGGCAAGAATATCATCAATTGGAGGAGCCTCTACTATTTTTTCTTCCATCGGCACATCTCTTGTCTTATTGCCATTATCCTCTTTCGATGTTTCTGATGAATTTCCCAACGATAAAGCAAGTGCTCGGGCAAGCTCGTCATCCTCTTGCACAGGATCTTCAGCATGGCTAAACAGCCATTCCATGGCCATCTCAACGCTATTTGTTTCCACACGTCTCAGAGCCGCCTCTGCTCTGGCCCTAGTAAAACCCATCTCAACTATAGTAGCAATAGTAGATTCATCAGGTGGGGGACCCATGAATCGTTGTATAGTGCTTCCTGTGATACCATTGCGACCCCGCTTTACATCTCCAATGCCAGAATATATGTGAGTAACAATAGAAACCATGGAAGTGATGAAAATGGGACTGCAACTAGGGAACATAGGATGGTTCCATACAGGAAGTATCACATCCAGAACCTGAGACTGCAACATTCGAACAAAAACCTCTGGATCCCGTGGGACCGGGAACAGCCCAATCGACAATCCAGCTGCCACAGGCTGCACAAGCAGCTGAACCAGAGACGCAGATGTTGGAGACAGAAGTAAAGCAGAATTAACAAAATACTCCAGAATGCGGCAATAGCTTTGTAATGTGTCCAATAACCACAAGCTATGAGACAATTTGTTTCCTTCAACAGGCTTTCCTTGATCAGATCCAGGGGTTGTTGGAATAGAGTAAGGTAGTGTCCACAACAACTGGCTTGTGGCTTCAAATGTAGTCAGAAGCTCCTTGAATGTTCCATGTACATAAAAATTATTCACCAATGCAGTATTACATGCACGCCGTCTGCTATCAAAGATAAGTGACACCATATCATCCACAACCTTCCCAAGATACCTGCACTTCAATGACAGTGACATTTCAAGGGCTGTAGAAGTAGAATGTCCCGAATAACTAAGTGCCTCATGAAAATTTTTAGCAAGAGCAGTTGCAAGGCTTTGAGAAGCAGAAGTTAATGAACCAGAATCAGCTCTACGGCGATTTGGAGCCGTGAATCCTTTCACAAGAGTCGAATGAAAAGAACGCAAAGAAAAAGCAATTTTATTCAAAATTTCTGAGACAAGAACATCAGGGCTTTTCGTTTTAACATCCTGAACCAGTGATGTCTCTGATGCACTGATAGAACCTTCTGAATCAATCTGTGAAGCCTCAAGATGTCGACCAGTCCTTCCACCGCGTGTCCGTGCTAACCCATGTCGGCCATGCCGGTGCACACCTTCACCAGAACGTACCATTGACAGGAGGTCATGTTCTCCACTCCAGTGAGATGCGGACCCATTTCTCATCGAGAGAGGATTCATATACCTGACAACTGGAACAGGGTTTCCATCATCGTCACTCTCTCTTCCGGCCACATTTGGTATCGCAGCATCAGCTGTTCCAGTCTCTTGATCAACATCATGTTTCTCTTCAACCTTTGAATCACAACATAAAGAAATTTGCCAAATTATTTCCTTGTAAGCCTTCCCTATATCCTTCAACACATCAACATCTGAAGCGCCTAATTCAGAAACCATAGTGGTGGTCCCCTTCAACAACAAAATGGCAAGTGAAAGAAGACCTTCAAGACTAGAAAGGCATCTCAAGACTTTACTTTGCTTTCCAACTTCGAATGCAGCAATCTGAGTCCCATCAGCTGAAGATAATAATTCATTCATCAACTTCAGATGTTCTCTTAAAAATGCGCACACGGCCCGAGTTAGTGCGGCCGAATGCTGAGGTGAGAAGTTTTTAAAAGCAACCGATACACTCGGACCAACTGAGACAGATAAAGGCATTAATGGTAAAGTAAATAACTGCAGAACTGCTTCAATGCCCTTTTTCTCAATAAATATGCGACATGTATCAGCATTCTGAAGAACAGTTTCGAGAAGACGTGCAGCATTGTTAATACATTCCGGAAGAAATGACTCGGCATTCAATGATGAACCATCAGAAGGCACCTCAGTTATCTGCTCAGAACTATCCATCTTGGATGATTCCCCGTCATCATACGAAACAAAATTCTTCTCCTCTAAGTCAGTTTCCATGGGAATGGGAGTGGAAGAGCCTGGCAAGTCAGTGGAAGAGGAAGGGGCTTCTACCCCATATCCAATCTTCGAAATGGTATTCAAGATCTCAATAAGCATATCTACTCCAGGACCACGTAATGAGGATGCATGGCGCATTAGTTCATCTAATCCAGAAGACAAGGCTCCTGGAGTATCCCCTGTTAGAGCACGCAAATATGTTCTGGAAGTAAATATTTTCACAAAGCACCTCAGAGCATTACGATCCTTCACAGCCTGAAGGCCAGTGTTATTTAGGCACAAGGCATCCAAGCATTGTGGTATGCATGTTATAGCTTCTGCAGAGCAAAGAACACCACCCATGACAGCATCTAGAAACGCACTAGGCAAGTCAGCAGCATCTAAGACAGGAAAACAAGTGGGATCTTTGTGAATAAGATCACTCATGACAGTCGCCGCAAGTGAAAACACCCCACCACCAAAGTCTTTGGCTCTTCTGAAAATAATGCACAAGCAATGCGGCAACAAGCTCTCTTCTGAACCATAAATGCGGGCTGTAGTGCCTGGGGCATACGTTCCAAGTGATATGGCACGTAACAACGATTTCATAAGTAACCTCCGGTGATAAGAAACCAATGTTTCAGAATAGAGAGGCTGCATATCTAGGTCACCCGAAGTGCCGACAACTTGTTTGCCTTTCCTACTAGAGTGAGAGTCCTCTCCATGCTTCTTTGGACCCTTCTCTACATAAGACACCTCTACCTTGAGGCGAGAAATGGTATCATCTAAACCCCCCAAGTCTCTGAACAGTGCAGCGGCCGGGTTACTGTAGTCCATGAAAGCCTCCAAAACATGAACTGCGGTACTGACCAAGTGCAAGTGCTGGGAGTCTGTATCTTTAAGAAGGGGCAAAAGAGTAGGTATAAATCCGGCTTCTCGCAGAGCTGAACAACCTGAAGATGACGAGACCAAAACAGTGACAAGCGATAAGAGGGCCTCCGCAAAGACAACAGACCATTTTGAGGAATCACTGGTAATAGATTCTATGGCCTTCTGCATGAGACTGGGTAAGATTCCACGATGCCCACCAGATGTCACGGCAGTTAATACTGCTGGCGGGCGGGCTCGATCTTGGCAAAGAGCAACCAATGAGAGAATGCCCAGAATGCGAATTTTTTCAGGAACTGCGTCTTCATAGCTTAATAAGGACACCAGTTCAGTGACAAACTCAGGTTCATTGTTAAAGAATGCCGTCAAGTCATCGGCATCATTACTTGCTTGAACAAGAACTACAAAGGCATATAAGCGAATACAAATGTACTGCTGCCGGGAAGCTAAGGAACCAAAAGCTCTCGCAAATCGCAATCTTGTCAGAAGTGAAAATCTCAAACTAGGAGGCACTTTGTACTCTGTCACTAACTTATTCAAAAGTTCAAGATCACTTTCATGACAAGAACTAATGGTAGGCAAATGAATGACCTGTAAACCCCAGTTCAAATGTTCGGCATCAGTGGGTTCCTTTGATGGATCATTAACTGCATAGAACTCAAAATGGAGGGTGCAGCCTAATTCATATGCGACTGAATCGCAGCCATTCTGTACAGAGCAAGCAATCAGTCCAAGGCCTTCTTCCTTGCCCCCCCAACCTTGCGAAAATGCAAATAGCTTGGAATTCAGAGAATCATCACGTATAGAGCACTTCCCAATTGTTTTCTTCAAAAATGCCGCCAATGTCTGTAGGGTAGCCTCAACTACATCAGCATCGGTGGAAGCAAGAAGCGATGAAAGATACTGCTGCATTGACACAAGTAAAATAATAAGAATGGACAACCAAGCCCTAATGTGCAAGATAATGATCAAGTACCAATAAAAAGATATTTAAGTAAGCAATTCATCACCACAGGTAATCGGCAATCAATGTAATGCATTTCAGCAGTGACAAAAAAAATCAACTAGAAAGTTGGCTCTGATGGATAAGATAGGGTATCTCTTCAAATGAGATGAGACATACTTCATAAGAACTATAGAAGTGCTTGTTTGTACAATTCTCCAAGATGATCCTTATAACACGAAGAATTTGAAGAACAGCTTCCCTTGGAAAGGGAGGATCTGCTTCCAAGAAATTATCCTCAACCTGCAAATCCTTCCTTGGTTTAATGTGCTTCTCAAAGAATGAATCAAAATGATTAAAAAGATCGACCCAGTGATGAAAGTTTCCCTGCACATAGTTGAGATCAAATAAGCATCAAACAATTTGCATGGCAATGGCAGCCTAAAATCAATACAGTGCAGAGAACTGGAAGAAAATTTTAAAGAAAAATCACCTTATCGAACTCCCACACGAAACCTTTTAGGGGTTCATCTATATTCTCAAGAGAAACAGCAGTCACACTGTTGATAAAGGACCTTATTCTTGGAGGCTGAAACAAAAATAAATATGTAAATAGTCATTACTTTGCCCCACTGGAGATGACTGAAGTACTAATTAATATTTCTTCAAACATAAAGACATGAAGGTCTGTCAAACACAACAACATCAAGCAAAAATAAGTAATGAACAGACAAAAGTTGAAGAAAATAACCAGCACAAAGAGTAATAAAACTAAAGTGGACTCCTAAAACTATACAGTCCATAATAGTTCTCTTAAATTTTAACTTCCCTGAAACAAGATATACAACACTGAAAAAAGTGATTGAGCTATACATAAGTAATTAAACAACACTTAATGCAGATAGCAGCAACTTTTCCTAACTCCTAACTCCTTCCCACAAATTAAACAGCACTTATATCAGATAGCAGCCACTTCCCTCACTCCTAACTCTTTCCCACAAAGTAAACAACACTTAAAGCAGATAGCAGCCACTTTTCTTAACTCCGCTAACTCCTTCCCATCATCACTTTGTTACCTTCCAAAGTTTACGACATGGACATTCATACGATGGAGACCACCAAGGATTTCACTAGAGGAACCTAGCTCGGATGTTCTCTGCTATATTTGAACAAATTCTAGCGAAGATCAAACCTCTACATCATAAGATCTGGGATAACGTTGGTCTTTTTTTTAGGTGCAAAAAATGCATGTTTCCGCCATCATGTTTCTGACATGAGATTGTTGTTCATTTCTTGATTAATTCCAAGTGATTCTTTTTCTTTTTCTTTTTGAAAAGTGACAGTTTATTTCAATCTTTCAAGCAACTTTACAAGGGTTGGGACCAGGAGTCCCAAAAACATAACAAAAATACCCTATGATATGACCTCGGAAACCCAAAAGATGCCTCTAAACCTCCACCATTTGTATTTAGGTCACAAATATGACCTAAAATTCTAACGATGTCCCGAAAGCTATGGAAACCACCCTTCTTTCACAAAATTCCAGTAACAACTCATCTTTAAACGGCTCACCTATGACGAACACTTCTCCAACTCCTCCAGGATTTGCTGGATTTGGAAATCCAGCATTTCTGTGAGAAGGTCCTCCGGAACCCGATCCAAGAATCTAGGATTTTTTCTGCTAGCAACCCTTGCTTCCACCAACCAGATGCCCACCGCCTTGTTAGCTTCCCAGTTCCGCTTCCTCGCAACTCTTTCTTCGTTCAAAATTAATTTGAAGAAGGGATGTTTATGCAACGGCGAATGGGTATCTTCGACCGTGTCTGTCCCACAGAGACTATAGAGTGCCCAAGGGCAATCTTAGGTCTCTAGCTTAAATAATTTCCTTTTCTTCCTGAGAAGATCTCCCGACATCTCTTTATGGGTTGGGTCATTAATGGATGCCCTCTCTTCATCATAAATCATTGTCCTCATCCTGTTAAGAATTTTTTCTAAAACAAAAATCTCCATAAACAATCGCCTGTTCCAACCTCCAGAACATGAAGATGAACCATGCGTATTACCTTGATTATCCATTCCTGCTTGGTTGAGGAGAACGGATCGCCCAGTACTCCAAGCAATTCCAATGAACTCTCCTTTGTGCTCCTTATATGAAGGTTACCGTTCAATAGCCAACCTCGATTATACACTGTCGCGCATAAATACTTCCCTTCAAAATAGGGTACTAGTGATGCCCTCTAAATCCAATTCCAAACCTTTACAACTTCCCTCTCCTAGATAAAAGAGCTAAATAAAGAAAAATGTGCTCAACACGCGGAGGTGCGTCGAGAAGGGTAGCATAATCCTGACAGAATAAGGATTGTGGCCCAGTACCCAACATCCAAAAAATAATAAAATAAGGGAAGCTTTTGCAGTACGCTTTAAGCCTCAAGCCTAGTGAAAGTACTATAAGATGGGGCCCCCACTCCCCAAAACCAAAATCTTCTTCCGGGGCAGCAACTAAGGGAAGGCTACTGATAGCTTATCTATAGGCAAAACCTACCCTAGGCAAATGGGAAAATAGTTTGAGAGGTTTTTCCTAATTCCAAGTGATTCTGGATACCAAAACTTCTTCTGAGTTATCTCTGTGAAGTAGTTATGCTTGATCGTCCATCCTTGAGTTTCTAAAACTAACAGAGCTTCGAACTCGGATTGAGCTGGATGTTGATCTCTTTGTTTTCATCCAGATAGTCCAAAGCTTCTTGTTCTCTTTTCTTTTTCTTTTTCTTTTTTTTGAATGGTCAAAGGCTTCTTGTTCGGTGCTTTGAGACATAAGCAAGTGCAATTTCATTGTATGTAGTGTTGTCCTTCATGATCTTATCTCTCACTGGTTCTTTGAGTTATTGAATGTGAAATCATCAAGTGATAAATCAGATTGATGCTCATTGATTCATGGGAGGAAAAAAAATCAGTTAATTAATTCTAACCTTAGCATGAGGAACAGAAACTAGAAAATATCAAGAATTGGATTGATATCCTCAAGCTCAGAGAAGATTCCTACCAGTTCTCGTGTGTTTCTGTATGTGCAAAAACATGAGGGCAACTTTACAACTAGCCGTCGGTTTGATCATGCGGTTGGGTTGACATTTGTATTGAATGGTGCAGGCATGGTGAACATTTGTCAATGTTGCTTCCTATATTAGACCTTTGTTTTAATTAATTCTACAAATGTGTTTTGAATACACTACATGAGTTGTGAGAGGGTTTCATCTAAGCATGAGGAAATTTATGGGTTTTTTTTATAGGTAAGTTGGGATTGAACCTCATGAGGAAATTTGTGGTTAGGGAACAGTTATTCCCCCAATTCGGCCATAAATTGGATCATCTGAACCGTTGATGACAAGCCCCAACAAACCTTCTCTCCAAGGAAAGATTTGACAGCTATGTGCTTCCGCTCTTTCATATCATGTCTTACAGCACCGGGTAGCCACTTACACTTTCCCTGCTTTCGGATTAGGCAGTACTTAGCACGCTTCCGACTCTTACCCTACATCACTTCTCCCTCTCTTTCACTTTCTTCCTTTTCTCCTCCTCTTTCCCTCGTGTCTGGAGTGAATAGCCGCTACCATCTTTCCCTTTTTTATCATCATTTTCTTTCCCCCCCCCCTCTTTCCCTCCTCTTCTTTCCCCTAATTCCCTCCTCTTCTCTCTATTGATCCAAAGCTCACGGTTGTAAGCCCCCATAATCTCCCTCTTGCACTTTCCTTCCCTCTGTTTCTCTCTTTTCTCTTCTATTCTCCCTTTTTCTCTCTTGTGGCTGAGATCAGTCCCTTTTCTTCTCACTCTAGCTCTCTGTCTCTCGCATCTCTTGGAGACCACATGCGGCAAGACAGCCAAGGCCCGGCACACCATCCCAGGTACGAATGTCATTCTTTTACATTCATAAAGTTTACCCCATATTCTCACCCTTTGAAGCTTCCCCTTCCTTCCTACACCCTTTTAACATTTTTCTTCATTTTTATACCATTCCCTTACGCTCGTACATGGTAATACCCTGTCCTGATTTCTATACCTACTATCATTCTCCGTACCCCTTTAGGTGTCACATGGAGCATTTGTCAACTTTATGTTATAGAACTGTTATTTAGGATACATTTGATTGGTATCTTATTTATCATTCAAAAAAATCTTATTTATGCCACCAGGTTCCAGAAAAGTTACATACGAACCTTGAATTTGCACTACCGAATATGGAAACAATTGTCCAACTTGTTGCATAAAATTAAAGTATTCTATTGCTAATGGAAAATGTCCAATCTCTAAGATTTTTCTCGAAAATGACTATCGGATTCCAGTCTCTAATCCAAAGCACCTATCAATACCCGATTTTGAGAATGACAATGTTGTGATTGTCCTCTCAATGACCGTGTATGACAATGTTATGAATGTTCTCTCAAAGTTCACATTCAACACGTCAAGAAGATTTTCTCGAACCTGGATCAAACTGGCTGGTTTTGTTTTTTGCTGGGGTTCAGAAGTTCTAACTATGGCTAAGTCCCACACACATCCAGTGGTGATGCAAAATCTAACCAAATATAATCTACCAATAAAAAAACTTTACGTCTCATACAGAAATTCCTGTTACTGGAGATTTTACCAGAAAGCACGCACACACCTATGCTTGTCGATGATAAAAATGCCATGACAGAGGAACTGTAAGACTTTCAAGCTTTCAAAATTTTACCAAGAGATCCTAAATTTAGGCATCTAGAAAAAAAAAATCAAATTGTACCAAATTCAGTAAAGCCCAACAAAAACTAGTTCTCCCACTAAAATAGGTGTGCATAATATCAAAAGACTGAGCCGTAGAAATTTAAATAATGCATGTCACTGAATGAATCAAAGAAACCTACAGAGAAACCAACTCTCACCTATATGTTCAAGAAACACAATTCATCACTACCATTCAATAAGAAAACGTTAAGAATCAATGCAGAACACCACCAATTTCTTTTAGTGAGAAGAACCCTAATTTCAGTTTCATATTACTACAGTTTTAAACTTACTCAAACTCAAGAAAAAAATAAAATAAAAATCTACAATTGTGGTCTAAATACCATAATCATCATCAATAAACCCCCACCAAGCAAAAGAAAAAAGAAAATAGAGGAATAATTTATCAAAAAAAAGGTAACCTTTCAGCCAAAAAATTAGTCGCATTCGCTTCCTAACCAATCAAAGTTTCAATTCAACACTCTACTGATAGGGAAAAAAAAATTACGCGCATACACAACAGAAGAATCAACCTAAAGACGAGAAAGGCATAAACCCCAACAAAGAATTTTGCAAAAAAATTAAAACTTTGAACGAAATCAAAACATCAAAAAAAAAAAATCTAGAACAGAGATGCGAGGTTTTCACATACCACTTCCAAAACCCTCCTCCTCTTCAACTTCATCTTGAATTATCCTGAACAAAGCATTCACAGAACTAAAAATAAGCGAAATAAATCGATCGCGATCGAAAGTCCGATCAAAAGAAGGGACGAGAAATAAGAGTTGGATTGAGATAGAGATTGAGTGGAGTAGGGTTTTCTTTCTTTTCTTTTTCCCTTCCGTTGAGAATAGGATCTAAAAACAGATGAGAAAGGAGAATATTATGTCCTCTTAAAGAGAGAAGGTTTCAGATTTAGGGTTTCGTTTTCCCAATCAGATCGCGGAGAGAGAGAGAGAGAGAGAGAGAGAGAGAGAGAGAGAGAGAATAGAAGGTAAAATGCAGTAGAGTATGGTGTTTATAGGGGGAAGAAAAGGAAAAGTAAAAGGCGATATTTTATATGGTGTGGGGCTGTATGGTCACCTATTCTTTTTTCAAAAAGTACCCCTTCTTATGATGATCCAAACCGTCCATTTGTTTGGGCCACAGCGTAAATTAAATAGGTTATGCCAAGAAAAAGCACATATGGATCGCTATTATGGCGGTCCTTCTGTCGTACCATCAATACCGATGTACTTGTGCATTCAACAGCACATTATAGATCTGTGGGTTAGGATCAACCTATGGATATGATTTTATGGAGGCAACCTATTTACGCTATGGCCCAGCAAATGAACGGTTTCGGTAATCCCATGTGGTGGGCCGTACAGTGCAAATGTACTACACGGCCACACGCCATATAAAATCTCATACAGCCAGTGAGTAATAACTGAGTATGGAAGAGAGAAGAAAAAAAACAAAATAAATATATTTGAGTAGGTTTGCGACTTATGCCGGGCTTTCCAAGAACATATCTTGTATGAAGAAACTATCTCGAGTATTTTTGGGTTGGTTTTTATAGGAAAACCTATGATTCATAACCTTATCAGAGATATATTCCTGGGTCAAGTCGTCTTTTATTTTCTTTTTCTACATGGACTATTTTTTTTTTTTCTGTAAAGTAAAGGTAAGGCTGCATACATCTAACCCTCTCCAGACCCTGCAATGACGGTAGCCTCTTGCACTGGGCCGGCTTTTTTTTCTAAAAAGAAAAATGCGTAAGGTATTGCCCAAGATTTTTCTCTGGAAGGCCACTCCAATTTGCAATTTTGCTTGCCCGTCCACAATGCATTAACATCTCATTATGGGTCCACTAGATGAACGGCCAAATAATAGTGTGCACATGTTGGACTCAATAACTAACCTCTTATGGAAATACTATCATGTGGTTCCACTATATGAAGAGGAGATCTTACACGTAGACCCGACTATGAGACCCTCCCCAAGCCTCTTCGATATCGTTCGTATGGGGTTGGGGGTTATAGTTTATAACCCTTAACCAAACCCAGAGCATTTTCGGGTTAGGTCGGTGCGGGTCTAGTAAAACCAGACCCAAGTTGCAACCTTATTGTTGGGAATGTTGCGTTGTTTCTGAATGCCCAGCTTGGGAACCAAACTAGGAAAGTCTCCTTTAGGTGTGGAAAAACCTAGGTATAAGAGATCTTTTTTACACCTAGAAAACAGTGTAGCGGCAATGCACATGGAGAGAGAGAGAGAGAGATGTTTTTTGGTAATGCGTTGTAATCCGTGTATTCTGATTTCTCATAGGAGATTTTCTATGGCATATGCACCTACACATATTTTTTGATTGATTGCTAATCCTGGAGAAGTATTGGATAATATTATCTTGAAGGGTGACTCTCTCAACGTTATCAGATGGCTTGATAAAACACACACACTCTCCTCTTAGAGGTTCTTTGAGATGCTAAATGAGATATTAGATACTGTAGAGGGTCACTCAGTTTAATTTTAACTTGTATTTCTAATTGTTTTTTGTATGCTCTTTTTGCTCTCCCAACTCCCTGGAGTTCTTCCTCATTAATAAATCACTAAAGTTTCAAAATAATAACAATAATACAGTGGAGCCGAATGCCGATCTTGTTTGAAGATCTCATTGTTCTCATTCAAATAGGTTGTGCCTCCAAAATAATCTCTTGGATGGTCCTAACCCTTCCATTTGTAAAGGGACCGAATATGATAGACACCTCCTGCCAATTGTGTATTAATTAAGATAATCTTGTCGGATTTTTGTTTTTAGGGATATCATTTCCCTAAAACAAGGGAAATGATATTTTCCCAAAAAAAAATGATATTAAATATGGTAAAAGATTATAATATAATTGATAGAAAATAGGGCAAAGGGCAAAGGGCAAAAGGCAAAGTAATTAAATTTGAGTCTCAAATGAGTAGCCTATTTCTTGTGTCGTGCACAAAGGGATCCCCTTTTTGAGCTTTACGTGTCACCATAAACTAAAAACATACACCACCTAGAAGGCGCCAAAGTGGGCCCGGGAGAAAGGTAATCTTTTTTTTCTTTTTTGATTAGCTTTTGCTTTATTATGCCCTTTTTTTATTAACTTGGAAAGGAAGAAAAGTCGAATTTCTAGTGATACCTGTGCTAGAAAAGTAATTTCTATTTAATTTGTTTTAAGTAAATGGGAATTGCTGTGTTTATATGGTGTGTTCAGTGAAGTCCAGTATTTTTTGAAAAATACTGTGTGGCCCACTGTTAACACTAATTTCCTCCCTGACGATGGTGTGGTTGGTAGAGTTCCGCCGTTAAATTCCTGCACTTAAAGAAGAAAGTGAAAGATCCCAAAGATTCTAGCTACGAAAGATCTCAGCCATCCTCTAGTTAGAAATCAATGTTACAAAAGAAAGCAAAAACGGAAAAGATGACTAAACTAGCAATGTAGATCCTTTTGCCGGTTAGAGCACCCTTGGAGGAGAAGGTGGTGGTGAAATGAAAGAACTTGCATTTGGAGAAAGCTTTCTCTCCACCTCTAGAATTTTCCAGAGTGTTTACGTTCTCTTCCCCCATATGAGCAGGAGAGTCCTCTTTTTAAAGAGGATCATAGTGGGGCGATGCCAGAAATTTTGCACAAGGGGGGCAAAAATTATAGTAATTTTTTATCTATCTTGAAATTAAGATAGAAAAAATTTCTATCTGAAATTTTGCACAGGAGGGCAAAAATTATAGTAAATTTTGCACAAAAAAGGGAGATAAAAATGGTAAAATTAAAATTTTAAACTTATTTTCTATCTTAGGGATGATTGGAAAGGGGGGCATATTTTTTAAAAAAGGGGGTAAGTATTAAAAAATTATTAAAAAATAAAGGCATATTTTTTTTTTCCAAAAAAATAAGGGGGGCAATTGCCCCCCTTTCCTCTCATGTGGCATCGCCCCTAGAAGGTCTACATATCTCTTCCTTACTGGTTCGGAAGTTAACAGAAGATTCAATCTCTAACAACTTTCGCAGTGAGATCGTGAAGCCCATTATCAAGTGAAAATGAAAGGTGATTTAATAAGGACCATTCGATGGTCCTACGACACGTGTCCAGATCTGGGAGTGAGTATATTCCTAACACCAACTTTACAGGTCCAAACCATTCATTTGTTGGAGCACAACATAAATAGGCTCTACACCATAGGATGATCCTAACCCTCCGATCTATAGAGGTTTCTATAATGTGCTGGAGAGTTATGATCGGCAAACAGTAGAATTATCAGAGGGGAAGTGATATTCTCTTATTTACTTGAGACAGTCCCCTCTACTTCTCTTTTACACTAGAGGGGGCTGTCCCAAGTAAAAAAAAGGAGGGGGCTCTATATCATTTTCCTCATCAGATGTGAGGTGATAAAAATGGGCGCCCTCCATTACTGCACCTCTAGTGAGTGGCAAACCACATCACCATAAGATCATCTAAAGAATGATCATTGTATATACACCTTGATCCAGTGTATACGCCACACTATACACAGGATTCTTCCTCAACCATATTCTTGTGACCCAAGGCTAGCGCTGGCAATTTCAGAACAGTTTCAAGACCAGGCCTCAAGATAGGCAGAGTATTGACTCAGCAATCTGAGTGATGACATGCCCTGGTAGACCAAGAAATGCTCTAACTGAGATGAATTCTCAAAAGTTGATATTGATTTTATAAAAGAGAGAAATAATGGAAATTTGAAAACATAAAAAGCAATAAAACTGACAAGCAAAATTTAATATTTGCTTATTCTACAATGGATACTCATTTAACTTGGGGATTCAGAGCTCTCATCCTCTTTAGGTGGTGCCCACTGCTGGTTCATGTGGGACCTTGTCCACGGATCCATGGCTGCTCTTTGAGGCGGTGGCGGTGTTGCCGGTTTCGACTCTCTAAGTTCATGTTCTCTGTCAACAAATCTGCAAAAACACAGAAAATACAACATAGGTAATTGAGTGAATACAGTGTAAGTGTGCACGTTTAAGTGAACATATATGGGTGGAGCACGTGTGTTTATAAGGGGACGTCATTTTTTCAGTGATTAGTGTCTACACATACAAATTTCTTTTCTTTTCTTTTTGAAGATGTCTACACATTCAAGTCTGCATGTATAGCCCAAAAGTAAAAAATAGGCTACATTTTAGGGCGTGGAGTGTCTAGGAATCACAAGAATCCAAATGGTGGTCATGTACTAAGCTCAAGTCCCAGTAGAAGCTTGGAAAGCCTTCACACAATCAAATAGGACTC
Organism: Tasmannia lanceolata; assembly: GCF_043159265.1. NCBI lineage: Eukaryota > Viridiplantae > Streptophyta > Magnoliopsida > Canellales > Winteraceae > Tasmannia > Tasmannia lanceolata. The sequence goes on along the minus strand of NW_027518695.1, from coordinate 1,142,963 downwards.
AAAAAGGTATAATTGCAAATTGCAAATTGCAAAATCAGTGGCATAAGGTATTTAACACTCAATGTGAGGCATGATATTAAGTTTGTAAATTGATAATGCAAAATCAGTGGGATATGGTATTTTGAGCTCGGGGCAAGGCAGCTGACCAATTTGAATGACATCTAAACAGCATAGCCGGCATCAAAGCAAACTGCACTCAGCTTGCTACATTGGTTTTTTGAATGGTAACTAACAAGGCAATTTATTGAAAAGAACTACATCTTACATAAAAGGGAGGCTCAAAGGGCATCCCAAAAGGAAACAAAAAAACTAACAAGAAAGCTAACATGGGCATCATACGAAAGGTAAAGAATGGATGATACCATAGATTGGTCTTATCGATGGCTTGTTGAGCAACAGAATCCATCAGAATATTCTAGGAGTGATAGGATTCTACATAGATCTAAGATCACTACAAAAATGTTAGATAAGTGTCAAATACAATTCTTTTTTTTTTTTGTAAGCTCAGCTTACTACATAACCTTCTGTCACCATTCACTTATGGAAAACTATGATATGAAGTTAAAGAGGCAGAAGTGTAGCCCAAACTCTAAGCTGTCAAGACATCATAAATGCTCCCCTTGGCAACAGACCTCACCAACTCCACCAATTCCCTACTGAGACATGTGGCAATGACTTTTAAGAGTTAAAGAGTTTATTGTCACCTAATGTTGCAAATTCTCAACCAAATGGTTTGGAAGTTCTGAAAAGATACATTGGTTACCAACAACATCTCTGCAATTATTATACAATAGAGCTACATTGTGAGAAATGGCTATAATCTAACTCATAAGAGAGGAGAGAAAATAGAGATAGGCTTAGGGAGCTTGAACTCAATTCCTTCATTCATCATAATGGGTATTATAGCAGATAATTAAGTACATAGTGGTCAAATGACCAAAATACCCCTACGAGGGATGACCCTTTTTCTAACATAATTAACATGAACAGAACTGCGACCTTTTGCAAACCAAGTGAATAATTCCATTCCCATTTGGAACATGTTGCTGATAAGCATCGCAAAAATAACAATGAATGTGCCCATAAACAGCTAGATTATAAGCTAGCAAGCAGAGTTCAAGAACATGAAAGTCGGGTAATTTTCCCTACCATTCGTTTATGGGAGTGGAAAGTATGAGATCCTTTAATGCTCCAAAGTGTGTATGAAGATCCTAGATGAATGTGTAGGACTAGTGAATTTTTCTAGGAAGACAATAACTAATATTCAAATGCCAATGTGGTTGATATCAGTCAAGAAATTCAAGCCCACGTGAAGATGAGCGAATTGGCAGAAAAATGGGATTCATAATTTATTTATTCCTTTGAATGCTAGAATTTTGCTGCAAAATGGAAACAGAATACAATAACACTCGGAATTTTCTATTTAGGCTCTCTATATAGAAGCATACAGGGTAACCGACTGCAATGGCAAAGTTCCATAGCGATTAAGTATCTAGAAAGAACAAAAATCCACTTAGTTTCGGAAAAATACAAGATTTCACTCGAAATTTTGGAATTTCTCAAGAAATTTGGGAATTTCGCCTGAAATTGCAGTCAAAAAATGCAAAACATGCAACTTTTCAGATAAAAAAGCAAATTTGAGAGAACCCCTGACAAAAATCAACTTCACTCGCAGAAAAGAGAAGACAACAAGATTCCTATAAGATATTCCTAAAAAAAGATAAAAGATAAAAGAAAAACTAGTGGTGAAGAATCTTACTTGAATTTTGGTCATGATTTCGTACCGAAATGTTTCCGTGATTTTATAAGATTTTGGTCGAAATTTCATACCGGAACTGAAATGATTCCGTTTCGCTGATGACCAAAACCGAAATTTAAAACACCGCTTGTGACTATTTGGTTAAAATCTCGATGCTTTACCAACTGAGCCATACACCCCAAAAAATAAAGTTGTGAATGTAAATAAAAATTGGTGGGGAAAAGAAAAGAGGGCGGCCGCCATTTAAAAAAAAGAAAGAAAAGAGGGCAGCACCTCTTCTTCTCATCCTATCAAATAGGTATGTCTGTCAAATTAAGTCGAGGAAGAGAACTGCCCTATTACGTAACGAACATATGTTCGGGAAAGGGGTAACGAGATCCGGCTACCCGCCTCATCCATTTCCCTCTCGACTTCCAAAACCTGCCAATCTGCAAATTGAATCTTTCTTTCCAAGTGGATAAATCAGCAACAACTGGCCTCCAAAGTCAACTTACTCAGAGAACCATTAGAAAGGCTTGAGGGGCCCTCCATTAGTACACGTAGGGTAGAACAAGATCAACAAAAAAGGGGGGCACACTACTGTGAAACAACCACTTACTCCAAAAGCTTAAGCTGTTGGAGAAGGTGTTATTAAATCTTTTATACTTTAACACTCCCCCTCACGTGTGGCTCCTCTTTTTAGGTTTGGCCTAAATGTGAAAAATGTGGCCCCTCTTTTGGGTTTGGCCATTGCATGTGGATTTTTACTATCAAGAAGGTTTGAACCGAAGACCTTTGCGTTGATACCATGTGAAACAACCAATTACTCCAAAAACTTAAGCTGTTGGAGAAGGTGTTATTAAATCTTTTATACTTTAACACAACCCTGTTAGCCCGCTATAACCCCTTCCCAACGAGCCCTCTCGATCGACGAGTTTGTTTGTTGGCGTGAATCTCGTGTGACAACCCACAGTCCCAAACATGCAGAGGGTCACTTCCTTAACCGGGGTTTATTTCTGAGCCCCACCTTCTCCAAGCATAAAGAGATAGCCAAGGCTTAGTGGATTGCATAGACAAATCGGTACTAAACCGACAACATAGGATATAATCAATCCTCACATTGAGGAGCATCACAAAGCATCAAGTGACTTCGACATGGCTACGGCAATCCACATTCGACATGATGTGAAAGAAACTAGAGTAATTTCAAGCACATCCACTTTATTTTTTTTTATGACATAGGGTATCCCACCCCAATTTTTAGGGCAGGACAATTCCCTACGGATGCGCGCAATCACCCGAAAACCATGTGCATTGGGCAAGCCCGGGGGATTCGAACTCTCGTCACTGGGGAGCATACCCATGACTTTAAGCCAAAGAGCCACACCCGTACGGGTTAGCACATCCACTTTACAAAGAACATGTTGGAGGGACGGAGATTGAATGAACTGATGTTTGTTCACTATAGCTTGAAATATCAAGAAATGTATATTTTAGTAGTATAGTGCCGTGCCAAGACTCACACTTTAAATCAATGTTACCTAGAACGTGGACCGCTCTAGTACCTTGGTCAAGAACACATAACACTACATCCTTGGTCTGTGGTGCGGTAGGGCTATCTGGGTAGCTACTCAGGTACATTATAAGCTAGCATATTATTGTTTGGTTTACTATAGTATATAATGTATTTATCTTTCAGCAAATGTTTTGATTTAAGAGATGTTCTTTATTATTTATGCTTGAGCAGGGGGCATAAGGTAAAAGCTGTACCCAGGTGGTCTCCTCCTCCCCCCTAGATTCCTAAAGCTAAACTTTGATGTGAGGAAACCTAGCCCCGCTGGGACTGACGGAGTTCTGAGGAATGATTCAGGAGAGGTGATTTGGACTTTTTCAGGTCTGATTGGCGTGGCAGATGCCAATGAGGCTGAGATGCGAGCAGTACATCAAGGAATGTTGCTCGTGGATGTTAGTAGCTCAAGCCAAGTGGTGGTGGAAGGAGATTCCCTAAATGTTATTGTGGCTTAAAGCATCTCATGGTCATCCGTGGAGATTTGACCGCTTCTTCGATAAGATGAGAAATTGGGAGGGGTTTAACTCTATTGTCTTCCAGCATGTTAGGAGATCTGCTAATGCTGTGGCTGATTCCCTAGCTAGGGAATGGGTATCTAAGGAGTCTTTGGCTTTGTTCGGCTCTCTCCCTCCTTGAGCTTCTTTTCTTTTTGTCTTTTTCTTTTGGATGTATTGGTTTCAATTCAGTCTGTCTTGAGTCTGTCTTGCATGGTTGTATTGTTCTGACCATATCGGTCATCCTTTTCTTAATAAAGTTGCTACCATTCAAAGAGAGAGAGAGAGAGAGAGAGAGAGAGAGATGTTCTTTATGCACTTTATTGTTCTGTTTTGAGTTTTTATGTATTCCAATCTTAGAAGCCTAAAATATGTAGTTTATGGCCCATTGAAGTGAGCCTTTGATGAACAAATTTTGGGATGCCAGGAATAGCCTTTTTCGATAACCTTGCTTTAACATTAGAATTTCTTGAGCCTTTGGTGAACAAATTTTGGGATACCAGGAATAACCTTTATTTTGGGATATCACGAATAACCTTTTTTGATAACATTGATTATAAATAATTAGAATTTCTATTAAATTGTTATAGGGATTTAAAAAAGAAAAAGAAATTAAGCACTAGCAACCCCATCAGCCTAGGCACTTGATATTATAGAATAGGTACCGGATGAGAGCTTTTTTTCCATTACAGATGATTTAAGTTTGCACCATGTGGAACAACCTTCTGCTGTTGTTGTGGACGAGGAAGACAAGGAATGATATGGCGTAGGTGGAGCTGCTAATGGTAGTGATGATGAGGAGCGACAATCAGTTAAGGATGAAGAGTAGGAGATGACAGATTTGAGAACATTATGAACAATTACAAACCTTATTTATGTTTTGTAATATTTATATTTGTCATTTGGTATTATTAATGCCTTCTCAATTCTCTCCCTCTCCCACCCTCGCTATCCCTCTCTCAAACACTTGGTAAGCTAATATTCCAAGAAAAAAGATTTTACGGTTGCCAAACATGGCCTATGTGTTTAAGTTCTCCTTAAAATTTCTCATGTTTTAATGCCTAGGCACCCGGGGGTTTGTCACTAAGGCTACCAGGTAAAATGAAAAAAAAAAATGACAACTAATCTCAATTCATTCCAAACTGTAACACCGGCTCCACACGCGCAAAGAAAAAAACCCAATTAGGGTGGGGGTTGCAACTATATTTTAGGGAGGCAACCCCCTTTTCGTTTTGAGGGATAAGGTGGGGAGGAATCCCCATTTGAGTTGGAGCCTATTAAATAGGGAAGTCTTCCTAGAAAAGTAGTCTATGAACACCGGATTCGCATCAAGATGGGTCCCTTTTAGTGGATACATGGGCTACATGAGAAATGAAATCTTGATTATCCAAAATTGCTCCATGTAGGCTTAGCATTACATCTACAGATATCCAACTAAAATTGGGCTGTATGCAAGGGGTATTTTCTTGATGGCAAACATCAAATAAAATTTTGACTAGGCATGGCATCTGTTTGAGTTTTTCTCTTTTTCTTTCTTGTGACCACCTTAATCAGTCCCTTGTTTCTCTTTTTAAAAAAATTCTATCATTTAAAAAAAAAAAGTTTGACCTAGGTGTTGCATCACTAAACTCATTGAAAAAATTAGTTCCTATACAATTTTTCATTGTTCCAATAGAAGATGATTTCCAAATTTAAAACAGCTAGAAATGCTATAGCGAAGGAGATAAATGCCCGAGTGTTTAGAGGTGAGGTGAAAAGTCCTTATTTCCTGGTCGCAAAGGTAATAGCTCTGACCATATTTTGGGTCAGAATTCTCCCTGTGTTTACATTTATGTCTGCATATGATTTATGGCAGGGATGGCATGAGATATGCTATAGCAAGGAGCATCATCAAATCATCTCTTCTAGATGGGCCCTTCCTGAACCTAGGAAGCTCAAACTAAACTTTGAAGGTTCAAGCTTCGGGAATCCTGGCCCTAAAAGGATAGGGGACCTTTTAAAGGATGATAGGGGAGTGACTTCTTGGTCATTTTCAGGCCCCATTGGCATTTGTGATTCTACTGAGGCAGAAGTTAGAGTTGTCTTGCAAGGGATAAGGCATCTAAAGGCACAATTATTGGATAGAGTGATTGTGGAAGGGGATTCCTTAAATGTTATAAGATGATTGAAGGGGAGTCTTCTACCTCCATGGTGTTTTGTGCCATGGATGGATGAGATCAAAGATCCAGTGGAGGGCTCATCTATTTCTTATGCTCATGTTAGAAGGTCAGCTAACTCAGAGGCAGATCGGTCGGCTAGACAAGGAGTCTAGCACGACTCCATTCATTTCTTTGACTATCTGCCCCCATGATTTGTGTTGTATTTCTGTATTTTTCTTTTCCTTTTCCTTGTGGCATTTTTGCTTGGCCTCCTCGGTCAAGCTGTTGTTGCCTCTGTACTCTCTTTTCTTTCTTAATGAAATTCTTTATCATTCAAAAAAAAAAAAAAAGGCTAGAGATCATCTCAAACAAATAGAAACTTACTCAATAAAAGCCATAGGTGCAGCATCACCTACTCGTATGCGATGTCGAAGTACTCTTGTGTATCCACCTGCTCGATCTCTGTGTAGACAAGAAATATTGCTATCAAAGCCTAAAAAATGACATGATAGACATAAGATAGATAATGAATGGGTTAAAATTTTTACTTATAACGATAAGCCAGCTCTGTGAACAACTTATGAATCACATCGTCTCCACGAACGAAAGCACCAGCACGTCTTGCAGCCGAAAGAGTACCCTGATAACCAATACATCATAAGTGTGTAAGTGGTACAAATATAGACAAAAGAATGCAATCCACCAGAAATAAACCTTCACAATGACTTTGGATTTGGGCTTTGCTTCGAAGAAAACTATCACACACACAATGGATTTGGTGATTTTTCTTTGAAAACATTAATCTTCATCCAAATATTTGAAGTGAGCTGCTTCATTATAGAAGAAAAATTCTAATTGATGTAATATTTGAAGTGAGCTGCTTCATTATAGAAGAAAAATTCTAATTGATGTAATTGAGCAAGAAACAAAAATTTGAAAAATAAAACCATTCTCGTCTAAAGATATCACAATTGATCTGCATTTTTAAAATTGAAGAATACACCAGCTGAATTGAATTAGGAGAAAACATTTATTAATAAAATTTGTAGTTTCGGAGGATTATACATACCTCTTTCCCAAGTTGCACCATGTTATCAGCAAGACGCCGAACTTCTTTTGCCTATCAATCAAACAACCACAAATTTTAACTCGATTCCATCAAAATGTCAATTTGAATCCATCCAAAGAATGCCCTAAACCTTATCAGCAAAAACACTAAACCTTCATACAAGAAACTTTCGTTTTCTTTGCTCTCTATTAATCCAAACCCTAACTAAATTCACACAAATGAACGCCCTAATAACCCCAAAAACATTCAAAACTCAACAAAAGAAAACAAATTAAAAGATCTAGAAGCCTCCTAAAACAATAAAACATCCGAAGGGGTGAAAGTACCTTGGCCAGTGTCGTTTCGATCCGCTCGTGCTTCACCAGCTGTGAAACCATTGTCCTGTGAAAACAATCAAAGTTAAACCCTAAAATTGGAAAGACAGAGAAAGGCTTAGAGTAAATGGAGATTTTTATGGATTTGAAAGAACCTGAGCATCGACATTCGATGGGCCGCATGGCGACCAAGCTTTCGAAACTTAGTCATGGAGAAGATGATCAATCAAAAATTTTGAAGCCTGAAAATGAAAGCGCATTTTAAGAGAAATATCATATAATAAGTGGAAAAGGAAAGAAAGAAAAACCCTAGAATGGACCACAGAGGGTTTTTTTATATTTTTGATATAATTTAAATATTAATTTAGTGGGTTTTGCTTTAATGTGTCAGTGTTTACATAGTGGCTAGTGTTTCACATCTAATCATCTCCTACTTAAATTTTGCATAGAGGTAACAAATTTCCATTTTCCTTAGTAAAAATCTCCTAAATTTGTGAAAATCTCCTGAACTTGGAGACTGACAACTACAATCTCTCATATTTCTTGCCAGCATTTCAGCCTTTAATGGTGAGGTATAAATCAGTGGAGAGAGAGAGAGAGAGAGAGAGAGAGAGAGAGAGAGATTCCAATAAGCCACTAACAGTAAGTGAAGTTTTAGGGTGTGTTTGGAAACAATTCTGATTCCGTTTCTTGATTTTGACATTGTTTCTTGATTCTATTTTTCATTTTGATTCTGATTCTAAAGATCAGAATTATGTTTGGTAACTGTCATAAAAAAAAATCCAATTTTTTTGTTTTTGAAACTAAAATGGTGGGTATTAATGTCCTGATGTGTTAAGGTGGGTATACAATGGGTACCCGGCTACACAAAGGTAATAGGAAGGACTGTTGGGTCACACTATCGATCTGAACTCTATTGGGGCATTTAATCAAACAGATTGTGCGCGACAATTCAGCCTACGTTTCAAAGGGGACGGAACTAAAATGACGCAAATAACATTCGTTCCAGCACTCCTGTAATCAGAATACACCGATCCAGATTTCAGAGTTGAAATTATTGCCCATGTAAAAAGACGTTAATCACGAGTCTTCGTTTTGAAATCACAATGGACAGTCCTACATTAGGTCTAAAGGGTACTTTATTGAAGCTTTCAACCGATTTGAAAGAAGCTTGAGCACCTTAGAGGAAAACCCAAAATAATGATAAAGAGTTACAGAATATCAGCAAGCAAATTCAAAGCAGCAGAGTATCATAGCGCCCAAGTTGAGAAGGGAGAGAAACATACCTCGCTGACAATCGAGAGAGACGAAGGCACGAGAGTGGCGCAAAACTGGCGAGGGAGAAATGCGCGAGAGAAGGGATAGTCGTGCGAGAGAGATTTTTATAGGGTTTTGATCAGGCGGATTGACAAAAAAGCCTCCCTTTAAATGACGGACAGCAAGAAAAACATTTCTGCGGAATTTTTTTGGGAAAATGACTAAAAAAAAAATAAAGGGGCTTTCTACTGATTATGACATGGCAAAGGGGGTGTTTTCTAAATTACAAATTTGAAGTGATATTGACTCGTTTGGATGAGTTTGGGACAAAAATGCCCTCATTGTAAAAATCGTTAGTTTACTCTCTTTTTTTACATTCTCTCTCTCTCTCTCTCTCTCTCTCTCTCTCTGCAAATACTCCTTGCCAGCAGAAATTTCTGGCAACTCTCTCTCTCTCTCTCTCGCTGCAAATACCCCTTGCCGGTGGAAATTTTCCGGAAACTCTCTCTCTCTCTCTCTCTCTCTCTCTCTCTCTCTCTCTCTCTCTCCCTCTGCAAATCTCACCGGCAAATCTCTGAGAAAAAAAATTTCTCGGAACTCCGAGATTTCCTCTCGAAATTCCGCAGTGTAACACAGTAAAAAAAAAAAATTGTTCGGAAGTCCGAGCTTTTCTCTCGGAATTCCACAGCAAACATCACAGTTAGAAAAAAAAAGTTCTCGAAATGCCGAGAACTGTTCCAGGCACGTTTAAAGCCCTGGAACGTGCAATTTTTTTTCAATTGCCCCTTCTATTTTTCATTCTTTTTCCCTTCTCTCTCAAACCCTTTCCAAACCCTAACTCCATTAACCATTTTTCCTCAAAATTCCTCAAAATCTAACCCTAATCCATCATCTTCCTCCAAACCGTCTTTTTTACCCAAAACCATTGGTAATCCTAAATAAACAACTTATAAACACTCTAAAACCACTGCTATTCCTATATAAACCACTTACAGACACTCTAAACCACTGTTTACGCTATATAAACCACTTGTAAATACTCTAAACCACTGCTTACCCCTATATAAACCACTTACAAACATTATAAATCACTGCTTAGACTGTATAAACAACTTATAAACACTATAAACCATTGTTAAGCCTATATAAACCACTTACAAACACTTTAAACCACTGTTTAGCTTATATAAATCACTTATAAATACTTTAAAGCACTGTTTACACCTTTATAAACCACTTACAAACACTATAAACTACTGTTTACACTGTGTCAATAACTTATAAACACTCTAAACCACTGCTAAGCCTATATAAACCACTTATAAACACTCTAAACCACTGCTAGTCTTATATAAACCACTTATAAACAGTCTAAACCATTTTTACCATATATTATACACTTATAAACCCTCTAAACCACTGCTACGCTTATATGAACCACTTATAAACACTCTAAACCATTGTTTACCCTATATAAACTACTTGTAAACACTCTAAACAACTGCTTACCCTATATAAACCACTTATAAACACTATAAAATACTGCTTACCCTGTATAAACCACTTATAAAGACTCTAAACCACTGGCAAGCCTATATAAACCAATTATAAATACTCTAAACCATTCTAGGCTTATATAAACCACTGTTTACCCTATATAAACCACTTGTAAAACTCTAAACCACTGCTTACCCCAATATAAACCACTTACAAACACTATAAAACACTGCTTACACTGTATAAATAACTTATAAACACTCTAAACCACTGTTTACCCTATATAAACCACTTGTAAATACTCTAAACCACTGCTTACCCCTATATAAACCACTTACAAACACTGTATAAACAACTTATAAACACTATAAACCACTGTTAATCCTATATAAACCAGTTATAAACAATCTAAACCACTGTTAGGCTTATATAAACAACTTATAAATACTCTAAACCATTGTCTAAACCATTGTTTACTATATATTATACACTGATAAACCCTCTAAACCACTGCTAGGCTTATATAAAACACTTATGAACACCCTAAACCACTGTTTATCCTATATAAACCACTTGCAAACACTTTAAACCACTGCTTACACTATATAAACCACTTATAAACATATAAACTACTGTTTATCCTGTATAAACCACTTATAAACACTTTAAATAACTGATAAGCCTATATAAACCACATATAAACACTATAAACCATTGCTAGGTTTGTATAAACCACTGTTTACCCTATATAAACCACTTGTAAACACTCTAAACCACTGCTTACCCTATATAAACCACTTATAAACACTATAAACTACTTCTTACTGTAGACAAAAGTACGCCCAATGTCTACGACTGCAGCACCGGCGCATAGCTTGAAAATAGATCTAGCAGTTCTGTCAGGGTAATGACCTCCCAGTCTGGTACGCACTGTATCTATTTTCGTAGAGCCAATAATAATGAAAAACAATGAAAGAAATAAAGAATAAACAATATGATAACATATGATGTGCAGTGTGTGAAACTCTCGTTTTATTTATGCACATATCTGGTGCCCCTGGATTCTAACGATAGAGTTCCCATTTAAAATGATTTTAGCCCAATTTTGTCCAAAGTTAGTAAAAATGGCATTTTATTAGAGTTAGGCAATGTTTCAAGAACTCTCCAGCAGAGTCGCCAGCCCGTGGACCCCGATCCTGAGAGAGAGGTGCGGCGAGGGACGCGAGGTCCCCTACAATCCTCAAAGATCTCCACAACCTGAAGGAGAGCTCTACCAAGGAACTCTCGAAACGGTGCCACCCTCATAGCATAGCATGAGTGGCGATATAAAAAGAAAGAGATACCTCTTGATCCGGAGCCAAGGCTCGAAACCAAGACGCACCTAAAATAACTCAGAGTCGTCATCCATGGATAGGCCATGGAACCCCAAAATCAAAGCCTCTGCGCAATGGATAACCAGAAATATATATGGGCTCGTGCCTGATTACGAATGGAGAAGGTCCGAAGAGCACCCCAAATTCGTCCGAGTGCAAGCACTTGGTCTCTTATGCCATTTTCATTAACTCCAAAGAATTTTGGGCAAAAACATGTGAAATGGGAACAAAATATCCCCGGGAAGACGTCTACCTAATCATGCATGACCAAGGGATAAAATAATAAGCACACACAAAATAAAATAAAAAGATGTCTCACCTAATGACAACTAGGTTATGAGTGACATGCCTAATTGGTATATAAGTTCTGGTGAACAAACACATGCATGCTATAGCTACAGGTATAGGGTCCGCACAAGAAAGTAAGAAAACACAACAAAATAAACAATATAACAACACAACAAATCCTAAGACTCTAAACGATTTAGCCCGAGTCCTTGGATGGTCTGATGTTCATACAAAGAAGCCTACGTATCCCCGCCTCTACGAGAATCAAGGCAACGTAGTTCTTCGCGCCTATTCTAAACTAGGATGCCTAAGATACCTAGACATTTATCCTATACTCGACCTAAAAAACCGGACTAGTTCTTAAAGCTTTTTGAAAGATCATTTAGATTTCAGTGAATTGTGGATTTTAGGACACCTTATATGCCCTAACTAAATGCAAGTTAGCTTTAAGCTAATGCAGGTGATTCCTACAACCTACGTGTAACTAGGCTGTATGCCCTGAGGAAAACAAAGGGTGGACTAACGCATCATATTCTAGTCATCAGTCGGCGATGTGAATCGCCAACTGACCGGACGGAGGCGCTCCTATAACTCTAAGACAAACACCTAACTCTAAAGCAATCACAAACAAGCACACAACAAATCAAAGGCTAAACCCTAACTCTAAAAAAAATTCTATCTAGGACAAAGTCCTAACTCTAGAGGAAGATCTTTTTGAAATTAAGGCTGTAAAGTTATTTATTCAAAAAGGTTTAAAATATTATTTACAAAAGTTTGGCTGGACTTGGGATAAAGATCCCAAGCTGCACTACGTACCTCGTGGAAGAGGATCAAGCCAACGTAGTTTGAAATGAAACTTCCTAACTACGCCCACAAAAACTTAACTTCTCCAAATGATTTAAGGGTTTTAATATTTTTCAAATGTTTTTTATATTTTTAAAGTTTTCAAATGTTTTTGAGTTTTAAATTTCTAATATTTTTTTAATTTTAAAATATTCCAATGCTTTTGGATCTTTAGATGTTTTCACTCTTAAAGGAAACATGCAAGTACAACTACAAACTAGAGCAAAGCCCTAAAGCTAAAGGGGAAACCCCGAACAAACAACTAGCGTCTCAAAGAGACAAACCACAACACGTAAAGAAGTGTCCCAAGAACAGAGAAAACGAATCTAAGATCTCAAACGAGCAAAGCTCTAATAAGACTGAGTTAGTCTCTAATCAAAATGAATGATAACAACTCTAAAAGAGAAACTCCTAACTAAAACACTAAAGGAAGGGGTGCAAATGAGTCAATGACTCTCTAATAACACTACCAAAATGCGAGGGTAAATAAGTCAAAGGCTCTTTCTAGAAGAAAGGGGGGCTCTAACATGAGGCTAGGTAAGCCTCCTAAAGAGGAAACTCTCTAAATGAAACAAGGCTAGTCTCCAAATAGAGGCTCTATAAATGAGGCAAGGCATGCCTCCTATACACAAAGGTGGGCTCCAAGTATCCTTATCATTGCCCGTGCAATGATGGAAGGATCAGGCAACTAGTAGAGGGGCTCCACTCGAGACTTGGATAGTCTCCTGTGGGTAACTCGCTAATGTGACAAAGCCCGTCTCCAAAGGGTTTGATTTTTCTGCTAAAACACAACTTGTCTCCCTAATGGATGGGCTTTAGATGATTGGTTCTAATATTTAAGGGGACATAGAAGACTAGACAAGTCTTCTAAAAAGAGAAATGAGAAAAGCTACTGGGACTTGACAAGTCCTCTAAATGATAGGTTACTAATGTCTAATGTCTAAGCATGTCTAAAGGGCTGGGCTAGCCTACTAAGCGAAAGAGGGGAAAGTTACTAGGACTGAGCAAGTCCCCTAAGGATGGGCTTGGGCTATCGCCCTCAAAACGAAAGGGTTATCTTCAATTAGAAGGCACCTAAAAGGTAAGAGATCTCTACCTAAAGAAAGAGAAAGAGGACAGAGGGTATCATCATGACAAGGTAGGCCCTCTAAAGGATGGGCTTGGGCTATCGCCTTCATCGCCCAAATCTGAGAGGGAGATTTTTGAAAACCCATGGAAAGATCAAATGTTGGAGACAATCTGAAACTCTGATGAAAATCACGCATACGGGAAGAGGCTCAGAAACGAGACTCAGATGTCAACACAAGACCTGAGGGGAGAGCAGGAGAAGAAGAGAAGAGTAAGGCTCTGAGCGCGCGGGCTAATGTCATTATAGAAACATGGGGATATAAACACCAATTTTCAAGAAAAGAGACATTTTCATCAAATATATGCTAAGAGCCTCAAATCCAAACCAAACTAAAGTAAAGAATTAAGCTCCTCCTCACAGATCAAAGATCAAAAGCAAGATGAAACTAGTCCCGAAAAGCCTATTCGAGAATCATATATTCAACAACAGATGGTTTGATTGATATTATTTCCTGCGAAAGTTAAGGAGAATTGCCTGGGAAGACAAGGTAACCATGGGACAACTCTCATACACTACTGATCATGACCATCATGCCTTGAACAAAACACTCAACAACTGTAAGATCTAAAGACCATCTGACATAGTTACTATCACAACATCATCACTATCGATCCTCAAGATGAACTTAATAAAGTAATATACAGGAAAAATTATGATTTTTCAAAGAAACAATCATAGACCAATCAGTGAAGGGAAACATGCGATCCATTTTTCATTCACTCAAACATTTGGTGATAACAACATGCTTTTTATTTTTAGCTTTCACAAGAAAAGGCATTCAACCCACTATGTTGTGGGGCCATTACAAATCCAAAACAAAAATATATATTTTTTTAGAAATATCATATCCACATGGATTTTTTTAAATCTTCCAAGAAAACAATAATACAAATGATAGATCTGATAGAGGAATAACCATCCAAATGACAACACACCCTATCATCTGATAATTCAAACATTTATTCCTTCGATATGAGGTAAAGAAACGAGATCAAATAATGAACACAATCAGACCCTCGACATGGGGTCTCCTGTGAAATCAGATATTACTCATACCCATGACCTGGAGTAGAGTAATAATCTGATTTTCCACATCAATTAAGCCTACATCTCTCCACTATTCATTAATCAAAAAAATAGATTGCCACCTCAAATTCAAGAGCTAGATTAACACCAGATTAATGAATTACTGCTATCATACCATAAAACAGAGTAGATCTCTGTGCAAAATCTCAGCCATACAAGGGTTAGAATAGTTACCTACGGAACTACTAAAATTATCAAGGAGGCGATTGGATGCGGTGGGGAAGAAGATGCTCTGCACCGGTGGAGTTGCGGGAGAATAAGGTTTTCGGAGATGATGATTCTTGCCCGAGAAGGTTGAAACTGACGGAATCCGGCAAAATGACCGGAGAGGATAATCAAGCCTTTCTCTCTCTCTCTTACTCTATGCTATTTCATTGGTGGCTGCCAAGATGAGCTTCTCTATTGGGGAGAAGAAGAGGGTCGGATTCAGGTTAGCAATGGGTTGGATTGAGGGCAGAAACAGGGGATAGGGTGGTGGTGGCTGAAAATGGAGGAGAATCCAAGTGGGTTTGATGAAATTAGGAAGGGGTTTAGTGGTATGGGCAGAGATGGTGGCTGAGGGTTTAATGGAGGGGGTAGTGTAGATGTAGGTGGAAGAAGGTGGTCGATGGTAGATGGAGAAGGTGGTAATCGGATTCCGGCAAGCTTGCCGGAATCAATGGGGATGGGGTCGGATTCCGGTAGGAGCCACCGGAGAATATGAAATGGGTTTCGATCTCTCCTCCTTTCTTCCTCTGCTATCTTTCTGTGCTTTGAGATTTTATTTTTTTAAATCAAACCCCCTCTCTATCTCTCTGCATCTCTCTGTCTGTAGATGGGTTTGGATGAGGTAAGTATGGACAGATTCCGGTGAGATTCTCGCCGGAATCAATGGGGGTGTTGCTCAGCTAGGTTGGGTTTTGAGAAAATGAGTGATGGGGTTGGAGATGACCGGCGGCAAGGGAGAGGCCAAGGAAGATGATTGGTTGGAGGAGACGATGGCCGCGGCTCCCTTTTCTCCCTCTCTGCAAATGGGTAAAAATGAGTCTAAACCCTAGTCGTTGGTTTATACTGGGAGATGTTAAATTCGTGCCCTCGTTTCCCTTGGGACAACCCCCTATGCAGTTAATTCACCCCCCTGCAAAAAGAAAATGACATACTAGCCTTATTTCTCACATGAATAAACCCCTCTAAGATAATTAGCCCCCTCTTTTATAGGGAATGATATACTTGTACCCCCTTATCCTTCCTTGGACACTCCATCTCATTTCTAATTCACCGCCCTCCTTTAATTCGGGACAGCCCCTGTTTAATATCTTGTGACCACTCTTTTTACTTTACAAGTGCGACTCGGGCAGAACAAGGGGATAGCACTTGAGCCTTGCCTTTTTGCTACACACGAGGCTTGGTAATGGCACACCCTCCTTTAGATGATTCACACCTCTTTTCTTTAAGGAAATCACACATTTATTTGGCCCACCTTACTAAGCAAATTTCATCAAATTCTTCTAAAATTTTACGGACACCTACTTAGGACCTTAACCTACCCTAAAGCTGATTTAGGGACACTATTTTACTGGTTCAAAGGAATTTTTATTCAAAATGATGGGTTTAGAGTTCGATCAAAATGGGGTGTTTACACTTACCATGTATAAACTATTTCTAAACACTTTAAACCACTGATAAGCCTATATAAATCACTTATAAACACTCTAACGACTGATAGGCTTAGATAAACCATTGTTTACCCTATATAAACCAGTTGTAAACACTCTAAACCACTGCTTACCCTATATAAACTACTTATAAACACTATAAACTACTGCTTACCCTATATAAATCACTTATAAACACTATAAACCATTGTTAAGCCATATAAACCAATTATAAACACTCTAAACTACTGATAAGCCTAAATAAACCACTACTTAGGATTATAAACCACTACTGAGGATTCTTAACCAAAGAAGCTATATAAACCACTTATAAACACCCACTTAGTGGCCTTCAGTAGTGGTTTATCATAGTGAAATAGTGGTTTAACTTAAGAAATTAGTAGTTTACAGTAAAATAACAATGATTATAAAGTGTTTAAAGTAATTTAAATGTGATTAAATAGTGATTGAAGGCTTTGTGTAATGGAAGACAATAGTTTAATGTGGAGAACTTTCATTCAAGTTTGTAAATATGCCTTATAATGGAAAGAGAAGGGAGAGGGCCAGAAATACAGATATTTCCATCGAATGGAGGCTTTGTGCAATGGAATAATAGTTTGTAGTGAAGCTTTTTGCGATTTTGAAATTCAATAACGTTTTTTTGCAACAGTTGTTGCAAATTGAGGCGTTGTGCAATGCAAGGAAGGGTTTGACATCTAAAAATGAGATTTTGTGCAATATAATGGAGCTTTTGGCATCTAACAATGGAGGTTTTTGGGTTTTAAAAATGGAGGTTTTTGGGTTTTTTCAGACGTACTTTTTTATGGGTAGGTGGGAGGAAGAAGAAGAAGAGGAAAAATGTGGGTTTTGGGATTTGTGTTGTAAAGGTAATCATTGCAAGAAAGGTGATTTGATAGGGAGAGAGAGAGAGAGTCAAGGACATTTTAGTCATATGCACTCTTGAATGGTGATTTATAAAACCCCCCTTGATACGTCATAGTTAGTAGAAAGCCCATTTTTTTGTCATTTTCCCAAAAAATTTCCTTAGAAATTTTTTTTGGGAACTATATCAGCACAACCATATTTTTAGGGAAAATGACCAAATAGAAGTGGTTTTTACTGACTATGACATTTGAAGAGGGGTGTTTTCTAAATCACCAATCAAGAGTGCATATGACTAAAATGCCCTTGACTCTCTCTCTCTCTCTCTCTCTCTCTCTCTCTTTCCCCTATCAAATCACCTTTTTGAAATGATTACATTTAGAAAACAAATCCCAAAACCCACATTTTTCCCTCTTCTTCTTCTTCCTCCAACCTACCAAAAAAAACGTACGTATGAAAAACCCAAAAACCTCCATTTTTGAAACCCAAAAACCTTCATTGTTAGATGCCAAAAGCTCCATTCTACTGCTGAAAACCTCATTTTTAGATGTCAAAGCCTTCCTAACCCTTCATTGCATTGCACAACGCCTCCATTTACAACAACTATTGGAAAAAAACATTATTGGATTTGGAAATCGCAAAAATCTTCACTAGAAACCACCATTCCATTGCACAAAGCCTCCATTGAATGGAAATGTGTGTATTTTTACCCTTCTCCCTTCTCTTTCCATTATAAGGCATGTTTATAAACTTGAATGAAAGTTTTCCATGTTAAACTACTGTCTTCCATTGCACAAAGCCTTCAATCACTATTTAATCATATTTAAATTACTTTAAACACTTTATAATCATTGTTATTTTACTGTAAACCACTAATTTCTCAAGTTAAACCAGTATTTCACTACCATAAACCACTACTGAAGTAGGTGTTTATAAGTGGTTTATATAGCTTATTTGGTTAAGAATCCTCAGTAGTGGTTTATAATCGTAAGTAGTGGTTTATTAAGGCTTACCAGTTGTTTAGAGTGTTTATAATTGGTTTATAAGGATTAACAATGGTTTAAAGTGTTTATAAGTGATTTATACAGGGTGAGCAGTAGTTTATAGTGTTTATAAGTGGTTTATATAGGCTTATATGTGGTTTAGAGTGTTTACAACTGGTTTATATAGGGTAAACAGTGGTTTATCTAAGCCTATCAGTGGTTTAGAGTGTTTATAAGTGATTTATGTAAGCTTATCAGTGGTTTAGAGTGTTTATACATGGTTTATACAGGGTAAGAAGTAGTTTATAGTGTTTATAAGTGGTTTATATTGACTTATCAGTGGTTTAGAGTGTTTACAACTGGTTTATATAGGGTAAACAGTGGTTTATATAAGCCTATCACTGGTTTAGAGTGTTTATAAGTGGTTTATATAGGCTTATCAGTGGTTTAGAGTGTTTATACATGGTTTATACAGGGTAAGAAGTAGTTTATAGTGTTTATAAGTGGTTTATATAGGCTTATCAGTGGTTTAGAGTGTTTACAACTAGTTTATATAGGGTAAACAGTGGTTTATCTAAGCCTATCAGTGGTTTAGAGTGTTTATAAGTGGTTTATGTAGGCTTATAAGTGGTTTAGAGTGTTTATACATGGTTTATACAGAGTAAGAAGTAGTTTACAGTGTTTATAAGTAGTTTATATAGGCTTATCATGGTTTATAGTGTTTACAACTGGTTTATATAGGGTAAACAGTGGTTTATCTAAGCCTATCGTGGTTTAGAGTGTTTATAAGTGGTTTATGTAGGCTTATCAGTGGTTTAGAGTGTTTATACATGGTTTATACAGGGTAAGAAGTAGTTTATAGTGTTTATAAGTGGTTTATATAGGCTTATCAGTGGTTTAGAGTGTTTACAACTAGTTTATATAGGGTAAACAATTGTTTATCTAAGCCTATCAGTGGTTTAGAGTGTTTATAAGTGGTTTATACAGGCTTATCAGTGGTTTAGAGTTTTTATACATGGTTTATACAGGGTAAGAAGTAGTTTATAGTGTTTATAAGTCGTTTATATAGGCTTATCAGTGGTTTAGAGTTTTTACAACTGGTTTATATAGGGTAAACAGTGGTTTATCTAAGCCTATCAGTGGTTTAGAGTGTTTATAAGTGGTTTAGAGTGTTTATACATGGTTTAGAGTGTTTATAAGTTGTTTATACAGTGTAAGCAGTGGTTTAGAGTATTTATAAGTGGTTCAAGTAAGCCTAACAGCAGTTTAGAGTGTTTATAAGTGGTTTATATAGGGTAAGCAGTGGTTTGGAGTATTTACAAGTGGTTTATATAGGGTAAACAGTGGTTTAAAGTGTTTATAATTGTTTTATATAAGCCTAGGAGTGGTTTAGTGTGTTTACAAGTGTTTAATATAGGGTAATCAGTGGCGTAAAGTGTTTATAAGTGGTTTATATAACCCTATCAGTGGTTTAGAGTATTTATAAGTGGTTTATATAGACTTAGCAGTGGTTTTAGAGTGTTTATAAGTTGTTTATTTATGATTACCAATGGTTTAGAGTGTTTATAAGTGGTTTATATTGGCTTAACAGTGGTTTATAGTATTTATAAGTGGTTTATATAGGGTAAGCAGTGGTTCATATTTCCTTGTCATGACTTAGTAGTTCTCTAGAGTGTTTTAAAGTGGCCCGAATTGTCTTAGTAGTGGTTTATGTTGTTTTATGGAGACTTAGGAGTGGTTGAAGTTGTGCATAATTCTAAAATTTGTGCTTTACTTGTTAATTGGAATGGTTTTTTTTCAATTGGTTATTTTGACAATGGTTTAATTTTGTGTAAACAGAAGAACGGTAGAACGAAGAGCTTCTTTTATCTTACACGTCGACGGCTTTGTAAAGGATGCGGTATCATTTGAATACGTCGGCGGGAAGAAGTTGCCATTAATTGTGGGTCGGAAAATAAAATTTAGAGAATTTGACACTCTAATTCACAGCAAAATTGGGACTAATCGAAGTAATGTTTCTTTATCTATCAAGTGTCGATATATTTTAGACCCATATCAGATCATCTTATACGATATTCGAGATGATAACGACCTTGATCTGGTGATGATGTTTTTTGATAGTACGGTTATTAATTCTCTGAGCTTGTATGTAACTAAAGAGTACAATTTTGGAGGAAACAATTCTCCTCACCCTACGAATGTCGGTCTGCCTTATCGGTGTGGAGATCCTCCTTATGCAGGAAGATGTTGTGATGGATATACGAGTGATAGGTAAAATAGTTGATTGTTTTCAATCCATTCGTGAAATTGTGTTCCCTTTATTGTTACTCACCTTTGCGCAGATGTCACGCCAACTTAAGTGAAGTTTATGAAGATCCAATTTGTTACCAGAATGTTAGTGTCGCAACGATTCCTACCTCATTTGCAGACGCTTGGAGGCTAAAAATTAATTCTGTCCCTGCATCACCGAGTCCATCGGCCGTTGCTCGAAAAGGAAAAAAGAAGACATAGCGGTACTCATAACATACATTGGTAAATTATAGTAGAGAGCAATTGTTGAGTGCTATTCATATTCCTTCCTTTCATTTATGAATCAATTATTTATCTCTAATTGCTACCCGATGTGCAGCTACGAAGTGGACTTGAATCAGGATTTTGATGATCCCAATTTTAATGAGACCGACACCACTGAGACCGAGTTTGAGACAACCCACCCAAGCCAATACGATGCGGAGTTGTCTAGGAATTTTGGAGGTGATGTTCATGCTAATGATTTGATTGGACCGAACGATGGCAATAATAACGATGAGGGTTTAAACGCGCTTAGAGAAGTCTCAGAATTCTGAGACTATCTCTCGGAATTCCGAAATAATTTTTTTTAAACCATCAAAATCACTACGGAATTCTGAGAGAAACTCTCAGAGTTCCGACCACATACGTTTTTCATTGTTAAAAAGTTCGATGTTTACTGCGGAATTCCGAGAAAAAAATCTAGGAATTCCGACCAGTTTTTTTTTAACAAAAAATTTTATATATTAACTGCGGAATTCGGAGAAAAAAATTCGGAATTCCGAACGTTTTTTTTTTAAACTGCGGAATTCCGAGAGAAATTCTCGGAGTTCCGACCAGTAGTAAATTTTTTTTTTTCCTAAAAAAATATATCATATGTAATGTACCCTAAGGTGCTATATTGGATTTAATTGACCGCCTCCATATGTCTTATTTTGGAGCCTTTTTCCATCCATCCTATCCCCATGAAAACAAATAAATTGAATTTGTTTCGAATAGTGTATCTCACTGCAAGCAGCATATGTGAACTCATGACCATGCGCAACAATCAAATCCTAATCCAACCAATTATTAGATGCCAAGGTCTTGAAAGTTACATTCGATTTGAACCTGCATTGGAGTTGCAAAATGGAAGAGACGGTCTGATCCTTACACAATGGAGAAATTTACACATTACAATTTGGAACTGAAGAAATGGAATAAGTGGTCTGACAATCAGCATAATACATTACAATTTACACACATTACAATTTGGAAATGATATGTCTCGAGAGCGTCGACCCACCATAAGCACTCGGCCTCACAATCAGCATAACAATCACTGCCCTCTAAAAGTGGAACCTAAGGTGCCTAACCCTTCAATGATTCCCTCCGTAACAATCACCTGCAACAACACCACCACAGCCCCTACAAGTTGACATTCGTGCCACACCGGCCATCTATAAAATCCTCCAGTAGTTGGCTTCTCATGACCGTGATCTCTGCCTGACTGAACTTTGGCGGAACATCACGTGTCAGGCAATCCATCTCCTTCAGCACAAACAACCCACAATCATTGCTGCAAAAGTGGAACGTAAGGTGCCTAACCCTTCAATGGTTCCCTCCGTAACAATCACCTACAACAACACCACCACAGGCCCTACAAGTTGACATTCGTGCCACACCGGCCATCTAAAAAATCCTCTAGTAGTTGTCTTCTCATGACCGTGATCTCTGCCTGACTGAACTTTGGCGGAACATCACGTGCCAGGCAATCCATCTCCTTCAGCACAAACAACCCACAATCGTTGCTACAAAAGAAGAAGACATCATCGACCAAGCTCGTGGAGCGCAAATAAGAGGCACAATGAATTTAAGTTTCCTAACTCCTGATTCTAATAAATTTAGTACATGTTTCTCTGTATGGGCCTCTTGTCAAGTTCTTCCACTAGAAACTTACTTACATCCACCTTCCACTTTTCTAAGTATAGCCCCTCGAGGTATCGAACCTATGAAACAATCATTACAGGGTAACAATTTTATATACTTACAAATTTAACGAAGGAAGGTGAGACTCGAACTCACCAATGGTCAAACCTTTGTCCAGTACTTAACATCTTTCAAGGAGTTGTAGATGTAGAACTTTTCCTCCACCATATCAAGGACCAGAAGAATCCAATGCTGAGGGACATGCACTGGGAAGAGGACTCTTTTTAGGCTATCCGGCGGGCATTGATTCAAGCGGCAAACGTACTTCTCAACGGAGTCGGGGCCGGCGTAGACCTTGTCAGTTAAACAATCCTTCAGAAGCAATACAAGCAAAGTGATTCGTGAGCAAAACACATTCAAAGCTTCCTAAAAAATTATAAAAAGAAAGTTTGGGAATGAAAAACGATTTATTCTTACGTAGAGGTAGGTGCTGATGGAAACACAGGCTCTTTCTCCAGGTTTTCTATTTCGTTCATCCCGGACGTTCAGATACTCGGCGTATAAGTTCATAAGCTACGTAAGATAACATATAGATATTAGAGACGAATATCACTAATGAAAGAAGTCAGTATTAGAAAAAATAACCAAAACACTTACCGGAGAAGTTAACCACGCTACGGGGTCGTTAAGAATAACCAAGTCTTCGGCACACATGTACTCGTTGTTGATCTGTATGACTCGGTGGCTGCAAAACTCCGGATTGTTTAGCATTTACAAAGGCTAGATAACTATATTACAGAAGAGCTTCAATCCAATTTACCTTTTGGGAAGTGCAAGAAGCGGTCCGAGCAACCGATGGTTTTGCGGCTCTGTCACCGTCTGTTTATTGTTTGTCTTCTTACGCCCAAAACCTGTATACGGCGAACAAGTGTATTGAGAGGCTTTCTTCCTTCTTAAACCCAGCTTCACTGCTCTCTCAATACTCCAAAGTTTTGGACCCACAGGTTTTACTAGAGTGTCGTGGATGGAAATTACTACCGGCTCTATTCCCTTCCGTCGGTCTTGGCTTCCAAAAACGACCAACTGCCGGTCGTCCCCTCCATCCGGACCTTCACCTTCAACCACCTCCGGTGTATCCTGGCTGGGAATGATGACCAACTGTCGGTCATCCCCTCCTTTCATCACCTCCCCCCTCCATCTCCATCCTGGCCTTCGGCCTCCTACTCCCCTTCAGCCTCTTGGTCCCCTTCAGCCTTCTTCCTCTTCAACTTAACTACTTCATCTTCCAACTCAGCTACTTCATCTTCAAGCTGTCTTAACCTCCCCACTATGAAATTGAATTCAGCCCTGCTTATAGGCTTCTCTTCTCCATCCACTTTATTCTCTTCCCTATCAGTTTCTCTTTTTCTCCATCTTCTTCTCTTAACAGCTACGTTGCTCTGAAAAATGTAAATGTGAAGTTAATAACATATGAAATATATAGTTATTGAAAATAAACTTAAAAGATCGTACCAGTAGACTGAGAGACGTTATCGTTTCTTCCTCTGAAATCTGAATGTCTTTTAGGCTATCCTTGTCTCCAACACCTTTTCTCTTATAAACCTACGAAGATTAAAGGAAATTTAGATAACTTGAATACAATGACCCTATGTAAGCAAGAGAGTGATGTTCATTACCACTGATATCGGAGTAGAACATTTTGCGATCAAAACATTGTCGACATCTAAGACATCATCTTCTACGACGGACTGCCGCTGTCCCTCTTCTCGAGGAAGAAGAGAATCGTCGAGATTGTCTACATCATCTGCTATGATGGATAAGAGACTCTCTTCTTCAGGAATAGGTAGTAGGCACTTCAGAACCTGAAATCGAATAGTTCATTTCGGTTAGAATAAGTGAGACCTAGAGGAGTACAGAAGCCTTAGGTCTCACCTCCTTCTTTAGCTTCCTATCACGGATCAGGGTAATGAGGGTTGTCTGCTCCTTCATCCGTGTATCGATCCTCGTGGTCCACTTCAATAGGCGTAGACGCGCATCTGGAACTGAAGGTTCCCACAGGGTAGTATGCTCGAATAGCCACACCTGGAATGAAGACGTACGATGATTAGAGAACAAAAAATTAACTTACATATGGCTTATATGGTATATACTATATGTACTCTTTACCTGTAGCACAATAGCACATCCGGTGATATATCCCATCCCCTTCTTCGAATATGAATCCAATGACTCTATGAGGAAGTCATAGACGGGGTATGCCCAACCAATTCCTCCGATGGTCTCTGCTTCTAAGTAGGGGAAAATGCAGGATTTCGTCTTGTGATCCATGGAGTCGGCATATGCAAAAAGCATAGATCAGCACAGGAGTAGCAACACATGTCTCACTGTCGCCTCGATCGATAAAATCTCGTCCGACATGGACTCTGCCCTAATAACCTTCGCAATCTCAGCGAATCTTGCCGTTGGACTGGCAAACCTCCAACCTTCGACCTCCTCTGTCGAATGCCAGTCTATCCGTATTCTATCCCCTATAAGGCTTAGACCTAATGCTAATGCTACATCCTTAACCTCAAAGGGGACTACAATGCCGCCTACTCTAAATGCCCTGGACTTGGGTATCCAGGATCGCACAAGGGTGGTCAAAATTGCCTTGTGCAATTTTACACTTTCTAGGTTAAACAAGCCCCCAAATGGGCTTCTACTTAGGATATCAGTATGTACATTCCTCAACTGCAGGGACTAGAGTCGTAAAACTTGAAGGGGCAGCATCTTGACGTAACATAAGATGGCTGGAAAATAAAGCATTATTAGATATATAGCACATTACCAAAAATACAACACTTAAAAGAATAACAGGAGGCATTACCATGATTTCACGAGATGATTACTATATGCAAAAGATGAATTCGAATCCAAATAATCAGATGTGGACCTGTTCAAACACAATGAGTGGAAACAAATTAACAAATATCCATTTAATTTCTTAGAAGCCTATTAGGGTGTTGAGCAAATCTCTAAGGAGAATTAAACCCCTAATTTATCTATTAAACCACTGTTAACATGAAAAATTAGGGGTTTAAACACCTGATTGCTCGCAAACTCAAACCCAATATACCAGTGAAATGTCTATTCTAATTTTTAATAGCCTAGTAGGGTGCTGAGCAAATCACTACGGAGAATAAACCCCTAATTTATCAATTAAATCACTGTTAACATGGAAAAGTAAGGGTTTAAACAACTGATTTCTAACAAATTCAGCCCCTATAGAGCAATGACATGTCCATTCATTTTATTAAAAGCCTATTAGGGTGTTGAGCAAATCACTATGGAGAATATACGCGTAATTTATCAATTAAACCACTAATTTCTCCTAAATTAGGTTTTTAAACCATCAATAGTAAGTTAAAACACCTTATTTATCAATTAAACGACTGATTTCTCACAAATTAGGTGTTTCAACAAGTAATTTCTCAGAAATTACGAGTTTAAACCACCGATTTCTCAGAAATTAGGTGTTTAAACCACTGCTTTCTAACAAATTAGGGGATTATAACCATCAATAATTAGTTAAAACCCCTCATTTATCAATTAAATCACTGAGATTGGTTTAAACAACTGATTTTTCATAACCCTAACTGAGAAGACGACTAAATCACTGATTTATCAAAACCCTAAATGACAAAACGACATAGAGAGTGAGAGGGAGAGAGTGACAGTGAGAAAGATGGGTTACCAACCTGTGAGATTTGCCGCAGAGATTTGCAGAGAGAGAGAGAGAGAGAGACGGAGAGACTTGCCGGAAAATTTCCGCCGGCGAGGGTATTTGCAGCGACAGAAAGAGAGAGAGAGTAAAAACTGTTTAAGAGTAAAAAGTAAAAAAAAAAACGGAGAGTAAAAACAGAGATAGAGAGAGTAAAAACTGTCTTTTACACTTGAGGGCATTTTGTCCCATACCAATCCAAACCAGTCAACATCACTTCAATTTGATGATTTACAAAACACTGCTCTTCAAATGTCATAGTCAGGAGAAACCCCTTCTATTTGGTCATTTTCCCATATTTTTATAGTTGCATGGTCCCAGCTTGTCTTTTCTTTTTTATTCGGCTTCTGAGAGCTTTTTGGGAACTATAATAACCTTTTGACAGTTCTTCAAATACTACAAGACAAGATGCTTCAGCGGGATATCAAAACATGGTAGTGCTAATATCATTTCCCAATTTTTTTTCTTTCCATGATTTTGGGGGCAATGATCTGATTATGGTTAATTTAAAGGAATATTATCATAAATTAATGGTTACTGAGGCCTGTTTGTTTTGGATTTTGAGAATTGACTATGAGTCCAAACTGACTAATTTTGAGTCCAATAATTATCTTGGACTCGAAATCGGTTGCAACAATCTAAAGCAAATCCTGTTCGTTTGAGATTGTGACAACTGATTGAGAGCTCCAAACTGATTATTGGACTCAAAATTACCTTCAATTTGGAGTCCAATAATCTGTTTGGGGCTTAGATTCAATTGGGAAAATCCCAAATGAACAGGGCCTTAAGATTCTACTTATTGTAATTCCAATGCCAATTATTGGACTCAATAAAAATTGGCATTGGAATTACAATGAGTTTGGCCCGCATGAAGGTCACCTATTGAGTGGGCGTCCTCATTTCACGTTCTATTAGGACGACTCCATCAAAATCTACTACTATATAGCTAGAGAAAAAAAGGAATTTCGTTTCTTTTTATGTGAGATTTACACATCAGCATTACTCTTTTACCATTAACCCCTTTGCTGATATCTAACATCTATCTCTATGAGAAATTATTTGAGGGTAAAATCGTAATCTACATATGAAAAGTACCAACCCAGGGTACCTGTCTATGACAATTACGAAACAAAACTACCAAGAAGAGATAAAGACATATGACAATGACAAAAGAACTACTTTATATTACTCATGCATGACACTTGCAAAATATTGACGAATTTCCGGACTCCTTAAGAGGAACAACAATTATGGAAACCTCTATCGATTGGAGGGCTAGGATCAGCCTATATCGATTGGAGGGCTAGGATCAACCTATGGAAATGATTTTACGGGCACAATCGATTGATGTTGTGTTCCATCACATGGACGGTTTGGATCAACCTATAACCCGCTATAGATCGGAGGGTTCGGATCAACCTATGAAAATTATTTTTGGGGCACAACCTATGTAGGCAGTGGCCCATCTAATGGACGGTTTGGTTCATCCTATGGTACGGGCCATACCCTACATTTTAATAAAGTGAGGAGTGTGATCATCAAAATACGGTGAGTAGTGTCATTTATAAATATGGTAGTGAGGACATTAGCACTATATATAATTTGAAACCATCGTTGTTACTTGGATGTTCCCACGAGGGTCGGGTTTAACCCGAATTTGGGTTGGGTCGGGTTAAGCTTTTTCGGAAATCGGGTTGGGTTGGGTTGGGAAAAATCAAGCCGAATTGGAAATCGGATCGGGTCGGGTTGGGCTGTCGGGCAACCCGACCCGAATTTGGGTTCCATCTGAAGAAGTTATGTATGTGTTTTTCTTTTTCAACATTGAAATAGTCTCCACAGTCTACAATGGACGGTTTGGATAATCCTATGGTGCGGGCCATACCGTACTTTAATAAAGTGAGGAGTGTGATCATCAAAATATAGTAGTGAGGATAACATTTCCCTTTGTTAATTGTTAGTCCCTGTTTGGCTTGGATTTTGAGAACTGATTGTGAGTTAAAAACTGATTATTGGTGACATACTATTGGTTCTCAAAATCCAAAACAACCCGGCTTGAGTTGAGGTGGTCAACAATTGGTACCATATCAAATCGGGTCAACCCAACCCGAATTGGAAATCAGGTTGGGTCGGGTTGAGGAAATTGCAAATCGGGTTGGGTTGGGTCGGGTTGAACCCAGTTGGGTTGTAAATCAGGAACTACTTTTCCTTATTCACTATTTGCGGGTTAAATTATGGAAAGTTTGATATTAGGAATGCAGGACACCTGTAAAAATATTGACGAATTCTGGGCACCTTAAGAGGAACAACAAGTATGGAAACCTCTATAGATGGGAGGGCTAGGATCAGCCTATGGAAACTATTTTACGAGCACAACTTATTTATGTTGTCTTCATTCACAAGGTGGCTTCTCTCACTTGCAACAGCGCATCCGTGAAATGCCTTATGCGATGAACGCTAGCAAATATAAATATCTAATACATATAAGTTTCTCTACTGCTATTAAATATCTTATGAACATAAATTTCTTTTGCAGTTTAAGCTTAACCATTATTTTTACCTTATAAAAATTTAGTCATAAAGCACATATTTTCTGTGCAAACAATGTTCATGCACAGTGCGTGCTATTTTCTTGCTTTTGGTAGCATAATTTTTCAACGATGTTCTTTTTTTTCCCCTTTTTTAGAACATTACGAACATGTCTGGCATTTTCATGATAAATTACTGTCTACAAGTGGTATGTTTGTTCATAATTTTAGCCACTCCTCACCACTTTGGAGACACCAGTTTCCTGATTTTTAGCCATTTCACCAGCCCTACCCCTCTCTCAGCACTTGGAGGCACTAGTTCAACTTTTTTCTCCAAAATTTCCCACTGCAGTTCAAGATTTATTTAGAGGGACGTTCAATTTATAATGATCCCTCTAAATAATCCATGACCATAATATTTCCAACTAGAACGTTGAAACCACAGAAGAAGAAAAAAATTCTGTGAAAATGTTATTCCACCAATCCAAACAGAGTGAAAAAAAAGTATAGGTGTTACGACACTTTTTCTTATTTTCTGTGCTGGTGACGTGGCATGTATGGGTCCATCGGATGCAGCTTTTTACTATCCATTCATAGTCGCTAGATCACAGATTTAGGATCATCCAAACCGCACAGTTAATTAATCAATCGGAATCTACGGTGAAGAGTCTAGATGACCAAAACCAAACCACACCATGTAATAGCGACGAGCCTCATTACATTACAATGATAGGTTGTTCCTCAATAGAGAAAAATAAGTGCAATCTCCATAGCCAAAATGATAGATTGTAAAACAGTAGAGAAGCTTATATTTCTTAATGAGATCCGCTACATTTTTATTTAGAAAAAGGGAAAATTACAAGATGTAAAGAGAAAACTCAACCTCATAAAGAGGAACGTTCAACCCTGTCGACCGGCCTGCATAAATAAATAAGACATCAATTACTACGAGGTACCAAAAAATTTACTACCTTTTCCAACAGTGGCACTGTGCCAAAAAAATGTAGCACATTTGTAGCTAGCCAACATCTTACCGAACAAAGCCCTTACATGAGCTCTAGGACCAGTGAAGATGCTCCACCTCCTCCATTGCAAACCCCAGCAACTCCGAATTTTCCATTTTTCTCTCTCAATACCTGCCATGCCATAATCAATGCTAGATTAGTTAAGATTTAAACTGGAACATCAGGACCAGCTCCCCCCAAATGGCAACCCCAAACTCCCCATGCAATGGCTAAAAATGTCGTCAATTCATCGAAAAGAACACCCAGGAATGAGATGATGAGAAGCTCGTATCCGACTTACTATTTAAATGCTGAAAAGAAACACAAATAACTAAGCAGAGTAGCACATGAGCAAATAAGAGCTACATGATAAGAATACATACCCCCAATAGTGTGACCAAAATACGAGCCCCACTGCAACCTAGAGGATGCCCCAAGGCTACAGCTCCGCCATGCACATTAATCTTGTCCTGGAAGTACGAAAAAATTGAGAAAGTCACAAAAGGGGGAAAATGTTCAGACATGGCACCAAAACACCTAGCAAACTGATGGAGACCCACAACTATGCGTAATGGATATATGCCCAAGAAATGACGGCTTTAGACTCTATACAGCAAAACTGCAAAGGTAAGTGGGCTTAAAACAGGCAATCATGGTGGGTTTCAATCTTAACTGGGTCGACGGCAAATCAGCGAATCAAGTTTGATCTGTGACTAAAAAAGAAGCTTGAAGAAATAAAGTAGGATTGTAAATATAACCGAGCTTTTGAAGCTAGGCTGTAGATAAAACCAAGCTTAGTAGAAGATAAGCCTATGGCTGAAACTTCTCTAAGAGCTTTCGTCATGAAGGTTAAGATGAGAAGCATTTTCCAAATGTCCCAAACACAGTCCGGACATTCTCCTCGCATTTTTAGAGCATGGATTTCGTTTCTGTTAAGGAAATAATATCCATGATTAACCAATTCAGATTTCAGAGCATTCCACTCCCACTGTTCAACCTCCTGCTGCTTTAGTTGTGTTAATAGCATTGTCCATGAGACGCTGCCTATTTTTACACATTTCAATATAAACTTTTGCAATCAAACATGTGAAAACCTTTTTTTATCTAATCAAAAGATTCGAATACGTTGTCTCCTTCTGTTAGAGCTGAATGGATGGAAACAATCAGGATTTGCCAAGTAGCCGGAACATTGGAACCAAAACAGCTGGAGACAACTACATTGGTTACATGGTCACATGAAAGTGATTGTTCTAAAGCTTAGTAAACAAAAGTGGCAGGAAGCATGAAAGAGAGAAGTAACAGAAAGTTTGCAACAAGCTATTTTAGGACCTTAGAAATATAGGGACCATGAGTTATGGAAGCGAATGTAGGGCCCTAAAAAGAAGAGTCATGCAGCTACAGTTTGAAGAGACTATTTTTCTTAAGTAGGAAAACTTACAGGACTAATGCCAAGCAGTTTCTGATTTGACAGAGCCACAACCTGTAGCCAAAAATTGAAGAGGTTGCAAAAATAATAGAATCAGTAAATGTGATTTTATTTGTACATGCATGATATGCACGCGATTTTCTACTAACATTTTAAAACAAAACACGAGAACTTACAGCGAAAGCTTCATTTATTTCATAATAATCAACTTGAGAAGCCTCCAAGCCAGCATTTGAAATGGCTTTTGGTATAGCAAGAGCGGGAGTTGTAGTAAATAACTCAGGTGCCTGCATTGTGAGTTCTATTTCAGCCCAAATCACATAAAAGAAGAAGAAGAAGAAAAAAGAAATTCACAGTTTCCAGTCTAAATGATTGGCTAACCCAGGATTTCAATGAGAAAGGAATACACCTATAAAAACAAAAATGCCCTTACATTGACACTTATCATGAAAATTATCATGCGGCAGCAGTGTTTCTTTCAATTTAAGAGAAATTTCTACGTTTGATATACGCATGTTTGAACTTTTCCAGTAAAAAAAAGGTTCTGTAGTCTTCCCAAAAATACCTGAGCGGCATCACCATATCCTGATATCTTTGCAATCACTTGTAGTCCTAGTTTAACTGCCTTCTCTCCGCTCACTAATACTAATGCAGCACCACCATCACTGCCAGGCATTATTAGAGAAAACATATGATCATGAAATTTCATCTCTAACCAGCAAGTAAAGATCACTTTCTCAGTACTCAAAAATAAAATAAAGATAAGAATGTGATATTAGAGATGAGAAAAAATATCACGTATATTACAAAAATGGTTAAAATTCTTAGAATAACTTTGAACTCTAAAAATTATGATATAATAACAAAAATACTGCAAAATTTTCTTAAATCAAATTATAAAAAGTATCTCTCTTAAAGGTATTCCCTTAATTCAATTAGGGGAAATTCTATAAATTACAAAACTTCAAGCCTGATTCGTCAATTTGGCCGGATGTGTGAAGTTTCGGCATTTGCATTATCTAACTGGAAATACAAAACAACCTAGTAGTGACAGAAAACACTTGATTCATTGTAGACTGCATAAATATCTCTGACAATTGGTAATGGGCCCAATGACATTGACCAATATGCAGGTTTTAAAGCCTACAATTAGCAGCCACTTAAGACCAGTCCAGGAAGGCAAACTGCTTGACTATAAAATGATATATTACAAACTCCACCATAAGCAAGATAGAAGATAAATTTACTTGGAATAGCACCAATAGAGAAACACTATCGTAAGAAAGTTAATACATCAGGCTCAAGGAACCATCAATAAGTCAGAAGGAATGGTGTATTATAGATAAATCACATGGTAAGTTACTTGGGGTATAACAACCATTTTTGCCACATGTAAGGATCATAGAGGACTAGCAGAAGGCAGAACTGATATAGAAATAATTTTCTTAGTTGGTTAATATTGAGAAGTACTTTTCTTAGTTTATATACATTATGAAGGTTCCTTTCAGGAAGTACAAACTAATCTGAAAATTCATTTCTTTGACAGGTAAACACAATCAAACCAACTACCCAAATATATATATATATATATATATATATATATATATATATATATATATATATATATAGAGAGAGAGAGAGAGAGAGAGAGAGAGAGAGAGAGAGAGGAAAAGGATTGAACGCTCGAGCACACCAAGCTTATGGTGCGCTCGAGTGCCCAATCACATGTGGGCTCACTTTGTTAGGATGATCCAAAGCATTCATTTGAAAGGCCCTATGATAGATGGGGTGTGTGCCAAAAATCAGCTCCATAGGATCATCCTAACCCATCCATTTGTGGAGGTCAAAATGGACAGACACTGTTTGTCCACAAATCTGCCCATTTTTGCCCTCCACTTTTGGAGGGGTTACGATGATTCAATGGAGCTGATTTTTCGAACACACCCTATCTATCACAGGGCCTTGCACATGAATGGTTTGGATCGCCACAAAAAATGTGGGACCCATGTGAATGGGGCACTCGAGCGCACCATAAGCTTGGTGCGCTCGAGTGTACAATCCTTTTCCTCATATATATATATATATATGAGAGAACATTTCCTATACACTTGTGTACGTAAGTTACCTACACACTAGCTTAAAATACAGTGGGGGCCCACATTGTTTGGGTGATCCAAACCATTCATTTGAATGATCCTCACATAGGGTGTCCACAAAAAATCAGATCCATAGGATCATCCTAACCATTCAAACTATGGAGGCAAAAAATGGACTAATTTGTGAAGGTTTATACACGTCCATTTTACCTCCACAAATCGTAGGGTTGGGATGATCCTATGGATCTGATTTTTTGTGGACACCCTATCTATGTGAGGACCATTCAAATGAATTGTTTGGATCACCTAAACAATGTGGGCCCCCACTGTATTTTAAGCTAGTGTGTAGGTAACTTACTTACACAAGTGTGTAGGAAATGTTCTCTCATATATATATATATATATATATATATATATATATATATATATATGTATACACACTAGTAAAAATACCCGTGCGAAGCACGGGGCGAGAAAAATATAAATGGTTAATCACTTTCCCATTTGATGCGATGGAGTATTTCACACTCATGCTTTGACAGGTCGGTCTCACGCACCATCTATAGCCAAACCCATGCATTCGAATGGGACCGGGAATATTTTGAAAGGTGGCCGAAATCCATAGTATTATGTACTAAATGAATACGTTCTGTATTAAAAAATAATCGGGTTCGTCAATATTTTGAAAGGCGTCCTGAATCCGTAGTATTATGTAATATGTTCACAAAAATCCGTAGTATTATGTAACAAATGTAACCAATCCGTAATTTTGCAAAGAAAAAACGTCATTATGTTGACTTTGTCCACTGTTTTTTATTAAAAAAGCATAAAGGAGGGGGGTAGGATTGAAATTATGTGGCTTTAATGGGTGCCTTTGTTAAAAAGCATACAGGGGGGGGGTAGGATTGAAAATATGTGGGTTGAATGGGTGCCTTTGTTAAAAAAGAGTAAAAAAAAGTGATGTGTAATTTTATTAGAATTTTGGGAGAAATTCAAATAATTCTCTCCTTTTCTCTTCTACTATATATATATATATATATATATATATATATATATATAGAGAGAGAGAGAGAGAGAGAGAGAGAGAATAGTGTTTCTACACAGCTGCTCAGATAGCTTATCTGAGCATCTCCTTCAAAAACTCATGTGGCCCACATTTTTGGCGTGATCCAAAGCATTCATTTGAAAGGCCCTTCCATGGATAGGGTGTGTACCAAAAATCAGCCCTATAGGATCATCCTAACCCAATCAAAGGTGGAGGGGAAAATGGATAGACACTGTTTCTGACCATTTTTCCCTCCACAAATGGCAGGGTTAGGATGATCCTAAATGGCTCATTTTTGGTACACACCCTATCCATGGAAGGGCCTTCCAAATGAATGCTTTGGATATCCCAAAAAATGTGGGGCCACATGAGTTTTTGAAGCAGCAGCTCAGATAAGCTATCTGAGCAGCTGCGCATGAACACTTCTCTCTCTCTCTCTCTCTCTCTCTCACACACACACACACACACACACACACACACATATATATATATATATGTATATATATGAGAATAGAGTTCCTGAGGTTAACCTCATATAAGCTTATATGAGGTGGCACTCACAAAACATAAGGCGCCCACTTTGTTTGGATGATCCAAACCATTCATTTGCAAGGCCCCATCATAGATAGGGTGTGTACCAAAAATCAGCTCTATTGGATCATCCTAACCCCTCCAAAAGTGGAGGAAAAAATGGGTAGATTTGTGGGCAAAAAGTGTCTATCCACTTTGCCCTCCACTTTTGGATGGGTTAAGATGATCCAATGGAGCTGATTTTTTGTACACACCCTATCTATCAAATGAATGCTTTGGATCATCCTAACAATGTGGGCCCCTTATGTTTTGTGAGCGCCACCTCATATAAGTTATATGAGGTTAACCCCTTCTCTCTCTCTCTCTCTATATATATATATATATATATATATATATATATATATATAAGTATATATATAAGAAAATATCAAAATGTGTATAGGATGGAATATACCGACCTTATGCTAGACGCATTACCAGCAGTAACAGAACCTCCATTGTCCTTAAAACTTGGCCGGAGTTTCCTTAGTTTGGCAGGATCAAACTGGCACAACAGAAAGGCAACAAGTTGATATATATGTTAATGTGGGAGCCAAACACCAGCTACAAAAAGGAATGAATAAAAAGAACAAGATCAAGACTTTTACATTCCTTTGGTAAATCATTTTAACAGCCAGACACTTAATTCACAAGTTGTACAGGATACGAAGAAAGACAACAAATTTGAGAAATCTGCAATTCATCGGGTGGTCAAGCTTTCTTAATTTGTCTCTACATGTTCAAAACAACAATTACAATATTTGTGTCTGGTACAATTCTTTTCTGTTTTATTGGGCATATGCACATATAAAAATTTGGAAAATGCGTAATCAAGCATAATAAAAATTAAACTGCCAACTCAGTCATTGCAACACAGATAGCTGACATGAAAAAGATAAGAAAATTGCATACACGTTAGAAAAATAGTCTATTGTATAAGAAATGATTGCTACCGGAAAGGAAGGCATTTCCAAATCAATGTTACTTGGAATGCAATTCGTTCCGGTACGTGGTACGGAAACGGGTACGGGGTACGATGGTAGCCCGCTACATGGTACAATGAGGGTATGCAATGTTGGTTCGCTATTCGGGATCACGGGTCAATTTGGAGTGCTAATTCGGAGTCACACACACATGTATAATTTCATATATTTTTACAAGAATATTATTCCATAGTACACACTACATACATTTAATACACATAATATAAAAACCTAATGTATGTCATACATATTTTTTCATAAAGAAAGTTCCCTTTGGAATATATGAATATCCTTCCATAGTCCATATTACATCCATCTAATAAACAAAATAAAAAAAAACATCATGTATGCCCTACATATTTTTTTCAAAAAGAAAGCTCTAGTTCTAATCCAACCCAAAATATATTAAATTTGTAGCTCTCTCTCCATCTCTTCCTTAGTCTATCTGTATCTCTCTCTTTCTCTCCCGCGGGTCACTGCGGGTCGTCATTTTTTGCGATCCGGGTCGCTATGGAACCACGTTTGGGATCGTGCGACCCCGGATCGCCGGTCGGATGACGAATCCGGTAACTATGTTCCAAATATCACAGGCTTAATAACCATTAGGTATCAGGTGAACAACTCCCCAATAAATGAGACAATGTAATCACAGACATGTATAAACACAGTTACTGACAGATCCACTGTAAATTTGAGAGTATAAATTAAGAGCGACTTCTGAAGCTTAGTGGACTTGCGAGGGCTCTAGAATTTGATAAGTTCTTTATATACGGTGAAGTAGGTCATTGAAGTGAGACGTACATGATGGACACAGGCTTGCCTGATGGTACTGAATGTGAAATTCTTGTCTTCCCTCAAGTTTTTTGTTTAAAATGTGTTTCTTCTGGCATTTCTTCCGAATCTTCTTAGTGACTCTTAGACTCTGACCACTGAATTGTGTGGGAACCTAGATCCTCAAAATCTAGAACTAACAAACAAGATCCCATGATAGCTTGGACTACATTGTCGTGCTTTCCACCAGTTCCATACTTTGAATTTTTGGTTTACATAATCATATTTATAGGGTGTGCCATTGTGTTGTATCGTAAAATGAAACCCAGTCAAACAAGCAATGTAACTTTGTTAAACAAACAATTTGGAGGGAAATATAATTTTTTATTCATTTTTGCAGCCCTCTCATCTTCAACCCCACATAGTTGGAAATATAATTTTTTATTCGTTTTTGCAACCCTCTCGTTTTCATCCCCGTAGAGACAGTATCAATCTGATTCCAGCCTTGAAATACAGGAACAGAATCTGTAAGAAAAGCAATATACCTTCCATGCACAGAGTTAACTACTCTTGAATTAACATAAACATTACTGTTAGAAACTTACCAACTTCTCCAAAAGTTTAAGCTGTTGGAGAAGGGCAGTATTTAATATTGTATACTTCGGCACTCCCCCTCACGTGTGGCCCACTTGGAAAACATGTGGCACATGTGGTCCCACCTTGGGCTGGCCATTGCATGTGGATTTTTATTTTTTGACATCGGGGAGGTTTGAACTCGAGACCTTTGGCTCTGATACCATGTTAGAAACTTACCGAATTCTCCAAAAGCTTAAGCTGTTGGAGAAGGGCAGTATTTAATCTTTTATACTTTAACAATTACCAATAGTTTCCTACAATGAGAAAACTCAACTCAAGGGAGGTTTGAACTCGAGACCTTTGGCTCTGATACCATGTTAGAAACTTACCGACTTCTCCAAAAGCTTAAGCTGTTGGAGAAGGGCAGTATTTAATCTTTTATACTTTAACAATTACCAATAGTTTCCTACAATGAGAAAACTCAACTCAACTAAGCCTTTGTCCCAAAATTCCTACAATGAGAAAAGCACAACAAAAATCTGAAAAACAAATATACGATCTACAAATGGCAAGATAGCATGGAAAATAAATTGAAACATGGTTTTCCCATAACGATCAGTTGTCATTACCTTTGTTGGGCCTTCATCCTTGTCAACAAGTGTGAATGGTTTTCCTCTCCCCCCAGGAATTTCAACCTGCATGGTAGAAGTCGTGGAAATAAATGACAACTAGCCATATATCAAATATTTTGTTTCCATTCACTGTAAAAGTATAATTCTTACCGGAACTATTTCCCACGCAAAGGCACCACTATTTTGAGCAGCAATGCCACGCTCAAAGCTTTGAATGGCAAAAGCATCCTGAAGGAGTCATTAACAGACAATTCAGTTCCAAGCTTCTAGACAAACTCAAAACCAGAATTTACAAGATTTAGCTATCATAATTATTTTGACTAGTACAACACAATGATCGGAAGGCAACAGAACGCAATTGCATTCAACTGAAGGTGAAAATTCACAAAAAAAATCAGTTTTAAAGAAATAGTAGAATCCAAAGCAAGAAGTATAACACAGAATAAAAGCCAAGAATCAAGAATTGGCCAATTGATGCATAAAACTCCTCCAAACACTAAAAAGTGCCCAAAGCTTCTCATATTAAGAAACTTCTGTATTCCATGACCAAAAATGTCTAAAAGGAGTGGAGAGGAAGTTGGAA
The DNA here is from genome assembly GCF_043159265.1 of Tasmannia lanceolata. NCBI lineage: Eukaryota > Viridiplantae > Streptophyta > Magnoliopsida > Canellales > Winteraceae > Tasmannia > Tasmannia lanceolata. The sequence goes on along the minus strand of NW_027518695.1, from coordinate 1,104,500 downwards.
AGCATCCATAGTCAAATTTTGGCAATTAAGATCAAATGTCAGTCTTCTTTAATAAGTTATAAAATCATTGCATAACAGTAAAATCAACACGAGAATGACTCATGCACTGAATTCTTTATCATTTAAAAAGTGTCTTGCGATCAAAGTAATTTTGAGATTACCAAAGAAAATCCCAAGAAATGAAAATCAGCAAGAATAGGAGCCTGTTGGAAGTTCTATAAGAGCCCATAGGAAGTTCATCACAGATATGATTTCATCAAACACATGTAGGCAAGTACCATCTGAGTCTATCCAATAGCACATTTTATAAATGCACTAGCCATGGAGGCGCTTTCAGTTTTAACTTGGCAACTTGATCCCACAGGTGAACATGCTCTGTCTTGTATATTTATGCCTGAGATTGTATTCTGACAGCTGATAAGGAGAAGCCTGGATGATTCTTGGAAGCAGGAATTCTGGAAAGAAGAGCTCGAGAGGCTGGAACACCTCCCCTTTGGAAACCCGGGGACTGAAAACGCTTTAAGTGAAATTATTTGAACTACCAGGTGGCAGAGTTTGCAGGAGAAGAAGTTGCCCCAGGTGGTCAGCGGAATGGGTAGGAAGTAAGAATTGTGGAAAGGCAAGGCTTGGAGGATACATCAGATGGCAATCTGACAGTGAGAGTTGGTGACAAGGCTGAGAATAATAGGTCTTTGCTATTTTCATGTTCCGTTGGATTTTTAGAAGAAGATTTTATGTATCTTGAAATCATGAACTGCATGTAGCTTAGGGGATGGAGGCACCTCCTGTAAACAGGGAGCCCGGTGGCTCTTGATTGTTCCTAACTTGTCACTTTCTGATCGTCTTAGAAGGCTTTGTGCTGATAAAGGGATTCGGCTACTTTATTTACTTGTCAGATGGTCTTCGGTCCATCTCATTTCATTTCAAGCTACTTAATTTAGACCATAGTTACCAAGGTGGGAAACGAATTCGGAAAACGGAAACGGGAAACGCGTGAAAAAAAAAATACAGGGGAAACGAGAAACGAGAAAAAATAGAAAAATCGTACGAGAAACGTCCTAGGAAATGATGTGTTTTTTCCAAAATGATTTTCATAAGTTCCACACATGTTTCCTACACGTTTCATATGCGTTTTCTACGAGTGTTGCATATGTTTATCACGCGTTTACACATTATTTGCATAAGTTTTCTATATGTTTTCCCATGTGTTTCAGAAGCATTTCTCAAATTTTATATCATATTTTGGAAACGTTTCTGAAAAGTGTTTCCCTCGTTTTAGGGGAAACGAGTTTCCCACCCCCGAGAAACGTGTTTTAGGGGAAACGGGTTTCCCACCCACGCAAGGAGTTTCCGGCAACTATGACTGTGTTCCCTCATATCCCTTTTTGATAAAGATTATAATATCTTTCAAACAAAAAAAAGAAAAAAAGGAAAAAGGTGTTGAGGCACCTTATTATCAGAACATGCTTCTTCATCAACTCTTGTACCCAAGCATATACGAGCCCTGGTGGATAGTTTTGAATGTTTCATTGCATGGTTTTCATATGGACTTTGAGATCATTGAAAGTAATTGGCATATAAATGAAGATGCATCTAAAAACTTATATATTTCCTCAAATATGAGAGGGTCTTACATGGGTAAAATGAAGGTGGTAAAACTGACACATGGCCACTTAAAGATAAAAGAGTTGATATACTTGGCACAGAAACCCTGAAAAGCAAAATTAGACATTATAGATGGCTGTAAACAATACCTGCTCATCTCTTGTTATTGCATGTTGATCTGCACACAGTTCAGCACATGAGCCCATGGCATAATCATTATAAACATCCCAAAGTCCATCCTTGAGCATCCCATCAATTATAGTATCATGTCCAAATCGAGATCCCTTCCTGTGTGTGGAAAATAATAGGATAGTTTAGTAAAGATATTTCTTACCCTATACTATATGTTAGGAAGACATGTTGCTAATTGTGAGATAAAATAGTAACATTTACTGAACTCCAACATCACTAAATTAAACCCACATGCCATCACAAACATGACAAAAATATAGTGACAAGGGCAGCAATGTCGTTATGGTTGGTTATTCACATGTTTCGTGGTCTTCATCAAGCAAGACAAAAGTAGCACCTAAACTCGTATAACCCTCATAATAAGAAAAAATTAGAATAATATTCAGGTTCATCGTACTTTTGCACTATTTTGACTTCACTTTTCATGCTCATATACTTGAATGATAGTCCAGTAATATCACTTTTCATGCTCTATTACATGTTGTGATTGCCAAGATACCATTAAGCATTGCAAATTTTCTTCCTTCATAATGCAAGTTTGCATCCATATACATGAACCCCACCAAAGAAGGAAAAAAGCAGATAAACTCAAACTTGAGAAAAGAAAGAGCATTAACCTTGCCTCTGCCAAATACTTAGGAGCATTTGACATGCTTTCCATACCACCAGCCACCACAACATCATTAATACCCAACTGGATACTCTGTGCAGCAAGCATTGTTGCTGCGGAGAAAGAAAAAGAACATATTAGTATCATTAGGATCTCAAAAGACAAGCACCATGTTCAAAAGATAGTGGCATACCCTTCATTCCTGAGGCACAGACTTTATTAATGGTGGTGCAAACCACTGTATTTGGTATCCCTGCACCTAATGCAGCCTGTCTAGCAGGAGCCTGCCCCAAATTTGCGCTTAAAACATTTCCAAAGAAAACCTCTTGTACAAGATTAGGATCAACATTCGCCCTTTTAAGAGCACCTATAAGTCAAAATGCAACAATATTTCAGATGAAAATTATAGTGATGCCAGTATGTTACAACAACAAAACGAAGAAACTGAATAAATGTGAGATAATCTTACACTCAATAGCAATAGACCCTAGTTTCGTAGCAGATAAAGATGAAAGGCAACCAAGAAATCCTCCCATTGGTGTACGGGCAACACCAACAACACAGACATCTGCCCAAGAGAATCCATGAAAATTAAGCATTACAACAATCATCCAAGAAAATGAAAAAACTGTATGAGTTTTTGTAAAAAAAAACAATTTTCTTTTATATAGATAAATTAGAAAATGCCATTATCATTTTATGAGACCAAAAGAAGTCACAAGTTTGGCAGATAAGAGGAAAAGAAACAAACAAATGCAAAGAAAAAATAAATTGGAATCAGATTATGATAAGAAAGGGGCGACTATTACATCCATCTAGTACAGTTTTCGACAAGTTTTAAAATGTCAAACAAAAAACCAAATCAGAAAAGTTTGGTGTAAGTAAGAAAAATGAAGGTAAGACAGAGCCACATTCAGGCAGCGATTTAAAAACTCCTCTGTCAACAGCTGAGACCAAGATACCAGGTATTCTCTTCTAATAAGATACATTTTTTTTAATGGTGGCCTATTTTATTAATAAACAAACAACCTCTAACACACATACACAAAAAGAGAACTAAAGGAATCAAGGAGGGTGTAATTTCAATAAATTTATATCTGAAACCAAGCCCCAGACAACTATTCATAGGAAAACAAAATTACAAATACTACAAGCCATAAGGGAAAATCCATATAAAAGAAGAAAATACTTGGAAGAAATTTTTTTAATAAGCTCAAAGCTCATAAACCGCAACAAGAAGCTTGGAAATTTTACAATTTGTAAAATTTCAAACGAAAAAAATACAAGTATCCACACAAGGGTAAATAAATTCTATTGTCTAGACTAAAACTGGGAATCATTTTTATTTTTATTTTTTAACTTAGTAAATATTTCTAAATTTTAAACAGAATTTGATGCAATTTAACAGAAATAACAACAGTAAGGAAAAGAAAACATGAAAGCAAAGATTATCTAAACTCTCAGTGTAGTTCCATTTTGATTTGAAGCCATATCCAATACAAGTCTGTGGATTTAGTGATTTACACCAAACCTTTCTCACATGGTCACTATTTCATCAAATTCAGAATTAAATTTCTATAAGTAAGTAAAATTTGAAACCAAACACAACACAAATTCGTAAAGGTTTTATACCTCGAGGATTTAATTTATCTGCTGCTGCTGCTGCTGGGGCCATGTCTTAAACAGATCTGCGCGAGATCAAAACAGTCTTATTAACAATACAACCGGCAAAAGTAGCACATATTCTTTAAAAAAATCCCCTTCAATTAGTAATATGAGAACTGAAACAACGGTGGAAATCAGGTGATGCTTTTATAACGAATCACAAGAAAATCATGAGATGGTACATATGAAAAAAGTATTGGCAAAATGGAGTGAAACTTTTACCGGATCTTACTACATCTAAGCTTTTTTACGAATAAATTGTGATCAAAACAGAAAAGCAGCGAGTAATTTGGAGAAACAAATACACTTTTCTCTTTTCTCCTAACCAAAAAAAAAATGTAATTTTGAGAAACAATAAAGTTTTTTTTTTTTTTTCAAGAAATAAAATAAAATCCAAATTCTTCAACTAGACACAAACTGAGATGTTTTGGATTATGAAAATCATTTTCAAAGATGTGACAGAGTTCAAAAATGGGGGAAATAGATACACAGAGTGAGAACACTAACCGGAATAATCTTTTTTAAGTGTCGAAAATAAATCCCTTAAAAAACAGCAAAGAATCGATTAATAAGAAATGATGAAATTGTTTTGATCATAAAGGATCACAGGAATACCAGAGTGTTACGAAAAAATCGAAAAATAAAATGGAAGATGGAAAGATCTAATGAAGAACCAGTTGAATTAAGGAAAAGAAGATTCTTGATTAGAGGAATTCCAGAAAACTATAGGATATGGATGAAGATCTATACATGAATATAACTATGGATCGCTAGAGATGCAGAGAAACAACTAAAACCAGCAGAAAGTAGTGATAGCACAAGAAAGAAGAAGAATAGAATAAGAAAGGAAAAGCTCAAGGATTTTAAGTAGAGATTTCAGAAGAGGATTTGTAGGGATTTTGAAGAACACAGGCCTCACCTTTTCTTCGGGTTTTTACAGAGAGAGAGAGAGAGAGAGAGAGAGAGAGAGAGAGAGAGCGAGAGAGTCAGCAAATCATACAGAGATATATATATACCCGAATCGTCGAGATAAGAAAGGTTGCATTTGGCTAATTAAGCAGGAAATTACACGCAGACCACCTTATTAAAATGCCCCTGTAAAAACATTTATTGACTTACCATATCCGGTAATCATTTACTTAAATGCATTGCATGGGTCTACCAAGTGAGATTTATGTAATCAAGGGCGTTGATTAAGTTTGGGCTAGCCACAGACAATGTTATGCAATCAAGGCCGTTGATTTAGTTTGGGCTAGATCATCCGTTAAGATTTTTTTCAAATGAATTATATAGCCCCCAAGAAATTGAGAAAATGCACATCAAATTAAATAAATAAAGGGTCTTTATAAGATAAAAGAAAGAAAGAGGGTCTTATACAACTCTGATACGTTGTTCATGTTTGATACTCTTAGATGGCAGTTTCTTACCAACACAAGCGAAAAATTGAAAAAGATTTCGTGAATGGTTTCTCTTTTTAAAAGTGATTTTTTTTAGAGAGAGAGAGTTATCACTTATCAGTCGCCAGGTATGACCAGACCAGTCAAATTATTTACTAGAAGCACTGAGTGCTACCACCACTCGTGCGGGTGAAAAATTCACAATACTTCCACCGCTATGGGCCACTTGGGGCCTATCTGCTCCTTATACGAGGTTGTTGAAATAATCCGAGCTGCCCATCAAGTGGGTCCCACATGATCTCACAAGCAATAAAATGATAAATGCATTTCTAGTTTTGAGAACATCTTGATTGGATGATCTTAACCACTGATTTTTCTTAATTGTTCAAATTACAAATGGAATGTCCGTTCGGGATGAGGCGAAGATCGCATGAGTCACCTCATGATGATCTACAAGTTCAACGGTCTTGATTGCAGATATGTGATCCTGTATGGGACCACGATTGATAGTCACCATTGATCGCCAAAGGTAGTGTGGGCCTATTCGCTTTTAATTTTTATAAGACCCACCAAACTGTTGGCCCGGGTCATGTGAGGGTGTCAATTGTGCGGCCACCAATAATAAAGTATTTCTTATCAGCCGCCTCTTTTTACTAGCAAAATATGACATCTAGCATCCCTCGTGCAAGTGAGACTGCACGGCACTTAATCTGCCAGGCAAAAGTGGTGGGGCACATCTGCCTGCACCACCCAAATAGTCTGTCCGACGTCGATCTTGTTGATGGTGTATAGATCGGGCATTCCTGACCGTCTGATCAGACATAGTGATTTTTTTGCAGAACATCTAAAGTAGGACCCTCGAGCTGGATGGAATAATTTGGATCACTGTGTCAAGTGTGGAAAGGAGATGGTGCTGCTACACATGAAGAAAAAACTGAGGCTGACAATAACTTTTGGGGATGATAAATTCGCACCCATTGTTGGATGATTCGCACCACTTATAACATGATTTGACGTCAAAAGACGTTATAACGTGAATTATGGGAGACTTTTAACGTTTTTTGACGTCAAATCCCGTTCTTAGGGTGCCAATCATCCTACAGGGGCTGCGAGTAAACCCACAAATTTTTTTTCCATGGAAAGTGTGATTTTTATTGTTTGGTAAACTCATTTTCCATGGATTTTCTAAAATATTTTTTTAAGGAAAGTTGCAAACATAGTAAACCCACAAATTTTATTTTTTCGTCAAATTTCTTTTCATATGTCCATTAATATTCCTTTGCTGGCCTTGAATTTTCCAACATTTGGTAAGCTCAGGTCATGTCTTCAGGGCTTCTCATTCTCTCCCAAAAAAGCGGGCAAGAAGGGGATGATGAGAATCTTCCAAGTGGATTTGGTTCTCACTTTTCCAAAAATTTTAGCCTTGCGTTAAGCAGAAATGGGAGAGACGGGCTGGTCGGATTCGGATTCCAAACTCCTTCTTTGAGGTTTGTTTCATCTCCGCAATGGAAAATCAGCAGAATGCCTTCCGCGAATGGTTTTGCCAAACACAACCTCATATTCCATGGATATTTTTCTTTAGAAAATGATAAATACGCCCCTTTTCATCACTTGGGACACCCAGCAGCAGTGTATCAATGACTGCAGAGGGGCTGATGTACTTCACATCAACGATTCAACGGATTTGATTGCCACTTCCACTACAGTTGGGTGTCCCATGTGATGAAAATGGGCGCAGTTATCCTTTTTTTATTTCTTTTTTTTTTTGCAAACCTACTCGACCTTGGATGATTATTTTCTAGAGAAAATGACCAAAAAAAAGGGCTTTGATATGACAATCACCTGTCAAGGGGGAGACTTGGAAATGACCAATCCAAAGTGATGGTGACTGGTTTGGGTAGGTTTAGGACAAAACTACCCTTAAAGTCATTCAAGTATACTGTTTTTACATCTCTCTCTCTCTCTCTCTCTCTCTCTCTCTCTCTCTCGCCGTTCCTCTCTCGCCGGCTCTCACTCGCTCTCGCTGGCCATCTCTCTCTCTGTCGTCGGCACCCTCTCTCTCCCCCTCTTTGGTGTGATTCTCTCCGACCCTCTCTCTCGCGGCCCTCTCTCTCTCGTCGGCATCTTCTCTCTCCCGCTCTCTCCGGCCCTCTGTCTCTCCGGCAGCCTCTGATTCTGAGAGGACCTCCTTTTCACAGGTTGGTACTCAGTTTAGAAACAAAAAATTAGGGGTTTTGAGAAAATCAGTTTAGGAACAAAAAATTAGGGGTTTTGAAAAGATCAGTTTAGACTCAAACAAATAAGTTAGGGTTGGTACTCTCTCTCTCTCTCTCTCTCTCTCTCTCTCTCTCTCTCTCTCAGTTGGAAAAATCAGAGAGAGAGAGTAATCAAACCCCTAATCGAAACCCCTAATTATTTTTAGAAATCTAAGGTTCAAAGCCCTAAAGTTTGGTTTAAACCCCTAATTTTTTTAGAAAACCTATGGTTTAAACCCCTAATTTTTTTAGAAAACATATGATTTAAACCCCTAAAGATTGGTTTAAACCCCTAATTTTTCCATAATTTGTCAGAAATTATAGTTTTAAACCCCTAAAGCTTGGTTTAAACCAATAATTTGTTAGAAATAATTGGTTTAAAGTTGAGAAAATCAGTTTGGCAAAACCCTATATTTTTCCAAATCAGTTGAGAAAACCCTATATTTTGAAAATCAGCAACTAAACCCCTAATTTTTTAATAAATCTAGGGTTTAAACCAATAATTTCTCACAAATTATTGGTTTAAACCTCTAAGTTTGGGTTAAGCCATTGGTTTAAACCCCTCTCTCACACTGTCACTCTCTCCCTCTCAGTTTTAAGTTAGGGTTTTGAGAAAATCCGTTTAGAATTTTCCCTATATTTTTCCAAATCAGTTGACTGAACCCTATAGTTGGAAAAATCAGCAACTGAACCCCTAATTTTTGTATAAATCTATGGTTTAAACCAATAATTTCTCACAAACTATTTGTTTAAACCTCTAAAGTTTGGTTTAAACCAATAATTTGATAGAAATCATTGATTTAAACTCCGTTTTGTCAGAAATTATTGGTTTAAATCCCTAAATCTTGAACAATTAATGGTTTAAACCAATAATTTGTGAGAAAGCATTGGTTTAAACCCTTAATAATTCGAAATCAGTTACTTTAAACCCTTAATTGGTCTAAAATGTATGGTTTAAACCTATAAGTTCTCACAGATTAGTGGTTTAAATCCCTAAATGTTGAAAATCAATGGTTTAAACCAATTATTTGTGAGAAATCATTGGTTTAAACCCCTACTATTTCCAAAATTAGCCCCTAAGTTTTGAAAAATAATGGTTTAAACCAATATTTTGGTAGAAATCAGTGTCTGTAACCCCTAATTTTTGAGAAATATATGCTTTAAACCTATAGTTTCTAAAAAATTATTGGTTTAAACCTCTATGTTTTGAAAAACCTATAGTTTCCATATGGTTGGCATCACAGTTAAGAAGAATGTTGGGTTTTGAAAAGTCATTGGTTTGAATTCCTTCTATTTCGGAAAACAGCTTCTATCCCTTGTATTTCGGAAAACAGCTGTTAAGTTATGAAAAATGATGGTTTAAACCAATATTATTTGTAAATCATTGGTTAAAACCTCTATTTTTTCGAAAATTAGTTGAGAAAACTGTTAATATTTTGACAATATATGGTTTAAACCAATAATTTCTCCCACCTTATTGGTTTAAACCCCTAAATCTTGAATAATAAATGGTTTAAATCAATAATTTTTGACAAATCATTTGTTTAAACCCCTTCTATTTCGGAAATCAGCCCCTAAGTTTTGAAAATAATGGTTTAAACCAATATTTGATATAAAGCATTGGTTTAAACCCCTAATTCTTGAAAAATCAATAGTTTAAACCAATAATTTCTGAGCAATCATTGGTTTAAACCCCTAAATCTTGAATAAAAAATGGTTTAAATCAATAATTTTTGAGAAATCATTTGTTTAAACCCCTTCTATTTCGAAAATCAGCCCCTAAGTTTTGAAAAAAAATGGTTTAAACCAATATTTGATATATAGCATTGGTTTAAACCCCTAATTCTTGAAAAATCAATAGTTTAAACCAATAATTTTTGAGCAATCATTGGTTTAAACCCCTAAATCTTGAATAATAAATAGTTTAAATCAATAATTTTTGACAAATCATTTGTTTACACCCCTTCTATTTCGGAAATGAGCCCATAAGTTTTGAAAAATAATGGTTTAAACCAATATTTGATATAAAGCATTGGTTTAAACCCCTAATTCTTGAAAAATCAATAGTTTAAACCAATAATTTCTGAGCAATCATTGGTTTAAACCCCTAAATCTTGAATAATAAATGGTTTAAATCAATAATTTTTGACAAATCATTTGTTTAAACCCCTTCTATTTCGGAAATCAGCCCCTAAGTTTTGAAAAATAATGGTTTAAACCAATATTTGATATAAAGCATTGGTTTAAACCCCTAATTCTTGAAAAATTAATAGTTTAAACTAATAATTTCTGAGCAATCATTGGTTTAAACCCCTAAATCTTGAATAATAAATGGTTTAAATCAATAATTTTTGACAAATCATTTGTTTAAGCCCTTTCTATTTTTGAAATCAGCTCCTAAGTTTTGAAAAACAATTGTTTAAACCAATATTTGATATATAGCATTTGTTTAAACCCCTAAATCTTGAAAAATCAATAGTTTAAACCAAAAATTGATCAGAAATCATTATTTTAAACCCGAAATATTTGAGAAATTAGTTGGTTTAAATCAGTTTGGAAGTTTAAATTAATTGTGGAAGAGCGTGGTCGATGATGTGTTGTTATTTTGCAGCAATGATTGCGGGCTGTTTGTGCTTAAGGAGATGGACTGCCTGGCACGTGACGTTCCGCCAGAGTTCAGTCAGGCAGATATAGAGCTGATGAGAGGACAATTGTTGGAGGATTTCTTAGAAGGGCGGTGTGGCACGGTTTTGAACTTGTAGGAGTTGATGAACATGCAGGCTTGGTGAGGTTGAATTCCATTTCAAATGTAGGCTTGTAAGAAACAATATCGTTGTAATGTTTATATGTGGGTAAAGGCTGGGAAGATGCCAAAAATCATTTTTCATATCAACATTGTATTTGGTTTGTCTTTTTGTAGCAACAACCAGAAAATGCTGTTGTAAATGAGATAGGCTTTACATGGATATGTAAGTGGTACACATTCCAACACGAAAACATCTCTGTTGTTCTATATGTGGATCTTATCAAATACATGGATGATGGTTTGTACTCTAAAAATTTCTTTAAGATTTTGAGATCCAATGTAAGCCGAAAGTTGATTACTTCAGTCAAACTTATAAAAGTAAATTTGTGGCCAATAATCAGTTTTGAACCCAGACTCGGTTGGGGAAAATGAAAAAAAAAAAAAAAAACAACGTCCAAACTCTACTGCGGAATTCAGACAAACTTCTCGGAATTCCGCACCCGGAATTCCGAGAAAAGCTTCGGAATTCCGCAGTAACCATATACAGAACCTCAACAGATGAATATGTTACTGCGGAATTTCGCCGAATTCTCGGAATTCCGCAATAACCCAATTACGCAAAAAAAATTGTGTCGGAATTCCAATTTTTTTTTCGGAATTCCTAGAGTCGGCCCAAGCGCGCATAATGTCTGGACCGACTCGTTGAATTCATTTTAATTTCTTTCTCCCTTTTTCTCCTCCATCTCAAAAACCTCATTTGTTTTTGTTTTTTTCTTCCCTAAATCCACCATCCATCCTCGATCCTCTTCTTCCTTAGCAAACCTTACATTTCTCTCCTAAACCCTACCCACATCATTTTTCTTGAAACCCTTTCCCCTTTCTCTCATTTTTCCATCTTTTAGGTGTCCCTTCCCCTTCCTCTTCTTTTCCCCTTTCTCAATTAAGTCACAGTGAGAGGGGTACCGACCTCTTTTGTGCCGGTGGCGGGGAGAGAGAGGACCGGCGAGAGAGGTAGAGAGAGTGCCGGAGAAGACCGCCGGAGAGAGAGAGAGAGAGAGAGAGAGAGAGAGAGAGAGAGAGAGAGAGAGAGAGGTGGGTGGGTGTATACTGTTAAGTGCTTTGGGTTTCTCAAATTTAAAAAATCTAACAGCTGAAAGTAATCATCATAGCCTGTAATTTGATTTGATAGGGGGAGAGAGAGTGGGAAAGAGAGAGAGGGAGAGGGAGAGGGAAAGAGAAAAATGTAGAGTGAGGGGCATTCTCGTCCTAAAGACTTTATATTAGTCATTTCCAACTCTCTCCCCTTGACAGGTTATTGTCATATCAAAGCCCTTTTTCTTGGTCATTTTCTCTATTTTCTATTGAATCTATTTTCATAGAAAATATTATTTCCACAATTTTCTTTTCCGTAGATCCAAACTCCCAAAGATTCTCCCCTCGCATCAAGCCTACGAACAGCAGGAACAATGTATGTGGGCCCCACTCTATCCTGCTCTGAACAAGATAAGACGAAGGGACCGGCAATTTACAGAGGTCTTGCGAGTCGCCAGAGCAATGATGTTTTTAACTAAAAAAACATTTCTCATTAGAGCGCCTCCTCTGTTGACCAGAAAGGTGTCATTTAAGTACATAATCGAGTTAGAAGTGCCATTAACAAAATATGGTAGTGTGGATATCAGTCCCACTCCAAAAACAAGACATATATTTTAGCTTGCCGTTTCACGTGCCAATAATGGAGGGGCCACAGAGGAAACATCAAAACAATCCAAACTGCTAGGTACAGAGCACGGACGAGTAAGCGCATCATGGTTAGAAGAATGCTACACTAGAACGCAACCTCTAAGGTGACACGGTCCATGCTCCAGATTGATCGATCCATATTGAGATTTGAGATGAGTGGTTAGATCGAGAGAAATGAATGATTTGGTATTGAATGTCACACCATGACGGATTTTTTAATTCGGTTGTCACTATCTAAAAACAACAGGGCCTTAAATATGTGTTAAAGGACGGAGACGAGATTCACAAGAAATGAATTTTCGGTGTTCTCCGTGCTTCACATGGAATTTTTAAGCATTTGGTCATGTCGAGAAAAATTCCCCAATTCTGATCTGATAGTGGTAAATGGAAAAGTGAAAACAAGAAAGCAAGTCACAGAATGAAAACCAATATTTTACATTTCTCGGCAAGATACCTACATCAATGGGCGAGAACACAATCTTTCAATACGAGAAAAACAATGTACAATGATTACAATGGATTAACCTGAACCCACAAACCCGCAACCCTTACCTTGCCCTCTCAACCAAGACCGTACACAAGATAAACTTGAGAGAAATGCCCTAGAGAAACCTGAATCCAAGAGAAAACCAAAGGGAAAAGCCCGGAAGAAACACACACTCTCTCTCTCTCTCTCTCTCTCTACATTTTCCAGTCATTGAAGAGATTCTTATATTTAGGTTTTCCAAAATCCTAAACAAAGCTACTTGCCTATTTTAGCTTTTAGGTAACAAAACAACTTTCCCACCAATCTCCACCTTGGTTTGTTTCCCAGCCAACTGAAGATTTTTCGTTGATGTCGTGACCGGTCTGCTGTTGCCACAAATCACCATTAGCCTTCCAAGGTATTAGCTACACACCATTAAATAATCCTGGTTCTGACTTCTCCCGATTCGATCAACACAGCCAATTCACATATATAGCTGTCAACCTATTGACTCACCTAGTCAACACGAGAGAGAGAGAGAGAGAGAGAGAGAGAGAGAGAGAGAGAGAGATCATTCCCAACACAGATACTGTCACCTTCTCACCACCATCTGCAACATGAAAACTAGGTCTCTACACAAACTGCAAAAGAGACCATACGCGTTCACGTGCTACTAATTCGAACTAGCTATCGAGATCTTAAGAACACTAGTCACCGTATCCCGAACCAGACAATATAGTCCTCCACACTTCTATCTTTTCTTCAAAACCGTACAGCCACGTGTGATTTTCATGGCTCCACCTACAGCTAAATGCCTGCAACCCCTGGAGTCCAACCGGCCAAGTGACACTAGATTATTTCACAGCTTTGGGACATACGCCACACCACTCAAAGTACGAACCACTCCATCAAACATCTTAATCATCACCGTTCCAACTGCCGTGAAGTCACACGTAAACCCATTACCTAAGGACACTATGCCTGCCCTTGTCTCCTAAAACATATCAAAATATTCTCTTCTAGAACATACATGAACAACAGAGCACTCTGAATCTAGAATCCACTCATTATGAGGATAAGTGTGATCATAGGTGGAGCCAGGAATTTACACTGGGGGGGGCACGATATATGTGCCTTCGCTCCTGACTGTGATTACTTGTGGAAACTGTAAGAATGTATCCAACCCTTTTACAATGCTCCTCCGTTATAGCCACCACCGTATTTGTAACACTTTTGTCAGACCTTCCTCTTTGACTCGCACCGTGAACAACCAACCCATGCTCTTGATTCCCATAAAAAATATGTTCTTTTCGCATCTCATTTGATTCCTCTAACTTTACCGTATCATTGCCATACAATAAAGTCGCCACCAAGTTGTCATACAAATCCGGAAGTGAAGTAAGAAGTAAAAGGGCCTTATTTTCTTCCTTCAATTTTTCTTCAACCTTGTGGAGCTAATCCACAAGCCCGTTGAACACGGTAATGTGTTCAAGAAGATTCTTGCCTTCCTGCATCTTCAGTTCGTACAATTGCCGCTTCAGATACAATCGGTTGGAAAAGCTTTACAATAATTTACACTTCTTCTACCTTAACGTTAAACATAACATTTTCTGCAAACATAGCCGAATCGTGCTAACCGTCTTCGATCAATGTCTTCCCACCTGTCATCAATCACCTTCTCTAGCTTTCCATCCTTTCCCTTCAATCCCTTAACGAGGTCTTGTTAAACTAGGATGTCCTTTACCCTTTCTGTCAAATCTGTTATAGGGTGAAATTGTCCTTTCTGTCGAATCTGTCGATGTTGAACTGAGTAGAATTTGATTTTAATGCCATCACAAATCTGCTTTAAGTGCCAAGCTCTACCTCGAACGAAAATTTCTCGGACAATCTTTCTACCCTCAAAGATCACTCCAAATGTGATCCCACTACAACACCCACGATCGCTTCTCTTGGCCTCAACAATCATTCCAACCTAGGCTTTGATACCAATTATTGAGAAAAAATTACAGAGCAAATCCGATCTGAACGTGCATAAGTAAACGGAAAAGTAAAAACAAGAAAACAATCAACATGATAAACCCCAATATTTTAATAGTTCGGCAAGATCCCTATATCCACAAGCGAGAACACAATTTTCCATGAGAAAAACAATATACAAGGATTACAATTGATTAACCCGAACCCACAAACCCGCAACCCTTAACTTGCCCTCTCCACAAAGATCGTACACAAGAGAAACTCAAGATAAAATCCCAAGAGGAACCCAAGAGAAAAGCCCGGAAGAAAACTCTCCTCCTCTCTTTCACCCTCCTCTCTCTCTCTCTCTCTCTGTCTCCAAGTTTTGCAGCCGCCGTTCCACACAAGATGTTCAAGAGATTCTTATTTTTTGCTTTCTTAAAAAGTCTAAACAAAGATACATGCCTATTTTGGCTTTTAGGAAACAAGGCAACTTTCCCAACATGTCAACTTATTTTCAGTGGCTTTTTTTTTCCAAAATAAAAAATAAGGAGGCATCCGCGAGAACACGTTTCGATATTGGGACGAACTCACATTATTTTACATCACTTGGGCCCTGCCCTGAGTGGTGGCATTTGCTTTGGACGGTGGCATTTTGCTTTGTCCCCACCCCATTTGGCAGGGTACAGTTGATTTTTGATGGGAGCGCAAATGGACACCCGAGTGTGTGTGGGGACTGGAGGGATTCTTCAAAACTCTACTGGTAGTACATTATTATCCTTCTAGGTCCGGCTGGGTTTTGTGATGTTAACTAGGCGGAAGTAAGTGTGCTTCTATGGGGTTTAAGATGGTTAGCAATACATGAATCAGGACCGTTGCATGGGCAAGCAACCGAGTGGTTGGACCGTGCAAGTTATCAGACATCATTGATGAAATTAGGGACTTTGTTAAGCGCTTAGCTCCTAAGTTTCAGCACAAGAGGGCTCGATCGACCAGGAAGCAGATAAGCTAGCCAAAGATGGAGTAGGGAGGAAGTGCATATCATTCAAGTTGAGAGTCAACAATTGCATTAACTCGGTCCCATATTCCGGTTGGATAGCTGCAAGATGGACATAATTTTTCGTTTTATTTTGGACATCTATTATGCTGTTTCTGTTTTTCTGTAAGTTGCTGCTTGCTTGGGGATACCTTGTTACTCGGGAAGCAATCTCTTATAGCTGTATTTGTTTCTAGATTAATACATCTTCGTCATTATCTTTCAGCCAAAAAAAAAAAAAAAAAAACACATTGGAGCCGTTTGGATATGTGGATTTTAGAATCTTGTATTTCCTCTGAATTGTAGTTGGGAGGCGTGAGAAGAAAGAGACTAGCTGTCGTTTTCTGTTGTCTCGCCCTTCTTTCCGCCAGCAAGAGAGCAGGAGATCATCCCATCTTTCTAGGTTTTAGAAATCCTATGATGTGGGAGAGATTTCTAAAACCTAGATTTCTTACTTAAAATCCAAGATTCTAAAGAGAAGTGAAGCAGTCGGCCTCCTTCTCTCGTCTCCCAAGTATGATTTTGAGGAAATCCAAGATTCTAAAATCCGCGTATCCAAACTGCCCCTTCGCGAGAAGGTAAGTTCTAAGATTTGTGGATTATGATGATTAAGTCAACACTTTCACCAGCAAGGTCCTTGTCTGTTAATCTGTTATTAATGCAGGCCAAATTTCATTCGATAGATGTCCCAAACGGTCAACAGACTTGAAGGCTTGAAGGTTGATTGACAAATCATGCCATTGATCAAAAGAATGCACAGGACAGAAGCAGTTAAAGTTATATTTATCATGTTTTATTTTATGATACTCTCTTTTCTTGATATTTTCTTATTGAATTAGGTTTCTAAAGACATGTAATTGCTGCAATTATAAAGCAAGCAAGTCCTAGGGTTAGGGATGCATTTGATATGTTATGTTTGATTTGGAATTTTCACCTCTATTTGAATGAAGTTCGAGTTAGATTTTGTCTTCACTTCGTGATTTCTTGTTCGTCTTTGATTTCGTAATTTGCAAGTCGGATTCTTCAAATTTGTGTGCCTTCATTCTATACTGCATCAAACTGGTGTCACAGCATGAGTCGTGACCTTGGAGGGCGATCATGTTGTTGGGAAAGTTGCCTTTGCCTTCTCACCCAAGCAACCACCGTGGGTGGGAAATAAGGCAACTTTCCCAACAATCTCCACCTTGGCTTATTTCCCAGCTTGATTTTACCGCAATCTCAGATTACTCCGCTCTTCACGGTGTAGCGCTCTACCTCGAACGAGAATCTTTCTTGGACAATCTTTCTACTCCAAAAAATCGCTCGAACGAGAATCTTTCTTGGACAATCTTTCCACTCTAAAAAATCGCTCTAACCGCGATCCAACAACAACACCCACGATCACTCCACCTGGCCTCGACGATCGCTCCACATGAGCTCTGATACCACTTGTTGGGACCCGGGTAGAACTCACCCTCAAAAGCTAGCTTTTAAGGGGAGGGAACCCATTCCCTTATAAGCCCATCCACATCATTACACTTTTCTGATGTGGGACTATTTTGCTTCACGTGGAGCCCCCAACACATGTAACCACAATAGAAGCCTGCAGTTGTTGAAGATACCGACCACAATTTGAGATAAGAAGTAGCTGAGTTATGTCGTAAAGTTGAATATTTATTGCGATAATTATCATTGAAACATTTTTCACATGTAGATGAAGCGATTGAGTTGGATGAAGGTATGCAAACAAAACTTTCCGATGTTTATGATGATGATTGTAACAAGGAAGAAGATGGATCATTTGAGGAAAACATACTAATTTTTATGTTTATAATAATGATGATGTCGAGGAGGAAGAAGTGTTCTGTGAAGAAACCACGCTGATCTTTGACATTTATGATGGTATGGATGATGAAGGTGATGGAGAAGAGCCCCAAACAATTGATCCGCGACCTAGAAGGTCGATTGAAAATTTGTGCCATTGATCAACGGAACATGCAGAACAGAAGATATTGAAGTTATTTTTATCATGTCTTATTTCCCGTTTTTTTTTATTTTTTTAAATATCTTATTTCCCGCTTTTCTTTCCTTTATTCGATGTTTCCCTGTTGAGGGTTCCAAAGACATATAATTACTGCTATTATAAGGCAAGCATGTTCTAGGGTTAGGGAGGGATTTTGATATGTTGGTTTGATTTGGGCTATGCCTAGAAAGTTTTAATTATATTTTGAATAAAGTTTGAGTTAGATTTTGTCTTTTATTCTTGATTTCTTGTTCTTCTTTTATTTCACAACTAGAAAGATGGATTCTTGATCTCAAGTTCGTGTGCCTTCATTCCATACAGCATCAGTTATTGATAATCATCCTTTGTAAACTGTATAGATGACTTTCACTTTAAAACCATGTATGGAAGTAGGAACCAGGCAAAGTACGTGGTTCATAAATTAATTTTGTAAGTCCTACTAATAGCCAAAACACTATCTGCTACATTATTCTTAATGAAACAAAACCATTTTATTTCGAATTTAGAACACAAATAAATTTATGATTCGCTGGAGTTTTCAGTATCCCAAATTTCTGATTCCTCCCAGTAATATCCTTTGCCTATATTATTTCAAAAACCCATACTGCATTTGTCATCTTGGAAGGAAAAGTTCTTGTAAGTCAGTTAGTCCTATGCCTTTATCCTAATTTTTCTCTTGTTATAGGGTCTCTGCCACAAGTGCTTTGGAAAGTTTACTCCATCCAAACTCCAAAGTAGCAACCTAAGTGCAATGCCTCTTTAAATTCTATTCATTCTTTAGACATAAGATGACTTTTATCTGTGTGGGTATTTTTATCTCCCATTACCATCATACAGAAAAAGATAAGTTTCTTGGATAGCGGTATGTTTTTTTCCCCTGTAGGTGATAATGTTTCTGGAAACCAATCTGGTAATAAATAAAATAGCCATTTGGTGTTTGCAGAGTTATTCACCTAAATTTGATCTTTTCCAATTCCTCTATAACAAGAGATGGCCATAAGACTGATGAACACATAATGTGATGGCAACAATGCTGCTCTTCCTAAATGCAGAGGACTGGAAAGTGCAGAAATTCCATAAGAACATGGAGTTGGGAATGCCAGTCATGCGCGGCCTCTGATACCCAAAAGCTCACCTTCAAATCGAAAACTGTATAATGGAAGCACATGAACAGGTTCCTCCTCCACTGTACTTTATCAGTAGAATTTCTTTAGTTATACTAAATTGTCGCTGGCATGGTGACCCTGTGATGAATGGGGGGTAAAAAAATCTGTATATCATATGCATTTAAGATTTGAGTGAACAAATAAACAACAATATAAATGAATATGTTGTAATGAGATAGTAGCTCATTTTTATGTTGATGTTGGAACTTGGAAGTGTTGAAAAACCAGATACAGATGGTATTTTATAGTGATTTTAGGACGCATCTGCATAAAACTGGAATTTGGATTTGGTTTGAATGAGACCGGTTTGTCAACACAGAATTCTTAGATGAATAAATAAATATATGGTAGCCTGTAATGCACGAGAGCATAAAAACATGAAATTAAATTTTGATCCATGGCATAGCTGAATAATCCATTAAAGGAAGAGAATGTTATTCCCAGGGTGTGAAAATCCATTAAAAAGTAGAACAAAATTTTTGATTCATTGAATAACTCGTGTAAGAAAGGAAAATTATAGCATGACTATAGTACCTGGGCACTTTTCTATACACTGAATTACCCTTGCATATACAACAGGGTACAAATATGGATATGGAGTAAGACTGGTAAGACTGGAAACTTCTTTTTCCAGTATCTTATATTTATAACATCCATCCACCTATTGGCTATAAGCAAATAAGCAATATTAGCTGAACAAGAAAGACTCTCAACATAAGGTATATCTCTTCCATTTCCTTAATCATCGCCATCACTAATCTCAAAGATGATGTTTCTAACAAGTGATCTTGAGTCAACTGCAGACTGGCACAAGGAAATCACTGGTTTTTGGTTACTAAGAGAAATCCCAAGCCCATTTGCTGCTACTAGGAGTCGTTTCCCAACCTCACTTCTTCCAAGCTTGCTCCTTGGAATTTCCATACTTGGGCTGGCCAACAATGAAAAAGAGGGCATCATGGGTGGAGATTTGGTTCCAGATTGCCGTGTATCATCATCATCAGTTAGTATTCTTGAGCAATAATTGTTCACCGTAGCCTTACAAGAATCGTCATGATGACCTTGACAGACCACATACTCATCAGTAACGTTAACGCAGCTCATAGCATTTCCCCCCTTCTTATCATTTGATCCTTTTGTCCTATTCCTATTTACACAAAGTTCTGCAATAGTTGATGTACTATTTGTGCTATTCGTATCTCGAATTTCTCCTAATTTTTGCATTTCCTGATCTTTACTTTGCTCAGGCCATTGTAAAGTATGTACTACGTTTCCTGCATTGCTATCAAATGCATGCACCTCATTAAATTTGGAAAAGTATTTTGTGATGATACCTGCCACGGATATTATCTCAGATGAGCTTGCACTAGGAGCACCATTCATAGAGTGGGAACTGGTTTCTTCTTTACGGATTGTTTCTTTTTTGGAACCAAAGTGACCAAACTGCTCTTGGGTGGAAGCACCCTCATCTTTTTGACTTGGACTAAAAAATATTTTCCCCTCAGAACCGCATGTTTTACTCTTGAAAGAATGTCCATATGATAAAATCTTATCATTTGGATTAATGCTCAAAGATTCATCTTGCGTTATATTAGACTTGGGTACAACAACTTTGAAGCCAGACAGACAGTGCTTACCAGTGGCTGTTGGTTGACATTGCATATGCTCCACACAAGTGGCATCCATGTGAAGAAACCAAGTTCCTTTCAAGCCTTTAAAAGCATTTATTACAGGCATCGAATCAGCAAGGTGGTAGAAACATAATTTTCGTTTCACCTACAAGAGCAACACACATAAGATGGAAATCTAGGAGAACTCGTAAATTGTAACTCAAAAGAAGTGAAACACTAAAATGTCGTACCATCAATGCACGAATCCTGATTTCTCCAATATATGGGAAACAAAGGTAGTGTTCCCTTGCAAGTTTCCCTATGCAACAATCCTGCGATGGTTAAATTTTCTAATACCGAAGCATTGTAAACAACACTGTATCGGTATCTATGATAAACATTCATCTATAATATCAAAGACTCGTGATTCATAAGTGAATAGTACTAGATTACTAGTGTCGTGAATCCTGAGAGAACTTACAGATTCTCTTAAATGTTGATATCAAAGCGAGACAACACTTCCAAAATTTCATATTACACTCTTACATTACATATTGGTCTCAAAGCAAAAAAAAACTTCCAAAATTTCACAATACATGATAAGGATCTATGCTGTTCATATTCATAAAGTTGCATTGCAGAATTAATTCACACCAGGTTCCAGAAATATTTACAAATCATCCTGGACAGATACTACAAACACACAAAGAGATTGATTTAAAACAATTAGCAGGAGAGAAATAAACCATGCACTTAACTGGACCCACAGTCTCCTTTCTTTGTCAAAAATTTGAACCGCTAAAATGGACATTACTTCATTGAAGAACTCAAGCAAATTGGAAATTGGCCTTGATATGATATCTGAGTTTGACTCAGCTAGAATCAATGAAATAGCAGCTGATACTGTAAAAATCAATCATTGACGGCCAATTTAGACTTAACCAATTTCTTATAGAACCAGGATTCAACGCAGAAATCCAACCAAACCAATCGACTCAACTGAGTTCCAAGTCAATTAGTGAGATTCTGGACATCACGTCCAATCTAAAAAGTCCTAATTTAGTATTACACTGGCTCTAAATAGCAGCAAATGTTCTGAAAGTTAAATTGACTCCTGAATAATCTAGATTGACTCAGAAATCAGAATATTATAGAAGAATATAGATTTCCTATTCAATATTGCTGGTGATTATGGAGCATAATGTATTAATGTTCTCAAAATTCTAAAAACAAAAAAAAAAGAGGACAAAAGTGGTGAAATAAAGAACAAGATATGAAGAGCAACAGTCTTTTAACATGTCAAAAGATCACTTCAAACTTCAAACTTCAAACTTCAAAGAGGATTGATTCAATGTTGCATGCTTATGTGGCATCATAGATGGTCCCATATTTGATCAGTCTTAACTTTCTACTAAGCGAGCCCATCATTGGATTTCCCATGGCCCAAATTCCATTTTATTAGAATGATCCTGACCATCTGATCAAGTGCCTGCCAAATTGCCAATGGACACTCATCCCATAAAAAAAAACCCTCAATCAATGGCCAAAAATGAATTGAACAGATGGTTAGGTTCATCCAATCAGACTGATTTTTGGGCCATGGCCAATTCAAGGCGATGTCGGGATCAATCCTCATTTCACATTTTCAAAATTCAACAACTTTTTTTAGGCTACTGATATTAGCACCACCATTTACAATAATTGCACAAACTCAGCTTGTCCTTTCTTCTTTTATTGGCTTATGAGAGTTCTTGGGTATATTATCAAAACATGGTTGTGCTGATATCATTTCCGTTTTTTATCTGTAATCAGGTATTAGAAACAAATCCAAATAAATTATAACCCGAATATCAAACGGACCCCAAAAAATCGATGGGCTGCCAACAAGAAACCAAATGAAAATCAGCATAAAAAACCCTTATCCATCAAAACATGAATAAAAAAGAATCAAATTTGTAGAAAGGTAGAACATTAAGCGAGTAAGTGATGGGTTTTTTCCCAGAAAGAGAAAACGTGAGGGAATGAAGAGAGAGGTGGTAATCTTTTATAAAACTCAACAGATAATCAGCTGATTGGACGATAATAGAAATGCGAATAATGGGGGAAAAAAATCTTACTTTTGAAATCAGCCGCTGTAATATCAGGAGAAAGAGGCATGGCTATATGAGTACCGAGACTGCTGTCTATGAAGACAGGCATTTCATAAGCAGATGCCATGGAAAAACTCAAAAACAGCATTACTTTCTGGCAGGAATGCCATCCTTTATTTATGTAACGGGAGCCCTTTTTCTTTTTTTTTCATTTGGGCCTGTTTGGATTGGAGGAATTTTCTGGAAAGGAAAGGAAAAATATTTCTAAGATTTTCTATTGTTCTAAACACGAAATAAGATAACTTGAACCAACCCTGTTCAATTTTAATTTAGAGGGACCTTCAATTTATAATGATATCCCTCTAAATTAACATAATCATATTATTCCTCTATAAGTTGGGAAAAGAAAAAATTATCTATGGAAAATGTTTTTCTTGCAATCCAAACTGCGTAGGAAATGACATTGAGATTTACTAGTAGGATGCAATCCGTAACAACGTGCGCCACACACCTAGTAAGATAGTGGCCTTTTACTTTGGCTCACATATACATAACCGGGTAGGGATTTTCTAGGTAATTTTGTGGAAAGCCATTTTGCGGCCGACTTTTGCAAGACAAAACAGCCAATTTAGATGAATTAAATGAGTAAAACAAAATCTGTAAAAAAGTGAGCCTGTGTGGCTGCTCTCTCGTGCAAAAGTGAGCCCCATTCAGCAAAATTGCCTAGCAAACCCTAACTGGATAATATATGAGCAACATGAGAGGAGCTTCATCCTGGCCAACGCACAGTCAGGAATTTGCTCTAGGGACAAATAATGGCTGGTACGTAGTAATCAATAAGTTTTTATAAGCAAAAAAGTTAAGGGCCTTTTGGATAGACAGATTTTAGAATCTTGGTTTTCCTCAAAATCATGGATGGGACACGAGAGAAGAAGGAGACCGTCTTTTCTGCGTATCTTTAGAATCCTGGATTTTAAGTAAAAAATCCAAGTTTTAGAAATCTCTCCTGGCTTGAGACTTCTAAAAACTGGAAACATAGGATGATCTCCTACTCTCTTATTGATAGAAAGAAGGGAGAGAAATCAGAAAATGAAAGACACAAATTGCTTTCAATTAAAAAAAAAATCATTCACATTTATTTGTTTTCTATGCCTACAAAAGTTCTGGGCTATTGATAATCCAAGGTAATTCATATCTTATGGACAGTCCGGATCAACTAAAGGTCTAGTCCATATACGTAAATATGGGTATGTCTTGTGTATTACATAAGGTTCCATCCCACTTTTAAATGATCTGAACCGTCCATTTATGTCTTGTTTTGGATCTCATACAATTAAACTCACAACTTGAAGAGAAGATTCAACTTACACTGCAAAATGACGAAGGGGGACACACTAGAAATTTGAAATTACAATACTTTAAACTATTGCAACGATCAATTTTACATTAAGTGGGGCTGAGTGAACAAAGTTTTAATTAACTTAACAGGGCTAATTGACTTATTAGGGCAACAAACTCAAGACATAGACAAGAGCTTGACCAACTTAGAAGAGAGTCTAAGTGCGGCGAGTACGAGGAAGATCAATCCACTTGATCTTCAACTCCAACTGACCTGACTCAACATCACAAAGCCTCAAGCAAACATGCTGCACAATCTCACGATTCACACAACTAATAAAGCTATCCCCCACAAGGCAATTGTCACTAGCGGGGACGATTTTCCTTATCTTCATCTCCTTGACAGAAGCCTGTGCACCAAATCCCCCCTTCGTCTCTAATGCAAGAGGTTGAAGGTTGAGAAATGCATGTCCCAATGTCTCATCTTCTCCAAACCGATCCTGGTCAAACACCTCCTGCATAAGTCATCATTTCATAAAGACTTTTTATTTATTTTTTAAATGGTAATAATATTAAAACGGAGAGAAACCTCCAAAACCGAGATGGTCAATAATACAAATAGAGAAGAAACCCATAAAAGAAAATATAGAAACTCAAGGAGGAAGATGATCAAATATCTCCAATCTTGGCCTATAACTCCGTTCAAAAAATGTCTCTTTGGATACCCTTAGAAATTATTTGGATATAATCTTATATGCATATGACCTTACTAGCATTCCTTGTGCATGCTATGCATGGCTGTAAAATGGTGGTTCCCAACCCATAAACGTAATGCACAGGTTTGAAGTTGATGGTGGGCCTCATCATCATTAACATTTTGATGGGCCCCATGCCATGCATGTGTTTGGGTAGAGATGGTGAGCCCCCACCCATTCAACTTCAAGACCATCTCATAAAAGACGTGAGGTGTAAATGGTGGCCCCATCCTATGCATGGGTTTGGGTGGAGATTGTAGGCCCACCAATCAAAAGACGAGGTGTAAAATAGTGTGACCCGCTCCATAACAAATAAAATAGTGGGTTGGGTGGAAATGGTGGCCCCACTTATGTATGTAAAATGGTGGGCTCCACTTCATCTAAACATAGGTATAAAATTGTGAGCCCTACTGACCTCGTGAAAACATGAGGTATATAATGGATGCCCCACACCATAAGAAGGGATTTGCTAGGGACCATCACAGAAGGCATTTCGAGGATGTGCTGTTGCATGTGAGAACAGCCACCTCAGATGAATTGAATGAACAAGACAACAGCCCATCCATGAAGGACCCTACTGTGATGGTCCCTGCAAATACCTCATAAGAATATGACTATATGAGGTGTAAAATTTTCTATGAAAAAAGTTTTTAGTAGGAAATTTAAAAAATAAGATGAAATGAAAAAAATTTAAAAATCCTAAAAAATGAACAAAATACATTTATCACAATGAAAATGGCCAAAATACAACTATTTCATTGAAAATGAAAAAAATGCCCCTATCTTGTAAAAATGACCTAAACACATTATCGCATAGAAATTAGAAAATGAACAAAATGCTCTTATCCCATACAAAATTGACAAAAATACACTTACCCGTTGAAAAATGACTAAAACACCCTTACAAAAAGTTTGTGTATCCACAATAAGTTCACCAGCTGTATCTATAGCAAGTTTAAGTAAAACTGTAAACTCTCCTAATTAAGGAAAATGTTATCAGCACTACTTTATTTTGATGAGGGCATTCCTCACTTTATTAAAAGTACGGTACGGCCTGCACCTTAGGATGATCCAAACCGTCCATTAGATGGGCCACAGCCTAAATAGGATGTGCCCCAAAAATCGTTTCCATAGGTTGACCCTAACCCTCATATCTGAATGTTAGAGGGTTGATCCCTAACATTCAACCCTCTAATGGTTACGATCCATTAGAGGGTTGATCCAAACCCTCTATAGATCCGAGGGCTATGGAAATAAATTTTTGGGGCACAACTTATTTAGACTGTTGCCCATCTAATAGACGGTTTGGATGATCCTATGGTGCGGGCCATATAGTATTTTGAATAAAGTGAAGAGTGCCCTCATCAAAATACAGTAGTGCTGATAACATTTACTCTAATTAATGCTCCATAAATTTACAATCTCTTATATCCTATGCTCAACTCAAGAACCAACATTGTTCCTACATTGGTAATTTATAACCTCTTATGTCTAATACTTGATAGACAAATATTCTAGTGATATAAGATATAGGAAAGTATCTTCTTAGAAAATGTTGTTCAAAAGTACATATACTTTACAATACTATATGTAGTTTCAATACAAGAGAAGTTGATATATCGATTTTATGATTGCGGTTTGAATTGTTTTACCAAACCCAACACAAGAGAAGACGGTTTGAATTGTTTCACCAAACCCAACACAAGAGAAGACGATCTAGGGCTTTGTTAAGGAAGAAGATGATGTAGGGTTTTTTACCCACTCACTGACTTTACTCTTTCGCCAAACCCAACCATGCCATTTTATTTTCTCAGGAAACAGAATCGCACCAAATTAGTGGGATTTGGTTTCCCACAAGAGTGAGAAAAGATCTCTTTCCACGTCACTTTTTACTTTTTCCACATAGGCACTGTTACTTTCCCAGGAAGCAAGTGAACACCGCTATTTTAGCTTTCTAGAGAAAAAAGGGGTCTTTTCCCGGGATTCGTTTTCCCGAGAACGCAAGTGAACTGAGCCATCTGAAATTGGGAAATTAAGTACACTTGGATGATGATAATCTATTAGTCCACTACCCATAATGATGAAAGACAATGTATATAAAATGTTCGTAACATCTTGAGCAATAAGGGGCCTTTTCCTTGTTGAATTTTGACCTTAGCCCATCTGAAAGCCAAAATTAGATGGTTAAAATCGCTCGACCAGTGCCATTTTTATGCTATAGTCCATAGAAACAATGGGACACCCAATCAACGGCCCCTATTTAAATTAAGGGCACGTCTGCAAGCTAGGAATTTTTTTCCGAAGTGGTGAGAGAGTGGTAGGGCGGGTGGGAGAAAGGGTGAGATTTGAGAGGGCCGATTGAGACGAGGGTGAAAAGTGGCTAAAAATCAGGAAAAAAGATGATCCGATTTTGAGTAGAGTTGTTTGTTTCGTGATTTTTAGCCACCTCACCCCTTTGAGACACTAGTTTCCTGTATTTTGTTTCCTAATTTTTGGCCACTTCGATTGCCCAACCCTTCTCTTACCACTTGGAGAGACCAGTTTATCATGAAAATAAAGAACGCCGAGGTTAGGTACCTTATCAATGCGCCAAAAGCTCCAAAGCTGATGGAACGCGTTGGGCAAGGCCCTTTAAGCCTGTCCCATACCAGGCTGGGTCCCACCCAGTCCCATACCTAGGCGTGCCCCCACTCTGTTTCCGACCAAATGGTTAGAAGACTACCATCATCTGATATCATCCACAGTGGGCCCACTGAATAATTGGTTCCAAACACCACATACGTGCCCTGCAAATGGGGAATGGGCAGACCACCAACATCTGTAGCATATGGAATATTGAAGTTTGCCTCAAAATGTAGAGTTTTTATAGCGGGTGAAGTCCAGTATGTGTGGAAAAGTACAGTGGGCCCACTTCAAAGGATGATCCAAATCATTCATTTTTTGGGCCACAATGTAAATAGGCTGTAGACTGTAGATCATTTCCATGGCATGATCCTGACCCTCCGATCTATAGCCTCACCATATAAAATCTCCAAATTGTATATTTAAAAAAAAAAGTAATTTTGACCATTTCAAAAAAAAAAGAAGTAATTAGACTATGAGGGACAGAAGCTAGCTAAAATAACGACAGAAATAAAATTTGTCGGTATAAAATACCTATAGCAACAGAACAATGGCTACGGCTATTTTTCCGTCGCCATAAGGGGTTTCTCTTGTAGTGGACTTGCTTGAAAAAAGTATACTGTAGTGTTGAAGCTTGAAAAATCCAATCTGATTAACTTACCAGTCTGAGGATTCCAACAGGTTCTATAATGGAGCAGGTCAACTCTTCATTCCAAACCGGATTAAGACAACTCCAAATTACCTTGGTCTTTGCAGTCTGGTAAAGAAGATAAAAATTGGTAAGTACTAAGTAACATAGAAAATGAACTACTTCTCAATGTCATGTCAGTAATGGGAACAAAAAACATCTTGAATGTGCAAGAGCAAGAATAACATTTTTTTTTAATGATAGAAATTTAAATGTGCATAACAACAAAAATAACATTGACATCGGAAAATGAACAAACTTTCAGTGAACATGTTGAGAAAATCTGGCAGGCAAATTCAATCCCATCTGTGTACAAATAAATGGAAAGGTAAACATAAACACAAGCACTAGATGAATACCGAGATTTTATGTAGTTCGGCCAAGATGTCTATATGCATGGGTGAGAACAAGATAATTCATTATGAGAAAGCAAAATTACAAGGATTACAATTGATTTATTTGAAACCGAAAACCCGCAACCGTTCTACTGCTTCTCAACTAAGTCCGTACACGAGAAACTCAAGAGAAAAACCCCAAGAGAAACCCAAGAAGAAACTCGAGAAAAAACTCTTTCTCTCTCCTTTTCACTCTCCCTCTCTTCCCCCTCTCTCTCTCTCCATGCCTCCTCTTTGCATCTGCCACACAAAGAGACTCCCGCCCCCAAGAGACACATTTTCTCTCTTATATATAAACTTAGGTTTTCCAGAAAACCTAAAAACACTTGTTTCTGATTTAGCTTCCCGCGAAATTGTGGGAAAGAAGACAACATTTCCCAACAATCTCCACCTTGGCTTGTCTCTCAGCCACTTGAAGATTATTCGTTGATGTCACCACCGGTCCACTGATTCGCAAATCATCATCGGCCTTCTGAAGTATCAGCTACACATCATCAAATACCCTGGTTTTGACTCCACCTAATTCGATAACACAGCCAATGCACATGTATAGCTGCCAATCCGTTGACTCATCCAATCACAATCCACCATCGCCATCACAGGAACGCCACTCCATTTCCAAGCAGACATAGAGATCCTATGAACACTAGTCACTGTGTCCCTGACCGGCGATATAATCTGCTACACTTGGTATTCTTCATCTTCCTCAGCTTCCCAACATTTCCCTTCAACGCCTTCACCAAGTCATGTTCAATGAGGATATCCTTCACCCTCATCTGCCAAGGGTGAACAACACATCCCAACATAACAAAATAATGGAATGAGATCATGGGTGACTTTAAACAATACTTGATTAATTGAAAATGTGGGCTGTTAGGTGCTAGGACCCTAAAAATGGTATTAAGAGAGGGGAATCCATTGGTGTCCTTCCATTCCACTGAAAGTTGGTATCCACAACAATCTAAACAAGATATGTTGCACTCAGGTAGAATATTAGCATGCATAGAGATGTCCAAGTATCTTGTATTATGTATTTTTCCAGTGATTCATCACCAAGGCAGGCTAATGTGTACCATACAGATTAGTTACATTAGCAGTTGTTGACTGAGAAGAGAGTTTGTAACCCTAATATCGAAATATTGAAAGTCTCTTCTCTTGTGGACGCAGGAATACTCCCGAAGCACCTACCCTTGTGATTCTTGCTTCATGTGTTTGTGTTTTTTTGCATCACACCCACATCAAATTTATCATATTTTTGGGAAGAGACCATCGTTAATTATCTCTGATTCTTATTCTACAAAGTAGCTTAAGAGGGTTTGATGCCTCCTTTGTTCAATTTGATATTGTGAGACTTGGAGATCTTAGATCAAACATCATATAGATTAGTTCTAAAATAAAATGTATGGATCTTTTTGTCAATCTGGATGATCTAACATTAGATTTACATCTATATAACTGATCTAATCATGTAGATTACTAGAATATACAAACTAAACTGAGATTTAAAACCTGCCTCAATAGGTCATTTGGTTGACTTATCTTTGATAAGGTTTGATCTCTTGACGATTAGTTAGATGGCAACGGAGATCAATCCCATATTTATAGAAATATGTCTGTTAGAGTTCTACTCATAACAGAACTCTTAATTGATTAGTTTAACAAACTACTTTATCCTTACATAGTTTAATCTGGAATATACTAAAGTGTAGGGATTTTAACAGGGTAGAACTCATCCTTAAAAGCTAGCCTTGAAGGGGAGGGTGCCCATTCCCTTATAAACCCATCCACATCCCTCAATTTTTCCGATGTGGGATCTTGCTTTTGTGTGGAACCCCCAACATAAAGAGTATCCATGTTCCCTTGTACCCATTTATAATCACTTGGGAAAGGGTTAATAATGGAACAGAAGAAAGAAAAAATCGACAATCCAAAATATAAAGAAATTCCAAGAAGAAGCTCTTAGCCTCTTTGCTATTTTGTTATAAAGAGAATGAATGGGAGTGAATATGGGGACTTTTTTGGGCCACCATTTTCTCGCAACTTCTCCTATCAATGATGAGATTACATATCTTACCATTCGACATACATCTTGTATGGAAACTATTATGTCGCAACCAATCTGGATTTTCTTCCACTTTGCCCGTTTTCATATCACGCCGAATAACTAACGCCTCGCCATTATTGCTCCATGTGATCTCGTCACCCTCATCATCATTGTAGTTGTCAAAGTGCGGTTGTTCATCTAGAACACTCTCTTCGGCCAACTTGTCAAGTTCTTCGACTAAGTTCACGTACCTTCGGCTTGGTCACTCTGTTGCTATATGACCGAACCCCGAGCACTTGAAGCGCGCACCAACAGTCTTTGGCTTGTTGGAAGTGTTAAAGCTTTGACCAAAATTTGTTGCCTTTCCAGTTGATACTGGGTTTCGACGCATGTTCTTGGGCTCAAAAATCATCGGACGCTTTGAGCGCTACTTCAGTTGCTTCTCAATGTTAATGGCCAACTTGTACGCATCATTGTAACTCCAATAGTGTTGTAGCATTACCATATCCTAAATCTCCTTCTGTAAGCCTCCCAAGTAGCGCGCAACAGTTTGCTCTTCAGGCTCAATCACAACGCAACAAATTGTTAGTAAATCAAACTCCTTCGTGTAATCATCCACGGTCAAATTTACTTGCCGAAGATTATACATCTTCATATAATTGTCTTGAAGATAGCTTTCTGGCAAAAACTTCTTCTTCAATTCCTTCTTCATCTTTTCCCAAGGATTGATATTCTCTTTTCCCAATCTTTCTCTATGAATCTCTAATTGTGCCCACCAAGCCGAAGCATGTCTCTTCAACTTGATACCCACGATCTTCATCTTGCAATGATCCGGTACCTCCTTATTATCGAACACTTGTTCAATAGTGTTGTGCCAATCAATGAACTCATTGTGTTGAATCTCCCCTTGAAAATCCGGTACATCCACTTCCATATTCACATCATCGTAAGGCTGATTAGAACCCATCAGATCTTGAAATCCCCTATCACCTGGCTCACCCCATGAAGCACGATTATGAAAAGGGTTAACATCCTCCGAGACGAGACTTTCATCATCACGACTCAGAGTTTCGAAATGTGTTAAACGTTCCGTGAGTTGTTGGACTCGCCTCCTTAATTCTTCAATATCATTGGCTTGACGATCTGGATGAGGTTCCTCCATACGAACACCTCGACTGTACCCACGGTTGTTTGATATGGTAGTCGCTCTTTCACAACAAACGTCAAGATCAACGAGAGCTCTGATACCAAACTAATGCAACCGAAGATGGAAATAGCAAAGCCAAAACAAAAACAAAATTCACACGCTTTGATATACGGAAATCTCCAAAGAAAGCCCTAATACAAAAGTTGATGGTATCTAAAGCTGATAAAAATGTTCAATAATCCCCCCTTCTGATCATCCATCTCTCTTTTATATTTACAAGACTAAATAATATTTAATAAAAGACTCCTCATCAATATAAAAGATGACTCCTCAATCAACCAATACCACCACCAATCAAAAGAAACTAAAGAATTCCTAAAGTCATAAACTACTAATTGATAAAGACTAAAGATAATGACGGATTTAGCTAACGAAATCCTTCAAATATGTGGGTTTGGTGATATGTCTTCTGGACTGAAATATCAGCAAAGGATTCTCACATATAGATGTGTCTGCATCAGTAAACCCAATAATTGTTATACTTAATCTTTCTCATCAATCATGACTGTAGATCTCAATGATCTATGATTGCCCGCCTACATACAAGGCCATCTCCATTGGCAGGCGCTTTGAATGTTTCTTTACTCCTTTGAATTTTATTATCATTCACAAAAAATTTAACTGATATCACTTTAATTTGTTCAATTTAACGAGTAGAATTTACTGACTGATAGCACATTAATTTGTTCAAATTACCGATTATCATGCACAATTACTAAATATCCATAAAGAGGGAAAAAAGAACGCATTGAAATGTAATCCTTTCTAATATTGAGTTAAGAAACACACCAAATCTCAAATCTCAAAAGAACCAAGGTACCTGATTTCCTAGCTTGATCGCAACATAAGGAGCACAGCTTGCTAAATTTCGGACCGCCACCCTTTTCCCTTGCAATACAGTCACTTTCAGTTGACCAACAACATCCCCCATGAGGATCACTTCCACAGTGCCTTCAACTTTGAACACAATACAACACCTGCCAAAACATGAACTTAAGAAATTTTAGGATTAGCTACTATTGTTTTGGATTTTGTTATTTTTCTGCATAACATCAGCTCGTTCTTTTTGTCCCACTTCACTTCTTTTAAAAAAGATGGACATTCAATGGGAAAAAAAACAGGAGCACCACTTCATTAACAGACAAGGAAAGAAAAGAAAACCCAAAAAAAGGAAGTAAAAAAAAAGTTTTCCAATCGAAAGAAAATACAATGACGTACAAAATAATGCACTTAAAGCTTTCAGGATAGAATAAATTGAAATGCTCTATTTGAAACAATTAGAATATGTTAGATCGAGCGGTTGGATTGGGTTAAGATCTCACCGTTGTATCATCTTGGAGTTAGAATGGCCATTTGTTAGATAGGGTAACCTAGATAGATTAGGCAACTATATTCAATTAGAATAGTCTCTTTCCATAGTTATCAAGATTTGATTCAATGTTTATCACCTACGTGCTTTATATAGGCACTATTTGATTCTCTATAACGGCATCTAAGAATTAGTGACATTCCTAAAATTATCACGGTATCAGAGCAAGAGGTTCTCGGTTCAAAATTAACAACTATATTAAAAGTCTAAGTGTAATCTGCAAACCCCCCCCCCCCCCCCTCTTCTCCACACACACACGAAAAAAGAAAAAAGAGCCACACATGAGGACAAGTGTTGAAGTGTAAATGATTAAATAACACCAACTCCAACTGCCTAGGCTTTTGGAGTAATCGGTTTTCACAGAGACAAATAAAGTTAGATAAGAAAACCCAATGCGCGGCATAGGCTTAAAGAGTAGTGGAATAAGAGGAGACAAGTATTGGATTTGACTAGAATTACTTTTCGGAGAATAGTGGAATAGATTACAATAGTGTTTGGTTGCTCGGCATAGACTAGGAGAGTCGGGTAAACAGTAGAAGTAAGGGTGTCAATTTTGGCTCGGGCTCGGAAGCTCGCTCGAGCTCGGCTCGAATCCTTAACGAGCCGAGCCGAGCCCGATTTAGGCCAGGCTCGGCTCGGCTCTTTAAGAATTTAATATATTTAAATATATATATTATATATTAATATATACACTAAAGGGGTTGTCCAGGGAGGGAAAGGGGGAGTCAAAATATGTCACTTCATTTTTGGAACCCCATTTGTTACTTGGACCACCCCCCATAGTGTAAAAAAAGTAGTCAAATTACACTAGATAGGGCTGTCCAGGGAAGATGAGGGGTGTGAACTTAATATAACCCGAGCTCGGTAAGGCTCGCGAGCCTGACCGAGCCGAGCCTGGTTCGAGCCTGAGCCAGCCAGGCTCGGCTCGGCTCATTTACACCCCTAAGTAGAAGTGTCATTACCAATATATAAAGTGAAGAGAGAGGGAAGAGAGACAAAGAGAGAAAGAACAAGGCATAATTTTCAAGATTTTTCAACTAAAGTTCTCCCTTTTTGTAGAATTTGATTTGAAAGTACGAAGGAGGAGTCATGTAATAATTATGTCAGAAACATATTGGGCAGGCAAATTTGCTGGAAGTTTAATACAATATTGGCAACTAAACAAGGAATCAGCCTTGCTTTTTTTTTTTTTTTTTTCAAAACTTCAACGGATGCGAGTGTTCGTGCAACCACACACTGCCTATGAACACAAATGAAAAAAAACCCATAAATATTGCTTAAAAAAGCCGAAATCACTGTAGCATTGAGTTTTATTTATTTAAGACAAATGATAGAAAAATGAAGCAAGAACAAAATCAGTAAAACAAGAAAAGGGAAACAATAAACAACATAAATAACAAGTAAAGAACTTGCATGCGGATCAGACCATTATCAATATAAAAGATTTACATGAAACAAATAAATGGGAACTAACAATTGTCGGAAATTAGAGCCATACAGTTCAGTTTAATTGGGTCATCAACTTTATAATTTCTACTCAAACATGCTAATTAACTAAATTAAAACAAATTACTAAGATCTCGAACCAAATTAAAAAAGAAAAATTCTAACTGACAAATATAAGACAAAATACATCATCAAAATTACCATTGTTCTGGCAACAGAATAAACGACATTTTTTTTCCGATTTCATCTCATGAAGAAATCCTAACTCGGATTTAAAGAAAAGAAAAGAAAAAATCACCCAAAACCACTATAAGAAACAGAGTAAGAAAACCACCTTCTATTTATGAGGGGTTATATTAAAATGAAATACAAAACCACTATTAAAAAAAACATTGAAATACAAAACCGCCACGAAAAGTGGTTTATAGGCAAAAAAAATCTCCTCTTTCTTTAGAAAGGGACAACACCCACGGGGATTTCCGTTTATAGGAAAAATATCTAAATAAAGATGAGATTCTCAGTATACGGAACCGAACTTTGACATGAAGAAAAAAAAAAAGGTACCGACAGAAACACGTCTTTGGAAAAGATAAAAACAGAACCCCGCAATTTCCATTTCTGAAAAAACCTAAAAACCGCTATTTCTGTTTTCTGAAAAAAAAAAAACAGCCTTTAATTTTCTATTCTTAGTAATGAAAAAATGGAGATTTTATACGGTGTGTGGCCGCGTAAATTACTGTACGGCCCACTTCAGAGGATGATCCAAGCCGTTCATAAGATGATCCTGACCCTCTGATCTAGCCATGTTGCCAATTCTACATCCCATTCATGTCAGATGGCTCCTGAAATCCATTCTACAGCTAGTAAAACCCTCATCTTATATTTAAAGGACAACAAATCTATGTCCATATACATGGATTTTTCTCTTTATATTACTCAAAGAAGCAAAAATATGATCATATAGGGGCACGTTTGGCTTAGATGAAGTATTTGTCATGATAAATTGGTGTCTCCGAGTGGAGAGATGAGGGTGAAGCGGCTAAAAATCAGGAAACTAGTGTCTCCAACTGATGAGAAGTGGCAAAAAAAAAAAAAAATCAAGAAATTCCTGGAACCCAGACAAGGTTTGATCTGAGGGTCAGGATCATCCTATGGAAATGATTTTTGGGGCACAACCTATTTTTTTCCTTGTGGCCCATCAGATGAACGGCTTGGATCATCTTATGAAGTGGGGGCGTACAGTAGTTTTTGAAAAATATTGGACTACTATAAGGGCTCACACCATATAAAATCTGGGAATAATGAAAAATGCTCTCCCAAACAAGGCACAGAACCTGAAACCGCTTTTGTTTAAAAAACTGAAACGGAAAACAACTTACCGGATAAATATTTCCCGATTTCCTAAGCCCGATTTTGTGCTCTCTTCTTTCGAATTCGTCGGAATATATAGAGTTTTACTCAGGGTATTTAATCTACAAGAGATTATCCACCGACCATAATCGCTTGTCGTTGCCGTAAAAGACAGGACGAGGACAGATTTCGTAATCTGAGCTCGGTATATTTTAAAAAAGGCTTTTGCTAACGAGTGCGTTGCTCCAGTAATAAATGTGTTCGACGATATATGCGTGGGGGTACATGAAAAATAGGTGCTTTAAATGCTCCTTAACTTTAGCAAAACCCTTCTAAAAAAGGAACATCATTAGAATGGCTACATGTTTTTCGGATTTTTATGGCAAAATTAGGAAAGTTTAAAAGAAACTGCTTTGTCCCATTATTAAAGCATCAAAATATCATATTTCTAGTTTGTACCCGTCATAATTCTGATGAATATCGGGATTTACTGGCCAATTTCACGGAAAGCCATTTTGCATGAGAGAAAAACCACGTGGGACTCACTTTTCAGCCTACTTAGTCCTATTTATTTTGTTGGAAATTTTAAAAAACAAAATTGGTTGAAGAGTCAGAGATGCCTTTTACTTTGTGTTAAAATTTGGAGCGAAGATTCAAATAAAAGTTTCCCTCTCCTATTTTGAAGCCAAGACCTCGGTGTGTGTGTGAAATGAGCTCTCAACCACAAGCAAAAGTAAATAGTCCCACATTGTTTGGAAAGAAAATGCTTCTCATCCATATAAGATGGAGAGTTGGTGAAAGGCTTGGGCCTTCAAGGAGCTTTAGAATTTATTGGATCCTAGGCTTTTAGAAGAATACAAACCCATGTGTTAAAAACACACACCCACGCTCCGCCGAGCCGGGCCGTGGCCGTTGGGCCGGATTTGGATTTGTGGTCTATATAAAGGGGAAGAAACAGCATCCTACCGTTCCGTTCTTATTTGAGCACAGTTCTATGTTGGTTCTTGGTGGACTGTTCAGCGAGTTTTCTAAAAACCAAGAGTTGCTGTTATGTTTTTCTGTCATCTTCTTCCTCCGTTCCGTTACTATTTGAGCGCAGGTCTATGCACGTGGGCTAGAGCTAGGGCTGCAAATGAACCGAGCCGGCTCGTGAACATGTGTGGGTTCTGCTCGTTAAAAGCTCAGCTCGGGCTCGTTCGTTTACTAAACGAGCCGAACCCGAGCCCAAAAATTAGGCTCGCGAAATAAACGAGTTGAACTTGAGCTTTGTATAGTTCGGCTTGGAAAAGCTCGCGAGCTTTTTAGGCTCGGTTCATAAACGAGCCGAGCCGAGCTTTAAAGCTTGGATTATGTTTGTTTTTTATATATATAAAAAAAGAAAGTTTGGCTAAGTGGTTAAGGTGCCGGATTTAGAGGGGGCTTGGGTTCAAATCCCACAAAATGTATGTGTTTATCATTCTTGTCATCGTGAGACGAGCCGACCCTAAGCCGAGCCGAGCTTAAGCTCTGTTCGTTCCACTTAACAAGCCGAGCCGAGCTTTCTAGAATATTTCACGAGCCGAGCCAAGCTTTTTCGAAAACTAAACGAGCCAAGCCCGAACAACCCAAAGCATGGCTCGGCTTGGTTCATTTGCAGCCCTAACTGGAGCCACAATTGGCTTTTTTTTAACTTGGAGTGTCGGTTCACGGATCCCGGTTGCACCGGTAGGGGCGGATACGATTCTTAAGGGGAGTGACCAGTGGCACGACTCAACCTTCTTCTTCTCAATCTAATTTTCCAGAAGGTTTTCTCAATAAGAGATAAGTACTGTTTTAATTCGGTTTCTGATTTTCAACAGAAAATATTTTTCGCTTCAAGTAATTGTTTTTGGCTTCGACTTGCACTTTTTGGATTCGACTAAGTCACAGGTCAGACTCCAACTGTATAATTTCCAACAGATTTAATTCATATGAGGTGGTTGTTCTCTCCTTCAAATGTATGTTAGAAAATTCCATGACGTAGGGATTTAATCAATGTAAAAATACGTTAGTGTGGCTATATGTCCCCAATTCTAACAAGGCCTTATTGGGCCTCACTTGTAACTCACTTAAGGTGTTGCTCGTTTTGGATCGTGTCAATTGATTTTGAGTCCATAATTTATTATTGGAGTGCTATTTTGAGTCTAATAATCACTTTTTAACTCAAAATCAATTCTCAAAATCCAAAACAAACATGTCGTAACCGCCTAACTGCCGCTCTGTTTGGATGCCGGTAATTCGTTGGGAGATCTATATCCCAGCGGTCAAAGGGGAGGTTAAAGGGGAGATCTGAAGCAGATCAGTCAACGGGGAGATTAAAGGTGGAAGAATGAAACATTGTTTGGTTTGTCTTGCAAATATTGGGGGGTTTGGGATAAGGGCAAAAAGATCTCCCCAAGATCTTCTCCACAAATTTCTTTGATTTGAAGAAATTTGGAGAGAAGAACTCGAGCGCGCCACATCACCCGACCGTCGCCCGACAGTGCTAGTAGTCAAAGACCTTAAAAGGCAACCAAACAATCTCAAGAAGATGTTCTCCCCTCAATCTCCTTAAAAATAGCCAACCAAACAGAGCGATTCGATTGATCGGTCTCGGAGAATCGCGACCATAAATGCATGTTTGGTAAAATGAAAAATGCCTTTCCACGTAAAGAAACACTCTGAGAACGGGATTCCATTAGGAGAATAAAAGTGGGGGCTGAAATGACCGTTGATTTGACCATTCTAAAGTGTAATTATTTCTTTTATGGGGATTTGAGCTCCCTTCATTTATTCGACATGGCCCAATAGATGCTCTCCCCCTCGCCACGCCCCCAAACAAATGCATGTTTGGTTAAAAGAAAAATGCCTTCCACGTGAGGAAAACACTTTGAAAACGGAATTCCGTTAGGAGAATAAAAGTGGCCAAGTGGGAGTGAAATGACCGTTGATTTGACCATTCCAAAGTGTAATTATTGCTTTTATGGGGGTTTGAGCTCCTTCTATATATTCCACATGGCCCAATAATTGATGATCTTTTTTCCCCCAGAACACGGAATCCCGTTTTCCTAGCACTGCTCTCCATGTATAAAAAAAAGAAAAAGAAAAAAAAAAGAGCTACTCTGGAATGCTGTCTCCAACCCGTCACTTTCTTAAAATATCAGGCACTACGAAGGATATAATGGCCAAAAAACAAATTACCCATGCTAAACAACAGAAAGCAGAAGACAAGCCTGATTCGGGCTTCCTGTATCGTTATATCCAAAAAAAAATTCAAATCTCGGTTAAATTTTGAGATTTTTTTAATGGGAAATGATATTGAAACTCCACTGTTTTGATAAGATGCGCGAAACATCTTATCTCAGATGGATTTATGGTTCTCAAGGAACTCTTATAAGCCCCTTTAAGTACTAAACAACAAGATGCTGAGCACATCATATCAAAACATTGGAGTGCTGAAATCATTTCCCTTTTTAAAATATGACCATACTCTATTGTTGATGCTGGTCTGTAAGACAAAAAGCGAATGGAAAAATTAAATTTAAGTTACGGGATTTGATGATATGTATTCCTGATTCATTAATGGTTAATAAGGGCAATATGAACTTTGTATAATCTATAGATCAACAGCTTAATGTAGAAAGTATAAACCATTTCTATAGTCCAATCACTACACATGCTCCTCAATCTGAACCATCAAATCAATGAACCACACCTCTTGGATGGACAGTAATCCCCAAATGCATTGGTCAAATTATTTTAACTGTCTAATAACCACTTGATCTAATTTCATAAATCAAACTCTTGATATTGTAAATAGTAATAAAAATAATCACCTGAGTTTTGAGAAGCACCATCTCTTCTTTTAGGGTGACTTTGGACTGTCGGAATTATGCATTGGAATCGGCATCTTATTATGATTCCAGTAATTGGTTCAAAAAATAAACGGAATTGGCACTGGGGTAGAATTAAGTAGGGAAAAATTACAGAATCTTTTTCCTGCCCGATGAGATGGTATTTTGATTCTGCCAGAGTCGAAATGAAATTTTTTAGAATTAATTTTTTTTTTTAATTTTTCCATTCTATTAACAGAAAAAGGAAAGTAATCGGAATAAGATAGCAATTCCGATTCTCGATTCTGGTATCCGAATGCAGCCTTAATATCAGCCCTATCACTGCCCATTTTTTTTCATGATAAATTGGTGTATCCAAATGTTGAGAGAGGAGTAGGGCAGTGGGAGAAGTAGAGAGATTTGAGAGGGCACGATTGAGAAGAGGGTGAGAAGTGGCTAAAAATCAGGAAAAAGTCAATCATATTTTGAGTAGAGTTTTTTTGCTTCCTGACTTTTAGCCACTTCACCAGCCCTGTCCCTTTCACACCGCTTGGGCCATGTCTGGCATTCATTTTTTTTTTTTTTCATGATAAATTATTGTCTCCAAGCTGCGAAAAAGGGATAGGGTGTGTGGGAGAAGGAGAGAGATCTAAGAGGGCGGAGGGAGATGAGGATGAGAAGTGGCTAAAAATCATGAAAAAGTAGATCAGATTTTGGGTAGAGTTTTTGGTCCATATTTTTAGCTACTCCTCACTCGAGGCAATAGTTTCCTTATTTTTTTAGCCACTTCACCTCCCTAACCCTATTATATAAAAAGAAAAAAAACCTCATGGTAGCCAAATGTGCCATTAATGTAATTTCAAATGGTCTCTCGAGAAAGAGTGCTGCTATGGAGACCAAGAGGGGAACCGAGAGTGTAACCTCACAAAACCCACACATGCCACACGGCATGGGAGGAGTAACTTTGCCATTTTGATCGAGGAAAAAGCCAAAAATCAAGGAAAGACTTTTGATGTGTTAAGAGGGTATTTGCTCGGTTCCACTCTAGGTCCCAAGCTCAGTTACCATATCATTATTCCTTGAGAAGAGCAAACAATAGTCAAACGAGTTGCAAGAAAATGCTTGCTAAATTGGAGACACAGCAAAATTTATCCGACAAACATAATTGTTCGACTAGTTTCAAAATGAGCAAAATTTCTCAGACAACATAAATGTGGGACTAGTTCCAAAATGTGCATGTACCCATCATTCTAACTTTCGTCTTTTAACACAAATTTTACTTTGTGTTAAAATTTGGAGGGAAGATTCAAATAAAAGTTTCCCTCTCTTCTTTTGAAAGCAAAAGTCTTTTGCTTGAATGGGGATTTGAACCCAAGACCTTGGTGTGTGTGTGAAGTGAGCTATCAACCATAAGCAAAAATAAATAGTCCCACATTGTTTTCGAAGAAAATGCTTCTCATCCATATAAGATGGAGTGTTGGAGAAAGACTTGGGCCTTTATAATTTGTTGGATCCTAGGCTTTTAGAATAGCACAAGCCCATGTGTAAAAAACACACACCCACACGCCGCCGCGCCGGGCCGTGGCCGTTTGGGCGGATTTGGGTTTGTGGTCTATATAAAGGGGAAGAAATCATTTAGCGAGTTTTCCAAAAACCAAGAGTTCTACAGTGGTTATGGGTGGACCGTTCAACGAGTTTTCTAAAAACCAAGAGTTGCTGTCATGTTTTTCTGTCATCTTCTTCATCCGTTACGTTCCTATTCAAAGAGTTCCTCCGTTCCGTTCCTAGTTAAGCACAGTTCTATGCACGTGAACTGGGCTATATTTGGCTTCTTCTTTTTTTTATCTTGGAGCATCAGTTAGCGAATTCCGGTTGCACCGGTAGGGGCGAATACGATTGTTAAGGGGAGTGACCAGCACCGGTAGGGGCGGATACAATTCTTAAGAAAAACGACCAGTGGCACGACTCAGCCTTCTTCTTCTAATCTAATTTTCCAGAAGGTTTTCTCAATAAGAGATGAGAACTGTTTTAATTCGGTTTTTGATTTTCAACAAAAAAGATTTTTCGCTTCAAGTAATTGTTTTTGGCTTCGAGTTGCACTTTTGGGGTTCGACTAAGTCACAAATCAGACTCCAACTATATAATTTCCAACAGATTTAATTCATCTGAGGTGGCTGTTCTCTCCTTCAAATGTTTGTTAGCAAATTCCATGACGTAGGGATTTAATCAAAGGGTGCTGATATTCGGACTATCAAAGGGAGGTGAAAGTGTAAGATGAAAAGGGTAGTGCCACTGTAAAAATACTGTAGAGTGGCTATATGTCCCCAATTCTAACGAGCCCTTATTGAGCCTCACTTCTAACTCATTTAAGGCGTTGCTCGTTTTGTATCGTGTCAATTGATTTTGAGTTGAATGCTATTTGAGTCTAATTATCAGTTTTTAACTCAAAATTAATTCTCAAAATCCAAAACAAACATGGCCTAACTGCCTAACTAAGCGACCGATCGGTCTTGAAGAATCGCGACCATAAATGCATATTTGGTGAAAAGAAAAATGGCTTTCCACGTAAAGAAAACACTCTGAGATCGGGATTCCATTAGGAGAATAAAAGTGGGACTGAAATGACCGTTGATTTGACCATTCTAAAGTGTAATTATTGCTTTTATGGGGATTTGAGCTCCCTCCATTTATTGGACATGGCCAATAGATGCTCTTCCCCCCACCCGAAACGGAATCTCTGTAAAAAGAACTTCTCTAGAAAGCTGTCTCCAACCCGTCACTTTCTTAAAAGATGTTTTAAGAGTTTGCTAAACAATAGAAAGCAGAAGACAAGCCTGATTTGGGCTTCTTGTATCGTTATATCCAAAGAAAGATTCAAATCTCAGTTAAATTTTGAGATTTTTTTTATGGGAAATGATATTGAAACTCCACTGTTTTGATAAGATGCGCGAAGCATCTTATCTCAGATGGATTTTATGGTTCTCAAAGAGCTCTTATAAGCCCTTTTAAGTAGTAAACAACAAGATGGATTTTATGGTTCTCAAAAAGCTCTTATAAGCTCCTTTGAGTACTAAACAACAAGATGCTGAGCAAGTCTTATCAAAACAATGGACTGCTGAAATCATTTCCCTTTTTAAAATATGACCATACTCTATTGTTTGATGCTGATCTCTAAGACAAAAAGCGAATAGAAAGTACAAACCATTTCTATAGTCCAATCACTAACATGCTCCTCAATCTGAACCATCAAATCAACGCATTGGAATCGGCATCTTATTATGATTCCAGTAATTGGTTCAAAAAATAAACGGAATTAGGACGGAATTGGCACCGGGGTAGAATTAAGTGGGGAAAAATTACAGAATCTATTTCTTGCCCAAAGAGATAGTATTTTGATGCTGCCAGGGTTGAAATGAAACTTTTTAGAATTAAATTTTTTATTTTTATTTTTCCATTCTATTTATGGAGAAAGGAAAGGAATCAGAATAAGATGGTAATTCCGATTCTCGATTCTGGTAACCGAATGCAGCCTTAATATCAGCTATGATCTTTTTTTTTCATGATAAATCGGTGTATCCAATTGGTGAGAGAGGAGTAGGGCAGTGGGAGAAGGAGAGAGATTTAAGAGGGCACGATTGAGATGAGGGTGAGAAGTGGCTAAAAATCAGGAAAAGTTCAATCATATTTTGAGTAGAGATTTTTTGCTTCCTGACTTTTAGCCACTTCACCAGCCTACCCCTTTCTCACCACTTGGGCCATGTCTGGCATTCACTATTATTTTTTTTCATGATAAATTATTGTCTCCAAGTTGCGAAAGAGGGATAGGGCGTGTGGGAGAAGTAGAGAGATCTAAGAGGGCGAAGGGAGATGAGGGTGAGAAGTGGCTAAAAATCACGAAAAAGTAGATCAGAT
The DNA here is from genome assembly GCF_043159265.1 of Tasmannia lanceolata. Classification (NCBI taxonomy): domain Eukaryota; kingdom Viridiplantae; phylum Streptophyta; class Magnoliopsida; order Canellales; family Winteraceae; genus Tasmannia; species Tasmannia lanceolata. The sequence goes on along the minus strand of NW_027518695.1, from coordinate 1,061,011 downwards.
TTTGGGTAGAGTTTTTGGTCCAGATTTTTAGCTACTCACTGGAGACAATAGTTTCCTGATTTTTTAGCCACTTCACCTGCCTAACCCTATTAAAAAACAAATCTCATGAGAGCCAAATGTGCCCTTAATGTTATTTCAAATGGTCTCTTGAGAAAGAGTGCTGCTATGGAGACCGAGAGGGGAACCGAGAGTGTAACCTCACTAAACCCCCCACATGCCATATGGCATGGGAGGGGTAGTTTTGCCATTTTGGTGGAGGAAAAAGCCAAAAATCAAGGAAAGATTGTTGATGTGTTAAGAGGGTATTTGCTCGGTTCCACTCAAGGTCCCAAGCTCAGTTACGAGAATTTATATGATGGGTGACCGTGAAAACACGTGAAGTCTAAAAAAGGAGGTACGTCCACTTATATGAAGGTTAGGATCATCCTATGGAAATAATTTTTTGGGCACAACCTATTGACGTTGTGCCCAAGCAGATGAACGATTTGGATCATAAAAAAAAGTGGGCCGTACCTCCTTTTTTAGACTTCACGGCCACCCATCATATAAATTCTCCATATAAATTCTCCAGTTACCATATCATTATTCCTCGAGAAAAGCAAACAACAGTCGTACGAGTTGCAAGAAAATGGTTGCTAAAGCAAAATTTATCCCCCAAACGTAATTGTTCGACTGCTTTCAAAATGAGCAAAATTTCTCAGACAACATAAATGTGGGACTAGTTCCAAAATGCGCATATACCCATCATTCTAACTTTCGTCTTTTACCCTTGATAATAAAAGTGACTTCATGGTGCTATGACTGGTCTGGAGCTACTCCCTGTCTCCAACATCCCACGAATAGACTACACTGCTACCCTTGTCTCCTAATCCTTATCTTGGATATGGAAACAGGCTGATAGCCACGTTCCTGTTTTTGGATTTTTTGATTTGGGTGGAACAATCAACCGCGGCCACGTGTATGTAATCGCGGCCCTTGATCTTCCATGGGTAACGAATATCATCCCATCTGTAAGATTAAGGACTCCAAAAACCAACCAAAATCAGCGTAAACAGGCTATACACTCGAAATCATTTCCGGAGGATGGTCCTAACCTTCTAATTTGTAGAGGTTTCTACAATGTGTATACAGATTGGACGGTTAGGATCATCCTATAGAAATGATTTATGGAGTATAGCCTATTTATCATCTTATAAAGTGAGCCCCACTTAACTTTTTTTGAAGAATAGCAAGTATTTAACTTTTTGACGAGGAACTACAAGTTTTTATATGGTATCCACACGTACAAGCAAGTATTTTAAAAAAAATTGGAGCCCACAACATTCGATGATCCAAACCATTCATTTGTTGGGCCCAACTTTTTTCTTTTTAATGACATAGGGTATCCCCCACGCAATTTAGATAGGACATACCTTGATAATCTTCTTCATAAGATCATCCTAACCTTCCATCTATAGTGACCTGTAACATTATAGAAACCTCTGCAAATCGAATCATTCTATTGAGATTATGCCCAACTTGTATCCTTGTACTTACCAGTTACCATGTTAGACATCTTCCTTCAACCATGTTCGCTGCCCAACATATTTATCTGGAGATCGCCTGATCTCATCAGGATGATCAGGACCGTCCATCTGAATGACCATTACAAGGCAATTTATTGCATCCAATTCGAGCGCCAAATAGAGATCTCAATCACAAGATTGTATCGTGCAATAAGTCCATGGCTTACAGACATCTTTGAGATGCCTTTTTCATCATGCTTGATCAACGGTCTAGAATCCTCTGGTGAGAGTGGGATCAAGAACGGTAGGCTACGATCACCACCGTACATGTGAAAGTGAGTGAATCTCGTACGTGATCAATCTTAAAAGAGTTTTCCTATTTGAATGTTTTAATACATACATACATACATGTATGTATACAAGACAGAAGCCACTTATAAGACATTTTTATATCTACGTGAGATCATTATCCTTACATCTACATGTTACATATGAAAATTATACTACGTAGTACATTGGACTTCAACCTCAGGAAGCATTCTAAGCATGTAGGAGATATGGCATTCATCTGCACATTCTGGCTGAAAAAAATCAAAACACCATGCAACCACAGAGCCAGTACCAAAAGGGAAGAACAATGCAGCTTTAGGCCACTTTCGAGGCTCGAAGCTTCCACACACTCTGCATTGAAAGAATGAAACATGTTCAGAGTGAAGAAATGTATGATTCTCAGCTGTTTCAGTTAATAACAAGTCTAAGCAAGCTTACAAGGGGCTCGTCATCTGAATCTCCGGCATTGGGAGAATCTGGCTTCTCTACTTTGTCTGAATCTCCGCCATCGCCTGTTTCAGGAAAATCTGGGTTCTCTTTATATGAATCTCCGGCACTGCCTGTGTCGGGAGAATCTGGAATCTCTTCTTTGTCTGAATCTCCGGCACTGTCTGTGTTGGGAGAATCTGGGTTCTCTCCTTTGTCTGATTCTTTTGGGTCTGTCGGGCCCTCTTCTATTCTTTCTTTGGCTTCTGACAGGGATGCCAGATTCCCTACACCCTCACCTGAAAATGAACAGAGCAGAAGATGAAAACCAACACAAATACCTCCATCAAAGCCACCCCAACGGTAAGTCCTATGTATTGGTTCAATCAACCTTTGCAAGACTGAAGTTTCCGCAAATTTTAAAACTTTTGAAGTTGACAGCTAAAAAAGGGTTAATAATTGAAACATTAGCACAATGAAACAAGGGCTTCGGCCGATTTGAGGAGTTGGAATACGTGAATAAAGCATGTGAATTACACTCAATTACAGATGTGATCAAATGCTAAAATTTCATTGGGTGAAGGTTTCACCCTTGTCTTAGTCCCTCTTTGTTTTGGATTTTGAGAACCGATCATGAGTCCAAAACCGATTATTGAACAAAATTAAGGACCTGTTTGTTTTGAATTTTGGAAATCAATGCATCCAATAATCAGTTTTGGACTCACAATTCATTTCCAAAACTCAAACCAAACAGGGCCTTAATTTTGAGTCAAATAATCAGCTCTGTACTCACAATCGGTTCTCAAAATCCAAAACAAACAGGGCCTAAACATAAATTTGAGTCGAATAATCAGTTTTGGACTCACAATAAGTTATCAAAATAGGGCCTTAGAGCAGAAGAGATCTGATTGTTGATATCCAACACGGCAGTGGCTGGAAGGTGACAGATAGGGTTACCTGAGTTAATGTCATCAACTTCGGAACTGGCATGAGGGTGGGCATTCGATACGTGTGAGGTCCCTCCATTCTCAGCTTCACTAGTATCAACATCTATGTTATTCTCTGATAATCCACCGTCGCCATGTTGTACACTTCTCTTTGAAGCCCCTTTCCTTCTGAATCTAGAACATGCCAATTCATAATTCATTAGGGGAGAAAAAGTGTTATAAAACGAACCCACAAAATAATAATTTGCTTACTTCTTGGTGGAATTATTATTTCGTCTTGAGACACCTGGTATCCTTCCACGTTTTTCCTGTTCTGCAAACCTGAACAGGAGACCATGGATTAAATATGTAAATGGGATTCTGAAACAGATATAAACGGCAAAAAAATAGGCAGAAAAAACAAGTGATAACAGATGAGATTTATGTGGTTCGACATATTGTGTGATACTGGTGAAGGGGTTGGGGGACCATCCTTTCCCTTTCAATCACAACAGTCTCCATTATAGCAGAGGGGGTTGAGGGACCATCCCACACTAATCTACATCAGATTGCTTCATGGCACTTTGTTTTTTTTCTTAGCAATATGCACAAAGCAATTTTCAGGGACTCCTTGTGCAAGTTGCTTCCATGTTTATGATCCATTTTTCTGATTATCATATAGATCTGGTGTCCCTAGACTTCCCCCCTAATTTTTTTTTTTTGAATGGTAAATAGGATTCATTCCAAAAATAGAGACCAAGAAGATCCCTGAGCATATTACAATCGATATAGAAGAAACAAATTTGCAAGACTTCCCCCCTAATTAAAAACACAAAAAGGAATATTATGTTGAGCAAATCTCTGAAGAAAGATACTTACATTCCTTTAGATGGGGAAACCTTTGACGATTTTAGTCGCTGTAAAAAGTTTGAATACATTACATACTTCATCATAAAATTTCACAGCTATCCATGGATTCATAATAAATCAAAGAGAAATATCAGCCAAGAAGCAAAGATGTGCTTAGAATTGAGAAGATTAAGACCTTTCTAGGCTTGTAATCATTACTAATAACCTCCCACTGCTCCTTGTCTAACTGGAGTACTTCCGTATCTCCATCATTATATAAGATCTTCAATAAAATATTATTAAGCAAACATTAGTCTTAGTTAGATGACAAAGCCTAACCATTGAAAAATAAAAAATTGGGAAGAGCTTTTGCAGCTTACCACATGTTTCTTTTTTCCTGGGTCATAGGATTGTACCACGCCTTCATAAAACCTGAAGATGAAAAAGCAATGTTTATGAACAAACATATGAGCACATCCTGTCTAGGAGAGCCTTGAATTTTAATGGTTACAAAGATTTGAAATCCAGCCAATTTTTAACCAAGGTCAAGTCCATCAAAGAAAAAAAAAAGGGCTCTACCCATACACTTATGGATGCTAATGGTTACTATTAACAAATTGAGATCAGGCAATATTTCCAAATTTGCTACTAAATTATAATCTTCGGAGTCCTATCAAACCTCACGACCATCTTGTAATATAAGTGATACTTTCAAGGCCATGGGTGATCAATGCCTTGGAGTAACTGAAACTACTCTTTGGCCTTTCATTCCCGGTCTCACACATCCACATAAAACCCCATCATAAAACAAATCATTGAAAACACTTACTGCTTATCTATTGGCCACCAAACTTTTACCCTGCACCCAATCAGTTCCGCATTTTGTCTTTCAATATTCGCCAGTGAACACTGTAAAGAAATGAAAAGAATGAAATCCTGGAATATTTTATGACAGTAACGACAAAACTGCAGGGAAGTTGCCTTGGATGGACTCATAAAAAAATGACCAATCCAGCCCCACAAGTTAATAAAGATTAAAAAAAGCAACCTATATTAGCAAATGCATCCATGAACCATGAAGAATAAATATATGGCATTCTGGCATGACAAATATTTCCTTTTTTTAGATGTATGCGCGCATTAAAACTGATCTGAAAAAATCAATACTATGTTCTTACCAGGTTTCCAAATGAAAACATATTCAAGCTCTCGTAATGCCTTCCAGAGTTTTTTTGTGTGTGTGTGGAGAGAGAGAGAGAGAGAGAGAGAGAAGAGAACCATCGAAATAGTTTTAGAATTACTTTAAAGCCTTCGTTCTCCTAAAAATATGAACTTTTGCATAGTTGCCTTACACATTCTCTACACAATTTGCCTATGAAACAAGTAAGAAACAGACCCAAAACTATTAGATTAGCGTTTATGTTCTCGTGAATTCTTTAAAACTTAAAAGTTTTTTTTTTTTTTTTATTCTTGAACACACTAAGTTCTACAAGTTGATTTGAATTAATCAATCCAGGCACTCATTATTGTTTACCCAGCTAAATTTTAAAAGCAGGTCCAATTATTACAGGACAAAGAACACATAATTCTTTAACAACACAAGGCGTCATGAATCTATAAATATAAAATATAAAAAAATAAGTTACGCAGATAACAACACTAGAATGACAGCATGTACTCCTGGTTCTATAAAAACACAAGGAAAAGACACCCATAGAAAACTGTACTACAGTAGCTCGTTACACAGCTCCAGGTTCAATAATAAAAGACCATAGCTGTTTGATCTCATGCCTTGTCCAAAAACTCCCTGGGTCAGTCATTGACTTGCCCAACTTGACTAGTTGTGGGCCAAATCGAGTCAATAAAAAACTTTTTTGACTCAAGTGAGTCAATAAAGAACCTCTTGCATCAATCACCGACTCAGCCAAGTAGACTCAGTATGAGTTCTAAATATTGACCTGAAGAGTAAGCAGGAAAGAGAAACCACTTGAATGTTAACTACAAAGAAATGAAAAGGATCACCTTGGCCAGTACTGCAATACTTCTTCTTTTGCGCTTTTTGAAAGATCCAACGGATATCTTGCCATTATGAAATGAGTTCTTCTTATCGGTATCCACTAGCTCAAGGAACTTGATTAAACATGGGAAAAAAAGAAATGCACACTTTAGATATACAAAATCCAGATGTTGGAAATTTTGGGAAGGCCTCCATTTTTTTGTGAATAGTGATATAGGGAAAAACTCACCTCTTTGTCATGCTTGATGGCTTTTCCAACTACACTCATGTCACTTGAACTTTGGATGGTGCCTTTTTCTTTTCGCCTTGATGAGAAGCTTTTAAATGCTGGCAAGCATGATGCCAGCAAGTCCGACTCTGTGGGTTTTACCATGTCTCTCTCCATAGGTGATTTTACTCCTGAATCTTGAAGAGATTGCAAGGACGGAATTATGGAGTTAAGTGAACTTGCTTGCGAAGCTTTTCCCCTGCCCTTTGTTGTGTTCCTTGAGTTGGACGATATGAGAACATCCTTGGTAAAAGGTGGCCTCTTGCGTTTTTGAACTGGCATCGATATTGCAGTGCCAGTATTTCTCTTTTTCTTTTTCCATGAAGATGGAACTATCTTATTAATATTTTGATCAGCTGCTTCTCCGCTTGCAAAATATTCATGATCATCGGCACCCTTGCCAGATTTCATGTCCTTGGATCTTTCCAGGTTGCCTACATTTATTTCCCTTACCATTCCAAGGATATCAAAACCATTTTCTGGATTACTTCTTTCAGCCGGTAAAATATGCTTTCTCCCTACTTTCTTTTTCTTGGTTCCCTGATATTTCAGGCATTTCATCATCTTCCGTAGAGGCATTTCAGTCTCAACTCTATCACTATCTTTTAAAGCATTCTCATCCTTGGCAATATCTGGATGAACCTAAAAAATCATCCCCCCAAAAAAATTAGTAATGAAAGAATCAAATATATAACAGAAAATAACCCAGCAAAATTTCCACATTCCCTAGAAATTTCACAAGAAAATCATCCATGGGCAGTAAAACTACTACTTTATCTTCAAGCTTGAGTGATTCCAAATGAGCCAAGATGCCATCACTAGCCAACCACGACTGCGCTGAACTTGCCTAAAAGAAAAACTGAGACACAATTAATACATCGTAACGTTGGAAAATATGTCCAATAAACATATGGACAGATCAAACAGCTAAAACATGTTGAAACGATTCTGAGGCCACTTTAGTTAAATCTTTGAATGTTTTCACCAAGAAGTAAAAATCAAAGTCAACAAACCAAGAAAAAAGAGATTTCTATGATAAATGTGATACGTACTTTGAGGATATGACTTAAGAGATTAAGTTCATGAAGTAAGATAACTATTTCGAAACCCTGGTTTTTATTGCATGAATACCAGTGCTCAATGAATTAACCAAGAAGTTTGGACTTGGACGCCTCAATTATTTAAGTGGATAAGCCAAGCATTTTTCCTATGGGTTAAACAAAAGATAATTAAAGAACAGCACAGATCTGGGGACCAGGGTCCCCGCAAGAATTCATCTGGCAGGATATCTCCTATTTCCATATGAAATAAAAAGAGGAAAGAAATGGTCATATGAGATTCTAAACTAGCAAGTTAAACACAAGACCAGTTTACAATGGTACAAGCCTAAACGAGTCCTTTGACTACAGCACAGAGATCTGAGGTTACACATCCAAATGTATCTCAAATTAACTAGAATCTGGCAATATAACAAAGGCTAATTCCATCGTAACAACATGTACAAGAACGGATACTATAGAAAATGAATGTTCCAAAACAATTCACCATTTTTATGAAATGAAATCAATGCGTCTCATTAGCTTACTACCCTATAGAACATATATAACATCTGAATGAAACTGCCTGATGTGTTTGATACAGGCTTAGAGGAGATGACTTTTCAGCTCAAATTTAAGAAGTAATATAGCCTTTTTAGAAGCCTGGTTTAACTGCACAAATAGTTAATGTGCCAAATGAATAAACTATGAATTTTGTTGGTGACTGCCTCACCAACAAAAGGAAAATCACCCTTACCGTTTTAAAAGTGCAAGAGCAATCAGAAGACATTATCTTCTCATCTAGCAATTTTCGATCCCATTTATTTTACATTCAATCTAGCCGTCTTATTATTTTATGACCCATGTCAACTTTGGAGCACTAACAGTGTCTATTTGGCAAGTCATAGTGTTGTGTGTCTGTGTGTGTGTGTTTTGTTGTTATTCCTTAATAATCATATAAAAGAGTATTCAAAAACTTGCGAAATAAGATAGAGCAAATCAATCATATTCTAACATTTGCATCAACTTGTAGTTAATTTTTTTGGATTCTGAAGCATATCTACTTGGTGATGAACTATATAACACTCACAGCCTGTCAAAAATGGGAAAGAAGTCATCCGTGATATGCTACAACAATTAGATATAATTCCACTTCCAAGTTCAATCCAGAAAATAAAACTATTTTTGAGACCGACAGCCATGAAACCCTATCAACATAATAAATAGGATCTAGGTTGAAATATGATTCATTTTTCACCTTGTAAATGTTTATAGATATGCTTTAAGTTGAACTATGAATCGTTTTTCAATGGTATTCAAATCAAATTGTAGTAATTGTGTAAACAGCAAACATTTTAATAACTTTGAAAGAATGCATTATTACTGGATCTAAATTACGTTATTTAGTAAACTAGTGACAAACAAAGCTGGTGGGAAATCTCAGGTACGTAGGGTCAGTAATGACATTTGTTGAGAAACCCCGATAATTGTCACAAACTATATACAAGTTCACATCTGAACAAAACACATTAATATTAACGGATTTTAAGAAAGTCTCATTAATAGAATCAAGTACATTTAGTTAGAAATACATGGCCTTATGAGCTATTTCCTCCAGGAACACTAAACTGAAATATTTAGTTTACATCTATAATGAAGAATTTGTCTTTTGGACCAATGTAAATTGTGACCTGGTGGTCACGGGTTCCAGTCATGGAAACAGCCTCTCTACAAAGCAAGGGTAAGGCTGCGTACATCTAGCCCTCCCCAGACCCCACAATGGCGGGAGCCTAGTGCATTGGGCCGCCCTTTTAATGAAGCATTTGTCTTTTGGAGGTCTACTTGATGTTTTACTTTTTCCCCCTTGCCTCACATGTATTCATAGGAGTTCAACTAAATGGCAGTCACCCTTGGGATCAAAACCACTGACGACATTGTGGGGCCACATGGGGACATGCATGTGTATTAAGAGCTTTGATCTTGTAGACCATCACGAGCCAACCCACATGGTCTTTGTCCCATGCCAAACAGACATCACATTCGTAAGATGAAGGCCAGGATCATTCGATCAAGCTGGGGTCAACAGAAACGGGCTGGACTCGTAGTTGTCAATCAGATCAAGGGATCCAATCATGTCCGAGTGGCACATCAGCACATGTGGGGCCTAGAAAGTAGCGGTTATAAAAGAGCCTCACAGCCACTGTCTTTCTAGCATTTTCATTAGACTAGATCCACTTTGCTCCAGTCAAGCGATCACACTGTCCCGTGTGGAATGAAAATAAAGCCCGCAATATTAAGTGGCCAAACAGTATAGCTTAAATGCATGTCCATATAATCATTAATTCAACTGATATTCAAATTTACTGCATACAAGCACCACCTTTTACAGAGTTATCAGCCCATTAAGAAAATACCACAAAAGATAAATAAATCTTAAGATAAGGAGTATTCACCTCAGGGTTATCATCTTTATTCTTCTCAAGAGGTTTGTAAAGTGTTGGAGGTAATGGAACTGTGGTAGTTAGCCCTACCAAATCTGCCACATTACGAACTAGAAGCTTGGTGATTGACAGCCCAAGGTCGCATATTGCATGTGAGTTCTGTCAATTTCACAGTGACCACATCATAAAACTATTCAGATACGGTAAACAAGATAGTAAAAGCTTTGAAATCAGCAGAAAAGAATTTACTAAAACCAGGTTATGTTATTAACTAACACATCAGAAGAAACAGCAGGGATAGAAAATGAATCCCTTACCTTTGACTTCATTCCATCAACTACATCTTCCGAACACTTGATACTTTGGAAGATGGAGATTATTGCAGAAATACTCCCGGGCTCCTTGTTGGGACTAACCTGTGAATGCCCATCTTCATGTCCATGCATCAGCACAGAAAGACACAAATGCAACTGCCTGAAAAATCAAAAAATATATTATACATGAAAAAAGTTGCCTATGTTGTGTACACGCATCTCCTACCACAACAAATATTGCATCTTTTCCATTCACCCTATACTATGAGCAAACATTTGCATTCCAAAACCTACATTACCACAATAACTAAAATTTCGCATTGTCATGTGTCTGGAACACATGCATGCAGATACTCCGCTTGTGTCCCCAAAATATATTAAATACAGTTAACACATAAGTGGCATGGCTGTTGGTGCAACATCTACTAGGGATCCACCAAAACCTACTTAATTTTTACCAAAAAAATCTAATAAAACTACTAAAAATATCCATAAACTATAGTGAGCCGGCTTGCGAATTTTTGTGACAAATGGAGCTCTATAGGGACAACTTTTGTATCTCGATCGACATCATCTTCTATCAAATCACAATTGATTTGATTTGAATATGATCAAAGAATGGTCAAATCCAAAGCAGGATGGCTATATTGCTAAGAGAAAACTCCAGGCTAATATGAAGTGCATGGATACAAGTTATGTCTTGAAATGAGAGACAATTCCAAATTAGCTTTGTCTACGAACAAAGGTAATGCAACTCTGAATCTCATGAAGAGTTTGATCTTGGCATGAAGAGTTTGATCTTGGCTCAGGATAAACGTTGGTGGCATGCTTCATACATGCAAGGCAGACGGGAAGTGGTGTTTCCGGTAGCGGACATGTGAGTCACACGTAAGGAACTACCATTGGGAGGGGAACAACAACCGGAAACGGCTGCTAATACCCCATTGACTGGGGAACGAAATGAGGAATCATTCCCCCCTCCCCCCCCCAAAAAAAAAAAAAAAAAAAAACCTTGGTTTCGATCTTATAACAACCAAAAATAAAAATAGAAAGTGTCTTGCATGTTTATGTCAAAACACTTTTACATTACAGAGGGCCAATCAAAACCTACTAAAAATTTATCCAGAAATTAAATAAAAATCACTAAAAATCTTCATTAGTCATAATGACCCATCTTAGCAATATTTGTGATAAATGGAGATTTATAGACCCACAATTGATATCAGCATGCTGTTTCTGTTTGCGCCCAACCTATTTTTTACCTCAGCCGACAAACTTTTTGTCTTGATCTTTGTTGAGATATGGGCTTGTATAAATACCATTAAAATCAGGTTAGATACACAAAGTCATCTCTTTATATATTAAACTGTATCATGATCCTGATACATAGCCATATATTGGTATTTGAAATTTTGTTCAGACTTTAGACACCTCCCACTGATCTCCAACACCGTGTGGCGTGTGTACATGTGCATGCAACAGTACCAAGTTGCATAAATGGAACTGAGAAAAAGAAAGATTAAGATTCAAATCATAATAAGATCCATGCTTGTACACAATCGTGAGCTCAACATCCTCTAATAGCTGTTTAAGGAGACATAAAATATACAGGTGAACAATGGCAGGGGTAAAGAGCAAGCTGTACCGGTAAACTGGTTCAAATGCCTGAACCTCCTTGCATTCGTCAATATTAGGAAACGTTGAATGGTGTGCCAGAGCATGGACCAAATAAGCGACAATGTATTCTGGATAAGCCACCGGTGTGTGTGAGTTCATATCACTTGGCATAGAAAGTTGGCGGGCCTTCAATTGGCGGCATATTTGAACAACTTCAATTAGGTTGTGTTTGGCCTGCCAAATGAAATTTGTACAAAGAAAGATAAGGCAAAATTAGCCAGCAAGAAACCCCGCCCTTGTTATAACTATCAGAGAATAATATTATGTAATCAAATGAAACAAAGACAAACTTTATGAACAGATTGATGTATATTATAAGCTATCAGAGTATTGACCTCTTTAAACTCAGGTGGGCAGGATCCATTAATGTTAAATAAGAAGGCACAAGCATACTTCGCATCCAAAAGCCGTTCCTTTATAAACTGATGTACTTTACTAAGGAATAATCTCCTAGCTTCAGGGTAGATAGCCTGTAAGCCAAAATAAAGCGTGTAACCATGACTGAAAATGATTCTAAAGTCTTAATATGCATTGAGTCATTAACTGCTTTTGCATTGCATAACAACAACAGAACCAATCAGCACAATAAGCAAACAATGCCAAGTGAAAAAAAAAAAATCATTCCAAAATAAACTTTTGTTGTAGAAAAATACTCAACCTGTGATGTTCTTAAGGTCAAATGAAAGATATCAACAGTTATTTTATGATCCCAGTACTTTGACAAACGCAGGACTGATTTTGCTGAGGCAAGCCTTAGATGGGACTTATCCACAGGACTGCATTAAAAAAATAAAAATAAAAATTCTGACTATACAGTAATCTTCTTAAAACAAGAGATAATTTATACATAAATCATGCAGGTAAAAATGTAAAATGAAGGTTATAATATTCATGCGCTACAAAATTTGGTCCAGACACTGCAGTAGGCCTTCAATACCTTGATTTAATATCATTTGAAACCTCTCCAAAAGTAAGTATATTTACTAGGATTCCCAACAGGTTTTCTATCCCCACACGTAGATGGGCATCTTTAGCAGGTAAGTAGCTCTTCACAAGAGCTTTAATTCCATAGATCTGCAGTACATAGACAGTAACATTCCATTAAGAAGGCACGCGGGTTATTTATAGTGAAAATCCATTGCGGGATAAATGGAGCGTAACAAATCATAGACAAATTGTGTGCTCAGAAATTTAATAGATAGAAACAGACATTCAGACAAAAATAAACACTCCATACCCTGACTGACCTTCAATAAACAAAGTTCACTCCGTTCATGCCAACAGGTTTTAGTATTATCATCTGAATCCTGAAAAGTGATAAATAAATTAAAATAAAATTTGCTTATCAAAATGGAAGAAAAAGATTACAGAAAGAATAAGTCTTGGTAGTATTGTGAAGAAGGCATACATTACTGCGCTCCAGAATTTTGCTCGTTATAAATTCTAAAATTTCATGCTCTCTGGTTTCAAAAACTGGCATTGCAATCTGTGCTATGCATCCCAGAGATTGCAGTACAGCAGGCAAATGTGTTTTTTTCTCCAGCATATCCACAAGCCTCTGTATTTCCAGTAAGAAACAAGACTCCTTGTAAATATTTTTATATCTTCATAAGTATCATAATGCATAGATTTGAGTTGGAAATCGATAAAAAGTGCAAGCAAGTAAACCTTGTACAAAACAGAGAGTGACTTGAGCCCATCATCCTTTGTTATTCCTGCTAAGGCCTGTACAGAATACTTAGCCTGCTTCCTGCTACCCTCTAAACACAGAGTTTCTAACAGAAGGTCTACGGAACTGCAATAAAACAACCAAGTCATATCAAAATCAATATTCTGCGTAAGAAACATAATTTCTATGAATTCAGGGTTTTGGAATTTCACCTAGAGGTTGTCGCCAGTTTTTCTCGGATGGTTCCACCAGCCTTTGCCAGAATATGAACAATACCTTCTTTGATAATCCCATTTTCCTCTTTAAGAAGATGAACAAGATCCTCCTCAGCTCCCATCAGAAACATGGGAGAGGAACTCGCAAGAATCTGCAAGGTTAACTTAAAGTGGTTCAGAAGCATAGATTCACGCTGCTGAAACTAACCAAAGCCAAGACTTCCAAATAATAGAAAACTAAGTGAAGCAGATGTTATGAATATGGTATCCAATGTGATAAGTTGGCCCACCACAGGTATCCACATGTCTCAGAGGCGGGGGAGATCAAGCATATGCTAACTCAGAATCTTACCAGGATTTAAGTCGTGATTTCGTACCGAAACTGAAATGTTATCATTTCGTTGATGACCAAAAACGAAACTGAAACTGAAATTTAAAGTCTTGTGGCTAAGTACATGGTAGACTCGGGAGAGTAAAGGAGTTCTGATTGCAAAGCGCGGACTCAGACAAGAACATGACCAAAGTAAAAGGGAGTCAACTCGGGCAAGACGATGATGACCCAGGAGAGTTTTGAACTATGGTTAATACAAGTCAACTAAAAATCAAGTGTCCAATCTCAAATTGCCCAGGTAAAAAAAGATACTGATATGCTGTGTAAATAAAAAAAAATTAATGAAAAAAAAACTTAAGGAACTTGGAAGGGCATGAGATATGGTGACACTAGGAGACCCTCTATGTCAATAAGTGTGTGCATGGCTAACCAGAAGACTGGGCCTTCTGGAGGAATGTTGAAGGCATTCACACTGACATAAGCCTCTGACAAGATACAGAACCTCCTCATATGGTTTTAAATTTCGGTTGAAACGTATATTTCGGATTCGGCTTCGACCGAAACGAAATTTTCATGAAGTCGTTTCTTTACAAGATTTCGGCCAAATTTCAACGAAATTCCGAAATTTCGTCGAAATGTCACCGAGATTTCGGTTGAAATTTCGGTTTTAGCCTTTTTACAAAATTTCCACCGAAATTTTAAAAAAGTCCATCGAAATGTTATAATTCCCACCGAAATTTAAGAAATATTCACCGACATAGCCAAAATTTCCACTGAAATCACCGAAATTTACACCAGAATTTTAGACATTTCGGTCAAAAAAAAGAAAAAGAAATCATAATCATATTTCTACATGATATCGGCTGAAATTTCGGCCCGAAACCGACACCGAAACCAAAATTTAAAACCTTGCCTCCTCAAGCTCCTCAGCCTCTGAGGATCACAAAGTAGATGAATCATAAAACGATGCAGCTTGTTGGACTATTCACCCACAGCCATGTAGATACTGTAATATGATAAATATAACCCCAAAGAGAGGAGAAAATCCTAAAGTCTAGAACATTTGAAAAAATATAAATAAGAGAAGTATAGACAAGCAGCATATTTTACCACCAGCAGATTCATGCACGACAGAATAAGTTTCGTATTTCCTGAACTTTTTTGTGCATCAGCCTCCAAAAGAATTTCCTTGGTAAGCTCCTTGTTGAATGGTAGATAAGAGCACTTCAATGACAGCATATCCAGAAAATCATAAAGTGGGTGTTTCTCACCCAGAATCTTAAGCAAGTCATCCTGCAAATGAGAAGGAAAAGTTATCCTCTAAAAACTTTGTATGGAAACCATTTCCATCTCTATCCTATCAAATCTTGCATCTCAAGCCGCCTGTTGCAGTTATTTCAATTCCTTATGGTTTTTATTGGAATGTCCAACAATGAGGAGCAAAAGAAAATACTCGGCATGTATAAGTTTGCTGGAAACTTGTGTCAGGATCAAGTAGACATGTCAAAATCTTCCAAATATTAGCATCTTTTAATTGATTAAGAATCTGAAAACCTTCCTCGGCCTTTGCAGGATCACTAAACCATCGAGACATGGTGCGGAAGCAACCCAAAATTCTCTTTTGGAGCTCAGGGTCATCACCATCATCCTGCATTTCAACAAGATTAAATTATGATAGTTCCTTAAATAATTTTCAACAATAGAAATTCAACTCTCAAATCTTACAAACCCGATATGTCTGTTTAAGAGAGAGATACTTCTGCATTTCTTGCTGTAACCTGCAATCGAAGAGGAAATGCCCTGAAAATCCGTGCAAAATCTATCAAATACTAGAAATTGTAAAGGAAGAGAGCTCTATAAAACATAACACAAAATTGCATGACCAATCAAGCATTTAAGACGAACCTCTGCTTCTGCGCCAGAAGCTTTTCAAGTGCCTTAACATCAATTTTTTCGAACCCAGAGAAAACTGTTACCCAATGTTTCACTCTGTCTTTGACTGAGAACTCAGTCGGGGGCAGAGAACCACTGAGAACAACTTCAATTGTCTCAGACCTGTATGAAATAATTCAAATCCTCAGACATGTTCCCTTTTACCAGAAAATGAGAACTAGACTAAATAGTTTTAAAAAAAAGAAAAAGTCCGCAAGATAACATTTTCCATACATTATCAATATTTGTACTACTGGAGAGTTGAAGAGATGTTCCCTGAAATGGTTTTCGAAGCTTTTAGGGGATATGGCTCAAGGAAAGGTCAAACCTCAACATGCAAATAGAACAAGACGTGCACATTGTGGGCTTGAGACACAAGAGAGCTTGTTTTGATAGCAGAAGCATCTGCACCAGAAGAATACTTCTTGAGTCAACCCGTCTGAGGCTCAATCTTCTCTTTCCCTCTTCTACTTGAACGTTTTCTTTTCTAATAAACCCTCGGATAAGTAAGGGCCATTAGAATAAGTGTGAAGACACATGTACAAAAGGAACCAAAAAGAAAAGCAAACAGCAAGAGAAAAACTGAAGATAAAAGCCTTCCGGATTCTCCATTTTATATGATCTGGTCTTTCATGAGGATGACTATGGAGAAGAAACAAAAAATGAAATGAAAGAATGAAAAACTCGATGATGAGGAAGATTTGCAATATTTTTCTTTTGGAACAGGGCCACCCACATTCTTTCGGTCTGTTAGGATATTTAAGTTGCAAAAAGTGGCATGGAATGACCAAAATAACCAATACAAAAAAACTTGGACACAGAGAGGACTTGTTCGGTGGAGTGCACAAGTCAAATTGACTGAGTCAATGATTGAATCGGCAAGGTTACACGAGGCTTTGAGACCAAACCAAATTGTTTGGGTCCTGGGTGACTGTCGGGACCAAAACTGAGGTAGCTCAATCAATCAATAACTTCCTTTTACAAAATAAAAAACACCTTTACGAAATAAGAAATAATTACAAATATAAATTCACTTTAATGAAACACAGCATGATTTTCAAAAACGAACAAAGAAGTGACTGACAAAGGATTTGATCGAATGGGAATTGGTCCTTACAAGTTTCAGAAGAGTCACATCAGATGTAGGACTCCAAAAGTAAGGCATAAAATGTCCTAACACAATGTTTGATCTGATGGGACAAAGAGACTGATGATTCAGAACAGTCACGTGCAATCCAAGGCAATAACGGCCTTGATGAGAGGATCTATGCAATGGGACAAGGACTGCAAATTCATATGGTCACGTACCAGTACAGAACATCAACTAACAGCAAACAACACCTTTGATGATATTTGACCAACAGGTTTAGAACAGCAACATAGTTGTGTGCAACTCCAACCCGAGGTAAATTATCATCTGTCGAAGGTGATGAGTTCTGTGCAGAGGAAAATCTAAAAACTCAAAAGTCGTGCACACGAGAAAATACGAGTGCAAAACATCTTCATAAGACATTCTTTAACATCTTTTGAGGAAGTAGGAGTGCCTAAAGTTGGGGGTACACAACAAATTGAAAAAACAGAAGAGTAAAAGAAGGCTTTTAAATTCTAGCTCCTTGCTCCACATACAAGTTGAAAAACCCAAAAGCTTTGAATGCACACACTGTGTTCGATTGGAACTCCATTTTAGAAGCCCCTTCACAAACCAACCCTCTTAAGTATGGTCATGTATGTGCGCACCCCACTATGGGGGTATTTATGTCTTTCATTATGTGGGCCCACTGTGTTTTTAGTTGGCCGACTAGAAACACTTCTCTCTCTCTCTCTCTCTCTCTATATATATATATATATATATATATATATATATATATATATATATAGTAAAGGGTTCCTGCCCTCAAGCGCAGATACCTTATCTGCGCTCGAGTGCAAGAAACAAGGGTGGGGCCACATTGTTGGGGTGATCCTAAGCATTCATTTGAAAGTCGCCATCGTGGATGGGGTGTGTACCAAAAATCAGCTCCATTGGATCATCTTAGGGTGTCCATTTGTGGGGGTAAAAATGGGCAGATACTATTTGTCCACTAATCTGCCCATTTTTTCACCCACAAATGGACACCCTAAGATGATCCAATGGAGCTGATTTTTGGTGGACACCCTATCCATGAAAGGGCCCATCAAATGAATGCTTTGGATCCCCCCAACAGTGTGGGCCCACCCCTGTTTCTGCACTCGAGCGCAAATAAGCTTATCTCTGCATTGCACATAGACGTTCTCCCATTTGGATTTTCGTGAGAGGCATCTAATCTCTCTAATTCACATAGACGTTCTCCCATCTCTCTCTCTCTCTCTCTCTCTCTCTCTCTCTCTCTCTCTCCAATGCAGTTTGTAACATGGTATCAAAGCTTCAAAGTTGAAGATTGAAGATCGAAGACTGATACTCCATCCTTGAAACCCTAAACCTAGAACTAACCATGAGAATCATTGCCGCCACCCCTTTCCTAACCCTAACTAGTGCCGCACCTACCTAGAACCCTAACCGTAACAATTGCACCCTCTCTCTCTCTCTCTCTCTCTCTCTCTCTCTCTTCCAATCTGTACCACAACCACGAAAATCCTAACCCTCGCCATAGCAAACCCTAGTTTTCATTAGAACCATCTTACGAAACATGACTTTGGGTTTTCAATACCTAACCCTAGATGCACCCTATACCTCTCGTTCCCACATTTTTCTTCAACTATTCCTCCCTTCTACCCAACTGCCCAACCCATCTACGGTATTTTTCACCCATCAGATCTACCCATAAATCCTCTATTGAATCCTTTTCCAACCTTTACCTAAAATTAATCCCTAAACTCATTTTCATTTACTTATAACACTTCGTATTCATGGTTTAAACCGGTATTCTTTGATCTTTGTCATCTTGTGATGGTTTCGGACAATTGTTTGGTGATTTTATAACGTTGGTGGTGTTATTGACGCTTTCTATCCTGGAACCGTGTGAGATAGCATCTGTAGATGCTTTTGTTTGTGGCATGTCAGTGAGGTGGTGGTGATTAGTTGTTGTTGGTGCTTGTCGTTGGTTGGAGGCTTTATTTGTGGTTTTGTGAGTGCAGGTGATTGTTGGTGATATAAGTGCACGCCAACCGTTCGATGAAATGTCTGGAGAGAATGTGTTGTTGGCTTTGGTAGTGTTAGTTGTGCCATGTTACTTGTCTTATTGATGGTGTATGTTGGATCTTGTGATATTGGTGGAAATTTGTCGGTGGCTTTATTTTCGGTGTTGTTCATAGTTGATATTTGTTGGTTGTGGATGTTAGTTAGATTGGTGGATCTGCCTGAGGTTGTACATGTGGCATCTTTGATTGGATGAATGGCAACTCATTCATTGCTTTGTGGTTGGTGTTGTGGTGTTGTGATTTTGCGGTGTTACCATTCGTTTGTGTTGTTGTGATTTCGTATAGTTATTCATCATGGCTACGTCATCTACGATTTCTGGCCCTTTTTCTGTGACTTCCAAGACTTCGAACAAACTTGACGGATCCAGGCTGTTAAGCTCTATCTCCGTGGCCAGGGCAAACTGAGTTATATCACCTCGGACCCACCATCACCTAAGGACTCCACCTATGACAAGTGGAGCCAGGAGGATGCTAGTCTCCAGTCCCTGTTATGTTAGCGTATGGGGCCCAAGATTGCAAGTCATCTGTTGTTCCTGAAGTCCTCGAGAGTTGTCTGGTTACGTGCAGAGACACTCTACTCAGGAACCAACAATCTTACGAAGATTTGTGATGTTTATTCGGATCTTCTCAGATCGATGCAGGACAAGCGATCTGTTTCTGAGTACTTGGCTTGTGTGAGCAGCTAGACTCTTGCCGCCCTCTCCAGATCCTCATGTGCTAGCCAAACAGAAAGAAGAGCTCCATGTTGTTAAGTTTTTTATGGTGTAGGAAGAGAGTTTCTTCCTATTCGACAATTGATAGTGGGTGAGGGTAGTTTACCATCTCTTGATGTGGTTTTCTCTCGTGTTCAGCGAGCTCTTCATGTTGATGTTCCTGATGATCCTGATGGTGAGCGATCTACTTTAGTTGTTCAGTCTGGTTATGGACGTGGTACCCGTGGTGGTGGTGGTCGTGGCTGTGGTCGCCGCGGATCTGGTAGAGGTTTTGGACATGATTCAGAGGGGGGGGTTGGTCGTTGTACTGGTGGCCGTGGATCTCATTATTGTATACATTGTGGCATGGAGGGTCACACTACCGACTACTACTATGACTTCCATTGAGAGTTACTACCTCCACGGGCTTGCACATCACGTTTCTGGGACTCCCACAGCGAGTTCGACGGCTGTCTCTTCCACGCCTAGTTCTTCTGATACACTTGTTGTTTCTCATACTGAGTAAGAACATCTACTGCGTCTATAGGAGAAAGGGAAACAACACATTGCCACACTTGCAACGGAAGGTAGCAACCCATCCGGCTCTCTTAGTCACACCAGTTCATGGCTCATTAGCTCTGGAGCCTCCCATCACATGACGAGTAACAGTAGTCTTCTTAGCCCCTTTATACTTACTTCCACTTCTCCATCGATTACTTTGGCTAATGGGTTGGTCTTGGTTCTAATTACCTATTTCATATGTTTTCTGTATTCTAAGTTTTCCTTGTAATGTTCTTTCTGTTAGTCAACTTACTCATCGTCTTAACTATTATGTGACCTTCTTTACATCTTATTGTTCTTTTTAGGATCTTGCGACTGGGAGAAGGATTGGAACGGGCCATGAGGTGGATGGACTCTACTACTTTGACGGTGATGCTCCGCCCACTGCGTTGCGCACTTCAGTTGCTTCGTTCATGTGGCACTGCCGTCTTGGTCACCCTCCAGTAGATCGTCTACAGTATTCTTCAATTGTGTCTAGCCATGTTAGTCAGTTTCATTGTGAATCTTGTCAGTATGGAAAACACCATCGTGTTTCCATTCCGTCATGTTCTACTAGTCATGTTTCGAGCCCGTTTGAGCTAGTGCATTCTGATATTTAGGGTCCATGTAGAACTCAATATTTATTTGGATATCGATATTTTATTGTATTAGTGGACGATTATTCAAGAATGTCTTGGTTATATGTAATAAAAAATAATAAAAGATCATTCAGAAGTTTTTTCTGTAATTCGTTCTTTTTATGCTGAGATTACTAACTAGTACTCATGTTCTCTTAAATGCCTGCATACTAACAATGCACGTGAATACTTCTCTGTACCAAATGGGTTTCATGAATTTTTATCTAGCCATGGCATTATTCACCAGTCGTATTGTGCTCATACCTCTCAGCAAAATGAGGTTGCTGCGAGGAAACTTAGGTATGTTGTAGACATGGCTAGGACTCTTCTTTATTAGATGCGTGTCCCAAAGTCATATTGGGCTGATCCTGTTCTAACAGCATGTTTCCTAGCCAACCGTCTTCCATCATCAGTTCTCCAAAACCGTTACTCCATTTTCAGTTCTAAATCCATCTGGTAATCCCTTCCCATTACTTCCTCAAATCTTTTGTTGCACATGCTTTGTTCATGATCTTACTCTTGGACTCAATAAGATGGATCCACATGCTATCAAATGTATATTCTTAGGCTACTCTCGTACTCAGAAGGGCTATAGACAATATAGTCTTCAACTTGGTCGTGTCTACGTGTCTGCCGATTTTATGTTTTTTGAGGATACCCCTTATTTTACTAATTATGTTTCTATTCCAATTCCTTATTCTCAGGTTCCACTGCCATAACCCTTTCCAGTCCCGAATTAGACATATGCGAAACAATCCAAGCCATTGAAGGTTTATTCTCGTCGAGGTCACCAATCTTCACTGCCTTCATGTCCAGCCGACACCTCATGCCCAAGAGCTCCCTCACAGCTCGCAGGATTCCCTACTGCTCCAGAGGTCACTGTTTCTCCTGATGAGACCCTATTTTACATCGTACACGCTCTCATTTTACACATCATCCCATTTTTGACGTGGTTTCTTATGATCATTCGTCACCCTCTTATGGCTCCTTTTATCATCTATGTCCTCTGTTTCTATTCCAAGTTCAATTGTAGATGCTATGGCTCATCCAAGTTGGCGAGCAGCAATGGATGCAAAGATGGGTGCTATGGAGTCAAATCATACATGGCAATTGGTCCCTCTTCCTCCAGGGGCACAGGTAGTAGGTTGTAAGTGGGTGTTTACAGTAAAATACCTACCAAATGGGACAGTAGAAAGATTGAAGGCTCGATTAGTTGCAAAGGGGTATACACAGACGTAAGCCAATGATTACACGGAAACATTTTCACATGTGGCAAAAATCTCTTCAATCCGTGTTTTGATATCCCTTGAAGTGAAAATGTCATGGCCTCTCTATCAATTAGATGTTAAGAATGCCTTCCTGCATGGTGATCTGCTGGAAGAGGTATACATGGAGTAACCTCCTGGGTATGTTGCTCAGGGGGGGATGAAGCATGCAGTCTGCAAGTTACAGAAGACAATATATGGTCTTTAGAAATCCCCTCGTGCCAGGTTTGGAAGAGTCAATGGGGCAATGATACGATTTGGAATGAAACAATGTGCCGTAGATCATTCAGTGTTCAGCTCTAATGGTAAAGATCGTAGGATCTTCCTGATTGTGTGTATTGATGATATCATAATCACAGGGAGTAACAGTGCAAGTATACAGAGGCTGAAGGACATTCTATAGAAACACCAAAGATCTTGGTCGTCTGAGATATTTTCTAGGGATAGAGAGCATATTCACGTAGAGGGCTACCTCTATCACAAAGCAAGTACGCACTGGATATATTGGAGGAGAATGGTCTTCTGGGAATAAAGCCAGTTGAGACTTCCATGGACCCAAATGTCAAGCTTTCACCTGGTCAGGGAGAGTTACTAGAGGATCCACGCAGATATAGACATTTAGTTGGAGGTTGATTTACCTCATTGTCACACGCCCGGATATCTCTTATGCAATTGGCGTGGTTAGTCAGTAGATGAGCGCACCACGCACATTCATTGGTTGACAGTTCTTCAAATAGTGAAATATCTAAAGAAGCTCATGGTAAAGGACTTCTCCTTAGAAAACATAGTCACATGAGAATTGAGGGATATTCAGACACAGATTAGGCATGATTGTACTTTTGTGGGAGGTAACTTAGTGTCTTGGAAAAGCAAGAAACATGAAGTTGTATCGAGGTCAAGTGCAAAAGCTGAGTACAGAGCCATCACCTATACAGGTTGCGAGTTGATCTGGTTGAGAACATTCATGTCAGAGATTGGGTTACCCTACCCATCCCCTGAGTCGCTCCACTGTGACAACAAGTCCGCCATTCATATAGCAATGAATCAAGTCTTTCACAAGCAGACAAAACATATAGAGGTGGATTGTAACTTTATTCACCATCGGATTCAAGGGGAGATTTGCACCGTGTTTACAAGATCAAATGATCAAATAGCATACATGTTTACAAAACCTTTGAACAAGGCTAGATTGAGCGATTTATGTAACAAGCTGGGAATGTATGATATACATAATCCAGCTTGAGGGGGAGTGTTAAGTATGGTCGTGTATGTGTGTACCCCAATATGGGGGTATTTATGTCTTTCACTATGTATTGCACGCACGCACACACAAACACACACACACACACACACACACACACACACACACACACACACATATAGTCTGGGAGCGTGAGAGACATCTAATCTCTCTATTTCACACAGACATTCTCCCATCTATTCTCTTCTTCATTTCTCTCTTCTATCTATCCAATGTAGTTTGTAACAAACGCAACCATCACCTGGAGCTTATTGTATCCAAACATTTTCGAAAATTGTATGTCAAAGGTCCTAAGCGTATTATGGTCCTCGCCACATATGTTATCTCCATTGAAACCGTTGTTGTAAATTGAGAGACCTTTATCTTCCCCCAAAAAAAAAGGATCAAACTTGATGTGCAGCGAACACAAGATGAGAATGCAAGAAACACAAACACACAAAGTAAGACACACAAAAGTTACTTAAGTCAGTAATGTACTTACTACTTACTACCTACATCCACCGGAGAAGAGAGTTTCACTATTTCAATATTACCATTACAAACTCTCTTTTCTACCTTTTCTCTCAGTAAAAAAAACAGAGACTCAATCACTTGCCACACAAATTAGTCTGTCATGGTGATGAACCACGGCCACACATACCCTTTCATCATAGGAGTACCATCCAAAAGGACTTCGTCAAACACATTCACGTCCTTTGGTCCAAAGTCCAAACGAAAGATATCGCCATGCTAGGATCATGGTATGCCTCAAGTAAATTGGGATTCTCTCTGAACCTCAAAGCAATCTCCGCAACACCAATGTCACCTCATGATTCTTAGCTCATCACATGATCCATGTCTACGCTTACGTCGACACCAGAAAACATAACCTGGACCTGATTATGTAGGTTTTCAAAGCATTTCAATGTAAGCATTTCTAAGAGTAACAGCATCCATTTCTAGTTAGGCACTTCAGGTTCATCTCATCAAGTACCATGTGATAAAGAAACTGAGCCATAGATCCTTATATGCCACAGAGCAAAGCAATGGATGAGATTCTGCAGTTCTGGAGTTTAACAGGCCACAACTTTGGGAACATATAAATGTGAAACAAGTACAAACACGATATAGATTTTGTACTCCTAGGTGACAATGAAGCTGTTTGTCTTCGCATCAAGATTTAGATGCTTCAACATATACAGGTCACTTCTCAAGAAGCAACTACATCCCGCCTTCAGCAAGGTAGAGATCTCCTTTCTGCGCTATAGCACCATGGTAGCTATGATGTGCGGTGTAGGGTGTTGAATTATTCTCCAACATGATTTGGTGGGTAGATTGCAGTATGTCGTCTATGATGTAGCATGTCAGCCATGTGTCCACAGTTTGTGATGTTGTGGTTTAATGTCCAGTCACACAATAAATAGACACCATGTATCTATATGCGTTGTCATGATATACGGCTTGATGTTCAAGGTAATCATAGAATGCAATGTCATTTTCTTACATCTTGACGTTAGAACTTCTAAATTTGTTCAGTTAAAAGGATTCAAAAGCATGAAGCTTGTGCCACAACACCTCAAGGATCCAGGCAAATGATTCACCTTGCTTTCCGTCTTTAAAAACATTAGTAGCATCTCAATTCAAATATTAATAAACACATCAACTGTAATAAATAGCAATTCCACGTGTAAAAGATGCGAGGATCCTACCAGTTTCCATTGCATAGTTCAAAACGTTACCTGAAATCTTTGTCATATAGACATCTCAGTATCTTTCCGGGCATCCAGTCAAATTCATCAGCGCTAATTGAACCTTTGGAGTACTCCAAGCAATAAAATCGATATAATTCAGCAAGCCTCTCCATAGTGTACCTTTTCACAAGTAACTGAAAATTTGAAAAGAATTTCACCCAATTACAAAAATCACTAACTATTGAATATCAAATAACCAAATAAGAGAAATGACAAGAACGTAGAAGTACAGATTTGTCTCGAAGGCGCTCTGCAACAACTTTAGCAGTCTCTGATGGGATGGATTTCAGTGTATAACATGCGACATCATAAACTGCGGCAACAACTTGTTTCCGAACATTCTCATCATAGTCTAACAGCCGGTCGCAGAGGGCAGCTGGAAAAGTTCACCCACTCAAATCAATCTATGTGCACAAATTTTACCCTCGTTGTTAAGTTCAAAATTGGGTGTAAAATTTGTCTTACACCCATTTTACGTTGAAAGAAGAGGAGTCTAAATGCAGATAAAATGTTAGAAAAGTAAGAACCATCCTCCTTACTGATGATGTCAGGAGCTTCAGCTCTGAAAGGATTTGCCATCAGACAATTTTTGACATGTTCAATTACTGAAACTCGAACTTCCACAACTCTATCACTCAATCTCTTCAGAAACTCGGATAAGAGTGGCTGAAATGTCTCTGAGATAGCATGTCCAGGTAAAGCAAACAGGCCACCCAGTAACTTCACCGCTTTCAAACGAACATCTAATTGATCCGTCTGCAAAAGTTGAAACTTGAGACGTGAGAACCAATACATTACTCTCTCTCTCTCTCTCTCTCTCTCTCTCTCTCTCTCTCTCTCTCTCTCTATATATATATATATATATATATATATATATATATATATATATATATATATATATATATTACAGAACTTCAGCCATTTAGCCACAAGGTGCTTATGAAAAATGATCAAATTCATATTACAAAGTAGAAAATGCAAATAGTTCTACAAAAACTAGTGATAAGGAATGTTACCAATAGCTCTCCTGTGATGTAGGGGGTGATTCCACAGAGGATCTGAGGAGCACACTGATATAAATCATAAATGACATCATGATAGTCAAGTTGAGTATTCAGAGAACTGTTGTCCCCTGATATTGATGATATAAGGAACTGCTTTATGCAAGGTTCAAGTTTTCCTGCACAATGTTCTATAACGTTCATAGCAAGCCTCCGGGCAGCCATTGAAACATCCTAGCATCACAAATTTCACAAAATCAACTCTGTAAAGAAAAGTCCCAGCAAAAGTGAAGTCTTAAACATGATGGAAGCACAGATTACCGATGTGTGGCTATCACATTCTAAGCGATCAATTAGCAAAAATAAACTATGTGGTGTAATTATCGGCAACAGAGATTAGGAACTCACACATTTTTCCCGGCCTAAAACAGAAAATAAAGTGAGTAACAGATCCTCCTGGATATCCTCACTCTCGTCTAAAAGGAGGACCATGATTGTTTGCATTGACGCAAGAACATTTTCTGGATGACTGTCACTGCACATGTGCAAAGGCCAATAAGAACAGTGAAGGCATTCACACCTTGACCACTCAATCTGTTCAAGAAAGAAATGTAACTATTTCTGAAAGCACTCGTACATTTTTACTAACCACCATCATATAAGTATGGCTAAGGTTATAAAAATTTAATATTTGAAGCAGAATTTTTATTGCTCTAATCCAAGGGCTGTCCCTAGATAATACAAAATTAAGTGCAAAGACATGTCCATGCCATAGCCAATTTGTATCAATATGTGTGACATGTTTCAAAGGAAACTTGGACGCAACTTGGTGCTTTTTTTAGGTCTTCCTACAAGAGTTGATGTTTCTAAGAGGTGGTTTGAGACAGAGAACGATTACATGCATCAGCATTAGTGATTCACAAAATCATAGTGCACATTTTAAAATTAGAAGTACTATTAAGAATCGTTAGTTGCATACAAATCAAGTTTCCACAAAGTAGTTAAGAAGCACCTTGGTGACGAAAAAATGAATAATATATATGCCAACTAATCACAATGAAGCGGATAAGAATAAAAAAAATACAAACAGAAGAAAAGAATCCTAACTGAATCTTGGAAAGTATTCATGTAGAAACCATGTGCAGATATCTGAAACTTCTCTTCATAGCTACCAAATTTAAGATAAGGAGAGACTAGTCGTGTACATTCAACACAGTTGGAGTACCAAGAAAAGGGTGTGTCTTTAGCTCTGCATATAGAGAGAAGCATTTCCAAATGGAACTATAACAACACATTATAAACAGAAACTGTGGTCCTCCCAGAACCAAAGTAGTGGCAACTTCTAATACATTTAAGATATAACCAATTGTGTAAAAATATTTCATTGGCAGATTTTCAACAAATTAGGACGTACAAAATTGCTATAAAGCTTCAGGGAAACAATAGTACCTAGAAACAGCAAGAAATGTATGGAACATTTCATTAACTAGATCATCACACTCGAGATCCAACATCACAACACATGACCTATATCTTGCAAGAGTCTCCAAGATAGCAACCCTCCTTCCAAATGATGGAGCATTGATATCACTTAATCCACTGAAGCTGCCTACAATCAAATGAAAAATATCCTGCAAATGGGAACTATTTCAATCAGGTGGAGATAAATATGCAAAATGAACCATCACCACAAAATAGACTGCATGGAAGACCTATGTAATACAAATAAGGCAATAAATCGAATCCTTTCCAATGCAATTAACCTTTTGTCAAGAAAGAAAGGTACCCTTAGAATATCATCACTGTAAGGAGCCTCTGGAGCAGTGATGCGTGTTATCTCACAAATGCAGGTTGCTAGCAGAAGTTTGACATCCTTATCTTGGTGTTTCAACAGCTCTGGTTTGCCAATTGCATTAAGACAAGGCTGCATTGATTCTGTCATTGATGGTGATGGAGACTGATCAACCTCAGCAAGACAAGTTGCTGCTTGCTACACAATCAAATGAAACACTAGTCTCAAACAGAAGAAGAATATGGCCATATAAAATCTATTATAAACTCTCACTAAATTTCTGCTAGTGCAGGTTTGCAAAAGTTAAAATATTAGGACTTGTTAAGAGTGTACATGTAAATATATACCCACATAGGGGGTATTCTTGTCATTCATGTAACCCTACTGATGGGGACCATTTTAGGGCCATATTTTAATTTTTAAGTGTGTTTTAGGTGTCTTTTAAGTCACTTAAGTTATAGTAGGGGTACTAGAGTTTTTTTACATCAAAATAGCTTAAGTTCTTTGAGTTATGTATGTTTTAAAGAGGTCCCACGTGTATTATGGGATTTTAAAGTTGGAAGCAAGTAAGAGGGAAGTTTGGTCCAAAGGTATTGGTTTCTTTTAGGGTTTGAGAAAGTTCTAGTTCTCTTCTTCTTTCTTATAAATTCTAAGCCTTAGGGAACTTTTCAAGAAGAATGTTATGTTATGATTAATGAAAAGATTTGAAGTTTTTTCCTCTTTTGTGGAAGTGAATATGTGATGTCTACTTCTTGCAAAGGTGTAATGCCCTGATCTTCTCTAAGGTGTGATGCCTAGGAACCCCTTGGTGTGATGCCTTGGTTTTGGTTGGTGAGATTCCGACCTTGCTATTTATCTCTTTCATGTTTCTTTTTTTTTTCATGATTTTTCCCATAAATCACCTTCCGGGAACCCGAAAACCTCTCTTGCATTATTTTTCGCTCACCTTCTACAACCCCTAAAATATCCATTAAAAAAATTCTCAACAGTATAAACATCATTCAAATTAGGGGTGCAACTTGGGTCGGGTTCACCAGATTTTGGCTTCGGTTGGGTTGGGTTGGGTTAGGGTTGGAAAAAGCCAACCCAATTTAATTTTGGATTGGGTTAGGGTTGAGGCCTTGGCAACCCGAACCCGACCTCGTCCTTTAATTTTATCATGATTTTCTTAAGATTATGTTTTTTTTCGTGTATTTTTCAGTTTGGCCCTAGATGAACCCGAACCCAACCCGACTCAACCCGACCCGATTTGGACGTGGGTTGGGTTAGGGTTCACAATTCTCAACCCAAGGCTCGGGTTGGGTCGGGTTAGGGTTGACGGAATGCTATCTCAGGTTGAGTTAGGGTTGGCCTCAACCCGACCCGAGTTGCACCCCTAATTCAAATCCATCCCTATCCCATCCCGCTTCTCTCTTGTTTTGTCCCAAAACTAATTTTACACCTTCCCGGCATCCTTTGAAAGCTTCCCGGCATGCTTCGAAAGCGTCATATGTTTGCACCACTCTAAACCTACCCTAAACCTAATAGAAATATTTTTCCAATCTCATAACATATTTTAGGAACCAAAACCTAATTTTTACACATCTTTTTTCACCCCTAGCGTCCCTTCTATAGACCCATCCTCCATTAGATTTGGCATCGGAGAGAAATATGAGTTCAACATTCGATCGTCCTGCATCAACTACTCACATACATACATATTGGAGAGAAATATCAGTTCAACATTCGATCGTCCTGCATCACACACACACACACACACACACACACACACACACACACACACACATATATATATATATATATCATTTTCGTGTGGGAGAGGGCAAAACATAGCTCTCTCATCACTTCTCATTCTCTTCTTCTTCTCTTTTCACTCTCTCATGGAAGTTATGTTAACATTAATATGGTATCATAGCTAAAGGTTGAAGATTTCACCCATTCCCTAACCCTAGATCTGTGAAACCCTAACCCTAGTTTTTACCCTCATTTTTTTTCTTTGATGAAACCCTAGCCGACCCTCCCTTCTTCTTGTTTTAGTTCTTTTTCTCAACCCTAACCCTAGTCGCCCCTTCCATTCTCCCTCCTTTTGGTTTTTTTCCATCACCCTAACCCTAGCTGCCCCTTCCATTCTCCCTCCTTTTGGTTTTTTTTTCCATCACCCTAACCCTAGCCGCCCCCTCCATTCTATCCTTTTTGGGTTTTCCAACCCATACCCCTCCAAATCACTCTTCCGTCACTGCCTTCCTCCCATAACCCTCATATTTTGGGTTTTTACAAACCCAAACCCTGATTGCAATCCTCCCAGTCTCTTTCTTCCATTGCCTCCCCCCCCCCGCCAAAAAAAAAACCCCACACCCACACAAACCCTCTTTTCTCAATTTTACAACATTAAACCCTAACCCTAGTACCTAATCCTATCCCCAACAGTCCTTAAACTCCTTTTAATCTATTTCTAACCCTTGGAATGCATGATCTAAACTTCCTCCCTTCCTTTTCTCTTTCCGTGTTTGAGGCCCAGATGAAGATAGCTGCTAATTCTTCTCTCTTGCCAGTGCTTCTGTGTGTTGTCGGAGTTTTTCTCCTTTCCCGGGCCGTCTAATGGCTTGTAGGGCAAAAATAAAATTGACCGTGGTGTGTCGGGCAGCGTACTGATCGTGGTACTTGGCAGTTTGTGGTGTTGGTGGTCGGTCAGTTGAGTTGTTGGTTGACTGATTGGTTGTGTTGTTGGTGGCTTGTCGATGGGTTGTTGGTGATTCATATGTTGTGCGTTGTTGGTGGATTGTTGGTTGTGTTGTTGGTGGTTAATCGTTGATTGGTGGTTTGTTGGAAGCTCCTCTATGGCTGTTGTCGGTGGCTTGCTTCTTCTTTTTTCCTTTTTGAATGGCATCAGTGACTTGCCTTTGAATGTGTGTTGTTATTTGTTGTGGATATTCAATATGAGTATGACTACGCCTGCT
Organism: Tasmannia lanceolata; assembly: GCF_043159265.1. NCBI lineage: Eukaryota > Viridiplantae > Streptophyta > Magnoliopsida > Canellales > Winteraceae > Tasmannia > Tasmannia lanceolata. The sequence goes on along the minus strand of NW_027518695.1, from coordinate 1,030,021 downwards.
TATCAAAAATAAAATAACAAGTCCTATTGGTTTTTCGCTACATATTTTGGTAGAAATTTGAAGTAAAAAAATGTCCTTTTTAAAATTTACTTGATATGGTGGTTTCTTTTTTTCTTTTTTTAAAATAACTATTGAAAAAATCGCCAATCAAAGCGCCTTTTTCAAAATAGAACATCAAAACAAACAAAATGATGGTATATCCTACTCCACTGAGCAGAATGAAACAGTATTCATAACTAAGTTGTAAGCCCTACCATTGTTCCACCAGCAACAATAACTACATGTAATTCAACTCGGCCCAAATAACCCCCTTCATACCCAGGTGATCATCTTATCGCATATTTGTAAGGGTTTTGCTAACGAGTGAAGCATAATTTAATTCCCCTTGGGAACACGAATTTAACCATGTTTTGAGACTTTTACGCATGTTAAATAGAATGGATCGATATTGAATCTAAAATACTACAGAACTTTTGACTGAATTTAAAGAACAAAGGAGAGAATATCAATGGAACTTACCTTCAAGAGCTTAATTAGGGCATCCTTAGAAACCGGAAGGCTTTCGAGCTTCGATCCAACCTCCCTCAGCTGCTGTTTGAGTTTCTGCGCCATTTTCGTTGCAGGAACGTAGCTTCTGTACCCTTAATAGAGCATTCGATCGAGAAATAGGAGAAAGGGAGGGTTTTGTTTTTGTTTTTTTTTTGGGAGGTTTCAGATAAAAGCGAAATGAACGGAAATGAAGTGAAATGAAGTGAAATGAAATGAAATGACTTTTCAACTCAATCAAATTTTCTGAAACGAGGATTTATAGAGGTTTGTTCGTTCGTTGATTGTCGGGACCGGGACAGGTCATAGATCGACCGAGGTCAGTAGATTGAGATGTTTGCCTGACATAAATACCCCTTGTTTTCATAGAATTACGAATATGTCCTTTTACAATTTTCTTTTTCGGACCTTTCTTTCTCCCTGCTCTCGTTTGATCTGTTTTGTTGGCCTTTCTCCATTGATCATCTCGATCGGTGGGGGATTCCCCTAACTTTTTTAGGTTCATTAATATAATTCTTTTTGTCATTCAAAAAATAAATAAAAAATTATAAAATGAAATATCCTTATCCCATCTTGGGCATTTTATTATTGGAGGAATTATATGGGTGTGGGGGGGGGGGGGGGGGGGGGGGGGATGGGGGGGCAATTATTGTAATCGCGATGGATGAGCCATTGAGCAAAATTCAAACCCATTAGACGATTATAATCTTTCTACCCTATGACAATTATTGTAATCGCGATCCAATCACAATACCCACAATCACTCTACTCGGCCTTAATGATTGCTCCAACCACAGCTCTGGATAGCACTTGTGTTTAGCTAAAGATGCCTACATCCATGAGTGATAACACGATCTTCAATATGAGAAAACAATATGCAAGGACTACAATAGGATTAATTAACTTGCAAACCCATAAACCACGACTCATCAACCAAGATTGTACCCAAAAAAAACCCGAAAGGATATCTCTCTCTCTCTCTCTCTCTCTCTCTCTCTCTCTCCCCCTTCAAAGTCGTAAAAGGAAGTATTTATATCTTAGGTTTTAGAAAAAACCTAAAAAAGCTTCTAATTTTGCCTCCCCGTGTAAAACAGCAATTGTGTGGGTTCCATGGGAAACAAGACAACTTTCCTAACAACTTATTTACAGGGATATCATCATAAATTGAAGGTTACTCTAAATAAAATTGAATCGAGCTTGTTCAAGTTATTTTTCTCACATGTAATCAACCAATAAAAAATGCTACTAATGTTGACACTACTTTTTTAATAATTGCACAAACTCAGCTTGTCTTTTCTTTTTTATTTGGTTTATGAGAGCTATCTTTTGGGAACCATAATAACTTTTGACAGCTGTTTAAATAATAAAGACAAGGTGAGTTAGTGCAATTATCAAAACATTGTAGTGCAAATATCAACTATAATAACTTTTCCTTCGTGGGCTAAATTTTTTTTGCAATCCAAACATGACCATAAATATCATAAAATTACATTGAAGTTATTTTTAATTTTTTTAAAAGGCTGCTGTTCAGAACAACCATATATATACTAGTAAAAAAAACCACGTGCGATGCATGGGCCGACAAAGAACTGTACGGACCACATCATAGGTTGATCCAAACCGTCCATGTGAAGGAACATAACATCAATAGTGAAATGCAAGAGTGACAATCAAAGAGGGGGTGAATTGGTCAATTAAAAATTTTGGGTTTAATTAGGTGGAAGATTAAAAGTTAATCCATTAATTAAGCACTAATTAGTCTAACCCTTGTTCAAATAGGAATATTAATGAAAGCTAGGGTTTTGACATTTTAATCATGCACAATTGCTAACCCTTGTTCAAATAGATATTGTAATACAATTAGGGTTTAAACATTTCAATCAAGTGCATTTACTAACCCTTGTTCCATTAAAAGCATAAACAAGTTAGGGTTAGAGATTACCAATCACCACACGTGCAAGAGAGAGAGAGAGAGAAAGAGAGAAAACATCCACAGGGCACAAGATTTATAGTGGTTCGGTCTATCACAAGACCTACTGCACTCTTCCAAGTTTTCCTCCTTAGGATCTTCACTAAAAATGATGAAGCCGTACACCCGACTCCTCCATCTCCAAAGGGAACAAACCATTTCTGCAAGAAGCCTTGACGAGGGGACACACCCTCGTACCGGATTCACCATTGTTAACGGGCCGAATCGGAGACCTTCACACGTCTTCATTTTTCTTAACGAGCAGAAGAGGAGACCCTCACAATGTCTTCACAATTCTTAACGGGCCGAAGAGAAGACTCTCAACGAAGAACAAATAAAATGAAAAACACCCAATACCTCTTAATAGGCGGATTACAATATTGTATAGCTCACAATCACTCCAAAGAAATAAGCAAATGAAAGCCCTATGGAGTGCCTCTTCATAAAATATAGAAATACAAGCTCAAAGAGGTTTCGCTTTTGATTTGAAATGTTGAAGCTCAAAGAAGATGTGATTTTATCTTTCTCAAATGTTCAAAAGCTTGTTTAGATAGGTTTTGATAGTGTGTATAGAGTGTATTTGAAAATATGACCGTTTGGGGGTAAAACTGTAAAAAATGGGGTTGAAAAAGTCAACATGCGCAAGCCCCAACGGCTAGTTTGCCCGACCGTCGCGGTGGACAGAGCCACAACGATCGCCCACCCCTATCGGGCACCCTTTTTTATTTTTAAATTTCTTACCGTTGCAGTCGACCGGCCCATGGCGGTCGTTCGGCGAGGTCAACCTGTTTGCTCAAAAATTCGGCTCAAAAACCTATCTCGGTCGACCGACACTTGGCAGTCGCCCACCCAAACAATGCTGGAATGGTTCTGTTGACACAGAACTCATTCCGCGGTCGCCGTTGACCCGGTCGACCAGCCCGCTATTTACTTGCAAGTGCTGGATTACCAACTACATTGCCGCGGTCGTCTAGGACACCCCGGTCAATCGGCCCTGTGTAAAATTCCATTTTAATTTTAAAAGATCAGGGGCTTTTGGGCCATGGTCTTTGGGCTTAAGTCCTAGATTTTTAAACACATTTTTGGGTATGTGTATGATTTTCAAAGATGTAAAAAGTTAAGTATGAAAATCATTTGAACCTTTTGAGAGTGCATTTAACTTAAAATCAAGATGACTCTAAATACATTCTAAAAATAAGAATATTGAGTTGTGGACCCCGATCCGAGAGAGGCGGCGGTGAGAGACGAGCCCCCACGCGCTAACTGTCTCACGATCATCCACGTGAATGGAGAGCTCTACCAAGGAACTCTCGAAAGAAGTGCCCCTCACAGCATGAGTGGCGATACAAAGGGTGAGATACCTCTCGATTCGGGGACTAGGCCAGATTCGAGGCGTACCTTAAACAAAGAAGAGTCGCCATCCAAGGAAGTGGGCCAAGGATCCCATACTATGCTCTGTTGCAACGGATAACCAGAGATATAAAAGAAGGTTCGTGCCTGGTTACGAATTTGGAAGGTCCGAAGAGCACCTCGTCCGCCCAAGTGCAAACACCTGGTCTCTTATGCCATTTACTTAATAATTTTGAAGAGTTTTGGGCGAAAGTCATATGAAATGGGAACTAATATCTCCGAGAAGACGTCTGTCTAATCATGCATGTCTCGGAGATGAATAATTATACATAAAAAAAATGAAAGATGTGTCACCTAAGCAAAACTAGGTTATAAGTGACATGCCTAATGGGTGTCTAAGTTCTGGTGTGCAAACACATGCATGTTACAGCTAAAGGTATAGGATCTGTACATGAAAGTAAGAAAACATAGCAAAACATACAATACAAATCAATTCTATACATGACTGGACAAAATGAGTCCTAACTCTAATGCGACCTGACTCGGACCAAGATGGCCGTCCATCCCAGCTGCTCTACGTATCCCGGCCTCGGAAAGAATCGGAGTCAACGTAGTTCGATGCCCTATTCTAAACTATTATGCCTAACCATCTAGAACCGCTATCCTAGACTCAATTCCATTAAACTCGACTGATTTTTAAAGCTTTTTTGTACAATTGCTTAAGTTCATGTGAGTTGTAATTTTTAGGACTCTCTATATGCCCTAACTAATGCAAGTTGATTAGCCTTAAGCTAATGCAGGTGGGCCCTACATTCTATATGTATCTAAGCTGTGCAACCTAACGAAAACCGTGGGCTGGCTATATGCTTCCTAGTCTAGCCATCGGTTCGACTAAGTGTCTAACCGATCAACTTGAGGCCTCCTAACTCTAGGGACACTCACGCGATAGGACACACCATATCAATACAAATCAGGAGAGACTCCTAACTCTAAAACACCTCAAACAGCTAGGACAGACTCCTAACTCTAGGGGAAGATCTTTTTGAAAAAGGTTTTGAAGAATTTTTGTATTTTTGAAAGATTTGAAATGAGTTTATTTTTAAAGGTTTTGCTGGACTTGGTATGTGAATCCCAAGCTGCACTACGTACCCTGTTGAAAGGGATCAAGCCAACGTAGTTCGGAACAGAATTCCTAACTACTCTCCTATGACTCAAGATTTTTGAGATTTTTGATTTTTCAGATGTTTTTTATGGTTTTTGACACAAGAGGACAGAATCCTATCATCATAAGAGGAGGACCGACTCCTGATATCCCGCAAAGGTTGGACAGCATCCTATGCTTTGCGGGGAAATGAACAGAATAACAACTCTGCAAGGGTTGGACAGCATCCTATACCTTGCAGGAGCGAATAAGAAATCACATGACTTGATGAGAGGTAGGAGAGAATCCTAACCCCTATGATGATAGAATTTGATTCCTGAACAAGATGACTGACTCTCGAGACTAAGGACGGATTCCTATGCTAGTGGATTATCAAACTAAGATAAAGCTCACAAGTAATAAGGAAAAAGAGACCTTGTGCATATTTGGCAAAGGTAAAACACCCAGCCGGGCCGGACAGCTACCTAGCCCTAGGGTGCAACAAATGTGCAACCCAATACCCATAAGGGTAGGGGTATGATGCCAAGCCGAGTAGGGTGTTCTCCCAAAACCAAACGACGCACAAAGAGGAGGTTTAGTAAGAGAATGAGATAGAGAAAAATGCTAACAAGGAAAAAAAGAGACCTTGTGCATATTTGGCAAAGGTAAAACACCCAGCCTGGCCGGACAGCTACCTAGCCCTAGGGTGCAACAAATGTGCAACCCAATACCCATAAGGGTAGGGGTATGATGCCAAGCCGAGTAGGGTGTTCTCCCAAAACCAAAAGACGCACAAAGAGGAGGTTTAGTAAGAGAATGAGACTGGGTAAGTCTCTTAGACACAGAGGTAGAATAGAGAAAATTGCTAGCAAGACTGGGCAAGTCTCCTAGGATGGGCTTGGGTTATCACCTTCATCGCCCTACAAGAAAAAGGCTAAGAAGTCTCTATAGAAAGAAAGAGAAGGGAGAGGGTATTACTGAGACTTAGTAATTCTCCCCTTTAAGATGGGCTTGGGCTATCGCCTTCATCGCCCTTGCAATGAGAGGGGATTCTAGTATCTAAAGAAAATTAACAGAAATCTATAAGACTGTGTTAGTCTATCAAAGAGAGAAGAAGAGGCTACCAAATAATCGCAAATTCCATTCTATTCTTATAAAAATAAATCAAGTGCTAAGCAAAGAATAATTTTCAATAAAAAAATCTATAGCAATCATAAAATGATAAACAACATTAATTAGTCCAGACCAGCTGCTGGATAGCCTAATAAAGTAAAAGAAAACAATATCAAACACTTCTATGCCCAACCACAAACACCACCCCAATATGGGGATGAAATCAGATGATGCTAAAGTAATCATCTGATATCATATACACATGATAATATTTCTATATCCCGCCTTGAGATCAGACAGTACTCATGTCGATAATATCGAATAGAGTAGTCATCTGATCTCCTTCTTCCTATTAAATAATTTACTCAAACAGTTTGAGAAAACGCACAGTACAAGGCATATATTCACACACAAATGAGACATGGCTTTAAAGTAAAGCTTTGACTTATAAGCTTTAAAGCATGAAGTTCATAATCAATTCCTGTAAAGCATAAAGTTCAGAATAAATTCCTGTTTTCCTCATATAATTCTTAACAATTGGATTTAAAAACTGAACTAAGTTCTATCATCATTAATCAACAGGGAAGTGAAATAAATCATATGGTGACAAAACTTCCAAAGTGAGATCAAAATACTACATAAACATATATGTATATACCTTCTTCTCGCTGGATTTAAGATGCTGATGACATTCTTGTTGAATAAAAGGTAATTAAAGCTTGAAATTACTTGTCAAAACAACAAACTATGAGCTCCAAACTCCTCTGTCTTCTTTCAGATAGAATATGTTCAAATTCCACTTAAAATCTCTTGCTCTAGACTTGAAATTTGTAGATTAGAGCTCAGACAAACTTTTTTTCAAAAAATAATTGCATCTGAGAAGTTCAAACGTCTCTCAATCAACTGATATTTCACAAATTTATAGAGAAAAAAGGTTAATGAAGGTCAAATCCTGAGATTCTCAAAGGATCTAAGATTCAAATCAAGGTTTTAAAGAAATAGATTCTAAAATTGTGAAGAAAGGAAACGATGACAACAAGGAAAATGATCGGAAGTCAGCCGAAGCTAAAATCTGCCGGTGGATTCACCGGAGAAGAAATAATTGCAGTGGATTTATGATTTTGAAGGAATTAGGTTTTTTTTTTTTTAAAATTTTAAAATCAAAAGAATACAGATCTAACAGAGGAGGAAGGAGAAAAGCTTGCTGTCAACAAGGACTAGTCGGAATCCAGTCGGAATCTCAAGGATTTGGTCAGAGAAGATGACCGGAGCAGGAGGAGCTATGGTTAGAGTTTTGAAAGCTAGGGTTTAGACTAAAGTCTAACAAAAAAAACTCAACAATTTAATGAAAGAAGGAGAAGGAGAATAGAAGATATGATCGGGACTTACCGGAGAAGAGGATCGGAGCTTGAGCTTGCCGGAGCTCCGGTGAGTCAACAGATAGAATGATCGGTCGGAGCTCCGTCGGAATCCGGTCGAAGAGGATGACCAAAGGAGAAGATGCTAACGAACTAGGGTTTGGGTTAGGGTTAGACCAGAATTTTCTCTTTCTCTCCCTCTCTTTCTCAGATCTGCTGCTCCTTTCCTCTCCCCTTTTCTTTCTTTCTCTAAAACCACTTTCTCACTTCGGATCTGGTCTTTCCTCCATCGATCTCTCTTCTTTCTCTCGGATCTTGAATCTCTCTCATCAGATAAGGAAATAGCCAGCCGAATCCTACCGGATCTCCGATCAAGATGATCGGAGAAGAGGAACGAAGTTAAAACCCACTCTCTCCCTCTCTGCCGATTTTTTTCTTTTTCTTTTTAAGAAAACCAGATCTGAAAAATCCTCCTCTGTTCTTAAACGAAAATTTTTTATATAGGTAATATAAGCTGCTGATATTGGCACTCCAGAATGATGAGCGCGCGGTTGCGTGAATTTTTGATAGGCGCACGACACAGTCGTGTCTTATTCTGATTTAAAATCGCACCGTTTCAAGATAAATTCGCCCCCCTACCAGATAAATTCACCCCCCTTTTGCGAACTTGCACTACGACTTCGCTCGACTCGTTTGCTAGGCAAACGCGCTCGGATTCTGACGAAATTTTGCAGGGACCTAGATGAAACCCTAACCTAGCTAAGGGTGGAGTTTGGGATTCTACCTTATTGATTTGATGGGGTTTTGCTCAAACTGAAGGGATTAGGGCACGGTCAAAATGGGGTGTCTACATGAGTCTTCATAGAATGTATCAGCTCATTTGCACTTCTTTGGACTTCTTCGGCTTGAGTGAACATCTTGAACTTGATTCGGCTCTTGTGACTTCTCCTCCAATCTTCAATGCATGTTAAGGTACATGAGGTGTTACCATGAAATGGTCAACTCTAAGCTCCTTCTTGACACTTTTTGGGAACTTGTGGAATTTTCATGATGAGCTTCTTGATTTGAACATCTTCAAATGATGATGTATTCACTGTGAGTGCAAGCTCTTGGTTCATTTGCTTTTTGATCCACAAGTCATGTGTTGAAATGAGTTGTGTAATGGCGATTATGACATGAAAATCTTGTATATAACATAACACCTCAAAGCAACACATTAGTCTATAAATGCTAATAAATTTGAGTTTGCTAGCATCAAAACAAGAGATAACGTGAATGATTAGACCCATGGGAACCCTTGGGCTTATAAATAGGTTGTGCCCGTAAAATATTTCCATAGGTTGATCCTAGCCCTCCAATCTATTATGGTTTCCATAATTAAAAAAGCATAAAGGAAGGGATATGATTGATATTATGTGGCTTTAAGGGCTGCCTTTGTTAAAAAGCATAAAAAGAGGGGGTAGGAATGAAAATATGTGGGTTGAACGGGTGCCTTTGTTAAAAAAAAGTAAAAAAAAAGTGATGTGTAATTCTCATAGAATTTTGAGAGAAATTCAAATAATTCTCCCATTTTCTCTTCTGCTATATAGTATATGGATAGATATAGAGGAAAAGCAGTGTACGGTCAATCGCATGAAACCTCTGTGCGGTCGGAGAGAGAGAGAACAATTCTAACTGGTTGTGGTAGTGGGCCCGGGTGTAAAAAAGAAAGAAAGAATGCGTGCATGATCGAGGGCGCGTTTTAGATGTACCCTCGACCGAAACCCTAAATCGTTTGGGTATCTCCCCTTTCTCTTTCACAATAGATACCAAGAGAAAAATCTTCGCCCAAATCTCAGCTCATCTCTGCCACCCTTCATCCCAAATCTCGGCTCCCCTTCGCTGTGAAACGACGCTCCCCTCCGGCACTCTGCAAATTCCCTCTCCAGCCGCCCCCTAAGGTTAGTTTGTTTCTAACTTCACTCTTTTTTCTCCTTTTTTTGCTGCATGTTGTGGAAATCATGTATGGAGAGGGTTTCATTTTTTTCCCCACTGGAAGAGGGTTTCTTCACTTTTTTCTCTTTTTCTCTTGTTTTTTTACAAAAAATCATGAATGGTGAAGAAATTTAGGGTTTTGGAAAAAAAATGAGGGTTTCTGCTATTAGTTTAAGAACGAAACCCTAATTTTTTGCAGAAATAATATGGATTGTAGGAAGATAAAATACCATTCATGATTTTTTTGCAAAAAAAATAATAATAATAACAAAAACTTGAAGAGAGATCATGCAAAAATTTAGTGTTTATGTTATGTTTTTTTATCTTCTCTCTGTTTTTCTCGTTTTGTTTCCTTAAAAAATTGTGCAAAAATTTAGATTATTCATATAGTGGGAAAAAAGCCTCAATTGAGGACTCATCACTCATATACTTGTGTGTAATTGGATTGACTTATCAAGAATTCTGTTCTGTAACTAAATTTTCGTTGATATCATAACACGAGACTTTGTATGGTGTAAGCCCTTATAGTCCATTATTCTTCAATAAGTACTGTACGGACACACTATAGGATGATCCAAATTGTCCATGTTATGAGCCATAACATAAATAGGTTGTGCCCCAAAAAACATTTCCATAGGACGATCCTAGCCCTTCGATCTTTAGAGGTTTCCATAATATGCAGTTCATCTTAGATAGGAGGGCTAGGATCGTTCTACATAAATGATTTTTTGGGCACAACGTATTTTCTCTACTCAATATGTTTATGGTCAATTAATGCATTTTTTTGTTTACACATGCCTCATCTCATCCAAATGAATGCTTTGGTGGTGACCTGGATGGCGATTACATTGGCGATGACATAGGCCTCATCCAAATGAAGAAGTTATTGTTGTTGTCCTCTTCATATTGTATTTTTGTTCTATTAACCTTGCCGTCAAATGAAGAAGTTGTTTATGTTGTCCTCAAAATATTGTATTTTTGTTCAATTATTTTGGTAATGAAAATATTATTTTTCTTGTTGACAATACATGGCTTGTTTATTCCCCAACAATTTGATCTGACTATACAGGGCTTCATCTTCTTGTTCGACAATATAGGGCAAATGCAGTCCCCTGTTTCAAAATACATGACAATACAGAATGCCCCCAGAATAAGGTTTCCCTGTTTCAAAATACAGGACAATATAGGTTTCAGAATGGCCCCCTGTGCATTCTATTGAACAAAGAATGACACAAAGCTCTCCCTTGCAATAAAATGTGTATGCACTACAGCAATCCATTCAAAGTTTAGGCCCTGTTTGTTTTGGATTTTGAGAGCCAATTGTTGGTCCAAAACTGACCATTGCACTCAAACGATCAGTTTGAGTCCAATGATCAGTTTTGGAGTCTTAATCTATTCTCAAAATAAAAAAACATACAGGGTCTTAGTAATCACGTGTTGTTCAATAGAGTTAGATGAATTTCATTTCCATCACAAGTTATCTGCCAATACATCCAATGCATCTTAAGGACACAACATTCACTAGCAAATATTCTTGCAGGCAATCACACAGCAATCGCATGATAAGGAACTATTTGTTTAAGATTATGTCAACCGATTGTGAGTGCCAATCCAATTAATGGATTCAAATTACGTTTAAATTTGAGTCCAGTAATAGGTTTAGCAATCACAATCGGTCTTCATTATCCTAAACAAACAGGGCCTAAAAAGTAACAAGCAATAGGAACCAATATAAACAAAACCCAACTTCAGTATTCCATCAAGCAACAGTTCACTTTGAGATGGCATAACAGGTTCAAACAAGAAATTCTCACATCTTTAAAAAATTAGGAAATTTTAGTCTCAAGAATGCAAACAAGAAGCTCAATATCTTCCACTTTCGCCATGTTAGGGATCTTTGCAAGCATGAAGTCAAACTTTAGAATCTATAATTGGAACAACAAAGATGCAATTTTGGATCAAAGATTTGAGAATCAGAAGTGGCATCAGAGCACAAATTCAATCTCATTGCCCCCATTGAGTGTGGAGCAATTCCTTTTCATCCAACTACTTCTATCTGTTTTCAGATTATTAGAATCCTCCAATCGCCATCCAGGTCACCACAAAAGCATTCAGTTGGATGAGGCATGTGTAAAGCAAACAAATGCATTAACTAACCACAAACATATTGCAGAAATAAACAAAAATTAATCTTAGAGAACTGAGCAAATAATTGAAAGATTCATTAGTTATCACAATGGTCAGTGAGAAATGGCACCCTATGAAGCATGGGTACCGGGTGCGGGTACGACACGACACGGGTACGTGGGTACGTGATTTTCCAAAAAAAACTAAGTGTGGGTACGCCGAATATAATAATATATTTCAATATTTTATTATATACTTATAAAAATTAAAAAAATAATTGGAGAGCAATCAAATAAAAATAACATCACCAAAATGGAAAATTCTAATATTACTCTTCATTTAATAAGTGATTAAGTTTCATATTTCATAACATGAGGCATCAATACATCATTCATTAGAAGAAAAAAAGTCTGTCGTCAGTGTGCTGACCAATGTGTTGACCAGTGCCTTACAAGATGAATAATTTTTAGAGACCAAATTATGAGATTTTCTATACCAGACTTTTGGGATTTAATAATGTTTGGACATGATAGATTTTATGAATTTTTAAAATTTGAAAAATACCCAACCGTTTGAAAGTTACGAAAGTTAAAATTTTGACCCGACCCTTTTTCTTCGAATTTTGTATTAGAACAAGAGAGTTGACTTTTTTTTATTTTAGATTTGGGTCTTGAAACTATTTTTAATAAATCCAAATTTGGGGGGGGGGAGTGTATTCAGTTATTTACATGTAAATCTTAAGTAAATGGACAATAAAATAGTAAAGACATTTAAACGTACCCGTACCCAATACATGTCGGGTACGGGTACGGGAGCCCCGGGAGAGTACCCGTGCTTTCTAGATGGCACCTTCATCTAGAAACCAACTGTCTAACTCTCTGCATCTTACTCATTACCATATTAATAGAACACTGTAATTAACCATTACATAGACCTAATAATCGTCAACCACAATACATAGACCTAATAGGCAACATTGATGAATCAACCCCTCGATCGTTAGTTTTGTATCAGCAATTAGCACTATCATATTTTGATATATTTAATTTTTCACTAAGACAACAACAAAAAATATAGCTGATAGACCGAGGGATAAGTTTCACACCGACACAGGTTTCTTTCTCATGCACGAGGGCAAATTGCTAAGCATGTATAACTTTGTCAATCAAGTTGTTCAGAAATTTATCAATCAAAAAAAGTTGTTCAGAAATTGTGTCACTTGATCAATGAATTACCAAATGCATTCACTATCAGACTATGTTCCTTTTCAAAACCATATATTTCTCCATGTTCTCCGTGCATCACAAACAAGCAACACAAACAAAATATGGTTTAAGTGGCGATTCAAGTTGTTTCATACTAGTATAAGGGGATAGTAGATTCTGAAGCTGTTCTGTTGCTATTTCCTGCGCCGATGAACACGAACAACTGAAAACATAACAGAGATGGAAAGACTTAATTAAAACTCCAATTGCTGCCTGTTACATTGATTCTGTGCACAACATTATTAACAATGATTATATACAGTTCAGATTAAATTAAAAGAGTGCACTTTAAAAGTCATGCAAATGCTACTAATAGAGAGAAGATCCTAACCCTCCGCTCTATAGAGGGCGACTAAATAAAAACAGAGATAAAATCGAAAATTTTTGCACGAAAAAAATAAGAGAAAAATAAAAAGAACAAAAAACGAGAAACAGAGAAAATCCACTTTAAACAAATAAGAAAAGAGAAACAGAGAACAAGATCCACTTTAAACCCTAAATTTCTGCAAGTTATTTTCATCAAAATCGAGAAAATCGGCACTATTGACCATTTTTGCAGCAAAAAAGAAGAAGATGAATTTAAATGAAGAAAAAAATGAGAAACAAAGAACATAATCCACTTTAAACCCTAAATTTCTACAAGTTTTTTCCAGCAAAATTGAAAAAATCTGCACTTTTGAAGCAAAAAAAAGAGAGAGGAATTTAAACAAAGAAGAAAAGAGAAACAAATAACAAGATCCACTTTAAAGTTTAAACCCTAAATTTCTACAAGTTTTTTGCAGCAAAATTGAAAAAATCTGCACTATGAGTTATTTTTCTCAATAACAACTCAACAAAGCCTTTGTCCCAACTGCTCTTTTCTTTTCTCTTTTATTCCTCTTCTTTTCCCCAGTATTCATCTGGGATTTGTCTTGTTTATTTATAAAGAAAGTTTATGGGTTATTTCCTCTTGTTCTTCACTTGGTCTGTTGCTATTGTTTAGTGGCAGAGGAGGTGAAAAGGGGAATAATAGATGATTTTGCAGCAAAAAAATCATCAATGTTTTTTGGTGGAGTTTTTTTTTTTGCAGCAAAAAAATCATTGAAAAAATCATAAGGGGAAAAGGGGAAAAGGGGAATAATAAGATGGTTTAGTGGTGGAGTTTTTTTTTGCAGCAAAAAAAAAAAAAAAAAAAAGAGGAAAAGAGGAAGAAGGCACTAACCTGTGGGAGGAGAAGATCATTCGTGGGAGAGCGTTTCCGTCGGATGGATCGTCGGTCGGATGGGGCAGACGTTTAGGGTTTTGTCGAAGAGAAAGAGAGAGATAGAGGCAGAAAATTAGAGAAAGCGATTTAGGGTTTACAGAAGTTTTCTCGAGGGTACGTGTAAAACGCACCTCAATAACACAATTCACACTCTTTTTTTTTCTTCGCATGGCCCACAACAAGCATCAATGAGAGCCATTCTCTCTCTTCAACCGCATAGAGGTTTCATACGGTTGACTGCACACTCCTTTTCCTCATATATATATATATATATATATATATATATATATATATATACTACAATAAGCTGGGATGAAAAGAGGAGAGTTTTTCCCATTTTTTTGAAAATTACATGAGAATTACACGTCACATTTTTTGACTTTTTTGAACAAACGCACCCATTCAACTCATATAATTTCGATCTTACCCCCTCATTACATAAATACCTCTTATGCCCTTGAAATTAGAGAATATTTTGATTTTCTGCAAAATTCTATCAATTTAACACGTCCATGTACGTGTCTTATGTCAGAGATTTTTCGCTTTTTTCCGTAATTGTCATATATTACTACATTTTGTTCGTATTTTTTTTCGTAATTTTAAAACTTTCTAACCATTTATAGGTAATTTTTCATTGAAAACTTTATACTTTAGCTTATTTACTTTTTTGTGTAATGATTACTTTTTTGTTGGTTTGCTAGCAACATTTGCCATGCGCATCTTTGCACCGAGGATGGCTTTTATGTGTAATGATTACTTTTTTTTTTGGTTTGCTAGCAACATTTGCCATGCGCATCTTTGCACCGAGGATGGTAACATCTATACATGCAGCTTCTGTGTATAGCTTCTCCACGTCTCTCTATGCAGAAGAGATTTTTCCTTTCTCATCCATCCTTATCCCCATCTGCTGTTACTCATCTCCCTCTTTTTCTTCCTTGAAACCCTCATTTTCTCTCCCCCTCTCTCTGTTTTTTTGTTTTTTGGTTTGGTTTTGGGTTTGTTCTTGTGATGGTTGTGTAATTAGATGTGGGTTTTGGTTTTCGTGCTATTTTTTTTGGCATGTGTATGTCTACTGTAGAAAATTCAATTTATATACTGATTTTGAGGAAAGCCGGAAATTTCTGATTGATAGTTCTAAGGTTCTTGCTCTCTCTTCCTAATATTTTTTTATTGGTTTATTTTTCTGTTGTTTTGTCAGCTTTTAGATTTTGTTCCTACTCTTCTCTCAACAACCTCACAATTTTTATGTGGATTTTCTGTTTATTAATCAAGAGATGAGATGAAAATCTTTATACCAAGCGTATAAAAATACAAAAGCTTGAAAATTGGCTAAGCACATATGAACTGACGTATCTGAAACTCACACCATTTTTTCATTATTTTTCTAATAACTAAATGAAATAAATATTTCCTTCATTAACTGAAGAACAAACGACACCACAACAAACAAGACACAACAAAGAGACATATCATCCCTAAATATGAAGGACAAAAAACTTCCGTGAGAAAGTCGAGAACAATTTTTTTTACAGAACTGTCCATCAGCAAATCATTAAGTACCTCTCTAACATCCACTAAAAAATGTAGCAGGTGTTCTGTGTTTTCTTCAGTTCATTCAATTCACTTTGATTGTAGCATCAAATACATCCTTCAATCCTACATCCAGAATAATTTTTTATGTGTGCATAAGTTCATCCATAAAACTAGCTGTAGAATATTGTAGACACCCCATTTTAACCGTGCCCTAATCCTTCCGATTTTGCGCAAAAACCCCATCAAATGAATGAATTAGGATCCTAAACTTCACCCTAAGCTAGCTTAGGGTTCCGCCAAGGCCCCTGCAAAATTTCATTGAATTTCGAGTGCGTTTGCCCAGCGAACGAGTCGAGAAAAGACCATTGTGTAAACTAGAAAAGGAGGTGAATATATCCGAAAGGGGGGGCGAATTTATTTTGAAAAAAAGACAAACCTGGGCCGAAAAGGACGCGCAATTTCGCGCGCCCATCAAAAATCCGCACGCCCATCATTTGGGCGTGCCAATATCAGCAACCCATTTTTTTTTTCTTTCTTATAAAAGAAAATTTTCGTGCAGAAGAGAAGGGAGGTTTTTTTTTTTAAAAACCCTACCAGAGCAAAATTAAGAGAGAAAAGAGAAATTTTCCGATCGAGAGCTTTCCCCAAATCCCAAGCCTTTATTTCCGTTTCTTTATCTCCGATCAATCTCCGGTTTAGTTCCGGCTAGATCTTGATCGTGAGATTTTATTGTTCTTCCTTTTATTCTTCTTTAAAATTTCTGATTTCTCTGTGTATTCCCTTTAGAAAACCTAGTTTTTCACAAAAAACTTAGATCTGTTCATCTCATGCCGTAGATCTACTTTAGATCCGATCGTTTTGTTGCAGATCTTGTCATTTTTTCTTCATTTTCTTCCCTCAGATCTTTATTTCTTTTCAGATCAACCATTTCGTTCCTTCTTCAAGCCCTAACATTCTTAAAAAAAAAACTAGATCTGCTCTATTATGATGCGATTCGGTTCATTTTCTTTTTTTAGATCATAGGAATTTCAGATCTGAAATCGTTAGCCTCATAACAACAGCGGCTGGCTCGTCTTCTTCATTATCTTCTATTAAAGAAGAAAAGATTCATTAGGATTTGATAATTTCAGCAGATTTAAAGCTCAGAGTTCAGATTCAAAAAAAAAAGAAAAAAAAAAGGAAGAAGAAGAAGAAGAAGAAGAAACACAGATCTTATTGTTTTAAGTTCCGGCAACTCTTCTTTTCTGATAAGCTCTGGTCAAACCTCGGCGAGCTCAAGACAATCTCCTTCTTCTCAGGTTAATATATTTGTGTGTTTACTTCTTTTTAATCTGCGTAAAAATCATTGTTAATTTATTTTTTTTTTACTTGTATATCTTAGAAATTCTTTCTAGTCCACATTTTGTTAACCGAATTTAAGATCTACAATTTTTTTTCGGCTTAGATTTGTATTTTCGTTGCACAAATTTGAAGTTTAAAGGGGTTTTGATGCCTTCGATCATCTTATTTAGTTGATTTTAATTAGAGATCTAGGCTTTGGTTAGAAGGATCAAAGTTCCTAATTAATTTCGTGATTTACATATATTTGTGATAGGAACCGTATTCTTTTAAATTGAGTTTTGGAAGATCTGAACTTTCGATCGACTCTATGATTTTATCATCTTATATGTACTTTCGACAGAAGATCTATGCTTCGATTTGATTTATTTTATTTGAGAAATTTTAGCTCATTATTGATCTTGTAAGTTCTGTTATATTATTATAGGATTTTTTATTTTTTATCTTCACTATAAATCCTTTTATGTGTTTAAATTGTTCTTGCAAAAATTCTGTGAGTTCATGTATCCCTATTCATTTGGATTTACCTTCTTGGTTTTGAGGGTTTTAAATTAGGTTAATAATATTTTCCTCTCTTTTCCATTTACTCTTTAGTCTTTTAGGAATAAAAAATTTTTCACATTGAATTAACAAAGAAATTATTCCTTTTAGTTTGCCTTGATGTTTATAGACTAGGTTTCATTTCAACCGGTTTTGATTAATGTTTGTAACGATAAATTCTACAAGTCTGTTCTGTTTTCTTTATATTTTGTTTGAAGTTTATTATGCATATGTTTATTCAAGTTGTGCTGAAGATTCGAGCTGTGTTGTAGATCACTGAATAGGTGCTAAAAATGATGCATAGTTTACAAGCTCCATATTAGAGAAATGTGTTAGAGGTTACCTCTTTGTGTTAATACCATTAGACTCTGCATTTGCAACCAACACCTTTACCTTCACCTTCATTTTCACCCTAATAGGCCTCATTTAGATCATTTTTCTTGTGGCCTCACAATACCCTAAATTATTCTCTTGATACCATTTCTATTTTGTTTCCCCTAACAGACCATATTTTATTAAGCCAAAGCTCACAGCCCCCATGCTCCATTTGTATATGGACAGCCCCTATCCCATTTGTATACGAACAGCCCTCACACCTTTATAATTAAACCAACTGTTTTATTTTCTCCTTTTGTTGTATGCTCTGTTTCAGCTAGGATTTTTTTTTAGAGTTCGATTTTGAGTTAAGACCCTGTGTACAGTACATTGTCGGCTGTTTTTGGATCATTTCTAGTCAAAGTTGGCCAAAGCCATACAAAGGAAAGTTGCTTCATATAAAATTTCTCAAACTTTTCTTGTTGTGCAAATTTTTACCAAAACCGCTGTTTTGATTGTCAAAATCCCTTTGTAAGATTTCAGCTGTTTCGAAAAAATTGTCATACTGTACACAGTACATTGTCGGTTGTTTTTAGATCATTTATGGTCAGAATTAGCCAGAACCGTAGAAAGGAAAGTTGTTCCTTACAAATTTTCTTGAAACTTTCTTATTGTGCAATTTCTTCAGAAACAACCTTTTGGGTGGCAAAATTGAGTGTAAACTTTCAGCCAAACACCTAATGTGCTTTTTAATGGCGATAACCTAGAGATGATCATTTTCTAATCACTTCTGGCTGGAGTTGGCCGAAATGATCAAAAGATAAAATGTCACTAATCATGAGATCTACAACTTTGATAATTGTGAGTTTTGATGGTTTTGATGTCTAGATGGTCAATTTTTTCTCGGAAAATCACATTTTCTACACCTTATGTCATTAATATGATATAGTTTGCTTTTGTTATTGTCTTGATTCTAAATCATTTCTAATGATTATTTTGGATATATAAACATACTAGCAAGTTATAAATCATGTATTAGTAAATTTCCATAACTTGTTTTACATTTTGATGCGTTTTAGTAAAAATCGGGGGTTTGGTTGTGCTTTAACAATGCCTTGTTAAACTTGATACTGATATGCGAACAAGTGATCTACTAATGATTTGAATCTTAATTAAACATATTGGAAATCTGTAAAAGATGTTGGAAAATGGTTAATAAAAAAAAAATGTTAAGGAGCTATGATAGAGACTTGCACTTGAACTAAAAGAGCTTAGCATTCCTAGACATTTAAGTTCTCAAAATTCTTCGAATCATTTCCAAATGCATTTCCATGCTTTCCAAATTCTTGGGATTCTTTTTCTATGGCAAACTAAACTTTTTTCTTTTCATTTGAACATATCATTTGCAAATAATTGTCTTGCCTTGCATTCTCTTGCACTTAAAATTCCCTTCTTTGAGAAATACCTCCTTAAGGGTATTCATCATCATGTCTTGATTTCATTAGGGGACTTGATCAGTCCAAGTAGCACTCTCCTCTTTACTTAAAAGACTTGCCCAGTCTTTTAGGTTTGTATTCCTTGTACATTAGGAGCCTTATCATTGCAAGGGCGATGAAGGCGATAGCCCAAGCCCATTATTAGAGGACTTACATAGTCCGAATAACGCTCCCTTTTCATTTTAAGCTTATCCAGCCTTAATAAGTCTTAGAATTTTCCCTCTCACACCTTAATAGTGGTAGCCATTTCCATTTTGATATTAACAGCCTTATTTCACCCTGACAATAGCAAATATCATATCTTTAGATTTAGTTATATCTCGCTGCTTGCATATATTAAATAAATGCCTCTTTTAATTTATACTTTGTATAGATTAGAAATATCATTAGAAAAATTTGTGTAAAATATTGAGAATTTATTACTTTTCTTTTATACTAAGCTTTGAATTAGGGTTCGAAGACAGTAGTAAATGGATTGTTCAGGTGAGATTATCTCAAAGCTTATTACACTCATTCCTTATTATTTAAATGAATTGTTAATAGGAAGAAGGAGATCAGATAACTACTCTATTCGAATCATCGACATGAGTACTATCTGATCTCAAGGCGGGATTAGAAATATTATCATGTGTATTTGATATCAGATGATTACTTTGGCATCATCTGATTTCATTGGAGTCCCCGTATTGGGGTTTGTGGTTGGTTTAGAAGTGTTTGATGTTGTTTTATTTTACTTTATTAGGCTATCCAGCGGCTGGTCTGGACTAATTAATGTTGTTTATCATTTTATGATTGCTTTAGATTGTGTATTTTTTATTGAAAATTCTTCTTTGCTTAGCACTTGATTTATTTTTATAAAAATAGAGTGAAATTTGCAATTATCTGGCAGCTTTTTCTTCTCTCTTTGATAGACTAACACAGTCTTATAGATTGCTGTTAATTTTCTTTAGATATTAGAATCCCCTTTTCTTGTAGGGCGATGAAGGCGCTAGCCTAAGCCCATCCTTAGGAGACTCTCTTAGTCTGAGTAGCCCTTCCCTCGTTTGTTTTTAAGACATGCCCAGTCTTTTGAGATACCCTTAAATTTTGTCATTTAAAGCCTCAATTTAGGGAGACAGGCTATGTCTCAGACAGAGAAAGTTGTATCCTTTAGAGACAAGCTTTGTCTCATTAGTGAGTCCATCCTTAGGGGACTTGCTCAGTCCAAGTTGCATACCTCTCCTTTGTATATAGGAGACTTGCCTAGTCTCATTTTCTTACTAACCCTCCTCTTTATGCGTCGTTTGGTTTTGGGAGAACACCCTACTCGGCTTGGCTTCATACCCCTATCCTATATGGGTATCTGGTTGCACATTTGTTGCACCCTAGGGCTAGGTAGCTGTCCGGCCCGGCTGGGTGTTTTACTTAAACCAAATATGCACAAGGTCTTTTTTTTCCTTGTTCGCATTTTTTTTCTCTATCCTACCTATATGTCTAGGAGACTTGCCCAGTCTCATTCTATTAGCATCCTCCTCTTTGTGTATCATTTGGTTTTGGGAGAACATCCTACTCGGCTTGGTTTCATACCCCTATCCTATATGGGTATCTGGTTGCACATTTGTTGCACCCTAGGGCTAGGTAGCTGTCCGGCCCGGCTGGATGTTTTACCTTTGCTAAATATGCACAAGGTCTTTCCTTATTACTTGTTGAGCTTTATCTTAGTTTGATTAGTCCATTAGCACAAGAATCCGTCTTTAATCTAGAGAGTCAATCCTCTTGTTCAGGAATCAAATTCTATCATCATAGGGGTTAGGATTCTATTCTACCTCTTATCAAATCATGTGTTTTTCTATCCACTCTCGCAAGGTATAGGATGCTGTCCAACCCTTGCAGAGTTGTGTTTCTGTTCTTTTCCCCCGCAAAGTATAGGATGCTGTCCAACCTTTGCGGGATATTCGGGAGTCTGTCCTCCCCTTATGATGATAGGATTTGTTCCCTTTGAGTCAAAAATACTTAATAACAATAAAAACATCTAAAAAACCAAAAATCTCAAAAATCTTGAGTCATTAGGAGTAGTTAGGAAATCTATTCCGAACTACGTTGGCTTGATCCTCTTCCACGAGGTACGTAGTGCAGCTTGGGATCCACATCCCAAGTCCAGCCAAACCTTTAAAAATAAGCATTTTAAATCTTTCAAAATTACAAAAATCTTTCAAAATATTGTTTTTTCGAAAGGATCTTCCTCTAGAGTTAGGAGTTTGTCCTAGTTAGAGAGTTTTTGAGTCGGGAGTTGCTCCCTCGTTCGTTGTTTGTTTGTTGTGTGTTTTTATTTGCTTGTGTTAGAGTTAGGAGTGAGTCCTAGCTAGGAGTTTTATGCCTCCGTCCGGTCAGTTGGCGATCCACATCGCCAATTGATGACTAGGTCTAAGATGCGATAGATCCTACTGTTTTCTTAGGATATACAGCCTAGCTACACATAGATTATAGGAACCACCTGCATTAGCTTAGGGCTAACCTGCATTTAGTTAGGGCATATAGGGTGTCCTAAAATCTACAATTCATTGGAATTTAAATAATCACACAAGAAGCTTTAAGAACTAGTCCGGTATTTTAGATCGAGTCTAGGATAGAGGTCTAGATGTCTTAGGCATCATAGCTTAGAATAGGTGCGAAGAACTACGTTGCCTTGATTCTCGTGGAGGCGGGGATACGTAGGCTTCTTTGGATGAACATCAGATCATCTAAAGACTCGGGCCTAGGTATAGATTAGAGTCTTAGGGTTGTATAGTATCGAGTCATTTTTCTATGTTTTGCAGTGTTTTCTTACTTTATTGCGCAGACCTTATACTTTTTTGGTGTGTCGTGCATGTGTTCGTTCATCAGAACTTAGACACCCATTAGGCATGTCACTTATAACCTAGTTATGCTTAGGTGACACATGTTTCTTTTATTTTATCTTGTGTGCCTTTGATTTCATCT
Organism: Tasmannia lanceolata; assembly: GCF_043159265.1. Lineage (NCBI taxonomy): Eukaryota > Viridiplantae > Streptophyta > Magnoliopsida > Canellales > Winteraceae > Tasmannia > Tasmannia lanceolata. The sequence goes on along the minus strand of NW_027518695.1, from coordinate 1,007,755 downwards.
CCGAGACATGCATGATTAGATAGACGTCTTCTCGGAGATATTCATTCCCATTCCATATGATTTTCACCCAAAGCCCTTCAAAATTATTAAGTAAATGGCATAAGAGACCAGGTGTTTGCACTTGGGCGGATGAGGTGCTCTTTAGACCTTCCGAATTCGTAACCAGGCACGAACCTTATTTTATATCTCTGGTTATCCGTTGCAACAGAGCATAGTATGGGATCCAGGGCCCATTTGCCTTTTTCCTTGGATGGCGACTCTTCTTTGTTTAAGGTACGCCTCGAATCTGGGCTAGTCCCCGAATCGAGAGGTATCTCACCTTTGTATCGCCACTCATGCTGTGAGGGGCACTTCTTTCGAGAGTTCCTTGGTAGAGCTCTCCATTCACGTGGATGATCCTGAGACTGACTCGCGTGGGGGCACACGTCCTCCACCGCCGACTCTCTCGGATCGGGGTCCACAAATATCAAGCAATAAATAACATTTTCAAGCATGCAACACCACAACTAAAATCCCAAATACTATTTTCTAAGTAAACTCTGTTTTCTAAATTAGAGTTGTGGAAAAATAATTAAACTCTGTCCACCCAGATGCATGTCCACAAATTAAACTCTGTTTTCTACGTAATTTAGCGTTGTGAATAAGAATTACCATCAGCTTGCCGTGTACCTAAGAAAAGAAGAAGGTAATGTGGACCCCGATCCGAGAGAGGCGGGGGACGAGCCCCCACACGAGCAGTCTCAAGATCATCCACGTGAATGGAGAGCTCTACCAAGGAACTCTCGAAAGAAGTGCCCCTCACAGCATGAGTGGCGATACAAAGGTGAGATACCTCTCGATTCGGGGACTAGCCCAGATTCGAGGCGTACCTTAAACAAAGAAGAGTCGCCGTCCAAGGAAGTGGGCAAAGGATCCCATACTATGCTCTGTTGCAACGGATAACCAGAGATTATAAAAAGAGGGTTCGTGCCTGGTTACGAATTTGGAAGGTCTAAAGAGCACCTCATCCGCCCAAGTGTAAACACCTGGTCTCTTATGCCATTTATTTAATGATTTTGAAGAGTTTTGGGCAAAAGTCATATGAAATGAGAATCAATATCTCCGAGAAGATCATGCATGTCTCGGAGATGAATAATAATCACACATAAAAGAAATAAAATAAGCGCCACCTAGGAGTAGCTAGATTCTGAGTGACAAGCCTAAAGAGCTAGGTTATGAGTGTCATACCTAATTGGTGTCTGAGTTCTGATGTGCAAACGCATGCATGCTGCAGCTAAAGGTATAGGATCTGTACATGAAAGTAAGAAAACACAGCAAAACACACAACACAATTCAATTCTATACATGACTGGACAAAAATGAGTCCTAATTCTAATGCGACCTGACTCGGACCAAGATGGCCGCCCATCCCAGCTGCTCTACGTATCCCGGCCTCGGGAAGAATCGGAGTCAACGTAGTTCGATGCCCTATGCCTAACCATCTAGAACCGCTATCCTAGACTCGATCCACTAGACTCAACTGATTTTTAAAGCTTTTTGTACGATTGCTTAAGTTCAGGTGAATTGTAGTTTTTAGGACTCTCTATATGCCCTAACTAATGCAAGTTGATTAGCCTTAAGCTAATGCAGGTGGGCCCTACATCCTATGTGTAACTAGGCTGTGCAACCTAAGGAAAATCATGGGCTGACTATATGCTTCATAGTCTAGCCGTCGGTTCGACTAAATGTCTAACCGATCGACTTGAGGCTTTCTAACTCTAGAGACACTCACACGACAGGACACACCACATCAATACAAATCAGGACAGCCTCCTAACTCTAAAATACTCTAAACAGCTAGGACAGACTCCTAACTCTAGAGGAAGATCTTTTTGAAAAGGTTTTGAAGATTTTTGCATTTTTGGAAGATTTGAAATATTTATTTTTTAAAAAGTTTGGCTGGACCTGGGATGTGAATCCCAAGCTGCACTACGTACCCATTGGAAAGGGATCAAGCCAACGTAGTTCGGAAACAGATTTTCCTAGTACGCTCCTAAGACTCAAGATTTTTGAGAATTTTGGTTTTTCATATGTTTTTTGAATTTTTAAGAGTTTTTGAAATATTTTTGTTGTTTTCAAGTATTTTTGAAATGTTTTTGTTGTTTTTTAGTGTTCTTGAAATGTTTTTGTTGTTTTTGAGTGTTCTTGAAATGTTTTTGTTGTTTTTGAGTGTTCTTGAAATGTTTTTGTTGTTTTTTAGTGTTTTTGAAATATTTTTGTAATGTTTTTGTTGTTTTTGACACCAGAGAATAGAATCCTATCATCATAAGGGTAGGGTAGACTTCTGGAATCCCGCAAAGGTCGGACAGCATCCTATGCTTTGCGGGGGAAAAAGACAAAAACACGACTCTGCAAGGGTTGGACAGCATCCTATACCTTGCAAGAGCGGATAGAAGAACATGATCTGATGAAAGGTTGGATAAAATCCTAATCCCTATGATGATAGAATTTGATTCCTGAATAAGAGGACTGACTCTCTAGACTAAGGACGGATTCCTATGCTAGTGGACTATCAAACCAAAATAAAGCTCACAAGTAATAAGGAAAAAAGAGACCCTGTGCATATTTGGCAAAGGAAAAACACCCAGCCGGGCCGGACAGCTGCCTAGCCCTAGGGTGCAACAAATGTGCAACCCAATACCCATAAGGGTAGGGGTATGCTGCCAAGCCGAGTAAGGTGTTCTCCCAAAACCAAACGACGCACAAAGAGGAGGTTTAGCAAGAGAATGAGACTGGGTAAGTCTCTTAGACACAGAGGTAGGATAGAGAAAAATGCTAGCAAGACAGGGCAAGTCTCCTAAGCACAAGGATGGGCTCCAAGTAACCTTATCATTGCCTAAACAATGATAAGAAAATGAGATAACTGACAGACCAAGTTGGTCTTCGACTAGAAGAGGGTTTAAGACCTGTGAGACTAGAGGTAGTCTCCTAGGGGTTGACTCAGGTTGATTCATTAATGAGACAATGCCTATCTCTAAAGATTTGGATCTAAAAGACTAGGCAAGTCTTTTGAGAAAATGGAATGCTATTTGGACTGTGCAAGTCCCCCTAGAGATGGGCTTGAAATGACAAAGGAAAGAAACCTGAAAGACTTAAACAGTCTCATAAAATGAAGAAAAGATTAGAAGGGAAAACATTACTAGGACTATGCAAGTCCTCTAAAATAATGGGCTCGGGATGACTCCTTCATAGCCCTATGTAATGAGAGGGGATTCTAGTATCTAAAGAAAATTAACAGAAATCTATAAGACTGTGTTAGTCTATCAAAGAGAGAAGAAAAGGCTACCAGATAATCGTAAATTCCATTCTATTCTTATAAAAATAAATCAAGTGCTAAGCAAAGAAGAATTTTCAATAAATAAAAAAAATACACAATCTATAGCCATCATAAAATGATAAACAACATTAATTAGTCCAGACCAGCCGCTGGATAGCCTAATAAAGTAAAAGAAAACAATATCAAACACTTCTATGCCCAACCACAAACACCACCCCAATATGGGGATGAAATCAGATGATGCTAAAGTAATCATCTGATATCATATACACATGATAATATTTCTATATCCCACCTTGAAATCAGACAGTACTCATGTCGATAATATCGAATAGAGTAGTCATCTGATCTCCTTCTTCCTATCAAACAATTTATTTAAATAAAAAGGAATGAGCATAATAAGCTTTGAGATAATCTCACCTGAACAATCCATTTATTACCGTCTTCGAACCCTAACTCAAAGCTTAGTATGAAAGAGAAGTATTAAATTTATAAATACTGGACTATAGGCTTAATTTTGGAAATCCTTATCGAAATCTTCTCAAATTTTATTTCAAAGTACTCTTTATTCAGTTTTTTTTTATATATTTATCAAGACAAAGAAAAATGATTTTCTCTTTTTAAAGCCATTGGACAGCAAAATCCTATTCACAGATAAGAAAAAATAAATTACTAAATTGAAATGTACATAATCTAGAACCAAAATATATATGATCAAAAAATTATATAGGACTAAACTATATATTTGAACAATAACTGACATAAAAATTGAACCATATGCAAAACACACACATAAAAGACTGGTCAAGTCTTTTTGAAAAGAAAGAGGGGAGTGCTACTTGGACTGAGCAAATCCTCTAATGATGGGCTTGGGCTAGCGCCTTCATCGCCTTTGCAATGGAGGGAAACTAATATCTGAGGTTGTCTAAAAGATTAAGAAAGTCTCACAAAGGGAAAAAGAAAGGAGGAGACTATAGGACTTGGCAAGTCCCCTAAAGATGGGCTTGGGATGACTCCTTCATCGCCCTTTGGGACACCATGTAAAAGGTCATGATAAGCCATAGTTGTTGATATTATCACGCCAAAGGTATATAAACTAAAAATAAAAACAAAATAACAAGGCAGACTTATCCAATACTTATCAACTCATTTAACCGATTGAAGATTCATCATCCAAGTGGCATTAACTCCATTGAATACATCTAGTACATGTAAATTCATGAACATGATCAAAGTTTCATGTAATCATCTTTCTTAGCTAAGGTTAACAATTTGTGATTTCGACTATCAATCAAGAAAATCTGATTTCCTAATGCATGAACAAGATTAGAACATATTTAGAATGACAGACCATTGGTTCAAGTTATATTCTAAACAATTTCATGTTACATGACAACCAGCTTCAGGTTATATTCAGTTAATTTTAAGTTACAAGACAATCAGTTTCAGGTTTATATTCAGTTAATTTCAGGTTATAAGATAATCAGTTTCAGGTTATAAGAATGGAAATACCAATCAGTTTCAGGTCAAGACCAATCATAAGGATGGAAATACCAATTTAGCTAGTGATAGTGCTAAAACAAGAAACAAAAGTAATCCCTTACATGTACGTTTTTAAAGGCATCAAACCACAAAACAAATTCAAAGAGTTCATCAATAGCAAAATATCATTCAAAACAGGGGTCAATCCAGTACAGGGGCTGAAATTGGGAACGTAAAAATTTCATCAATTGGTTCAGGATGCAAGGAATGATTCAAAACAGGGTCGAAAACAATAACTACAAAAACTTCATCAATTAGTTCAAGATGCAAGGACTGACCCAAAACAGGACTAATTTAAAATAACAATTATTCTTTATAAGATGGACTTAAACTGAAACGAGTAATAACATTACTATGCTTAATGAGTTACTTTGGCTACAACCTGTGCAAATCTCAACATGATATAAATTGAAAGCTAATAAGAGAAGGACATTTACACTCCAAGAGTAAAAATCACATAGGATTCTCAATAAAATCATTTTATGCCACATTTTACTTTAGAAGTTTGCATAGCTTTCATAGCATAGTATATACATACTAATTATCTTCTCTCTCGTACATACTATCTAACGACATTGAAATCAATACAGTACCTAAAGGGATAATCACTTCAAAAAGCAGCTAGATACATATAGCTAAATTGATTTGAACCAGGCCTTTACAATAACAGGTAGGTTTACCTCCCAAGCACTAGGTTTGAGGCATCGAGCTCATAGAAAGAAAAACTCCATAGAATGGGAAACCACTTCCTAAAAAAAATCTGTAGCACTCATATATTGACCAAAATAACAGGCTGTACTAAAAAAATAAGCTCACCTGAATTAATGCAAAGCAATGGTGTTGAACACACACTAGTCTATGAAGTTATATTGAATAAAAATGTCACCAGAGCCATATTTCCTGAATTATTCATAGCTCAAACTACTTAAAAGAAAAGCTTGTACGGTTATCTTTGCTAAGAAAAATGACTTTAATGATATTACAACACCACCGAAGCATCCTATGCCATATGAATATAAACTGTAAATAACACCTTCCAAGGATTAGCTTGTTAAATCTTCTCCCACCTAGGGTGCAATTTTCAGAATATCTCTAAAATAAATGCCTACTTGAAAACTGTTGTCACAAAGAGACTCAAAATTATTTTTTTTACTGATCGTTAAAATAGAAGCAACATAGACAAATTTTACCTCACTGTCAAAATTAAGTTAAAATGACCAAAGCGAAATCATGTCCGTATTATGCCAATGACATGTTCACTAGAAACATGGAATACCTCCTGAGAAATGAAGTGTAAATCAAAATTTTAACATGTACATATTAGAACACAGTGCTTTTATTCAGATATCATACAATTAAAAGCATCATCATTTCTTTTCTTTTTTTTTACATCCTTTGTATCATTTTCTATGTTTTAGAACATTTATCCATTCATTTCATTGATAAAACTAAAAAAAAATAAGTCTAATTCATCCATCCACAGATCCTAAATCCAGCCAATACAAACAGAAACAGCAAAGTATATATTAGAAACAGACAAAATTAGAGAATACCTTTTTGCGAATGAGATGGAAAAAAAAAATCACTCCAAAGATGTATAGCTTCTTCAATCCGAGACCCAGAAATGCAGATCAATGCAAGATGATGTGGATCTGAAGCGAGATTTGTCTTCCTCTTTCATAAATCTGAGCTTCTGGATGAACATATCTACAATTTTGATCGATAGATCCAAAGTTTCGAGGGACAGATCTAATGGAAAACGAGGAGAAAATTAGAGAGATATCTTGACCGGAATTCTACCGGAGCTAGGCCGGAGAAAATGGAATTCCGATCGAAAAATGACCGGAATCTTGCCGGATCTGCCGGAGAAGATGATCGGAAAACACAGAGATCTATTTTTTTTACAGATCTGAGGTTTATAATGAGCAGATCTAAGGCTTTGATAGACAAATCTAAGGATTTTGAGGGACAGGTCGGAGAAGATGAACTCGTCTGAGATGATTAGCCGGAGAAGAAGACCGGAGGAATCAAGAATGACATCTAAAACAAAAGCCAGGGCTTACAGATTTCGTTAAATGATATTTGAAATTGAAAAAAATCTAAGTGCCGCTTGAGTGAAGGGAAAAAGAGAAGAAAAGTAATCGGAGCTTCGCCGGATTCCGACCGGAATCCCGTCGGAGAAGATAACGAAAAAGGTGGGTTTAGGATCTCTCTCTCTCTCTCTGCGGATTTTTCCTCTTTTTTCTTTTTTCCTTAAAAAAAAAAAAACAGAGAAAACCGATATTTATAAGAGAAAAATGAGTGTTGATATTGGCACCCTCAGATTTGATGAGCGCGCGGTTGCGCGGAAATTGATAGGCGCACGATTGAATCGTGTCCTATTCAGAAGTAGCTTGGCACCGTTCCAGGATAATTCACCCCCCTTCTGCGAACTTGTACTACAACTTTGCTCGATCCGTTCGCTAGGCAAACGCGCTCGGATTTCAACGAAATTTTACGGGGAGCTAGATGGGGCCCTAACCTAGCTCAGGGTGAAGTTTGGGACCCTAGCTCAAAGATTTGATAGGTTTTTTTTTTGCACAAAATTTGATGGTTTAGGGCACGGTCAAAATGGGGTGTCTACAGGTAATTACAGATAATGGCACCTTCACCCTGCTTGAATGCCATTGATAATCATCTACAATTTAATTAGTTCTTGATGTCTCATAATACGGACTCACTAATTTTGGAAAGTGTACATAAAAACAGTACGGAGAGTGTACATAAAAACCATTGTGTTCTTAACTGTATGCAAAATTATATGCAACATCACTTGCATTTGTCTTTCACAGCTTCACCACTCCTTTGCAAATAATGAACTATGAAGACTAACTATCAAGTATTCCATCTTAGATAGACTTATTGTATGCACTCCATTTTGTCTGGGCCTGCTAGATTGAAAGATCACAAGCTGGATCTTTCTTGGTAAAATTCAAATTTTTTTCTTTCTATTTTAAGTTTTATATTCTTTTTGGAACTTATTTATTATGGAGAATTATTGTCAAAATGCTACTAATATTATGGTTCACTTCCACTTACAGTGGTCAATCCATTTTAAGATGATTTCTTTCACAACCCTGTTCTTAAGGGATATTAAAACTATATTTTGGTGAATGGTCTTATAAGCATTCCTAAACTCACGTAATTTAGTTTTGTTTGCTAATTCTTCATAAGGGGTTGTCTTTTTCTACAGTAGTTTTGGGCCTCAGAACATGGGATTCATGTCCTATGTTATGAAAAATTTGTTAGATAATGCCAGTTGTTTTTATAGGCTCAAAACTACTCCAGTCACACATTTCATTACTCTCTTTTGACGGATACGGGTAATACATTAACTTTTTAGAATGTTGTTCTATTTTTTTTCTTCCTATTTCTTTATTTTTATTTTTTTCCTATTATTCTCTTTTTTCGTTTTGCTTAGTTGTTTTGACTATTGCCTCAAAACTAATCCAGCCACACATTTCATTATTCTCTTTTGACTGATCCGGGTAATACATCCACTTTTTAGTATTGTTTTCTAATTTTCTTTTCTCTTCCTATTTCATTTTTTTTCCCAATTATCCTCTTCTTTTCGGTTTCGCTTCTTTGAGTTGATTTGACTATTGCCTTCTTATTTGTATTTCTGTTTTCTTATATATTTTCATCAATTACTTTTTCTTTCTCGGCCCATGCAATAAGGTGAGACAAGCTGTATTCCCATTAGAAAATCTGTATTCCCAATATTTACCTCATTTATTTTTCGAATAATTTACTATTCTTTGTGTGCCGTGCATCGCAAGGCGGGTGTTTGCTAGTATATATAATAGGAGGGAGGGGGTTTACTGTTCGCTCTTAGGTGGCACCCGTCCCCTTCTTCCGTCAAATCTACGTGGAATTTTGAGAGAAGAGAAAATGCTGGATGTTTTGAATTTCCTCCAAAATTCTATTAGATTTACACGTCTCCCCCTTAAACAACTAATTGCTTTCTAATTCCTCTATGTGTCTCGCTTTGTCTCTCCCCCTTCTCATGCAAAACAAAAGGTAATAATTATTTTTTGCAGCTTTCAGTAACCTATTAATAAAATATGGCATTTACAATAACAAAATCCAGAAACTCAAAATGTCATAATTCTTTTTTGTCAGCTTTCAATAGTTTTATTCATAACTCAATATGTTATTGGAAATGTTATCCGCACTACTGTATTTTGATGAGGCACTCTCACTTTATTAAAAGTACGGTATGGCCCGCACCATACGATGATCCAAACCGTCTATTAGATGGGCCACAACCTAAATAGGTTGTGTCCCGAAAATCATTTCAATAGGTTGATCCTAACCCCCCGATCTATAGAGGGTTAGGATCAACCCTCTAACATTCAGATCAGAGGGCTAGTATACTATATAGCAGAAGAGAAAAGAAGAGAATTTTTTGAATTTTTTGAAAATTCTATGAGAATTACACATCATTTTTTTTAACAAATGCACCAATTCAACCCACATATTTTCAATCCTACCCCTTCCTTTATGCTTTTTAACAAAGGCACCCATTAAAGCAACATAATTTCAATCTTACCCCTCTCCTTTATGGTTTTTTAATAAAAAATCTATAGGGTGATCTTACCATCCGATTTAAGAGAAATTATGGAAACCTCTATAGATTGGAGGAATAGGATCAGCCTATGGAAATGATTTTTGGGGCACAACCTATTTATGTTGTGTTCCATCACATGGACGGTTTGGATCAACCTATGATGTGGTCTGTACAGTTCTTTGTCGGCCCGTGCATCGCACGGGGTGTTTTACTAGTATATATATATATATATATATATATATATATATATATGAGTAAAGTGTTCCTGCACAGCTACTCAGATTGCTTCAAAAACTCATGTGGCCCCACATTTTTTGGGTGATCCAAAGCATTCATTTGGAAGGCCCTTCTATGAATAGGTGGTGTACCAAAAATGAGCCCTTTAGGATCATCCTAACCCTGCCATTTGTGGACGGAAAAAATGGTCAGAAACAGTGTCAACCCATTTCCCCCTCCACCTTTGATTGGGTTAGGATGATCCTATAGGGCAAATTTTTGGTACACACCCTATCCATGGAAGGGCTTTTCAAATTAATGCTTTGGATCACCCCAAAAATGTGGGCCACATGAGTTTTAAAGCATCTGAGCAGCTGCGCAGGAACACTACTTTCTCTCTCTCTATATATATATATTATAATAAAGAGGAACGCCTATTTTACTGTTCATTGAAGCTTACGTGTCAGCCTCTATTTCGTCCCGCCCGTTTGGTTGCCGGGTTTTTTTCTTTTCCTGGGATTTATGTGTGGGTAAAGGTAGGAGACAAAGGAGGGGACAAGCATTAATTAGAGAAAGATATTATGATGAGTGGAGAGAGAGCGTAGAGAGAAAGAGAGACCACCATTTTCAAGACAAGATTTTGCTGATGCGACCACTAAATATTCTCCCACATAAATCCTAAGAAAAAAAAAACCCAGCAACCAAACGGTAGAGATTTTATGAGATATTTTCTATCTCTCTCTCTCTCCCGATATTTTCGTTTTACCGTATAATACACATAGGTTTTACAAACGCTAATTTCACGGTGTATACTTTTTATGTAACGCTTAAAATAGATCGTGTTAATCCCTAATTTATTTCCATACATATAGCGAATTCACATCCCTCTCTCATTAAATTAAGCAATTAATTCTCCTTTCCAATTCCATTCTTATTCTCTCCAACCTTTCGTTTCTCCACCACTCGACAGTGCCTCTTCTATTCAATATTTATGGACTTGCAGAAATTTCTTTTACAACATTCCTCAAGCTCCTCTTCATCCCATTTTTCCCACCACAAGGTAAAATAAAAAACTTCTTCTTTTCTTTCCTCTTCTCCTCTAGGTTTTGATATTTTTAACCCTTTTTGCGATTTGGCCGAGCTGAATTGTTATTGATGTGAATTGTTAGAGGCCCTTTCTATTTACTTGCAGAAATCTCTTTTACGACAACATCAAAATCTTCAAGCTCCTCTAAAACCCAATTTTTTTCCACCACTAGCTAAAAAAATTACTTCTTTCTTTTTTTTTGGCCCTTCCTGCAGATCAGATTGTTCTGAATTGTTATTGATTTGTTCTAAAGTTCTGAATTTTTTTTGGCCTTTTTTGGGAGGAATATATACTATTTTGATGATATTACAGTTTTTGTCCTTTTCTTTACATAGGATATTCAAGAGCGCTAGATTAAACTGCTAGATTAGGCACGCCTGGCGGGCCTCCATTTATAAGGATGAAGGAAAGAGGGCCGCTGGTCTAATTTAGGTTTGATTTTGAGGAGGTTGTTTATTGGAGCCTGATGGGATTTTTATCGTATGATTCTGCAATATTGTATAATTTTACAATACAAACTTCGGAACTCAGTGTAATGGTATTTATTTTTCTACTGTAGCCCTTTTTTGGTTTTAATAATCAACTTTTCTTATCTATAATTTTAGTACCCATTCTTAGCTGAGTGTAGGTTGAATCCTAAACTTCTTTACAAATACTTATGCTCTCACTCTACGGAATTTTATTTTTATTTTTTTATATTTTTAGGCGTGATGCGTCTTCTCCATCCATTCATGATCTGCTTCTAATTTTTATGATTTTATTCATTTCAGTTCATTTTCTTATTCTTATTTAAGATTCGAAAATCACCGAAATCATGTAACATGTGTTCTATGTAGGGAGATGAGAATTTAAGAATCCAAATCACTCCAATCATGGAACAATTTGTGACTTATTTATCTGCTCTTTTTTGTTTCTTTTTTGTCCTCTCTATTTTTTTTCATTGAAGAGTCTCACTAAATACTCAAAACTCCCCTTCCTCTTCTTACGGGACCTACCCACTGCAACACTCCCTCTCACCCAAGCCTCTTTCAACTGCGACCATGGATTGAAAACCACCAGCACTGCCTCCGTGATATCATTTCCATGGTTCATATCTCATCCATTAAGCAAATTTCTTGCTTTTATGCTCTGCTATTCCGTCTCTATTCCAAATGACTAAGGATGAGATGTGAGAGTTTGTTGTTGTGTGAAAATGGTCTTTGGACTATAGAGTAGTAAGTAATTTTTTCCTTAAATCTCTGGTTTGATTTTGAAACTCTCTAGCCATTATATATTACAAAAATGCTCACTACAAGTGCTTTGTATACGTATAACATCTGCTTAATTTAATATTTCATGTTTTTGGATAACACTTTGTGATTATTACAATATATTCCTGTAGGGAATACACACACATCAAACACCTTCATCTCTAAAACATGGAGTTGACATACTATGCACAAAACATCCTTACTGATATTCAAGTTTATAACCCTGCTCATACTTATATCTAGAGCACTGCATGTGCGAATCTTTGTTGTTATATTTAGCAAATGTGTGCACTAAAAAAGATTTTCTCAGGTCTTCCGAAGCTTCAATAGGCATTGATACTCTAACTTCGATACATAAGCAGGTTCATGTGCTCCATGATATCGCTGACACAATTAGTTCATTCATAAGAAAAGTTATTGATCAGTTGTTACCCATTAACTTTAGATGTTGTTTACTTGAGACTATTCTTTACCCATTCACAATTAGTATTGTTGTTTACCATAGTTATTTTTTTTCAATGTTTGATTTTTACAGGCAGTGAGGTTGTATTTTGTAATGAATTGTTTTGACAGGAAGAGAGGTTATAAGGGTTAGAATTGTTGCTGTTGTTTAGTTTCGCTTTAAATTGTGTTTCCTGGATATTGCAGTGATGGAAGTTGGGTTGCAGACCAAATCCATGTTGATTAAGAAGCATAAAATCCGGACTCGATGGTGGTGGAAATAGCTCAAGACCAGTAAGATAAGGATATCACAGAGTTTGAGTGGGTGTAATATTTTTTTTCCTATTCATCAGGGATTTAGTATTAGTTGTTCACAGAATTTGGAGCTGCTTTTTACATATCCACAGGACCGACCGGCGGTGTTTTCTCTAGGGTTTTGTCTTTTTGGAAAACTTCTTCATCTTACTAGGTGAGTAGCCTTTAGATTATTCTAATACAAATAAAATCCTTTCCTTTGGATTCCCCTTCATATATTAAGGGTTCATGTCTTAACTGCCCTTCTTTTATATTCCAGATATGTAGACGAATATTAAGCATTGAAGGATTTGATTTGACATGGTGATATATAGACGGATGAATACAATATCTTCACCAGAATGCTGGCATCCTTCCGTTTTAAAATAGAAATTTTCAGATTTATATCAAAATTCATAATGTTATGTTATTGATACATTGAAAATATGTTTTAATACATCTTATTATTATTATTATTGTTATTCATATTCATTTTTTTCTTTCTAAATTGTATTAATTCATTTTTTATAATTACTTACATTTTATTTATCTCCCGTGCATTGCACGGGTTTCTTACTAGTATATAAGTAAAGCTGAATGTGGGAAGCTGAGGTTGTGCCACGTGTCACACCCACAGCTTCCCAAAATTAAATACCGAATTAATTACTAATTTATCTATATCTATCTATTCTTATAATATAAAGCTGAATGTTGGAATTCCAAACGTCTCTCAAGTCTCAACCGTGAAATAAAATACAATGTTTAGAGTCCACCATGCTCTACTATTTATATTTTTTCTTAACGTAAATTGGGATTAGTAATCACAATCAGGTTTCAGCTGTCGTAATTAAATTGTTAGGAGTGCATAAGAAGGGGGTTTGATTGGAGTGAGAATTCTTTATCCAGTTACCTTTTTTACATCTTTTGAATAACGTAAGTGACTGTATTTCCTTCAATAATCGTGAAAATGTAGGCTTGGACAATGCTTCTTTTTGACACCTTCTTTACATCTTATTGACATTTTTTTAATGCAGTTACACTGTTGACATATTTGACCACTTAGTGTATTTCAAATCAGGACTCAATCTATTTAGCAGTGTGATTGTAATTGGTTGATCCTCCGGCAGAAAAGAAGGTAGTTGGGCGCTGAAGCCTAAGGTGACCAAGTGCAGATTTTCAAGAAAATTTTCGTCCGCTTCCTCGCCATCCTACAGCTGCAAATTGTACGAGTCGTCTTGGGATCACACGTAGTCTCTTATTGTTTTTTGTCTTATTTCAAGGCTTTGGAAACTACTCTTAATCTCCTAAAATCAAATTTATAGGCTGAGGTTCAGATTCAGTTTTATAGGCTTGGTGATACTATTGGCGTAAGTGATTTAAAATTTTTTTAGCTTTCAATTTATTTACTGCTTTATGGCATTAATTGTTGTTGTTTGAAGTTTTTATTTATGAATTGATCCCATAATGCACTGTGGTTACAGTTATTGTCATCAAAACAATATTAAAAATGGAAATGTTACATGGTTTAGAACCAATATGAGTGTGCGAATGCATCATTTCAGTTCTTTAGATTTTTATTCCTTCTGGCATGCATTTCTAATACGTTTCTCTTTTTGGTTCGTATGCCTGCCACAGGAGAGGCACTTAAACTTTCTTGGAAAAACATCATCTTCTTCAAACCCAACTGATGAGAATGAAAAGAGACTCAAGAGACGAAATATAAGGTGGGTCTAATGGAAATGGCAGTTCCCATTTAAATGCTAACTAAATAGCCTTGAAAAATTCAACCATCGAGTCAAATCCATCTTTCAAGTCTGAAACTGTTATCAATATTTAATCACCATTTGAATCATCCAAAATTCTAAGAAAAACTACCCATATTTCACTATTTCAATAAATACTCTTTACTCGAAAGAGCTTTTAAATAGGGGAGTGATAAATCGACTCCCCAAATTGATAAATCGACTCCCCATGTGTCTTTCTCTCTCCTCTAGGTTAGAGAGAGAAAGAGGAGAGAGATAGACACATGGGGAGTCGATTTATCCATTTGGGGAGTCGATTTATCACTACCCTTTAAATATTGTAAATTTGAGTCTCTTTTTTGGCTTGCAAGAATACTGTCACGGGGATTAGAATACAGCTTTAGACGAACATTAGCAAAGTCGAATGGGTGTATCAACTCATCTAAATTAGTAGAATTCCATATTTTGATAGGTAGTCCGGCATCTTTAATTGTATCAAGTGCTTCCTTATTCTATTTTTGTTGGAGTGTGATGCACATCATCATTTTATAATATATATATATATATATATATATATATATATATATATATATATATATATATATATATATATATTTTTTGAAAGGTAACAAAGATTTATTGATATGAATAAAATACAATCAGGGGACAAGATGTCCCAGAAATAAAACGATTACACTCTCTCAGTGAAGGAAATAACACGAGTTACAGGGACGTCAACACCCTCCTTGGCTAAAATATCAGCCATTCCATTCATTGTATAATTTGTTAAATAAGAAATGTAAAGAGGCAAGTTGGGTAAAATGTAAGTTCCTTCAACTCAAGCACCTATTACTAAAATCAACATTGTGCTTTTTGAGTTTTAAACTTTTCTTCCTCTACTGATTATTTTCCTTTTTGTTTGATTTTGCAGATATGGTCAGTTCTTATTCAAAAGGCAAACTGCAAGCTTAACCTTCTTTACATTAACTAACCAGCTTAGTGTCCAAGTTCCAATATGATTTGGCTTCTTTTTTATGTTATGATTTATTATACCAAAGTCATTAATTAGTATTGTTTGATTTGTGTTCTTTGCAGATGGTGTCAGTTCTTATTTAAAAGGCAACCATGTTTTACATTAACTAAGCAACTTAATGTTAGAGCTCCAGTATGACTTACACCAAAGTCATTAATCAATAGCTGTAAATGAAGAGCCAGGTCAGTTGGACTAAAAAATTCGCAGCAGGAGCATCAATCATTGTAAGAATTGAATATGTGTAAACCCATATGCCCTTTTGTAATTGATCGTGAAGAATACCTACTTGCGGTCACTAGGAATTCTGCTACAACTTTCTCTCTCTATCCATTGGTATTTGTTTATTGTTGGTTGCAAAATGTGAAAGTAGAGGGTTGAAAGCTTCTTTATTCCTTTTTTCCCCACTGTGTTCTTGGTTGCTTGCTTTCTGTTTTGGTGTGCACTCTTTTTGGTTTTTCTCTAATATATGACTGCATTATTAGTTTGGTGTCACATGGGTATATTTGTTTTATCGTAGATGGAATTAGTTTCTGATTTGCTTTCTGTTTTGGTGTGCACTCTTTTTGGTTTTTCTCTAATATATGAGTACATTATTAGTTTGGTGTGACATGGGTTTATATTTGTTTTGTCCTAGATGGAATTAGTTTCTGATTTCCCATATGGGATTTTGGTTTTTGTTCTTATGTGCTTTCTTTCTTACAAAAAATTTAGATTTTTCTTAGATATAAGTGTATATGAAGGGCATGTTCGGCAACATTTCTCATTCTCGCCTAGAGAATCGGGCAGAAACAGAGCAGAAATTTTGGAAACCGACCTTTGCGGGTCACCCGAACAAGATTTTTGAGATTTTTTTGGCTTTCGTCATTCTCCACCCCTAAAAAGGGGGGAAATCCCGTAAAATAATAGTTGCCGAACACGCCCGAAGGTGTGGTTTGCATTTTTTTGGTTTGGTTATTTGTAGGTTCTTAGTTCCATCAATCCATCCTTAGATTGCCCGTTGAAAATCGTTTATCACATCCGGCATCGAGCTACACCATGTTTCTTCTTCAAAATGATAATCTACTAAGCAGTTTATTGATTCTAAGGATTTTTTTTTCATTCTATTTTTCCCTCTTTTGACATACTGTTTAATTTTAAAACAGTTTAAAAGCTTCTTTTTTTCTTGCCCCGTGCATCGCACGGGTCTGCAACTAGTATATATATATATATATATATATATATATATATATATGAGGAAACTTAAGCTCACCAAACTTATGGTGAGCTAGCTTGCCCAATCACATGGGGGCCCACTTTGTTAGGATGATCCAAAGCATTCATTTGAAAGTCCCTTACATAGATGGGGGGTGTACCAAAAATCAGCTCCATAGGATCATCCTAACCCCTCCATTTGTGGAGGACAAAAATGGACAGACACAAATCTGCCCCATTTTTGTCCTCCACAAATGGAGGGGTTAGGATGATCCTATGGAGCTGATTTTTGGTACATCCCCTATCTATGATAAGGCCTTGCAAATGAATGGTTTGGATCACTCCCCAAAATGTGGGACCCATGTGATTGGGTAAGCTAGCTCACCATAACTTATGGTGAGCTTAACAGTTTCCTATATATACATATGAGAAAACGGTTCCTACACATATGTGTAGAGAGTTCTCTACACACTAGCTTAAAATACAGTGGGGGCCCACATTGTTTGGGTGATCCAAGCCATCCATTTTAAAGGCCCTCACATAGATAGGGTGTCTACAAAAAATCAGATCCATAGGATCATCCCAACCCTACGATTTGTGGAGGTAAAATGAATGTCTTTAAACCTTCACAAATTAGTCGATTTTTTGCCTCCACAGTTCGAATGGTTAGGATGATCCTATGGATCTGATTTTTTGTGGACACCCTATCTATGTGAGGGCCTTAAAAATGAATGGTTTGGATCACCCAAATAATGTGTTTCCCCACTGTATTTTAAGCTAGTGTGTAGATAAGTTATCTACACATATGTGTAGGAACCGTTCTCTCTCTATATATATATATATATATATATATATATATATATATAGAGAGAGAGAGAGAGAGAGAGAGAGAGAGAGAGGTATATGATTATACGCTCGACCGTACCTAAAGTTAGGTACGGTAGAGTGCCAAATCACATGGGTCCCACATTTTTGGTGGGCATCTAAACCATTCATTTGCAAGGCCCCATCATAGATAGGGTGCATACCAAAAATCAGCTCCATAGGATCATCCTAACCCATCCATTTGTGGAGGCCAAAATGGACAGACAGTGTTTGTCCACAAATCTGCCCATTTTGGCCTCCAGTTTTGGAGGGGTTAGGATGATTCAATGGTGTTGATTTTTGGTATGCACCTTATCTATGATGGGGCCTTGCAAATGAATGGTTTAGATGCCCACCAAAAATGGGGGACCCATGTGATTTGGCACTCTACCGTACCTAAAGTTAGGTACGGTCGAGCGTACAATCATATATCTCATATATATATATATATATATATATATATATATATATATATGTGAGGAAAATGATTGTACGCTCGAGTGTACCTAACCTTAGGTACGCTCGAGTGCCAAATCACATGGGTCCCACATTTTTTTTTGATCATCTAAACCATTCATTTGCAAAGCCCCATCATAGATAGGGTGTGTACCAAAAATCAGCACCATTGAATCATCCTAACCCCTCCAAAACTGGAGGGCAAAATGGGCAGATTTGTGGACAAACAATGTCTGTCCATTTTGACCTCCACAAATGGATGGGTTGGGATGATCCTATGGAGCTGATATTTGGTATGCACCTTATCTATGATGGGGCCTTGCAAATGAATGGTTTAGATGACCAAAAAAATTTGGGACCCATGTGATTTGGCACTCGAGCGTACAATCCTTTTCCTCTCTCTCTATATATATATATAAAGTGGAATCCTCTAAGCGTGTCCGCCAATCTAGAACCTGTATATTACAAAGGTTTCTAAAAACGCAATTAACGCGCAATAAAAGGAATATTTGGCTATTTATTCCAGAAGCCTTTATTATTGGCATTTCCAAAATGACGCCAATTTATTTGCCTTTATTGGCAAACATTTCGACAAAAACACGTTCCAGATTCCTGTTTTATTAAATCTCTCCTCTCCACGTTTCCATTAAATTACAAAGGCAGTGATGCCCCTTTAATTTAGCATGTAAATCTTCCAAAAAGCTCTCTGTATCTTTTCACCTCCACCTTACCTATAATTAGGCAGTAACATCCCTTTAATTTTGCAGATTAATCCTCCAAAAATCTCTCTCTCAATCATATCATATCATATAAATTCTCATATTGAGAAATTATATGATGGCCGACCGTCAAACAAACAAGGGTAAAGAGAGAAAATATCAACCCCCTTGATATTTTATCAAGGGGAAAGGAAAAAAAGGGGGTCTGACCTGAATCAAAAATCAAGGGAGAGAGTTTTTTTTTTCTCTCTGCCCTTGTTTGTTTGACGGTCGGCCACCATATAAATTCTCATAATATGGAGGAAGACTGTTCACCGCTGATGTGGCATCCCTCTCCTTCCCCCCTCAGATCTACATGGCAATAAAATTCCACCGTGGCATTGAGAATTAAAATTTTCAAAAAAAACCAAATTCTACTTAATACTCTTCCCAATTTATAACTCTTGTCGTTTAGTATTTCCATTACAATTAATCATACGTTTTCATCTTGGCCTTAATCACACATTTCAAAAAGTTATTTATGGATAAAATTTTGTTTCCGTTTTTTTCTTTCCATCAAATGCCAAGATTTCCGTTTTGTGCAAGTTGACCTATTCCCATTACAGCCGTTAATCACACATGCCAAAACCAAAAGAAATCAATTTTTTTTTCAATTTATAACTCTTCCCGTTTACTGTTTCCGAACCTGCAATTTTGCATCGAATAAAATGGAAATGATCTAAGACCCCATGTGTGTAAACAAGGACGATTTCTCTCCTCTCTGCGCCATGTCCTCTGATGGAGATGATCATCGGCCCCACCTGTTTTTTTTTTTTTTTTTTTTTTTTTTTTTCATTTCCAAGGTATTCCCTCTCTCTCTCTCTCTCATTTAAGTGAAAGTCTTTTTGTTTGGGATTTACAGTTCTGGATGTTTCCTGCAATGGATTAGATCCATTTTTTTATTTGGTTTTGGGTTTGGATTTTACTTCTAACTCATTTCCTTTTTAATTTCGAGTAATTCACGAGAAATATGATGCCCACTACCAAAAGTCCGTTGATACTGGAAGGTCCTCAGCGACTTTTCAATCGATTGAGGTTTTCTCCCTTTTTCTGCAACTTAGATATTTTTCATTTCCATGGATTTTACTCTCTCTCTCTCTCTCTTTTATATATATATATATATATATATATATATATATATATATATATATATATATATATAGGGATCCAGATAATTTTTTCTATTTAAGGTACAAAAGGCAAAGGCAAGGCTATTTTTTCTTTCCCCTTTACGCTCATATAACAACATGTTTTCTATCCTATTTCTCCTAATTTTCCCTTTGGATGATTTTTTTCATATCTTTTCAGGGTAGATATCGCCTTTGCAGAAGACCAATTCCCTTTCTTAGTCAAAGAGATTCAATCCATCTGAACAATTTGTGCCAAGTGGTTGGCTGCAGCAGCCGGGACAACCTTGGTCTGACTACGGGAGGTCGTTAGCAAAGGGAAAAAAAAAAAACTAATGGCGTCCAGAAAAGCACGAGAAAAGCATGGTGGAAATGGGGATTTTCTTTGTTGATTTTTTCCCTCCACAATTGTCCTTCAATCAGTGAAAATTTATTACAGTATAAACAAGCAACGGAGAAACAAAGATCTAGCTCTAAAAATTATGAATCTTTTTTATATGTTTTTGATAATTTTTTAGTGTGGGAAGATGTTTTTACTCTTATATTTTCATGAGTGAGCTTTGGGATCACTTATTTTTAAAGAGTGAGTTTTGTTCAACTTAGGCCATGTTTTGATTGATTTTGTTAAGTATAAAAGATAAATAACACATTTCTCCAACAGCTTAAGTTTTTGGAGAAGTTGGTAAGTTAACATGGTATAGAGCCAAAATCTTGAGTTCAAACCTCCTAGGATAGCAAAAATCCACATGCGATGGTCAATCCAAAGTGGGACCACATGTGCCACGTGTTTGCCAAGTGGGCCACACGTGCGGGGGAGTGTTAAGTATAAAAGATATATAACGCCTTTCTCCAACAGCTTAAGCTTTTGGAGAAGTTAGTAAGTTAACAGATTTGTTGAAAATTTTGGCAAATAAAAGGCTCTCGATTATTTTTTTTATGTTGTAATTTTCAATTAGTTTTTTTTATATACTAACCAGTTTGATACTTCAGTTTCTTATAATTTTATGTTCGAATTTTAATTGTTTTTTTTAGATTTTTGTTGATATATAATCATGATGAAAAGTGCTACATGGATGTGATAGATGTAGAAAATTCTGCTCTCTCTCTCTCTCTAACTACTGTTCAATGTTCTGTATGAGATTATTGACTATTGCATACGCTTAAAGTTGGATTGTTTGTATTTTTGTACTTACTCCAATAGTTGCTGCTGCTGCTAAGTTAGCTATTCTATTTAAGGCCTCTATTGTCATTTCTCTCTCTGAAGATAGTATATTGTTTTTAGTTTCTGTTTTATTGGCTGATCCTTACATGAGGAGAAGCCCTTCCATTTATCTCTCTTGGAATTTATAAACGGTTTTGTGAAAACTTGCTTTACTGATGTGCATCCGAAGATCCTAAGGCTTTAAGAACGTTTGAAGAACAAAGCAGCCTCCAAGAGAGGAAATGGAGTAGTGTGCTTGTAGTGACTGAGGGCATGCATATTTTTGTACATAAACTGTAGTGTGGCATGTTGTGTAGTTTTTGTACATATGAGTGGCATTTGTAGTAAGGAGTACATGTAAGGGGGAAGAGGGAGACCGTCTCACTTGGCAAATTGTCGTGGCTTGCACATGGGGAGCCATTCATGCAGCCAATTGTAAGGTGCCATGTGGCAACCAATAGCTGTCAACCAGCTGGCATCCAGATGGCAAGGGGCTCCAAACCTCTTCAATCATCACCTATAAATAGTGCTATATGCATGTATTTTCACTTTTACTGTCGTTAGATGTTTACACCTAACCTGAATCTTCAGTAAAACTACAATTACTCGATCAAATTCCAGCTGAAACAGACCTCTAGAACCAAAACTCGTCACTGTTAGGACTCGATCCTTGCTAATTGAATTTCATTTCTCTTGATCCACATCATTTACCTATATTGGAATGACTTACCTCCCTACTCTTTCTAAACCTCTATTTACATGGGCACCACTTCATTGTAATACAATGAGGCGAACCCATTGTTACATAATGTGGCCAACCTTTTATCGATCCTAAACATCCCTATAAGACACTGGTGGATCTCTAGCAGCTCAACAACCATCATAATTAACATCTTAGCATGGAAAGTGAAGTCTACTACCACTTATGTTCTCCGTCAACTTCTGGGTGTTTTATGTGAAAAAAGTGTTTTCCTATTGCACATAGGCTTTGATCTGCCCATCTGATATATATATATATATATATATATATATTTTGAAATGGTAAGTCAACTATTAAAACAGGGAAGACCTAGAAAGACTCCCAAAAGGATTACAAGGAAATAAAGAAAATAAAAATACAATAACCTCAAGGAGAAAAAAAATCAAAGCTCTCTAACTATAATCTCTCAACCCCGAATCTAGCCAAAGAATCCGCCTCACAATTTGCAGATCTGCGAACATGGTTAAAAACAATGGATGAGCCCTCTACAAGATCAAAGATTTCATCAAAAAATGACCAAAATCTCCAAGGAGGAGCCGCGGTACCACGGAGCAACCTAACCACATTTAATGAATCCCCCTCCACTATAGTAGAGTCGATATGGTCTCTTGCAATTCTTTTAATACCCTGATGTACCGCTCTGACTTCCGCTTCATTTGAGTCACACACTCCCAACGGCCCCGAATAAGCCCACAAGGTAGCCCCACTGGAATCCCAATAGATACCACTAATACCCGCCGGACCAAGATTGCCCAAGCTCGAACCATCAAAATTAAGTTTCATCAATCCAATGGGTGGAGCTCCCACTCTTGAACCACCTGTGATCGGTATTCTCCACTAAAACACACCACCCTCCAACCCTCCCATAAGTCATAAGCAGAGACAAAGCGGAACAGAAGCAAGCATTTCGCCCAAGAAATGGTAAGAGCAATGATATTTATGTATAACCGGTAAGGCGATCTATTGGACCCCTCAAAAATCCTTGCATTTCGCTCCTTCCAAAGGATCCACACTGTAGCAAGGAGACAAATCTTCCACAACATCTTACCCTTTTTCTTCCATGGCACGGACTCCCAACACAGAAAGACATCCGAAATAGAGAAAGGAAACACCCAACAAATCCCAAATCTCCCCAAAATGTACCTCCATACTTCTCTAGCAACTTTGCAGTGGATAAAGAGATGGCAAGCCAATTCTCCATCTTCCAAACATAGGGAGCAATGATCCACCAAAAACATACCCCTCTTCCGAAGAAAGTTAATTGTTTGGATCCTATCCCTACACGCCGCCCACCCAAAAAGGCATACCTTAGGAGGACAAGGAAACTTCCGCACCATGACGAAGATAGAGGGCGCACCACACGGAACAAGATGGGAATAAAAAGATTTAACGGAAAAGAAGCCAGATGGGTCCCAACTCCAAATCCTTTTATCCGACCCAGACAGTTTGATATAACAAGATTCAAGCAATTCTATAAAACGAGCTAAAGCTTCCAATTCTCTATCAAAGAAATTCCTTCTGAAAGCCGGCATCCACATCACCCCTCCCTCCACTCGAACAAAACTATCACTAACCATAGCTTCCTTTGAAGCAGCAACAACAAACAACTCCGGGAATACCTTCATAAGAGGCTCAGCCGAGCACCAAGCGTCATGCCAAAATCTAATTCGATCACCCGAATAGACTTTAAACCGGATGCCCTTGCTGAAATCATGATATATTGTCAAAATATCTCTCCACACAGTCACCCCCTTCAAGTTGTAAAGATTGTCTGACTCCCAATTTCCAGGTTTTGCTCCATACTTACTACTCACCACTTTCACCCAAAATTGACCTTGCTCCACTCCAAACCTCCACAGCCACTTGCCTAATAAGGCATGATTAAATTCACGAATTCTTCTTATCCCAAGACCTCCATTTTTAAAAGGTAAGCAAACCTTCTCCCACTTCACAAGCGGAATACCCTTGTTATCACATGAACCCCCCCCCCCCCCATAAAAATCTATGTTGAATCTGCTCAATTCTTAAAACCACACTGATTGGGCATTTAAAGAGAGATAAGAAATATATAGGAATGTTAGCCAACACGGCCTTTACCAAAACCAATCTCCCCCCTCTGGATATAAGGTTCATTTTCCACATTTCAAGCCTTCTTTCAATTCTCTCCACAATAGGATCCCACAAATGCTTCTTAGGTCTTCCCACACCCAACGGTAAACCCAAATACGAGGACGGGAGAAATTTCAACTTATACCCCGCCATCTTAGCAAGCCTGATGGCCCTCTCACTCGGAATATTGATCGCAAACATACATGATTTCTCGAAATCAACCCTCTGGCCAGTTATCAACTCATAGCATCGAATAGTCACTTTCAAATTTAAAATGTACAAATCATTCGGACAACAAAATAATAGAGTCTCATCTGCAAACTCCAAATGAGACACTTCCATCCTGTCCCACCCAACAACAAAACCCCGAAATAACTCCTTGCCGCTTCCAATAGCCATCAATCTACTCAAGGTCTCAGCTACAATAACAAATAGAAAAGGAGAAAGAGGATCCTCCTGCCTCAACCCTCTAGAAGATTTAAAAAACGCTTGAGGAGAGCCATTGACCATAATCGAAAACCATGCAGATTCAACACATCTTCTAATCCACCCCCTCCACCGGTCTCCAAACCCCATACGCCCCAACAAATAGTCCAAGGAGACTTGCTAATAATAAGAAGGTGGATGCCATGGATAAAATTTTAAATGTGTTTAAACAAGTGCAAATTAACATTCGTTTATTAGATGCGATTTCTCAGGTTTCTACTTATGCCAAAGTGTTGAAAGATTTGTGCACACAAAAGCGCACAACTAATGCGCCCAAGAAAGCTTTCTTGGCCGCAAATATAAGTTCCATCTTGTCTTAACAAATGGTGGCTAAGTATAAGGACCCAGGATGTCCTACTATTTCTTGCACTATTGGTAACACAAATATTGAACATGCTCTTTTGGATTTGGGTGCAAGTGTAAATCTCTTGCCTTTTTCTGTATTTAAGCAACTAGGATTAGGAGACCTCAAACCAACCACCATGACTCTTCAATTGGCGGATAAATCAATTAAAACACCCAAAGTGATGGTTGAGGATGTGTTAGTTAAAGTAGGTGATTTTTTATTTTCCGTAGATTTTGTTGTGTTAGATACCGAGCCTGTTGCTAATATCAAAGATCAAATTCCTATCATCCTTGGTAGGCCGTTCCTTGCCACTAGCAACGCTCTAATTAATTGTAGAAATAGATTAATGAAATTGTCTTTTGGAAACACAGCGGTTGATTTTAATGTCTTTAGATTGGGTAAGCAACCAAATTTTCATGAAGAAATCAATATGTTGCATTCCTTTCCTGACGATATTGTTTCTAATTTTGAAATTGATTTTGATGCAGGATTCCAAGAATGCTTGGACGAACTAGGAAATTATGGAGATGATTTCTTTTCCAAAGCTTTTGCCATCCAAAACGTGGAGCCTGTTGGACCACTCGCAACATCTCTTCCAAAGACATCAATCGAAGAAGCGCCACAGTTGAAGTTGAAGCCCTTGCCTTCTCATTTACGTTATGCATTTTTTGGTGATAATTGTACTTTGCCTGTAATAATTGTTGCGGACCTAACCTCCCCTCAAGAGGAGGAACTCATTAAATTGCTAAAAGCCATAGGTTGGACAATGGCCGACATCAAAGGAATTAGCCCTTCGATTGTGCAACATCACATCCATCTCGTTGAGGGTGCCAAACCTTCAAGGGAACATCAAAGAATGGCTAATCCTGTGATGAAGGAAGCCATCCAAAAAGAGATTTTAAAATGGTTAGATAACGGGATCATTTATCCCATCTCATATAGCCAATGGGTGAGTCCCGTCCAAGTAGTGCCTAAGAAGTCGGGAGTCACGGTTATACAATCTGCCACCAATGAGCTTATTCCTACTTGTATTCAAACGGGTTGGCGGGTTTGTATTGACTACTGAAAACTTAATACCGCTGCTTGGAAGGATCACCTTCCTTTGC
This sequence comes from Tasmannia lanceolata, assembly GCF_043159265.1. Classification (NCBI taxonomy): domain Eukaryota; kingdom Viridiplantae; phylum Streptophyta; class Magnoliopsida; order Canellales; family Winteraceae; genus Tasmannia; species Tasmannia lanceolata. The sequence continues at coordinate 981,821 of NW_027518695.1, read as the reverse complement.
CTTTTATTGATCAAATGTTAGAAAGGTTAGCAGGTCATGAGTAGTATTGTTTTCTTGATGGATATTCCGGTTACAACCAAATTCCCATAGCTCATGAAGATCAAAAGAAAATAACATTCACATGCCCCTTTGGAACGTTTGCTTATAGACGCATGCCTTTTGGGTTATGCAATGCACCAGCAACTTTCCAAAGATGCATGATGAGTATCTTTTATGACATGGTGGAGACCTTCTTAGAGGTTTTTATGGATGATTTTTCTATTCATGGCTCCACCTATGCCGAATGTTTACATCACTTAAAATTGGTCTTAGAAAGGAGTAGAGAAAAGAACCTTGTCCTCAATTGGGAAAAGTGTCATTTTATGGTAAAAGAGGGCATAGTTTTAGGTCATGTGATTTCTAAAGAGGGAATTAAGGTTGATTAAGCCAAGGTGGATCTCATTGTCCATCTTCCACCGCCCAAAAGTGTGAAGGATATTCGATCATTTTTGGGCCATGCGGGCTTTTACCGGCATTTTATACAAGAGTTTTCTAAAATTGCTAGGCCTCTAACCAACTTGTTAGCAAAAGATCAAAATTTTGAGTTTTCCAAAGAATGCTTCGATTCTTTTGAGTGTTTGAAAAAAGAGCTAACTACGGCTCCCATCATTCAAGCACCTAATTGGACCGAACCGTTTGAAATTATGTGTGATGCTTCCGACTTTGCAATAGGAGCCGTGTTGGGTCAAAGATTCAATAAATTACTGCAAGTAATCTATTATGCAAGTAGGACTTTAAATGATGCACAACTCAACTACACCACTACCGAGAAAGAATTTCTAGCAGTTGTGTTTGCATTAGAGAAGTTTCGGTCCTACTTGATTGGATCGCATGTGATAATTTATACCGACCATTCGGCAATCAAGTATCTTGTTGGAAAGAAGGATGCTAAAGCTCGCCTCATTCGGTGGGTTTTACTTCTTCAAGAGTTTGATTTGAAGATTAGAGATAAAAAGGGTACGGAAAACTTGGTTGCCGATCACTTGTCTAGACTTCCTAATGCAAAGAATGACAAAGGTCCAATTAATGAAAACTTCCCTGATGAGCAATTATTTGCTATTTCTAGTGAGCCATGGTATGCGGATATTGTAAATTACTTGGTTACATGTGCTACACCGGATCATTGGTCCAACCAAGACAAATACCGATTTCACTCACAGGTAAAGTATTGCTTTTGGGATGATCCCTATTCGTTCAAAACTTGTTCGGATCAGATTGTCCGACGATGTGTGCCCGATCATGAGCACCAATCGATTCTATCTTTTTGCCATGATCAAGCCTGTGGTGGCCACTTTAGTGCAAAGAAAACGGCGCACAAAGTTTTACAATGTGGTTTATATTGGCCAAGTATTTTTAGGGACGCTTTTGATTTTTGTAAGGCATGTAGATCTTGTTAGTCGTTAGGAAGAGTTACAAAGCGAAATATGATGCCCCTCAACCCGATCTTAGTGGTAGAAATCTTCGATGTGTGGGGTATTGATTTTATGGGTCCGTTTCCTAACTCTTTTGGAAACTTGTATATTTTGTTAGGTGTAGATTACGTGTCAAAATGGATTGGAGCCATTGCTTGCAAATCCAATGACCACAAGGTGGTGGTGAAGTTTCTTAAAGAAAATATTTTTTCGCGCTTCGGTACACCTCGTGCCATCATTAGTGATAGGGGTAAGCACTTTTGTAATAGACCGTTTGAAGCTCTTATGAAGAAATATGGTATTACTCATAAGTTGGCCACCCCTTATCATCCTCAAATGAGTGGTCAAGTAGAGGTTTCAAATAGGCAAATTAAGCAAATTTTGGAAAAGACAGTGAATCCAAACCGCAAAGATTGGTCCATTAGATTAGTGGATGCCTTGTGGGCTTATAGGACTGCATTCAAGACTGATCTTGGTCAGTCTCCTTACCGCCTTGTGTATGGCAAAGCTTGTCACCTCCCGGTTGAATTGGAACATAAAGCTTTTTGGGCTATTAAGAAACTAAACTTTGATTTGTCTTCTGCAGGTGTTCAAAGGCGATTACAACTTTCTGAATTGGAGGAGTTGCGCAATGAAGCATACGAGAATGCAAAGATCTATAAAGAGAAGACAAAAGTTTTTCATGACAAACATATTTTAAGAAAATCGTTTCAAGAGGGCAAAAAAGTGCTTCTCTACAATTCAAGACTGCATATCTTTCCAGGTAAGTTAAGATCCCGTTGGGATGGACCATATGTGGTTAATAAAGTTTTCTCCCATGATGCGGTCGAGGTTCTAAATCCAAGCAATGGTGAGATTTTTAAAGTTAATGGTCAAAGATTAAAGCCATTTATTGAGTTGTCAAAGCAAATTTTGGAAAAGACGGTGAATCCAAACCGCAAAGATTGGTCCATTAGATTAGTGGATGCCTTGTGGGCTTATAGGACTGCATTCAAGACTGATCTTGGTCAGTCTCCTTACCGCCTTGTGTATGGCAAAGCTTGTCACCTCCCGGTTGAATTGGAACATAAAGCTTTTTGGGCTATTAAGAAACTAAACTTTGATTTGTCTTCTGCAGGTGTTCAAAGGCGATTACAACTTTCTGAATTGGAGGAGTTGCGCAATGAAGCATACGAGAATGCAAAGATCTATAAAGAGAAGAAAAAAGTTTTTCATGACAAACATATTTTAAGAAAATCGTTTCAAGAGGGCGAAAAAGTGCTTCTCTACAATTCAAGACTGCATATCTTTCCAGGTAAGTTAAGATCCCGTTGGGATGGACCATATGTGGTTAATAAAGTTTTCTCCCATGACGCAGTAGAGGTTCTAAATCTAAGCAATTGTGAGATTTTTAAAGTTAATGGTGAAAGATTAAAGCCATTTATTGAGTTGTCAAAGTTAATGGATCTCCATAAACCTTCCTAATCGAATCATGCCTAAACAAATACGGTACGTACCCTCCTTTCTATTTTTAGTCATCATATTTTTTCTTTCTATTTTTAATGCCTTGAGGACAATGCATAAATCAAGTATGGGATGTAGCTTTTAGAAACTTTCTTTTCTAATCTTTTCTATAGTTAAAGTTAGAAATTTTCGTTTCCTTTTGTTTTTGGTATTTTTCTCAAATTAGAAAGAACTTGGTATTCTTAAAAGGAAAGTTGTTTTCTTATTTTAAGAAAGAAAGTTAGTGGATATTTTAATTTTGGAATTTGAAAATTTAGAAAGAATACTTTCCTTTCTTAGTTTTGTTTTTCTTTTGGAATCTTTCTTTTAAAAGGATTTGAATAAGAAATAGAAATAGAAACTTGATTTTTATATGGTATGGTGAAAAAGGAAAGAAAGGTTGAAAATTTTTTTTTAGAAAGTTTACCTTTTGATTATAGTTTTGATTTGTAGCCATTTTGACTTGAGCTATTAAGTCTGAAGGGTTTTTATGCCTAGTTCCTTAAAGCCAACTGGCTTGAGAGCAACTGACTGAAAACTCCATACATGGGTCAATTAGAAAGCTTAATAAATCAAAGCATTGCTGTGGACCCCGATCCAGAGAGGACGAGTGCGGCGAGGGACGCGAGGTCCCCACAGCAATCCTCTAAGATCTCCACAATGTGAAGGAGAGCTCTGCCAAGGAACTCTCGAAACGGATGCCACCCTCACAGCATAGCACGAGTGGCGATACAAAACGAAAGAGATATGTCTTGATCCGGAACCGGGGTTCGAAACCGAGACATACCTATAATAACTCAGAGTCGCCATCCATGGATAGGCCATGGAACCCTAAAATCAAATCCTCTGTGCAATGGATAACCAGAAATATATATGGGTTCGTGCCTGGTTACGAATGGGGAAGGTCTGAGAGCACCCCCAATTCGCCCGAGTGCAAGCACTTGGTCTCTTATGCCATTTTCATTAATTCCAAAGAAGTTTGAGTAAAAATCATGTGAAATGGGAACAATCCTCAGGAATCGTCTACCTAAGCATGCATTTCCTGAGAATGGAGAAATAAACACGTAAAATGAAATGAAAAATGTGTCACCTAAGCAAAGCTAGGTTATGAGTGACATGCCTAATGGGTGTCTAAGTTTCTGGTGGACACGCACATGCAAGCTACAACCAAAGGTATAGTATCAGTACAAGAAAGTAAGAAAACATATCAAAACATGAGACACAAATCTATGCTATGTATGACGGGACAAGACAAGTCCTAACTCTAATGCAGGACTGGACTCGGACCAGAATGGCCATCCATCCTAGCTGCACTACGTATCCCGGCCTCGGGAAGAATCGGAGCCCACGTAGTTCGATGCCCTATTCAAAATTATGATGCCTAAGACACCTAGACCTCTATCCTAGACTCGATCTAAAAGACCGAACCAGTTATTAAAGCTTCTTGTATGATTATTAAAATTCCAGTGAATTGTGGATTTTAGGACACCCTATATGCCCTAACTAATGCAAGTTGATTAGCCTTAGGCTAATGCAGGTGGTTCCTACAATCCTATGTGTAACTAGGCTGTGCAACCTAATGAAAACCACGGGCTGACTATATGCCTAGTCTAGCCATCGGTTCGACTAAATGTCTAACCGATCGACTCGAGGCCTCCTAACTCTAGGGACACTCACACGACAGGACATACCATATCAATACAAATCAAGACAAACTCCTAACTCTAGAACACAACCTAAACAGCTAGGACATACTCCTAACTCTAGAGGAAGATCTTTTTGAAAATGGTTTGAATATTTTTGTAACTTTGAAAGATTTAAAATTTTTATTTTTAAAGGTTTGGCTGGACTTGGGATGTGGATCCCAAGCTGCACTACGTACCTCGTGGAAGAGGATCAAGCCAACGTAGTTCGAAACGAACTCTCTAACTATCAAACACTTACAGCAAATCAATTATTTTTTATGTTTTCACCCTTTTGGCCAAAGACCGGAGGGAATATACAAAACAACATCCTAGGGACAAACCCTAGGGTGTACAGGAGAAACTTTGCTCTAATAATACTATTATAAGAGCAAATGAGTCAAAGACTCTCTAATGACAGTAACTGAAGAATAAATGAGTCAAAGACTCTCTAATAAAAGCGACTAAAGGATAAACGAGTCAAAGACTCTCTAATAAGAGCAACTGATAACACTGAAATAAGATAACGAAGTCAAAGACTCTCTAATAATACTGCAAATGAAACAGACGAGTCAAAGACTCTCTAAAAACGGAAACACGAGTCAAAGACTCCAATGACACCAACTAAAAGATAAATGAGTCAAAGACTCTCTAAAGGAAAAGAAACACGAGTCAAAGACTCCACTCACACCAACTAAAGGATTAATGAGTCAAAGATTCTCTAAAAGAGATGAAAACACGAGTCAAAGACTCCACTAACACCAACTAAAGGATATATGAGTCAAAGACTCTCTAAAGGAAAAGAAACACGAGTCAAAGACTCTACTGACAACAACTAAAGGATAAATGAGTCAAAGACTCTCTAAAAGAGATGAAAACACGAGTCAAAGACTCCACTAACACCAACTAAAGGATATATGAGTCAAAGACTCTCTAAAGGAAAAGAAACACGAGTCAAAGACTCCACTAACACCAACTAAAGGATAAATGAGTCAAAGACTCTCTAAAAGAGATGAAAACACGAGTCAAAGACTCCACTAACACCAACTAAAGGATATATGAGTCAAAGACTCCCTAAAAGAAAAGGAATACGAGTCAAAGACTCTAATAACACCAACTAAAGACAGATGAGTCAAAAGACTCTCTAAAAGAGATGGAAACGCGATCGAATCATATAATAGAAGATTGAAAATCTGTGATCAAGATGAGATGAGATAGCATAAGATTGCTTTCAACGGATGGATCATGAATGACTAATCCTATGAGATCTTTGGAAATGAATGGGATTTACATCCTAACCCCAAAGGAAAAGTTTTTTAATCTTCACACATTTTATCAGTGTTACCTGAAGGCATCAACCCTAACCCTAATCTAGCGGAGTGGAGAAAGGATCTCGACTCATGACTTTGTTTGTGTACCTAGGACCGATCGTAGCCATTGGAAGATGGACTACGGCCTAATCTAGACACAAATGGGTAGGATATCCTAAACTAGGCTCACACACGTGATGCACATGTGTTCGTATACTACATGCATGTGTGGGTTAATCTAGGGGTAAGGCCAAGAGTTCCCTTAGCGCGAATCCATGTTCGATATACTGTACCAGTGTCCGGCGTATCAGTACGTGAACAAGAGATCCGTTTACGTACCATAAAGGTACTAGGCTAAGGGTGGAATGCTTCTCTAGCACAGAGGCACCAGGTGATGAAATCCCAGTCAACCATGCTAGATAACACTCCGGGTTCCTAAAATAGGACGTGTGTGCATGTGAGATGCAGGGGTTTAGATGCAAGTGATGTAAGTGTGTGCAATAAGTTCGCGCAATCTATGATGCCTTCAGGTTTTGTTAGATTAAGTTTGAGTAAATGTGATGAGAAAATAAAGCATACAAACTAATCACAGCACCAGGATTTTACAAAGGAAATCAGTGATTCCTAAGGTTTCTATTTTGATAATTTAATGATTGAATATGTGATGGAATATTATGATCTGGAAATTTTTAAAACAATTTGATTTTAATTCAATTTACTCAAGGATTTTAAAAGGTTTCAATTCAGATTGTAGATTTACACATCAACATATAACAAATCTTTTCAGAACAAGATGAAATTTTTACAGTAACTTCTCCTTAATTATATAAGATTATAATAAAAATTTCATAGATTTTAAATGTGGTTTGCTATTAGTTTTTCAATGTTGAAAGTTTCTGTCCAGATTGTGAATTAACACAGTAACATATAGCAAATCAATTCAAAACAATATGAAATTTCTATAGTATGTTTATTACAATAAGAAAGGATTACTGTAAAAGTTTCATAAATTTTAAAAATGATTTACTATTAATTTACGATTTTACAAATATCCATCCAGATTATGAATTAACAAAGAAACACATAGTAAATCAAATCCAAATCAGTTTAAACTTTATGAAAACATGTAATTCCAGTAGTAATTATCAAACAAATATTTTCAGAAGTTTTCATTGCAATTTACTATTTTTATCAGATTTAATACAGCATGCATGATTTTACGTAAAAAATCATAAACAAATATCCAACAGAAACCAAAAATCTTGAAAAATTCACGGGAGATTAGATTAGATTTAATTTGCATCTCATCCAAATTTCAATTTTGAAAACATTATAGAGTTTTTGAAAATTGGTTTTTTCCAAAAATACCCCTAGAGTTAAATGAATTTTTAAACCCTTTAAATCAAATCAAGAATTCATAAAGAAATTCGTACTAATTCAAAATCTTACAATTATATTATGTTTAAATTTTCATTGATTTTGGATCTATGTTGACATCTTCTTAAATTCAATCTTTAGAATTTTACCCCTTTGAGGGTAAAGTTCAAAAGGTTAAATTACGGTCAAAACGAAGTCAAAATTCTTCGAAATTCCAGATTTCTACACTTCTTAATGTGCAAAACACTCAGAGATTGAAAAAAACATATTTTGAATAACAATAAGAAAAAATAAAAATAAATCACAAATTCTATCCTAGCATGCTTCTAGTTTAAGATATATGAAAGAGGGTTTTGGAATACCAACCTTGCTAGCTCTCCTTGTCTCTAGGGTAAGTAATCCTCGGATATACGCTTTGTCTTACCCTTTCAATTAGCAAAGAAAACCCCAAAAAAAAATGTTGCCGCCGATCCGTTCCGCCGTCTTTCACTTTCTCTTAGAGGGAAGGATTGGGAGGTGATTGGGAGAGATAATGGAAGAAGAATATAGGGAAAGGGATTGGAGGGAGTGATTGGAAGAGATAATGGAAGAGAAAAAGATAATGGAAGATAAATCTCTCCTTTTTCTCCCCTTTTTTATGGATGGGAAGGAAGATATATATAGGGAGAGAAAGAGAGAGAGAGAGATGTGTTGGTGGAGAGCTCATCATGTTGTCCCTCTTAGTGGAGAATCCATCATCATTCTTCTTAGTGGAGGGCCCATCATGTTTCTTAGTGGAGAATCCATCATCATTCTTCTTAGTGGAGGGCCCATCATGTTTCTTAGTGGAGAATCCATCATCATTCTTCTTAGTGGAGGGCCCATCATGTTTCTTAGTGGAGAATCCATCATCATTCTTCTTAGTGGAGGGCCCATCATGTTTCTTAGTGGAGAATCCATCATTATTGTTCTTAGTGGAGGGCCCATCATGTTTCTTTAGTGGAGAATCCATCATTATTGTTCTTCATAAGAGGCCTCACAAGAGGCCCTACTGAGGCCCCACAATGTGGGCCCCACAACGCGGGCCCCACAATGTGGGCCCTCGGTTGATTCGAATTTTAAACAAATGTTCAATGCGGGCCCACCAAACGGGTCCAAATTCTCCCTCGCTTGGATTCTTATGAATAATCTCTCTCAACCTCTCACGGAAAAATGCGAAACATGGCGGAAATGATCGGATGGGGTTTCTCCCAAGCATAGCGAACTTGGGTCTGGTCAAAATGGGGTGTCTACAATTGCACGTAATCAAAAGTAAGGTTTTAACTCATATGCATCAATGTCTATGACATATGCAAATCAAAGATTAGTCGGGCACTGCTTAGTAGCCTAGGTGTCTGGTGCATGCCCTGCATGTCATTCACGCCAAAAGCAGTAGAGGATTACAAAAGCTGAGTTCTATTCTTAGAAAGTAATGGAAAAGTGTAAAGGATGGTGGACCATATAAGATTACAATTTTTCTATTAAGTTCAAAATCAAATTTCTTTTATGGTACGATTACATTAGAGGCAAGTTTAAGGGAGCAAAGTAGGACAAATTCAAAAGAGGATTCCTTGATTAAAATATTTTTCTAATTTTTCCAACTTGGGATAGGATGCAAAGTTTAAGTATATGGGTATTCTTGTTCTTCTATTTTGAGTAATTTATCAAAGAAAAAGAATTAGAAATTTTTGGCTTTATTCAATAGTGAGATTTTGAAAGAAAAGTTTGTTTTTAGAATTTTGTGTGTATATTCACTGCAAACACTCACGAGACAAAACTCATCCACTAGGATAACCTAGGGGTTTAAAGGCTTGTTACACGTGCTAAGTGCAATCGTGATTCCTACGAAAGTGAGTTAGGATTTTGTTTTTGTTTTGTTTTTATTTATTTTCTTTTTGTTTGCTCGAGGATAAGCAAAGCTTAAGTATGGGGGAATCTGATGAGCACATTTATGTGTGAATTGTAGGTACTAAAGCATGCATATTTGATAATTAAAGCGGTGCTACTAAGGTATTTTGTGTATTTGTGGTGTTTCAGGGTTATATTGGGAAGATGGATAAATTTGAAGCCAAAGAGATCAAATACTGAAAGAAATAACCAATCTCCAATGGTGGCCGAATTCTATACAAGATGATTATTGTGCCTCTATATATTCTCTTTTAAAAATTTAAACAATTCAAGGGCTGCAATCAAGTTACATGATGGACTATTAATTTGGATGGCTCGGATTAGCAATGTAATTAATTTACAAGGTATGGTCCATTTAGATTGTGACCTATAATATGAACGGCTCGGATTATCCTACGAGAATGATTTAGGAGCGTCGTTAATTCATGGCCCATCAATTGAGCGGTTTAGATCACCCTACGGAGATAATTTGAGGAGCAAGAATTATTCACATTGGAACCCATCACTTGGATGGTCTGGATCATCTTAGGGAAAGGATTTGGAGGACACGCCCAATTATTTCTTGGCCCATCAATTGGATGGTTTAGATCAACCTATGAAGCGATTTAGAGGGAGTCGGCTAATAGGAGCTTTTATCACTCTTGAAAGAGAAGAGGGAGGTAGTAAAATCCATGAAGGGTGGTCAATATCATTAGTGGGGCCCACCATTTGTTTAAGGTTTTGAAATTTTGGGAATTTCATTCAAAAGGGACATTTGGCCAACATGGATAAGTAATAAACCCCAACTGTTGGAAATCTAAGTAACCTTATTAATGAATTCACTCAAGTGGGTCCCATTTGGATTTTGGAAAGTCTTTAAAAGCGAGTCACAACAGCCACGTTTCCCTTTTGTTAGAAAATAACATTTTCTGATTTTATATATAATGCATATACATACATGCAAAAGTGGGACCCACGAAAGTAGAGGAAGAAACAAGAACTTCACTGATATTTTGGCATCTTGCTAAAACCACCGAATTTGGCCTCCCTTTCTTTGTGTTATATATATATATATATATATATATATATATATATATATATATATATATATATATTAAACAAAAGTGGGACCCACATGGGATTTGAAGAAAACTGCTATGGAAAGTAAACTACCGCATTTGGAATGTTTATTCTTCCACGTTTTGCGTTGAAGAAAAAAAACAGTAGTTTCTAATTAGCTTGTATTGCTATTCTATATAATGTAAGTGGGACCCACTATGAAAAAGAAAAGAAAGTTGCCAAAAGCCCACCCATTTCTACGTAAGGAAGGAGAAAAAGTCAATAAAAAGTGATGAAAAAGTTACCAAAGAAAGGTCAAAGTTGGTGAAATTTTAAAGAAGAAAAGAAGAAGTTGGTGGAATTACAAACAAATAGTGGAAGTTCCCAAATTACCAAAGACAGGTGGGGTTGCCAAAAATACAAAAAGATGCCAAGATTGTGTCTTTCCTTGGAGATGAAAATAGAAGGTGAAGAAAGCTACATATTGGAGTGAAGAAGGCTCTCTCTTTTTCTTCTCCACACATTTTTGCTCTCTTTATGCTTTTGCTTGTTCTCTATTATTCTCTACACATTCTCTCTACCACTCTCAAGCTCTCTCTCTCTCTCTCTCTGAGGTTTTCTTGTTCTCTCTTGCTCTTTTTCATGCTCTTTTTCTTTTCTACTCTCAACAAATGATCAATCATCCACCGTTCAATCCAAGGTGACACTAAAGCTTGAAGAGGAGGATTTGGCCAAAGTTGGAGGAGAAAAAGACTAAGTTCTATTTAATTATTGTTATTTATTTTAAGTTCAATTTGATGTAATTTTATTTTAATTCAAGTTAGTGAAGAAGTAATTTGCTTTTGTTTCATTTTCTTTCAACTTCTATATGGTAATTCTTCTCTCATCTGTCTCTTTTATTTTTATTTTTCTTCACTTCTTTATGAATAACTAAATCCTAATTACTTAGGATTTAGTTGAAGCCATGGGGAAGGAGAAATATTTATAATTAAATCAATATACTCAATTGAAAATTTGTGTAGGATTTTTGTGTTTGGAAAATCCCAATCATTCATGCCATTGGCTTTCCCCTTTCGTATGAATGATTGTTGATTAACAAATATAAAGTTCTATATAATCAATGTAAATTGGAGAGTGGATTTGATTAATTACTTATAAGGACATCCCTTTGATCTTATTCCTTATTGACTAGTTAATCGAAATTTCAACCCAATTCAAGAGTTGTTTTAATTAATCAATCTAATCCAAACCCATGGTGGATTCTAACCCTAAGTAATCTTTTATATTGAATTAAGGTTTTTACACTATTCCAAATTACTTTTGCAATTTTCCAATTAACTTAGGCCTTTAGAATTTTGGTTTTCTAATTAAATTAGATAAGTAGTTAAAAGAGATCATTAGAACTTTGGTACACTTTACCTAAATTAAGATTTCCAAATCAAAATCTTATTTGTGTTCGATTCTTAGATTGATTAGAATATACGCTTATATATAGTGTTGGCTCCGAGGTCAAGTCCACGGAAATCCTGAGTCCATTTTAGGCAACATTATATCATAGCTAGTATTCTAATCGGTACAAGAATAGGATTGACAACTAGATTTCTCTTCCCTGAGTTCGACCCATATTTACACGATCCGTGCAATTGCGGTTATTTAATAAATCTAACAAGTTCGTCCAAGCATTCTTGGAATCCTGCATCAAAATCAATTTCAAAATTAGAAACAATATCGTCAGGAAAGGAATGCAATATATTGATTTATTCATGAAAATTTGGTTGCTTACCCAATCTAAAGACATTAAAATCAATCGATGTGTTTTCGAAAGATAATTTCATTAATCAATTTCTACAATTAATTAGAGCGTTGCTAGTGGCAAGGAACGGCCTACCAAGGATGATAGGAATTTGATTATTGATATTAGCAACATGCTCGGTATCTAACACAACAAAATCTACGGGAAATAAAAAATCACCTACTTTAACTAACACATCATCAACCATCCCTTTGGGTGTTTTAATTGATCTATCCCCCAATTGAAGAGTAATGGTGGTTGGTTTGAGGTCTCCTAATCCTAGTTGCTTAAATACAGAAAAAGGCAAGAGATTTACACTTGCACCCAAATCCAAAAGAGCATGTTCAATATTTGTGTTACCAATAGTGCAAGAAATAGTAGGACATCCTGGGTCCTTATACTTAGCCACCATTTGTTGAGACAAGATGGAACTTATATTTGCGGCCAAGAAAGCTTTCTTGGGCACATTAGTTGTGTGCTTTTGTGTGCACAAATCTTTCAACACTTTGGCATAAGTAGGAACCTGAGAAATCGCATCTAATAAAGGAATGTTAATTTGCACTTGTTTAAACACATTTAAAATTTTATCCATGGCATCTACCTTCTTATTATTAGCAAGTCTCCTTGGAAAAGGAGCTTTAGGCACATACTCATTTTCAGGTGGAGAAACAGCCTGCTCTTCACTTACCTGTTTGGGTTCCGCAATCGAGCCTGTTGGAGGGGAGTCTTTTCTTACCTCTTTGGATGTATCTTGTATATCTATAGAAGGTTCAGATCTGACCTCCTCCTTGTGGTAATCTCTACCACTCCTTAAAGCATATACGGCATTACATTCGTTGGAGGGCTCTTGCGGCGGCAAAATTGGTTGAATGGCATTCAACTGATTTGGCGGTACCCGTTGATTCACATTCATATTCACGTTCCTTGGAATAGGAACGGGTTGACTTGGCATCTTCCCCTTTTCCCTCTCATGCAACGCCATGGCAAGTTGGGAGATTTGCTTCTCCATGTTGTGTTGGCTTGTCATGAAAGTGTTAGTGAGAAGTTCTATGCTTTTTTCTAAGGAAGCTATGCGTGTCGACTCTCCTTGTTTTTGAAAATCCGGCGGTTGCTGATTTGAAACATTATTAATCATGGGGTTTTGAAAAGTAGGAGGGGAAGGGGATGGCCGAACAAAAGTGGGAGGGAAGGTGGGCCGAATTGGCCTTGGCCTTGAAATTAGATGGCCCACTTTGACTCCATGAAAAGTTGGGATGATTTCTCCATCCCGGATTATAAGTGCTAGAATAAGGATTAGTAGCATAAAGAGCACTCACATTTTCATTAGAATTACTAAATTTAGCAAGAGTTGGACACTCTTCCATGACATGGTCCGTGGCTTGACACCAATTACATATGGAAACACTATGTGCAATTTGATTGACTTGTGAAGGTCCTTTAACAACTATTGCTTCTAGCCTTTTGATTAAGCTATCAAGATGAGCCTCTTTTGCCACGACACCTTCTATTAGAAATTCCTTACTTGAAGTGGCTCTCTCACCGTCTTGAGTGGATTCCCACACTCTTGTTTTTTCCGCCAAATCAAGTAAGAAGTTCCATGCCGCGGCCTCATCCGTGAAAGATGTAAAACCGTTAGGACACATGGATTTAAGAAGTTGCTTTGTTTGGTAATCTATGCCCTCATAAACAATTTGGCATAAGTGCCACAAATCAATTTCATGGTGAGGACACTCTTGGAGTAGGTCTTTGAACATCTCCATAAACTTAGAAAATGACTCTACTGGCTTTTGTTTGAATTGTAAAATATCGTTCCTAAGCTTATTAGTTTTATGTAATGGAATTTTTTTTTTAGAAAAGCGACGGCGAATTCCTCCCAAGTGGTGATAGAGTTCGTTGGCAAGCCATAGAGCCATTTTTTGGCTCCATCCTTGAGTGAAAACATAATAAACCGCAACTTTACCGCATCATCGGTAAGTTGTTGCAACTTAATCAAAGCACATACATCTTCAAACTCACGCAAAAATAAATAAGCATCCTCCGAAGGGAGGCCATGAAAATGAGGAAGCAAAGAGATAAATTGCGATTTTAGCTCAAAATTATTGCCCTGCGCAATCGGCAATCTAATGCAAGAAGGTTGCGCAGTTCGGGCCGGATAGAAGCGATCGCGTAAAGTCTTTGGCGGCTCTTGTTCTTCCGCCATGACTACTTGATTTGGATTTGGTGCGATGTCTTCCGCCGTCTCTAACCGGTTTGCTCTTTCTAGTCGATTGGCCGAGTTCCGCACCCAACCTGCACTCATAAACACAAGAAAACCAAGTAAGAGAGATGGATAGCCAAGAAACCAAAAATATAACTAAACTAAAAATAACTACTAATCTAACACTTCGAATAATTAAGATTTTAATGCAACTCTCTTTCCCGGCAACAGCGCCAAAAACTTGTTAGATTTATTAAATAACCGCAAGTGCACGGATCGTGTAAATACGGGTCGAACTCAGGGAAGAGAAATCTAGTTGTCAATCATATTCTTGTACCAATTAAAATACTAGCTATGATATAATGTTGCCTGGAAAGGACTCAGGATTTCCGTGGACTTGACCTCGGAGCCAACACTATATATAAGCGTGTATTCTAATCAATCTAAGAATCGAACACAAATAAGATTTTAATTTGGAAATCTTAATTTAGGCAATCAAAATCTTAATTTAGGCAAAGTGTACCAAAGTTCTAATGATCTCTTTTAATTACTTATCTAATTTAATTAGAAAACCAAAATTCTAAAGGCCTAAGTTAATTGGAAAATTGCAAAAGTAATTTGGAATAATGTAAAAACCTTAATTCAATATAAAAGATTACTTAGGGTTAGAATCCACCATGAGTTTGGATTAGATTGATTAATTAAAACAACTCTTGAAGTGGGTTGAAAACTCGATTAACTAATCAATAAGGAATAAGATCAAAGGGATGTCATTCATTGTAAGTAATTAATCAAATCCACTCTCCAATTTACATTGATTATATAGAACTTTATATTTGTTAATCAACAATCATTCATACGAAAGGGGAAAGCCAATAGCATGAATGATTGGGATTTTCCAAACACAAAAATCCTACACAAATTTTCAATTGAGTAGATTGATTTAATTATAAATATTTCTCCTTCCCCATGGCTTCAACTAAACCCTAAGTAATTAGGATTTAGTTATTCATGAAGAAGTGAAGAAAAATAAAAATAAAAAAGATAGATGGGAGAAGAATTGTCATATAGAACTTGAAAGGAAATGAAACAAAAGCAAATTACTTCTTCACTAACTTGAATTAAAACAAAATTACATCAAATTGAACTTAAAATAAATAACAATAATTAAATAGAACTTAGTCTTTTTTCCTCCAACTTTGGCCAAAATCCTCCTCTTCAAGCTTTAGTGTCACCTTGGATTGAACGGTGGATGATTTATCCTTTGTTGAGAGTAGAAAAAAAAAAGCATGAAAAAGAGCAAGAGAGAACAAGAAAACCTCAAAGAGAGAGAGCTTGAGAGTGGTAGAGAAAATGTGTAGAGAATAATAGAGAACAAGCAAAAGCATAAAGAGAGCAAAAGTGTGTGGAGAAGAAAAAGAGAGAGCCTTCTTCACTCCAATATGTAGCTTTCTTCACCTTCTATTTTCATCTCCAAGGAAAGACACAATCTAGGCATCTTTTTGTATTTTTGGCAACCCCACCTGTCTTTGGTAATTTGGGAACTTCCACTATTTGTTTGTAATTCCACCAACTTCTTCTTTTCTTCTTTAAAATTTCACCAACTTTGACCTTTCTTTGGTAACTTTTTCACCACTTTTATTGACTTTTTCTCCTTCCTTACGTAGAAATGGGTGGGCTTTTGGCAACTTTCTTTTCTTCTTCATATTGGGTCCCACTTATATTATATAGAATAGTAATACAAGCTAATTAGAAACTACTGTTTTTTTTTCTTCAACGCAAAACATGGAAGAATAAACATTCCAAATGCGGTAGTTTATTTTCCATAGCAGTTTTCTTCAAATCCCATGTGGGTCCCACTTTTGTTTAATATATATATAACACAAAGAAAGGGAGGCCAAATTCGGTGGTTTTAAGTTCTTGCTTTCTTCCTCTACTTTCGTGGGTCCCACTTTTGCATATATGTATATGCATTATATATAAAATCAGAAAATGTTATTTTCTAACAAAAGGGAAACGTGGCTGCTGTGACTCGCTTTTAAAGACTTTCCAAAATCCAAATGGGACCCACTTGAGTGAATTCATTAATAAGGTTACTTAGATTTCCAACAGTTGGGGTTTATTTCCTATCCATGTTGGCCAAATGTCCCTTTTGAATGAAATCCCCAAATTTTCAAAACCTTAAACAAAAGGTGGGCCCCACTAATGATATTGACCACCCTTCATGGATTTTACTACCTCCCTCTTCTCTTTCAAGAGTGATAAAAGCTCCTATTAGCCGACTCCCTCTAAATCGCTTCTATAGGTTAATCTAAACCATCCAATTGATGGGCCTAGAAATAAATGGGCGTGTCCTCCAAATCCTTTCCCTAAGATGATCCAGACCATCCAAGTGATGGGTTCCAATGTGAATAATTCTTGCTCCTCAAATTATCTCCGTAGGGTGATCTAAACCGCTCAATTGATGGGCCATGAATTAACGACGCTCCTAAATCATTCTCGTAGGATAATCCGAACCGTTCATATTATAGGTCACAATCTAAATGGACCATACCTTGTAAATGAATTCCATAGCTAATCCGAGCCATCCAAATTAATAGTCCATCATGTAACTTGATTGCAGCCCTTGAATTGTTTAAATTTTTAAAAGAGAATTTATAGAGGCACAATAATCATCTTGTATAGAATTCGGCCACCATTGGAGATTGGTTATTTCTTTCAGTATTTGATCTCTTTGGCTTCAAATTTATCCATCTTCCCAATATAACCCTAAAACACCAAAAAATACACAAAATACCTTAGTAGCACCGCTTTAATTATCAAATATGCATGCTTTAGTACCTACAATTCACACATAAATGTGCTCATCAAGCCCCACTCCACTCGGTCATAAGCTTTTTTCATATCCAGTTTACACACAATACCCTCTTCTCCAGACAATCCAAGATTTGTCTCTTAGAAACAAATGCACTTTGACATTCCGAAATCACCGAGGGCATCACCACTTTAATCCGGTCAGCAAGAATTTTTGCTAGTACCTTATAAAGGCAGCCAACCAAACTAATGGGTCTAAAATCAGAGATTTTTATTGCACCATTCACTTTCGGAATCAAAGTGATAAATGTTGCCCCCGTGCTTTTATCCAACACCAATCCGTTATAGAATTCATGAAAGAAATTCATATTGTCCTCCTTGACATACCCCTAACACGATTGAAAAAACGCAATACAAAAACCGTCAGGTCCAGGTGCTTTATCCCTACTCATCATAAACACACCTTTTTGAACTTCCTCCTCATCAAAGGGTCTTTCCAACAAACTCCTCTCCACCATAGATAAACTATTAAAATTCACCTCCTCCGGGATAGGGCGAGCTACGCCTTCCGAAGAATATAGAGAGCCATAGAATTTCAAGATTGCATTGGTGATACCCTCCTTATCCACAATCACTTTCCCATCAATATTAAGAGAAGATATTCTATTTCTTCTACAACGAGCACTAGCCATAGCATGGAAGTAAGCTGAGTTTTTATCCCCCTCTTTCAACCATTTCACCTTGGATTTTTGCCTCCAAGAGATTTCTTCCTGTAGAAGAATATCCTTATGCTCTTCTTTAATTCGACCCAACTCCTCCATATCCATAACTGAAGCGGTGCCATTTTCATCATCACCCGATAATTCCTTAATACGGTTTTCCAACCATTTACGCCTTTCCAACTTTGACACTCTTCTTTCAGCCACCCATTCCTTCAATTTGGACTTTACGAATCTCAGCTTCTTGCCAATCACAATGTCGGCATGCCCATCCACCTTGAAAGACTCCCACCATTCTCCCATCTTCTTCTCCATATTAGGTTCCTTAAGCCACGCAATTTCAAATCTAAAAGGCAGCGGCCCCCACGACTCCAATCTAGGATCAAGCATAAGGGGACAATGATCCGAAACTGAATGAGGGATAATTTTTGACAGACCCCGGGGATCAAACTCAACCACCCATGACAAATAAGAAATCTATCAATACGTCTATGGCTCCCACCTCTAGACCACGTAAAGCTACCACCGGAAAGAGGAAGGTCAATGAGATTATATTTAGCAATAAACTCTGCAAAAGCTAACATCTTTGGGTTGGATCTCCAACATCCCACTCTATCACTAACAAGCCGTATTTCATTAAAATCAACACCAATACACCAAGGAAATGACCACTTCTCCCTGACCCTGTAGAGCTCTTCCCACAATAATTTTTTCTCCGCCCGGAGGTTAGGACCATATACCCCCATGAACAACCACATGGAAGAATCATCGAGTCTACGAATAACCACAGACAAAGAAAAGTGATCCCTCATCTCTTCAACTTTCAACCATTTTGATTCATCCCAAGCAATCAAAATCCCCCCATATGCTCCAATGGATTCAATACAGATGAAGTCCCATTCCACTCTAGCCCCCAAGCTCCTCACCACATTTCTATCAATAGATTCCAATTTAGTTTCTTGAATACAAAAAAGATCCGGTTTGAACTCCTTCATAAACTCTTTAAATTGCGCCCTCTTCTCCAGAGAACCCGAACGATTTATATTCCAGGATATAATCTTCATGGATCCACCGTTTTTATGCTCCTCCTCCTTTTACGCGAAAATTGATTACTAGCCGGAGTAGCCCCGGCCCTCACCCCACTTGACGATACCCCTTCATAATTAATGCCAGATTTCAACCTTTTCAACTCTCTATCCTTTCGACTAAGGATTTCAGAAGAATTCTTCCCCATATCGCAGCAATCATCAAAATCCCTTTCCTCCGCATCTCTTATCATACTTCTGAAATCCCCATCCAAACCCGAATACATTAATCCAAGCTTTTTGCTCATATTCACAATGTCATTCACAAGGAAATTAATCGCGTCCACCTTAGATCCTTCCCAAACACCAGTCGGGATCAAGTTCTCTTCTATTGCCAAACCAGAACAAGAGTCATTTCTGTATTCCTCGGCAAGCTCCGCATTCTCCAGGGAGGTAATTGGTGGTGCATTTTATAGAACAATCCTCATGCTTTCCTCCTCGCATCCCCGCTTATGATTTCTGCAACCACGCACATCTTCGGAAGACAAATCACAAGGGCTGCAAGCCCCCGTCTTCAGAAGAGATGTGCTACCGTAATCCACACCTCAAAATTCCCCCGCCGATAGAAGATTCCTACCAGCATAAATCTGCTTTGGCTCTCGGTCACACTCAAGGCTTCTATAATTTCTTCTCTGAGTGCAATTTCCTCCCACACCATGAGGGGTAGCCTCAGAAGACCAACTAAAACCTGCCCTTTTTGAAGAAAAAATCCTCCCTGGAAGCATTGATTGGATACTGATCATAGACACCAAGAGCTGAAGACACATTAAGCACATCCATCGACACCTCAGAGCTGAAATCCAATCGAGAAGCGATAGACAGCACAACCGCCCTATCAATGGAAAATGTTCTCCCACTGCCCGTAGCCAAAGATCCCACAGAATTCAACATCTCCAACACATGTCTATCGACAGATGAGCTCGGAATAGTAGAATCGGGAAGAAAAAGGCCCATAGGATACTTTGGGCCCCGAGCAAGCAATTGCTCAATAGATAACATGGGCCAAGGCCCACCGCGCACACCATGATAATGGGCTGGAGTAACACAAACCGACCCATCAAGTCCATCCACAAAATACAAAGGGGTCACTCCATGCGGTACAGAAACATCTCTATATCGAGATGACACCTATCTATCATCTCTCGGAGAAATACGAAGGGGTCACTCCATGCGGTACAGAAACATCACTATATCGAGATGACACCTGTCCATCATCTCTCGGAGAAATCGCCAGCAAAATATCGTAAAAGCTATTAATGATGGTTGTGGGTCCCGCATCAAGAGAACACGTGTTCTCCAAGCCACTAATATTCCGCCATCTAATCCCCACAGCTATTAATGATGGTTGTGGGTCCCGCCCATCTGATATTTATTAATTTCCATAAATGCATAAATGCATTTTATTTTTTATTTTAAAATATTTTTGTTGCATCTTTTTTTGAATTATTTACTCCTTGCATTTTCTTTTTCGACAACATTTTTTTACGAATAATTTACTTCTTTTGTCGCCCCCACACTAGTTTTGATAGTGGGGCGAACTCATCTTCTTTTACATTGTTTAATCAGCTGTCAAAGGCTATTACAACTCCCCAAAAGCTCTCATCAGCAAATAAGAAAATGTTTAAAACAGAGCTAGCTCACCCCAGTATCAAAAGATGGCCGTTCACGTATAATTAAGTAGCCTAAATAAAGGCCGATGGGAAATGATAAATGCACCCCTTTTTATCACTTGGGACACCCAGGGCGCATTTATCATTTCCCTTTTAGTATTACTCAAAAAAGTCCTGCGTACATTTTTTTCTGAAACTACGAAAAAAAAAGACTTTTAACGAGCTTTCCGCCATTTACAGTTTTTTTCCAACATAATGTGTAACACATTTCATGTTGTTAGACCAATGGAAAACAAAACTTGTATGTCAAGGAGAGAGCGGCAAACACTAGAAACATGTGGGCAACGTTGATTACTCCTTTCGATCGATTTTAAGAAAAAAGCAATCAATAGAATGCGTTCATTTGGGTGTGGAGTTCATCTATATCTTAAATCTTCCTTCTACCTCATTTCTCCATTCATCTAATTCTCTTCTCTTATTACTCTCTCTCTCTCTCTCTCTCTCTCTCTCTCTCCCCCTAAACTTCTCTAATATTTCTCCATTGATCTATAACATCTATTTCTTGACCTCCACCCTCTCTCTCCTTACATTTCTTCATCGATTTTTATCATCTATTTTTTGGAACTTTTCGCCCCCTCCACACACGCAAAGTAATGGAAAGATTGGTGGCATTTTTTGTGGTGATTCTTGTTATAGTGGTGGGATTAGGGCAAAACTCTCTTTTCATTGCTCTTTTAGCTCCGGCTGCAATTTTGGGTTACCTTTTCTACCTCGCTCAAACCATGCCCTAGCCTCTACTCTATGAAGGAGGGTAGTGGTTGGAATAGCAGTCATATATAGCCCTCAAGACAAAGCTATTGATTCCGCATCTGTGACCACAGACATAGTTTCTTTTTAACTCTTTTTGTCCCCTCAACCACAAACAGCTCTCTAACTTGTTATAAATATAGAGTTTGTAGAAAATCTTGTTTTACTTAAAGAAACAGTTTCCTAATTTGGGAACACGTGCTAAAGAAAGACAAGGAAAACAATTCCAAAACGGGATTTATTTTGGAAAAATAAAGAGGAAAGTGACATTGGCCGATTTGGTCATTTCCACATTGTTTTTTGCATTTTTTGGAGATTTGAGTTTACTTGTCTCTTTGCGAATGTGTCACAATATTGAATATTGATGCAACCCAAACCCTACGGGCTGATTTGTTTCTATTTTCTTGTATATTATTTAAGCTAGATTTTTTTTCATTTTCTTTCATGCTAATTAGGATAAGATTTATTTCTATTTCCATGCAGGACCAAATAAGAAATTTGTCAATTCCATCCATAGCTAAATAAGGTCATTTAGGATTGAGTTTAATTTTTATATTTAGGTTGCCTTTAATATGAAATTGGCAATTTTAGATGTTTCTTTTGCTTGTATGAGATTCTATTTTTAGAATTCCTCCTAATTTATAAAAGGAGGTGGACGAGACATGTAATGGGACTTTTGATTATTGAATGAAATTTGCCTTTAGCTTTTGAGTTCTTTTGAGAATTTTGGTTGCTTAGATTAGCACCTGCAGAAGTATTTTCTAGTTTCGCTCTGAGAAACTCAACTTCGACAGGATCGAAGTAAATCACATCCCCTTCGACGGTGATCGAAGTAATATATTCTCTACGACGGTGTTCGAAGGGACATTTTTTCATTTATTTTATCAATCTTGCATCCGTTGCTGCGCCACGAAGAGCGTCCAGATTTTTGGACTGCATCAGGTATTGTCTTTATTTTTCAAACAAAATCTGTTTTGATAGCATCCCTCTTTCTTTTTTAATGGGCTTATGTGAGCTTTTTGAGAACTATCATAACCTTTAAGCTCCATAAATAAATACATCCAAATTTGGGCTAGGAGTCTAGGACAGCGTTGGAGGCAACACAGCCACATTCCATGTTTGGAGAAGTTACTATTTGCATTACCTTCTCCGTTGTGAGCTCTTTTCTTTCCTTAATAAAATCCCTCCATTTAAAAAAATCTTAGATTGATCATATGTTTTAATTTTCTCTCTAGGGCTTTGTTTGGACTGCAAAATTTTAATTTCACAAAAGTCTCTAAAATTATGCTAACATAAACAATATCCTTCTATTTCTCTCTGCCACTCTCATTCACGTCATCTTTCTTCCACTCCCATCAAAACAGTCAATGGAGAAAACTTGCAAATGGATAAATCCAGAATAAGGATTCCACAAGCTAAACACGGATGCTTCCTTGACAGATGCGCCCACAGCCATAGGTGGCCCATAGGAGGCATCATACATGACTCGTCTGGAAGTATCATAGCCATGTATTCCTCAAAAACACTGAGAAAGAGGACATATATGCTCTATAACTCAATTCCATACTTCAAAGCATCCTTGTTGCGCCCTGTTTCCATCTCCCCTCCCATGCATTTATTCATTATATACATCAATATAGTGAGGGGAGGGAGTATTTAAGAATGAAACTCTTATTTTATTTTATTTTCGTTTTAATACATCTGGTAGTGGTCCGCCTAAGCACAGCTTGCCCATTAAAAAAAATTTCTTTAAATATTGTATATCCATCACTAAATAGGATCATACCCCAATGAGTTAAATATGGGCACCCAGATGAGTTTAACGCATGTATCCAGCCCATGTTCATCTCTTGGGCTGGGGGTACCGATGAGTTTCTATATGATGAAGTGGGTTGGGTAAGTGTGGAGCCTCTTAAGCTTACACCGTGTTTAGGTTTAAATTAAATTTTAGACGGGCTTTACTTGGGTATTATCCCCTTCAAGCTCCGTTTCTTTGGACCTAAAATTGGTGTAAAACAAATTTTACACCAATTCTTTCACTTTAAACTAGGTGTAAATTTTGTTTTCCGCCCATTTTACATTGGAAGAAAGACAAGAAACAGTAAATCCGGCATAACTTTCACCCCAAATGTTCCCATATCTTGTTGCTTCTAAAAAAAAATCTCCAGAGCATGAATCATTATCTCGTGCTTCCCATTTTTCAACAGTTCAACTTTTAATTGCTAAGAGACTAATTTGAAAACCCGTACAGGTGTGGCTCTTTGGCTTAAAGTCTTGGGTATGCTCCCAGAGACAAGAGTTCGAATCCCCTTGGGCTTACCCGATGCGCATGGTTTACGGGTGATTGCGCGCATCCAGAGGGAATTAGTCCCACTCTACAAAGGGGGGTGGGGACACCCTACGTCATCAAAAAAAAGAAGAAGAAACTAATTTGAAAAGGTGCTATGATTTTTAGCATAAAATGACTGATATTCCAATACAATAAGTGGAAAAGGACGGTAATCCGTCTCAATCTTGGCCTCACATGTAACACATGTACCATAATTGGACAAGTATGCTAAATTGAATCCACACAGAATAATGGCCCGTTTGGATACCTGATATTTTGTATTTAGATTTGGAATTGAGTTTTGAATACAAAATGACTAGATCCGCCAGCTCATGTTGAGGGAGACAGAGAGGGAAGGGGGTACTTCCTAGTGGAGGGGAGAGGTTGAGGAGCAAAGAGGGTGAAGGAAACTGTCACATCTGTGAATTTCCAATTACTTATTTACACAACATATTTGGAAATCTAATATTTTTCACTGTCAGTTGCTGAATTGGAAATCCAAGAATTTAAATTAGAATGCAAAAAAGGGCTGCAAATGTGAGAAATCCAAATCCAATTCTTCTCGGCATCCAAACGGGCCCTAGAAGAAAATTCAAACAATGACATGCTGACTGAGGCTGCATGCATGAGCATGAGCGAGGAATATTAAGGCCAATAGACAGACCGGAACCGAAACGAAGGTGAGTAAAGGGGGAGGCCCTGGAGGGCCCCCGGCATAAACCATAAGGGAAGAAGGACAAGCAAAACCGTGGCCACTACCATTGCACAAATCGAACCAAGGTTCCATGCCATTCAACCATACGAGAGAGAGAGAGAGAGAGAGAGAGAGAGTGCATTAGAGATGTACAGGAGAAGGGGCGAGGAAGCGTTACGTATATTAAAAAACTTCTCCAAACATGGAATGTGGATGCATGGCCTCCAAAGCTGTCCCAATTCAAAATTGGATGTATGCATTTATGGGGCTTAAAAGGAATGTAAAACGTTCGCTGACTAATGGAGGCTTTTTAGGCGTTAAACAGCTGTTAGGCTACATGAAAAAAAATAGTCCATGATTTTCCATGGAACATTTGTGGGGCTAGTTGTGAGAATAGTAAGCAAAACTAGGGGTTCAACTCGGGTCGGGTTGACCTCAACCCGATCCGACTTGAGGAACCCATTTCCCAACCAGAACCTAACCCGAGGAACCCTTTTTTCCAACCCAAACCCGACCCGACTTGAGTTCAACCTGACCAAGCTTAGCTTTTAAGTCTAAAAAAAATCATAAAAAATGTCAGGTTTCACTCAGGTCGGGTTGCCCCAAACACGATCCGAACTCTACACGACCCGAGTTGCACCCCTAAGCAAAATTGGATAGGCAAAAGAGGGGGATAATCAAATTTAATATGGTATTGGCTTCAAAAAAAAAAAAGGAAAAAAAATGGTCAAATAAATGAAAACAAGAAAACACACGTGTTTAAAATTTTGTCATTTGAAAATTTTAGGTCGGTCGGTAAAATTGAAAAGTTGATAAAAAAAATGCATTTAGTACGTTCGTTTATAATGTTTCCTTTTAGGGATTTGCTAGGGTCCATCCAAAAAAGCATTTCGCAGAACGTTTGTTGCATGAGAAAGCAGCCACAGTGGCACACTTTCAAACAGATTTTGTCTTTACTGATGAGGTGTGTGAATGTGTGATTACTACGAAACCCACTGTCGTCCATACACGTGACCAAAACCATGTGGAAGAGAAGTGGAGCCACCAAATGACGAGGAGTTTCCATGGCCAATGGGGTGCGCACTGACCTATCGACTTCACTTCAGTGTCGTTAATCAACGAACCGCGTCTATTTTCAATTAAATGTTCTGAAATCGTCCCGCGAAATAAACAGAAGAAATTGGAAATTCTAGGATTTAGGTTTTCTAGCCATTCCCATCTTCAAATCTCTCTCTTTGCTCTCGATTATCTTCTTCAAAACCAGAAATCTTTGCGTTTATTCAAATCAAACCTTCTTCGGATCTTTTTATTCTTGGACTAGTCACATTGTTCAATGGAAGCATCGTTTCATTTCTCTCCTTCGGCGTTTGGCCGTTTTTAAAGGTATTTATCTCCTTCAGATCGTCCGTGTATTTGTTTTCATCAGTTTCACTTAATTTGCGGAAATTCGGATCTGTTCCCTATTTCGATATTTATTTCTTTTAAATTTTGTGAATTCTCTTGAATATGCTCGATCTAGAGTAAGCGTCTGCTTAAATCTTGTGTTCTTAGTGTGATACTGTTCCATTTCTCTTCTGTTTGCTTATCTGGTGGAATTTTGACTGTTCCATGCTTCAATTGCTTTTTACAGCATCAATTGTTTTTTAATTTCAATTCGATTGTTAATTTGATAATTCCTTCAGTCATACTAAACTAATTTTGATCTCTCACATGTGTTGGAGTTTTAGCTTGTTTGAATGTGCTTAAGGGAGTTCAGGGCATAGAACTTGTTTTCCTAGCAAGAAATTTAGATATTTGCAGTTTGATAGCGTTTCATTTCTGTTTTGTTTGCTTTTCTAATGAACTTAGGGTTTTCAATGTTTGATTTGTGTTTTTAGAATTAATCGTCGACAAGGTTTGTTCCCAACTCAATCTTCATAAAAATTAGACGAGCCAATGAAAAACCTGTTTAGCCGACTCGCAAAATAATTCTTCCACAGCCGAATTGGCTAGTTTTTACCGTGGACAAATTCTTGACGGTGTATGAGTTTCAATTTCAGCTTCAGTTTTTCATAAATTATAGCTACTCAATTCCTTTTACCATGCTCAAATTCAGGGAACTATATGCTTAAGACTTGTTTCTATAGCAAGAAATTTGGGTTTTCCTGCTTCAATAGTCTTCAGTTTCTATTTACTTAGCTCACTATGTTGGGAATTATTGTTTTCAATACTTGAATTGTGCTTTTATTTCCCTCTTTTTTCTTATTCACTGAAGTGATTGTTACTTTTGCATTTTTTGGAAGGTTACAGACTTATAGAATACTAGTATTCCAGGCCCATGCTATGCATGGGTGCAAAATGGTGGCCAACCTCACCAAATAAAAGGTTAACAACAGCCCAAAGGCCACTCTATACCAAAAAATGACAGGTTGGGGACACAACTCTGTCTCATTTAAGCATTTCATCGAACACAATAATAAGCACAAAAATACTCTTGAATGCCAAATTGACTGGCAAGATAAACCGGATCCTTTACTTCCCTTTCGTATAAAATCACCAATCACTCCACAACTACATCCTCGGCAACGGGGACCGAGCTTCCATCTCCTTCAAATGCAAATGCCTCAAAACGACCCATCTCTCCAAGCTGTAGGCAAAGTGCTTCGGAAACGTATATATCACAAAATTGAGCTTCTGTGCTCATTTGTTTGTGGGGTGAATTTTTAAAATATCCATATGAGAAATAATGGCATTAGCTCGAGCAGTGAATGGGCTTAAGAAGCTCAACAATCATCCCAGAAAGGGCAGAAATTCATGAAACGAAAAAGCATTAGAAGCCATGATTCCAGCTCATAAGTTTTACTGACCGTCTTCTTTTATAATGTTTTGTTGATCGGGATGTTTGATTGGCTCTTATGGTTCTTTTTCTTTTCAATTGGTAACGAGAACATGTAGGCTGAGATGGTTTTGTATTCAAACAGGCTGAAAAATCAGGTGTTTTCTAACCAGTGAAGAAAGTTGGTTGAGAACTTTTCTCATGTTGGATTTTTTTATTTTCTCATTTTATAGTGGTAGTAGTATTTCAGTATTCCTTTTTCAACATTTTTTGGAACGTAATTTGAACCAAAATGATTATTTGCTGTAATACTTTTCAGGTTTTTTTGTTATATTTTTCTTTTGGTTCTTTTGTAGGTTTTGAGGTTGGATCTGTGAGTATCAGATCCATGTCAGCCTCAGCAAGTCCATTGTCAACTGTGGCAGCATTGTCAACTGATAGTAGAGAGGCAGTTGAAATACTTACTGCGGTTAATGACAGATACGGAGGCATCACTGTTGACATAAGGGAACCTATGGATGCAGGAGCCTTTGTTTCTTCACTAAGAGTGTCAATATCCAAATGGAGGCAACAGGTGATTGCTCTAACCTTTGTGCCATCTGTCTTATGACTATGTAAACCTTTTCTTTATTTGTTGGTTAGACAATTTGCAGATAGTGTAATAATCATGTCCGATGGTTAATTTTGTGAATAGCGTTCACCTGTATTTTTGTGAATAGGGTGCTAACATGCACCTTTTCTTTAAGTTGGGTGCTAAAATGCATCTAGGTGGAGTAGGGTCTATATTTTTGTTTTAAAGTTAAATGCGAACACAAGCCTTAAGTGAGGTGATTGTTTGTAAGAGAGAAATATTAAATGAAATAAGTGAAGAAATCGTAGCTGAGATGAAGAAATTAGAAGAATTCGTGGGTTTGGATATGTTGGCGTAATGTAGTAAAAAATGTGATGTTGGATGAAAGAAGATGAGAAATTAGGATCTCAAAGTTGAGATGAAGAATGAGTCTGATTTTGATGAATAAGGAAAATGAAAAGTTGAGATTGCAAAGATAGGAAGAGATGGAATGGAGAAGAGAAGAACAAACTGAAAAAGGAATGAAATTCCTTGTTAAAATGATAAATCTTGGCATTTAGCTCCCCCTTTGATAGGTCTTTCACTTTGATACCATGTAAAATAGATATTTATAGTGAGAGAGAGAGAGAGAGAGAGAGAGAGAGAGAGAGAGAGAGAGAGAGAGATTTTAATGTAAGAAGCGAGAGATAAAGAGAAGAAATGAGAAGAGGAGAGGAGACAAAACGTGAGGCAGAAAATATGTTTTCACCAAATTCAAGATTTGTGTATACAGCGACTTTATGCAATATATCATAAATAACTAAAATACTCTCACATGTACTCGTATTCTCTAACAATTTACCCTCCATATTGTAATTTGTTTATAAGTCATTCGGCTAGGAATTTAATGAAATCAAATCTAGTTTGATGTATATTCTTTGAATTGCATGTCTTTATCTCGTGTTCCCTCCTTGAATAAATTGTGAGGTAGACCAGGTTTTAGTATCTTTAACAGATCTTATGCCCACGATCGACGGTTGTAGTCTATGGATGTTCTTTCTAGTGTTTTCTAGTAGAGTTGGTTGATATTCTTGATGTTCATTTGCAGGGAAAGAAAGGTGTTTGGATCAAATTGCCCATTGAACATGCAAATCTTGTTCAAGCTGCAGTTCAGGTCTATAAATTTCTTCATATGTTGTTTTTGTTATTTTTAAAAGTCGATCTAGCAATTTTTGAACACCAGAGATTGCTTTTCAGCAGAAGTTATTATTTTTTCAAAGTGCATGATGCTTGTCTAATAAGAGAGGCATGAATTTTGGAAACAGTAATTCCAAAGCACGACAACTTTATTTGCTCTTACAATTGAATTTATCTCAAGAAACTGAATACTTCCAAATGCAAGCACAAGAACCCTGAAAGTTTTTTATTTTTTATTTTTTATTTTTTTATGACATAGGGTATCCCCACCCCATTTTAGGGCGGAACTAATCCCTATG
The DNA here is from genome assembly GCF_043159265.1 of Tasmannia lanceolata. Classification (NCBI taxonomy): domain Eukaryota; kingdom Viridiplantae; phylum Streptophyta; class Magnoliopsida; order Canellales; family Winteraceae; genus Tasmannia; species Tasmannia lanceolata. The sequence goes on along the minus strand of NW_027518695.1, from coordinate 952,647 downwards.
GATGCTTGCAATCACCCGTAAACCTCGGGTTTACTACAGGGGGATTCGAACTCTCGGCAACCCTTGAGTTTTTATGTGCTTTTACATTTGAATTATTCTCAAGAAAATGAGTACTTCCAAATGCACATGATCTAGTAACTGCTGTTAGATGTATTTTCTTTTCGTATTTTTTGGGCAAGAAATGATGTAAAATTCTCTGTTGGTAAAATGATATTTATTGTAATTTTCTTTTTCCTTTTCTGATCAACTGTATAAACTGTATAGTTTAAGAGAAAACTGTGTTATTCATTGGATGAAACATAACCTTTTATGTGGCCTTCGCAAATTGAATACTCTTACCCTTGACAAAGATCAATTGAATATCCGTTATACTTCTCTTGATAGAAGTCAACCTCCAGATGGAGTCTGGGTGGTTCATATGGCAAAGGTGAACAAAATTACAAAAAAGAAATTTATCGTGGTGGAGCCTAGTGGAGTCATGGAATCATCTGTTGGTTCATCTGCCTTGAGAACTTTGTCATGTAGCTCTGCACTTCTCCTTGGAACATTTGAATATTAATTAGAATCTTTTTTACCTCTGACATATCACAGTTAAGCCATCAGAGACTGACATTTCCCACTTAAGCCATGATAGACTGTTCTGAGTTCTACTCATGATCGGAGTTGAGTTTATTTGTCACAACGGGATGCAACTGTTACTAATGGATTATGATTTTTATACACTGATGCCAAGTGGAGACCCACAGTTTGTCTTCGAGAAATACAGTATTGAAGCACTCACTCTTAAAGCATTCTGATTTGATGGAAAGCCCTCTTCTGCTTTCTCCCTTATGTTGCCCTTTTTTTCCATTTTGTTTTTCCCTTTAGTCCCAATCAATCGTTTTGTATTAGTTCTGTATTAGCATTTTACTCAGGTTCCATACAACTGCTATTTTGATTTGCAGGAAGGGTTTTGGTACCATCATGCGGAGCCAAATTACTTGATGCTTGTTTATTGGATTCCTGATACTGTTCATACTCTCCCTGTAAATGCTACACACACAGTGGGTGTTGGTGGTTTTGTGATGAATGATAGAAGAGAGGTACACCCTACATATGATTACTGCTAACCTTCCAAATCATTGTCTTTTCTTCAAGTTAACTATTAGTAATAAATTCAAATTCTTACTCCTTATAGATCTGTCTTTTATTCAGTATAGGATTAAGCATAGTGGATCTCTCCTTTGTTTAAATGGATAGATTAAGTTTTTGGTCTCAATATATGTTCTTTTTTATAAATTGTTATAGCTTCATATCTGGACTGCAAGTTTCTGATATGTTTTCAATGTTGGTTAACTTATTATGATGGTTCTCAGTAATTTTGGATCTGCGAATTCCATTGTTCGTTAGGTGCTTGTAGTACAGGAAAAGTTTGGCAGTCTCCAGGGCACTGGTATATGGAAGTTTCCTACTGGAGTTGTTGACCAGGTATGTGTATCATCATCTACTTGAGAATCGAGGAAATTTTCATTTATTTATTGAAAATGCAGATGTTCTTTCTCCAGAGAAATTGATCTCTTTTATGTACAGGGTGAAGATATTTTTGCTGGCGCCATAAGGGAAGTCAAAGAAGAGACAGGAGTGGGTGATACATGTGGCTTTATGTTTTCAACTGTTTTTGCAATTTAATTTCAAGTTGTTATAAGCCCATCTTTTATTGTTTTACTGAGTTTTATACTGTGACAGATCGACACAGAGTTTGTGGAAGTACTTGCGTTCAGGTACTTGATTTGCTTGCTTGACCTCAAAGAATTCCTAGATTATACTTGTGTGAGCACTTATAATGGAATATACATAGAAATAATACTTCTACTCCCTTTCTTAGCCATTCCACCTTTTTTATCTAATTTTGTATGAGTTCAGGTATTTTTAAAATGGCAAAGATACTTGTAGTTTGTGTCTTCTTCCATTTTCTCATTGGTAGCAGAATCGAACAAAAAAAATGGTCTGCCCAGCTGATTTGGATTGAAATACTCACACCCTGTTCGAATATGCCCATTGTAGGAGATCCTTGGCATGGTCTCAGATCACTGGGATACATAAACGAAATGTCTAAAACACTTTTTTTGTTTCGTGAACTAATTTTTTGGGGGCATATTGATGGCACATGTCATGTGAGCGATTTGGTAATGCTATAGAGAAATTGGGTAACAGGAAGATAACAGGTAATTAATAAAGATAAGAATCCAACTCCTGTCATACGATAAAGTCTCTACCAATCAAAACTCAATGGACTCAATGGTTTCAGTGGTGCTCTTTGTCCAACCAATTCAAAACTCTATGGACTCAATGGTTTCAGGGGTGCTCTTTGTCACTTATGTTTTTCGAATGATCTTTCTTTGGTAATTGTTTGTTTTTGGCTCGAGTTGAGCTTTAGCCACCGAGTTGAGGGTTGTCTTTTTGGGTCCATATTCATTCAACAACGAGGTTGAACAAATGGTGGTGGCCGAGATTAATTGGGCCGATGGGTACCTAGGGATTTCACTATACAAGTTCCGGATTGCAAAGATTGCAATGGGAAGTGTTCATTGCTTTTTGAAGTATCAGGGCAGCACTACATATTAGGTTGCTTTTTCATAGGATAAATGTAGATGATCAAGTGATAATAATGTCTATGTTATGATTACAGCATTTCAATTTCCTTGTAGGGAAACATGTATTTTTGAACCAGAACCTGATCTTACACTTTATATCTATCCTTTTCAACTGCTTGACGAGTGTAAGTTACAGGCAAAGCCACAATTCATTTTGTGGGAAGTCAGATTTATTCTTTATATGCGTGCTGCACCCTCTCTCCTTTGACATTGAGAAACAAGAATCAGAAATAGAGGCAGCCCAGGTAATTTCTTGCTGATAATGGCAGATTACGACGATTCCCTCTTTAGCCTTTCAAGGATATACTTGGATGTTGTATGAAATGCAAGAAATTCCCAAAACTCTTATGAAAGAACCACCCCCACCCCAACCCTCAAAAGAAAAAAAATGTTTTCATCTTTTTTCTGACATTTTTATTCACTCATCTTTATTTGAATGTTATTTTTGAATGAAAGTATTGCTTTTCAATAGATCCATCATTTAATGTTTGTAATAATTGAAGAATGATTATAGTGGTTGTTATTTTTCTTCAGTGGATGCCGATTGAGGAATTTGCATCCCAATCTTTTCTCCATAAACACGAGGCTCTCAAGTACATGGTTGATATTTGCGTAGAGAAGACTGGAAAGGGATATGACGGATTTTCAGCAGTGCCTATAAAATCGGGTTTCTCCAATGACCAAGGCTACTTGTATTTAAACAATAGGGATCTGAGCCATCGATTAAGTTCTGGTAAAGAGTTCTAGAACTACCTTCTCACAATATGTTGTATTTTTTTTCTCTATGTTGTTATCTGTAACATGAATATTTCTCTTTTGTGAAGGTACAATAATTAAATGGATCATTCTTCTCTATTTATGTCTTCTCTCTTTTGGCTCAAGGAATCTGATCCACATTGCCTTCTCAATAGAAATACAGAGATCTGTTACTCTGTTTTTACTTTTGGATTGCATATCCACTTCTTTGAAAACAGTATTTATATCTGCATATCTGCACATCTTGTTACTCTGTTGTTCCTTTTTTTTCCCTTCTCTTTTGATGGGTAAGCTTGAGGATTTGGCAGACCTCTAGCACTTATTATTAAATTTATCCTGTTTACCGTATCCTATGAATTTGTTAGCATGGAAATTCTTAAACTTTGAAATTGCAATAATCTAATCTACACATGAAAATGTTATCTAGCCTCCAATCTCCACAAAGCTGTGTACATCGAAATTCTCTCTCTCTCTCTCTCTCTCTCTCTCTATTAGACAGAACTTCAAAGTATCCAAAGGTGTTTTTAACTTGGTAATCAGAGCGAGGAGATCACTTCTGCTCTAACAAAGTATGAGGGTAGCGTGGGGAACGAACCTGGAGTCATGTGAAGACCTTTCACCTACAAGAATCAGCTCTGCTCCACGCTTAGTTGAATCAAGGACTGGTTGGGGGGATATAAATTGTGTTTATTTATTGAAATATTATAAGACTGTTTTGAAGAGGTTTGAGATGTTTTTAAGCCAAATTAATTAAAAGAGTCTTCCCTTAGCTATAAAGAGTGAAAAAAAAAAAAAAAAACAGCCAACCATCACTAATAAAAGAGAAAATAAAAACACAACAAGATCAAAATTTAAAAAAAAAAATACAAATAATCAGAATAAATACAACCATCCACCCTGACGAGAAAAGGGACCCGTTATTTTAAAAAAAGAAAAGAAAAGTAAAGTAAAGTTTAAAAAAAATCACACCCGAAAACCACACTCACATCAACAACCACGCTCCCAAACTGACCATAGCCGGAAAAACCATCCCTCCGGCGAATCTAACACTCCCGGATTGATTATCAGCCGTCTGATCAGCCGGAGATGTATCCGGTCCCGCCGGAGCCGGAGGCGATGTCAAATCAGCAGCCTTATGAGATTTCCCCTTTGCCGGAGCCGGAGCCGGAGCCGACACCGGGGCCGCTACTTTAAACAATTCCGTTGGCTGTAATACTTTATCCACCGTATAAATAGCTAAGGGCTGCTCGTCCAATAACGTCCCCGTTATCTTTGCCGTCACCAGACTCGTTTTCAGCGTCACCTGCTCTCCTTCATTCTGGACGGTAAAGTCAAACTTCTTAACGCCGTCAGTAGCGAGAGTATTCATCAAACCGTTGTTAGATTTCAACATCGCCATTGATTCATACACGGGAATTCCATGGTATAACAACAACGAAGCCTTACCTGTTGAAGTATGAATGATTAAATTATGTAACACTATCTCTAACGGCTTAAAGTAATGTTTCACATGGTATCACATGGCCCTGGGTTCAAATCCCAACAACTCCTTATGTTAAATATTCAAGTGTATAAAAAAACGAGGGGCACCAGGGAGGGGGGAGTGTTGAAGTATAAGGCCATGATTGTTTGAGATTATGACAACCGATTGTGAGCGCCAAACCAATTGTTGGACTCAGTTTGAGGCTTCAGCGTCACAATCAAAATGAACAGGGCCTATGTAATTTTGAGTCCAACAATGGGTTTGGCGCTCACAATCAGTTGCCATAATCTAAAACAAACAGGGCATTAAGCTTTTGGATTAATTGGTTGTTTTACATTAACTTCCCCGGCCCCAAACTTATGATTGGACTCAAATTTACGTTTAATTTTGAGCCCAATAATCAGTTTGGGGGCTCACCATTGGTTATCATAACCCAAACTAACATGGCCTTAATTTTGAGCCCAACAATCATTTTGGGGCTTACAATCACTTGTCAATGAACATAAGCTTTTGGGGTAATTGGTCGTTTCAGATTACCTTCCTCTGTCAAATTCTTATATTTGGGCATAAACCCTGTCCGTTAGAGATTATGACAAGAGCCCAAAACCAATTATTGGACTCAAATTTAAATTTGAGTCCAATAATTGGTTTTGGGCTCGCAATCGGTTGGCATAATCTCAAACAAACAGGGCCTGAGCTTTTGGAGTAATTGGTTAGTTGACATTACCTTCCGCAGTTAAATTCTTGTATTTGGGCATAAAAGCCGTCATGGCCTGATCGATGGGGCAAAAAACCGTCAACCCTCCGCCAATATTATCGTCAAAAGTCTGTAAAGCCCCATCCGCCGTTAAAAGATCGGCAAAAACCTTACACCCTTGTTTAGACATGAGCGTGGTGAGATTCATCTGAGCGGGAGCCGGAGTTGGAGCCTCGGCTTCAGGCGATGAAAGTGGTTGACTGATCTGAATAACAGAGATATTGTAAGGGATTTCTTGGATAGATTTCACAAATGAAGCATCTAAAACGCCTGAACTGTCTTCGGATCCAAAACCCACTTTGCCACCTTTGAGGTCTGTGATATTGACGAAACCAGTTGAGCCAGGAGCCGAGCCAGTGGCTTGGTACATGGTGGCTGAGACGGCTGTGCCGTTAGTAATTTGGTGGAGTTTTTTAGCGCCAAAGTAGTCTAAGAGAACGTGGAGGGAGAGGACGTTTTTGAGGGCGTAGAGGGAGAGGTGTTTTGAGAGGAGGGCTGACATGCCGGAATTGTCGACGGCAAGGACGGTGATTGTTTCCCGGCGGTTGATTTCCGGTGCCAGGTGGGTGACGGTTAAGTAGTGGTTGAAGGTTGAGAATTCGGGGTATTGGGCTAGGATGCGGGTGATATTGTGCGCATTGGGGGTGTAGGATAAGAGGAAGAGGGAGAGGAGGAAGAGGAGGGGAGTTGAAGAGAGCTGCATTGTTGTTACTTTCTCAGAGAAAGTTAAGAGGCGGGGGAGAGGAAAGAAGGAGATTGAGAAAAGTGGAGTGAAGAGAAGGGCGAGTGGAGTGGGTGTTAGTAATAGTAGTGGAGCTCTGGAATGGGGTCTACCAGGGAATTACGCTTGGCTTTGGAATGAATTACGATAAATGCCATTGTCTTTTTGGTTGGTGTCATGAAGAAGGGAGTTAGGAAAAGTATTAGCACATGGGTTAAGGGATAATTACGGGTAGTGCCACTTAAAAGCACTCAGTATTCCCACCCATTAAGAACTGATTATTACTAGTTTAGTACACAGTATGGATATGTTGCAGGTCAAGGTGGCAAACGTGCCGTGCCAGCTACCAAATGAGGCCCCGATAGGTCCGCGGGCCGGGCACGGCACGGCACGGCATGGAAAGGGGTCATGGGCTCGGGCTCGGGCCGTGCCAGGCCGCCCAACCAAGCGTGGCACGACCTGCGTCACTATATCCGTGCTGTGCCTGGCCCGTGGTGTGCCGTGCCTTGCCGGGCCGCTGGCCGGCACGGCCCATTTGCCACCTTCAGTTGCAGGCAGGAAAGAGAGCAGCTACATAGGATGAATTAAATGAATAAGACAAAAGTGAGAGTATGTGGCTGCTCTCTCATGCAACATCCACTCCGAGAAATGCCTTCTGTGGTGGTCCATAGTAAATCAGCATATCCGTAAAATGCCTCGGTCCCTAGCAAATAATGACTAACGGTATCCATTATTTTCACCAGTTTGGAAGGGGTTTTGGGTAAATTCACACTAGAAAGAATCAATAATGAGGCTTTAAAGAAAGCCTTCTGGAGGGTTTTGGTATCTTTGATCGGAAATCGAAGCATTAAAAGTAATATTATGAGATTTGCTCTGTCAAAGGAGTTCGACTGCCAGTGCACGTTAGCAAACGCCTTGAAAAAAGAAAACGACCACGTGAGGAGTGAGGACCGGTTTGTAACGTTCATTTGCTCACTTTAGCCAGTCGAGTGGCACTTTCGCAGTTAAAGAAAAGAAAGAGGGTAGATGTGATTTGTATGGGTCAACCTGGTGTTACGTAACCATGGTGACGACGTGGGGTCAGTTCCAACTCCTTCATGTTCGAACATCCCAGCCAGGTCGTAATAAACGTTGCCGATTGTGCCACGTGTACGGTCAGGGTTCCTCTCCAACGCATTAGATGCCTCCACCGACAAACGTCCTCTGCCAACATGTACTTGTTGGTTGAAGCACGAACGTATTCCCGGGGAAATGATATCAGTACGCATGGTTCTAGCTTGTCTTTTTCCTTTTAATAGGCTTGTGTGAGCTTTTTGGGAACTGCATGTAGTAACCTTTTAACAAGATAGGTTAGCGCAAATATCAAAACATGGTTGTGCTGATATGATTTCCCTTATTCCCTTTGTCTACTTAAAAAAGAATTCAGTTTGCTTTTACTTTCATCCTATCTTAATCCATGATAAAATGTAGACAGCTTCTAGGAAGACACCTCCATGTTAGGATGTCCATGACACCCCTCTTCTTCTGCTATCTTTCCAAGGTTGCATTTGCATATGACAAAAGCATATCTTTCTCAATTTAATACATACAAATGGCAATATTACAAAGGCTGTTTGGGACAAACTTGACACAAGTGTGTCCTCGTTTCGTTCCCTAAAAATTGAATGTGGGAAATGATACTATGAGAGACACTTCAAAGGTTGCTTTTGGCTCGCCTTACCTTAATCTTCTTACCTCTACCTTCGCATAGATGGCACATCATTCACAGCACACATTCTCAAATTTAAATTGAGTGCATGTAAAAAAATCGACCCACGCTAAGAAACTATCTCGAGTAGAATCATGTTTTCCGATCCGACTTATCCCGAGATATTTTCTCAAGTAGGGTACTGTTTTGAAAAATTAACATGAGTTGCAACCCTAAGTAAAACTCATTGAGTCAACTCGAACCTGTGTGAGTAGAAGAACATAACTCACTAGTAAAAATAGTCCAACAGCACAACGGGACCATTTAGAAAATAAAGAAGATAGTGAAATTGATGGAGGATTTGGTTAATTTCAAATTGACTTTTGGCTTTTGTGGGGATTCATGCCCCTTTCTTTGTCTTCTTGGGCACATGTCAAGAGAGAGACTCTCGTCTTTTTTTCCGAATGTGATTCCCGTTTTGTTGTTGCACCCTCCAATTTACTATAAAATGCTCCTAATCACCCTGCTTGCATGTCTTAAGCGTTAGAATGTGTGAGATACAATTAATTATTACTGCACAATCTTTATATACTAATAGGAAAATGTGCTTTAGTTTTTATCATGTTAGTAGTCACTGGTTCGAGTTGACTCACTAAATCCACTTCTTAAGTAGAGTGGCGTTTTTGAGTTTTTTCAACTATTCTTTAAACCATATTCCTTGGGCACTGTCTGTTCGGATTTTGAGAACCGATTATGATTCCAAAACTGATTATTGGACTCAAAAGTAAACTAATTTTGAGTCCATTAATCAGTTTTGGACTCGCATTCAGTTTTGAAAATTCGGAATAAGCAAAGCCTCAGTGTTTTTTTTTTTTTTTTTTCCTTTTTAAACCATGTTCCTTAGCTCCTAGTTTATACTTGGAAAAAATGAGTGGGTGTCGGTGAAATTCGACAAAGATTAGAAAACTTCTAGGGGAGGATTACTGTGCCAAGCTGTCTAGAGTAAAATGAAAAGGAGAAGGTAGATGTTTGTAGGTGATTGAATTTAAAATGGACAAGTATACACCCTGTATTCTTGTTATTTTATAACGTTAATGTCAATGACTTGTCGAGAGGTGTGACCCTGTTATTTTCACAACCAAATTTTGAGAGAGAGCTTCACAACTGGCGAGCATTACACATTAGAAAAGCGGAAATGGGGAAAACCTCTTGCAGAAATAAACTAAAAGATCTATCTATGATGGTGATTGGCGAGAGCATAAGAAAAAAATCAAAGGGAAAGGACACGTTCGTGTGGTCGGAAGCTCCCATCATGGGATGATACAATTACAAAGTTTTCTACTATGTGTCAAATGACAAATATAAGAAAATGCAATATTATTTCTTTTTTTATAGAGAAATGTTATGTTCTCCACTTTTTTACACTTGGGACAGCTCCCTTTAGTGTATTTATAACTACTCTTTTACACTTGAGTAGGCTGTCTCAACTAAAAACGGGGGCAAATATATCACTCACCTTTTTATATCCTATGTCTATTTTACTTGGAAATTTCACAAAAAGCCATTTCGTGGCCGACTCTTGCACGAGAGAACGCCACACAGGCTCACTTTTCAACATATTTTTGTCTTATTCATTCCATTCATCCGAGGTGGCTATTCCCTCGTGCAAAAACCAGCCCCAAATGGCCTAGAAAATCCATGAGAATAACATTGGCCTCGTCCGTTATGATTGAGTGTTGAGGAATGATATTTCCGCCCCCTCTTCCAGTGTTTACACCACCTTTGTTTGTCTTTTCCTTAATGACTGCATTTGTACTAATTTTGTGTTTGGCTTTTCATGGAAAGGCTCTGGAAATGGTGAGGAAGGGGGTGGGAATATCATTTCACATAAATGAGCTAAGAAATGTAAGATATCTCGTCACGCAACAAAAACCCAAAGCACGGCATGAAAACGGGTTTGTGTTACTTGTAAAAAGAAGACGAAGAATAAGGAGCAGCAAGGTGCCAAATAATTGGCCCGATGGGCCCCACCTTATGCATGGGCTAGGATGGAGATCGTGGGACCGACCCTGTCAAAAAGTGAGGTAAATTGGTGATTGTTGCCGATTACCCAAGTGGATGACCATTTGGCAAATGCGAGTAGGGTGTTACTTGTGATGAATGCACGGGCGGGGGAATTTGTAAAAAGTCCAAAATTCAATTCTAAGAGCAATCGACATTTATCCCCTGGGACTGGATTTCAAGCGATTGAGAAGAAGAGGTGAGCGGATGACTTTTAAATGACGTGTGGCCAAAGTGATGACACTTTTATGTCGATAAACAACGCCAATATCAACGATAAAAGATCAAAGAGAAACGCTCACTAGAGACGATGAATCCATTTCATCGGATATTCAATTCTTGGAGTGAAACTACAACTACTGAAAATTTAAAGTATAGTGCGGAAAAATAAATTAAGACATGTTTGATTTTGGTTTTGGGGCCTCTTTCTTTGATACATCTGCTCCTTTTTGTAGCTTTTATCTGTGTAGTTGTTCACAAGTGCTTCACATCTTGAGAGTGAATCTGCTTCAACTGCCGACTTGCATTTTGAATTTTAAACACTCACTCTCGTTTGAAAATAGCAGTTGCCTCCAGCTTAAAACATTTTACAACGATGGGGACCCAGGTTTTAATTTTCGTCTGAAATTTCGGATTTCCGTCAAGACCGAAACCGAAATGTCCGAAATCCGGAATTAGCAAAACGTATGAAATTTTGGTCAAAATTTTGGCCGAAATTTCAGAAATTTAGTCAATTTCGGCAAAATTTGAAAAAAAACTTTCCCAAATTTCAGACAAAATTTCGGCCCAAAAAATAGATGTTTCGTGCATCTTTACCGAATTTCGGGATTCCGGCTGAAATTTCAGTTTCGGCTAGGTCCGAAATTACCCCCGAAACCGAAATTTAAAACCTTGATGGGGACACACTGTTTTACACCTCATGTTTTGTATGGGATGGAACCTACCGTTTTACACCTGATGTTTTGATGGGGCGGGGCCCAGTGCCCACTATCTTTCCCCAAACATATGCATAAGGTGGGAGCCACCATTTTACCCCTAATGATGAGGTGGGGTCCACCGTCTCTACTCAAACCTATGCATTAAAGTGGGGCCTACCATTTTACACCTCATGTTTTAATTAATGGTGCGAGGCCCACCATTTTACATAGCATGGGCTCAAAATTCTAGTAGTCACTATAAACAATGATTGTATGATAATGATTTATAGTTAATTATATTCATTTTGGAGAAAACTGACAGGAACAAGGTGCTGTGGTGTAGTGGTTATCACGTTAGTCTTACACACTAAAGGTCCTCAGTTCGAGCCTGGGCAGCATCATTTTGCCATTTTTTATATTCATTTAATATAATTTTTTTTTAATGTGGTATCGGCTCAAACAATCAAGTACTTCAGAAAAAACTCAGTTTGATCCACATTATCACATCATCCAAACCGTTCATTTGTTGTGCACAAACTAAATGAGCGCTGCCCCCGTTTGGCATTTCAACTAGGAAATGTTCCCCCACATATTAAACTCGTATTTTGTCATGTAGTCATTGATTTTGTGATTGCCTTTTTTTTCGCTTCATTCATCATTTAAAAAGAACAACTGCTTTGCAAAATTCTTCACCGCCTTCTTATCTAGGAGAAATTATATGGTGCCGGGCTGTGAAGTAAGTGTGGGTGGGTACCACCCTTGACATTAGATCCAACAGCAGACCACTATATTAAGAGCATGTTGTTGGATCAAATATCAAGGACGGTACCACCACAGTGGACTTTGCAGCATGACATTAAATCTCTCCTACCAAGTACTTCAACTTCGGATCATTCTATGGAGTTGGTCCTAAAGTAACATTAGGGCCCGTCCACAACATAGGACGATCCAAGCTGTCCATGGTTTGGATAATCCTATGGAGTTGGTCGTATAGTAACATTAAGGCCCCACCGATATTTTTTTCAAATTGAAGCGTACCGTCCACAACATAGCATGATCCGAGCCGTCCATGGTTTGGATCATCCTATGGTGTGGTTCGTACAGCAACATTAAGGCCCAATTTAGGCCCCACCCGTATTTTTGAAAATGAAGTGTACCGTCCAGACCATAGGATGATCCGAGCCGTCCATTTGATGGGCCATAACGTAAATAGGTTGTGTCCCCAAAATGGTTGGCACATCAAATGAATGGTTTGGATCATCCTGTGGTCGTACAGTAACATTAAGGCCCGTCCACAACATAGGATGATCCAAGCCGTCCATGGTTTGGATAATCCTATGGAGTTGGTCGTACACTAACATTAAGGCCCAAAGGTAGGCCCCACCGATATTTTTCAGATTGAAGCGTACCGTCCACAACATAGGATGATCCAAGCCATCCATGGTTTGGATCATCCTATGGTGTGGTTCGTACTAATTTAGGCCCCACCCATATTTTTGAAAATGAAGTGTACCGTCCAGACCATAGGACGATCTGAGCCGTCCATTTGATGGGCCACAATGTAAATAGGTTGTGCCCCAAAAATCATTTATGTAGGATGATCACAACCCTACAATCTATAGAGGTTGCATAAGATGTAGTTTCTATTTAGATCGGAGGGCTAGGATCAGCCTATGGAAATAATATTTTGGGACGCAACCTATTTACGTTTATGGCCATTCAAATGGACGGTTTGGATTATCCTATGGTGTGGTATGGGCGGGGCCTACGTTGTTCAAAGATGGGCCCACCATTCCACCAACTGTTTCTATTGGGCCCACCAACTGTTCCTGTTGTGTGTGTGGAGAGAGAGAGAGAGAGAGAGAGAGAGAGAGAGAGACCGGTCAAATTGTGGGAAAACGTTAGCCAGCCGTCAGGGGGGATATTGGCGCCCTAATTTAGAGGGAAATGGTATGATTTTCAATAACTTAGAGGTATATCATTGTAAATTGAAGGTCCCTCTGAATAGAAATTGTATATGATTTGCTCAAGTCGTCTTTTTTTTTGTGTGTGTAAAAGAAGTAGGAAATTTTAGAAATATTTTTTCTTTTTTAGAGAATTCGTGCAATCCAAAGAGGATCTAGCTCGTGTTCTACAGCGCTTCTCATTTTTTGGGTTTTCAAAGAGTATGAAATGGGCAGAACAGAATCGTGTGGAGCGACTCCGATTCATTCTAAAAGAATAAGTGCAAATCTTCTCCAAAAGTTACTCAAAGTCAGAAATGGGAGAAACAGGCAGAGCGGGTCTGCCGAACACCATTCTCCATTTTGTTTCATTCTTTGCAAAGAAATAAGCTACGAAAAGGATTAAAAACTGCAGCCTACTAAATAGTAGCCTAGAAACGGATGGTTAAAACTAAAGATTAATCAACCTTATCCTCGGGTGTGGAGGTTAATCAAAATTAGCCAAACATGGTTGCATTGGACAATGTTGTGGGGTCTATGCGAAAGCAAATATCCCACATCGGAAAAGTGAATGGGTGTGGGTGGGCTTATGAGGACTTGGCACCCTTCAATTAAACGCTAGCTTTTACGGGGGAGTTCTGCTCATGTCCCAACAGACTAATAATATAAACCCAAAATTGAATGTGTGTCTTAAACACACAGAGAGAGAGAGAGGTTAATTTACTGTAATGGAGTATTCAAGTTCTACGCATCACTTATGTGTTATACTTATAAAAGCCATATTAGATATGTTTCTCTTGTACCCTCGTGCTATTTCTAATCTAATTAGTCAAGAGGTTTTTCAATTGCGAACATTTGCACTTGCTAATAAAAGTAGCTACTGTGCCAAATTTGATTCCTCAAAAGCTACGAAATTTCATGAGAGCAATGTACATTCGGTTTGGATACAATGATTTTATAATCCAGGATTGTAACTTCCTGGATTTTATAAGCTGAAGTAAAACCCAGGTTTGAGTTTATATAATCCAGGTACTAGTTTGTAAAATCCATGATTTTAGGCTCCTGGATTATAAAATCCATGTATCCAAACGGTCCTTAGTGTAAGTATGAAACTGACAGTTATGTTTTTTTAAAAGAGTCGGACGAAGTAAGAATAAATGCTAAAACACCAAAGCTTATCAGACAAAACAATATAATATTCTTTTGCTAAATTCAATGGCTAGCAATGAAATCAAATCCCAGAGTTCAATGATATGGTTCGTGTCTTCTAGGAAGAATTGATAGGAGATCTTATGATAATTAAGCAGATTTTGTTTATTCAATGATACATTGAACAGGAAAAAGCAACTAGAACCACAATGTATGCTCATTTCCCCTAACGTTTTTCCTTTCAATCTTCATAATTCGCTTCTTGGTGAATTTCATTCCTATAGTTTCATGTCTTCTTGTCCATTTATCTGGCTATCTTTTTCCAGATATCTAAATGGTTAACTGAGAGGTTTTTCTGATTACCGGAATCTACAGATAAACCTCGGAGTGGAACAACAGTCCCGTGAAAATGGTGAAAGCTGACTGCAGGCATTTTTGGAAGCGTCGGGGTTGGAGGTTATCTCTTCTTTGTTGTAGATTCTGAATGCTTCTGTTTATCCATGCTCATCAAAATAATATATTTTTGTGTGAAATTTCTCATAAATAGTTTCATTTCCTACACTGTCCCTGTGTTTATTCTGCAGAGATCCCAAGAGTTGTGCTTTGGGTAATGGTTGAAATCATTTAAGTTGGAATGCAATCAATTTTTTTTTTTTTATTATTATTATTATTAGAGGATAGTGTTTCTGAGCTCGAGCGTCAAAAACTCATTTGGGCCCATGTTTTTTGGGGGGATCCAAAGCATTCATTTAAAAGGCTCTATCATGTATAAAAAATCAGGTCCATAGGATCATCCTAACCCTTCCATTTGTGGAGGGAAAAATGAACAGGCACCTGTTTCTCCACAAATCTGCCCATTTTTTCCTCCACAAATGGAAGGGTTAGGATGACCCAATGGAGCTTATTTTTGCGGACACTCTATCCATTATAGGGGTTGCCAAATGAATGCTTTGGATCCCCCAACAATGTGGGCCAACACTCGTATCTGAGCTCTAGCCATGGTTTGAAATTTCGGTTTCGGCATAAATTTCGGACCTAGCCAAAACTGAAATTTTGGCCGAAATTCGGTAAAGACACTCGAAATGTCGATTTTTTGGGCTGAAATTTCAACCAAAATTTTGGTAATGTCAGCTGAAATTTGGGAAAGGAATAAAAATTTAATATTTTTTTTTCCAAATTTCACCAAAAATGATGAAATTTTCGAAATTTTGGTCAAAATTTGGTACGTTTCGCCAATTTCAGTTTCGGAGAAATCCAAAAATTTTGATTTCAAACAAAATTTAAAACCATGGCTCTATCTCAGAAACACTATTATTATTATTACTACTACTACTACTACTACTTGGAATTATTTTTCTGGAACTTGGTTTTTATTTTTTATTGTTCTCTCAATGATCATACCTTACTGTAGTGCTTTCTTGTTGGCCTTGACTGTAATAATATCCTGATGCACCAACCATGTAGACTGTCCAACATTGTTTTGTTATTGGTGCTTGAATATAGCTAGGGGTGCAACTTGGGTCGGGCTCAACCCGAACCCGACAGGTTCAATCCGATTTTGGCTCGGGTTGGGTTGGCATTTTCTCGGGTTGGGCTGGGTCAGAGTTGGGAAAAAGCCAGCCCGATTTAATTTCGGGTTGGGTCAGGGTTGAGTCCTTGGCAACCCGACCAGACCAAACCTTACCTTTGTCCTCTAGTTTTCTCCTCTCTTTTTAGGTTTATGCTTTTTTTCCTTGTATTTTTCTATTTGGTCCGAGATGAACCTGACTCAACCCAACCCAACCCAACCCGACCCGATTTGGAGGCGGGTTGGGTTAGGGTTGACCATCCTCAACCCGAGGCTCGGGTTGGGTTAGGGTTGAGAGAATGCAATCTCGGGTTGGGTTAGGGTTGGCCTCAACCCGACCCGAGTTGCACCCCTTACTTGAATAGAAACTATAGAGATGGGCCCACTGTATTTCTCTCTTAAAATTCAAATGCTTAAAACCAAGGGCATGATTGGCAACTATGAGAAAAATCATGGAATATTTGTTTACCTAATGTAAGGCATGTGCAAAGAGGCAAGAGTGAGTGAGAGAGAGAGAGAGATATTTGCGGCGTGGTGAGTTAGGAGAGCACACGATGGGGTTGGAAAGCAGGGAAAACACAATATCAGGGCATTGGATAACTGATGACATTTACAGGTTCAACAAATTGACTTTGTGGAGGAAATTCTGATACAAAAGTACAAATTCAACGAGCAAATTCGAAGTCTAAAAGAGCGATGGGTCATGGCCTCATGGGGTAAGAATTTGGCATGATATATAGTGTGGCAAGACATCATTAGTGGAGATGTTCCCAAAGTTTTACAGGGCCGGTGACTATTGCTAAGGATGCATTCATAGTTGACTGCTAACATATGGTTGAGGGGAGGTTATCGTGGAACATCAGCTTCAGACAGAACTTTTTTGAGAAGGAGATTGTCCAGGTAGCCCCTCATTGATGGAGATATTGGCACCCTGCTATATAAAGAAGACTAGAGACGACGAACTGGCTGAGACTTTCAGTGTCAAATCATTTTACCACTACATTGCACATGAACCTCCTCCCTTCACATATAGCCAAAGTATGGGAGTATACCCGCTCCTCCCAAGGTATGTACATCTAACTGGACTCCTCTACTTAATAAGATTCTCATGGTAGACTATCTTAGAAATTGTGAGATGATCATTGCCGACTATTGTGCTTTCTGTGCTTTTTGAAGCCAGGTCCTAAGGAGATTTGGGAGCCACTACGATTTCTCAGTCGTTTGGAAGGTTGGCTCTTCGTTCCTTGGCCAGAAAATAGGATGAATTTTATAGAGTGGTGTTAATGGCTATGCCACGGGTGATATGGAGTGAAAGAAATGCTTGAGTATTTATTGGAGAATTTTATAGAGCGGTGCTACGCATTAACTATATCTTGGGTAAAGACCCTTCTAAGCTTCAGGTTCACCTCATGTTACGGTCTTGGGAGGGGGCGGAAAGAGGTTTGTATAAGTGGAGTGGGGTTCACATCCCTACGCCAAGCTAGGAACTCCTAGACCATGGTTTGTTGAGGTTAAACTTTATTGGCTAGCTCGAGCTTAGGTAAACTAGGGCCAACTGGGGTGGGCGACATTCTTAAGGATGAGAGGGGTGTAGGCAGCTTTCTCTGACCCAATTGGAATCACAAACTCAAATATTGAAGCTGGGGTTAGAGCAGTCTCATAAGGCATAAAGATTATTGAGAGCAGGGAGTCAGGTCGATGAAAGGGAGTCAGCCTTATCCTTGGAGATTCACACACATGTTGACTAGAGGGTGCATCTGTGATATCTGTTAATCTGATGTTGATTGGTTAACTCGGATGGAGGTTGAAAGGGATAGCCTCGCTATTTTTTATTTCTTGCCTCCTTGATGGTGTTTAGTTTGATGTTTTGTGTTGTTTCATCTGCTTTATGTTCTCTCATTTGGTATTAATCTCCTCTCTGATGAATATTTTACTACAAAAAAAATCAGTTTTTTTTTCTTTGTTTACCAACCCCAAGCTTGCTCTCCTCATTTGAGGCGTTCTCAAAATCTCTCTTCGACCCGCCCTCTCTACCCATCCCTCACCTGTGGTAAACAAATATACCATGTTTTTTTTTTGGGAAATGATAAATGCGCCCTTTTCATTACTTGGGATACCCAGATGAACTTTATCTATGTCTGCGTAGAAGCAGCTATACATTACATGGGAAGGATTAAAGGGACCTGATTGCCATTGTACACTGCACCTGGGTGTCCCAAGTAATGAAAAGGGGCGCATTTATCATTTCCCTTTTTTTCATGGTTGCCAACCATGCCCAAAATGTTAAAATGTAAGGACACTGAAGAATTGCCCCTCACACTCTCCATGGTAATATGCTAATGAACCACAAAACACATTCCTTGATTCCCTAAAATTTTTTTAGAGGGCTGCTAGCAAAACGGGATTTCGTATTGAAAAAGGGACCAAACCCTATGTTGTGACACACCCCCGCAGGAAGACAAGGAAGTGAGCTCAAATCCCCATAAAATGCAAAAATACTAAGGAAATGAGCAAATCGTTGTCAATTTCACCTTCGTCGTTATTTTCGTAACTAAATCTCGTTTGGGAAGTGTTATCCGTTTTTTATATCGAATCAAAGAAGCATTCCTTGATTTCATGGTAATTTATTGAATTGTAGAAGGCATTCAAAACATGACTTTGTTTCTTTCTTTTAATTTCTATCATTTAGCATTTTACTGCTTTGAACGAGAATTGATGGTTTAAGGACTTAGTTTCATGTGGATTGAGTTCTTCTCAATAAGATTTGGGCAGACTTATGATTGTTGTTCGGATCAGTGTATTCGATCAAGTAAATGGGGTCAAAAGTGTATTTAAGGATGGAGCATAAAAATTAATTTCTTTTTATTATAGATGTTCAGAGGGAAGGAACATATCCAAGGACGTACATTCGGAGTTTGTTAAGCTTTGGGCCATATTAAGTCCCAAATGAACATATGGCTACTCAACTTTTCCCATTCTAAAGAGTAAAGGGGCGGTGAAAATGAAGTCAAGAGGCGGAAAAGCAAGCAAAAGAAAAAATAGAAAGCTAATATTTGCAGCCTTTTATATTAGTACCCTCCACCCTTTCTTCTTAGTCGGGTTATTAGAAAATTTAAAATTAAGGGTGGAAGGTACCAGAAATCAGGGGTTGAAATATCAGAGAGAGAAAAAGAAAAGCTAAAGAGGGAAAAGCAAAAATAAGACAGTATAAATACATGAGACATGGCGTATAAAGAAAGCAGCCTAAACATTTTCTTTTCATTTTCATTTTCATTTTATTTCTCCTCTGAGTTCTCTAAATTCTCTTCTTAAACCTCTGCAAAATTCTCTGTAAATCTAGGGCGATTTTTAGGCCATTAGTCTCCATATCCGATCGAAGCCTCTACATGTACTGATCAAGACAAGCTTTCAGTCATGGCCGACGAGATCGCCAAAATCATCCAGCTTTTCCGCCAAGAAAAGTCTCCGAAAGATCTTTCAAAGAGATTTAGGTCAGATTCGGTTAAAACAGGCTTAAAGAGCTTGTATTCGATCCTCCAACGAGGAATCGAGGAGATCGGGGATGGAAAATTAGGGTTTGAGAGCTGGGACCGGTCTCAGATTCTAACAGTGGTCACGATTGCGAAATTCATTGTCTCTGCAACTCTTTCTCAATCAGGTATTCAATCCTTTTCGTTTTCTTTGTAAAATCTCCTTTTTTTTAATGATCAGAGGCAGTATCTTATTATTATTATTATTATTTTTAATTAGAAAGGTTTAGGGTTTTGTGCGGATTTGTGTACTTAATTATCTTGTTCTTGATGTTCTTATTTGATGATTATCAACAGTTGAGCATGCAGAACCGGTAATTGTTGCAATCATCGAACTGTCCTTGGAGTTCTGTACTTGTTATCTGGAGAGATCGGTGTTTGGCAAAGATGATTTGGATGTGCAGGTTTGACTATTTGAGATTTCTATGTGAATTACTTGTTTTTTGAAATGGATGTGAATTACTCGTTCGAGAGAAGTTTTAAGAATTTCTATTTATTGTGATGAATCACAACTTTTTTTTTCTGAGAATCCAGCAATTATGGGACCTAGTATCACACTTAGAGTTTCGTTCGTTTGGTTTATTCTAGTGAAATACTTCATTTTTTAAATGATACTGAGATACCTATTTTAGGTATGCCAATTGGCATTTCTTTAAACATTGCAATGCAGGTCTATCGCAATGTGCATGCGTAGAGACATTTTCATAAGTTAGACATTTGTATACATGGGTCTTTGTTTTAAATCGATAAACCAATTTTGCTGTGGTCATCTAGAGATTTCATGAAGACATACTTTATGTCTGGTAGTCTAACACATCAGAAGACTCGGAACTTCATGCATCGTAAGCTGGAATTGTTGTTATCACACTATTTGTTGTAAACCAATAATAAAATTGGAATGTATAGAAGAATTGTTAATGAGATTTAAGTATGATTAATAAAGTTGAAACTTGTTCCACAACCCGGAACAAAAGAGTAAGAGTACCGTGTATATAAACAAAATGACAATTTTTTTGAAAGGTATAAACAAAATGACAATCTTGAAAGAAATCAAATGAGGAAGTGAGGTACGGTTTACCGAATCTCCTTAAAGCGATTTGTTCCTGCCTACGGTGATGAACAATGCTTCCCAAGATACAACACTTCCAACCAGGCTTGATTAGCACTATCAAACTTGGACGCAATCGAAATTTACTTGGATCAACATACTCAGAGAAAAATTTTGATTTGATATAAAAAAGATGATCAAAATAGTTTTCTTCAAAGAATAACTCTTTCTGGAGAGGGAAAACCGTACCTTGGATGAGAAATTCGTTCGCTATTTATAAAAAACAAATGGACATGTCTTCACCAAAAAACTGTTGGAATTTGTAACTATCAGGAAATGAATGGAGAATTTGTAACTGTCAGGAAATGAATGGACATGAGCCATTAAATCACTTCAAGTTACAACAGAATGATTACTTAGGATATAATCTATTTCGCTGTCTACAGCTTCTTTCCAGAAAGGAGCATCTGGAGTTGACATAGCCTCTTTAAATGTTTGAGGTTCACTTTCCAACATGTATGTTAGAAATTCAGGACCAAAGGACTTTTCAGTTCTTGATCTCTTGCTCCTTCGAAGTTCGGGCTCATTTGCCTCGACTTCCTCATTCTCAGAATTAGATTCTTTTGATCTTTTATGAGAAAGTTCCCCTTGATCTTTCTTTGCAGAATATATATCCTCAAAGAGTTCAGCATCTCTTGTTTCCATGATTGTATTAACATGAATATTGCTTATTTCAGATTTGTGAACAAAAAATCTGTAAGCATTGCTATTTTGAGCATAGCCGATGAAAATACAATCAACAGTCTTAGGGCCCAGACGAATCTGTTTTGGAGGAGGGACTGCTACTTTTGCAAGACACCCCCACACTTTTAAAAGTTAAGGGATGGAGCCCTACCTTTCCATAACTCATATGGAATTTTACATGTTTTCCTGTGGGGCACTCTATTAAGAATACTGTTTGTAGTTTGTACTGCTTCCCCCCCATAAGTTCTGAGGTAAACCCGAACTCATAAGCATGGCATTGACTATCTCTTTTAATGTTCGGTTCTTTCGTTCAGCAACACTATTTTGTTGCGGAGTGTATGGTGCAGTAGTTTGGTGAATTATTCCTAAATTTGCACATACTTTCTCAAATTCAGAAGACTCATATTCTCCTCCTCTATCAGACCTAAGCACCTTGATCTTTTTATCAAGTTGAGTCGCAACCTCATTTTTATACTTGATAAACGTGCTTAAAGCCTCATCTTTGTTAGTTAACAAATAAACGTAGTAAAATCGAGTACAATCATCTACAAGCGTGATGAAGTACTTCTTTCTACCTCTACTTTGCACAAACTTTAAATCACATAGATTACTATGGATTAGTTGTAGAGGTTCAGATTTCCTTTCAATTGAGTTGAAAGGTTTCTTAGCAAACTTAGCTTCAACACAAATTTTACACTTGTATTCGGTTGGCTATCTTTTTCATAGTTCCATAATTTACATGCCCTAATCTACCATGCCATAGAAAAGGAAATACAACCATGTAAACTGAATTTTTATCTTTATTGAAAATAGAATTTGGGTACATAAACTTGTTCGTAAACAACCACATTGGCTTTGGACAAATCACCACATAAGTACCCCTTCCCCACGTACATCCCCACCTTAGAGAGTACAAATTTGCCAAATTCAAATACAATTTTGAACCCCTTCTTGACAAGTATGGGGCCAGAAATTAGATTCTTCCTTATTTTTGGAACATGCAACACATTCTTCAAGGTAAGCTCCTTTCCAGAAGTAAACTTCAGGACCACGCTTCCCTTTCTAACAATGTTTGCTGAATCAGAGTTCGCCATGTAAACCTTCTATCCTTCTTCAGCCTCTTTATAGGATGAGAACAAGTGTTTATCGACACAAATGTGATTTGCGGCACCGGTATCGACAAACCAGTCCTTGGTGTTAGACACCAAGCATACTTCTAACATCACCATAACAACAAACTTCTCATCATCTTCTTGCTCAGTCAGATTTGCTTATTTGGATTATTTGCCCTTGCCCTGTTTCGGATGCTTTCTGCAATCTTTAGCCCGGTGGCCAGGCTTGTTACAGACGTAACAATTGCCTTGGAACTTCTTCTTCTGTCTTGGCCAAGCCTCTTCCTCTTCACATCATTTTTGGGTTTGCAAGATTCAACAATGTTTGCCTTTGGTTCTTTATAAGGGTTTGTTGCCCTCTTGTTATCTTCTTCGATTCTCAACCGAAGAATGAGATCTTCTAGATTCATCTCCATGCGCTTGTGCTTCAAGTAATTCTTGAAGTCTAACCAAGCAGATGGCAGCTTCTCAATCCCAACCGTCACTTGAAATGACTCACTCAAAGTTATTTTCTCAGCATGGATGTCATGCAAAATGATTTGCAAATCTTGAACTTGACTAATGACTGATTTTTAATCAACCATCTTGAAGTCCAGAAATTTGGCAACGATATGCTTCTTTGTGCCAGCATCCTCGGTTTTGTATTTCTTCTCCAAGGACTCCCACAATTGCTTGGCTGTTTCAAAACTGCTATAAACAGCATATGAATTGTTAGCCAAACAATTGAGAATGTAGTTACGGCCATGGTTTTAAATTTCGACTGAAATCCGAAAAATCGGATTTCGGTGGAGACCGACACCTAAATCAATCAAAACCAAAACGGTCATTTATTTCGGCCGAAATTTTGGGTTTTCCAAAATTTGACCCAAAATATCTGTTTTTTTAATATTAATTTAATATTTCACCGAAATTTTGACCGAAATTTAATAATGAATAAAATATTGTTTTCGGGTTTTGTACCAGATTTCAACCGGAATTTCGAAATTTCAAGGTCCGAAACCGGCACCGAAACTGAAATTTTAAACCTTGGTTACGGCAAAGGAAATCACCATGTTTCCAAGCCTCCAGGCCGCAAGCGTTGTGACATCATGCTCATTAGGAGACAATATCGGGGCACACCTCCGACAAAAACTTCACAAGGTTCAGAGTGGTCAGATAGAAGTACATTTTATGTTGCCACTATTTGAACCCAACGCCAGTAAATTTTTCTGGCTTCTCATTTGGTGGATTTGGCATCACCACACGAGGAATGGTTTGTGGAACCATCCCTCCAACAGCAGAACCAAAAGGCATAAAACCTGTATTGGTAAAACCAATTCCGGGTCCAAAAGCCGTGCGGCTTGAACCCGCGCCACCATTTGTGGTCTCAGTATGAAGACTTGTAGCATTAGTTGCATTGTTACCAGGCGCTCCATTGTTGTTGGCCGGATTGACCACTGGAACACTTCCATTATTTGCAAATGTCCTCTCCGACATTCAAGTTCTGGATATCCGGCAAGTCATCAAAGATTCCCGCCATTTCAATTCTCCTATAAACCTAACAAACAGTTAGAACAAAATCGCTTTAAGAATGTTGTTATCACACTATTTGTTGTAAACCAATAATAAAATTGGAATGTACAGAAGAATTGTTAATGAGATTTAAGTATGATTAATAAAGTTGAAACTTGTTCCACAACCCGGAACAAAAGAGTAAGAGTACCATGTATACAAACAAAATGACAATCTTGAAAGAAATCAAATAAGGAAGTGAGGTAGGTTTACCGAATCTCCTTAAAGCAATTTGTTGCTGCCTACGGTGCTTTGCAGATAATGAACAATGCTTCCCAAGATACAACACTTTCAACCAGGCTTGATTAGCACTATCAAACTTGGATGCAATCAAAATTTACTTGGATCAACTAACTCAGAGAAAATTTTGATTTGATAGAAAAAAAATGATCAAAATAATTTTCTTTCAGAGAATAACTCTTTCTGCGGAAGGAAAACCGTACCTTGGATGAGAAATTCGTTTGCTATTTATAGAAAACGAATGGACATGTCTCCACCATAAAACTGTTGGAATTTGTAACTGTCAGGAAATGAATGGAGAATTTGTAACTATCAGGAAATGAATGGAGAATTTGTAACTGTCAGAAATGAATGGAGAATTTGTAACTGTAAGAAATGAATGGACATGAGCCATTAAACCACTTCAAGTTACAACAGGAATTGCTAGTGCTTTTTCGATTATACTCTGGGGTAAGTAACACAGCTCCTATGTTCCATGATATCTCTTGATGCTTAGGCAATATTGGGATGTTTTCAGTGACAATTTGGGTACATCTGGAAGTCTCCAAGTAGTTCACATAGCTAGGCATTAATGCACTTACTGATACTCTTCCTGAAGTATTGATGGTGAAGTTTCAGTGAAAATGATATACAGGTTTCAGTTGTGTCAGTTGTCAAACTTTACTTGTCTGAAACATAGAAGATTCTTGTAGTATAGACATTTTTATTTAAATGTCACAATATAATTGGTTTGTGCAACCCCTTTGTAAATTTGTGTATTTTAGTCATTGTTGATTTCAAAAAACATCAAACTAGTGCTCCATAATTTGCATGTCTAGAAATGTCAAACCTGGTCTCTAGGGTTTTATAGATGATGGATGTTGACATCAAGTTGGAATAGAAAATGATCCACTGTTATAACAAAATACTTGACAAAGGAATATGAATAAATGGCAATTCGGCATTGGAAAGGTACAAATCAATGCTCTATTGGATTGGGTCGTTAAATTGTTAGAGGGTCTGGATTGGATTGAATCATAAGTCAGACCGGTCAATCCAGGCTCCGCCTAGAGTATGTACTTTTGGGTGGGCGGCCTTATTGGAATGTATCCAGATGGTGGACTGTCTAAGGGAGTGGAAGATTTTGATAGTTGACCATTGTACTATATGTATGGAAGCGGGGGAGACTACCATATTTTCATTCACTGCAAAGTAGCGAGGGAGGTGTGGAGTAAAATCGTATTTGGTATTGCTTGGGTTTTCCTAGCCAATCTAATGAATGTCTTTCTTAGTCGGTCTGATGCACCTTGGAAGAAAAAAGAAAAGATATTGTGGAATGTATCTTTCTTAGCTACTATTTGGGTACTATGGAAAGAACGGAATACTAGAGTATTCAAAAGCCACTCCAAGGGTTTCCTTTTCCTGGATTGGAAAGTAGTGGCCATGGTTGTTTCTTTGGTTAAAAGTCTGCCAGGCTTTAGATTTGTATCAGCTTATGACCCGTGGAATGGATGGAGGAAGTATGTCCATGAGTGAGAGCCTCTAGTATTGAAATTCAACTTCGATGGATCTAGCTATGGAAACCCCGATCCTGTTCGAGTGTTTTTTTTTTTGGGTTGGGGGGGGGGGGGGGGGGGGGGTGGGATCTAAGAAATGAACAAGGGGGAGTGATTAGGGCTTTTGCAGGTCCAATTGGTATTGTAGACTCAAATGAAGCTGAGGTTCAAGCGGTGTATCAAGGTTTAAATTGATTGATGAGAGTTGTCTTCATAAAGTGATCATTGAAGGAGATTCCATGAATGTGATCTGTTGGCTTAAAGGTCTCCACCCATGTCCTTGGAGATCTGCTAAGTACTTTGATGAAATTCAGGATTGGGTGGGGGACACATCAATCATTTTTCAGCATGTGCGGCATTCCGCAAATGGAGTGGCTTATAGGCTAGATAGAGGAGTCGAGAAGGAAGATTTGGAGCTTT
The DNA here is from genome assembly GCF_043159265.1 of Tasmannia lanceolata. Lineage (NCBI taxonomy): Eukaryota > Viridiplantae > Streptophyta > Magnoliopsida > Canellales > Winteraceae > Tasmannia > Tasmannia lanceolata. The sequence goes on along the minus strand of NW_027518695.1, from coordinate 926,793 downwards.
ATGATTTTCATCCCCCTTGACCTAGAAGCATAAATCTTCCCTCAGGGTGTCGCTCCCGCCTCGGAACTTCGATTCAGCGCTCCTTGGGAAGGAGCTTCCAGTGAGCGCGATCCCGAAGAGATGGAAACTGCTCTCCCAACCTACTCCTATTACTCCATTAGTACCACCATCACCAACTTACTTGCGTCAAGCTCCTTTAATTGTTCAAGGTACTTCATTGGAACGAGCACAGATGCATCTTCGGAAAGCATGAGGAAAGGGCATGAAAATGAAGACAGTTAGAAATTACGACTTTTGGATGTACTTAAATTTTGAAAGATTTATATTAGAAATTATTAGTTTATGATGTACTTGAATTTTGAAAAACATTTGATGAAGATATTAAATTAACACTTCTACGACGCTCCCAACCTTAGACTCTTCTAGACCCCAAGCTTCCCCACCCCCGCTCCCACTTCGTGCTTCTATGCCCTTGACTCATTTTTGTTTTATTGTACCATATTATTTTCCTTCTTTCTTTGTATTTGACCATCTCGGTCCTTTTTTAATGAATTTTATTGCCATTCAAACAAAAAAGAAAGCAAGAGTTTTCTATGCATCGTGAGCACAATTGTCCTATGGGTCAGCTTATCCCATATATAGTTAACCTGAGTCTAACTCTTCAAGTTATGCCAATTTCTATGGTGTTTTTGTACTCATGTAGACACTGGTAAATTGCACATTGCCATAGGGATATCGAATTATATTTTTGATCTCATAAGTCATAAGTATGGTTCTTTTTGTGAAATCTTAACAGAAATTTTGTCAATAGTGAAAAAGAAAAAGAAAACACATGGGGATGAGGTGTCCCTAACAGTGTGATGCATTTATAATAGAGCGCCCGAAACAGCATATACATCATAGTAATAGCCGTAACCGTAAGCGTAAAATTTATGGGTAATATATCGTTCTGATTGATCCATTTGAGCTCAAATTGAGACTGTATTGACTATTGAGTATTGTCTGAGCCTGATTTGTTTTCTATGTCTGACTTGATGACCTGACTTGATTTGCCAACTTAGGACTTTCGTAGGATGAACTTGTGCATTAATTTATGCAGGTCTGTATTGATGCATCACGCGCATCTAGTGTTGGTTGCTGTGTCTGGGTTTCTTCTATCCTTTTGTGCCACACTTACCTGATAATTGTGCTGCATAGATACTAAATCTCTTCTAGTGAGTGTATACCTTTGCTTAGATTAGTTTTGTGTCAGAATTACGATACTTGGTCTCTGGAAGCTTATGAATCTAGAAGTTATTATACTGCTCTCTCATAAGCACTGCATGCAATTTTGATTTATCATTTGAATGTAATTATTACTTTTATGGGGCCAATAGCACGCTTTTATCAATGATACTATCTTCATGTTCATTTTTTTTATGGATCGTCCTCAGGGTTGCTTATAGTTTCTCACAGTTATGGTGCTACTTACAGAATAGCATGGTTCAGCTTCTGGAAATTGCTTTAGGTGATGGAATGGATGAAGAATTTGATGCAGCATACAATTGTACCATAAGTACCCTTGTAGTGTCTTTGCCAATTATTCCAACTGAACCAGGAGTTGTGAATTTGGACGAGCACATCAAATGTAATATGCAAGGTAGTACTGTTTGCTTACAAAAGTTAGCTTGTGTTTACTTTTGGCTTCCTCTTTCATTCTGACATCTGAGTTATATTTCTTTTCATGAAAAGGAACCAGTTGCTTGAAGGATGTGAAGCCTATGGAAAGGGTTCTAATAACTTTGGCTTCTGAGTGTCTGCAACCTGATACTCAGGTTAAACATTTTAGTGAACTTGCACTTCGACAGGATTTGAATAGCATGATCTCTCTATCACAGCATTGGGCAGTTGTTCATGTGAGGTGCATGCATCGCCTCATTATGCTCTGTAAGGGACTAGTTCAGATACCTAAGTTGGTCGAAGAACAGAGAGAAGATGCAGAGTTTCACTCGAGATTGTCATTCAATTTAAGGATTTTGAAGTTACTTGTAAATCTTGCAAAGGACATTCCATATGTTGCATATGATGCTGATTTGTTACATTCCGTCGCTTGCTTTTCTGACATATTGCCGAACTTATTCAAAGCCAAGTTTGAGTTTGTTAACCATGGTTCCGGTACAGCCGAGGTTGGCTTTGATAGCCTCTTGCTTATGCTGTTGGAAGAATTTCTTCAGTTTGTGCAAGTTGTTTTCTGTGATGGTAACATCTTTCAGAATATCCAGATGTTTATTATTGCTTCCATGCTTGACATATTTGATGCCGATGTATGGAGGTATGACAAAACCATTGGTAGCCAGCAGCCCCCATTGGTTTACTCTCCTCGAATTGTTATGTATCTATTAAAGCTTGTTGGGAATGTGAAAACTTGGACATCTCAGCCTCTTAATTGGAAGGAGAAATTGAATATAGATCCTGCTGAGACTAGTTCTCCCTCATGCCATATTCGTTCTGAGAAGGTTTCTTTGCTTAAGAACTACACATGTGAGGAGCATTTGAAAATTATATTCCTTAAATCAAATCAATGGCTGGATAATTTAGTGCATCTTGTTTATTTCCTTCATTCAGAAGGGGTAAAGTTGAGGCCAAAAGTTGAAAAATCACGTCCAAGTTGTGCAAAAACTGGTGGTGCATCAGACGTGGACATTGCAGTTAGCCAAGAAGATGAGGCCCTCTTCGGAGACCTCTTTTTGGAAGCTGGTCGCCCGGTGGGATTAACAGATGGGAATGACCAACAAGCTGTTGCAGTTAATGCTATCTCAAACTGTTGCAATACACCTATTCAAGCAGCAGCTGAACTGTTGAGCTTTCTGAAAGACTGTATCTTTTCCCCTGAATGGCATCGTGTTGTTTTTGAGGATGCCTGCAATAAACTTAGTGAGAACCATATTAACTTGCTTCTCTCAGTACTTCTCTGCCAATCTTGTTTGCCCGATGAAAAGATTTCCGAAAGTGGTGCCGCGTTATCCTCTCAGCCGAAGCTTGGGCATATTAATGAGGTCTGCTTTGAACTGTTGCGCAGCCTGCTCATGAACCGTGCTTTGTCCAGTTCTCTTGAAGAACACCTTGTCAATCAAGTTCTGAAGATAGAAGATGGCATATTTATCTACAATGATCTTACCCTTGCTTTGTTAGCCCATGCTCTTGTCTACAAAATGGGTTTCACTGGTAGCCATTTAAGAACAAAAGTTTATGAAGGATATGTTCACTTCATCCTTGAAAAGGCAAAGAATATCTGTTCAAAATGCCCCAGCCTGAAGGACTTTCTTGCATCCCTTCCTTGTACTTTTCACATAGAAGTTCTTCTTATGGCATTCCATTTGTCCACTGAGGCCGACAAAGCTACTCTAGCAAACCTTTTGTTTTCTTCTCTTAAAGCAATAGATTCTCCTCCAGCTGGATTTAACATCATGCAACTGTCATGCTGGTCTTTGTTAGTTTCAAGGCTGGTTTTGGTGCTGAATCATATGATCTCTTACCCTTCTACATGCCCATCGTGGTTACTTTTACATTTGAGATCCAAATTGAGGGAAGCCCCATCTTGGTCAAATCTTTCACATTCCACCAACGAACATCTTTCATCATGGGCATCCACTGTTATAGAGAATATTATGGGTGAATGGATCAAAGAACAGCCGGTCTTTGGTAGCCTGCTTCAACAATTGATTGATGTTGCTCCCCTTTCTGCTACAGTGTGTAGAGATGACCGAGCCTTTCAATGCTTAGGTTTGAACTGGGATGAATTACGTGCCTCTTTTTCATTGATCCTGGGCTTCTGGGGAGGTAAGAAAGCTGAGACAGTGGAAGACCTTATACTTGAAAGATACATCTTTATTCTTTGTTGGGATACTTGTATTAAATCTGCATCATGTCAACAACCTCCTTTGGGAGGAAACTTGCAGATTCTTGATGTATCAGATGTGGAATATTTCTTCCATTTTAGCCATGTTCTGGTAGGCAGTGTGAGTGCTATGTCCACTGATGTTAAATTCCCAGAAGTCATTATTAGTGGGCTTCAACAGTTGAGCTCTTTCCATGTGTCTTATGACTTAGAGGAACAAGGGTGGGATTTTTTAAGGAAAGGACAGTGGCTTTCTCTAGTGCTTTCTTTGCTTCATGCAGGTGTTTGGGGATTTTCTTTGAAGAATGCAATCCCTGGAGTGGAGCCGTTGTGGGCTGAAGACACATCTAAGGGTAATGATTTTTTGGCTCTTGCTGAAAATGTGGTTACTGATTTATTTCAGGGTGAGCAAGTTGCATGGCTACTCAAGGCACTCTCATCTTTGTTGAAGAGTTACTTGCAGATTCTTCAAGCAGCTTTTATTTCTACACTAGGTCATGGTAAACGCTATGCCGATGGGTTTTCTCCTCTGCTACTTCTTAAACATACAGGATTTGACAAATTCCCTCAGAGTGAGTTGCTTGAGAAGAGTGGATCTAATTCTCTACTGAAATCTGTCTATGGTGTCTTGCCAAAGTTGGATGATATTGTTTCCAAAGAAGACACAGGAAACACTACACAAGCCTTTTTGAGATGTTTGTTGCATGGTTTTCCAGTGCTTCTTGGAACTTCCAGTGCAGTTCTTGGTTCTTGTATCCTTATCATACAGGGGATCATTTGCACTCTTGATGCTCTCGTCAAAGTTAAAGATACAGGAAGGGTTACTCTTATAGAGACTGAGGTATTGCACGAGCTTCTTGATTCAGTGATGGCCATTAAATGTGATAAAATCTTTCAATCCATACATGGAAAATGTGAGGCTATTTATATTAATTTGAGTGCATGTACGAAGGAGAGGCTGGATTACAGTTATCTGTTTGTGATGAAGCACCTGGAAGGCTTTTTAACAGATATCAATTCCAGAGAGGTAATTGACAGTGAGATCCATGAAATCGTAGTTACTAGTGCTGTTGATTTTATAGAGGGTCTCAGGAACGACCCTTCAAGAGTTGGCATTTTCAAATTTTATGTGGGTGCTGAAGTAGACATGTGTGAACAAGAGAAGGAGCTTTATGGTGGACAGCGTGGTAATCTGTTGGTTCTCATCAATGCATTGGACAATTGCTACTCAGAACCGGTTAATTTAAAGGTTCTTAACTTTTTTGTCGATCTTGTAACTGGCGAGATTTGTCCCGGCCTCAAGGAAGAGATGCAAAAGAAATTCCTCGGAATGGAATTGTCATGCTTATCCGAGTGGCTAAAGAAGAGACTCTTAGGATGCATGGAAGAAACTTCAGGGGCAGTCACACATGTAAAAGGATGTTCTGTTTCACTTAGAGAATCAACCATGAACTTCGTTTTATGCCTTCTGTCCCCGCCTTCTGTGATGCAATCGAGAGCACTCCAAAACCACATTATTGATGCCCTGCTTTTGCCTCTTGACAATGCATTTATGTTGTATGATATTCATACAGCCAAAGCCTATTTCAATTATATAGTCCAACTTTCAAATGGAGAGCCTTCTATGAAGCAACTTTTGGAGAGGAATGTGATGTTAATGGAGAAATTGGTATGTGATGAGGGCCTTCTTCAAGGGCTGAAGTTCCTCTTTGGCTTTCTTGGGGCCGTTTTGAATGCTTGTGGGGCCAATAAGAATGTCTTGGATAAGCTTTCAGGAAAGCATTGGTCAAGCAATAGCTCTGGGACAGGATCTGCTGTTTCTAGACCGGTTGGTTTAAGAAAAAATTCTGAGACTTTGGTCCTTCCTTCCAATCAGGAAAGCGGTTCTACATCTCTTGATTGCGATGCAATGTCTGTAGATGACGATGAAGATGATGGTACATCTGATGGGGAGTTGGCAAGTGTGGACAAGGATGATGATGATGATAGCAACAGTGAAAAGGCACTCGCATCTAAAGTTTGTACATTTACATCCAGCGGCAGCAATTTCATGGAACAGCACTGGTATTTTTGTTATACTTGTGATCTAATTGTTTCTAAAGGCTGTTGCTCTGTTTGTGCCAAGGTTTGCCATCGAGGTCATCGTGTTGTCTATTCTCGTTCAAGTCGCTTTTTCTGTGACTGTGGGGCAGGGGGGGTCAGGGGAAGCAGTTGTCAGTGCCTGAAGCCTCGGAAGTTCACCGGAGGTAACAGTGATCCCATCCGTAGTCCTGGCAATTTTCAGTCTTTTCTGCCTTTCTCAGATGATGGAGATCAACCACCAGATAGTGATTCTGATCTGGATGATGATTATGTTGATGTTGAAAACTCCTTCAAGTTGTCTATTCCAACAGAGGTGCAAGAGGCCATCCCATCGTTACTCGTCGAACTTGATGTAGAGGGCCGGGTGCTTGAACTTTGTAATAAACTACTCCCATTCGTAACTAGCAGAAGAGACTCAAACCTTTCAAAAGATAAGAACATACTCTTGGGTGAAGATAAGCTGCTTTCATTCAGTGTTGATCTCCTGCAATTGAAAAAGGCATACAAGAGTGGATCATTAGACCTGAAGATAAAGGCTGATTATTCAAATGCCAAGGAGCTTAAATCCCATATAACTAGTGGTTCTCTCATCAAATCCTTACTCAGCATCAGTATTCGAGGTAGAGTTGCAGCTGGAGAGGGTGACAAAGTTGCTATATTCGATGTGGACCAGCTAATTGGACATCCTAGTGTTGCACCTGTGACAGCTGATAAAACCAATGTCAAGCCTCTCTCCAAGAATATTGTTCGCTTTGAGATTGTTCATCTTATATTCAACCCTGTCGTAGAAAATTACCTCGCTGTAGCTGGCTATGAGGAATGTCAGGTTCTGACTGTGAATCCACGTGGTGAAGTGACTGACCGTCTTGCCATCGAACTTGCTCTGCAAGGTGCGTATATTCGACGCGTGGATTGGGTTCCAGGTTCTCAGGTTCAACTAATGGTGGTCACAAATAGGTTTGTGAAGATTTATGACTTGTCCCAGGATAACATTAGTCCGATACACTACTTTACGTTGCCAGATGATTTGATTGTGGATGCAACACTTGTTGTGGCTCCTCATGGGAAGATGTTTCTTCTCGTTCTGTCAGAACTTGGTTGCTTATACAGGCTACAATTATCAATGGAGGGTGATGTTGGGGCCAAGCCATTGAAAGAAATCATCCCGGTTCAGGGTAAAGATATGCAGTCAAGAGGCCAATCTTTGTATTTTTCATCAACTTACAGATTACTTTTCTTATCCTATCATGATGGAACTACCTTGATTGGACGCTTGGATGCCAATGCAACATCTCTTACTGAGATATCTGCGGTGTTTGAGGATGAGCAAGATGGTAAACTGAGGCCTGCTGGGTTGCATCATTGGAAAGAGTTGCTAGTTGGTAGCGGGATCTTTGTGTGCTTCTCAAGTCTTAAATCAAATGCTGTACTTACCATTTCTATGGGTCCTCATGAGTTACTTGCACAGAATATGCGTGGTACAGTAGGCTCAGCAGTGTCTTTGGTTGGAATAACCTCATACAAGCCTTTATCCAAAGATAGGATACAGTGTCTTGTTTTACATGATGATGGCAGTCTTCAGATATTCTCACAGATTCCCCTCGGAACTGATAATGCTACCAATGCGACTTCAGAACAAGTGAAGAAGTTAGGATCTGGTATTCTTAGTAATAGAGCTTATGCTGGCCTAAACCCAGTGTTTCCACTTGATTTTTTTGAGAAAACAGTTTGCATTACGGCAGATGTGAAACTGAGCGGTGATGCTATCAGAAACAGTGACTCTGAAGGAACCAAACAAAGCTTGGCGTCAGATGATGGCTTTTTAGAGAGCCCCAGCCCTATGGGGTTTAAGGTAGCATTATTTCTGAGCAGCTATCTGCTATCATGTCGTGCTACACTTCTAGTGTACTTCTGTTGGTCTTTGTTCACATTCTGCTTTTCAATGTATTCTGTCTAGTAGGATTTGTTTGTTATGTTTTTCTTATGAATGGCTTTGTTTTGAAATGTGAACTTGATGTTTTTTGTATCTGCTTCTCTCAGGTAACAGTATCGAATTCAAATCCTGATATTGTTATGGTTGGTTTCCGTATACATGTGGGTAATACATCAATTAGCCATATACCTTCTGATATTTCCATCTTCCAAAGGGTAATCAAGCTCGATGAAGGCATGCGGTCATGGTATGATATTCCCTTTACTGTTGCCGAATCACTTCTTGCGGACGAAGAGTTTACAATCTCTGTCGGCCCAAGCTTCAATGCGTCTGCTTTGCCTAGAATAGATTCATTGGAAGTTTATGGCCGAGCTAAGGATGAATTTGGTTGGAAGGAGAAAATGGACGCAGTGCTGGATTTGGAAGCGCACGTGCTTGTTTGTAGTTCTGGGAGAGCAGGGGCTGGAAAGAAGGGTCGCTCCATGCAAACTGCTCCAATTCAGGAGGAGGTGGTAGCAGATGGGCTCAAGCTTTTATCCAGATTCTATTCATTGTGCAGGTCACACACCTGTTCAGAAATTGATGACGTAAAATTGGAGCTGAGTAATCTGAAATGCAAGAAGCTATTGGAGACTATATTTGAAAGTGACAGGGAGCCATTATTGCAGTCTGCTGCTTGCCATGTTCTTCAGGCTGTATTCCCGAAGAGGGAGATTTACTATCATGTAACCACCCTATGCTCACGTTCATTATGATTAGCTTAGGCTGCCTTTATATGCCTTTTGTTCTGCTCATACTAATTTGAAGTATTTTTCTCAGGTGAAAGATACCATGCGTCTCCTTGGGGTCATAAGTTCATCCCCAGTGCTTGCTTCTAGGTTAGGAGTTGGTGGGGCAACAGCAGGGTGGGTGATTCAAGAGTTTACAGCCCAAATGCGTGCTGTGTCAAAGATTGCATTGCACCGCAGAGCGAACATGGCTACTTTTCTGGATACTCATGGTATTTTTCCTGAGGCCTCATGTTATTTTTACTGTGGCTTTGGAGTAGGATTGTCTCTCTGTAGTAGTTATATTGGTATTTTTATTTTATTTTGAATGGCTATGTTGGTATTTTTATTATTTGAGTCTATACATCTTTCTCTAGTAGTTATGTTGGTATTCTTATTTTATTTTTGAATGGCTATTCTATACCCTTACTGCTTTCTTCCTAGTTTGAGTCATGTGTTTCCTTCTTTCTTTCTTTTTCATCTTGCAAATTCATTTGCTCTTTGGTTGTTTGGGTTTCACTTCTCATTGCTTTGGTGCCTGACCTTGCATGTTTGAATGATTTTTTCTAAAAGTTTTGATATTTGTTTCTTCGAATGGGTAATTATGATATATCTATAAAACCACTCATGGTCCACTTATTTGTGTTTTTGGGTTGGGGAAATTCTGTGCACTTTTTACCGTGTACTTTTATGAACAGTAGAGCATTATATACGTACATGTTATTTTCGTTGCCTTTTCTTCACAGTATAATATCATGGCTCTTTATTTTCCATTCTGGTAACAGTAAAAAAATTAGCATGTGGTTTTGTTTAGTTTGGTTTATATTTATTTCTCCTGGTAAGCAAAGTCTTTTAAAGCGGGGTGACCTCAGAATCAAGGCTGCCCATGTTGGTGGATTGCCTTGTCTGACATCTAGTGTATTGTTCAAATGAAACCAATGTTGAAAAACTGAGGACTTTTCTCGAACTGAATTGGTGATTGGTTGACTTGGAGAAGTCATGCGTTGACTAGTTAAATCTTCAAGCTGGGTGCTTCAAGAGTCCCTTGTGAGTTGTGAGTTGTTTCCAAGATGAGTTAAAGCCTTCAGAGTTGCTGAACATTAGTCCTGGCCGAATCAAGTTTTCGGTCGGCCCACTTTTTGTGCATTGGCTTGAAGTTGCGAATAATTGTTCTGGGAACCTGTGTGCAATTGACTGTTTTTCGAAATGAAGTTGTATTCTTACCTATGCGTTTATTGCTTAAATGACCTTCCAATTATAGGCCACATTGTAGATTGCATTCTTTGATCATATCAAAATTATCTTTCAGTGGCTTTTTCTTCTCAGTTAGGAGAGCACCAATTATCCTGGCTTGGTTTACATTGTTTTTCGCTTGTAGGCTCTCGGGTTGTGGATGGACTGATGCAAGTTCTCTGGGGGATTTTGGACTTGGAGCAACCTGACACACAAACTATAAACAACATTGTCATACCCTCCGTGGAACTAATCTACAGTTATGCTGAATGCCTGGCTTTACATGGAAATGATGCAACTAGTCGTTCTGTCGCACCTGCTGTTGTACTACTTAGAAAGCTACTTTTTGCTCCTTATGAAGCAGTTCAAACTTCAAGCAGGTTTTTTCTATTATTGTATTCTTCATTTATTGTCTCTTAGGCCCTGTTCATTCGAGATTGTGACAACCGATTGTGGTCCCCAAACCTATTATTGGACTCAAAATTACATTATTTTTTAGTCCAATAATCGGTTGAAAGGCTCACAATCAGTTGTCACAATCTCAAACGAACAGGACCTTAGTTGTTAGCCTACCTTTTGCATGTTTATTATTAGGGCAACTGACTTGTTTCTTTTTTCAGCTTGGCTATATCGTCAAGATTGCTTCAAGTTCCATTTCCAAAGCAGACTATGCTTGCTACGGATGATGTTGTAGACAACACTGTATCAGCCGCTGTGCCTTCAGATATTTCTGGTGCAACTGGTGGAAATACCCAGGTCATGATTGAAGAAGATTCAACAACATCATCTGTTCAATACTGCTGTGATGGCTGCTCAACTGTTCCTATACTCCGACGCCGTTGGCATTGTAATGTTTGCCCGGATTTTGATTTATGTGAGGCCTGTTATGAAGTAATGGATGCAGATCGGCTCCCTCCACCACATTCTAGAGATCACCCTATGTCAGCAATCCCTATTGAAGTTGATTCACTTGGTGGAGATGGCAGTGAAATTCAGTTCACCATGGATGAGTTAAGTGATACAGGCCTGTTGCCAGTCGCTGCTGATATCAACATGCAGAGCTCTCCTCCATCAATTCATCTATTGGAACCTAATGAAAGCGGAGAATTTCCACCTTCTGTGACTGATCAGAGAATAGTATCAATTTCTGCTTCAAAGCGGGCGGTTAACTCTCTGCTTCTTCGCGAGCTTGTTGCAGAGCTCAAAGGATGGATGGAAACAACTTCTGGGATTCACGCTATCCCTGTTATGCAGCTGTTTTACAGATTATCCTCTGCAGTGGGTGGACCATTTATGGATAGCTCAAAACCTGAAATCTTTGATCTGGAAAAATTTATTAAATGGTTCTTGGATGAGATCAATCTGAACAAACCTCTTGCAGCCAAAACCCGTTCCTCTTTTGGGGAAGTCATTATACTTGTTTTCATGTACTTCACCTTAATGCTTCGAAACTGGCATCAACCTGGCAGTGACAGTTCTCTACCACGATCACTTGTCATTAGCGATTCACAAGATAAAGGGGTTGTCCATCTTCCATCTTCCACTTCAGCTACTCCATCTTCCATTGGCGACCAAGAGAAAAATGAGTTTTCTTCCCAGTTGGTCCGAGCCTGCTCCTGTCTAAGGCAGCAAGCTTTTGTGAATTACCTTATGGACATTTTGCAACAGTTGGTGCATGTTTTTAAGTCCCCACCTGTAAATCCTGAGACTCATGGCTTAACCCCTGGTACTGGATGTGGTGCTCTACTAACAGTCCGAAGAGAGTTACCCGCTGAAAACTTTTCTCCTTTCTTTTCAGATTCATATGCAAAAGCTCACCGCGCAGATTTCTTCATGGACTATCACCGGCTATTGTTAGAGAACACTTTTCGTCTCGTGTACAGCTTGGTTCGACCAGAAAAGCAAGACAAGTCTGTGGAAAAGGATAAGCAAGAAAAGTCTGTGTACAAGACTTCCACCGGTAAGGATTTGAAGCTAGATGGTTATCAGGATGTTCTCTGCAGCTACATCAATAATCCACATACAACATTTGTGAGGAGGTATGCAAGAAGGCTTTTTCTACATTTATGTGGCAGCAAAACCCATTATTACAATGTCAGAGATGCTTGGCAGTTATCAAGTGAGGTTAAGAAGCTTTACAAACTTGTAAATAAATCTGGTGGCTTTCAAAATCCTGCCCCATATGAGAGAGGCGTTAAACTAGTTAAGTGTTTGTCAGCTATATCTGAAGTAGCCGGAGCCAGGCCTCGGAATTGGCAAAAATATTGCTCAAGGCATGGAGATGTTCTGTCCTTTTTGATGAATGGGGTATTCTATTTTGGTGAAGAGTCTATAATCCAGACTCTTAAACTTTTGAATTTGGCCTTTTACACAGGAAAAGACATGGGGCATTCCATGCATAAAGCTGAAGCTGGAGATGCCGGAACAAGCACTAACAAAGCAGGGACACAGTCTTCTTCAGATTCAAAGAAGAAGAAAAAAAATGAGGAAGGAAATGAAACTAGTACGGAGAAATCTTGTCTGGATATGGAGCAGGCTGTTGAAATCTTCAGTGACAAGGATGGGGGTATTTTAAGGCGTTTCATTGATTCCTTTTTACTAGAATGGAACTCAGCTGCTGTCCGTGTTGAAGCCAAATGTGTTCTTTATGGTATCTGGCATCATGGAAAACAGTCGTTCAAGGAGATTTTGTTAATGGCACTCTTACAGAAAGTTAAATGTCTACCTATGTATGGCCAGAACATTGTTGAGTACACTGAACTCTTAACCTGGCTGTTGGGTAAGGTGCCTGATGCTAATTCAAAGCAACAAGACGCCGAACTTGCGACTCGATGTCTGACTTCAGATGTGGTAAAGCGTATCTTTGAGACACTTCACTCACAAAATGAGCAATTGGCTAATCATCCTAACTCACGTATTTATAACACTTTGAGTGGTTTGGTGGAATTTGATGGATACTATCTTGAAAGTGAGCCTTGTGTGGCCTGTAGCTGCCCAGAGGTGCCTTACAGCCGGATAAAGCTAGAAAGTCTGAAATCCGAGACAAAGTTCACTGACAACCGTATAATTGTTAAATGCACTGGAAGCTATACTATACAGACTGTGACCATGAATGTCCATGATGCTCGTAAGTCAAAATCAGTCAAAGTTTTAAATTTATATTACAACAACAGGCCTGTAACTGACTTATCAGAATTGAAGAACAATTGGTCCTTGTGGAAGCGTGCAAAGAGTTGCCATCTTGCTTTCAACCAAACAGAGCTAAAAGTAGAGTTTCCTATTCCAATCACTGCTTGCAATTTCATGATTGAGCTTGACTCCTTTTATGACAATCTTCAAGCTTCCTCTCTCGAGTCCTTGCAGTGCCCCCGTTGCAGCCGGTCTGTCACTGATAAGCATGGTATTTGTGGCAATTGTCATGAAAATGCATATCAATGCAGACAATGTCGTAATATAAATTATGAGAATCTTGATTCTTTTCTTTGCAATGAGTGTGGGTACTGCAAGTATGGCCGTTTTGAATTCAATTTTATGGCAAAGCCGAGTTTCTTATTTGATAACATGGAGAATGATGAGGATATGAAAAAAGGGTTGGCAGCTATCGAATCAGAATCAGAAAATGCTCATAGGAGATATCAACAACTTTTGGGGTACAAGAAACCTTTGCTTAAGCTAGTCGCAAGCATTGGTGAGAATGAAATTGACTCACAACAGAAGGATTCAGTCCAGCAGATAATGGTTTCTTTGCCTGGCCCTTCATGTAAGATAAACCGTAAAATTGCTGCTCTTGGTTTGCTGTATGGTGAGAAATGCAAAGCAGCTTTTGACTCTGTCAGCAAAAGTGTCCAGACACTTCAAGGGCTTCGTCGGGTTTTGATGAGATATCTCCACCAGAAACATTCTGATAATACAGTTTCTTCATCGATGTTTGCAGTCCCAAGGTCACCAAATAACTGTTATGGTTGCGCCACTACATTTGTTACCCAGTGTCTGGAGCTGTTACAAGTTTTGTCAAAGCATACAAACTGTAAGAAACAGCTTGTTGCTGCCGGTGTCCTGTCTGAGTTATTTGAAAATAATATTCACCAGGGTCCTAAAACAGCCCGCATACAGGCAAGATCAGTTCTCTGTGCCTTCTCTGAAGGTGATACAAATGCTGTGGCTGAATTAAACAGTTTAATACAGAAGAAAGTCATGTATTGCCTTGAGCACCATCGTTCCATGGACATTGCCCTGGCCACTTGTGAGGAGTTGCTATTACTTTCAGAGACATGTTCTGTGGCTGATGAATTTTGGGAAGCAAGGTTACGTGTTGCCTTTCAGTTGTTGTTTTCTTCCATCAAACTGGGTGCTAGGCATCCCGCCATCTCTGAGCATGTTATTCTTCCCTGTTTGAGGATTATATCTCAAGCATGTACTCCTCCAAAGCCTGATGCAGTGGACAAAGAACAAGGAATGGGAAAGCCAACTTTTGTTCCACAGCTCAAGGATAACAACAATGTAAACCCCTTGATACCTTTGAGTGGCCCTGCAAATGGGAGTACAAAGTCCGCATCTGAGTTGTCAGAAAAACATTTGGATAGCTGTCAGAAGAGTCAGGATATCCAATTATTAAGCTATTCCGAATGGGACAAGGGAGCTTCATATCTTGATTTCATCAGGAGACAGTACAAAGTCTCACAGGCCGTTAAATCTACTGTGCAAGGGTCTCGACGAGACCCGCAGAGGTTTGATTACCTGGCACTTAAATATGCACTTAGGTGGAAACGCCGTGCTTGTAAAACGACAGCTAAGAGTGACTTCTCCGCTTTTGAGCTGGGGTCCTGGGTATCAGAATTGGTATTGAGTGCTTGCTCGCAATCGATCCGGTTAGAGATGTGCACACTGATTAGTTTACTTTGTCAACAGAGTTCATCTAGACGGTTTGGGTTACTCAACCTAATCATGGAGCTGTTGCCGGCCACTCTGTCTGTTGGTGAAAGTGCTGCAGAATATTTTGAATTACTCTTCAGGATGATAGAATCGGAAGATGCGCGATTTTTCTTGGCTGCAAAGGGATGTCTAACTACAATATGTAGATTGGTAACTCAAGAGGTGGGTAATGTTGAGTCACAAGAGAGGAGCCTTCACATAGACATATCACAGGGATTCATTCTTCATAAGCTTATTGAGCTCCTCAGCAAATTTCTTGAGGTTCCCAATATCCGATCCAGGTATATGCGCACTTCATTCTATATGTGAATTATGTTCCCTGCACCTTTTCCTCTACATCCATTAACCGATTCGATTTTGATGCTAGATTCATTCGAGACGAGCTACTGTCTCAAGTACTGGAGGCTCTTCTTGTCATTCGGGGCCTGATAGTGCAGAAGACAAAATTGATTAGTGATTGCAATAAACTTCTGAAAGACCTTCTAGATAGTCTTCTGCTTGAGAGCACTGAAAATAAACGGCATTTCATTCGGGCCTGCATCTCTGGTCTTCAGAACCATGTAGAGGAAGGAAAAGGGCGAACTTCTCTGGTATGGATGGGGTTATTATTTAGACTCTGCATCTGTTGAAAGTCGCTAGCTAGAATCTTGGTTTTTTTTAATATTTAGATGATTGAAAACTTCAATATGTTTTCATTTACACATTTTATGCATGTTCTCTACACGATGCTATTTCCTATTTTCGAACAACAATCATTTACATGACTTATTTTTTCTAGAATTGAACAACTCTTAGATGTTTCACCATTAAACATAGAGTAGATGATTTTATGTTGTAGTTGATCTATTTCTCATGTCTGCAGTTTATTTTGGAGCAACTCTGTAATATTATCTGTCCTTCAAAACCAGAGCCCGTGTATCTTTTGATTCTGAACAAGGCCCACACCCAAGAAGAGTTTATCAGGGGATCAATGACTAAGAATCCTTATTCCAGTACTGAGATTGGTCCACTGATGCGAGATGTCAAGAATAAAATTTGCCATCAGTTGGACCTCTTAGGTCTTCTAGAAGATGACTATGGCATGGAGTTACTAGTAGCTGGCAACATAATTTCTCTTGATCTGAGCATTTCTCAAGTTTATGAACAAGTCTGGAAGAAACCGCATAGTCAATCATCAAATACTATGGGCAGTGCTGCTTTAGTATCGTCTGGTGGATTTGCACCTATCACAGAGTGCTCACCTATGACTGTGACATACAGGCTTCAGGTTTGTTCTCCGTACAAATTTGTATTTTTTTATTTCAGATTATGTGGTTCTTATTTGGATTCTCCGGTGTGCTTATGTTGTTTTTTGAATAAGATAGCAATTTTATTAAGAAAATATAAAATTACATAGGAAGACCATTGGGCTACGAAGATCATTGGGCTACACACGGCCAGAATACACTTGGGCCTTGCCACCCTTGATTAAGCTAGGTTACCGGCATGGTCATTGGCACTCCTAGCATTAAGTCTAACATGACAATACTCTCTCTCTCTCTCTCTCTCTCTCTCTCTCTATATATATATATATATATATATATATATATATATATATATATATATATATATATATATATATATAGAGAGAGAGAGAGAGAGAGAGAGAGAGAGAAACAGAGAGACAGAGACAGAGACACACACACAATTATATCTAAACTATTGAAGGTTTGGGTCAAGTATCAGATGGGAATAGGTAAAGAAATTAGGTTGACAAGAAGAGTGAATGGGTTAAAAAGGACTGGGTATGGGTATAGGACGGACTGTTATCATTTAAAGAAGGTTATAACAGATCTGTCACAAATATCTCCGATATTTTCAAAACATAGCATTTTTATCACGAGATTTTTATAAAACGACAAAACCCCGAACTAATCCCGAAATTTTAAAAATATAGCGATATTTTCGTTTTTATCATAAAATATCCCAATAATATCACAATATTAGAGTGAATATCAGTGGTTCCTGATGGTTCAACAGGTTTGCAGACAATTTTTAAAATTTTAAAATATTCATTATTTGTGAAACCACATTGATCCAAGGCCATTAACGTCTTACCTTAAATTTAGTGGTGAATGGAACAGGTGTAATTAACTTTTTAGAAATCTCTCTCTGCACCAATAAGTACTTTATAATGAAAATTGTTGATTCAGCAGATATATTTTGTCTTTTTGTTAACTGATGCTTTATTTGAGCTGTAGAAGTTGAAGTTAATCAGAAGTTTTTGGCCTGTACATGGAGTATATACTTGTATTCCTGTTTGTTTCCCCATTTTTCCCTGTGGGATTTTTTAATACAGCCCATGCACTCAACGCTTGTCCATGTGTTTGCCAAATCAATGTGCTGTTCGTATTTGTCATCATTGAAGGCTCAAAGCTCATGCTGTGCATGTTGGTTAAAGTAGTTTGCCTGCACTCTGGTCCAAATAGGTCATATTGGTTTTTTTTTTTTTTTTTGAATGGCGTTAAAAAAATAGTTCATATTGTTAATCTTGGCAGGGATTAGATGGTGAAGCTACTGAGCCGATGATTAAGGAACTGGAGGAGGAAAGGGAGGAATCTCAGGATCCTGAAATTGAGTTTGCAATAGCAGGTGCTGTTCGAGAGTGTGGTGGGCTCGAAATTATTTTGAGTTTGATACAGGTGTGTAGCTATACCTTGTTATCTTTGATACTAGAAGTTCTATTTTCTAATTTAGTTACTTCCTATTTTAAGTTTTATTTTTAGTTTCAAGGTCTTTTGCTATACTTTTTAAGTTTCATTTGCAGGTGCCCTGATTTTTTCCGCAGTACCTTTTTTATGCTTAGATCTGGGGGTTTTTTCAGTTATTGTTCGGGTGATTTTACCTGTTTAGTGTAATGAGGGTTTCATCTAGGGTCTAAGGATTTTTCCCTAGGTTAATTCTGCTGTTATTTAAGTGGTCAGGAAATCATTCAGTCTCTACGAGCACCTTCATATCCTTCTATATCTGATTCATTATCTTTGTCCGCCAGAATTTTCTTGAATATCCCAGTGGTGTTGTACTGCTGTTTCGAGTGTTTTGGAAGTAAATTTGTTTCATTTTGGTTTTTGTTATTGATTTGTGGATGGAGTACCATTTTTTATGGAGAGTTCTTCTATTTCTTCAGCAACAGAGGTTTAGTTCTTAAACATCTGTACGTTCTTTCTATCCTAACATTTACTTTGTCATCAACAGCGTTTGCGTGACGATGAGTTGAAGTCTAACCAAGAAGAGTTAGGTTCAGTGCTCAATCTTCTCATGTACTGTTGCAAGATAAGAGAGAATAGGCGGGCCTTGTTAAGGCTAGGTGCTTTGGGCCTGCTCTTAGAGACAGCCAGGCGTGCCTTTTCTGTAGATGCCATGGAGCCAGCTGAAGGGATTCTTTTGATCGTCGAGAGCCTAACAATGGAAGCTAATGAGAGTGATATTGGCATTAATGAGAGTGTCCTCACGGTCACAAATGAAGAGACTGGTGCTGGAGAACAAGCCAAGAAAATAGTCCTCATGTTCTTGGAAAGACTTTGCCACCCTTCAGGTATCAAAAAGTCAAACAAGCAGCAGAGAAACAACGAGATGGTGGCAAGGATCTTGCCTTACTTGACTTATGGAGTACCGGCTGCAATGGAAGCACTCATCCGGCACTTTGATCCTTACTTGCAAGACTGGGGGGAATTTGATAGGCTGCAGAAGCAACATCAGGACAACCCAAAGGATGAGACCCTGGCTCAGCAAGCAGCCAAGCAGAGATTCGCATTGGAGAACTTTGTCAGAGTTTCGGAATCACTCAAGACGAGTTCCTGTGGGGAGAGATTGAAGGACATTATTCTAGAGAAGGGGATTACTCAGGTTGCCGTAGCACACTTGAGAGAGAGATTTGCATTTGCAGGGCAGGCTGGGTTTAAATCGAGTACAGAGTGGGCATCTGGATTAAAATTGCCATCAGTCCCGCCGATATTGTCCATGCTGAGAGGACTGTCAAGGGGCCATTTAGCTACTCAGGTTTGTATTGACGAGGGAGGGATCTTACCCTTGCTTCATGCCTTGGAGGGGGTTTCTGGTGAAAATGGGATAGGTGCAAGGGCTGAAAACTTATTAGACACACTATGTGATAAAGAGGGAAAGGGGGACGGGTTCCTAGGGAAGAAGGTGCATATGTTGCGACATGCCACCAGAGATGAAATGCGACGGAGGGCCCTGAGGAAGCGGGAAGAGTTGCTCCAGGTATTTTTATGTTCAAAATCTATGGTATATACATGGGTTTTGCTTTCATATTTTCTTTCTAATGGCTCTACGTAAATTACCATGTTATCTGTGAAATAAAAGTTTACAAGATCTCCTGGTTACCTCAAACTGAAACATGTTTTCTGCTGAAAATATACCTGAATTTGTGTTGATTTTTCCTATATACCATTGGATTTGAATTAACCCCACTCTGCCACTGGTTATGCATATGCTTTTGTTTAGTGAAAGACCATCGTGAAAATTTCTAAAGCAACTGTTAGATTCTAGTTAAGTCTTACATATACTTCATGCATTGATTATGAACTCATTCTTGATTTTGTAAAAATGTGTACTTGCTTCCTTTTCTTTGGAATATAATCACAGAAATGTACTGCTACCCGTTCTTGTGCTGCTATTTGTTGGTTTAAAAAGTAATACAAGTTGTCAAGTAGACTGCCTTTGCTATGACACTTCTAGTATATAAACTCTTCCTAACTCCAGTTCCATATGAAAATCCTTGGTTTCTTCCAATATAACTGAATATGATGGTACCTTCCATTCACCAGTGGGTTGTTCTTGGATGCCATGTTCTGTTTTACTGTGTCTACATTTTACTTAGCTATAGAACAGGAGAAAAAGCTTGTCTTTCTCTTTGTTATAATCCAACTGATATGTGTTCATCTACTGTGACTGTATAGGGGCTTGGAATGAGACAGGAAGTAGCTTCGGATGGGGGTGAGCGCATTGTTGTTTCACAACCTATCATCGAAGGCTTCGAAGATGTGGAAGAGGAGGATGGTCTCGCGTGCATGGTATGCCGAGAGGGATACAGTTTGAAGCCTAATGATATGTTGGGGATTTACTCTTACAGCAAAAGAGTGCATCTGGGTGTTGGTACTTCTGGAAGTGCCCGTGGAGATTGTGTTTACACAACTGTCAGCCATTTCAACATTATACATTTCCAGTGCCATCTGGAGGCGAAGCGTGCAGATGCTGCTCTCAAGAATCCAAAGAAAGAGTGGGAAGGAGCTACACTAAGAAACAATGAGACCCTCTGCAACTGCATATTCCCCTTGAGGGGTCCATCGGTTCCTCTGCCACAGTATGCCCGCTGTGTTGACCAATACTGGGATAATCTCAACAACCTTGGGCGGGCAGATGGGAGCCGGCTCCGGTTGTTAACTTACGACATAGTTCTGGTACGGATCTTTTTCTTTTTCTTTTCCTTCTATATTTGGGTGTTCATTTTGTTCATGATATCCGTTCTGAAATTTGCAGATGCTAATCAGTAGCATGCCTAGAAAATTTCTAAATGGATGAGACGATTCCCGTCTTTTTCACATCTAACAAGAAAAAATAGTCATACTAGCTAGGCCCGGCATATGATCAATAAAACTTGGCTAGAAATCCAACTGAAATCCCCAGCTTCAGTTGAAAGCCTAGGATCTCTTTCCACTCTAGCAAACATAATCCACCACGTCCGTTGGCATATATTTGAGCATATCAAAATGAAAGAGAGATAGATCTGCTATTGAGACTTAATATCCATGAAACACACACCAATGTAGTAAAAAATTGAAAGTATTCGTTTTAGTTTTCTATGAATATCTGCTTCCAAAAGTGTTGATTTTTTGAAAAAAAAGAGGAAATGATGCTCGTAGTACCTTGTTTTGATAATGCACTCCTCTGTTTGTTGTACACTTTCCTAATTATCTAGTAACGCCTGTTACAGCTCCCAAGCCCTATCCACGGCCAATAAAAAATGGCTAATAAAGTGGAAGAATGGCATTCTATGTTACATGAATTCCTTCTAGATTGGCAAAGAATCCGTGTCAGACACGTCTCGGATTCCGATACTTCAAGATTCTTTGAGACACTTCTAGATCTCTTTTTTTTGTTTTTTTTTTCCTGAATGCTACTGCCATAACTTTACAATTACAGCATGTTTTGAGTTTTACCCATCCAAATAGTAAATTTCTTAATTGGAAATAAAACATTATATCTATGTTGTCTATTAAAAGTTTCATTATATTACTTGTTATATTCATATTATTATGTAAAAACATTAAAATTTGAGAATTGATTAAATTATTTAAGCGAATCCACGAATCGTTCTTTTTGAGGTTTGCCGAATCCGACACTCGATACCCGTGTCAGATTCCGACACTCGTATCAGTGCTGATGCAACGTAGATACCATTACTTACACTTTCGTAATAAGGGAGTACCCGTACCATTTATCCTTAAAAATCTCCTATGCTCCCTGCTATTTTCTGGAAATATCTGGCAACCTGAATTATATTGGTTCTCCATTTGTTGATGCATCTGAAAAATAAGGCGTTGAAGTCTCCCCATTTCTGTGTTTAATTTAAATCCCATATGAAAATTAGTATCAGAATCCCTTTGAGAAATAACACTCAGAAACTAGTAGTAACTCCAAATGCTTAAGCTGTTGGAGATGGTGTTATTTAATCTTTTATTCTTTTAACACTCCCCATCACGTGTGGCCCCTCTTTTGGGTTTGGCCTACACGTGGCACACTTGTGGCCTCTCTTTTGGGTTTTTGGCCATTGCATGTCGATTTTTGCCCTGCAAGAGGTTTGAACTCGGGACCTTTTGCTTTGATATGATGTGAAACAACCAGTTACTCCAAAAGCTTAAGCTATTGGAGAAGTCGTTATTTAATATTGTATACTTTAACAATCACATGTTTCAATAATTTTATAATTGTATTTCTTCTGTATACAGTATCAATTCTTCTAACAATCACATGTTTCAATAATTTTATAATTGTATTTCTTCTGTATACAGTATCAACTCTTCTAACAATCACATGTTTCAATAATTTTATAATTGTATTTCTTCTGTATACAGTATTAATTCTTCTGTTTTCCCATGTCTATATGGTTTGCATATACAGATGTTAGCCCGATTTGCAACCGGCGCTTTATTCAATGCAGACTGCAAAGGCGGAGGAAAGGAAAGCAATTCTCGATTTCTTCCTTTCATGATCCAAATGGCCCGTCACCTTCTCGACCAAGGAAGCTCGACCCAGCGCCGAGCCATGGCCAAGTCTGTAATGGCCTACTTAGCTTCCATATCAGACACTAAACCTTCTGCTCAATCTGGAATCCGCCCTTCTTCTGGAACTGAAGAGACCGTCCAGTTTATGATGGTTAACTCGCTCCTTTCCGAATCTTACGAAGATTGGTTACAGCACCGCCGTGCCTTCTTGCAGCGCGGGATATACCATGCTTACATGCAGCACACGCATGGCCGCTCCACACTCCGACTCGAGTCATCCGCCGTTAAGTCTGAAGGTAGTAAGCTTAAGCTGTTAGAAATCTTGTTAATCAATCATTTATACTTCAACACTCCCTCTCACGTGTGGTCCCTCGTCTTATTTTGGGTTGGCCTTACACGTGGCACATGTGGCCCCTCTTTTGGGTCGCGCCCATACATGTGGGTTTTTAATATCAAAGAGTTGTGAAACCCAAGACCGGCCGTGGGGCAATAGCTCTGATACCATATTTAACAACCAATTACTCCAAAAGCTTAAGGTGTTAAAGATAGTGTTATTTAATCATTTATGCTTTCAACAGGTAGTAGCAGCGAGAATCTCTCGACCGATGCGGGCGGGAACAATCTCTTTCCTATAGTTCAATCGATGCTGGTTTACACAGGCTTGGTCGAGCAGCTACAGAGGTTTTTCAAGGTCAGCAGCAAGTCGGCCAGTGGGGTTGCAAAAAGAGCTGAAGGGACGTCGGCAGAGTCAGAGGGGGATGCCGCTTTGGAAGGGTGGGAAGTGGTGATGAAAGAAAGAGTGGTGAATGTGAAGGAGATGGTTGGGTTCTCAAAGGAGTTATTGGCATGGCTCGAGGAAATGAACTCGGCTGCAGACTTGCAGGAGGCATTCGACATCATGGGAGCTCTGAGCGACGTCTTGTCTGGTGGGTTTTCTCGGTGCGAGGAGTTTGTTCAGGCAGCGATTGTTGCCGGAAAAAGCTAAGGATACTGAAATTCCGGGCTTTGATTGACTGTAGTGTACAAAAAAAAAGGGGACTTCGTATAGGGAAAGTTCCCCTAGTACTGTTCACTGTATTTTCCCTTAATTTTATTTTTATTTTTTTTCCAATGGGGGAGTTGCATTTTACTAAAGAATGCCAGCATTTCACAAGCTGTAACAAATAGAGAGAGATTTTTGCCTAATGAAGTGAGCCCGTGAAAGAGATACATTAGAGAAGCAATCCAATCGGTCGGATTTCCACCTCATGCGTAGTGATAAATAAAAGGGAGATGATTTTTCCACCCCCTTTTGCTCTTCCTGTTTGGATGCCGAGAAGATTTTGATTTGGATTTATCACATTTGCAGCCCTTTTTGCATTGTGAATTGGATCCAAATCAAAATTAGGCACTGTCAGCTTTGGATTTTGAGCAATTATTTTCAGTCCAAAACTGTTTATTGGGGAGTGAAAATTGTGTTTAATTTTGAGCCGAATAATTAGTTTTGGTCAAGGGGCCATTTGGATATGCAGATTTTAGAATCCAGGTTTTAGTTTGGAAACAGTGTAAAAGAGGGGTCATGATCAAGCTGTTGTATGTTGGATTTTAAGTTGGAAATCCAGGTTTTAGAAACCTCTCCCCCGTCCTGAGATTTCTAACCTGGGACGATCTCCTGCTCTCTTGCTATCTGAAAGATGGGTGAGAAATTAGAAAACGATGGCTGGTCTCTTTCTTCTCTCATCTCCCATCTACAATTTTGAGGAAATCCAAGATTCTAAAATGTGCACACCCAAACGGCCCCTCTAAAAAAGAACACAATTCTGGTCTCAAAATTGTGTTAATGCTTTTCATTGTGCTTGATCAAAGGTCTTCATTGTGCTTGATCAAAGGTCTGGAATCATCTGATGACAATGAAAAGTAGAATAAGCTAGACTTGCGATGGCCAACAGCATCGAGAAAATACATATGCCCTGTTTGTTTTGGAGATTATTGGACTCATACCTGTTCGTTTGAGATTGTGCCAACCCGATTATATGCTCCAAACCAATTATTGGACTCAAAATTAAACGTAATTTTGAGTCCAATAATTGGTTTAGGCTACAATCGGTTGTCACAATCTATAATCTTGGACTCACAATCAGTTCTCAAAATATGGGAAATACGATCCCAAAATCCAATACAAACAGTGACTATTAAATTCTGGGCGCTGATATTCCCCCCTTGACGGCTGGCTAACGTTAAACGTTAGGATATGTCACTTTCCCACCATCGGACCGGTCTCTCTCTCTCTCCACACACACACACAACTGGAACAGTTAGTGGGCCCAACAGAAACCGTTGGTGGAATGGTGGGCCCATCTTTAAACAACGTAGGCCCCGCCCATACCACCGTAGGATAATCCAAACCGTCCATTTGATGGGCCATAAACGTAAGTAGGTTGCGTCCCAAAATATCACTTCCATAGGCTGATCCTGGCCCTCCGATCTAAATAGACACTACATCTTACGCAACCGCTATGGATTGTAGGGTTGTGATCATCATGATTTTGGGGGCACAACCTATTTACATTGTGGCCCATCAAATGAATGGTTTGGATCATTCTATGGAGTTGGTCGTAAAGTAACATTAAGGCCCGTCCACAACATAGGACGATCCAAGCCGTCCATGGTTTGGATAATCCTATGGAGTTGGTCGTACAGTAACATTAAGGCCCAATCGTAGGCCCCACCGATTTTTTTCAAATTGAAGCGTACCGTCCACAACATAGGATGATCCAAGCCGTCCATGGTTTGGATCCTCCTATGGTGTGGTTCGTACAGTAACATTAAGGCCCAATTTAGGCCCCACCCATATTTTTGAAAACGAAGTGTACCGTCCAGACCATAGGATGATCCGAGCCGTCCATTTGATGGGCCATAACGTAAATGGGTTGTGCCCCCAAAAGGGTTGGCCCATCAAATGAATGGTTTGGATCATCATGTGGTCGTACAGTAACATTAAGGCCCGTCCACAACATAGGATGATCCAAGCCGTCCATGGTTTGGATAATCCTATGGAGTTGGTCGTACAGTAACATTAAGGCCCAATCGTAGGCCCCACCGATATTTTTCAAATTGAAGCATACCGTCCACAACATAGGATGATCCAAGCCGTCCATGGTTTGGATCATCCTACGGTGTGGTTCGTACCAATTTAGGCCCCACCCAGATTTTTGAAAATGAAGTGTACCGTCCAGACCATAGGATGATCCGAGCCGTCCATTTGATGGGCCACAATGTAAATAGGTTGTGCCTCAAAAATCATTTCCCTAGGATGATCACAACCCTACAATCTATAGAGGTTGTATAAGATGTAGTTTCTATTTAGATCGGAGGGCTAGGATCCCCCTATGGAAAAATATTTTGGGACGCAACCTATTTACGTCTATGGCCCATCAAATGGACGGTTTGGATTATCCTATGGTGTGGTATGGGAGGGGGCCTACGTTGTTCAAAGATGGGCCCACCAACTGTTCCGGTTGTGTGTGTGTGGAGAGAGAGAGAGAGACCGGTCAAATGGTGGGAATACGTTAGCCAGCCGTCAAGGGGGCCTACACTTTACTTCATAGTTTAAAGTTCAAATTCAGGAAAATTTGACAATCCAAATGTTAGGAAAATGGAAAATGGAAAATGAAAAGAAATAGACGAAACTTTGAAAAAAAGAAAAGCCCAAGGATCTTTTCCATGAGATTTTTTAACAATTTAGGAGATATTACTGAATTAATGGTAAAAAATTGCACTAGGTAAATTCAAAGGATTTTGAATGATTCTAGATTTTCAAAGTTTTGAATGATTCTAAATTTTCAACTCTTCGGAGTTTTATTTTTGTTAGGGGTAAAATCGGTATTCCCGGTACCGACCTTCGTTTCAACCCCATGAACAAGACCCGCTTAACATAAATCCGTACCGGGAAATCATCGGTACTGACCCAACTCTCCCGCCAAATCCGTACTACGCGCCCCGTTTGAAAAACCGCTCCCGCTATCAGTACCGACTCTCAAGCGCGTCAGACACGACCGCGAATATCCAGCCATCAAGCAACTAATTCGGGTGACTATTGCGCTAAATACGCCCTGTACAAATTTAAAGATTTCCGACAAGGCTACCACCCTCCATCTCCGCCCAGAATTCCAGGGAATCACGCCCCCACGATTGTAATTGCCGCCCATCACGCCCTACGTGGACAAAAGTAAGGGCATGACTAGCGTCGTGAACATCGTGGGTCTCCTCTCCTATAAAAGGGTGTTTGGGGGTCCCACGTGAAAGCAAAATAGTCCCACATCGGAAAAGTGTAACGATGTGGATGATCTTAATATGGGAGAATGGGCTCCCTCCCCTTAACGGCTAGCTTTTGAGGGCGAGTTCTACTCAGGGCCCAACAAGTGGTATCAGAGCCGGGTACGTGGTAACCCTGATTTAGCCTCTGAGGATGGAATCATCGGGGTTCGCTTTTGAGGGCGAGTTCTATCCGGGGCCCAACAAGTGGTATCAGAGCCAGGCACGTGGTAACCCCGGTTTAGCCTCTGAGGATGGAAATATCCTTGGGGTTCCCATAAGGGAGAACCCCAAGGGAAAATGGGTTCCCTCCCCTTAACAGCTAGCTTTTTAGTGCGAATTCTACTCAGGTCCCAACAAAGGGCACCTACGCACTCAAGCAAAGGGATTGAACCCAATCTTTCTCGGTATCGCTGGTAACTCGTCATGTCTCTCACTTCTTCTCACTATCTATGTTGCCCATCTCTTACTCTTACTCTTACTCTTACTCTTACTTGAGGGTCGAAGTGGCCGCCCGGAGCCACAATTCCGGGCCCACTAACGCTTTTTCTGTGAGCACAGGATTTTGGACGCCATCAATTTTTAACAGATCTGAATCAGATCCAACATTGATCCGACTGTTTTCTGTATAGTCAGATAACAGAATTAATCTGAGGAGGCGAAAAGAAGTAATCAAGGGGAAGTTCTGAGAAAAGATCACCCATATGGTTGGTCCCGCTGGAGGGGTGGGGTCCAGCCAGTGCACGCGCACAATCGCACATGCAGGCATGCAGCTAGAGAATCCCATCCTAATCGTAATACGCACCAACGATGAGGCCCCATGTTGACGTCGTACCTCACTAAAACACTCAACATTAGGGCTGCAACTTGAGCCGGGTAAAACCCGACCCGCATCGACCCGACCCGAAAATAGCCTGGGTCGGGTTGATGTTTCTTGGGTCTTGGGTCGAGCCGGGTTTAGATTAAAAAAGCCCGCATGAATCTCGGGTCGAGCCGGGTTTGAAGGGGCCCGACCCGACCCGACCCGAGATACTTTAAGTTTTATAATACGTAAAAGCAAAAAACGTAAAAGCAAAAACAGGGACTCTTTCCAAAAACGTATTATACTTAAATTTTATAATACTCTCCCTAATCAGCAAAAGAAAATTAGTATTTAATCATCCCTTTATTTTCTTCTTTGATTATTTTAGTGCTAAACCAAAAACAGGGACTCTTTCATAAACGTATTATACTTAAGTTTTATAATACTCTCCCTAATCAGCAAAAGAAAATTAGTATTTAATCATCCCTTTATTTTCTTCTTTGATTATTTTAGTGCTAAACTTTTTAGCCTTCTGTTTCCCTTGTTATGTGCTATGGGCGAGTCTGATTCTAAAGATACCTTTCATCTTTAGAATAGTTCTAAACAGTGGTTTCATGGTTCTTATAGCCGGAGGCAGAGTTTCGTCCTCCTATGTCTGAAGTTGTCCAAGCATTGGTCCGATTAATGCAAAGGGCAAGCATAGTCAAAAGGCGTTCGACTGATGAATTAAGGTTCTCATATAATATCCCGGATCATGAGGTGGCGGATATGTCCTTCTAAGTGTCCGAGGTTAAAGCTAAATGCCGTTCTTATGACTTCTTCCAATTTTGTATGCTTGCCTAATAATTGTTAGTTTGTCTGCTCTCACTGAGGACCAA
Source organism: Tasmannia lanceolata (assembly GCF_043159265.1). Lineage (NCBI taxonomy): Eukaryota > Viridiplantae > Streptophyta > Magnoliopsida > Canellales > Winteraceae > Tasmannia > Tasmannia lanceolata. Next base: position 898,713 of record NW_027518695.1, on the reverse strand, counting down.
CTTGTTGAGGTAGTTCCTTGGACAGGCTCTATCTAAGAACTGTGTTTACAACATCACTTTGTAGGTTCTTGCCAAACAAGAGTTTTTCTTAAAAAATTGCGTCAACGTGAAAAAACCCGACCCGACCCGACCCGACCCGAGATTTATCATGGGTAGGGCCGGGTTTGGGTCTCGTGGGTTTTCCGGAAAAAAACCCGACCCGACCCGACCCGAGATATTTCTCGGGTTGGGTTGGGTTCTTCAAAACCCGACCCGCCCGACCCGAGTTGCAGCCCTACTCAACATCAGGACAAAAGTACTAAAACTAATGGCATTCCGCCTGTTGTAGCGGAGTGGTCCCAATCTCCTGCCTCCATACTCGCCACGTCATCAGCCGGTGTAATTATCAAAATCTGTATAATTTGATTAGAAGACAATAACGAACTAATAATCACAAAATAACATATAATTAAGAGAAGAAACATTAAAACGGAGAAATATCCACAGTTGGAAGACAAAGCCAAACACATTAAAAAAAAAAAAAAAAAAAAAAACTTGAAAAAAAGAAAAAAGTAAAGATAAACATTTACATATTCATATTTTCTCCCCTTTTTTTTTTTTTTTAAGTTAACCATATATGCAATTACAAAAAGAAAAAAAGAAAAAGAAAATTAGGGAAGATAGAGAGAGGTATCGTTTTCTATCCAGTGATTCTGACCCCAGTAGTAGACTTGATCGATGGAACCAGGCAAATTGAAGAGACCTTGGTCGCCGTTAGTCTGCCATTCTAACGGCGTTAGACCGCCGTTAATCATCCTGTTCTGAACTGGAGGGAACTCTGCAGTAATTGACTGATCGATAAACCCTGCCGTTTGTTCCTGGATCTTGAGTTCTTCAACCATGCTCGTCATATTATGTTGATTCTCCTGCTGGAGACGGAAAGGTGAGAGATCGGAGAAATTTAACCCTAGAATTGACGGATTTGAAACATTCATCAAGCTTGTGAAGCTCGCCGGAAAGATGCCGGAATCCGATGCTTCCGCCAAATTCTCCGGGTTATTGCTAGGGTTTTCAGAAGGTAAGAGGCTAGAAGAAGGAAAATTGAACAGAGCGGAGCTAGACGAAGCTGATGCCTCAGTTGTGGTCGCGGCCGTGAGACTAGAACTCTCGCTACTAGAATGCGAAGAAGATTTGCGATCTTTCTGCAGATCAGATGAGGATTTTGCCTTTGATCTCTTGTTTTTCCGGCATCCACCTCCTACCGGAACGTTCCGGAGAACTCCGCCTTTTGTCCAGTATCTTCGACAGCTTTTGCAGAAATATCGAGGCTGAGAGAGATTGTAGTTGTTGTAGTAGCAGAATTTCGTGTTTAGCGAATCGCAGCGAGGACATTTCAGTGCCTGATTCGCATGTGGACGCATGCGCCGGTCTCCGGAGAAAATCCGGCCATTTCCGCTCGCCATTGATCGGAGATCTTGCATTCTTCGATACTCCTAAAATCTAGAGGAAAAAGTAGAAAAATTCACGGTAGAATTCTGCCAAATGTTGGGGAGAAGGACGGAGAGGAGGGATTCAGGTTGTTCTAGAGTCTAGTCACTGGTTTTCCGGCGGATTTCTCGCCGGGAATTAGGCATATTGATCTCTCTTTCTCTGAAAATCTGAGAGCAAATCATGGCTTCTTCATATCATATCCATATACCGTAGCAAATATCAGCCACTGGTGAAATTACATATGCACCCTCGTGTCACTATTTCGTGACAGTGAGGAAGCGTGGGGCTGAACATTGTACCGAACACGTGGCAGAAAATGGAAGAGTTCCTGCAGTGGGCCCCACCAAGCAACTGTAATATGAAAGTTGTTGCGACTCGATGGATTTTAACATCAGTAACAAAAATTAAATAAAATAAGAATAAGTGTGGGGTCAGCTTCTGACAAGACTGGGTCAACAATTTCAAAGATAGGGGTTTTGGAAGGCATTTTCAATTGAGGTAGGGGTTAGTTTGTCAATTCGGCTTAACGACTCACCTCCGTACGTCCGTGGAAGTAAATTAGCCGTCGGATTTTGATATGTGAACGGCTAATGTACGCTGTCTGCTACATCATCTTCTTGTCGGCCACAAGCAGTTTGCGCGTGGTTCACGAAAAGCCACGTTGCGGATTCTAATTGGTCAAAAGTCAATGATTGTTGGCAGTGGAGTTTCCGTACGGCAATTCTGAACAACTCTGTTGCTACTGTCTGAACCTTTTCATCAAACCTGGTTCGGAAAATAATTAATCAATTGTACAGTAAAATCGCTGAATTTGATGAATATCTCCGATGCAACTAACATGATCTCCGTGTGAATCAACGGATCAGATCACAGCGGCCATACTCCCTTTTTAGCATCTTTCATTAATGGGAGTGATGCCCCCTCCCCCTCTTTAACTTCGGACTGACCTCTCTAGTTTATTTATGACTAATTTTTAAAATTTCGACTGAAATCCGAATTTCGGTGGAGACCGACACCGAAATGCATCAAAACCGAAAAGGTCATTTATTTCCGTCGAAATTTCGGTTTTTCCAAAATTTGACCTAAAAAATCTGTTTTTTTTTATATTAATTTAATATTTCACCTAAATTTCGACCAAAATTTAATATGGAATAAAATATTCATTTCGGATTACCACCGAGAAAATCGGAGTTAAGCCTCTAGCTAAGTTGGTAAAGACTATGTTCTTTCCTCCCAGAGGTTGGGGTTAAATCCCAGCTTACCAATAGAGAGGGATTGACAATACGACTAAACGTGATAATGCGCTATGGCCCATGTACTGTTTGATGGACGTTTTGGGTCTATTTTACTATTAGATAGAAAAGAAGTGAGGAAATACCGTTATATGGTTAATCTTTTAATTGAAATTTCAAGGAATAACTCCATGCTTGCTCGGCCTAGCATCTTTTGACAAGTGGAGTAATATATCTGTAATTGAGATTGTTAATTTGGAAAGATTCATTGTCTTCTCCATGGTTTAAAATTCCCATCTAACGATCTTAGCCATCCAATTTTGATCGGACATTGCCTGCAGACCATAGGATCAAATTTCAGATGGGTGCCTGAGATCTTTCTAAGTTACCTCAACGGGTTCATATTCAATCGGGGTCGATTTTTGTTAAAGACTGTTCATCAAAATAATTTATATAAGCATAGCCGCATAGCTAGTCTGTATTGGGGCCCACCGATAAGAAATTCATGTTGACATTGACCTCATGCGGAGATATGAATCAGGGAGGTGATAAACTCGCTCCCTTTTTCCCTTTTTCGCCCCACCAAGTGAAACATTCACCCTTTTTTCTTGGGGCCAACTCTAAAACGATAGTCATCAATATAGGAAAGCACTAGATTGGGCTGGCCAGGGGAAGAAAAGGTGGCGAATATATCTCTTCCGTTATAGTTTTATGAGAAATTATATGATGAAAGGCCTTATATCCGTCTACATGACTTGCAAGAAAGTGACTGAATGACATCAAAGTGATCCAGACCGCTCGTCTGGCCCACTACTTGTACATGACTTGCGAGAAAGTGACTAAATACGATTGTAGATGACATGGTCCCGGCAACAATCAACGGTTCAACTTTTCTTGGCCGAACCTTAAACGACCCTTGATTGATCAACTGCCAGGATCATCCTATCAAGCTGTTCTCAATGGCACTTTGGCCCCAAATAAGTTTGCCATTCAGATCAACGAACCGATTAGGGCACAAGCCAAGCCTAACACTGTCTTTTTACCACTTTCTTTAGAGAACGTACTCACTTTTACACTCTTTCCTCAAAGACACTTATTCCGCCTAACTACTTTTAATTTATCTGATCTGTTGGCATGAATGACCGTCCAAAACTGTTGAGAAAACCTTTACGGGATGATCCTAGGCCCTTGATCCATCAACCCTAGTTTCCGCCGAGAAACAAGTAATTAAGTTTTGTTTAACTTATGCACATCGGTTCGGGTTTGTTGAAGTATAAATGATTAAAATAACACCAACTCCAATAGCTTAAGCTTTACGAGTAATTGGTTGTTTCATTTGGTGTCACAGCAGCCACCATTTCCCGTGTTCAAGTCTCTAGCTACCTGTGGAAAGGGCTACCTGAAAAAAGGGCTAGAGTGAAAGCCGTCAAAGAGCGGGCGGCTGAGGATAACGGATGTGGAAGCACGGTGGAATGTTATGATATGAGTGGGGGCCCACCTAGATATGGGACTAGGTGGGACCCAGCGCCTGGTACGGGACAGATTTAAAGGGCCTTGCATAAATCGTTTTATCAGCTCCGGAACTTTTAACATATTGGTAAGATATCTAACATTTGACATCAAATCAGCCACAACGTCTCATGTTCGAGTCACGGAAGGGTCGACCTGTGGAGCGGACTACCTAGAAAAAGGCAGTGGGCCACCACGGAATGGGTGACCTGTAGAAAGGGCTAACTGAAAAAAAAGCTAAAGTGAAAGCACCCACAGAGTGGGCCACTAAGGACGGTGGATGCAGATGCATGGTGGAATGTTATGGTCGTGAGTGGGGGCCCGCTTAGGTATGGGATTGGTAGGACCCAACTTGTTATAAGAAAGTTTGAAAGGGCCATGCCTAACCGTTCAACCAACTCTAGAACTTTTGGCGTATTGATAAGGTAACTAACCTTTGGTACCAGAACTACGAACTACAAGTTATGGGTTCAAAACTCACCACTCCTCAATATTAAAGTTAACGTGTAAGGCAGACCCAAAAAAAAGAGAGGCCGCCCGTGAGGGGGAGTGTTAATTATAAATGATCGAAAAACACCAAATCCAACCGCTTAAGTTTTTTGAGTAATTGGTTGTTTCACGGGGTTGGGACCAAGACCAAGATGTTCTACAAGATCAACGGTCTTACATGACCCCTTGTGGGACCCAAAATTATCCTTTTAACATTAATCCTAAAACTGACTTTCTGCAAAGTTGTTCTTTTATTCTTTCTTTTTTCTGTTTTTGATACCTTAAATTTCATTCTTTTTTCTTCTTACGGTGATCCCTTAGTTTTTAAGTACAGCCCGCGGCTTCACCATTTGGGTGTAAAGGAAAGGGTCCTATAATAGTGTCAAGAACAAGAAATATGACTGATGAATGACAGGTATGGAATGATGTTGCGTGGTGTGTCGGGTGGGTGTCTAAAAATTAGGGTTAGGTCTTTGTTCATGGGACCACATTGGCCCACAAGGGCGAGCTATTCTAGTATGTGCTCTTTCCCACCTCTCTACATCCCCAAGATTATAAAAGATATGGTGTGTTATACGTAATTGGAACCCAACCAAAAGTAGGGCCCACCTCTCTATGCACCATGTGGCTTGAGAACAAAACCAATTCAAAACAGTAGGTTGTGGCGGGACCCTCCCTGCTGTAGTCTGCTGATCAATGCTGACTGGTTGATGGGTTACAGTGGCCAACAACTATTTCGGTAAGCTGACACATACTAAAAGCGTGGGGGAGATACATGAGTTCACTAGCATTTTTATGGGGAACTACTAATAATTTGACGTGATGTTGGGGTATATGGGTCACCGGATCCAACTGTCTTGCTCAAGATCCGTTCAAATCTTATTGGTCGGAGCCTAATCGGATCGTCCCAGGTCTTACCAAAAGGGAGAGAGGATAATAGAGGAGAATCTTCTTTGATAAAAAAATATATAGAAAATGAAATACTGTTTGTTGTTTTAAAGAGAGAGACACCCGGAATCAAAGAATCCGACCTCTTCAGGCGGTATGAAAATCCGCCCTAAATTCTGGCAAAACTCTCACATTGGGTTTTCGTTTAAGCCAGCGATGCCGAACCAGTAACTCACGAGTATTGAGCAGTTCGAACTCTTAGGTTTAGTGTTTGTGTATCTCGAATTCTGGATTCCTCATCATCTGTTTGGAGTTAGGGATGGAGTGTTGTGCCCATAAATGTGACATCTTTCTCTATCTAATAAACCGGTAGAGGTCCCTCCAAACCCAACTTACCCACTAAAAAAACAGTGATGCTGAACCAAATGCCGAAATTGGCAGATACAAAATCAGATGCGGATTCTAATTCCTGATTCCGGCAAGCTAAAAGCATCCTAAGGCTTTTTGAATATTACAAAAATATCCGTCATAAATAAACACAAATGAAGAAAAATATGAAGGGTATTTTCGTACACTGGTGTCCATCTTTGGGATCTAGACTGCTCCTTAAGATTTGGTGGCTACATATGGATCAAATCTGAAATAATTACAGACCTAATTAAGATATAGATCCATTGGATGCACCTCGGATCTAGCTGGTGTGCCCTAATGCATGGCTGTTGCATAGGCCCACAGGCCCACCGCCCCACCCGTGTGTGTGAGAGAGAGAGAGAGAGAGAGAGAGAGAGAGAGAGAGAGATTAACAAAATAACAAGCCTTGTTTTGGGGTTCTGCCAAGAAAAGTCAAACTATTGCTTTTTGTAGTGTAATGCATGGGATGTCCATTCAGTATGGACCAAAACGTCACCTCAAGGTACAAGATCAACTCAAGATACAGGAGCAATGGTCTTGATTTCATTTCACACGTATGCCCCGTAGTACCCAAAATTTGTTAGGAATGGGCACTGATCTATCTCAAGGGTAGCCCTAAACCGTAAGGTGCCTCAACCACTCAAATCTCTTCTAATTTTTAGTATATTGGTGGAGCCTCAAGCTCAATTGATAAGGGATTGGTTCTTCATCTCTGAGGTTGGAGGCTCAATTCCACCTTAACTACCTAAAAAAAGTTATATTTGATCTGAATTTTATTTACGGATTTGCAGGAACATACACTATTAGGGATTTCATATTCTTCACTTAGCTACTTAATATAAATTATATAGATTTGGTGAACTGATAGTTATAAACTCCAAATTACCACACAAAAATTACCTTTTATCATTGATTGAGCCTTTGTGTATCGCTCAAATTAAAAACCTTGGAGATGAATAAATTGCTCTTTCGTGTTGACGTTGATGGCAACCCAAAAATCTTGTAGTAAATGTGAAACACACCACTCTCATTTCACAGCTAATTAGCTAAAGGAGAATACAATAGTCAATCAACAAAGACTTGGCTTTCTTAATCATATTAAAGTATAACAACATTGATTAATCTAGAAATTATCCAAAAAAGTAATTGGGTTTCATAGTCAAGGGTCATAGGTTATCTAATTTACGGGCCCACCAAGTTTGGATCTCTACAACTAAATGATCATAACACAACAAAGTGGGGGATGAAAATTCGTTGGTGGTGGGACCTTGAAATAACATAAATCCATGGAGGAAATCATTCCTAACAAGTGCTAAAATAAGCTATAGTTGTTAGGAAAAGAACCCATTTGTCCTAAAGCTGTATACACAAACTTGATTAGGAAAAAATACATAATTTCAACCACCATCCCATCTTAGTTATTTAAAGACATAAACTAGCCATCTTGACCAAGATTAAATAAGAGGTAAGTGCCAAAATGGTGTTTGGCGTGTGGCATCAAAAATCAGAATGCTACATGGCATGTAAAGAGTGGTTGCCCAGGCATGACACATTTTTTCATGTTTTAGATATTTATACACAAATATAGGCTCTGTTCACTTACCTTCTTGAGAAAGGAAAGGAGAAGAAAGTAAGCCAAATTTTCCTGTGATTGGACATGATTTGACATTTTCCGCCGTTCACTTGTTTTCTCGGGAAATCGGAATTACACAGGTGAAAAATATAAATAATGACGTGGAAAACCAACTTTCTTGCACTTTCCCTCTAAATTTTCTCACCAAAAGGATGGGAAAATCACTTTCCTAAGAAAACTACTTTGCCTGCATACTCTCTTTTCCTTTCTCGGCCAAGTGAACAACGGAATTTTCTCACAAAATGAATTTTCTCACAGTTTCTTTTCCTTTCTTTTCCAGTGTTCCATGTCAGATTCTTTTCCTTTCTTTTCTTTTCCTGTAGCTAGAAAACAAGTGAACAGAGCCATAAGGCTTCTTTAGATGAGAAATTATATGGTGGCCGCAGTTTACATATAAAGGGCGGAGAGAGAAAATATCAACCCATTTTTTATCAAGGGAAAAGGGAAAAAAGGTGGTTTAACTTGGATCAAAAATCAAGGGGGAGAGTTTTCTCTCTCTCTCTCTCTCTGCCCTTGTGGTTTGACGGTCGACCACCATATAAATTCTCTCTTTAGATAACAACTTTTTTCTCATTTTTATGAAGTTGGTACTAAATGAAGGTCTCCTTGCAAAGAATTTCAAGATTAGTGGTTTCAATTAAAAATACATATAGCCTTGTGGGACACAATATTTGATCGATAGAATTGATCTCAAAAGTGACTTCGGCCCTAGTATAATTTCCAGCCTTTGTTATGAAATATGTACATGCCATTGTTTTGTTAGATGCACTCCCTCCTCTTTGTAGTAATCCTTCCCAGTGGCTATATTCCAATTTGGAGTTGCAGCAAAATAGAGTAAAAAAATGTCGAAGAAAAAAGGGTCTTGGACAGTCCGACAATCCATATCAACCACTCCCCAAGTCCACATGTCTAATACATAAGAAATTGCACCACAACGTAATGCTAGTTCCCATATTTTTCAGGGTGGAGATTTGCTGAACTATTTGATGAGATTAAAGACATTGTGGGAAATTCGAGAATCTCCTTTCACCCTATCAAGAGATCTGCCAATGGGGTGGCAGATAGGCTTGCTAAGGATGGGGTTCGATTGGAGGCATTTGAGCAGTTCAATTTTTTACCGCCTTAATATTTATTTCGCTCCTTCGCTATCTTTTACATTGAGCTTATGTATCCTTCTTGTTTTTCTACTTTGTTACCAATATTTGACCATCTCGGTCCTTTTCCTTTAATGAAATTTTTTGCCACTAAAAAATCGTAATGCTATAGTGACAGTAATTTCAAAATTTTTAAAAATTACATGGATTCTCAACACCTTTCCCATTACAATAGTTACAGAAGATAGTGTACTAATCTAAATTACCCAAGTCACCATCTCACAAACTCTTCAGTTCAATGCATCATAATCATCCAATCTCTCATTGTACTCCAACACCTTCCTCTTTATCTTGGATGAATCTACCCATGTAACAAAGTCTTCCATGTTTCTTGTCACAAGGAACGCAGGGTCCATCACTGTCTCGGGCCGACTCGGATGTGCCCCTGCTCAATGTAGGTAACGGCTTCTCTCAAGTGTTCTGCAAACTTCAACTTCACCAGCATCGTTGATAGCCTACGCCTGCACATTCAATCAAGAATTTTCATAGTAAAAAATAGGTATTTTGGTCATGGGAAGTTCAACAGGGTTCAAGTTGGATAACTACATGTTTTTAAAGGGGAGGTGCAATTTGGGTCGGGTTGGGTTGGGCTTTTGCTAATAGTGGATTGGAATCAACCCGAACCGGACCCAAATTTATGATAAAAGCTCAACCAAAATTCCCAAAAATAAACATGAGTTGCATCCCTAATTCTCACTATAGAACATCTGGAGAGGACTATTGATGGATAACCATGTTTGGAGCATTCATAGCTAGAATGCATGCCTGCAGAATGAAGACACAGACAAACGATCGCACAAAGCCAAGCTCTTTCTGGTTGGGATCACACCGATATTGTACCTGGCATTGATACAGAATGAAATATCAGCAATGGTGAAACATGAAGATAGTCATTAAAAAAATGATGAAAAACGAAGATTATTTAAACATTTAATTTTTTTTATTTTTTTTGAGCAATAACATTGAGAATATACTATCAATATGATGCTTTAAGCATTAGTGTGATTAGTCAACAGTATATTCTTCTAAACTAAAAGTTAAAACTATAAATATATTAATTTTCAAAAAATATAATTTAAAAATTCAGCTTCGGAGTATGTCCCCGAGATTCATCCTTAATAATATCTTAAGCAAAATACTATTATCATGCCTAAATCCTCAAAAGAAGGAACAGTTGTATCAACCAAAAAATAAATGGTTATGAAATACAATGCCACAACCTAAATTGTAGAATCTTACGCGATCAGGTAGAACCATAGAATTCCTGTTGCACCAGTAAATATGCTAAAATCCGTGCCTGCTGCAAGTGATAATTTTCTTTTGAAGCGTTCTGCAAGTGATAAATTGATAAGCGGTTGGGTTGAGTAGCATGCATAAACACCATGCCTTGTCCGCATAGCTATTAATCTTTTAGGAAAATGTTATCAGCACTACCATATTTTGATGATTTATAGAGGGACTCCCTCTATAGATCGGAGGGTTAGGATCAACCTATGGAAATGATTTTTGGGGCACAACCTATTTAGGCTGTGGCCCATCTAATGGACGGTTTGGATCATCCTATGGTGCTGGCCATACAGTACTTTTTAATAATGTGAGGAGTGCAATCATCAAAATACGGTAGTGGTGATATCATTTCCCATCTTTTATTTGGGAAGAAAACTATGGATTGCCAAAATAGCGCAAGAAAAGCACATAGTGGTTTCTGTGCGACCTCTAGGTTGAAGAACAACGCCTTGACTATTGAGCTAGATGCCAAATCCGAGCTTACCTACGGAAAAAAAAAACTGTAATTCTTAAAGCAAGAACGGATCATCGCCAGCCTCCCTCGAACAATGCTCTGAGGGAAAACATGACCAAAACCACCATAGATATAATCTACTAATGAAGCAGGTTCTCTATGTCTAGCAATTCAAGAAGACAAAAGTATTGAGTTGGTGATACAAAATCACTAGTTCTATTTCATCCTTGGAGTGGGTCCCACTTGTTCCTTTTAAGTGCGATGTGTTTTCTCTCTCTATATATGGTTTGTATATGAAAGATAGGGTTTGAAGAAGGAAAATGTAGGGAACAGAGGAGAAAAAGGCTAGGGCAAGGCAAGAGGGTTTTCTCTTGGGGGCCCTAGGAGGGCATTTGTAGTGGAGCAAAAGCAAGGTTCTTCTTGAGGAGAAAGTTAAGGGAGGGCAAGGGGGGTTTTCTCTTGGGGGCTCTAAGAGGGCTTTTGTCGTGAAGCAAAATCAAGTTTCTTCTACTCAAGGTTGAGGAGAAATTAAGGACAAGAAGAGGGTTTTCTCTTGGGCTCTTGGAAGGCTTTTTTGTGGTAAAGCAAAATGGGGCTTTTCCTCCTTGTTTATCAAAGCATATTCTTCTTCTTCCATTGGATTTTATCTATTGTAGCACAAGCATTGAATTGGAGGATTTTCCAACTACTTCTCGAATGAGGGTTTTTCCATGTACTCGATGTAGAGCTTGAAGGTTATTTGGTGGTTACATAGAAGGTTGGAGAGAAAGGTTTTATCGGTGGATTTTACCGGTGGAGGTAACATTGTACTATTTTGGTTTTAAATAGTGAATTGAGTGTTGCCTTGTCCGTGGAGTAGCCCATTGTGGTGAACCATATTCTTGTCGTTTGTGGTTGCTTGTGATTTGCTCCCTTTGTGGCTGTGGTTTGTTGGCATATATTTTCTTCATCTTGTAGTGCAAAATCTTGGGTATTTCCGTGTATTCGCCAGTGGTAGATTGGCGGATGTTATTGGTGGTGGGTTTTGGCCTCGCAACAAAACGGCCATGTCCACTGCGTCTGGGATCATTGTCACCAAAAGTGTCCCGTACTTTAAAGTCAAACAAGATCTACATCTCTTATTTTCACTCTAGTCACTCTTCTTCTTTTTTTTTAAAAGGTAAAAGGAATTAAAACAACTACTAGGCATTCAAAAAAAATCTCCTAGTTTAGCCATTAAAAAAAACCTCCTAGCCTTCTTTTTTTTTTGAAAGATGACAGAGTATATTTATTCCATTGAAGTTACATTGGGGACCAAGGGTCCCAGCTTGCATTTTCATAGTATTATGGCCAGGGGCATACTCCTGAGCCATCAAGAGAAGCAAGTAAAAACTACTCATAATTACATTGAGATAAATGATAACTCATCCATCCTGCCAACTCCCACCAACATTACAAAACTATAGACCCCACGGCTACCCCAACCGAAAACCATTTCCCAACCTCCTTCCCAATCAACCAAAAAGAATTCCCTGAGGGCAAGTAAAGGTACAAAAGAAGGATATCACCCAAAGCGAAAGACTGGAGTCTCTCAAGCTAAAGGGAATCAGCTTCAATATAGCTACTCCACTGCTTCCAGGATCAGATTAGTGCCTAAGATAACCAGGCCTAAGAAATTGAAGCTTTAGTGAAGATCTTCATCGTTTCATCCACTCACGTACTTCCTCAGGAGTACTCAACGAGACGAACTTAATCAGAGCAGAACAACTCCTGAAGAGGGGAGCCAAAGACTCTCTCAAGCTTATCATGGACCTTCCTTACTAGCATTCTTCCCTCGGCCTCTTCCGAGAGTTCCAAAAGGACTCCTAGCCTAATCTAACCCAACCCAAGGAAATGTCAACACAACCCAAGCCAAAATTGAGCTGTACCCGTCAGGTTCGCGTAGAGCCGGACCCAAATTGCACCCCTAAACCAATGCTTATAAAACGAGTAGTTAAGATTAGGGATTTTTGCAAAAGAAATCTTCTACTTTGCTTTATTTTGCAAAAAAGTCTTTTGACGATTTGCAAATAGAGCCATCACATTTGGGTGAATTTTGCAAATGAGGACATGTCATCAAATTGTGACCATAATACCCACCGTGGATTGTTTTTAATTTAAAAGAAGAAAATGTCAATGAATGTGGAAAGAAAAAAAAAACCTAGTAAAAAAAACCAAAATATCCATACACAGTCAATTGATAAGCTTTGAATCAAGGGCGTGGGAATATCTTTTATATATATACTAGCATTGGCACATGCTATGCATGGGTGTAAAAACAATGGTTCCACCCCATCAAAACAATAATGCAAAGTAGAAGACTTCTTTTGTAGAGACCCGTTGCCCCGATGACTCAGTATGCCACTATGAGGCGTGCCCTACTAACTGTTCCTCTTCGGACCGGCTGCATAACAAAGTCGGGCTCCATTGGTTTGGTTGCAAATATAGCACTAAAATCTCATACCACCACAGGGGATGGTTGTCTCCTTATTATGTGGTGATGTGGCATGTATAGGAAACTCCCAACAAAATCCAAGCAGAAAATCATCAAAAGGTATTTTTTTTCGTGAATTTTCTTAGGAATGATGTTCTCTCTATGTTGGTACTTGCACCCCTACCATTACTACAAATTGATATGATTTTGTGAAAGGGAAGTGATCCCGCCCCCTGCCCCCCGATGGATAAAATCCCCCGCTTTGACGTTATCCGTTGAGTTTTAAAGACAATGTAAAACATTAAAGGGGGTGAATTTATCCTCAAACAGTGAACCATTCTCACAGAAACCGTTAAAGGGGAGATTTTATCCATTAGGGGGGGGGGGGGGGGGGGGAATATCATTTCCCTTTGTGAAATAAAGGGAATAAATAAGGTATAATTCTAAAAGGAAGGAAATGAACCAAAAATGCAGAGTGCGACACCTTTGCTATAGAATATTTGTCAAATGAAATATATGGTAGGACTATTTTTTGGCATACGCTTCTCAAAAGAAATACATGGTGTGCCACATTTGTGGAATGAAATGATGCAGACTCACCCTTCAGTGACACTTGTGAAATGAAATACATGGTATGCCAATACTTACTGAGGTACAGTTATGAAATGAAATACATGGTGGGTCCACTATTTGTTGGGTATTGTCAATTTGTCATTAGTGTGCCACACTTATAAAATGATGAGCATGGCGGCTCAACTTGGTGCGGACTACTTGTATTGATGGATTGGTGCCGAATACTAGTGAGATGGTATTTTCTTTTTTAGGACAAATATTGTTTTCCCTTTTTGCTTGTTTTAAAATATACGCAAGACAATGCTTTATGCTTAGAGTTTGGCTATGAAGCCCCCCTAAATAACTCTCTAGGCCTCCGAAACATAGGCGACGACGCAATCGAGACATGGTCTGTCTTCTTCTCCTCTTTTTGGGCGGGAATAATGGTCGGCATCCAACAGTGGTGATGTGGCGATATAGGGGTGGTGGCGCTGCTGTTGCAGCCGACAAATGGTGTAACGATGCCGACTTGAGGCAGTGGCACATTGATGTAGTGGTAGCGCGATGATGCAACGATGACCTCTTTGAGAATGTGATGATCAATGACGGTCACCGGTAGAGAGAGAGAGAGAGAGGCACAAAATGAGAAAAAAATTGTAGTAGAGGGCCCACGCATGGGACTACTTGTACTTTTATATAGTTTCCGTAAGTAGGCTTCATTCGTACTCTCGTGTGACCCTATACATGCCAGTGTCGTTACGACTATGGTTTTAAATTTCAACCGAAATCCGAAATTTCGGACCAAAATTTTGGATTTCGGTGGAGACGGACACCGAAATCGATCAAAACCGAAACGGTCATTTATTTCGGCCGAAATTTTGGTTTTTCTGAAATTTGACCCAAATTTTTTTTTTTTTTTTAATATTAATTTAATCTTTCACCGAAATTTCGACCGAAATTTAATATTGAATAAAAAATTGGTTTCAGGTTTTGTACCAGATTTCGACCGAAATTTTGAAATTTGGTACCCAAACCAAAATTTTAAACCTTGGTCAGGACCAACCAGTAGGATAATAACATGTACAAATTATTAACTTATTAAAGGAAGAAGAACCAGCACCCACGGCTGTTTCCACCCACAAATTGATGTTGTCATTCGTACTCCCATACGACCCCATACAAGTCAGTGCTGTCAGGACCAACCAACAGGATGATAATATATGCAAATAATTAACTTAGCAAAGGAGGGACTGTAAAGTTATCTAATGGACATCTCACATCATTCAATTAAACGTGTTTAAAATCTCTTTCAATTAAATCTGGCACTCAGCCATTAGATAACTTTACAGGGTAGACCAATGATTACTGTACCGTTCAATGATTTTCTATTAGGGCCCGTTTGGATACCTTCCATTTTGTGTCTGGATTTGGAATTGAGTTTTGAATACAAATTGAATAGATCCGGCAGCTCGTATAGAGGGAGACAGAGAGGGAAGGGGATATAGGGAAGGGGATACTTCCTAGTGGAGGGGAGAGGTTGAGGAGCAAAGAGGGTGAAGGAAACTCTCAGATATGTTGATTTCCAATTTCTTATTTCCACAGCAAACTTAGAAATCTGATTTTTTTTACTGTCAGCTGCTGAATTAGAAATCCACGAATTTGATCTGATCCAAATTACAATGCAAAAAGGGCTGCAAATGCGAGAAATCCAAATCAAATTATTCTCGGCATCCAAACGGGCCCTTAAGACTGAGAGGTTATTAACTTATCTAGTGTCAACGTAGACATTGTTCACTTGCATAATCTTTCCATGAAAAGTCACATATGACTTCTTAAAAATACTTTCCAATTGTTTAGGATAAATAAATAAAAGATGATATACATAGCGGCATTATGAATTGTTCTTCGTGCCTAACCCCCAATTACTGATAAAAAAAAGTGTTCTTCGTAGTAATTTTACACAGTCATCCTCTCTCTATGACTCTATCCATAGTATAGGTAATAAATATCAATTTGCTCGAAGGCCATTATTGGCAAAGATGAAACTTACAAACCCTCGAATCTCTAGATTGTGACGTAAAGAATAAGAGGCAATGTATTGCAAGGTTACTGGAACCACCTGTACTACTCCACCTTTTGATCATAATGGGGTATGAAAAGCCACATTCAATTAACTGTCGACACGTGGCTCCCGAAGGGCCGACCATGAAGTTGACACCAGCCCCAGGGGTAGCCTGGTAATCTGCCAAGAGCAGGTAAAATCAAGTCCACACATGGGCCGACAGTTGTCCCGGGGTAGGTAATTCAACCATCCCGGAGCTCTCATTATAAATAGCCTTCACTCATGCTAAGGTGGGGGGAATTCCTAAGCTATAATTCCAAGTTTTGGCTTCACTCTTCTGATCATACTGACTTGAGTGTCGAAGGGCCCGTTCAGAGCAACGATTCTGGATTGGTCTTCTAACCTCGTGCGCTCTTGTACAGGACACAATACTCTTAAGTCAACACCTTGAGCCCGCCAGATCGGTTCTTTCGTCACTGCCGTATATGTTACCAATTTTAAGCCTAACAGATCATATCCAATGAATAAAATGTGCATTTGGGCAAATTAATGGGGATTTGATAGGCATTTTCGCGGCTCACTTTTGCATGAGAGAGCTGCCACACGGGCTTACTTTTGAGCAGATTTTGTCTTAATTCATCTAAGGTGGTTGTTCTCTCTTGCAAAGACAGCCGCTAAATTGCTTTCCACGAAATTGCCGAGCAAATCCCAAATTAATGTTGCGTTTAGAACACGTTGATAAACGTATGATTATGACAAAATAATGTCGTGTTTTCTTTCCCTTGCTCAAACAATAGCATCTATGGTTTGAAACGTTCACGTGACCTTTTTATTGATTGCTTGCTTCACGAGAAAGAAAAAAGATAAAGACAAGGGGCTCCCTACCCTTTTTTTGTCACATTAAAGAAAGAAAAATCCTCGTGAGATACAAAGAAGGCAGCCCTAATTTAGCACAACCCTTTTCCGGGTAAATCTTCTCAGCCTTTTGTGTGAGTGAGGTGGAAAGAAGGGTTTGTAGATGCTTTTTGAAGGAGTTTAACCATTTAAAAATTGGGTTTATAATTAATCACTCAAAGTTGCATGGCACATCTCCTCTATGGAATAATTAAGTTTGCATTTGTGTGGATCTATATTGAGAACCACCATGTGGAAAGTCGCCTTTACGATCAATGGTAAAAGGCGGTGTTCATGTGAAATCAAGACTGTTGATATTGTAGAACATCATGAGGTAACCCACGTGGTCTTGATCCCATCCTAAATGGACATCTAATATGAAAGATAAATGACTACCAAAAAAAAAAAAATTTAAAAAGAAATCGACGGCTTTTTATTTGTGGAACCCTGAATCTAGCTTGATGCATAAAAGGCCTAGGATCATCCCATCAAGGTATTCTCAACCGCATTTAGTTGGACGTAATGTTGCCGTTCAGATCAGCAAATCCGATCAGTAAAAGGGACTTAGTGAGGCCTAATGAGCATCTAAAAGTAACTTTCTTTTAGCTTTTTCCATAAAAAAAAGTTTAGTAGCTTTATCTAATCACAAAGCCATAGAGCTAATCCAAGTGCCTAATTGAGTATTTCAAATGTTAACAACAAAATTTTAATTACTCCGGTTAAACCTTGACATAAAAAAAATAGCCTCCCTAAACCCGTAATATATGGCCTGTTAAATGGCTTATTTAGAGGGCTGTCATTATAAATTGAAGGTTTCTCTAAGTTAAAGCTTGAACTGCTGTGATTCAAGTCACTTTTTTTCATGGGAATCACTAGTCAAAGAAAGGAAAATCAAGCAATTTTGTAAAAGGTTCTCTTTCTAGAACTTTTTCAGAAAATTTCTGCAATCCTAATAGGGCCTTAGAATAATAAGATCCAAAGTTTACCTTGTAAATGTCCATTGTGACTTTCCACATATGTTAAAGTCCAACCGTTGAATAGTGGGCTTGCAAGTTTCCTTGAAAACAGGGAAAATTCCAATTTTGAGGGGGAAAATTCCATGGTAAATGACTTTACCAAACACAGGAATATTCATTTTCCCTGCATCCAAACAGCCCGGCCTCTAAATCGTTGAAAAAATAAGACCGGGTTCGGATTGAAGGAAAAACATTTTTGGTATTTCTGTAGGATTCTTATCATTTCCACCATTCAGAGGAAAATGATAAGAATATCAGTATAAAATGAAGATTTGTCTAGATAAAACTTGAGCCCTCTGGTTCAAATTATATATTTCTCTGAAAAGGAATAAATTCTGGAAAAGTCTTTCCTTTCCAAACCTTTTTCAAAAACTTCCTGCAATCCAAACAGGGCCATTCCATCATCTCAACCACTTCGTTTGAAAAAAAGTGGAAAACTACCTCAGAGCATTGCTAACAAAGAAAACTTACCACTTCTAATCTTAAGCTAAATTTAGTAGTACTCAGGATACCAAAGTGGGAGGAGGTAGCTCCCCACAATCTCTACCATACATATGTACATCTATGATGAATGGAACAGATTATTTTACGAGGATCATCCTTAGGACAAATCCAAGAAGCTCACCGAAAGAACAATCATATATAATCGTAAAAATAGAAGAACATCCTCTGATCCACTCAAATTGACGGTTCAGATTGAACGATTGGTGTGATATTTGAAGTGGGCCCATTCCCACATGGCCCATTGAGCGAGAAGTCCTAATCACTTTACATGTGGCAATGCGTAGGATGAACAAAATCTATACTTGTTCTCCTTTAATCCAATCTTCGTACACAGGTTTTATTACTTCTAACCCCAAAGTTAAAGGCTAGTTTAGTCAATCTCAACAACAATAATAATAATAATAAATGGGGATTTGCTAGGGACCACCTCATAAGGCATTTCGCAGAGCATGGGTTGCTCTCTCATGCAATAGACGCTCCACGAAATGCTTACGGAGTTATGGGATGGTCCCTAGCAAATCCCTAATAAAAGTATACAAATATTTCTTTGCTTCTTGTCATCCACCCTTTAACTACAAAGATGACACATCCAAAGAAAAATTTACAGAAATGTTTTTCTTGCAATCCAAACAGGGCCTAAGGATGCATGAATTTTTTGGTAAAGAATTTTTTTTCCAGAATTTCTTGTTTTCCATTGTCTGATTACACATGGAAAAAGTAACTTAAACCACTGAGTTCAAGATTTACTTACATGAACCTTCAATTTATAATGATATCCCTCTATATAAGCCATAACCACATCGTTTCCCTCTAAATTGTAGGAAAAAAAAATTCCTAAGAAAAAAATAAATCTACAATAAATATTGGGATTTCCTGCAATCCAAACAGGCCTATCTCATTTACCCAAGCCCTTTCAATTAATAGTGAGAAGTACAAAACGTAGGAGAATTTCTAATAAAAGAGATTGGTAGTGGCAAAAGAGTTTTTATATGGTGTGAGCCCTCATAATCCCTTATTTACATGTAACTCATTTCCATAGGATAATCTTAGCCCTCCTATCTACAGAGGTTTTCATAATATGCAGTTCCTAGGCGTAGACAACTTCTTATGGGCGCACAATACCAATTCCACCCAACCAAATTTGTCATAGGCGTAGACAACACTTCCAAAATTAATGGCAGATGATAGCAGCACAACCCTGTTTTGATAACTGCACCGACTCACTTTTTCGGTGTCAAAGATTATTTCAGCTCCAAAAAACGCTATCACAATCCAATTAGGAAATAAAAACAAGCTGAGTTTGTGTAATTATTACAACATGGCTGTGCTGATATCATTTCCGAAAATTAATTAATAGAACGATAAAAGGTAAATAGAAAATTACCAAAAACCCTAACTCTTAGAGGACATATTGTCTTCAGTCTTTCTTCTGCTCCACTCTCCTTTAAAACCAATTCAAAACTCCCAAAATCTGCCCTCTTTTCTTTTCTTTTCTCCCCTTGGTTTCTCAAACGAAAATTCCTTTTTTTTTTTTATATATATATATATATATATATTTTTTTTTTTTCTTCTTCTTCTTTATTTAACTTCTTATCCCCCATTTTATTTATCGCCCCACACCACACCACAGCTTATTCTCTCCTCTGCTCCAAACATGAGCTCTGGTTTTAGGGTTTCCATTCCAAACAGCGTTAGAAAAACCATCCAAAACATAAAAGAGATCGCTGGAAATCACAGCGATGATGAGATATACGCAATGCTCAAAGAATGCTCTATGGATCCCAATGAAACGGCTCAGAAACTCCTCCATCAAGGTTCTCTCGATTTTTTATCCTTGTGTTGTTTTGGCTCCATTTATTAGGGTTTTTCTCTTTATGCGATCTGTGAGCAGGGTTTATTCTCTTGCTCTTAGGTTTGATTCGGAGGTGGATTTCTGTTTTCACGAAACAATACGGGGATTGGATTGTGAAAATATTGTTAGGTTTTGATGGGTTTTCGGATGGAGTTTTGCACAATGATGTCTTAGTCTTAGACTTTTAGTACTTGTTGTTTTGATGTTTTCCAATGTTCGTTTTATTTCGGAAGGTTAAAAAAAAAAAAAAAATTTCGGCTCTGTAGAGTTTGATGGGTTGTGCTGGGTCTCCTGGGCTTCTGTATTTGCTATGATTTTGATCCAATCTCATTCTTTACCCGTTTTTCGTGAAGAAAGATGGTGCTTTTGCAAGTTTTCTTCTCACCATTGCTATATGTCACGATACACAATACTCTGCTATATATAGACCAGCAGAAGATAAGGAATCAAGATAAACTGTTTAGGTCACAACATAGTGAGTCTTTTGCGAGTGAAGTCAAGGTCAATTGAAGATTGTGTTAACATTGCCTTGTTTCTCATGGATCTGATTTGTTATGCATCTATAATGCGGTTCTAGTGGAACTTGGCGAGCAACTGCGAATACTTTCTGGATTTTGTGTTATGAGCTCTATATTGTTGTTGTTGAGCTGCAGTGGGGCTCATGTATGTTAAGTTTGAATTAGAGAAATTCATTATTTTACTAAAAATGTTTCGTTTCTTACTTTCATCACATTTGGGTGATGGATGTCATTAATCTATCACCAACAAGTTGGTAACCTGTATGTAAATGTAGTTATTCAACATAGTTTTAGTAGGTTTAGTTGAATTTCATGATTTTGAAGTTCTTAACTGATCAATAAACCATGACCCAGTTCCTTTTATCCGTATATAAATCTTAAGAGTCATGGGGCTCATGTCTGTTAGGTTTTCAATCATGGACCCGGTGGAAAACTACTGAACTTCAAGCTCTGGATTTCCACATATGATAGTTAAGAAAGGCATTTTATTGGGTTGGAGCAGGTTGTAAGATGATATGGTATACTGATTCATCAGCAATTATTTTCTCTGTTTCTAGAGTTGAGTTGATAGTGCTTCATGTGTCTCAAAATAAAATTGCCCGGCTCAAAATCATGTCATACATATGCTTGTTGTAATTTATCTAATCAAATGCGAGATACGAGATAATATAACTTTTTGTACGGACTTTGCTGTGTACATTTCCACAGTCATCATGGAAATATAGATTTTGTACATTTGATCATTGTTTTGAAGTTAATGCATCATTGTTGAACGCTGGAGACTTCTTCTCGGATTACTGCATTGTGTGTTGTGTCAACTGTTGCATTATTGGCTAATGTTTAACCTACACAATTCGTTGTAGTTCTAAATTTTTAAATGTATAAGGCTACCCACTCTAAGAGCAAAACATTGCAACGGTGGAAACATGGTAGTATCACATTTCAGGCTTCGTATACTTTCCGTCTTCCTAATTTAGTGAATTGATTACAAGTGAGTGATTTTGCAGATACTTTTCATGAAGTCAGAAGGAAGCGCGACAGGAGAAAAGAGGTAAAACTTTTCATGTTACCACTAATATCCTTCGTTTTAGGCATCACATAGCATTTAAATTCTTATCCTTATTAGTGCGAGTATCTTTATCTCACTGTTCTTGGGGTCAGAGTTTGATGTTCCTATTCATGCGTGTTAAGTTCTAATAGGATTCATTTAATTTTGTTCCATATTTATAGATATAAAATATCTATATTCCACATGTTTCAAATTGACATATTCTGTCTTACATTGCTTGACATTTGAAGGGAAGTTTTCTGTTTGGTTTCATTGAACACGTGTTTTGCAGTGTACATTGATAGAGAAGGCTTTTTTAGCTTGTTTAATTTAGTGAAGATGTATTTAATTGATATCTCCGTTGTTTAAGGCTCTTCTCATGGTTCCAATACAGATACATTTTCAAAGTATACTTTGATCATCTTGAGGTTGGAATATTGTATAAAATAGACCTCTTGGTTGTTCTTTGATCATCTTGAGGTTGGAATATTGTATAAAATAGACCTCTTGGTTGGTTTTCTTATGGTTTCACTGTGCAACACACTGCTATATGTTATGATTTATTGGTGAAGTTGTTGCATTCAATGCTTGGTGATTTTTATAATAGTATCTTATTCTAATCAAGCTGGCTAGAGACTTCATCGAAAAACAATGTTCTCATTGTTACCATTCAGAAAAAACAATGTTTTCATTCTTGCTGCTTGCTTTAAGATAATTGGCCAATCCTATGGTGAATAAATGTCGAAGTCAGTTACTTCCTTTCAAAATTCTTAGAGTCCTAGACCATTTCTGTTTGCAGGCAAAATATGCCAATGCTATAGAACTGAGAAAAATGCTAAGGTCACTGCTATGTTGCTGGGATGAAGATTGAATTGCTTTTAGTTATTAATTTCCTACCTCCAACACAGGAAAACACATCTTTATGTCTGTCCTCAAGTTCTGCATATCAAATACTAGTGCCGTTCTGCTGAAAAGGGTATTGTTCCTGCTAATCATGTTCGAAGTAGCAGGTGCAGACCTGATTTCTCTTTCTAAAACTTGCAATCAGCTTTTATATAATTATGGTTTTAAATTTTCACTGAAACTCACATGAAACTATCTAAATGTTTCCGTCTCCATCCCCACCAAAACCGATACCGAAATGCATTAACCAAAATTGTAAGCGTCACCTTGGTGATCCCATCGAATGTGGCGGACCTCGTCCATAGTGGGTTCTTCACCCCATGGCATGAGAAAGGGAGAGTATTATGGAGAGTGGTCTTACTGGCCACTATGTGGGTGATTTGGATGGAAAGAAATGCTAGAATTTTCAGAGGCACGGTAAAGAGCTCGATTCTCATGTACACCAAGGTAATTGCTTTAACTATAACATGGGTGAAATTTTTACCATGCTTCAGGTTCACCTCACATGCTGATTTATGGTGATGCTGGATAGAGATAAACACTACTGGGGAACATATAGAGATCCATTCCCAAGATGGGTTCCCCCTGACCCTGGAAAATTAAAGCTCAACTTTGATGGATCTAGCTTGGGTAACCCATGGTTGGCTAGGGTTGGAGTCTCTTAAGAAATGAGTCTGGGTTGACGATATGGACCTTTTCAGATACAATTGGGTTCACATACTTAAATGGTGCATAAGTAAGAGCGGTGCTACCGGGCTTCAAGTTGATGGAGAGGAGAGATATATGATATGTCTAGGCTAATAGTGGAGGATGATTTTCTAAATGTTTTTAAATGGACGGAGGGTAGCCATCCTTACGCATGGAGATTTGCAATTACATTGAGGAGATTATGGATAGAGCGTTGGTAATGATATCTCCGATCGACATGTTAGGAGGTCGGCAAACAGTGAAGCAGACATACTAGCTAGAGCGCGGGAGTCCAGCAGGAGAATTTGGCAATATTTGATTTCTTACCACCCTGATATTCTATTCACTATATCATTTTTTTTTCATTTTTTTTTCATTCGTGTATTGAACAGATAGATCGTCAATCCTGCTTTTTTCTCCATTAATAAAATCCCATGCCATTCAAAAAAAAAAATTGTAACAGTGGTAACTATTTGAGTGTATTACATAATTATATTTATATGAATTGCATGCGAAATGTGGTGCATGCATTATGCATAAATATTTATATGAATTACATGTGTAATTTGGTATGTACTAAATTATCAAACACACGCGACAGTGCATGCCACTTGGTGATCGATGTTTTTAAACCATTATGGATGGTTTTCTTGCTTATGTGATGGTTTCTAAGTGTGTATTTGTGCTTATTCTAGCATTTATTGAAGTTTCATCTTTAAATTTTATCATTTGCATATGTTTCTGTGATTTTACAGGCTTCATATGTTTCTGTGATTTTACAGGCTTTCCACCGAAATTTCCAACTGAAACCGAAACGTTTCCGTTTCCATGGCAACCGAAACCGAAATTGAAATTTAAAACCTTGTGTATAACTAGCATAAAAAACAACACTTTAGCCAACGCCGATCTTTTTCTTGTAATGCGATGCACTATTATTGAAATCATGTTTTTACAATTAATTACCAAAAGTGGTAGGAAGTGGGAGTTGGAGTAGCAACAAAAGTAGAAAACTGATCTATTTTATGAGTCGACCTGCCTGGTAAGTTGCATGCCATAAGCCAAATCTGTAACCTAATTAGAAGATTCATGAACCTGTAGCTTTGCACTTAGACTTTAGATCCAATGCTCATAATTTCTCTAGTTCTGTCCTACGTTTTATGAAGCAGGTGCAGGAGTTGCAATCCTGAGGTTCTCAAAAGGTTGAGAAGTAGGGTTGGACATGGTTCGGTTCGGTTCGGTTTTGGGGTATACCCAGAACCGAACCATATATAATCGGTTCCTTGAAATTGGAACCAGAACCGAACCATATATGTTTGGAACCGAACCGAACCAGAACCATATATAATCGGTTCGGTTCGGTTCGGTTCTGGGTTTACCCAACCTTCACCAAGATATTTTGCCTAATCGTATTTATAATCGGTTCGGTCCTGTTTATATATGAACTACAAACACTAACATGCACGAATTTGGAATAATCAGGCACAAATTTGCACAAATTTGAGCAATGCAAAAATTATATATGACCTACAAACATGCACAAATTTGGAATAATCAAGCACAAATTTGGGGAGTGAATTAAAATATTAAAGGCAAAGCGATGAGGCATTGGGTTTTAAGGTGAGGGTCGGTTCTCGGTTCGGTTTTCGGTTCCGGGATCCCAAACCTAGAACCGAACCGAATTTCCATTGGTTCCAGGATATCAGAACCGGAACCGAACCATATAAATATGGAACAGAACCGAACCGAACCGAACCATATGTGCTGGTTCGGTTCGGTTCCTTGGTTCGAACCGGAACCATGTCCACCCCTATTGAGAAGTGGGAGTATGTTAGTCTGTTAGAAGCAATCATGTCAACTAATTTTCTTCATGAAATTTTTCTAAAGGATTCTTTTAGCCGACCCCAACTAGTTTGGAACAAAGGCTTTGTTGAGTTGAGTTGAGAATGTTTTTAAATTAACTTAATACTGAAGATTAACCAATTAACTGGTTGCTTTTCTAGAAATATTGATCTTCAAATAGTTAATTCATTAACATCCCTAAAATGCCAAAAACTACAAACAATAGGCAGTTGTTGGTGTTAATGTGGTCCTGATGTGAATCATGAAATTGTTAGTGGTAGGAGAGGAAGTCGGGATGTGGGAGTTCCTCTCTAGGTGGGACATTTCTTCTCATAAGGCTTTGCAGCTACATGATGTGTGATTTCTCATCCATTCTCTCAACATTTATTATGTTTTTTTTGTCCTTTCTTTTGCTATTTTAAAACCTAAAGCTATTCCTATAAAAAGATAGAGTGATATACCCATGCTGCTTTGTATGATATAATAGATTCTTTTTCTTTTTCTTTTTGAATGAACAATAGGTTCATTTCCTTTTTCTTTTTGAATGAATAATAGGTTCATTTTCTTTGGTAGGAAAAAAGAAAGACATTGGAAATTTTGTCCAATATTAGTTGAGGTGAAGAGCTTATTGCATGATAGGAATATTTTTTAATGGCAACGATTTATTAGAAAAGGAGACAAGCCCAATTACTGAGATGGTCAGAAAGAAAGCAAAAAAAAGAGAGGAAAAAAAAAACTACATCAAGGAGGGAGATGATTAAAGGTCTTAAAAGCAACTCTAACCATCCGAGATCGGGCCAAATGATTAGTATCACAATTAGTCGAGGGGCAAATGCGTTGTACGTGGAGTGCCCATCAGCCCTGTCCAACCCTTCCTCGATGGCATCGGCAAATCTACGAGGGTAGCTGATGGGGACATCAACAATCCTAAAGTCTTAATCCCGTTAGGAGTGTAGGATTTTCCCTATTCTAGGTATTGTTCTGCATCAGTAGCTCACTCCCTTACTCAACTAGTGAATCACGTTGGGATGAGTCACCCTCTACAATAGGAAAACCGATGATGACCTGGTTCATGAGCCAAATTCTAGCCAATAAAGCCTAAACCTTTGCCTTGTTAGAATATTTTTCCCTTCTCGGGCCAGAGAAGGCCCACCTGACCTCATTTTCGATGCTGCAGAGAAATCTCCAATGCCGGAGGACCTAGGTTTCTCACGCTAAAATCATCGAAGTTCTACTTAAATAACCTAGGAAGAAACCACCTAAGAGAAACTTTGTCCACGACTAACCTACTCAACCAGACCTCAACCTAGGTACAATGAATAGACGTCTCTGAAATATTGCGCAACTCAAGAAGGACAACCACCTATTTGTTCACTGTAAGATGGCTAGGGAGGTGTGGGGAAGATTACTTAATAGATTTGGGATGGCATGGATGTTCCCAAAAACTTTTGTGGATCTTTTTGGTAGTTGGGCTTGGGCACTGTGGAAGAGGAAGGGTAAAACTCTGTCATGTGTCATTTTTAGCCACAATTTGGATAATATGAAAGGAACGAAATGCTAGGGTGTTTAAAGGATTTATCAAGGGAGCTCAATTTCTATTCAATAAGGTAACTGGTCTAACCATATCTTGGGTGAAAACTATTGAATGCTTCAGATTTGTATCAGCTTACAACCTATGGCATGGTTGGAAGGAAATTCGCATCGCTTCAAGCAACGAACTCAAAGTAACCCAAGTACGGTCTCCTCCTCCCAATGGCTTCTTTAAACTTAACTTTGAGGGCTCAAGTTTGGGGAATCCTGGGCCGGCGGGTATTGGAGGCCTATTGAGGAATGAAGAAGGGGTAGTATTATGGGCTTTCGGTGGCCCAATTGGGGTGGCCGACTCTAATGAGGCGGAAGTTCATGTGGTTCATCAAGATATCAAGTTGCTTCACAATGTTGATTTAAACAAGGTGGTGGTGGAAGGGGATTCCCAATGTGATTAGGTGGCTTAGAGGTGCACACGTACCACCTTGGAGATTTGCCGCCCCATTTGATGAGATTCAGGATAGTATTGGATTCCACTCGATTTCCTTCAACGACATCCGGTGGTCTACGAATGGAGAGGCGGACAATCTGGCCAGAGAGGGAGCCTCTACAGAGAGTTTTGAGTTTTAGATTTTCTTTCTCCCTAGTCTTTTTTGCCTTTTATATTTTTTCTTTGGAATCTTTTTCCTTTCTTCGCTTGTAAAGATGGGACCCCCTCGGTTTCCTTTGCAATGAAATTTTATTTGCCATTCAAAAAAAAGAAAAGAAAAAGAGGACAACCACCCGATGAACAATAGTGGAAAAAATTTGCAGCTGAATAGAGTTAGCGTTCCTAGATGAGCCCTTGAAGATTATATTGTTTCTCTCATTCCAAAGTAGCCAAAGAGAAGCGAATATGTTAATCTCTTTAAGATTCGGCCCTATAGGAGCCAAGGAGCATAAGCCTATCCCTAAAACAGTTCAGCAATTTGGCACAAAAAAGCTCAACTCACACAGAAGAGATTCAAGGTAAATGGCCAAATGTCTTTGGCAAATCTGCAATGGATAAATATGTGATTTACTATTTCCTAGACAAGGCACTGAGCACAATGATTGGCAATAATCTGATTCCAACTCCTAAGGTGATTGACTATCAAGATCTTATTCAAACAGGTAGTCCAACATACAGTGTGAACTCGAGTAGGAGCAAGAGTTGTACAAACCTTTTTTTTCGGAGAGCGAGAAGCAGACAGGGCCAGGCTGAATGAATCAACTAAAGACTTCCCATCAGGGATCAGATTCAAACCCTCTAATCTCTATTCTTGTGATAAAGACCAAGTCCGACTTAGACACGAAGGCCCAAATCAACCTCTGTCATAGAAAAATAATCCCTAGTCTGTTTGGACGCACATACTACATAAGTAGACGAAAAGGAATATGGATTCTACTGTCCCTCTTCTCTTGATTTGAGAGGAAAGTCAAACAATGCAAAATGGGATGCATTTGGAAAATTTACAGCCAACAATGACTTCCATGTGAATAGTAAATAGCAACCAGATAAAGCTAGGAAATGGAAAGTCTGTACTTATACTTTTAATTTCCCACTTTTTGGTGCATCCAAATGCACCCCTAAGGAAGTGCACTTTCCAGACTACCATCTCTCCTACAAAATGAATCCTCAACACTATTCTGACTCTCAAATGCCATAGGTCCTGTTTGGTTCTCTGGGAGAGTAGTGGAAGTAGTAGTCAACAGGGAGGTGACAAGGATGGGAGATGTGTAGAGTTGTCTAGAAGAGAATAGGGGAAGAGTGGTAGGGTGTTTGGTTCGGTGTCAAACCATGTGGAAAATGTAGGGGTGTCATTACCAAAATAGATAGTAGAAGAGAGAGAAAGGAAAGACAGAGAAAGAGAGAAAAGTGTAATGATTACACAAGACAAGACATATTCTACTCTTCTCGCTTCTAAAATCCGCCAAAATGGAGGTTTTCCATTGGAAGATTAGTAAGGGGGACAATTCCACCACGTATGCGCCACCTAGGAAAAAAAGCTAATAATGATGGCCCTCCATGTCTTGTAGTCAAATGGAATTTGAGCTCAAATTTGGCAAC
Organism: Tasmannia lanceolata; assembly: GCF_043159265.1. NCBI lineage: Eukaryota > Viridiplantae > Streptophyta > Magnoliopsida > Canellales > Winteraceae > Tasmannia > Tasmannia lanceolata. The sequence goes on along the minus strand of NW_027518695.1, from coordinate 870,243 downwards.
CAAACAACATCTGGCGTTCCATATTCTGGGAAATGCCCAGCCGTCTTCCACGTTTTGCAACCAAACACGGCCATAATGAATAACCCAAGGAAGTAATCTCCAAGGGAGGAAGCCCCACACCAAGGATCGAGAAGTAGTATTAGAGGGCTTTTGTAGAAACACAGAGCTGTGCTAACACTTCGAGACCCTTATGAAGATGGAGGAACCTCTTGCTGGGGATCGTAGCTGAGCTTTGGTGGAAGTTCCCTAAGTAAATCCCTCGAGAGTCGCTGATCTGTTCACTTGCAACCATGGGTCGATGAGAAGTTTCTTTTTTGAAATGTTTTTTTTTGTGATGCGTAGTTATAGACGCATAAAGATGAGAAGTTTCTTTTGCAGGTCCTATTGGAAAACATTCAAATGCGGTAATTCTTTTGCAGGTCCCATCGGAGTCAAACACTCAAATGTGGTACATGTGTGTGTTCTATTGGAGGGCTTTATTATTATTATTTATTTTCTCTTATTCTCAAATTGTATTAGGTGATTAAGTGAACGTGAACAGATAGGTGATTTGTTCAGGGAGATAAATAGATGTTTGGAAGAGATTCATGACTTGTTATTTGCAGAATATGTTGTTCTATTACATTCATTAGGAGGCAAACTACATGGACTCATTGGCCAAGGAGTAAGGATGGAGTCGTGAGGCATTCTAGTATTTGGGATTTCTTTTCCCCTCTTTCTTCTTTCCAGGTTTGTATTGTTTCTGGGTCGGTAAATGTTTTGATGAGAGATGGCAAGGTAATTTCCTTTCCAGCCCCAACCTTTCAGTGAGCATATAGATAGTTTTGGAAATATATACTTGAAAAAACACTTCATGAACTTTGAAGTAGCTTGTGGTAGTTATTTCGTGTCGTTGATTTTTAATGTTTTTTCTCATTTATTATGAATACTAATTAAAAGCATCTCTCTTATATATGTTGACCTGCTGCTAGGGTAATCTGCCAGTACTATAGTGTATTGGCCACTCCAAAAGCTGTTGGGAAAAATCTTGGTCCTCCGTGGGCAACTGTTATCTTCCCATTTCATTACTGGGACTGTTGATATTTTTCCCTCTTGTTTTGTGGCAACCCCTTTAAATGTAATTGTTACTCTTTAAGTCTTGCTAATAGGATTGCATGGCGGTTCTGAAATTGTACCCCCTACAGAATACTGAAGCGACTGGCCTCAAATTAATATTGAATATGTTGGATTTGTGCGGGACAATATGCTGTGTGCTTGTTGGCCACAAGAAAGTAAACAATTGGATATGAAATAGTAAAATAAGGAGAAATTATCAAAAACAGAAACACATGATAAATATTATGTTTGTGACATAAATTTTACATAGTTATATATGAAAATACATTGCCATTCAATATATATATATGGAAATGCATTAGTTTGATAGACTGTTTTCCTGTATCACACATAAAAAATCAAATATCTGTCATCCATAATGATACATATCTAACCAAATTCTAACCCATGTTGTTACCATCTTAAAATTTTGGCTGGCACCTTTTTTCCATTTCTGCAACAGCAATATTTTATCTCTGCAAAATTTGTGGGCTGCACTTGATGTTAGTTAGAAGCTAGATTTTTTTAAAAATGTGACATATGGTCTGTTTGATACAAGAACAATTTTCATTCCATGTATTGTCTATATCTGAAACAAAATTAAGGACAATTCTTCACAAGAGGGATAGATCTTTGGCAACCTTTTATATCTTTCAATTTGTTGACATTGTGTGCCCTTTGGCACATAATGCTGTCAAACAACAATTGTTGTTGTGTCTTGGTTATTTTCTTCCATGGGTTTTCAGTGAATCAAATTATCAATATGCTCGCATTTGTTTCTGCAGAATGTCAACAGCAGAGAGCCTGCTGATTCTAGGTGGAGACCAGGCATGCAGGGACGAGGGATTAGGGGGGGTAGGGGGAGCTATTCTTCTCGTTACGTCTCTTATGGTATATGTTCAATTTTTTTTAATATGAGGCTTCAAATTACACTGTTGTTGCTGCCATTCAAATATATATATATATATATATATATATATATATATATATATATATATATATATATAGAGAGAGAGAGAGAGAGAGAGAGAGAGAGAGAGAGGAAACTGTTGGTGAGCTTAAGCTCACCAAACTTATGGTGAGCTAGCTTGCCCAATCACATGGGGGCCCACTTTGTTAGGATGATCCAAAGCATTAATTTGAAAGTCCCTTACATAGATGGGGGGTGTACCAAAAATCAGCTCCATAGGATCATCCTAACCCCTCCATTTGTGGAGGACAAAAATGGACAGACACAAATCTGCCCCATTTTTGTCCTCCACAAATGGAGGGGTTAGGATGATCCTATGGAGCTGATTTTTGGTACACCCCCTATCTATGATAAGGCCTTGCAAATGAATGGTTTGGATCACTCCCCAAAATGTGGGACACATGTGATTGGGCAAGCTAGCTCACCATAAGTTTGGTGAGCTTAAGCTCACCAACAGTTTCCTCATATATATATATATATATATTACACTGTTAAATTTCTCACCTCACTTGGTTAGGGTTGAAACTTGAAACCTGTTTGCTCTTCTATTAATGGAATGCTTTGCCTCAATCTATGTCAGCTAGATAAATTGCCTTCCACATATCTGGGTCTCCCTTTGGGTGTTGGGAGACCAAATAAATCTTTGTGGGTACCTGTGGTAGAGAGAATTGAAAGGAGGTTGGAGTGGTGGAAAAAGAATCTTGTTTCTAGAGGTGGTATACTTGTGTTGGTTAAGGCGGTGTTGGCCAATATTCCCATATATTTTTTGCCGTTGTTCAAATGCCTAGTCAGTGTAGTATTGCGTATTGAACAAATTCAAAGTAGGTTCTTATGGGGAGGCAATGATAAGAAGAAGGGCATTCCTTTGGTGAGCTAACATAAAGTGTGCCTTCCTGTAAAGAAAGGTGGTTTGGGTATTAGGAGAGTGAAAGAATTTAATAAAAAATAATAATTTAACCATGCCTTGTTGGGAAAATGGTGATGGAGGTTTGGGGAGGATCAATCTCAGATGTGGGTTTAGAGTGATTGAGAGTAAATATGGGTGCAAACCGGGGAAGTGGGAATCTGATAACCATTTCAAGTTTAAAGGTTTGATCGTTTTGTGTGACATATTGAAAATGTCACATGCGTTTAACGTGAGTGTTAGGTTTAGAGTTTATTTGGGGGATTGGATTAAATTTTGGAGTGATGATGTGGTGTGCAGATGAGTCTCTTATGTATTTATTCCCGGACTTATATAATGGAGTTGTTGAGAAAGAGAGTTTTGTTTGTGATTGTTTTGATCGAAATTGGGGTAGTTTAGCTTGGTCCCCTAAGTTTAGAAGGAATTTCTTTGATCGGGAGTTAGAGTCGGTTTTTCAATTTCTTAAGCTTTTAGACGGATGTTATATTAAGAGGATCGGTATGGATAAAAGAGTATGGATTGCGGAATCTTCTGGTATTTTCTCTGTCAAAATTTTCTATTTCAGCTTGTTGCCTTGTGTTGTATCCTCTATCTCAGCCAAAGTATGGAAATGTTATTGCCCGCCTAGAGTTGGTATCTTCAGGTAGTCGGTTTGTCGCGATCGGATTCAAACGATTAACTTCCTTCGGAAGCGTGGTATGATCCTTATTGACCATTGCCCCTTATGCTTGGATGATGGTGGATCTGTGAATCATCTTTTCATACATTGCTCCTTCTCGCGTCAGATATGGAGTTTTATATTTCTGAGATTTGGTATTAGTTGGATTTTTCCATTTTCTATTACGGAGTTGATGCATCATTGGGACTTTGTGCTGTGGAAGAAGAAAGGCAAAGTCTTGTGGAATATTTGTCTACTTGCAACATGGTGGGTAATTTGGAAAGAGAGAAACTCTCGAGTCTTTGAGGGGTTGCAAAATCTCTGCATTGGCTATATATGAAAATTATTGCTCTATCTATTTTATGGGCGAGAAGTCTTCTGGCTTTTCGTTTTGTCTCGGCCTTTGACTCATGGGAGGGTTGGAAGGAAGTTTGCTTTAGTAGGGAGATTCAGCCTCGGATTGCCCAGAGATGGGAGGCCCCGCGTAATGGGATGTTTAAAATTAATTTTGATGGGTCAGGTTTTGGGAACCCGGGCCCGGTCGGGGTAGGTGGATTGTGTCGGGATGCTTGTAGCGATGTTGTTTGGGCTTATTCCGGCCCTCTTGGAGTATGTGATGCCTTGGACGCCGAGGTGAAGGCGGTATATCATGGCATAAAAAGGCTTGATAAAGATAGCTTGGATAGCACTATAGTGGAGGGTGATTTGATGAATGTGATTCGATGGTTAACAGGGTTGGTGTTGCCTCCTTGGAGATTTTCTTCTATTTTTGATGAAATAGATGATTTAATCGCGGGTTCTTCTATAGTTTTCATCCATGTGAGGAGATCTGCAAATGGGGAGGCTGACTCTTTGGCTAGGCGTGGGGTTAGTCGGTTGGAGTTGGAGTTGAAGTGGTTCGATTTTCTTCCTCCTTGAGAGTTGTCTTGTTTATATTGTTGTACTTGGTTGTTTTGTTTCTTGTAATTTTGGTAGCGGTCCATCTCGGCCCGCTCCTTTCTTAATGAAATTATCCTGGAATTTTTTTTAAAAAGTAATTGTTCTTGTATTATTATTATTTTTTTGAAAGATGACGTATGCCATTATTATTGAGTTAGCATTCGGGACCAGGAGTCCCAACCTGCTCTTACAAAATATTAAGAGGAAGGCCTGGGCATACCCGAGGCCAATACAAAGATGCAAATGAAAAAAGTGAGAGTTCAATAGTCCAAAATACTCGTTCCTTCCTTTCAGCAGAAAGGATAATTACAGAAAGGATACTATCTCTAATTCTTCCCTTTTAGCTCCAACCTTGCTAGGCTATCAGCCACCTCGTTCGTCGATCGCCTTCGATGTTCAATTCTCGGATCGAGTACCCTTATCAGGTCCAATATTTCCGCAACCACTTTCTTCAATTTCCAAGGACCCTTTGAGAAACCAGAAACCCAGGCTACCGCATTTGTAGAATTACCTTCAACAATTAAGGGTCGTTGGTTATTCTCAAAGGCCCACCGCAAACCAAAGAGGAATCCTGGTTACCAACAAGGAGCTAAAGCAATTTGGGTTAGATTCCTAGGAATCCCACTTCATGCGTGGGCTACATCAACGGTGGAAGCCCTGGGGAAGCTATTTGGTACATTCCTTCAAACAGACATGAAAGGGTTCTTGTATTATTCATTGCACACTTGTTGTAAGTGTTAACGGTTATGGGATGCAATCTGTTTCTAACATCTCATCAATGTCTTTTCTCCCACTAAAACAATCTCTTGTGAATATGTGTTTCTTGTTAACAGGTTACTGAGCGAGGCTTAAGTCATATCAACTTATGATTTTCAATATATCATCCTCAAGCTTTTGAATATGTGATTCTATTTTTGTTTTTTTGATGTGAATCTCTGAATTGATGCGGCATCTTTTGTTTCATTTCATCTTGCGTTGCAAGTTGGGTTTAGGTCTTGAGGCCTATTAATTTTTGTTAGCTTTAGGCCTGATTAGAAATAAGGTTTGATTTGGACCTCGGCCTGTCCCTGAAGCCAGCTTTGGAGCCCTAGTTGCCACTCTTATTACAATTTACAACATTCTAACTTGCGGCGTTGCAGCTTTACTGCTACTATTAATTCTGTGATTATAAAAACTGTATTGTGGAAAAAGGTTTTATGTTGGCATGTAATGCAGAGTCGACACAGCGGAATGCACTGATACCAAATGACGTAGGGTAGCGTATTAGCGGAAGCTCTGATACCAAATGTTGCATGGTTTGTAGTGGAAGTTGGCTATCAAGGGAGGTAAAGAGCAACCTGATTAGCGGCGTTGCAGCTTTATTGCTACTATTAATTCTGTGATTACAAAAACTGTGTGGAAAAAGGTTTTATGTTGGCATCATGCAATGTAGAATCGACACAGTGGAATGCCCTGATACCAAATGACGTAGGGTAGTGTATTAGCGGAAGCTCTGATACCAAATGATGCACGGTTTGTAGTGGAAGTTGGCTATCACGGAAGGTAAAGAGCAAACTGAGTAGGCTAAAGTAATGGTAAAGGGAGAGGATGATGGTATTAGGTTAGGTAAAATCAAGCGAAAAGGCTAAGAAAAAGGGTACAAAAAGTGTTGTTGGAATTTGGAAAACGGGTTGTTGGATTTGTTGAAAAGAGGAAAAATGGCGTGAAACTAATGGAGATCTTTATTGAAGGGAAGGTGGTTGTGTAGGGAATCTTATGGAGAACTAATGGATGTTAATCAAGGTGGAAAGGGTTGGTTCTTGCGTTGTTTAACGAATGTGATTCTTGGTGTTTCAAGAAGTTGTTAAAGGGTGGTTAATGCGAATTAAGAAATGTGTTGAAGATGGACTTTTGGCTAAAGATGAATAGGATAACGAAATCAAGAAACGTGGTATATGTTGGGACGTTTAAGAATCGGTTAGAGGTTTCAAGAATATGGGTTGGTGATAGAATTTCAATTAAAGAAAGATGTTATACAAATGGCGTAGTGATGGTTATGGGCGGCTAATAATGAGGAAAGGTGGGTAATTCGATTTATCAAAGATGGGGTGATGGATTGGTTTTCGAATAAACTAAGAAGGTTTTGCCATGGGTTTTGCGAAGGTTTTTGTTGGTTTCTCAGGTAACTTTAGAGATGGGTTCTTGGTGTTCTTGGTTCACCAAAAGTTTTACCTACTGTTGAAGTTGAGGGGAAAGGGGTGTGATGACTGATTGAAAGCAAGAACATGGGTGGCTGGAAAGGTTTTAGATCTGCTGAGGTAAAATAACTCACTGTGAGGTATTCACAACTAGAATAAAATATGCGTGTTGTGGCCGTCGTTTTAAGTGAAGTTTCGAGACTGGTTTTGATGCGTATTGTAGGCCCAATAAGTGGCATATTTGCCCATTAGAACTTTTATGATTTTTATTTCCATCTCATTTAGTTTCTAGGATTTTTATTTCCATGTTTTATTTTAGGGATTTTATTTAAGCTGCGATCAAAACTAGCAGGGAAGGAGGCTGGGTTAGTTGTCTAAATTATAGGGGGGGGGGGGGGGGGGGGTGATTTTGGTTTGCTGTTGACACAAGGCAGTAAGGTGGGTTTTGGATTTACCAGGAAACCTGTGGTTGCTGGTTTCTCCTACGTGCAAAACCAAGAAGCTTTTAAGAGATTTGTAGGGCAGGTTTTGAGATCAAAATCTGTGGATATCATCTACTCGCGGCTGATTCTTTGTGCATGAAAAACTGGCATAAAAACAAGTTGAAAAGCCTCATACAACAGGGTTAGATAACTTAAGAAAAACTTGAAGTTTTCATGGAGAAAACATGGCAACTTCTTCTTCCCAAAATAGAAGATAGAGGAGACTTTTCTTCACCCAAATTCAGCTTAGATTTTCATTATTCAAAGCTCAAATTCATTTGCAGTGAATGACCTATTTATAGAGTTTGCATGGTCCAAATCCTAGCTAATCTAGGAATCCTTAAACAACTAAATGAAGGGAAAAACGTTAAACTCATTCGTCTCTCCCAAAAAAACTTACTCTTAAAATCTCTTAAACTCTTCTTAAACTTCTCTATAACTTGGAGGACCAACTTAACTAAAATTCGTCCAAAACAAAAATTCTAACAATAATAACAAAAGAAAATCTAAGACTCTTGAAGCATGATGATCCACATGGACCGTTGATCTGGTCGTTCGTTCGTTCTGATCTATGGGATACTATGATTGGGCAATATCTCGTTGCTGATTGTCGATCCATGTCATCTGACACTCGATCTGATGTCCTAACGGTTGATTTTAGGGTCTGAATTGATCTAATCGTGTCTTTAAATCTCTCGGCCTTTGATTTGCTCAATCCGATCGTACATCTGGATCTTCTGGCCTTTGAGTGGCTGGGATGCACCATATCTTTGTGACAGGTGGTTTGCATCATATTGTATTTGCCCTATTGTGTTCATGAGCTCATCCACATGTATGTTGCACTATATCAATTAGGACCATTACCCGTTGAAATTTTACTCTTTGCTGCATCCTAGAGGATGTCAAATTGTCAATTTCAGTTGTTACTTTTAAGTGTGACCCATGCATCTTAATTATCTCTTCTCAGATGCTGGTGGCGGAAGGAATCCTAATGCTGGAAAGGAAGATGGAGACAAAGGCGCTACATCTACTTCACCAATCTCACAGGAAGCAGAAAATAATGCACCGGTTCCTATATCAAGGTAACATTTCTTTCAGAGATTTATGTGGTATGTTGATGTAGCACTTCCGGTATAACTCACTCCTCTCATAAATTATAACTGTATGAGGCACTGTAAATGCAATCCTGATAGAGTTGGTATATGAATTGTACAGTCATTTAAGAACCAACGTATTATTAGTTTGTTTGGTAAGGTACTGTCTTTGAAGGATTTGAATAAATCTAGGGCGATGATATTTTCACCCTCCTTGCAGTACACATTCGCCCCCCTTTGAACGTGATTTGATGTCAAAAAGCGTTAAAGTTGCCCACTGTTCACGTTATGAGGAGGGCGAATGCGTACTGCAGGGGAGTGAAAATATCATCTCCGTAAATCTATTGCCTGCTTTTTGTTGTTAAGTGTACTAATATTGATTTTTACAAAAATTGCATTTTTACTGTTTTCGTTACTGAAATTACAAAGCTACTCTTGTTTGCAGAAACTACAAATGACTTTGTAGTTTTTGATTAATTTGCTATTCCATGTACGCCCTTTTGGTTGCCTATTGACTGCTGCATCCATTCTCCCGTGATTGAGCAATCCAATATCTGTCTTTGGCTAACAAAAGCGCACTGGCTTTCAGAAATAATATTAGGGAGGACCTTTTTGAGGCGTTCGGAAGTGCAAACCTGTGAAGCGCCTTTCACTTTGGGGAATAAAGCTATGAAAAAATCAGTTCCTAAATCCAAGTTAATCCCTAATCAATCGTAGCGCTTAAACTTCCCCTTTTAAAAGTCCTAAACCAACATAGTAAGAGCCCTGTTTTGGTGATCCATTCCTTTGGGATTGAAATCACACCATGCGTATTAGAGTATCTAGACAAAATGACATACCATTTAAATTAAGGAACCCAGAAAGTGGGTTGGTTTTCGCTCACTTCAGGCGTGCAGAATGACTTAGAGCCCTGTCATTCTTTTTTATTGCTGGAAGTCTATACCTGTGGCATTTGTTCATAGTTTCTGCCAAAATTTGCTTCTTTACAGTGAACATTATTTCCATTTATATTCTGGCCTTCATATTTTGTGGCTTGTAAGTTTTGATTAATAAATTACGCTTTTTAATTGTTTGCTTTAAAGAGAGCAACTATGCGACTTACGAATAAAGACGACTGCCTAATAGATGTCAACTTGTTTTATTTGTAATCTTCTCACAATTTAATTTGGTAGACTGCAGTGATACACCATTCTGGGTATTGATGCATCTGGTGTAAAAGATTGTCATACTGTTTTACCACAACTGGAGATGAGGATTACCTATTCTTGTAGTCTATTTAAATTTCCCAACTGGAGATGAACATGGTTTGCTTTTGCTTATGTATTTATTTATTGTATGTATGCATATATAGTAATATAGTAATTTATGTGTACATGTGCTGGATATAGATTTTACATATATTTGATCCTTGCAGCATGGTATCGGGGTTGGCCAATGGCCCCACCAATGTAGCACATGGGGATTCTTCTCATGGATGTGCATCACAAGTATCTGGAGACAGTGATGTTTCCGCGGCTGGAGAAAATTCAATTGCTGACGTCGGTAAAAAAGCGAGTGCACTGTCACTGCCTGCTGATGTGAAAAACTGTTCTGCATCTCTAATTCGTGGGGTCCGTGGACCATCTACACCAAATTCTGGCCAGATTTTAGCATCTATGACTCAAGCATCCGTATCTGGAGTCTATTCTTCGGCTTCAGATCCTGTACTAGTGCCCTCTATTGATTCACGTGCCCCTGGTGTAGTTGGTACAATTAAACGTGAAGTCGGAACTCACCGCACAACTGTTGAACCAACTAATACAGTTGCTGCTGAGATCAAACATGTCTCACCACACTTTGCTAACCGTGTCGAAAAAAGCAAACTTATATCTCATGACACTGTTGATTCTGAGTTATCAATGTCTAAAAATGAAAAGGCATCTTCAGAAATCGGGAACCCTTTCATGCATGGGAAGGTGCCTAGCAAATCTCAGGGAGTTGAAAGGGGCCAGCTTTCTGAGACGTCTCAAGTTGTATCTACGTCCTCACATGCTGGCTCTTCATCCAGCAGGCCTTCATCTAATTACGGCAGCCGGTCACAGCAACTTATTGGTCCACAGAAAGGTAATATTATTCTATGCGCTTTTTACCTGCAGAGATGATCCTGCTGAATATAGGATATTACCTCTCAGTAAATGATTACTCATTTATTTATGACATTACTGTGTTGTGCCCATTTAGTTCTATTTTTACTAGCATTTTTTTCTATGTATTTTAATATTTATCATTTCTGTTACCGGAAGAACCCCTTTATATGCATCTATTGTGTTTATTCATCGAGGTATAGAATGTAATGAAGCCAATACCCAGACCTGCGGGTTCTGTATGTACTTAGCTGATCAAGGACGTTGTTGGGTAAGTTCAGTACCATGAAATATGGTGACTGGAGTCATGTTGTTTAGCCCTTTGCATTTAGTTTGCAATCCAGGGCTTGACAAAATCATGTGGTTGTCTGGGAGATTAGGTCCATCTATCCAAAATGCAGGGATTAAACACCGTTAATTTAGTCTTAATTTGTCTTTTATATGATTTTCAGTTCGCAGGACTGGTCTGAATATGCCCTAATAAAATGTACTATATTCGTCATAAAATGCATACTCAAATAGAAACTCAGTCAAGGTAAAATCAGGTTGATTCAGTGAGTCAATGTTGACTCATTTTTTACTGACCCAGTTGCGTTAAAGGAGTTTTTGATGAACTTGGTAGGGCCAAAACCAAATCAACTTGAGCCACTCGATGATGTGCTCCGCGGGGACGTGGGGGGTAAGGAATGGGGAGAGTTTAAACAATGCTTAAACATAGTATTATTAGTAAGTATAACAGTGTTTCGAAGTTATGTTTTGTGTTGAGGAGAGGTTTGAGTTGTTTTGTGTGTTTCTTGTGGAGAGATGGGTACAGTAAATGTTAATAACTTGTTAGTTGTTAGTTAACTCCCCCATGAACAGCTGTTGATTGGTGAAATAGTAAATTAGATTGGTCATAAGTGCAAATTATCATTGCCAGCCACTGTGTTTGCTTACCCTATCCATAATAATCCAATGGCTTTCTGCCAGCTGTGTCTGCTAAGTTGCTAACTGTTTGAGTTTTCCTACCACCCGAGTACACAATCATCTTCTCCTTGATTTACATCTGTTTCTTTTTTCTTTCAGAGTCTTATACTTTTTTTCTTCAAATTATTTGTCTCCTTGCTACTTGAACAGAGAACACTGTGATCTGTACACGAAAACAACTCAGCAACTCCTTGAGAATCATTTTGATTTAATTTTAAACGAATGTTTAACTGCATATTGTTGAACTTTTTCAGTCTCTTCTGTCGACCATACATACTGTTGGGTGTTTCACACTGAAACCTGTCTAATGTCATAAGCCATGTCCTCAGCAATAGGTGGAATACCTACATTGGTGGTTCTTACCAAGGTTTTTAAAAAAGCAGATTTCTCTCTCTCTCTCTCTCTCTCTCTCTCTCTCTCTAGAGGTTCCTCCTCCCCATTACCTATTTAGTCTCCTTCCCTCCCTCCATGGTCCCACCTGAATCATTAGTCGTTGGCACTATGTTTACAATGTTATCCTCAATAGAACTTCATGTACTACCTCACACTGCAGAAACTCACCTGCTGAAAACTAATAAACCATTTATTGCTCAGTCTCAATTACCTGAAAACTATGCATCAAAAGGAAAAAGAGTGTAAATACTTACTAACACAATCTGAAGCGTTTAAATTTGAAATTTCAACGCAGGATGGGTTCCACAACTTCACTACTCCTTGACTTGGATTTGATCATCTGTTCCTATTTGAAATCATTATTAGTTGGCTAAATTTGAATGGACATTTTACAGTAACTTCAAGAGTATCTCTTCATCAACTTCTTGAAATTGCCTACCTGGAACTCTCTTGAATCATGCAAATACATCCCAGCAGAAATAATCACTATTGCCTGTATACCATGTCACTGGTCACACGACGTGGGCGGTCAAATATCTTGGAAAAGAATCACCATTGCCTGTCTTACCAGTGTCACTGAATCTTCCTACCTTGATTCTGTGCTTATATGTTATAATCACTTTTATTTTACGTTCGACAACTAAGATTCCTTTTTCCTTTCATATGATTTGATATGAATTTGTATGTGCAAGTATGCACTGTATAATAGTATATGATCTTACAACTTCATTTTTATCCATGGGATTGTTTGGCCTACTGTAATTATGCAACTTTTTTTTATTGATTATTTTGTCTAATTACTTCTTCGACTAAATCTCAATTATTGAATTGCTTTTAATATCTGCATTGGCAGTCTTTGATGCCTTGTCCCATGTAACTAACAGTGGTTTGTGGAAGACTAGTTTTCAAAACACAGTTATGGTAATAAATAACTCTTGAACTGGTTGGTTAAAGACTAGTTTTCAAAACACAGTTATGCTAATAATAACTCTTGAATTGATTTGGATCTAACAAAGCATTGGCAAAGGGAAAATTAACTGGGGTAACTTTGTTCTTTCAGCAGTTGGTCCAGGTAAGGAGTGGAAACTGAAACCAACAAACCCCAATGTTGTTCAAGCTTCTGGAACCATTGTCACTTCTGACATTCCAGTGGTCACAGTTGAAACAAATACTCGGTCACTACCTGAATCAAGTGCCACAAGCTCAGAAGTGACAACTTTGAAGTTGCAGAAGAAGCTAGAGGAGTTGCATTTCTCAGATGGACAGCATGTTATCATTCCAAATCATCTTCAAGTCCCTGAAGCTGAAAGAACTGGATTGAGTTTTGGAAGCTTTGATACAGGTTTGAGTTTTGGAAGCTTTGATTCTAGTTTTGGAGTCACGACGAGCTTCACAAATGGCCCCAATAGTGGCGATAGCTCTACTGTCTCTGAGTCATCTCAGGTATTCGAAGAAACTGCCGAGGAGCCTTCTTCGAGGTCAGTATCTTTGGCTCAACTACTTTTATTCTTTCATTCTTCCCCAGTAGCATTAGTCTGATTTGCATCCTCTAGCTAATCTTATTCTAGGAATATTTTGTTAACTACGATAGAACAATTGTCATACATTCCTTTCTAATTTTGCCTCTAAAAAGTAAGATGATCAGCAGTTGTTTGGATAGTGTTGTCTATGTTCTGTATCATTTTTGTTTTGTTTTGTTTTGTTGTTGAATGGCAAACCAATAACAACACACACCCACTGTGGCTAGTGCTGTCTAGTTTCTGTATCTGCTGTGCATGCCTATATTGTTTTTGGTTCATTTTATTTATTTATTGTGTTCTGTATATTTTTAATGATAGTTCTGAACTTCCTTAAAGGTTGCAGGATTTATCATTCGTATCTAATAACTGTTATTAGTGCTTCCAAATGAGATTCTGTATCCTCAAATTTTTTGAAATGTATTGTTTCTATTATTGAATGCAGCAATCAAAATGCCTCTCCAACTATTCAGGAAGATTACCCTGATCTTACTCATTCACCGGCACACATTCCAAAGTCTCTATCATCCGGTGAGGCTGACATTTCATCCGATATCCCTCCGGTACCGGAATATGATCAATCCAAGCCAGAGGCGGCAGCGTCAGCAGGGGGTCCTCAGTATTCGGTTCATACTGCCCCAAACTATCCGGGTTTTGGATTGATGCCACCAATGCTTGGGACCCAATTTGCACCCTTTGAAGGCTCTGAGCCTCAGGCACGTGATGTCTCACGCATCCCAAGTTTCGTCGTAAGCTTTCAATCCTTTTGCTCTCTTTGTAATGCCAGTTGAGCTTTTCTGTGTCACTGACTGTCTTATTATATTAGCTTGCTGCCTGTCTCTAATGGTGCTGGATTTTTAGCTTGGTTAATCGGTTTGGAATTGTTTGGCATTCTTAGAAATGAAATGGTATCATGGAGATTACCCCCACTTTTTCCTTGAAATTCTTGGATTTGATTTGTTACAAGTACTGGGAGAACCATCTCCTGAAGAAAAATTACTGTTGAATTTTTGTTCTTTTTGCTATTTAGTTGCTCTTATATCTGATATAGTAGTTTTGACTTTTGAAACACTTTTCTTGTTTTAATTTTTCTCCCAGCTTAGAAATCCATCTGTCTGTTACTCAGGTCCAGCAACCATTTGATCCGTCCAGCAGCTATTATACCCAATTTTATCGACCTGGTATTGATGGTGATGGTCGCTTCTCTCCGTTACATGCGCCGGGTGCCACCACCAAGTACAATGGAAATATTGCAGCTCAGACTGGCCAGTCTGCTCAAGAGGTTTGCAGAGATTTGAGGCTTTCCATGTTGTTTAATCTTCTTTTTTTCACAACATGCGAAAAAGTTCTGAATGCTGTTTTGATTTTTCAGGAGGTGTAACACCCTTGTATTTTACAGTAAATTGAAGCATTGTTGCATAGTTTTCGACAACTTGAAAATCCTCCCCCCCCCCCCCCCCCCCCCAACCTCTTTTCCGGGGAAGATATGGGTACCCTTCAGTTTTCAGAAAATACCATTGCTCTTAATATTTCTAAAAATCTTGCTATTTTTCATCATTCTCATGCATGATATAATAATTCCGTGTGCGACATTGAAGGCAGCGTGGGGATATGCTGAAATGATTTGGCGTGTTTATACTTTATAGTCCTTGATGTTTTCGAGAACTCGTAAATGAGCACGCTTAGTTTCTAAACTGAAGATTCTTTCTATCAATTAATTCCCTACTTAACTGATTTGGAGAAGGCATCTACTTGAAAATAGAAATAAGAATCTGGTATTATTTATGGTTCAGAAAGTTGGTGGTACTTGTATTCTCAAATAAAATCATAATCTTTTTCTTTACTAAGCTATAAGAAATTTTTTCTGTTGTTTATGAGTGAGGCTTTTATAATTTTTATTTCCGTCTTTTGGATCAATATTTTTGTCTTCATTTTCTTTTGCAAGTAGATATACTTTCTGAGATACTCGTTTGTTCGTTTAATTACAGAACGGGAACTCTCTGGTTCTGTCCGCAGCAGGTCCAACTCCCCTTGCCACTCAACCTGCAGGAGTTACACAGAGTTCGATACCTGTAACCCAGCAACAAGTTCCTTATTTCCGGCAGCCTGCCGGTGTACATATATCTCACTACCCCCCTAACATTATTCCATACAGTCAATACTTCTCCCAGTTCTATGTTCCGCCCCCAACCATTCATCAATTTCTAGGTAACCCTGCTTTCCCTCAGCAGCCTCCAGCTGGTAGCATTTATCCGCCTCTGGCAGCACCGGCTGCTACTTCTGTCAAATACTATAAGCCTGGAACTAGTACTGTCAGCTCAACCCTCGTTGGAGTGTCAACCAGTTATGGGCCATATGGTTCTGCTCCTGCCGGTTACAGTCCCACTCCTGTTGTGACCATGGGAAACTCATCTGGCAATGAGGAGACCCAGTATAAGGAAAATAATGTCTATCTCACAGGGCAGCAGGTATGTCTTCTGGTTTTAACTCACATTATATCTATTCTGCTCCTGTAATGGATAGATGCCCTTTTTCTGGCATTATTCGTGTGGCTATTTTATTATTTAGTGAAAATTAGTTTACTTCCAAAAGAAATAGGTTTATGGTAGGCTTAGAAGGGTGCAGACATATGCCAGAAAGGTGTAGACATATGCAGGGAAGGTGCAGGGAAGAGTTTTTGTGAGAATAAGGGGCATGAGATCAAAGAAAAATATTTAGAGATAAAGAACTGAAAATAAAGAGGATTAAAACAAAAAATTAAAGAGAAATATCAGACATGTAATCACTTCGAATTTTTCATAGGGATCACATCCAAATTTTCGAAGCTTCGCAAAGAAGATTGTGCTAGAATCCCACAAGCAATCCTGATGCATCACGCCAAGGGGACCTTAGGCATCGCACCAAGGGGTCAAGGCCTCACACCTTGGAAAAGTAGACTTCACTTCCATGATTTGCAAGAAAGCAAGAAAAACTGATTTTCATTCATTCATTGATCCATTATATCTCCAAGAAAAGTGTCACGAGGTTTACAATATATTAGAAAAATGGAACTAAAAAGTTCTAAAACCCTAAAGAAACCTAACACTTATGGACTAAAATGCCCACTAATGACTCAAAAGCTTTCTCCCCACTTGTAAGTCCAGTAATACATGTTCGGGGCCTATTTAAAACCCTCATAACTCAAAGAAACCAGTGATATTGGTTGGAAAAGACCGTGGTATCCCTCCTATAACTTAAGGAACTTAAAAAATACTTAAAAATTAAAATATGAGCCTTAGGAAGTTAGAATGATCCCCATCACCGATCCCCTAACTCCTATCCTGGTAGGTGCCGAGCGCGAGGATCCACATCAATTAGATCTCTGAGCAAGTTGTCCTGTGGTTCAATTTTTATTTCTAGGGTTAGGGTTATATTTTTAGGTTTTGCTCCTCGCTGCTTGAGACCTAAAAGTGAATAATCCAAGGAGAATAATGAGGTTTGGAGCTTGGATGGGCCTGTTGGAGAGGGAATCATAGTAATGTGAACATATGAAGCAACATTTTCAACAGGATGCCACGGAAATAACACCACATTTTGTTTGGTTTACTATAGTTTAAAAACATGGTCGAGGCAAGTCCTAGTTGCAAGCCTGATTTGAACCTCAAAAAGGTGATAATCAGAATCATTTCAGACATGACCGGTCCAACCTCGATAAAAAATAATGTGTAGTCTTATATACTATAGTGTTAACTTTAACCAATTTCAACTGTATCTCTGCAACTTTCTCTCTTAGTTATTTGTTGTTCTTAATAAACTATATCAAGGGGAAATGTTATTAGTTTTTGAACCTTTGGGTCGCCATAATATTTATAAAATGAATATGTATATTTTTCAGTTTCATAGTTTGTTTATTTTATTGTTTGAATTTCGACAAATGGTATCCTTCACATATAAATCTTGATGCCTATGGATAACAGGCGCATGCGAACACACGTATGCGCGTGCGCACACACACACACACATATAGGGAATTGACATCTGCGCTCCCATATTTTTATAATGGCACTCCTCACTTTGTTATGCAGACTAATAACCTCTGCACTCAGATAGATAGTGACTGTGACCTTGACTTTTGCAGAGCGAAGGTTCAGGTGTGTGGATTCATGCACCGGTGAGAGACATTTCAGGAGGTCTACAGGCCAACTCTTTCTACAATCTCCCTCAGGGGCAGCAATTGACCTTTGCTCCCCCATTTCCTGCAATCTACCCCCCTGCTCAGGCACTGGCACCGCCATTGTTGCCACAGTCTCAGACCATGGCTGGAGGTGTCGAAATGGTGGGCCCACCAGCCGCTGTTTATCAGCAGCAGCCACAGCGTGCACAAATCAACTGGGCCAATAATTATTGAAAACCACCCATCTTGGATACACTTGAAGCGAAAAACATGCAACTGATCTCTGGATATTTGAAATATGATTCGGTTTGAAGAAATCATCGGCACCAGCAGCCTGAATCTGAGTGTAAATATATAAAGGGTGGCCGGAAAAGGGGTTGGGATTCGACGGAATCTCTGATAGCTTTGGGGGGTGAAAAGTGAAATTCACATGACTGATATTTGACCATTTTTAAGTTGGAGGAGGTATGTGCAGTCTTTTCTTGCTTGCTGCTGCTATTACCTTTTGTCTTCTCTAGCATTTTGAATTACTGTGGGTAGTGAAAAGCTTGGTTTTTTCTTCTTTTATTTGTCCTTTCTCTAGGTCTTAAGGACTTTGATGGTAAAGACTTGAATTAGTGGGTTTTCATTCTTTTCCACGGTCTTACATGTAAAGTAAATTTTGATAGGAAAAAATGTATTACATTACACTGTTGTAATTGTTATGAGAGGATTAGCATTCCATTTGTTTCTTTGACTCACTGCAGAAGTACCCATTTACTGGGATGGTCAAGGAAGCTTCTAGAAATGTTAACTTGTTAACATAAAGACTTACTTTATTAAGTAGGGGTTCATTCCCTTGGATTGGGTTGTAGGGGCTACTCCATGGAAGGCTTGCCCAACCTCCAAAGTTCTAGATCCTTTAGTACATTACCATCCTAGTCTTTTTTTAAGGCTCCGTTTCTTTTGTAAAATGGTGCGGAAAACAAATTTTATACTCATATTTTAAGGGTAGAAATGGGTAAAATCTTTCACCTTCATGAACATTTTTTAAAGGATTCATTCATCTAGTTTGGGACAAGGGCTTAGTTGAGTTGAGTTTGAGTTGAGTATTTTAAGGGTTCTATTTTACGTGGAGCCTAAATGAAAAGAGTGGCGCAACACATGGACTGCTCCATCATAGTACTACTCTCGCCCCAATAACACTTGCCTAGTCTTAAGAGTCTTTTATGATAAGCCAAAATGAAAGAAGCTGAGTTTGTAACACATGGTTGTTGGTCGGCCCTGTCCGTGGAGCATGGAGTCAAAATTATGCAGTCGGATGATCTGATCCGTTCGATCATCTCAACTAACTAGAAAGAAATGTGGAACTTGTAGGTTTCCTGTCGTTTGGCCTTAACTAAGGTGACATGCTCTTTTGACTGCTTGTTTTCCAAGTACCTTACATCCACCATTTTCTGCCTGTAAAGTCTGATAAATTCAAATTCTTGAAAGAGTGCTTGTGGACGGTCTGGATGGGAGAGAGATGATATTTTCACTCACACGCGCTCCCTTATATGGTGATTTGACGTGAACAGTGCGTCAAATCACCTTGATCATACAATGTCGTAAAAATGTTGAATCAAATGGGACCCATTTCCCACCACTTCTTCAGTTTTGATCAGATTGGTGATACATGGTTCATCAGGACTTGTATTGCTTTACTACTGCTCCTCTTTGTAGGAGGAGTCACCTTGGTCCCATTTCCCACCTTGGTCTGCCTTTACTACCCATGCAAATACGCAAGGCCCAGTGCTTCTTCACATATGCTAATGTAGTAATAATATAACGTTTTTGGTAGGAGGGAGAACCTCAATGTGTCCACTACGGCATAGTTGGTTCCTCATTTGATTGATCGGAACCGTCCATTTGACGGGCTTTGGTCTGGATCTCGTATGGCCCACAAATCAGGCCAGTCCTAACAACCAATAATTTGAATGTGAGCAGCCAATGTTGGATCTTAGGATGGATGATTGGCGCAATTTTGGTGCCACAGGCGGTCCATAACTGAGGCCTATCAAGAGGATGGACGGTTCGGATTAATCGAAGGTTGGACCAACATGCCATCCTGGGTGTGCCGGGTTGCGGACCACTAAAGCATTCCTCTAATATAACAGTATATCCTGCATTCGACCACTGCAATGCATGAGACCAGAAAGCAGTCGCGCGCACACAAAAAAGAAGAAGAAAGAACTGGATAAGAACAGGGGAAAGAACACAAGGAAAAGGGAGATACGAATAAACCAAAAAAATCTTAATGACATAACTCGGTACTCAACAACCCATTCTAAACATAAATACCAGTTCCAAAGACCTCTTTTCTTTATTTGTTGAGATTATATCGAGTTGCATCATTTTAGAAACTAAAAC
The DNA here is from genome assembly GCF_043159265.1 of Tasmannia lanceolata. Lineage (NCBI taxonomy): Eukaryota > Viridiplantae > Streptophyta > Magnoliopsida > Canellales > Winteraceae > Tasmannia > Tasmannia lanceolata. The sequence continues at coordinate 850,384 of NW_027518695.1, read as the reverse complement.
ATGCATGAAATCTGAAAAGTAGATTAAATACATCTCTGGTTTTTATGCTTTATAGGGTTTGTTGAATTACCATCATGTGATGTCAAAGCTATTTAAATCTTCTCCCAAGCAGGTCACGTAGAGGAATTCATACCCGTATGAGTTTCAGCAGGGTTTGGGGTTGCTTGTAGCAGGAAAAACGCATACCAAAACTGATATTTTTGGCTAAGAAGCAGGATTTTATTTAGGAAAATGAGAGACAACAGAAGAACTAAATACAAAGATAACAGCCAAAACAGATATTAACCCTTCACGCAGCAATCCTGAAAACCACAAGTCAATAGGCTAACATAGGTATGTGATCTCAACTAACTCTTCCTATTAGATTTCTCTGGAGCTACCCAAAATTTGGGATCACAATGTGCCTGTCTAAGAACATCACTTGAAGGAAAAGAGTACAAATATGCTACTGCAGGAGAAGCATAGCCATTCATACATCCGTAGCAGGTATCATGGCTTTTAGAACAGTAAGGGGAGAGCAATAGACATATACATCTATCATCGGAGAAATTATCTGATGAGGGCCGTATAAACACGTAAAGGTAGTACGATAGAAGTACTGCCCTTGATATTTGATCCAACAGCAGCTCCTCAAAAAGTGAGCTGCTGTTGGATCAAATATGATGGGATGATGAGTACGCGTTTGTACGGCTCGTCATCACATAATTTCTCCTATCATAGATCATAGAGCTTTCATATCAGTACATACGACCAGAGATGAACCAACGGCATCCTGTTTATGGGAGCAGGCTCACCAAAACAGATGTGGGGTTTTTTTTTTTTTTTGAAAAAAACACCTAGAAAATGCTTACTAAGATCAAAACATACAAAAGACAGAGAATACTCATTCAAAGAGGAGAAAGCAAATTCCACATGGCTCAAAAGGCGCTTATATGGCTATTCAAAATCAAATACCTTGATTAACAGTAAATTGTCAAAATCGAAAAGATTATGGTCATGTCTGTACAATTGCACCTGGACCCCGCAATGAAACAACATAAATAATCAGTAGGTTGAGAATGAACATAGAATGCAATGGGTTAGTTTCACGAACAACTTCACGCTTTTCTTCTCTTGGATTCCTGCTTAAACATGCTCCTCAATATTCTTCACATCTGTCTTCTCTATGCTATCTACATTAACTTTGGTTTTCAAAGAAAATGAATCTTGTCTTGTACTCAGAGTCTCTTTAGACTCTCGCAAGCTAAGGGAGGTGTAGACCGACATTCCTAACAAAGCAGCAACTGCCCCACAGATACTCACCATTCCTGGATCTGAATCGAAAAGTAGATAACCTCCGAGCATAATCATGCATGTTTTGAATTGGCCCAAAATGACGTGGGTGGTTGCAGACGTTGCACTGCATGGTATTGAGAATTATCAAGTATTAGTCACTTAGAAATGGAATGAGAAAAGCAACAAAATGGTAATTGACACCAATATGTAACAAAATTAAAGTCTCACGCACCCGAGTGCTAAAGCCCCGGACCATTGAAGGAGAAAGCCGAGTGCAGCTGATAGAAGGATAGAGGACGTATTATTGAAGTCCCAATTGAAGGACAACACACCAGGTGGGTCTAGCCATGGAATCAATGCTAGCAGTAAGACGACTGTCACTGGTGTAGTCTTCCACATCAATCTGCTTGAATGTTGATGATCAGTAAATTGGGCTAAAGTCCTAGAATGATATGAATTTATAGTTGCTCGACTTTTTTAACTAAGGAATATGAGAAAGGGATTACTTACGCAAGAGCAGTCCAATTGCCTTTTTGTTGCAATCTTGACCATAGAATTTTATTTACAGCACTAGGCCCAATCCATGCTAGTGCTATACAAGCGCCAAAGAAATTGAATTCTAGATCTGTAACAGTTGCCACTGCCACACCTAATGATACGGCAATCAAGGCCAATACCTGCACCATTCATTTAGCATTTAACAAATTGTCATGAAATTGAGACTTATATATGAGAACTTATATGGTGCCCGACCGTCAAAACATAAAGGGCGGAGAGAGAGAACCCCTCCACCCTTGATTTGCAATCCAGCAAAAGCCACCTTTTTAACTTTTTGCTGGATCGCAAATCAAGGGCAGTAGGGTTTGTCTCTCTCCGCCCTTTATTTTGACGGTCGGGCATCATATAATTTCTCTTTATATATTATTAGCCAAGAAAAGGCAGTTCTATTTTGCACAGGGCAGCCATTGATCTTGGAATTTTCTACAATAAATTAGATTGGAATTCCTAGCCACAAATGGGTTTTTTTACAAAACCAAGAAGAAACCCACATTGTTTTCTTCATAAGCTTCACCTAAATTTATTTCAAAGCTATTGATACACTTTGCTCTGTCAAAAAAATGTATTTATTGCAGAAGTAGAAAAAATAAAAATGAAAATGCCGGTTCTTACCTTATGGAATGAAACCTTTTTCTTGAAGAGCATGAACTCCATTAGAACGATAGTTGGAGTCACAGCAATCTTAGCCATCTGATAGAAACCCACACTGCACACATATACAGCAACTTAAAAGAAAATAAAATAAAACAATGAGTGAATACAAAAGATGGTAGCAAGTTTCATAGATGATCAACTCATTTGACTAACAATGAGAAGGCTCTATCCCACCTGTTATGCTTTAGGCTGATATTCGCAAGGCCTGTGGAGAAAGCCATAACAGTGCCCAAGGAAAACAAAGCCGATAATGGCGTAGATCTAGAAGGAGGAGAGACTGGAAGCAATGAAATTGCCTTAAAGATGGCAAGTAGTATCCAAGCAAAGACGTAGTGGATTAATGTGAGTAAAATTGGGAAGTTGAAACCAACCTTTCCCATCACCTAAAGACAAAACAACCCATGAACATTATTATAAGATGTGGGCTACCATACCAAGTACTACAGCATAAGATTTGAGTATTGATAATTGGGGGAAAAAATTGTGGATGAGAGACAAAAGAACCAACCAATTTGTTTGTCATGATTATACCAATTGCAGCCATGAAATTGAAGATCATTGCCACTGTTGGACCGCAAAACCTTTGTTGTTGACGCTTTGCTCCTTCTGAAGTGCGAAGCTCATTAAACAAAGAACCCCGCAATTCCTCCAAAGCCCGACCTGTTATTTTAGAAGAAGCAAATCAAAGAACCGGCCTTGAAGTTGTAGAGAAATTCACGTGTAGGAATTCAGCATAGAGCAGTAGCCATTAGTTCAATACAATAAGTCTGCTATTAATGTTGTCAAATACAACAAAACATGCGTACTTTTTTTCTGCATTTTATAATGCCACAAGTTGTATCAGTGAAGACAGTGTGAGATGACAAAAAAATTGTGGGAACCAAAACAAGAGGAGAGCAAAATGACAGAAAATGGAATGAATTGCTCAGCCAATATTAATAGAAGCAACTCAGAAAATAAACGAGAAAAAAGAGATACGGATAAAACCAGAATTGTGTTATTTCACAATAAAATTTCAAGCCTTGGCAATATTTCAACTATAACATGTCCATTTTGTAAGCCCATAACTATGATCAAGTTTCTAAACACATACCAAGGAAATGGCATTATCATAGAAATCTTAAGAACATAAAGGATAAACCGTGGAAATCAAAAGATACAGACCAGGAACAATCAAATCACAGAAAAGGGAATGTCATTATCATAGAAATAAGCTCCCTCAATGTCCATGTCTCTGGACTTATTATATAGTAAAAGTAACTTCAATGAAGAACATGTACATTGGACCAAACTATGGTAGCCGGAAACTCCTTGGGCAGGTGGGAAACTTGATTCCCCTAAAACGCGTTTCGGAAAGGTGGGAAACTCGTTTCCAAAATGCATGAGAAACAAATAAGAAACTTATATGAAACACATGAGAAATGTATGGAAAACCTTTTAAAAAATGTATGTGAAATGTGTGGGAAATATATGTGAAACTTACGAAAATCATTTTTAAAAAAAACACAATTTTTTTTGGAATAGATAATACAAAGGAAAACAACAGAATATACCGTAGTAGAAATTAAAAGCAAGAAATATCCAAATAGAAATATGAACTTAACAAAATTTAAATCTACAAAACCATATATTTCATGTTTTCCTTGTGTTTCACATGAATTTTCATTAACGTTTCTCTATCGTTTCTAAAACATTTCTAATGTGTTTCCTAAGACGTTTCTCGTACGATTTTTTTATTGTTTTCCCGATTCTCGTTTACCCCTATATTTTTTTCTTGCGTTTCCCATTTCCCACCCCGGCAACAATGGACCAAAGTAAGAAAGATCTGTCCAAAAACCGAAGGAAAACCCGGAATCTAGGGAGAGCTAAAGGATACTATAAAATTATAAATATCTAGAGCATAAAATCAAGACATCTCAAAAGTGACCACCTATAACTCTTAACAACTAAAGCTAGATATAAAAATTAGGCATCTCTATTTTGCATGGTCCAACCATTGATTCAGAATGAAAGTATTTCTGCACTACCCACCCCGCATATCGCAATAAAAATGAAATAAAACATTATTATAGTAAAAAAAAAAAATAACCCCACCTAAAACCCCACCACTTAAATTTGCTTAATCAAAGAGATCATAATCAAAATCAGAACAGTGAGCAATGATTCTAAAACTGAAAACAACTGCATTCAAATTACAAACACGAATTTGCTTGATTGAAATATTACCTATTTCTATCTTGCACAGTCCAACCATTGATCAGAATAAAGGCATTTCTATGCTACCCACATTGCCAAAAAAAAAAAAAAAATTATAGCAAAGGTTTAAAACCTGAAGGAACATTGCATATACCCAAAACCCCACCACCAAGGAATTAACTGAATCAAAGCAATAGTGGTAAAACCTAAAACATCAACATTAAAATTACAAACACCTGATTGAATCAATAACTAGAAAAGAACCAATGTAACAAAAAAAAAAAAAATCTAATAATCCTAAAAATAAGATGAAATTCATGAAAACCATTATTAAATCTACCTGCTTCTCCCGCATCGCTGCCTTTGCGTTTGATGAATTTTCTTCCTTCTTTACTGATAAAAAAATCAAATAATCCCATTTTGGAAAAACAAATTCCAATGTATAACTAAATATCATGAGCCCAACATAATAAACAATAAATAGGAAAAAAAAAAAAAAAAGAGGGAGAGGGAGAGAAAAGAAGAGGGGTTTTATTTTGTGAATTGAATAATAACAACAAAAAACGAGAGCCAGAGTCCTGACTGACTCCTATTAATTTCTTGTTAAAACTGCTTCATGTCATGGGACTCTAATTATACTATTTCGTCGTTAATTAAATGATTTAGGGTTAGGACCTTCGGATTGAGTAAGATTTTGGAAGTGTATCCATTAGATGAACGGTTCAGATCATTCTAGAGTCCCCAGGGGATCTTTTTACTCTTAAACTGTAGACGAATGGTTTTGTAGGACTCTCTACCTCATTGTAATTATCCCACTTCGACACAGTGGGCCCTACATTTGACTGATCCAATAGGCCTTGCTTTGGATCTACTATGACACAAAAATCAAGTCAATCATGTGATTCTAAAATCTGGTGTTTAGTCGTTGAATGTGAACAGTTGGATTATTCACCCCTTTTTTACTTGGGACAGCCTCCTCAAGTTTATATATGAACATTCTTTGACACTGGAAGTGGCTGTCCCGAGTAAAAATGGGAGGCGAATATATCATTTCTCTTTTATTATTTAGTTTAGATTTTTTGCTTTAAAAAATCTCTCATTCCTTTTATTTCGAATTACCCAAACTCCATATCTTTTTAAATTTGATGACCCTAAGAAAAGTTGTAAGATTTACAATAATAGACTTAAAAAAAAAATCAATTAAAATGTAATGATTTATTAAAGAGAGAAAAGGGCGAGCAAGCAAGGAGTTGATATCAAACAAAGTCTAGGAGGCAGGAAGTCGAAGATCTCTAATGATCGATGAGCAGCCGACTCTGGCCTGAGCTAACATGTCTGCCTCTTCATTTGTCGACCTTTGAGTATGCTGAAACCCAACCGAGTGGCCCTCCACATTATCCAATATCTCATATAGCAACTCGGAGAACCTTTAAGGGAGAGTGAGCCTCCTGTCTAGATTATGTTCATCGAGTCACCCTCCACAATAGTATTATCCATGTTTCCTCTAACCAGCAGTGTAATGCCTTGAAGAGCAGTCCGAGAAAATCCGTCGAGCAAATACTCCCATCTCGGAACAACAATTTGGAATATATAACTAAAAATCATGAGCTCAACAAAACAATAAATAGAAGAAAAAAAAAAAAGATGAATCAAAACGAGACGAGTGGAAGAGAAAAGAAAGAGGGGAAGAGGGGTTTTATTTTCTTATGCAAGAGTCCTGATTGGTACTAATTTTTAGTTAAACTACTTAATGGGCGAGCACTATTTGCATTAGACTCCAACTAAACTATCCCCGTCCTTAATTGAATGCTTTAGCTATCCATTTGTATTTGAGATGGTTAGGACCATTGGATTGAATCAGTTTTTAAAGTGTACCCATTAGATGGATGCTTCAAATCATTCTAGAGTTCCAAGGGGAAGATTGCACCGGATGGAATAATTCCAAGGACTCTTATATAGGAATGGGTTAGTAGGACTCTACTTATCTTTCTAAATTTGCACCTGAGCAAAGTTATAAGAAATAAAATACACATGGAATTAGCTTATATTCTGCAGAGTTACTTCAGGACATAAGCACGAAGAAAATATCATATACAGTACCGAACAAAAAATAGATATTGTACGTACACTTACAAATTATTTATTTAAACTTACTTTGCTCCTATATCTTAATTTCGTGGCTGTATTTTGTTTTGCGCATATTTATCTGTGAATGAAAACAAATGTGTGGCAACAACTAAATGATAAATTAGATCAATTAAAAATCTAAAAGCATTTTGATGCTATATCACTACAAAAGAATAGTCCATAAAATGTGATTAGAAAATGACTAGAATTTAATAGATACGAATGCAAAGCTGAAAGTTACTCTTGTTCTCACTCGAGAAAAGCATTGCAAACTAGAGTTAGGGAGAGGTTTTCTTCTTTTAGGCTTATAAGAGTCGTTCCGTTCGGTTCCTCACCAAGGAACCTCAGAATTTACCTTCCTTTTCGACCGGTGGGACGAAGTCGCATTAATTGAATCCGCTCTGGCACATCTATGGCTTATTCTAAATCAACATATCCTGGTTCTCTCAAGCCAACAGGTTCCCTTTCGTTCGAAGTGGCATTGAAGTATAAAAGATTAAATAACGCCATCTCCATCAACTTAAGCTTTTGGAGTAACTCAAAGGTCCTTTGGTTCAAACCTCCTTGGTATTAAAATCTACATGTTTATTACGCATTCTCCGTCAGCTCAAGTTCTCGGAGCAATTGCTTGTTTCGCAATCCTTGCAAAAAAAAAACCCAAAAGTGTGCCCCTTTGGATCCATGTCACCCATTAACTGCACTGATAAATGCAAAGTCAAATACAGGTGAGCGACATGGATTGAATGGGGCATCCTTGAGGCTGGATTTTTGCAAGGTGCCTTTTAGTTTAGCATTCATCTTTTATATATTATCTCCACGAATCAATGAAACAACATCAATTTAAATCCAGGATCTTTGAATTGCGTGCCACGATCAGTAGAGAAGGCAAAACGAGACCTATGGCTAGAATTAGACCATATCTTCTTAATGGGAGAGGGGCCCAGATTTTCTACATAGCCGAGTTTAATTGTTATAGGATTTAGTGTGAAACGGATCTCATCTAGACCATTGCTTCGTCTCTAAAAGCTAAAGGGGTTTACTAGAAGCGGACATTTTTATGGCCATACGGAGAGGAACAAACAGCCATTCATGGATATAAAACTATTCATACATCTCAGTCTGGCAAGTAGAGGAGGTCTCTTAGAAAAGGGGTTTATTGAGAAAGCCATGGGGCAAATTCGATCCGATCTTGCACAAATTAAACAGAAAGGTAAAATAAATAAACAAGCCACAAGATGAACACCGAGATTTACGTGATTCGACCAACCCTACGTCCACAAGCGTGCCAAGCCCACGTCCACAAGCGAGAAATACAATCTTCCACTATGAGAAAACAATATACAAGGATTACAATAGATTTAATCCAAAACCCACAACCCGCAACACACAACCCTTTCCTTGCTTGACCCAAACTAGGACCATACAAGAGAAAACCCCAAGAGATAACCCCAAGAAGAACCCATGAAAAAACTCAAAAAGAATACCTCTCTCTCTCTCTCTCTCTCTCTCTCTCTCTCTCTCTCTCTCTCTCTCTCTCTCTCTCTCTCTCTCTCTCTCTCTCTCTCTCTCTCTCTCTCTCTCTCTCTCTCTCTCTCTCTCTCTCTCTCTCTCTCTCTCTCTCTCTCTCTCTCTCTCGGCAGCTGAACACACCCCAAGACTCCAAGCCCTTGCAGCCACACCCAAGAGAAACCCCACTTGTTTTCCTACACCCACAGTCACGCACTCTCCTTTATTTTATAGCTTTTGGGTTTCCAAAAGACAAAACTCACTTTCCCGATTTGCATTTCCGCATGCCTTGAGGCAATTTTCCCAATGTTGTTGTATTTAGAGTTTTGGTACCAAGCAATTTTTTCATTATTTTACTATCCGTAATAGTGTGAAAAGAAGGCCCGGCTCCAAGTTGTTCAGGAATAGTGGAATAGTGGCGTTGAATTTCTCGACCTTTTGCCTTAGGATTAGTCAGTTCTATTTCTCGATGGGGCAGGGAAGGGATATAACTTAGCGGTTTCGGTCCTCTTCCCCATTACTTAGAAAAAGTGAGCAACCGGTTTAGGTACAAGATATTATTATTACCGCCTGGACAATTAGACAGCCAACCCGTAATCGCAACGACCCAATTCCAAGAGCGGAGCTCTACCAACTGAGCTATATCCCCCCGAGCCAAGTGGAGCATGCTTAATGCTTCAGTAGGTGGACAAAAGATTGTGATTTCAATAATTCTTGCGCGCACTTCTACCTTTTGGCTCCTGGCTAGGGGTGGCAAAATCAACCGAAACCGAACCGAAAATTCGGTTTCAGTTCGGTTAAACCAAACATATTCAAATTTCGATTCGGTTTCGGTTCAGTAGAACCAAACCGATGATCTGTTCGGCTTGGTTCGGTTTGGACAATGATAAATGTTCCCCTTTTCATAGGAAAATGATAAATGTGCCCCTTTTCATCGGTTCGGTTTCGGTTTGGAGTAAGCATGTTCGGTTCAGTTCGGTTTGGGGGTCAAATCGAACCGTTGCCACACCCACTCCTAGCCTACTTTAATTTGAGTTTCACCCTCCCTCTTGCACTAGCCTCACTAGTTGTTGAGTTGGAGGTGGAGTGGAGGGCTTTTGGGGACGCATTATATCATATGCAGTGCACATAGATCTAGGATTTGCTAATTGGTTTTCGGAACATGGAAATGGAAAAGAAATGTGCTATACTTTTCAGTCGAAACGGACCACCTTATATTGCGACATTTCGTCACTCCTCATCGAGGCACAATGTACCAACACAATCAGATCAAAGGTCACACGCCACAGACTCCTAATGAGCTATTCAATTATAACCAGTCACCGTGCCAAGTGTAATTGACCATGCCTTTGGTATTTTGAAGAAGAGTTTTAATATTGTTAATGTAAGCCCAATGGTTCCCACCTTGGCATTACCTTCTTATTTTGATGATCCAATACACAAGTGATTATATATCATTAATGTGTTTTGGTTGTCTAAGTTGTAGATCTCATTAGTGTGTATTCAAGGAAGCTTGGATCGAAGCCTAGAAGTTTAATTGGAAAGCATTTGGAGTGCGCAAGCTAGGATGATCCAAGAAGCATAGTGGACTTGAAGCCTTGAAGTTCAAGAGAAGATTGAAGTGCTTTTCATGTTTTTTAGAATGTATTTTCCTCTCCTTTGTGTTTAGAGATGTGAAAGGCACTTAAAAATGTTTTAAAACTAACTTGAAAATGTATTTGAAATCATAAGACTTATGCCCAAAGACCATAGCCCAAGAGCCCCTAATCTTTATATGTTAAAATAGAATTTAACACAGGGCCGAGTTCCCCGGGCGACCGCGGCAAGGTAGCTGGAAATCCAGCACTTGTCGAAGAATAGTGGGCCGGTCGACAGGAGATTCCCGGGCAACCGCGGAGGTGTTTCTGGAAATCCAGAAACACTCCAGCATGGTCTGGCCGGTCGGCCGCGGAAATGTTTTGTGCTTAATTTTTTATCAAACAGGTAACCCTCGCCGGGCGACCGCCATGGGGCCTGTCGACTGCGACGGTTTGAAATTTGAAATTAAAAAGGTTTGCCCAATAAGGGCGGACGACCGCCATGACTCGGTCGACCGCGCCGGTCTGGCAAAAGAGCCTTTGGGGACTGCGAGGCTTGACTTGTTCAACCCAGATTATTACAGTTTTACCCCCAAACTGTCATATTTTCAAATGGGATATATATACACTATCTAAACCTTTCTTAACCATCTTTTTGCATTATCTTGAACATCTACAAGATCAAATCAAAATGCTTTAAGTGCCTCTCTCATCTCTAAGCAAGGAAGTGGATTAGGCTTATATTTGTACATCTTCCTTCCATCCTTTGTAATCCTCTTTGAAGGGATTTGTTTTTCTTTCTTCAAAAGAACATTGTAATTTGGCGAGTGCGAAAAGACGCGGAGCCATCTCAAGAGCAAGTGTTAGAGACGTGTAGCTTTCTCCGGTTCGTGGCGAGTCTTGCGAGGCGTAGCCGAACCATCTTTGTAATTGGGTTGATTCCCTGCCATCAAGGGAATCCGTAGTGAAATCACCAAGAGGTCTTGGTTGAGTGGAGTAGGTCCTTGAGTGACCGAACCACTATAAATCCCGAGTGCACACTTTCTATCTCTCTCTATCTCTTTGTGCATTTGTGGTTTGTTTTCATTTGTGTGCTTAAAGGTTTTAATTTGCCATTGCTTTTTAGTTTCCTCATTTTATTTGGCAGAAGTTTTTATAACCCAATTCACCTCCCTCTCCCCCCCCCCCTTGGGTTGCCATCACCCCTGGGATTTCAGTTAACGAAGAACCAATGTATTTCATCAAGAAGCAGATTAATAGCGTTAGCTTGTTATTGCGTCGACAATCATATTAGGAGGTTGATGGCTTAGGATAAAGATTATTGTCGGATTTAGACCAGAGGCCTTTTTTGGCCGATCACTTTATATGTTTCTCGGCCATCCCTCGGCTTCCCCATTTCCATGGCTAAAGGTCTAGAATTCCTTAGTTCCAACAACGATCCAAGCTTATTGATGGATGGCATTTCATCACTCCTTACATATGGAAGACACCATATATAAACCACTAAAAATCAGAGAGTCAGAATCATCCAATGTAGATGATTTTTGGGAAAATGTTTATCTTTAAATAAGAGGGTTAGGATCATCTTATGTAGATGATTTTATCGGTAAGGCCTATTTACATTAGGGGCCCAACAAATGAGCTGCTAGATCCTCAAACAAGGTGGGCCCCAATGAATGGTTTGGATAATAGATTAGAGGGTTAGGATAATCCTATGGCGTTCTTTCAATTGAGAAATAAGAAAACCGGACCGAGTCTTGCAGCCCTACATGCAAACGTTATATAAAATGGGGCCCCGCCTATTATATGATACGTAAGAGGAGTAAGTGCACATACTTTTTAAAAAATACACTATAAGCCACGTTGCTCAAAGAACCGAGCCATTTAGTTGTTTTCCCTGAAAATCATCTCTATTAGAACCTAACTCTTCGAACCCTTGGAGATGACTTTAGATCAGAGGGTTAGGCTCATCCTTTGGAGATGACTTTATCAATAAGGCCTATTTTACGTTGGGGCCCAAAAAATGAACGATTTGGATCTTCGAACAAGGTGGGGTCGATGTACATTTTCCATTCGGATCAATGGATTTTATTAAATGCACCAAAAAAGGGGTCCAATAACTGTCTTTTAGCAAGGTGATTGTTACAAGCATTTCAAATAAGAGATGGATAGGAAGCTGACTAACAACATTGTATTATTATCTAGATAAAAAAGAATAATGTTGTGTTTAAAAACTGACTTTCAAAAGGATGTTATGATATCCTCAACTCAATCAATACAAGTTATAGACAGAGTCGTATGCAATTATAAAGAAAACACACACACACACACAATCAATTTTTCAAATATTTTCCGGACATCTTTCTAAACATTTCCCAAAACCATTTGCCTACCCAAATTATTTAAATCTTAATCTTCAGAGTTCTGATAATTATGATGCAACCATTCCTCTTTTTATAAATAAAATATTTTAAATTGAAAGCTATTAATTTAGAATTTAAATTCAGCCGGGAGTTGCGGACGGAGAATGTGAGGAGTAAGTAACTGCCACCCTGTGGGAAAACTCTCAACTGAAACTTCCCACCAGAAGCTCCATTCGTCAGAACACGACTTTTCAGAGTTCCGAATTTTAGCCCCGTTAACATCCCTGTCATTTCTAGAATTGACTGATGTATCCCCCGGCCACACATAAGTAAGAAGTAAGAAGTAAGAAGTAAGAACACACACTTGCTCCACATGCCAGAGACAAAAGAGTTATTTCATGACCTGTTGTTTTGGCAACCGTCTGATTTGAATAATCTCAACCGATGAAACGATCTAAACCATCCAATCACTGGCTCATGTTGGGCCCCACCCACTAGATGATCACTTTAGTCATAGTCACGTAATTCTGACTTTTTTACATGCACCGCCTTTCCCCTTGTCCATAAAATGAGTCGCGTGGTCTCTCTCTGTCTTCTCCCAAAAACAAAAATCTCCTACTCATTCCCAGCAGTGTGTGGTTGGAGTAAGGTTCTTGAATGGAGCTCGTCCCTTATTCCAAGCCTAACCCTAATTCGTCCACTCTCCCCTGGCAAGACATGTTCCGATCAGCCTCTGTCCGCAAGCCGGCCGACCCCACCCCTACAAACCCTAGTCCATCGTCTCCCCCACTGGACCCCACACCAGAAACCCGCCCCGGCAGAACCCTAATGGGAGATTCACAGGTACGTCTCGCTCTCTACATCGCCATGGCCCACGCTGGCCTCGCCTTCTCTATCTTCTTAATTTTCGGCCTCTGCAAATTGCTTGAAGAATACCTCCGTCCGATCCAGTGGGCCATCCTCTGCTCCATCCCTCTCAGAGGGATCCAAAACGCCCTTGTCTTATTCTGGTCCGAACCCTTAAAATTAGGGCTCACTGAGACTGTTCTTGCAGTCCCCGTCTCCATTTTTAGGGCTTCCGCCGATACAGTCACCGATATCCAGAATGCCATTTTTCCGGTCGTTCTTCGCCGGAAAAAATTAGAAAGTTCCCGCCAGACCCGAATTGGGTTCTCAAAATTGGTTCGGTGGCTCGTCTCTTTTGGGTTTTTTCTTGTGGCTTATGAGCATTTGGGTTTTGTTGGTTCTATTGCACTATTAGGGTTAGGGTTTTTCTTTGTGCCGGGCAATGTGAATTCGACGATTTCTGCAGTTTCTTCGTTTCGGATTAATACCCGGAGATTGGGTCGGAGAAGAATCAGCACTTTTTTGACCGGTGGGATTCTAAAACGGTTGCAAACCCTGGTTGCAGTAGGGTTGATTGTGGGTATGATTGTTGGGTTTTTAGTGGGTGGGCTTTTTTTCTCTTATAAGATTGGAGTTGAGGGGAAGAACGCTGTAATTTCGTTGAAATTGCACGTGCAAAAGAGTAATTACGCAGAGATGCTTGGTGTTAAGAAATGGATGGATGAGAATGAAGTTCCAGAGTTGATGGATAAATACACTGCCGTATTCTATGAAACAGTGTCTGAACAGATTGATACTTTGGCAAGGCAGTATAATATGACGGAATTTGTCGATGGGATTAAGCAGTTTGTGATAAAACCGCCTGTGGATTCATCGGTACCTTCATCGGCATTGATGAGTTCACCTGGTCCTTACATTGAGAAATTCCAGAGTTTGAAAAGTCGGGTTGGCAATCGCGAGTGGGGGGGAATTTATACTGAGTTGGATGCAATGTTTAGGGAGCTGTTGATTACTAGGATGGATTTGGTTGAAAGAGCGAAAACCTATGCTTTTCAAGGGATTGAGGTGTCAAAACAGGTTTTTGCCAGTAGTACATCTGTTCTTGGTGGGAGTGCGAGCTTTTTCATCTCCATTGGCCTTTCTATTGTCTCCGGTGCAGCGGATGTTTTGAACTTTGTCTCTCAGTCAATGGTTTTTTTCTGGGTTTTGTATTATCTAATCACATCGGAGTCTGGAGGAGTCACAGAACAGGTTCTCAGCATGCTTCCTATGCCAAAATTGACGAGGATACGCTGTGTTGAGGTCCTTGATCATGCTATTAGTAGTGTTCTGTTGGCTACTGCAGAGATTGCTGTCTTTCAGGGGTGCCTCACTTGGCTTTTATTTAGATTCTGCTCAATACATTTCTTGTATATGTCGACTGTTCTCGCATTTATCAGTCCTCTGTTCCCAATAATTCCGTCTTGGATTTCGACAATTCTTGCTGCAGCGCAGTTGGTAATAGAAGGGGGGGTATATTCGTGCCTTTGCATTGTCCATTATTCATCTTGTGCTCATGGATTACGGGGTGTCAGCCATTCAGGAGGATATACCTGGTCATAGTTCATATCTTACTGGCCTTAGCATTATTGGTGGAATGACTTTGTTCCCCTCTGCATTGGAGGTAATTTTCTTTATCTTCTCCTTTGGTTCCTCTGTATTGTTTGTTTATTTCATTTTGTTTCTTGAATTTATCTCATGCGTTCGTGTCGATTTAATGAACTGTTTCATGGGCTCATGAATGCACACCTTTGGCTAATTTGATTCAATTGAGGGATAAACCAGTGGCTCTTTCCGTGGCTCTTTCCATTGTTCAAGCAAGATTGTTTGGATTAGCCCACTTTTCTGTCGGCTATATATTCACTTATGCTGCTTTCTTGATTGCCTCTACATCGGGCAAATTTGGTTAATTCTATTTCTGGTTAATTCATTTTTTTTCCAACTAGTTTTGATTTTATTTGCACCATGGACATGTAAATCCTTTTGAAAAAAACTGCCTTTTAACATTATAAGAAAAGGCAATAACCGTGAACTTATTCACACCGTTCAAAAAAAAAAAAAAAAACCTTCAAGTTATTCACAAATTGAAAACCAGAACCGCCTGGTGAGCAACTGACCATTTTACAATGCATGAAGACAGCTATAGTAGATGTCACAGCTAACATGGAAGGTATCCTTACTGAAAAGCTTAAAGAGAAGTTTTCCTTACTAATCAGTAGTTTTCTGTGTTACTCCACCAATCCCTCACTGTTGTGTTTGTGGTAAGGGTTTATTATCTAATGCCTAGTGTTCAATTCCCCTGTGGGGATTGGTACCAAACATTCTCTTCTTCACCCCCAGTTTTGTGTGTTACTCTTTACCCTTTATTTTTTAAGGGTACAAGCTGTTATCCTTTATCCTTTAAACATTCTCTTCTTCACCCCCAGTTTTCTGTGTTACTCTTTATACTTTATCTTAGTTATGAGTTATATCATTTCCTCCTTCAACAAATCCTTAATATATAAATCCATAACTTCCATGCAACAAGCTGTTTGTTGGTCTATGAAAATTATTCTATATGGTCGGTCTTATTGATTTGTGATCATGGGGGTTCTGGGCGGCAGCTTACATAGATTTACTCAATCAACAATCATTTAATGTCTCAATCTTTGATGAGTTGAACAGTGTAGTTGGTGCTAGATTTGATTTGTGTTATTCCACAGGGAGCGATCATGGGTCCACTGATAATGACGGTTGTGATTGCTTTGAAGAATTTGTATGAAGAATTTGTGCTGGCTGATGCAGAAGAACCCGACCCATAACGTTCTGCAGAAATATTTCCAGTGGCTTGTTTGGATGCCTGCTCATGTGTGAAGAGCCAAGTGCCCTTGTTTGGCTTGCTGGTGTGAAGGAAAACAATGGGTAATGTTCTTCACAAAGATTGTTGGTAGTCTCTGTGCCTGTGTAGTACTTGTATGGTATATTTATTCATTTTTTATTGATTATTTCCTGTAAGAGAAGTCTTTATTAGGGCGTGGTATATGTATAATATTTGTGAGTGTCCTCTCTGTTGTTTGAGTAAAGAAAAAATTGTACATTACCTGTATTCATTTATATTTTGTGCAATAACATGTTGAAGTGTATAAGTGTTGTTGTCATGAACAACATGACTTCTTAGAATTCTTTTGTCATTTGAAAGGAGTTGCTATGATTGAACGAGTGAATTTTAAATGTTGGTTCATGAGTTCATTTTCCTTTTTTGTGTCGCTTTCATGATGCTTTGTAAATGATGTTGGTACAGTTTGGACTCTGATAAATAATGCTCCATATATTTATAATCTCTTATATCTTATTGCTCAAACTAGGAACCGGCATTGTTTTTATGCTTTTAATTTATATTCTATTATTCTAATACTTAATACAAAAATCCAGTGATATAAGAGTACCTAAGTAGGAAACATTGTTCAAAGTATATATATGTGAATAGTAATGTTGTTCAAAGTCAGGATTAAGTCTCTAGCTCAATTGGTCAAGGCTTCATTCTTCAAACTTAAGGTCAGAGGATTAAGTCTCTAGCTCAACGACCGCCAACTCAATAGCCTCTAGAGTGGATTCTATTGTCGTAGTCGCAGCAGTCGTAGTAAGCGTACTTGGGCGTGGCATTGATAGCAACACCAATGACAGATGCAGCCAGGGAGACCCCACTTGGCTATTGAGTTGGCGGTCGTTGAGTTTTCTTCTTGCCAGACGGACGGATATAAAACCTGGTGCACCAAAAAACATGGCCATGACAAGGACAAAGAGTTGGACGAAGGATCTGCCACGTGATTCATGGTAATGAGCAGGGTCCACATTGGGGACGACAAGTTTTCTTAACCCGAGGTGGGGCCCACTACGTAGATCATCCAGATCAATGATCAGATACTGTCAGTTGGAGCGCACTGGGTCATTATGAAGTTTTAAGCAGATCTGAATGTTTTAAAATGACGGCTGATGGAAATCGTGTCGGCAATCACTGCAAGACTAATTGGGATTTTGATTTCATTCATGTTGAGCGATTGTAGAAGGCTAGGAACACAGAGCTCTGGCCTAATATAGCCAGAGAGATACTTCAACTCAAGGACTGGTTTCAACTCTGCTGGACAGGATCGATGTTGGAACTAATGAACTTGACACTTTCTTGTTTTGATCCTTTGAAGGACAGGTGTAATACTCACTTTCTTAAACCACTGCAAACTATCTTTGGATGAGCAGAGGCAATGGTATTACCAAGAAGCTTAACGACATGGTTCCAGTGGAATTTGATTGGTATTTGAGGGTGGAGGTTGGTACTCGAGTGTTCTTGAGGGTAAAAAGCAGGTTTAGGCTTTCAACGATCTCTGAGTGATTGTAAGGATGGTATCAATACCTGTCACTCAGGCCTTATGATACAATGCTCGTGATGGGTATGCTTAGGCTAAGATTTGTTGATGTTTTGCCCTTGTTACAATTTTCGCTTCCATGCATACATTATTAGGGGCATGTGGCTGAAAAAAAATCTGATGGAGTATTTGTTTATCCAAGGTGAGAGAAGGGAGAGAGGGCTGGTGTGAGAGATTTGAGAGGGCCGTGATTGACCATTGACCAGTGGCTGTGATGGGGTTGGTAAACAAAGAAAAATAGGATTTTTGTTTTCCCTTTTTTGCAACTCGTCCCTTCCTCTCCTCACTCACTACCCTTAAATCTCTCTCTATCTATCCCACCTCTTTGCCCTTCTTACATTAGTTAAACAAATATTCCATGAATTAGTTTCCTTGGCTGCCAAACATGCCCTACCTGTTGTTGTTTTTTTTCCTTGCAAATTCTAGATCCTTGGGGTAGAATCATCACTATCTTGATTTCCCTGTACCAATTCTACCAGCATGTTTCAATTAGTATCTGCATAAGTGTCTTTTTTTGGTTAGGATCCAGTTGCTGTTTGATTGTACATCATATGGTACCATCATTTTTGTGTAGTTTTAGCGGATGATGTGTTCCAATCATATCATTTTAGTATGAATTCCATGTCGTTTGATAGCTAAGGTTTTAAATAAGTTCCCATTCTATATATTATATATAGTTTATATTATTTAATAGCTACAAAGAATGTTTATCTAAGGGGCGTGTTTGGTAACTATGAAAAATTATTTCATGAAATATTCGTGGTCCCAACTGTGAGAGGAGATGAGAAGGAGAGAGGGAGAGCAATTTGAGAGGGCCACACCACAACCATCAGTTCGTCTCCCACCTATGGTTCTCTCCACCTCATTAACTAATCAGTGTTTTTTAGAGGGAACAACCCCCCCCCCCCCCCCCCCCACCCCCCAAAGAAAAAGAAAAGAAAAGAAGAAGCTCCTAATAATCAAACAACAATGCACAGACGAAGATCTTCACACAGTAGAAAAAGGAAAAGAAATGAAAATCTCTCTTTCTTCAATCAAATTCAAACAAACAAATGCTAAGGAATAACAACTGGAATTGATCCTTAGTTAATAGGGTTGCGGTGGAAGAATTCCAAGGCTTCAATAGTTGCCACTCTTAGAATATTAGAATATATTGATGGTACGCAGCTGCAGATAGAGCACTCCAAGGAAGGGGTTCAACCCAGAAAATCCTCTGATCATTCCAGGCCCTGTCATTGTTGAATGTAACAGCAGCTACAAAAGTCCTGCCAGGTTTGATACCAATTCCAAATTTCCAATAATGGGAATGGTCGCCATATGCACCCTGAAAGCAACAAACCCAATAGGCAAAGGAGCCGAAAGCGGCACTCTTGGGATTTGTTCGCAGAGAAAAAACAGAGGTGGATTTATCATATGGATTACTTTTCCTACAATAAAGTTACACCTATACCAATGAGCACCCCGTTGTTTTCAACCGGTTGGTTAGTTGCTTGTCTAATAATTTTGAAAAAGGGCAGTGATAAATCGACCCCCTATGTGTCCTTATCTCTCCTCTGGGTTAGAGACACACATAGGGGGTCGATTTAAGATTTATCACTCCCCTTTTAAAAATAGCATGGTTAATTGTTTTGAAAGAGGCCTTAGTATAATAGTATTGTCTCATTTACAGATTAGGGTCTCCATGTAGTGAGAGAGCGGTAGGCGAGTGGGAGAAGGAGAGAGATTTGAGCGGGCACACTGACGATGAGAGTGAAAAGTGGTTAAAAATCAGGAAAAAGTCATCCTACATTGAGTAGAGTTTTTTGTTCCCTGATTTTTAGCTAGCCTCTTCTTACCACTTGAGACACTAGTTTCCTGATTTTTTGAGAATTTTGTAACTACGGGCACAACTCACAATAAACATGGGGGCCAGGTTGTGTAGCCCACATGCGGAGAACACACAATAGGGGTGTAAGGTGGGGTGGGTTGAGGCCAACCCTAGCCCAATCTGAGATAACATTCCGTTAACCCTAATCCAGTCCAACCCAAGCCTTGGGTGAAGGAGGGTCAACCCTAACCAAGCCCACCTCTGACTCTCTCAATGCTAACCCATCTCATCTAACCCCTTTTTACCTAATCAGGTCAGGTTGGTACGCGGCAAAAACGAACATACAAAAATAAAATATAACCCTAAGATTTTGTTCGCCAAATCCTTCCTACAATTCAATACAACTATAGTTGACTTGGATTTTCAACACTTGGACGGTCCATAATCCAACACTTCAGTTATAGTTTGATGGTTGAAGGCCTCTTTCTTTCTAAAATTATTTTATTGTATGTAATGACTTAACGCAGCAAAGACGTTTGTTGCCTCATTTTCACAGTTGAGCCCACAGCATCAATACCCCAATGCAAAAGCAAAATTACCAAGATGCCATTATCGAATTATGTTCATGACTCTTAAAAATGTGCTTATATCTGTAATCACAAGTTGGGAAGGAAATCTGTTGGGACCACCAAGTGAACGGCACAGATTTTGCAAAAATCTTCCAGTGTACCAGATTAGTTGTTGGTAAGCATAATGATGAAATCAGTTTTAGACACTTTTTTAAACGATTTCTCTTTGATACAATAAAAAGACGTGAAAGATTATTAACCACAACAGTAATCAGAAGAAAGGGTTAATTCTTTTGCAAATTTATACAAAAATTGCACGTATAAATCAATTTGATTCCGCATATGCATGCTAAAAAAATCTCTTAGGGGCCGTTTGGATAAGCGGATTTTAGAATCTTGGATTTCCTCAAAATCCTGGATGGAAGACGAGAGAAGGAGGCCGTCCGTCGTTTTCTAATTTCTAGCCTTTCTTTCATCTAGCAAGAGAGTAGGAGATTGTCCCCTGTTTCCAGGTTTTAGAAATCTCTTGATAGGGGAGAGATTTCTAAAACCTGGATTTCTTACTTAAAATCAGATTGTAAAATTCAGAATTTTACACCGCTTTCAAACTAACACCTAGATTCTAAAATCCTCATATCCAAATAGCTAAAGTATAAAAGATTAAATAACACCAACTCCAACCGCTTAAAGCTTATAGAGTAATTGGTAATTTCACATGCTCTTAGAGCAAAGGTCCACGGTTCAAAATTCCTTGATATTAATAATCCACATGGAGCAATTGGTTGGTTTTTATAAATTTAGGGAATTCACTAATTCTTGGATACATTACAAAGACAATCAATCGTGCTTATAAAGAGCACTTACATGGTTGTTTTTGATAAATTTAGGGAATTCCCTAATCTATCTAGATAACCCAAACTAACCAACCTGCCAAATCTACCTCTAAGATGATCCAATGGTCAAACTTTCCCGTATCTAATCTGACAAATCTTAACAATTTTCACATGGTATCATAGCAAAGGTTTCGAATTCAAATCTCATTGATATTAAAAGTCCACATGGCCGCCCCTTTTGATTACTTGGGACACCCAGCAGCAGGGCATGCAATCAGCCACGTTGAACCTTATGATGTAAAGTACATCAGCCCCTGTGCAATTATTGATACTCTGCTGGTAGGTGTCGCAAGTAATCAAAAGGGGCGGATATATCACTACCTAAAAAAGAGGGGTTTTAAGGTATAAAAGATTAAAATAATGCCTTCTCCAACAGCTTACGCTTTTGGAGTCATAGATTGTTTCACAAAATCCAACAAGGGTATTTTAGTTATTAAAAAGAGATGCAAGGGGCAAAAACGTCCAAGATACTGTAATAATGAATTAGGTGGCCAACCAGACGACTCCAGATCTCCCAATCTTGGTACCGCCAAAATTCAAAATTTTAAAAAGAGAGCAAAATAGACGTCAAAACGTCCCTATTCCTCTGGCCCTCTTCTTTCTAAAAGCAAAAACCTCTTTGCTGGTTTGCTTTCACACCAATTCATCCTCAGAGATTTGCAGAGGAAGACTAGTCTCTCTCAGCTCTCAAATCTCGTTTGCTTCCTAATTAAACAAATCCAAAGTAAGTTAGGCCAACAGTTATCAGTTACATGAGTCCCTTAGACTTAAAGCAAAGCTGTTAGATTATTGGTCACCATCTAACCCAACTCCACCCTCCTTCCTTTCTCTTCAACCCTTCTTTCTCATTGCATATTAACAGTTCGATTCAATGAAATCCATCCGTGTTGTGATCAGCTGGCTTACTACCCATTTCAAACTACATTTTTGGATTGTGGGTTTTGTGGATTTCCAATCATACCATGATTTTTTCATTGAAAATTTTCATTTGACAATTCTATTCTGTGATTTCTGTCTGTAGGCCTTTTATGATTCCAACCAAATTTTGATCGGTGCTTTGTCCAAGCGGTAAGTCTGGCGGTGGTTCTATCCCATAATTTGTTCCCAATTATAGAGGTTTTAGCAGTTTGGGGGATTCCGATCGTGCTTTGACCGCCTGAGGTAATCAGTTACATTTTCGTAATTCTATATGAAAATGGAAATTTTAGCAAAATTGAATTCTGGGTTTGGGTTATTATATCTGTTTTCCCTCTAGCAATTCCGTTCCAATCTCTTGTATTCTCCCTTGTAGAATTTTTTTTTCCCAGAATCCAATAATAGATGGAGGTTCTAAATGGTAGAATCAGGTATTCTAATTTGAGTTCCACCAATCCAATCAATTCTTCTATATGATAATTCCTTAGCTATATCAAGTGTTTTGAAATCATCTCCATAGCTAAAAAAGTCTTTTTAAGCTCTCCAATGAATACGCGTTATTATTTTCCACCTGATTCATTGCCCAATTTTAGTATTCCAGTATCCTACTCATCTCCTTCTCTAGCCAGTGAAGAGTTGGCTTCAAATCAAAATGGGTCTGTTCGTGTTGTGCCGTTATCATTCTTGGTGAGGGCAGTGATGAGAATTTCAAGAGCAAGGTGGTTCAGCTTTTTGAGAAGGGTCTTTCATTACCAGAATGGGTTGAGGTCTGATTTGGGATCTAATCCTTTCAATTCTGGAGCTTGGATAGCTTTGGAATTCTTTGTTTTGGTAGTTCAGATAAGCGCCATAACAGTTACATTGTCAATGTCTAAGAAAGAACAACCAGTTTGGCCTCTGAGGATTTGGGTTGTTGGATATGATCTTGGGAGCCTACTCAGTTTTCCACTTTTGTATTGGCGCTATCGGTATCGCACTGTTAGCCAAGGGAATACTCTCAATTTTACTGATATTGAACAGCAGAGATACGCCGAAGAATCCAGGTACTGGGTTTTAATTAAGGAACATCTTCAGTTATGACGTAGACACGGGAAATGATATTAGCACAGCCATGTTTTGTTATTTGAACGGTCCTAGCTTGTCTTTTGTTTTTTAATTAGCTTGTGAGAGCTTTTTGAGAACCCTAATAACCTCTTGACAGCTCTTTAAATACTAGAGGACAACATAGGACCATGCAAATAACGAAACATTGTTGTGTTGATATCATTTCTCTTTAGGCATATATCACCAAGTGACAAATATCATTTTCGGGTATTTCTTGGCAAGGGAAAATCTCGTAATACATTTTATTATTATTATTATTATTTTTGGGTCTTTTATCGAGAAAAAAAAATAATAAAATAAAATCATTTAAAATATATATAATATTAAAAAAAAATATCGTGATATTATCATGACATTTTCATGCTAAATGATAAAATGAAAATATCGCTCTATTTTTTTAAATCTCAAGATTATTTTTGGATTTTGTCATTTTGTCAAAATGTCACAATAAAGTAGCTATATTTTCCCATTTCAAAATGACAGGGATGTTTATGACAGAGATAGATCAAGAACAATTTGTTATCTTTTAGAAGTTTTAGGTCATTTCCTAATTCCGAATCTCTTCTTCGTAACAGGAGTTCATACTTGATGAACAAATCAAGGACTATCCTAGAACTTTTCTTTGCGATATGGTTCGTGATGGGAAATGTGTGGGTCTTCGATTCTCGCCATGGGAATTTCGATCAAGCTCCCAAGCTGCATATACTCTGCATCTCTCTGCTTGCTTGGAATGCTGCCAGCTACTCGTTTCCTTTTCTACTGTTTCTGCTGCTCTGTTGCTTTGTTCCACTAATCAGCAACGTGCTCGGCTACAACATGAATTTGGCTTCTGTTCACCGAGGCGCATCCGACGATCAGATTTCAAGGCTACCCAAATGGAGATTCAAGGAAGTTGACAAGAGAAATGGTGATGAGCGCAATTCTGACATTGCAAATGAAAACTCCGTAAGTTTTCTTTCTCTTATAAGTTGTAACCATAGTTTCAAAATTCTCCTGTGTCATTGACTCTCCCGAGTCACCCGAGTCAACTCCCTTCTACCTTGACCGCATTCTTGTCCAAGCCCACATTTTCCCCTAAAAAGTCCTTCAAAACTCTGTTTCAATTAAGGAAAAAGTCAATCAAAAGTCCTTTGACTCTCCCAAAGTACTTAGTCGTGTCAACTGAGTACTCAATTGTGCCGTGCTGACTTGGATAGGATTTGCTTTGCCCGCTTTTCGGCCATATCCGCATTTTAAAACACTGCTTCTAATATTTCAAATAATATTTTGCATTATCCTGCCAAGGCTATCTAGTCATTTTCAAATTATATCCCTTTTCTTCCTCCCAACTGTACTTTTTTATCTTTTGCAAGGCCATGACTATATTCTGTTCCTTCGGTCTCCAAGTTAAACTTGGTAATACAGTTATTAGTTTGTAATCTTTTGACACGAGTAACAAGTGAGAACTTCCTTTTTAGCTTTAAGCACTGTCTTAAATTTTCTTTTAGCAGGTAAAAAACGATTCCCAATCATTTGATTCCATAAAAATCTAACTGAGTTTTTCTCTTTTTTTCGTGTCTATATTTTGGATTTGGCAGGAATGCTGCATCTGCCTAGCCAAATACAAAGACAAGGAAGAAGTGAGACAGTTGCCATGTTCACATCTGTTTCACCAAAGATGTGTTGATCAATGGCTGAGAATCATATCTTGTTGTCCTCTTTGCAAACAAGAACTAGAGAAATGATAAAGGCGAGCTGAAAGTTTGTCTGGTTGTCAATATGCATGTATTTTAAGTGAGCTTTTTTCCTGCAGTTATCTTAGAAGTTAATAAAACAAAAGTCAAGTTGTACAGCAAAAGTCTCAGACTCAAGTCCAGAAATAGATCTTGATGTGCAAAATATTCCTATCACCGTTGACCAAGGCTGTGTTCGGCAACCATTTTCAGCGATGCTTTTGTGCTTTTTTCAATTAAGTGAGAAAAAGAAAAGAATGGTGCCCGTTACTCGAAATCTCAACTTTCGAGTGGCAAAAGGTACTAAAATCTCGAAGCGAAATGGTGCTGCTTGGGGTGATTCTATTTCGCCCACTCTGGAAGTCAGAGAATGAGAAGTGTTGCCTATGGATTATAGAACAAACATCCCAGATGTGATAATGGAGCCAATGTAAATGTTTAGATATGATAAAAATAGAGAGAGAAAGAGAAGGCAAAAGATGTGCTGAATGCCAAAATAACACTCTAATTTCCCAATTATATAATGCACATTTAACATTGAAAGTTGCTCGCCTTCTGAGTTCCAATAAAGGTAATGAAGTTTTGAATTTCCCAACCTACATTCATTTGTTTTCACATAGCCCAGCAATCAAACCAACTGAGACTGGTGGATTAATAAATCCTTTATCGATTCGAATAAATGCAACTTCTAATTGAAATGCATCTACTATAGGAGGAAAAAAGTTGTCTACAAAGAACAAAATTGCAGAACCGAGGCTTCAGACAGAACTCTTACAAAAATTGCAGAGACCACGAGCAGCAATTAGGAACTAAAATGCACTGAGCAGTTCCAAATAGAAGATACCCTTTGTAAAGATACTAGATGAGCTAAGCTGAGTCACACAAACAGCTAGTCAGCCTTCATTTCCGACGGGTCTTCCACTTTTTCACTGGAAAAATTGTCAATTTACTGCTTGGGATG
Source organism: Tasmannia lanceolata (assembly GCF_043159265.1). Classification (NCBI taxonomy): domain Eukaryota; kingdom Viridiplantae; phylum Streptophyta; class Magnoliopsida; order Canellales; family Winteraceae; genus Tasmannia; species Tasmannia lanceolata. The sequence goes on along the minus strand of NW_027518695.1, from coordinate 824,882 downwards.
AACGACCCAGCCTCTGTAGGTCTTAATCTGGAAATAGCAACTTGCTGCTGATCGTTGTTCGCCTTCTCATCTGTAAATGGTTTCACCTCGAAAACACCTCTACCAAAACCTCTAGCAACCTGGTGTAAGAAGATTCAAGAAATAAGTATTTATCTTTGTAAATATACCTATTCCCATTGTACATACACATGCATTGATAGAAATATGCAGTCCACGTGTAAAGCTTCCTAAAATGTGTTATTCTTCACATGAAGAAACATGGGAATTGGGAAAGGAGTGTCCAGGCATCTGGGCAATCTTCAGGCAAAGCATAGCTGTCGAGATGGGGCCCACTTTCTGGTGATCAAGACCATCGATCTGGTGGGCCCCACCATGGATAGCACATGCTGACCCAACTTTGAACAGAATATCAATGTTTTTTTAATGGAGAACAGAATATCAATTTATCTCTTCTTCCTTATATTGCATTTATAATAGGCTAATGATATTGGCACCCGCACCACCATGCTTTGATACTTGCACTAACTCAACTTATCTTTTATTACCTAACCAGCTGTCAAAGGTTTATTACGATTCCTAAAAGGCTCTCATAAGCCAATTAAAAAAGAAAAGACAAGAAGAGATAGTGCAAGTATCAAAACATGGTGCGAATATCATTACCCTTATAATATTAACAGATATGCCCCTCATATATTTCTATTTATCGTGACGTATATTCTGTACCTGATATGAGCTAATACCAAGAATCCTTTCAAAATTATGGACCTGTTACCTAATCAGTTCTACATCGACACATGCATTCCTGTGTAAGCTACATAGTTAATACTTTTCACAAGTTTTTCATGAGATGATTAGTCATTTTAGTGACCAGTTGCCTATGTTTTTCATTTTCCAGTGTGCTAGCCAGGAATAGAGGAATCCTTTTACACTCAAGCTTTATGAGATCAGTTTCTGTTTGTTTTAATCCCAAATGCATAGAAGGGACTTTTCTTTTTCTGAATAATTGTGCAAATGATACATGATACTTGGTAGAAGAAGCTTTACGTGAGGGCACCTTTAGAAGAATCCAAACTTTGAGAGAACTACACAAGACCGCAAGTTTTGTCCTCTTCCCTGATGTTATGTAGTTGCACATATGACGATCCACCCTTAGCACAAATCTTGGCCAAGACTTTGCATTGTCTGGGTTTGCCTTCTGCTTTGACATAGCCTGAAACAGAGAAGACAATTTTGATCAAATACCATAGCCATGGAAAAACTGGTAAAACTAAGCATCTTGATGACCCAAGTCCAAATGTCAATTTCTGAAAAAATTAAAGATAACTTGGACATGCCAATCTTACTAAAAGAAACAATGAGAACAAAAATAAAAGAGAAGACAATTTTCATCAAATACCATAGCTATGGAAAAACTGGTAAAACTAAGCATCTTGATGACCCAAGTCCAAATGTCAATTTCTGGAAAAAATGAAAGATAACTGGGACATGCCAATCTTACTAAAAGAAACAATGAGAACAAAAATAAAAGATAGAAGTATCCTGGAGGTATATTAATAATTAAAGAACAAAAATATCCTGCAACTAACTGTTCCATTTCTCATCCAAGTTACTTATATTTCTAGGCTAGGCTTTTTCCCATTCCAGCACAAACAGTTCCAACCAACTTCAATGAACAAATAATAGGGGGAACACCACAATTATCAAAAGGCATCGCTCATCCTTGCCATGAACTGGTATGTTTTTGTCTCATGACACCAGGTAAACTTTCCCCCCACTGAAATATCTAGCTTCGCCAAATCATTTAGCGCCACCATAAACCAGTACACTTCACATAATGCTTCCATATACTCGGCACTAAAGTTGCATACAAAGAGTTTTTCTTAGGCACAACTAACAAAACTTGTTAAGCCATTGATCTCTGTGTTCCTTGGTATTGGTAACATTCAACACTGACACTGAGATTTTCACCTTAAGATACATGACAATTACTATTTTTTTGGCATGTGTTTCCTATAGGGTCCATTTGGTTGCACCAAAAATTGGCAAAATCAAAGTAAAAGGACATTTTCCTTTTCCTAGTACTGTTTGGCTGTCATTTGCTATTCGCATGACAGTTCTTGTCGGCTGTAAATTTTCCAAATGCAAGCCCTTTTTCACTGTTTGACTTTCCTCTGAGATCAACAGGAAAAGGAAGGTAAAGAAATGGGAATCTGTTTTCCTTTTATTCTACTTGTATATTACGCACATCCAAAAGAACCCCCAAGGATATCATACATCCATTGAAAAACTCCTTCACAAGTTTGGTCTGCAACATTTGAATTTATCTGGGAGCCTTTTTGGAGGTTAACTTATTAATGGGCCTTGCTCAAGGAGAAGGATGCTAGGCAGGTAAAGGGAAATACAAGTCACAAGCCTCTAGACCAAAATACATATACTAAGTGAAACTTTTACAAGTTACAAGACAAAAAATTTCACAGGAACTGAAATGACATTACTCACAAGCAAGCGGCATATTTCATGCTCAATTTTTGAAAATGATGTCTCCAAAGCTTCTACTCGCCCTGTAGCTTGACAGCATGAGCACGGTTCACTAATCATAAATGTAACACTTGGACGAACCTGTACAAGAGGAAAACGACATTAGTCGAATAAACATATTGTGGTCTTGAGTCATTATATAATCCGGATTCGTTAACATGATAAGAAAAGTGCAGAGACAAACTATATCAGAGGATATAAAATCACAGTTGACAAGTAGAAGCCTCTATTTATTCATTTTAAAGAGGTTCAACAGAGGACAAATTAGGTAAAATTTGTGGAGATGCCTGCAATGCAGAGAACGATTTTTGGGACTATGCCATTGCCATTTTGAGGAAAAGCCTATGTTTTCTGTATTCCTATTCAAAGGTATTTCTCTAGTACACATGACTGAATTTTATATGGTAAATATATATTTCCTGGATTTTGTTATGGGTTATTAGATATTGTAAGTATTGTAATCAGATTTCACTGTATAGTAGGAAGTGACAAAAGCCACTTCAACTAGCACTCCAAAACACATGCATTTGAAAATTGAATAAAAAAAAGTACACGTTTTGAATACCCTTACAGCACAATTGTACATTGAAGTAATTCATATTCTAGAGCATACCCTCTTTCTGGTTATTTCCATTAGTCCATGCCTGGATAATTCAGAAACTTTCACCATTGACCGGTCTCTCTCGACAGCCTTCTTGATTTCTTCATAGACTAACCTTTTATTTGCTGGAAGAGAAAGAAGAAATGAAAGAAAACCAGTTAAAAAAATATTTATATGCGTTGGGAATAAAAATCAGGGAGCATAATACTTCTCTAGTAGTACCATTTACTTAGCCAAACAATGACAGGAACATTAATAGTCACAGGCGTAAGTATTATTATTATTATTATTATTATTCTAGCAACTTTTTACTCTTGGTATGTTAAAGATAAAAAAAATAGACCTCTTTCACAAAGACTTCTTTACTTACACTCATCTATCATATCAATAAAATCCACCACAATAATGCCACCGATATCCCTGAGCCGCAACTCCCTTGCAATCTGAAACAATTGCCATTTATTTCCGTGAAGACATTATCAACTAAAATGAAATATGCAAGCATATCTGTAGCTATGCCACTAGTTTTTCAAGGAAACATGAGTGGGGAGGAACATGGATGTGTGATTCATGCAAATAAAAAACTACAAGAAGCAAACTTGAGTTAAGTGAGACAATTCGGTCACGCAATAGTGAGGTTAAAAAAGAGTACACTATACAGACTACACAAATCACTGACACTTGCGAAGACAAAAAGGTCCCATCTATCATTACTCTATACAAAAAAAAATTGAGCATCATCACTCAATGTGCAGTAGAAACAAGAATAGAGCAATTAATAAAATATACATCTAACCCTTCAAAAATAAAAATAAAATATACATCTATTCGTATTAACTTGTATTTTGTGAGAAATAACTCAATAGTGATCAAATGACTGATTTTGGAGACCAAAAATAGTTCTTTTTTTAGTGGCGGAAAAAACCTAGGTAATTATTTTCCATTAGGTTTCAAATGTTCAACCATCTATGCTAAATATCTGCGCTTTTATACATTAATCCCAACTGAAATTGTAAAGCAAGTTCATTTCACTAACGACCTTAGGTGTCCATCTGAAGTGGAGACCAAGGTTTGGCTTCTAACATACTTGTTTTGCAGCTGCAAGATTGACATCAAGAATAGCTTTCTCTTGTGACGTCCCTTGACCAAGCATCCCATGGCCCCCATTTACATCAATAGAAACTAATGCCTCGGTTTGCTCAATCACTAGAGAACCTCCATTAGAAAGTGAAACCCTGCAAGATAAAAGAAGTATTAGGCATTAAACTACAAGTTGACAACTAGAGAAAGAATTGTAGAAAGAGGACAAGTAGAAAAAGAACAACGAGTTTTCCAAGGCTAGCAAAGCTTTTCTACACCCCTTTTTCTTAGAGGAAATATGGACATATTAGAGGAGATGGGATCCTTAGGAACAAAGCCGGCTGAGGTTCCTATGGATCCCGAAGTGAAGCTTTTTCCAGATAAGGGGGAGTTGTTGGAGGACCCTGGCAGGTATAGGTTGGTTGGTAAGTTGATTTGCTTGAATGTGAGTCATCCCGATATATCTTATGCAGTGGGAGTGGTAAGCCAGTTTATGAGTTCACCTCATACTTCACATTGGGCAGCTGTCCTTAGATAGTTAAATACTTGAAAAGGTGCTTCTGGAAAAGGCTTGTTTTTTAGGAAGCATAATCATATGAGACTGGAAGGGTTCACGGATGTAGATTGGACATGATCTCTAGCATATAGGAGATCGGCTACGGGTTATTGAACCTTTGTTAGAGGAAATCCTTCTAGCGCAGAGGCAGAGTATCGAGCCATGGCCCGTACATGTGGGGAGTTGACCTGGTTGAGGTTTCTACTGTCGCAGATCGGTTTTCCTTCTTCATCACCAGCATCACTCTATTGTGACAACAAGGCAACACTTCACATTGTTTCCAATCTAGTGTTCCATGAGAGGGCGAAGCATATTGAAGTAGATTGCCATGTTGTTCGTGAGAAACTTAAGCAAAGATTGGCACCATCTTCACTCGGTCTAGAGATAAGTTGGCAGATGTATTCACTAGGTCGTTGGGAGAGTCCAGATTGAGAGATATTTGTAACAAGCTGGGGTTTTATGACATATACACTTCAGCTTGAGGGGGAGTGTTAGAAGAGTATTTTGGACTTCGCACATGTAACCCTATTGTGTGACATGGGAGCTCCCTAAGGAGACTCTCACCTTCTCCCTCACTTCTTCTCCTTCTCCTTTCAACCATGTAACACTAACAAAAGGTATTTTAGTCATTGTAATGTAAGAGATGAATCTTAATAAGGCAAAGGAGATGTTTTTTGCATAAGAATATTAGTTTATGCTCCACTCCCAAAATGTAGACTAGAAAATCAAGCAATATGAACATTTCTATGTTCAACACTATAGCTAAAACAAGCAGTTCAAGAAATGTCAGAAAGCAATCCAGAGTGACAACAAAAGACAGAAGGAACTATTGTCACTGTTTCACACCTTTTACTGAGGATATTATTGATCTCTTCTTCAATGCCATATTCATCAAAAATTGGAATTCTTTTAACATATAACTTGACTCGATCACAGAGATCTGGTGCTATTTCCTGAAGGTAGCTAGTAACCTGAGATAGCAGACCATAATGTAATCATACAATGATAAGCAACAGAAATAAATAAATTCAAATAATGGTATTAAAATTGCTAATTGTCTTCTGAGACAGTGACCAGAGAAGGACAGCCCACAATTTGCTACTTATTACTAAATAATATAACCAAAATGGAGATTATAATAACCACCTTCAGATATAACTACAATATATACTAGAATTTTGCATCCCTTGTGTGCTGCCAATATCTAACTAAAAAGCTCTGCTTTGTTTTCATCGAGTCGTACCTCATGATAAGTCCGAGGAGAATCAACAACCATGTTCTTAACCTGAACAAAAGAAGGGATGCAGCCCAACACAGTTAAGAGGGACCCAGAGTACACTGGAGACATAAGGTAAAATCCAAAAGTAATCACAAATAGAAAGATAACAAGGAGCTATTAAAAAAAAAAATAGAAAGATAACAAAGAAGAGCATATTCACCTTTTCATTAAAATAATCTTGCACAACTGAGAGTGTCTGGCCCATTGCCGTATGCAAAATGACAGGAACTGCACCTTCCACACCCTCATCTGCGGCAAGAGCTGCAGATTTTGCATGCTCAACTATAACTTTCCAGGTAGAAAGCAAGCTGTCTAAGTCCTTCTGCAATTCCTCCAAGGAATGACCAGCAGCAACAGTTCTTACAGTCAAACCAAAACCAGGTGGCTGTAATGTTTTTGCAATGACCCTTAAACGTGTACGCTCAACACCAGAGATCTTCTTTGACACTCCAATTCTATCACAGCGAGTAATCAATACCTGCAAGACAGACAGAAAAATAAATTCCCTAATTTCTCATGCCCGCCTTTCAATGTTTTGACACGTAGAAAGTCAGGAAGGCATAACACACTACACAGGAAACTGAGGAAAGCAAGAGCATTCCTATTAGCTCGCAACTTTAAATACTACTGGAAAACTTGATATCTCCAAAAACCTGAGCTCTAGAAAGCACTCATACGAACCATAAGTACAGATACACAAAATAAACCTGAAAAAGAAAAAAAAAATAGTGAATCCAGGATGCACAACTGCAAAAATTTTAACAAGGCTTTGGGCACCAATATGAATCCCAGAGAAACATTTTACTATTCAACCTAATTTTTTTGACAGAATTCATAAGTGAATGGTATAATTCACTCAAAAATGGAATGCAGGGAGTTTAACAGTTGCCAACAATTCTAAACTCAGTGTTAACCTTATGGTTAAATACTGTGCAATAGAATGGAAGGTAAATGTTCCAAGTGTATGTCTTAAATGATTTGTATAGTTCAATACTACATAGAAAAGCTATAAAATACTAAAATTTAATGCCGATGGGATGTTATAATATAGTTGAGTATCTAAATTTTACAGACCTCCAACAATCTTACAATTTATAATCCAATTTTACAATAATGATCTGACCGACCCTCTTAGAATTCTACAATCTGAACCAATTTTCAGAACATTGGGTTGGTGCATCCTTCATGTACTTAAACATGGTGATGCATGAAATATATTAAATATCACGTTAAGTTTTTCTAATCATACAAAAAACGGATTAAGTAGAAACAAGGAACACAATGCATACGATAAATGAGCATTCACAATTTCACATTACACAAAGAGTACTCGCCTTCCTTTTGGCTCCAAATATATGGAAGCATGCCTCATAAATGTTTATGTGCATCTTGAATGTCATTTCATACTTTCCAAATTCTTGTGAAGACATTCTTCAAATTTTCCAAGCTTTTGATTGGCCAAACAAATTGGCAATAAAAAAACGTGTTAGAATGAACTTTGAATTTATTGCTGGAAAGAAATCTAAAGAAGAAAAATTGATGATCAAACCTTACCAATAACAATAATAGAAAAAGTAAACAATGGTGTCATTATTATAACGTCCAAAAAGTATATAGGAGAAAATCCAGGCTGAGTAATCATTCGAAGAAAAAAAATCCAGGCAGAGTAATGAAGAAAATAATGAAAAAAAGAAAAAAGAAAAAGAGAAAGGAAAAAAGAAAATGATAGCTAGATTCCGCAGAACAAAGAAACATGAGAATGCAGAGAGACACATACCCAGAATCTGCTTTTTAAATTTGGATAAGCGGTCAGAGCAGGACCTTTTGTCCCTAATCCCTCTTTAACAACTTGCACAACAACTTTAGTGCCTTTGCGAACATGAACCCATTTGTTTGCATCAGAATGGACATTATCGGAAGCCTTCAGATCTTGAAGCATCTGATGTGACAGATCAGGACCATCGGAATTTTCCATTTCTAATGGAAGGAACTCATTAATAGTTTCACCTTCTGTGTGATGCCCATTTTCTTCAAAATAGTCTTCAAAATCGGATTCACCTCCACCATAATAAACTACACTGCCATTCACATTCTCCTTAAGAGCATCAGAAATATCCAAGTCATTCTCAGTTTCATGTTCCTCAAAATTCTCATGCATGAACGACTCTGAATCATCTTGGAGATCGCCTTCTAAGAAGTCATCCATAACTTCATCCTCGCCATGTGGAACAGGGTCATTTTCATGGGTATCGGACTGCACTTTCGGCTCACTAATCACAGAACTATCAATCTCTTGTTTCTTAGTTTTACGGCGGAATGGAGGATATACAAATGGTTCCCTATTCCGCTTAATGTCCATGAGTGATGGTCTTGAAATCCCAATATCTACAAAAGCACCACCCATATGGGGAACAAGTTTCGTGACTACACCAAGATATACACTATCACATTGTACATTATTTTTAACCGGTTCCAGTAACAACTCAACCAGTTTATCATCTTCTAAGACAGCAATTCTTTGCATAGTACATACAGAAGAGTTAATCAGTATGACCGTTGAAACAGACTCCTCAACATGAGCCACCTTGCTCTCTTCAGGTATAACTTTGTCCATGCCTTGGAATCCTTTGTCAGAAAATTCAACGTGGGTGCCTTCATTTTGAACATAGACTTTATCGGATACACCAGAGTCCACCATTGCTTTAACCTCGAGAGTCTCGAGAGTGGGGTGCAGCAGCCACGGCTCCTCAACAGGCTGGTCTCTTTTGGAAAATGATTGGTCGAAATTTGGGACCCACCCCAAAGAATCACTATTAAGGCTTCTTAAAAACCCATGCTCACCTGCCAAACCACTGGAAGCATTTAAGTGTTTAGCACCATGAGAACAGCTTTTGTTACATATGGGTGGATATCATTAAGGCTTATTACCTGCAAATGGAGCTTGACACCCTGAAGGCTTGATGGGTTTTTCAGGAAGTTCTGCGTCCTCCATCCATGATCCCCATGTAGGAACTGGAGGCCTCTCGATGCTGTTCTTCAACCATGAGTCCCTGACCCGGATCTTCTCATTTTGTTTGCAGTACAGGGGCACCGACAGAGAAAATTCAGGTCCTGGTCTCCAAACAAGATCACAAGAAGGCCATTTATCCTCTTTTATAAAATAATTGTATTGGAAACTCATCGCACAAGGTACCTGCCAACAAAGGGCAGCTTAAAGATTGCTTTCCAGATAATAGCAAACCATGTAAGAACTTTCAGGTATTATTTGCATACGCTTATTAAAAAGTCGAGGATATAGCAAATTCACTCGGGAGCATGAAATATATTTAAAACTTGCTTTCAGAATTGCAAATAGTAGTAAAACAACTTGTATAGTGCATGATGATAACTAAAGATTAGATAGATTAAAATTAAAGGCTGTGGTAGGATGGGTATACCTCCTTCATATGATAAGGGAGAAGGTTTCACATAACCAATGAATAAGAAAAGAAACTAGAGCACGGCATGCATTAAATATAAACATATATATGTTTCCCATAGTGTTTCAGAAGGATGAATGCCCTGGGGTGTATAGCACATTGAGGCATATGCCTAGAGGTCCTGAGATGCAATTGGGTGCATGGGTTGGGATCATCTGCGTGGGTCAAATTTAACTTGAAATAAATCAGCTTTTCTAAATATCTTTTTTCCCTTTTTCTTCAACTTCAACGTATTCTAAGCTAATGTGTGTATAAAGCTATTCTATAAATCAAGATCATTTTTACTAGAGATTTAGGTAGGATTTGGCTTTTGAGTGCGAGTTTTGGAGAATGACAAGTAGTCACTAACCATTGATCAGAACTGCCAAAACTTCTAGGGGATTCTTCCATCTAAGACCATCACTTGGGTGTAATGTGAAGTTTGTGGAGGAAGAGCAGAGCATTACAACAGTGAGTATAAACACGCCTTTTCTCATTATCATTTTCTCTACCTTCAATCTCTTCTACCCAATTTAACTTATTTTGTTTTTGTTTTGAGTACTTTCCGAGTTGAGTTGTTTTGGAATTTGTATTGTGAGTTATAGAATAATTCTGGTTGTTATGAAGAAAATGAGATATTTTGCATACAAATATGCACGGGGTGACAGGCAGTGGCGAGAGAATGACCTATGTGTCACGTATGTTATTCTTAATTGACTGGTAATTTATGGTTGGTAAATGAAGAACAACTATTTACTTAACTTTTACTGTTTTCCCTTTTTGGTATTTCCCTAAACTTTTTTTTTTTTTTTTTTTTACTAAAAAATAATTTTAAGCATCAGGAAATTCGTAAGGCTTACGCCTCATCTCACAGGAGTGTTGAATGCCTTGCCTCATGCCTCTGCCTTTCAAAACAGTATATTCACATCGGAAAGTGCTGAGTTGGAAATGAATATTACAGACTGTTAAATTCTAACCACATAAAGAAACCCACTTCTTGATGAATCAAATGTAAATAATGGTTCCATTATACTACCTTCATTTCAGTTCTCCACAAGTTAGCATGTTCTGTAGGAGACATGAGAATAGCCATCTCTGGTTCCCAGCAGCCTAAGGCAAGTGGATCCCCCGTTATGTACAAAAGCTGGCCATCTGCTATATCAGCTTCTATAGTCCATAGCACCTTGCACAGCTCCTGGGATGTTAGAGCCGAGTTGCCTGAGAAATCAGAACATTACGGACAACACAACACGAGATCATCAACCTAATTAGCAATTATACTGAAAATCCTTCTTAGAAGGAGAATATTATATCTTTCATAATGATTTAACCTCGTGATTTTGGGATAAAATAACAAGTGAAAGGTATAATCCTTTTAGCAATGCAAATATCAATACTACTACCAAGTATTAACAAATAGGTTGATGTGAATCCATCCAAAGGAGTTCTTCCAATTGCTGTTGTAAATTTATTATAACAACATGTTCGATAAATAATCTCGAGGAAAGATGAGAAAGTGTAGCTAAGTAAAATGAAAATGCAATTATAATTATATCCAAGAATAAACTTCTATGCCAGGACAAAAGCAATTACCATTCCTTGTGGATATTACTGGTGAATTCAGAAAACAATTGGGAATCCCTTTATGCAGAGTGATCTTGAAAGAACTCTGCAGTGACATGCGATGAAATAAATACCTGCCACAATAAAAACATCAGTTAATTTGTCACTATCGCTAATAAGTAATAACTACAGGATGATGAGAGCAGTTATAACAAGTCAGCAAAACATGTGTAATGCATTCGTCAGTAACTCTAACTTAGGTGTATTCAAGCATTGAATGATATAATACAACACAAAGGCACAAAAAGCAACTTAAAGATGAATTAGTGATAAATATTTTCGCCATGTAATCAATCTAATGCTTTTACATGAAGAATCAGCTCATGACTCACTCCTTAGAAAAGTAAGTAGAAAAATGAAGAAACATCGAATACACATAGTGATGATGATAATGATAATTGTGATGATGATAAGATTACTATATATATTTTACCAGAAAGATGTAATCACTTTGGAGGTTAATTGAGAAGTTCTGTTTAAAATATGCATGTTGTCACTCTTCCAAAAGAAAATTGCCTATACAAATTTGAAGCACCCATAACCAGCAAGAAAAATATAAAATTTATTCAAAATCCTTACAACTGGAAAGATTGAATTTAAATGATTGAGGAAGAGAAAGTAAAATACAGAAATAAACTTACGGAGACAGAACCCTCTCCACGCCGAATTGAAAAGGGCGAAAAACTACGCGAAGCTCAATGGCCATGTCTTTAATTTGAGAGAGAAAGATACGGGAGATTTGAAGGCAATGGTGCGAATTTGAAGGCGGAGAAGGGTAGTTCGCTCATTTCAGAATATGGGTCTGCAGAGGAAGAGGATAGATGGGAGTGTTTGGAGAGAAACGAAGAAGAAAAAATAGAAGATTGAACTGCATTGCAGAGAGAGCGAGAGAGAGAGAGAGAGAGAGAGAGAGGATAATGCGTTTGGCGCCCTAGATGGCACGTGACAAACGTAATCTTTGAACATTTTTATCACAGATAGGCGAAGCCGATAGGAAGACACGCAAGTGTACCAAAACAGAGATATGTTTTGTCACTTAAAGAAATAAGGGGCAAACTCGTCATAAAATAAGTTATACTGCATACTCTCCAAAATGTGGCAACCCGTTAGGGAAAACCATCACACGGGCGTGTCTTCAGCAGTTCTCATTGACAACTGAACAGCTAGTAGACAACCACCACTGGGAGATGGGGGAGGTCTAAGATGTATATGTGCAATCATGACCGTTGATCTTGTAGTACATCACGAAGCTTATCATGATCCCGTTCCGAACAAACATATCATGTGTTACAAAAATCAATAAGGCCACGTTTGGATCCCCACAAGATTTAGATTTGGCTTTCTCACATTTGCAGTTGAGATTTGGAACTGGATCAGATCCTTAGATTTCCAAATCAGCTACAATATTGAAAAAAAAATCCGATTTTCTAATTTCTAGCAAAATATTTTTTGGAAATTAATATTTGAGACAATTACCTTCACCCTTGCTGCTGCTCCTCGGCCTCCCTCCCTCTCTCCCTCTCTCGTATGACACGAGCATGAGGATGATTGATGCATTTTGTATCAAAAACTCAAATCCATATCCAAATACAAAAGCATGAGGTATCCAAATGTGGCTTAACCAGTTTTTCTTTGTATAACCCTAAAGAGGCTTGATAGAGGGAGCAGTTAGATAATTCAATGAAGGTGTTCCCCATTGCATTTGGCCGGAATTGTGGTTGTATGTCGAGTCAGTGGACCTTATCATGACCAAATGGCACAGGTGGTTCAAGTGGTGAACATGAGCTCGGATTTAAATAGATTTTGTCATATTCATTTAATTCCTGTTCTCTCCTTCAAGAGTGAGTTGCGAAATGGCTTTCCGTGAATTTGCCTAGCAAATCCCAGTTCGTACAAGCAGCCTCCTAGTTAAGTTATAACTTTATTTAGACATAGTGGATTACTAAATTAGAGTTTGGAAAACACTTTTATGGCCCTCTTTGTTTGAGATTATGTCAACCGATTGTGAGTGCTACACTGATTATTGGAGTCAAGTTTAAATGTAATTTTGAGTCTAATAATCGGTTTGACACTCACAATCCGTTGTTATAATCTTAAACAAACAGGCCAATAGAATGGAATCATGTTTATAAACTAAAGAATGAGGTGAAATTGACCGATGAATTGGTCAATTTCAAATTGATTTTTGGCATTGTGGGTGCCTCTCTCTTTGTCTCTTGCCCACGGTGTCACGTAAGACGTTTCATCTTCTTCTTTTTTTTCCAAATTAGATTTCCGTTTTGCTAGCAACACTCTTAGATTTTTATTTAACTTCATGACTTCTATAGGTAATAACCTTACCGCACTTACTCAGAATTGGGATTAAAAAATAACATAACTTGTCAGGAATATAACTTAAGTTAATGTTATTTGACTTGTGCCCTTTAAAGTGATAATTAGAAAATAAAAGGCCACGGTCTACGTTCATTGTAAAAGCAACCACTGATCAAAGGGTTTGGTAGTCCGAATATAAAGAATTTTGGACGTGGCCCATCTATGACGAAATCCATGGATGAGTTATTCTTAGGATTAGCGATCATACTCGGATAAGTTCATGTTGAAATCGTCGTGTCCATTGTTCATCAATTATTTTTGATATTATTTTATCCAATCACTTTCAATACACGGCAATCGGCCATAGGTATCCTAGTTAATTGATTTGGATAGGTGCTATCCCAAAATTTATTTCTCTTTAATATATAACAAGAAATACAGAGTGCCGTATGCACCAACATGATTCACGAAAAAATTGTTTCTATGCCTAAGTTTTTATTAGGTAAAGAAAATCAAAGTAAGAATAAAAATAGATAGAGTACTAATCGGGCACCCATAAAACATCTTTTTTCTCCATATAATTATAATATACTAGTAAGAAACACCGTGGCGACAGAGATAATGTAAATGATTAATAAGAGAGATGTAGGAAGAAGAAATTCGTATGAGGGAGAGGTGGGAAACTCAGGAACAAATATCTTCGGGTTGCGTAGATAACATATGCGGTCAAATCATGAGTTGAACTGAACAAAGCCCTTCACGCCACATTTTTTTTTTTTTTTTTGATGGGCAAACTGGGGTTAGGCCGACCTCAACCATAATTTTATTAAAAAGAAAAAACCTGGAGGGAGCGGGTTACATTCTAAGATAACTAGTGCCCGTGGCATCGTTACAAGCAAGATCAATGAGGTGTTGAGCAAAATTTGACTCCTTCACACCTTTGAATGGATAATCACACTTAGATAGGAGGTCAGCAGCACTATTTGCTTCACGCCGCACGGCATAAGAAAGCTAGTTTTGCCATTTTAAGGAAACAAAAGGCCAAAAAAAAAAACAAGAAGAATATATTGCTAAGGTGAGAAACGGCTATTTGTTCCATTTATTAGAGTACTTTTTTTATTGAATGCATAGATGAATGGTGAGTAGAGAAGAACAAAACCCATGCATCAGTGGGATCAATAAAATATAGAAGTGAAGAACAAAGAAATGAGGAAACATGAAGAAAGCAATAGAGTACTTTTTATTGAATGCATAGATGAATGGTTAGTAAAGAAGAAGAAAACCCATGCATGAGTGGGATCAATAAAATGTGGGACCCACTATACCAAAGTTGAGTGGGATCAATAAAATGTGGGACCCACTATACCAAAGTTGGGGCGCTACGTTGTACTGTCGAGAATTTTTATCTTTGCATTTTCCCCTATTTTTAAGATCTCACGTGAAAACTCACGAAACGGTAGAGGAAGATATGATTGGAAAAGTCTAACCCTTTTCTACTGTAATTAATTAATATTAATTGATCTCAATCAGACCTAAACTCAGAGAAAATTCACTATTTCAGACGCGGGGAAGAGAGAGAGACGACACAGATCTCTTTCTTTCCTTCCCTCATCTTACGTATACGTTGAAATTTCCTCGAAAGCCAGCGTTATTTTTATTATTATTAGATTTTTTCTAAACTTCTTGTTTAATGCTTCACGTTTTGTGTTTCTATATCTCATCTATTCCGCTGGATAATTTTTTCATTCTCATTCCACTTTCTGTAAAATTTAGGGTTTCCTGCAGCTGAAAAAAGGAGTTTCTCTGATTTTCCTTTTGGACATTCTGAATATTTTTTCTTGTTCGGTTTCGGTAAATAATTTTCTTTCCCCTTTGGAATTTTTGTTTATCAAATTTACTGCACATTCCTTCTTCTACCTTGTTCTGATTTTGGCGACAAATACAGTATTTTTTTTTCTCTTTTTGCAAGAAATCTAGGGTTTTCTGCAACTGAAACCGAGAAATTTCGGCTTTGTTTTTATCTTTTTCATCAAGGTTCCTTACGATTTCTGTATTCTTTGTTTTGCTTATTGTCTGCATCTTTCCTACCTCGTTTTCTTCTGTTTTCTCTTTTGCAAGACTAAAGGTTTTTCTGCACATTAGAACTGTACTGTATTATTATTTTCTTTGTTTTCATGTTTTTTATTCTTGCTATGTAAAAACCTTCGTCCAAATTTTCACTATCTGCGTTTCCTAAAATTAGCCCTCTTTTTTATAGAATCAAGGTTCCTCTGTGGATTTCCATATGTACCTTCAATTATATATTTCAAAATGAAGCTCGCTGTGCACGTAATTGAAGCTAGGAATCTGCTTGCCATGGATCTCAATGGTTCAAGCGATCCCTATGTTAAGATACAGCTTGGAAAGTACCGATTCAGGACTAAGGTTGTGAAGAAGAGCTTGAATCCTTCATGGGATGAAAAATTTACTTTTTGGGTCGAAGATCTTAAGGAGGAACTCGCGATCAGTGTCTTTGATGAAGATAGGTACCTCAATGACGATTTTGTGGGTCAGCTCAAAGTGTCGCTATCGAATGTTTTCGATACAGAGAATAAGACTCTCGGAACCACCTGGTATCCTCTACAACCCAAGACTAAGAAGTCCAAGAACAAAGAATGTGGTATGCTCTCGTACCCACTTCTTAGATATAGATTTTTAAATGGCCATTCCAAAGTTTATACTGTCATGCTTTCTCTAGTTGTTGTTCTTTGCCATAAACTTGTTTTTGGTCGTAGCTTCTGAATTTCTGATGACTGACTGGTAGGCATATCAATTACAGCATACATGAAAATCAATTACCCTCCTGCATGATAACTAGAATCTGTTCTTGTTGTTGTTGTGAATCTTGTGATTATTTTGCAGAAATGCTTAATGAACCTATAAACTTTCACTATACATTGTTCCTCTATTGTATTCCTTTTTTAATGATAACTAAAGCTTTATTATGTCAGCTAAAAATAAACAACTCGAGATGGTCAAAGAAACAAACAGAGAACAGTGAAACGGAAACTGTTGTCATCCCTAATCAATAAACAGGAAATGATCATGTATGGCGATAGACTATCTATGCAAACCACCACACACAAACTCGTTTTCATCACTGTGATAGGCATGCTGAACAGAAACAGCCTTGCCCTCAATATGGTCCAATACTTCCTCCTACATGTCGGGAAACCCTTTTGCTCGTACGCTTAACGGTTGACATTCATGGGTCTCCCTACATGATCACACAGAACTAAGGATTCTTAGTCAATAAGAAGGATACCCATCTTAAGCGCAAGGATCTAGAATGCCACGATCACATATAATAGGTCTAACATAAATTATATTACTGATCTATAGGAAACAATCTAATCTAACCATGCAATAAGTCTAGAATACAAAAAAAGTTCAGAAAATTATCTCTATCAGCCACGGTGGTCGATTGATCTGGGCTGTATCTTCTGCTATCTGTCTGGATGACCTGGACCCCCCCCCCCCCAACCAACACACACACACAAACACATATATTTATTTATAGAAATACAAGTATACAACAGTTAGTGTTCCACCAATAATAGAACTCTAACAATTTAATTAACTACTAGTAATGATGTAGTTAATCTTAGGGCCATGCTAAACATTCATGTCTTAAAAGGATAAGATGAACTGATTGCCCTTGTATCCCTTATTGATGACTTTGGTCAATGGGTGAACACTTAATCTCATTCATCAATCTAGACCGTTGATCTAAGATCAATGATTGCCAGCATAAGATCGTACAACTCTGCCTCATTAAACTCCATCACACCAATAGGGCCCGAGAAGGCTTACCTGATTGCAGCACTATCATGAACTCTTAGAATCCCGCCAATAGTAGCATTTTTGGAAAGCAGGAAAGTGGTTTTAGACGCTTTATTGGTCCTATTTGTGTCGAACATGTTGCTGTCCAATTATTTAATTTCTAAAAAAACACTAAATAAACAGTTTGGTTTCAAAATGCTCTAAAGTTCATGGGTTTCTCTTACGGCGAGTTTCTCCTTGTTTTTCTTATATTTTATTGAAAGGCAAAAGAGTGGCCGAGGGGTAGCCTTGTGTGGGGTTTGGGGCCTTTGACATCTTAACTTTTGAGTGAGATCTCATGTTTTTTCCCTCTCAATTCAAACTCTCAAAATCAATGTCCTTGAAGAGGCTAAATATGGTGATCCTCAATGGCCCATGTAAATGACTTATAAGAAGATTGCATTGCCTCTTTTGCTTGGCTATACTTGGTTGCGTGTGGGTGGCTCGGAGAGTAGTAGAATAAGAAGTCAAAAGGGAGGAGACAAGCATTGATATGTCTAGAAGAATAGTGGAATAGTGGTAAGTAATGTTCGGTTGCACGATAGTTCTCACGGAGAGTAGTGGAAAAAGTAGGGGTGTCATTACCCAAAAAAAAAGAGAGTGAAAATAGAAATAAGGAAGAGAGAAAAAGAGAGAAAAGACAAGACCTTTTCCACCATTCTTCTACCGAAAATTTAACAATTTGGTAGAATTTGGTTGGAAGATGAGTAGAGCGGACATTAGTGCCACGTAGGCACCACAATGTGAACTGTTTAGTTGTTTAGCTGTGGCTGAAGCATCAGTGATCCTTTTGGCCTTACAATGTGAACTGTTTTGTGGAAATCTAGCTCTCCATTTATCATCTATATGGATGAAGCATCCGGAAGTGTTCTATATTTAAGAAGTGATAACACCTCCTCCCTTTTATGACCAAATAACCAATTCCTGTTTTTATGAAACCGGGATACTAATCCAATTCAAAAAAATGTCCTTTATATTATAAATTTACAAAACATGAAGTATAACTGTTCATCCTCTAGTACATGGTCTCTTTTGTAGGATCCTATTGGGCACTATGGATTCTTTTAGTGGTCATAATCAATAGCTTTGGTATTTTGCAGGTGAAATTCTTCTTACCATATCTTTGTCCCAGAACAACTCTTTCTTAGATCAAATGTTGACAGTACCATCATCTTGTAATGGTGATTGTGTACCACCTACAGAAAAGTCTGCAAATGTTACAGGAGAATCCCTTGCGTTGCCTCCGGATGTCCCTATGGAAGAAGCCATACCTACCAAGGAGGAGAAGTCATGTAACCTTGGTGGCCGCCTTTTTCAAATTATTCTTGGAAAAACTGGTGAAACAACATCCACTACCAGTGAGAGTTCTGTTCCACCAGACGTACCCAGGCCCGAGGCTTCCGAGACCCAATTGGAAGACCCGTCCTCCTGCATCACGTTTGATGAAGCATTACAAACAATGGGATCAATAGATCAAGGAGGGGAAATACCTAGCAATTTACCTGGAGGAATACTTGTTGACCAAGGCTATCTGATCACGCCGGCTGACCTGAATTCTCTTCTCTTTTCACCCAATTCAAAATTTATGAAGTCTTTAGTGGATCTGCAGGGAACGACAGATCTGCAAGAAGGAGCTTGGGCATTTGAAAATGGTGGGGATAGATTAAAAAGAGTGATTACCTACACAAAGGCTGCAACTAAATTAATAAAAGCTGTGAAAGCTACAGAGGAGCAGACATATTTGAAAGCTGATGGGAAAGATTATGCAGTTTTAGTTAGTGTG
Organism: Tasmannia lanceolata; assembly: GCF_043159265.1. Classification (NCBI taxonomy): domain Eukaryota; kingdom Viridiplantae; phylum Streptophyta; class Magnoliopsida; order Canellales; family Winteraceae; genus Tasmannia; species Tasmannia lanceolata. Next base: position 805,790 of record NW_027518695.1, on the reverse strand, counting down.
AGTACACCAGATGTTCCTTTTGGGAGCTTATTCAAGACAGAATTGCTCTTCTGTATCTTGCCGGGACCTGAATTGCCATCGGGAAATAAATCCTCGCATCTGGTTATATCATGGCGCATGAATTTCCTACAGAGCACTATAATGAAAGGTATGATTGAAGGTGGGGCTCGACAGGGTCTCAAGGACAGCTACAAGGAGTTTTCTGATTTGTTATCTCAGAATGCTAAGCCAGTTGATTTGAAAGAGCTGGGTTTCAACAAGGAGCAGATTTTGGCTTCTTTACAGATGGAGGCGCAGCCAGATTGGAAGTTGGGAGTTCGATATTTTGGGAATTTTACTGTAGTTTCTGCCGTTTTTTTGGGATTGTACGCATTTACACATATCCTGCTAGCCATGCCTAGGACGAGCCAAGGTCTTGAATTTAATGGGCTAGACTTGCCAGACTCAATTGGGGAAGTGGTTGTGTGTGGGATTCTGGTTCTTCAAGGCAAACGTGTTCTAGATATGATAGCACGTTTCATGCAGGCTAGATTGCAAAGAGGTAATCCCGAGTTCATTGTTCTACTCCCTGTTTTTTCATCTGCACTATTGATTGTTTTGAATAGAAAAGTAAAAAGGGACTGCTATAGTTTACTAGGTAAGATATTTTTTTAACTACCATAAAGTGTGGTAGCATTGGTGGTAATTATCTATTCAATTACAGCAGAGATTCTTTCTTGTTAGCGACATTAAAAACAACAGTAGGACTTGCTCATGAAGATAGATGCATTAGAACAGCTTTGAATAGAAAAGGTCCCAAGAACTTAAAAGGGACTGCTATAATTTAATATGTAAGATATTTTTTTAGTACCAGAAAGTGTGGTAGCATCGGTGGTAATTATCTATTCAATTACAGCAGAGATTCTTTCTCGTTATCAACATGAAAAACAACAGTAGGACTTGCACATGAACATAGATGCATTAAAATAATTTGTTGCTGGACATCCTGAAATCTAGCCTATTAGGATCTTCTAACATTTTTGTTAATAAGACTTTATTATGCGGGGGCCTTCTTCCAACTAATTACTACTCTAGTCACATGTCATGAAACAGACACCAAGTAAAATGGACCTATTTTCACTCATATAAATTATGCATGTGCATACGTATCTATATTAATATATTAAAGTTCTATATGTATATGTACAGTGTGCTGTAATATAGAGTTGCCACCCTGCTAACTATCTGGTGAAAATTCCTTTCTAAACGTGAAACTTGAGCTTAATTCTTTATATCTCAACATGTTTACTATGTTTGGATCCATTGATTTTGAAAATAACATTATTAATGTAAAAAATGATGCTCTTTCAACTTCTATTAAGAATGTAGGAAGCTTGTAGATCACTGCATACCATTTTTTTTGAACGGCAAATTTTTTATTAAAAAGCGAAGCAGGAAGACCCGCTACCGACAGGTCAATGCAGATAAGAAAAAGGAAAAACAAACATTCCATTAGACTCGGCAAGGACGGTATCTGAAATAGACCAAGAACAACGTAAACCTCACGGGGGGTGATAGTCAAACAGTTCAAAGCTCTCTTTGGAAACCCACGAAGTGATCACTTTTTACCTTACCTCTGAAGGTCCTAGCATTCTTCTCCTTCCATAAAACCCACAGCCTAGCTAAAAGGGACACATTCTAGAGGATCTTCCCTTTCTTATGCCATGGAATAACGGACCAACATTTCAACAATTCCACAAGCTTGGCAAGAAACACCCAAGACAATCTGAATCTGGCCAAGATTTCACTCCAAACTTCCCTGGCTAATCTATAGTGGATAAACATATGGCCCACTGTTTCCCAGCCTCTATGCACAATGGTCTATGATCATCATATAGCGATCTTGCAAGTGATCCACTGTCTGAATTTTGTCAATGATCATAGTCCAACCAAAAGCACATACCCTGGACGGCGCTGGAATGCTCCACACTTTGACTAGACGCGAGGACGCAGGATCAAGTGCAAGCTGATAGTAGAATGATTTGACAGTAAATTTCCCAGAGGAGTTCCAGATCCAAACCCTTTTTATCTTCACCTTCATTCTTAACATAGTAGCTGAGCCACCCTAGGGATCTCTTTGTCGAAGAAGTTTTTTCTGGCAGCTAACTTCTAGGATATCCTCTCCTTAAAGCACTGACTCGAAAATACCCACACTTACTGTCTATCACTTTGACCCTGTTAAAGTATAAAAGATAAAATAACGCCTGTCTCCAACAGCTTAAGCTATTGGAGAAGTTGGTAAGTTAATATGGTATCAGAGCCAAAGGTCTCGAGTTCAAACCTCCCGGATATAAAAAATCCACATGCGATGGTCAGCCCAAAGTGAGACTACATGTGCCACGTGTTTGCCAAGTGGGCCACACGTGCGGGGGAGTGTTAAAGTATAAAAAATAAAATAACGCCTGTCTCCAACAGCTTAAGCTGTTGGAGAAGTTGGTGAGTTATCAGACCCATATCAGATTGTTCTCTTCACCAAATCTCCATAGTCATTTGCCCAGGAGATTTCCTTGTTTGGGAGCCGTCATGATTGTGGTTTCATTAGCTGCTGTGTAATCTTGCCGCATTCTCTTTCAAGTCTAGGTTTATCTCATTATAAACTATCTAGAAAATAACCTGTTTTCTTTCTCCTTATGATTTTTAGGCAGTGATCATGGAATCAAAGCACAGGGGGATGGGTGGTTGCTAACTGTCGCCTTGATTGATGGAAGAAGCTTAGCAGCAGTGGATTCAACTGGTTTCTCAGATCCTTATGTGGTGTTCACCTGCAATAGTAAATCAAGAACCAGTTCAATAAAGTTCCAGATATTAGATCCTCAATGGAATGGTAAGCTATTGAAATTTCTTGCAATTCTACTTTTAGTTGTTAACATATTATACATGAGGATTAAAATATCTCTATTGACAGGTGTATCTTATTGGCTGATACCTGATGTGGTAGTCTTTTTACCTCTCCAGGTTAAAAAATATGATGATATGTGAAGTTCCACCACATATTCTTTTTTAGTTTTTCTTAAATGATTTTTGGCATATTTTGTTGAGAAAATATCTACGATATTTGCTAATTTAATGAGATGTATGATGTTTCTGATGTTGGTGAGCTTGTCAGGCCTGTGTCATCTCATGTACTTGTCTATCAAACTTTTTATCTGCTACTCACTAAAGGTATAGAAAGAAATGAACAATTAAAAAAAAATGAACACTATTTGTGTAATACAGTGAACGTACTAAGGGTATTATGGTCATAATATGTTAATTATTATTGTTAGAATAAGCTTATGTAGCCTAAGGGCATTATAGTCTTTTCATATTTTTTTCATAATATATATATATATATATATATATATATATATATATATATATATATATATATGTGTGTGTGTGTGTGTGTGTGTGTGTGTGTGTGTGTGTTAGGGCAAGTAGGCTAACACACAACATTTCATTCTCAAATCTCTCTGTTAACATGGTATCAGAGCCCTAGGGTTTCTCGACGCCCTAGGGACCTCCATTGAAGACCTCTTGTCTTCCTCCATTGAAGCCCATGCCCTAACTTCTTCTTCCTCTTCCCTGGTTGCCCCCTGCCTCCCTGGAAAACCCAATTCTTCCCTGGTTGCCCCCTGCGCGCCCCCCCTGGAAAACCCAACTCTTCCCTGTTTGCCCCCCTGCGCGTTCTTCCTTCTTTTGTAACATCTGTCCCCATCTTCTTTGACCTATAAGGATAGCGTTCTTATATGGAGCAACCACCAGGGTTTGTTGCTCAGGGGGAGTTGCAGCATACCGTCTGTAAGCTTAGAAAGACGATTTATGGTCTTAAATAGTCTCCTCGTGCTTGGTTTGGGAGATTCAGTGAGGCCATCTTACGATTTGGTTTGAAACAATGTGCTGTAGACCATTCTGTGTTCAGCTCTCGAAGCAAGGATGGTTTGATTCTCCTGGTTGTATATGTTGATGACATTGTTATTACAGGGAATGACAAAGCATGAATACAACGCCTCAAAGATTTCCTTCAGAATGAATTCAGCACAAAAGACCTTGGTGTTCTGAGATACTTCTTAGACATTGAAGTAGCACGTTCACAAATGGGGCTATCTTTGTCCCAAAGGAAGTATGCTCTTGATATTTTGGAAGAAACAAGTCTTCTGGGGGCAAAACCTGCACAGACTCCTATGAATCCGAATGTCAAGCTTTCACCTGATCAGGGGGAGCCACTAGAAGATCCTGGTAGATACAGACGGTTAGTAGGACGGTTGATCTATCTCACAGTCACTCGTCCGGACATTGCATATGCTGTTGGTGTGGTTAGCCAGTATATGAGTGCGCCTCGGACATCACATTGGTCAGCTGTGATTCAGATAGTGAAGTATCTGAAGAAAGCTCCTGGGAAAGGTCTTCTCTTCAGGAAGCATAACCATTTGAGAATTGAGGGATACTCTGATGCAGACTGGGCCGGATCTCCTGTTGACCGGCGATCTATTAATGGCTATTGTACCTTCATAGGTGGAAATCTAGTATCTTGGAAGAGTAAGAAGCAGGACGTTGTGTCACGATCCAGTGCAGAAGCAGAATACAGGGCCATGGCTTACACAAGCTGTGAATTAATTTGGCTACGGTCGTTTATGTCAGAGATTGGATTCTCATACTCCTCACCTACGTCCCTCTACAGTGACAACAAGTCAGCCATTCACATAGCTATGAATTCGGTATTTCACGAACGAACTAAGCATATAGAAGTGGATTGTCACTTTATTCGTCACAGGATTCAGATAGGCCAAATTCAAACCGAGTTCACTCGAACGAATGATCAGATTGCAGACATGTTTACCAAGCCGTTGAATGGAGTTCCATTGAGCGATTTATGTAACAAGCTGGGCATGTATGCCATTCATACTCCAGCTTGAGGGGGAGTGTTAGAATAAGCTTATGTAGCCTAAGGGCGTTATAGTCTTTTCATAATAAATATGTATGTGTGTGTTAGGGCAAGTAGGCTAACACACAACATTTCATTCTCAAATCTCTCTGTTAACAATTATCATTAATATATCGAATGGGGGGAGAGAATGCTTTGAACGCATTCTAGACTCTCACTCCATTCTCTTCCTCTCACGCCTCTCTCTCTCTTTATCTCTTTCTCATTAACTCTCTCTCTCTCTCTCTCTCTCTCTCTCTCTCTCTCTCTCTCTCTCTCTTTGCACCATGTAGTTATCTAACATGGTATCTGAGCTTCAAGGTTGAAGATCGGACCACCCATCCTTGAAGAAACCTAAAACCTAGAACTTCTAAAACCCCAACCTTGAAGACGCGATGAGACGAGACGAACACAATCCCAAATCCCTAACCCTAAAGATGCGACGAGACGAACACAATCCCTTCTCTTTCAATTCTAACCGTAAACACAACCCTAAAACCTATTCCTAACCCACTTGCACCCCCTATTCACACCCAAAACCTAACCCTAATCCACTCACGTCCCTTTCCTTCCACCCTAAACTCTAACTCTACCTTTTTTCTTCCCTTCACATCATCCAAACCTAACCCTATCTTTTCAAATCAGTCCCTAACTCTTCGTTCTTCTCAAAGCAGTCAATAAATCCTACTATCTTCATGGTTTAAACTTGTTTCTTCTCCATATTTTATTCTCTTGTTGGTTCCAGGAAGTTTGTTGGTGATTCTACTCTCTTTCTTCTATGTGTTGGAGTATTTTTTTTTGTCTCTTTATTTGTCCCGGAACATTGTCTTTGTGCCTGCGACCGTGATTTGTTAACATATTTAGTTGTATGTTGGTGTTGGTGATTGTGGAGTTAGTTGTGGATGTTTACTGTTGGCGACTTAATTGGTGATTCCCTGTGATAGATTTATTGGTTGCTGGTTTCTGGTTAGAGTGATCAGTTGTGCCTTGTCACTTGGTTGTTAGTGATGCTCGGTGGTTGTTGTCGATGGTGGATTGGTTGACGATTGTTGATGGTGGTTCTGGTTCCTGGTGAATGTTGGCTGGTTATGATTATTGTTCGTCATTGCTGATGATTGTGGATTTATTGTTGATTGTTGGTGGTGTTGGTTGGTTGTTGGCTGCTGAGTGTGGATGATTATTGGTGTTTGTTGGATTATTGACTGTTGTTGGTTGATGGTTAGTGTTCCTTATTATTGTTGATTGTGCTTGGTGGTGGCGTTGTTGTTATTTGTGGACGAATTGTTGGTGGTTTTTTACTTGGTCCTTGTTAATTATTGCTTATTTGGATTGTCGTAATTGGTGCTTATTATGGCTTCGAAAGATTCCTCATCACAGCCTAAGGTTGTTGAAGCCACTCTTCCCTCTTCATCCCATTCATCTAGTGCTCATTATACTTATGTGGAAGCTCCTTTTCAGATGAACTCCATACGGCTTGATGGGAAGAATTACCCTCCTTGGAAGAGGGCGGTGAGTACTTACCTTCTTGATTGGGGCCGTGCTTTTGGTCGATTTGGCCGTGGCAGTGATAGTGATAGTGATAGTGGTGGTCGTGGCCGTGGCCGTGATAGTGGTGTTGGACATGGCCGTGGTTGTGATTCAGGGGGAGGCCGGGATGGTGGTGGCTGTGGACGTGGGCCCCGTTTTTGCACTCATTGTCGTATGGATGGACATACCGTTGATTATTGCTATGATTTACACCCTGAACTTCGTCCCTATAGAACTGTGAATGCTTCTGCTGCTGCTTCTGATGCTATTTCTTCTGATGCTCCATCTGTGACGCCTGATACTCTGTTTGTCCCTCGTGCGAAATATGAGGAATTTCTCCGTACCCGGGACAAGGGAAAGCAGCCCACTGCCACGTTTGCGCATCAAGGTAGCCCCTCATGCCTTATCTCTGGTAGTTCTTCTGGTCCATGGCTCATTGATTCAGGTGCCTCACACCATATGACTGGTAACCCTAACATTCTCTCTTCTTTCCACTCTGTTCCGTCTATGGGTCCTCGTACTGTAGCTGATGGGACTACATCCCCTATTTCTGGCATGAGTTTAGTCTCCATCTAGACGGGTCTTCACTTGCCTTCCCTTCTATATGTTCCGTCTTTCCCCGTTAATTTATTATCTGTTTGTCAATTAACTCTGTCTCTTAACTGTTCTGTTTCCTTCTTTTCTTCTCATTGTGTTTTTTCAGGACATGAAGACTGGGACGAGGATTGGCTTGGGCCGTGAGATTGATGGCCTTTACTACCTTGATCAGGATAGTGCTGGTGTTGCTCTTCGTACTTCGGTGGATGCCTATTAGTGGCATTGTCGTTTGGGCCATCCACCCGTGGATATGCTTAGGAAGTCTTCGTTTGTTTCAACTCCAATTCCATCTTTTCATTGCGAGTCCTGTCAGTTAGGAAAACACCATCGTGTGTCCTTCCCTTCTCGAGTTAGTAGTCGAGTGTCTCGTCATTTGAACTTATACATTCTGATGTTTGGGGTCCAGCTAGAACTACTTCGTTAAATGGACATAAATATTTTATCATATTTGTTGATGATTATTCGAGGGCCACATGGTTGTCTTTACTTAAAGATAGAACTCAAGTGTTTCATGCATTTCGTAATTTTTATTTTAAGGTGGAAAATCAATTTAAATGTACGATTAATTGTTTGCGTACTGACAATGCTAAGGAATATTTTTTTGTGGATAACGACTTTCATGATTTTCTTTCCTCTCGTGGTATCATTCATCAGTCATCATGTGCACACACATCACAACAGAATGGTGTCGCTAAAAGGAAAATTCGTTATTTGCTGGATATGATTCGTACGATTATGTTTCAGGTGAAGGTTCCTAAGATTCGCTGGGGAGATGCAGCTCTCACGGCATGCTTCCTAAGTAATCGTCTACCTTCTTCAGTTTTATCTGGTCAAACGCCATTTTCTGTCTTGTATCCTCTTGGAGATCCGTTTCCATTAGTGCCACGTGTCTTTGGATGTATGTGTTTTGTTCATAATTTGTCTCAAAGTATTGACAAGTTAGACCCTCGGGCAGAGAAGTGCATTTTCTTAGGTTATTCTCGAACCAAAAAAGGTTATAAATGTTATAGCCCTCGCCTTCGAAAGACATGTTTCTGCGGATGTCACATTCTTTGAGGACCAGCCTTATTTGCCTGGCTCAGGTCCTTAGTTACATGTTGACATCCCTAGCATTCCCATTCCTTTAGTGATTGGTCATTCTCTGTTAGGTCCTGTGGGTGCTCCAGACATTGCCACAAGTTCTCCTGTGGACCCTAAGGATTCTGTGGATTCTCTGCCAGGTCTTGTGGATTTTGAACTGAAAACTTTTACTCGGGGACCTAGCTAGGTCGTTCTTTCGACGACTGAAACACCATCTCAGCCCACTGATCCTCGTCCACAGTCGGATTGTCAACCTTCAGGTATTTGTTCTCCTACTCATGATTCACCTATTGCATCCCGTACTAGATCACGTACTGTGGCTCATCCTATTACTAATTTTGTTACTTATGAGCATCTCTTACCATCTTTTCTGTCCTTTGTCTCTAGCATGTCTCCAGTTACTTTGCCTAAGTCAGTTACAGATGCTCTCAATCCTCCTGGATGGAAGGTTGCTATGGATGTTGAGATGGCTGCACTTCACTCCAATAAAACGTGGCAGTTGGTTTCTCTTCCTTCTGGTGCTCAACTTGTTGGCTGTCGTTGGGTCTTTGCCATCAAGTACCTACCAGATGGGTCTATTGAACGTCTCAAAGCCCGCCTTGTTGCTAAGGGGTACACTCAGACATTTGGCGTTGACTATCAGGAGACTTTCTCACCGGTGGCCAAAATTCCGTCCGTACGAGTACTGATTTCTTTAGCTGTTAATCGTGGTTGGCCTCTGTGTATAAGCTTGATGTTAAGAATGCCTTCCTTCATGGTGATCTTTCAGAGGAAGTTTATATAGAGCAACCTGGGTATGTTGCTCGGGGGGAAATTTGCTCTTCCGTATGCCGCCTTCAGAAGGCAATTTATGGTCTGAAGCAATCGCTTAGGGCTTGGTTTGGATGATTTAGTGCTGCCGTTTTGCGCTTTGGGTTGAAGTAGTGTGCTGTTGATCATTCCGTGTTCAGTCACAAATCTGATTCTGGATATATTCTCCTGATAATGTATGTTGATGACATTATAATTACAGGAGATGACAAGTCTGGCATTCAAAATCTAAAGTCCTTTCTTCAAGGACAGTTTTCCACTAACGATTTGGGCCGGCTCAGATATTTCCTTGGTATTAAGGTAGCACGGTCTCGTCATGGACTAGTTTTGTCACAAAGTATGTGTTGGACGTCTTAGAGGAGACAGGCTCAATGGGGGTGAAACCTGCGACTACCCCTATGGATCCAAATGTTGAACTTCTTCCTGATCAAGGAGAGTTGCTGAATGATCCAGGTCGATATAGAAGAATGGTTGGGAAACTAATCTATTTGACTGTCACCCGTCCAGACATATCATATCATTTGCAGTTGGTATGGTTAGTCGTTTTATGAGTGCTCCATGTACTTCCCACTGGACTGCTGTCATTCAGATTATCAAATATTTAAAGGGTAATCCAGGTAAAGGTCTATGCTTCAGAAAGTATGGATATGAAAAGGTAGAAGGTTTTAGTGATGCAGATTGGGCAGGATCTCCTGCTGACAGGAGATCAACTACGGGATATTGCACGTTTGTAGGAGGTAATTTGGTGTCTTGGAGATGTAAAAAGCAAGATGTTGTGTCCAAGTCAAGTGCAACGTCTGAGTATAGAGCTATGTCATATACAAGTGGGGAGCTAATATGGCTTTGATCCTTCTTAGCAGAGATTGGTTTTTCATCTACATCTCCAGCACGGTTGTATTGTGACAATAGAGCTGCAATTCATATTGCAACAAATCCAGTCTTCCATGAACGGACCAAACATATTGAAGTTGATTGTCACTTCATTCGTCATCGAATTCAGAGTGGCGAGATCTGCACAGTGTTACTCGATCTGCAGATCAACTTGAAGATATGTTTACCAAGCCATTGGGTAGTGCAAAACTGAAAGATTCTTGTAACAAACTTGGAATCTTGAGGGGGAGTGTTTTGACGTACTAAGGGTATTGTGGTCATAATATGTTAATTATTATCATTAATATATCGAATGGGGGGAGAGAATGCTTTGAACGCATTCTAGACTCTCTCTCTCTCTCTCTCTCTCCACCATGTAGTTATCTAGCAACAACAATACAACAAGTGATACAACACAAGATACTAAGTACCCTCACACAGTAATACTACAGTACCTCAATCTACGGATGAGGTGTTATACTGTAGTCTGTATATTATTTTAGATTTTATGTCTGATTGCATTAGAAGATGAATATCAAAACTTGAAATAGTAAATTTCTAAGCCATCAACAATATACATATATGTGACACACTGAGCGTGATATAGCAAAGAATAAGACAATTAAAAGTTAAAAATGTAAAAAAGAAGAATGTAATTCATTGAAAAAATAAAAAATAAATGCAGCAAGGCCAATACAATGATAGGATGCAAAAAGTAAGAACATCTAAAAAGGTTTACCTGTAAAAAATGCAAAAAAGTAAGATAAAATGAACATCAAATATACTTAAAAAGGCATGCAAGAAAAGGAAACCAAAATCATAATAGTCAAATATCATGTCTGTATGTATATATCTATGGAAATGTGAAACTATGATGAAAAATGCAAAAAATACCAAACAAGGGCCAATAATGAACCCACAGGATACGTGGATCAAGCTCAGAGATATGTAGATATAGCTCAATGAGACTTAAGCATCTAATCTCGTCCGAACTTATAAAAAATGCATATTTAATGAAACATTCATATTTTTTATGATCTACAGCTAATCTTAACAAAAGAAGGGAAAAGGTTAGACTGTTCATCTTAAACTGAGCAAATCTCTAAGTACGTGGCTCTGCCTTTTATCCGTCAATTCACGCATCGATTCGTGCTTGATGCTTGTGGGATTTGGTCATATGTTACTTAAATCTAGAGAAAATGGTGAAAATAAGTGAGAATTGCAAGCGAAAAGAAATGTGTTCAAGTTGCGTTGTTTATGCAACCCCAGGAACCCTGGAAAATTATTTTGAGTTAAGACACCATATCGTTGCTGTATCAGCTGATAGCCTAATACAGGCTGGTACAGAAATATATCAGGACAATCGCCCAACAAAACCCCAATACACTTTCGATTCTTCACAGGTATTGATATAAATGGGTTCAGAATCATATTGGACCCTTCAAAATCTGACTGGTATTGACCGATACAAAATGTACCAACCAAAATTTTGTAATTTGATTATGCATATCTCTGCTGCTTTGTATCTATAACTAAGACCTACCAACATGCATTTATTGGATCTTTATGAGTTGGATCTCTGTCAAATGATTCCAAACATTGATTTCCATGTTCAATTATTTATTTATTTTTGGAAACTTTGTTGGCTTGCAGAAATATTTGAATTTGATGCAATGGACGATCCTCCATCTACAATGGAGGTGGAAGTTTTTGATTTTGATGGACCCTTTGACGAAGCTACATCCCTTGGCCATGCTGAAATCAATTTTGTAAAATCTAATTTGTCAGAACTAGCGGACATATGGATTCCTCTTCAAGGGAAATTAGCTCTAGCGTGCCAATCTATGTTGCACTTGAGAGTGTTTTTGAACAATACAAGAGGTACTGATATTGTTAAAGATTACATGTCAAAGATGGAAAAGGAGGTCGGGAAGAAGGTGAATTGTTCTTCTAGCTTTGGGATGCTTTTGTACCCAGCCATTGTTTGCAATTTTCATCCCTTGTTTTTTTAAATTATTTATTTCTTTGACAACTGATTTTGTAGATACATTTGCGGTCGCATCAAACAAATTCAGCATTCCAGAAACTATTTGGACTTCCACCTGAGGAATTCCTCATAAATGATTTCACTTGTCACTTGAAGCGCAGATTGCCTCTGCAGGTGCTGTTGCATTTTATTTTATAAGCTACTTTACCATGACATTACAAGATTGGGGATTACCGGCATGTGGAATTTTATTGAGGAAATACCCGTGATAAAAATGTTTTTTCTCTAGTTTCCTTTCCATTCCTTTTCTTTTTTTCTCATCAATGTCTTAATACATAAACCCTTCACTTAATGTATACCTTATTTCCATAACTTATGCGGCTATGCCCCTTATATTATTTGATGACTTTGCCCATCTGTTGGGACCATTTTTTCTTTTGTGCAGGGCCGCCTCTTTCTTTCTCCAAGAATCATTGGGTTTCACACAAACATGTTTGGACATATAACTAAGTTTTTCTTTCTCTGGGAAGACATAGAAGACATCCAACTGGTTCCTCCGTCTCTAGCGTCAATGGGCAGTCCATCTTTGATGATTATCCTTCGCCAAGGTAGGGGTATGGATGCAAAGCACGGGGCAAAGACGCAAGACAAGGGAGGCAGGCTAAAGTTCCATTTCCAGTCATTTGTATCATTCAATGTAGCAAACAGGTAGTACCCTTGTTACCGATAATAAAAAATTTATGTACCAATCAAAAAAGAAAAAAAAGTCCTTTATGTGGTTTTTCATTGAAATATGGAACTTAATCACTTATGAAATGAAGAGTAATATTAGAATTTTCTATTTTGGTGATGTTATTGTTATTTGATTGCTGTCCAATTATTATTTTTAATTTTTATAAATATATAATAAAATATTTAAATATATTATTATATTCGGCGTACCCGAACGTACCCGCACCCGTACCCATACCCATGCTTCATAGGCCATCACATTAGGCTGTGATTTTCTTGCTTCAATCATTTTTTTTGGGAAGCAAGCTGCAATTATGGCAAATCTGGTCTAAACACAATGGCCTCCAGATTTGATCATGGGTCCATGCTTTACAAATCATTTGTCTTCAATTATTTTTGCCCTTCTCCCTCTTTCTCACTGTTTTTTTCGTAGAATTCTAACAGGCCTTATTCTATCTGATCACGTGTGAAAGAAACAAGAAAACAACACGCATAAAGATAACATGTGTGCTTCCATTCAAAAAAAAAAGAAGAAAAGAAAAGAAAAATATAACATGTGTGCTTTATGGGGTTCAGCAACGATACTTATGTCCATGGGTTCACTATGAGAAATAGATTGGCAAAGATTACCAGAGTTCATTAAAAAAGAAAGAAATAAAGATTACATGATATTAATCCCAAATCCCACAGCCTGTGATCCTCTCTTTTATCTGTCTCCCTTGAAAGATATCATTCATCACATTCTTATCGGTCAATGGCCCACCCAGCAATCGTCACACTGATTGCAGAACCCAACACAAGTTGACACACTGATTGTCGTCTTTCAACATTGATCAAAGATGCCACCTGCCGATCTTAGAAAACCCAGCCAAAACCCATGATTGTCGATCATGTGTCAAACAATGAGATTGTCTTGTCAACGTTGATCCGCATTGATCTGAATCGTTGATAATAATCGACATGCTGTTCAACGCTCTGTACCTACCAATTTTCTGGAAACCTACAAACACGACATGGTTTGATAAAAAACCAACTATATACAGCATGTGACTGATTGGAACCTCCTCCAAATCACCTCTAATTTCTAAACACCAAAACAAAGAGAAACAATGCTTCGCCTGAAATTAAACTCCTCTTATGGATCAAACCTCTAAAAATTTACCAGGTTCTTCTTCCTCTACCCAAGCTGCTAACCTTGCACTCTGATGCCATCTAAAAAATAGTCATTGGGCCTACAACGATCTACAAGCACATACACAATGAAAATAGTAAACGCCACAAGCCACAAGATGCACACAAGTGTTTTACGTGGTTCGAAAACAGTGCTTACATCGATGGATAAGGATTGGATCTTTTCACTATGAGAAGTAGATAACGAAGATTGAAAGAGATTAATCTCAAATCCCACGACTTGTAATCCTCTCCTCCAGTGTTTTAAAATGCGGATGCGGCACAGAACATTGCTGAAGAAAATCCTATTTGACTCGGCACGACGTAGTCGAGTACTCGGTTGACGCAGCTAACCACTCAGTTGACGCGATCTTTGGGAGAGTCAAAGGAGTTTTTATTGATTATGTAGGGCAAATCGCGGAATGCAGATGCTGTGCAACGCGGAACTCGGCCAAGGTAAAAGGAAGTCGACTCGGGGAAGTCAACGTGGACGCTGGGGAGTTTTAAAACTATGCTCTCCTCTATCTTTCTCCCTTAAAAGATCTCACTCACCACATTATAAGGTTTAAACATAAATCCTATTATACTTAGGTTTCCTCCTAAACCTAACACCACTCTCTCTCCCAGTTGTACAAGACACAATATACAGATTTTTACCTAAACCTAACTCAACTATTAGTACAACTAGGAGAGACCTCTCAAAACCACTATCCGATTCAACTAATTCTCTCTTGCATGGACACAAGACACCATTCCAAATAGTTTTCCTCGTTTATCCATCTATTGCTTATTTATTTTCTGGTTCTTTTGTGCATTCCTCGCATTCTCTCACTCTTGTAGTCTTGCCCTTTCCCTCCATGATCAATTAGCCATATGCTCTATGAAAAATGGCATTAAAACTTCTATTTCTTCCTTTTTAATAGTTCCAAAGATGTCTGTCATAAATGTCGCATCTTGCATGAGTGAGGCACTTATGCTTTCAGAATTTGATGCTTTCGCATGCAGCTCTTCCTGTCTAGTTTTTATGATTTTGACCTTCAGTGGAAGTGATTAAACCATTACTTCACACCAAACAGGACAATCATGGCACTATGGAAGGCAAGATTGCTGACTCCTGAGCAGAAGGTGCAAATAGTGGAAGAAGAATCGGAAGCAAAAACCATCCAATCTGATGAGAGTGGACTGTTTCTGGGTGTAGATGATGCCAGCATGTCAGAGGTTTATTCGTCTATTCTTTCTATTCCTGTGAGTCTCTCTCTCTCTCTCTCTCTCTCTCTCTCTCTCTCTCACACACACACACACACACACACACTCCTTTACACATGCTGTCAGTGTGGGTATTTTAGATTTATCAAGGTCAGGATTTTCACTGTTTTATTTGTGTGATCCCTTCAGATAAACTCACTAATGGAACTATTTAGTGGAGGTTATGTGGACCGTAAAGTAATGGAGAAAGTTGGGTGTCTTGATTACTCCTGTACACCATGGGAATTTGTTAAGCCTGACGTATACCAGAGACAACTTTGTTACAAATTTGACAAGCATGTTTCTCGTTATGGAGGCGAAGTGACTAGTACTCAGCAAAAATCCCCCTTAAAAGATAGAAATGGATGGGTTGTCGAAGAGGTCATGACCCTCCAAGGAGTTCCACTTGGTGACTATTTTAGCGTACGTAACACATATTTTGGTTACTTATTCTGCTATTTAATTTACTTGTGTATACATTTGCTTTCATGATCTCTTGGTGTGGTTGTACCCAGTCTAATCCTGTCAGTCATTCTTTGTCTCATCTGCAGCTGCATCTAAGATATCAAGTCGAGGATATTCCTTCTAGATCTAAGGCTTGCAATGTCCAGGTATTCTTAGGAATTGCATGGCTGAAAAGCACCAAACATCAGAAAAGGACAAATACGAATGCCATGTTGGGATTGGTCAATCGCCTTAAGTTAGTGTTCAGTCTAGTCGAAAAGGAATTTATGCCTGTGAAATAGAAATATTTCTCGACACCCATATTCTTCTGAATTTGTCTGAGCTGATGTTGATTGAGCACCATTTCCCCTGGTTGGGAAAAACCAGGTGCAAGAATTTGCTGCCATATTTACTTGATGGGTTCAATTGGAAAGGGTCCCTTGCATTTTAGCCGAATCGATTTCATTGTTTGTGAGGAGGTCCTACCACCTTGCAGAAATGATTGATGCTCTTTTATCAGAGGTTACTTATGATTGATGCTCTTTTATCAGAGGTTACTTTTGAGACCCGGTGAAAGACAGTTGGAGAACCTTTTGAATCTTCATGGGTAGCGTGCTTCTGAGTTCAACCGTTCTGTTTTTTCAGTCAATTTTCTGAGGCAGAGGAAAGGCAGTTGCAGATGGGTATCAGGATACTTACACCGCCGTGACATATACAGGACGATGGATTTGTAAAATACTAACAGGATTATTTTCATTCTTGAGGGAACTGTTTTTGGATGATTTGGTATGTTTGATGAAGTTGGTGGAATCCTTATGTTTCCCAACCTGGATCATCAGTAACTCGCTGCTTTCTGTGTTGAGTGCCGGGCAAGATTAAGAAATGTAAGTTGTTATTTGTTAGAGGCAACTGATGGAGCTCTATATATGGATCTGTGACTATGAGCAGTTTCAAATGTAAAATTTGTATGTATGATTTTGTTTTTCTGTAAATTATATTGTAAGAATAAAGTTTGAGCATGAAATCTTCAATTGAAGGCACTGCCGGGATTTCTATGGCCTGAAATCCCTTTGCAATTTATTGGCAAGTTATATTTAGTACCACTTTCAATCTCCAGTATATATGTCAACTAGTTTGGCGATTGCAAAGAAGGGTTGCAAAGTGGCCCGTTTCTGAAAAGCCCCAAAACAACTCTGTTATTCTCTCATTTCCACCCGTTTCTTGGCCAAGGCAAAGAATCGGATATACACGCAGTGAATTTGAAGATTTTAGAGATGTTGAGGACCATGTTATACAAAATGAATTATCTTGTTAGTATACAAGCTCACCTCACATCTTCACTAAGGTAAGATCATGATTAGAGCATACACCCATTATTTGGTGTATGCATTAACGACTAGATTATTTTGCAGAAAAAAAAAGAGGGAAAAAGCTAAAAAGAGATTCACTTATTTATTGGGTTCCAATTCTACCTAATTTATGTAATCAGATCTGTTGATCCCAACGGCAAATGAGAGATTTACATGATTTTGAAGTCTTGGAGGTTTACTATTCTATTTTTACTAGGGAAATGTTATCAGCAGAACCATATTTTGATATTTGCACAAACCCAGCTGTCTTTTCTTCTTCAATAACCATTTGACAGCTCTTTAAATACTAAAAGACAAGATGGTTTGTGAAGATATCAAAATATGGTCGTGCTGATATCATTTCGCTTTTTTGACTAATACCCAGTGTGAGTTTAGTATCTCGGGAGCCCTTGTGAGTTGTGATAGACTCAATGGTCCATTGTGGGCCAGTGGTGGCAGCAAATGAAAGATCCTATCCATCCAATCATGGAAGGTTTCTCTAGACTGAGGGAGATGGTAGTCATTCCAGTAAAATATAGAAAATTTAGGTAATATCTCTCTCTTTTTTCTTTTTCTTTTTTAAATATAAAAAAAAAAGAAAAAGAGTCCTATAAAAAACAATCTGTGCTAGAAATGTTCCTTCTCCTTCTCTCTCTTTTACCTACATAGTATTCAAACAGAACTGTAGTATCCAAGTGCCTGCTCTCTTCTCAGGTAAATCTCTCTTACTCTCTTTTCTCCTTTTCCAACTTGGTTTTTTCTAATGCATTTTCGTGATTTTATTTGGTTTTAATTGATTCAATCTGACACTTCTGATCCGTTTTGTTAAACCTTTTCTGTTTTTTTTTTTTTTCATAAATTTTTTCTCACATAATTCTTCAAAATCCCATTCTCTCTACTCTTTTTTTTCCCCCTTCTGTCTTGCATTATATCTGTAAATCCATATGCGAACGGTTTTCATCAGTTTGCAGGGTTTTGTGTATGAAAGTGGTGTTTTTCCTTTTTTTTAGGGTTTTCGGATGATGAGGTTTTTTTTTTCCCCAATCAGATAGAAATTAGGGTTTGTTTTATGGAGAGATGAGAGATGACAGGGTATTTGCAATTTGGTGATTACTAGAATGGATTTGTTTTAGAGTATTTGATTGTTCTTTTCCTTTGGACCTTGAACATAGGTTTTGGATGAGAATGTTTCTGCCCTTGGATTTGGTATCTTTTTTCATGTAAGTGAACTTCCTATTTTGGAATGACCAGGTGGAAATTTAATTTATATTGATATCGTCAAGTCTCTGAGCTGGTTTATATGAAGTAGAGAGGCTGCATTTCTCACGATTTCATGTCAATTGGACTGGATTTTAGAAAAGGGTATACCTGAAACAAAGGGAAAAAAAGAAGTAAAAATGTATGGGAGAACAGGTCTAGATAGATTTAAGAAAGCTCAATCTTTAGAGCCATTCTCTGTGACGCTTAATGCAGCTCAAAAACCAGCCACTATCAATCCTCCGGTTCAATCTTTTCAGTCACAAATTTCGCAACCGCAAACTCAACTCCAGCAAAAACACAATGTTCTGCCAAAACCTGTGGAACTAGAAACTCCACCAGTGGTAGTGCCAGGTCAGCATGTCACTCAGGTCGGAGGGGGGCAATCAACTTGGCAGCCTCCAGACTGGGCGATCGAGCCCAGGCCAGGTGTTTATTATCTTGACGTTTTGAAGGATGGCGAAGTCCTTGATCGGATTAATCTTGATAAACGTAGGCATATTTTTGGGAGACAGTTTCCCATGTGTGATTTTGTGCTTGATCATCAATCGGTTTCTCGTCAACATGCCGCTGTCGTTCCACACAAGAATGGAAGGTCAGTAGATCTCTGAATCAATTGCAATCTCCATTTTTCATTCATAGTCGATTTGATACGTGTCTAGTTTGGTATATTTGGATTCTTTCATTTCCATCTCCATGTCGGGTTTTGGTGTTTCTGTTGGTCGTATGCTTCTTCTTTTCTTCCTTTTCAAACATGTGGATTTTACTCAATTTGGACCTTAGTTATTTGTATTTTGTATCCATAAATTTATTTGAAATCAGTGGGCTACATATCCTTTTATTTAGTTCTGCATTCCGAATTGGGTGGTCGCATGAGCATGTCAGCATTTAAAGACATTTATGTTTTTTACCTACAGCGTATATGTAATTGATTTGAGTTCGGCACATGGAACATTTGTTGCAAATGAGCGGCTCACAAAAGAAAACCCAGTTGAGCTTGAAGTTGGACAGTCATTGCGATTTGCCGCATCGACTAGAACTTATGTGTTGAGAAAGAACTCCGCTGCTCTTTTCCCTACCCCTTCACTTTTCACTGAAGCTGATCTACCTTCTCCTCCAGATCCTTCCGATGAAGAAGCTGTTCTGGCTTTTAATACAACTCTCAATCGTTTTGGCCTGAACAAATCTGATTTATCATCTAAGTCTGGTAAGGATTCAGGGAGTTCATTAGGTGGATCAGATGACAGCCGGCAGTCAGAGAGGCCTGCAAAGAAACTTCGAAAAGCAAGAGTCTCTTTCAAAGATCAAGTGGGTGGAGAGTTGGTTGAAGTAGTTGGGATTTCAGATGGTGCTGATGTTGAGACCGAACCTGGTCCTCTTGGTGTGAAAGAGGGAAGTCTTGTTGGGAAGTATGAATCCCTTGTTCACGTCACAGTAATACCCAAAGGGAAGGAACAGGCCCCTCCAAAGGAAGAAAGATTTTCCCCTAAAGGTGTAACTGATAAACTACAACAGGTTCTGAACAAAGTCAAAGCATCTCCAAAGGGTGGGATTTATGATGATCTCTATGGAGATTCCTTTTCTGACAAGGTAGGTTCGTCCTGGGCATATGCATCAGGTGGTGCTGGAGATGGGCAATCTGGTCTTGCGAAAGGGAGTGAAAGGAACTCTGTTGGTGCCTCCAATGAAAAACACGATGCTAATCCCGCGTATGACAATGACGATTTGTTTGGTGATTCATTGGAAGATGAATTATAAAAAGGCTCGTGTACCATATGTCCTCCCATTTGAGCATGTAAAAATCTATACTCAGACAGCATTGATTTTGGGATATATAAGAAGGACAGCATGTCCCCAGTACATGAGAAATTTTGTTGTATCCTCATGATTTTTTGTATGAGATAATTCTCTGAAACATATGGATTGCAGTTATCATGGTGGTATAGTAACATTTTGGTTCAATGGCATGGATTGCTGGTATCATGGTATGATATAATAATTAGTTTTGGCACAAGTAAATCTGTGTGTTGTTTCATTTTACAGTAGTTAAATGGAACTTCTAATGCTTATTTTTATTTTATTTGCTCGATGCTCATTCTTAATGATCTGCTATGTTCCTATTTGTAGTTGAATACCATTCCTCATCTTATTTTTATCTTATTTGCTAGATGTTTGTTCTTGTTGATTTGCTATGTTCATATTGGGAGTTGAATGCCATTCCTCACATTTATTTTATTATATTTGCTGCCTTAAGATGCTAGCTTGTTCTTGATGATCTGCTTATGTGTTCGACCATATTCTTTAGGACAAAACCACTGCTGTCGCACTTATGAAATATTAGAAGATGAAAATGTTACGTGCCTAAATGGACCCAATTGTGGTAGAATAAATTAGTATATGCTGTTTTAGAAAATAAGATCGGATCTTACCAGATGTGATATATTTAGTAGTTAGGAACTTAGGATAGACTAGGATACTAATTTAGATTATGATAGTCTTTAATTAGTTATTTCTATTCTTATCATAAGATCTTTCTATGTTTATCTTTGAGCGCTTTATATAAGCACATGTTATCGTTCATGGAAATCAATGAAGAAGCTCATTCCAAAAAGTGTGTCTTTGTGCACAAAGGAGGATTGACCTTCCCTCGAAGTGGATCAAGAGGCTGATCTTCCCTCTAAGCAGATCCTTCCGCGCCGCAGAAGCGTGGTGGGCTCATAACTCACAGGTCCCAGGATCGAAACCTAGCTCTTATACCACTTGTACGGGGCCATAACCCACAAGTCCCAGGATCGAAACCTGGCTCTGATACCACTTGTTACGAGCCCGAATCAGTTCGCAACAGGATTGATTCTCTTAGAGGGAAAATCAACCTCTTGATCTACTTCGAGGGAAGGATCAATCCTCCTTTGTGCGCAAAGACACACTTTTTGGAACGAGTTTCTTCATTGATTTCTATTAACGATAACATGTGCTTATATAAAGCACTCAAAGATAAACATAGAAAGATCTAGAAAGATCTTATGATAAGAATAGAAATAACTAATTAAAGACTATCCTAATCAAAATTAGTATCCTAATCTATCTCAACTGCTAAATATATCAGATCTGTTAGATCCAATATTCTCTAAAACAACATACTAATTTATTCTACCACAAGTGGGTCCCATTTAGGCACGTAACAGAAAAGTATTGTGAATGGAATGATAAAATTAATAAATGTAGCAAGTGTGAATATGCAATAAGCTAAAGAAAAAGAGCAATCACACATCGAGAGATGTGATTTAACATAGTTTGCCCGATTGATTAAAGCCCGAATCAATTCGTTGAAGCCATTCCCAGCAATCCCTTACATTCCTTATGTTCTCTCTTTCTAAACTGAAAGAGCCCTTCTCACCTCACATAATCTCTCTTTAACAAGAGTCCTCTTTTCTTTGCTCCCAAGAAAAGCCCTCACTCACTGGATCAACATCTAATCTAGTGGCTCACAGTACAAGACATAAACATAGCATGAGGGGAGAAATATCGAAACTACCCCTCATGTAATAAATCTCCACATTGGCTTGTATATAAAGCCACCCTGAAGATCAACCAATCAGCCATATGCACACGTCTCCTGATGAATGTCTGCAGCTCCGTCGTACTAGGTGTCCACCCCACTACCACAGGGTCACCCGCCAGTCATCAATGTGTAATATGATATTGGCTAATTAAGGCAGTATCTGACATTCTCCGTAGCGACCGGCTTTGTCATCATATCCGCAATATTATCCTCCGTGTGTATCTTCACCAGTTGTACCATACCTTTGCGCCAACACCCATATCCAATGATACCTCACGTCGATGTGTTTCGTCGTAGCAAAGGTTTTAAATTTTGGTTTTGGCTTCAGTTTCGGTCGTTATGGGAGCAGAAACAATTTAGTTTCGATTGGAAATTTCGGTGGAAACCCTGTAAAATCATGGAAATGTATGGAAACTTATGAAAATAATAAAATTTTAAGATGAAACTTCAAGAAATGCTAGAATAAACACAAATACATACTTAGAAACCATCACATAAGCTAGATATGTATTTTTAGAAATGTATTTTTAGTCTGTTTTGGATGTAATTTTTCTTTTCTTTGTATTTTTGTGGACCATCTCGGGTCCATTCTTTCAATATATTGCCATTTCAAAAAAAAAAAGAAACCATCACATAAGCCAGACAGTCATCCATAATGGTTTAAGAATTTTGAACACTTGGTAATATGCGTTGTCGTGTATGTCTAATAATTCAGTACATACCACATTCCACATGTTATTCATATAGATATTTATACATAATGCATATATCAGAAACACTTAGGACCGTGGCTGCCTCCATTATTGTGTTATACTTTGCCTCAATAGTGGATGAGGTAACTGTTGATTGAAGCATAGACTTCCAACTGTATAGGCCCACTGCCAACCTGTCAATGTGAACAAATAACCCATGGTGGACCTCTTGTCTAAGCCCCCTACATAATCAGAATCAACATAACCTATAACTATGTCTGAACTCCTCTGTCTGTCAAAAATAATGTCAAGATCCGTTGTACCCTTTATATTTCACAACATTTCAATGTTTTCTGCCTAAATTTTCCATGTACATGCTAACCACGCAAACAGTCTGTGAGATATTTGCCCTGCTACACACCATAGCATACATCAAACTCCCAACTGCACTCGCATACTGTACTTGAGACATGTAGTCTGTCTCCTCATGTGTGGTAGAACAGAGCTCTGTAAATAATTTGAAGTGATTAGCCAGTGGAGTACTCTTGCATCTGACATGCTGAACCTCTCTAACACCACCTCCGCATATTTCTTCTGAGTCACTCACAATTTTCCTTCCTGTCTGTAGATCTCCATAGGAAGGATGTTCTTGGCTTCCCCAAGATCCTTTATCTCAATCTTTGCATTCTACTTATTTCAAGAGCTGTATCGCTTGCATGCTTTTTGCAGCAATGAGCATGTCATCTACATACAACATCAGGAAAATGGATGAACTATCATCAGTAGCTCTCAAGTAGACACCATAGTCATAGTCACTCCGCTTGTAACCAATCCCCACCATAAAGGAGTCAAAGCACCTATTACCATAGCTCTCAAGTAGACACAACAGCTGAGCCTTGGACTTTCACCTTCCTTTTCAGAAATTGCCTATTTCTTCCTGTTGACCCATTTGCAACTGATCACTCTCCTAGGTCTTATGCTTGTATAGGTATTCCATCTCTTCCCTCTTTGCTGTCAGCAACCCATCTCTTCCGTCTTTGATCCTTTAGATTGCCCTCTTTCTTTCGATCTCCCCCTTGCTCTGCCCTCGTTAAATAAACTAAAGAAAAAGAGAAATCATGCCTGGATAGACACGATTTGAAGTTTTTCGGCTCTGTGGCTTACCCCATGGGGAAGATTGCAAGTATCCATTATAGTGACAAGATAAAATGGAAATTACAATAGTTTCTCTGATTGATTCAAGCCCAAACCAATCCCTTGAAACCCTTCCCAGCAATCCCATATGCCCTCTCATGTTCCCTCTTTCTAAACCGAAAGAACTCTTCTCACTTCACGTAACCTCTTTCTAACAAGAGAGTCCTCTTCTTTGCTCCCAAGACAAGCCCTCAGTCACTGGATAAGCATCTAATCCAGTGGCTGAGAATACAATACAAGACATAAATATCACATGGGGGGAGAAATACCGAAACTCTCCCTTATAAATAGCTGGAGAAAAAAAGAAACTACTCCCACGGCCATGATTTATACTACTAGCATTGAATCGAGTATTTCAAGGTGGTGGTTGTGTGGTTTCGTGTTGAATTATTGAAAGCACTAAAATGGGTTGAGAACTAGGGGCAGGACTTGTCTCTTGGCCAAATAAGATAAAAAAAGGTGTAAGCTAAATCTACAAATTTCCTTTCCTCCGAGGATGTTTGGAGTATGCAAACAACCAGAGACGGTTACAATAGGAGGCGAAGCAAACACTTTGCATTCGTAAGATATCCGAACTGACTAAAATCCGGATGTCTCCGATAGAAGAAGTCCCCTATCCGCAGTTCACCTTTGATTATTTTTCAGAAGATATGGAATTGGAACTAGACATTGGGATTCTTTTGGTGGAGCTGAGCGACTGTGCGTGACAGTCTTGTGCTAGAGTTCTTTGGATGTTTTGTTTTAAAAAGGGGGTTTTGATAGATAGTTTTTTGGGGAACTGTGAATTAGTTTATGACTGGATGAAGAAAATGTAAAGAGGACAAGGAAGTAGAACGGGATTTTTAGGGTAATAGTTTTTTTGGATGGAATTCTTGGGAAACTTCAATTGGTTTTTGGGTAAAAGAAAAGGTTGTTGGGCAAACTTGGACGGTGAAATTTTGAACAGATGTCTGGGTGCTGCTTTGTTTGTCTTTTGGACTGGTGCCAGCATGTCGGTCTAGCCCACTTCAATATCTTGTAACGCAGGATGAGACTACTGGTCCCGATTTCTACCTTAATATTAATGAAACATGTCAATTTTCAAGAAGAAAGAAAAAGTGTGGACTAAATATTTTGAAGTGGAAAACTGGAGTATGGAATGAGAATTGGTGTTCTGTCTGAAGTCTAGAGTTCACCCAGGGGGTACAAATACCAAAAACAAGTGAGTCGCAGACGTTCTTCAGCTGATGAGGTTACTATTTCTAATTGCAATATTTGGTTTTCTGCAGACCTGAACCCAACTCTTGGTACCGTTTGTTATTCTTAGTCCATCTTATATTTGTTGTTGGTCAATGTTATTTTGAAGTACCATTTGCTTTCTAAGCTGTACACACTGGCTGGAGGCTGCGAGACCATAGTTCTGGGTCCTTAGGTCTTTGGCAACGGTTTGCAGCCTTGTGGTAGCACTATATTTTGCCAAACTCAATTGCCATGCAAAATCTTTATCATAGTTATACTTCATGAAATGTACCTTGCTGATCTGAGATTAGGCCCAGCACTGAGTACCTTTACTTGGGCTTTACTGTGGCATATATTTTCATGAATATCACAATCCATAGTCTAGAGGGTGTTCATCCTACTTAATAGCCTCACAATCCACACACCTGAGGCCATCGAATAGCTTATTTTTCATTTGTTGCTGCTCCCGCTCGACCCGCTGTAGCTTCTAGTGTATGAATCAATCATTTCTATCACATGGGTTCCATTGGACTCATGTCTTCCTCTTTTGAGAGAACTGGATGTGATCAAATGAGGTCAGAGGATAATTTAAGTACATTTTTGTCACTTTCTTTTGAAACCATTTTGTTTTTAAGATAACTTGTCACATGGGTTTTGTAAGGTAGTTTTTGTTTTGTAAGATAACTTGTCATATGGGTTTTATATGGTAGTTTTTGTTTTGTAAGATAACTTGTCACCTGGGTTTTATATGGTAGTTTTTGTTTTGTAAGATAATTTGTTGTACCTGTTTAGTTCCTGGACTTGGAGACTCCTTAGTTTGGTTCTATTTAGACATTCTTCATGGAAACTCAAGGCCCTGTTTGGATTGCAAGGAAAACATTTCGACGGAAAAAAAATTTCTTGGGGAATTTTTTTCCCACCTCGGATGAATTAAATGAATAGGACAAAATCTGTTGAAAAGTGAGCATGTGTGGCTGCTGTCACATGCAACAGCCGCGAAATGCCGTTCTGCGATGGTCCCTAGCAAATCATGTGTAGGTTAATAAGAGTTTAACAACTTTAGCCACTGTCGCACCTTGAAATTTCTCAGGGTACTTTTGCATGAGAAATTATATGGGCCGACCATCAAGTCCACGTGGGCGGTACGTCAAAAGTATTGCCCTTGATATTTGATCCAACAACAGCCTCTTAAAAAGTGGGCCAACTAAACTGCCACACTGCCTAAATTAGGAGATTATATCTGCACTCCATTGTTTTTATTTTGGCTTTCCTATCTTTATTTACTACTTTTCTCAATGATAAATGGGCCGTTTAGATATAAGGAAGAAAAATTGCGAAACTTTCTTTTCTATGCGAAAATAAATAAAGAGGAAGTCTAAACTGAAGGGAGCTCTTGCAAAAAAGAGGTGAAAGGGCTCTCCCATTGGCTGCACATCACCATCATGTTTGTCTTTTCAGCAGATGTTAATGCATGATGGTGTAGCCAATAGGAGAGCCCTTTCACCTCTTTTCTGCAAGGGCTCCCTTCAGTCTAGAATTCCTCATAAATAAAAAAGAAAAGGAGAGTAAATGATTGCATTGTCCAGTATGAATGGAAATTTTGTAGAAAACAAAGTTTTCCAACTTATTTTCCAACAAAATATGTGACAAACGGTGAAAACTGACTTTTTTCCCAAGAAAATAGATAAATTTTCATTGCATCCACACAGCCCCAGTATAATTTTCAACAAGCCATCTAGGGCTAATCATAAAAAAGGGGGTGCCAATATCAAAACATGTGGGTGCAGATATTATATCTGCTTTAAATTTCTCTTAAGGGCATGTTTGGTTTGTAAAAATGCTCCTACAAAGACAAATTTTCTAGTTCATCATTAACTGGAAAATTCATTTCCCCCTGAGGGCATGTTTGGAAACCGTGAAAAATTACTCCATCAAATAATATTTGTCATGGTTGCCGAAAGGAGTTGTTTTTCGGCTAGATCAACATCCCTTATCCCCTCTAACAACCAGAATCGATTTCATCAGAAAAGACAACAGAAAGTATGGAGAGACGAGAGCTTAGTGCATACAAAACAATAGAAAAAGTATGGACAGTTGAGAGCTTAGCAACATTGTAAGTATAAATAGCGAGAGATGATGAGACCAAAGTTACTAAAAAAACAATGGGAGCTCCTTCTGAGTCTATAAGCGTTGTGTATGAAGAGAGCACTAAGGTTGCCTTCCCCTCCTTCTCAGAGGATGGGAAGGAGCTCTGTGCAGTGGGAGTCAGAAAGAAGTCCATCATGGGCCTCATTGCCATTAAGATCTACGCCTTTGGTTTGTACTAATCAATGATTCCCATCGATTATTTAGGCCTATAATTTTGAGCCCAATAATCAGTTTTTGACTCACAATCGGTTCTTAAAATTCAAAGCCCTGTTTGTTTTGGATTTTGAGAACAGATTTGAGTCCAAAACTGATTATTGGACTCAAATTAAGGCCCTGCTTGTTTTGGATTTTTAGAAGTGATTGTGAATGAAAGACTGATTATTGGACTCAAAATTAAACATAAAATTGAGTCCAATAATCAGTTTTAGACTTACAATCGGTTCTCAAAATCCAAAACAAACGGGCCTAAATGTAATTTTCAGTTCAATAATCGGTTTTGGACTCACAACCAATTCTCAAAATCCAAAACAAACAAGGCCTAAATGTAATTTTGAGTCCAATAATCGGTTTTGGACTCACAATCCCTTCTCATTATTTCACATATCATTGCCAAACGGGTCCCATGTGGTGTGACTAGGATCCTTGGGGGCAAGAAAACAGCATTTGATGAATTGGGCTTTTTGTCATAAAAATGCCCAAGGTTGGAATCTTAATGGGCTTAAAATTTGGGCCTCCAGACAAGCATTTCAATATCTTGAGGCCCAAGAGAAAGTTCAACAAGATATGCGACAAAATGGCTCTCTTCCCCTTTGTCCGCAAATTTTCAATTTTTAGGCATCCGTGTAGTGCACTGGGTTTGGCAATATAGCAGTTGTAGTGTATGACTAGGCCCATATAACTTTGTAATCAAAACAAAGGCCTAGGCCCAAGCCCATAAATATATTTTTTCTCCTTTTGCAAAAGTTTAGCATTTCTAGGACTAATGAAACTGGGTTTTAATAAATTTTGCTTGTTGACTTGTATCAGTAATTAAGTACTCTTCAACTAGTGAGAGAATATCATCATAGGTGATTGAAACGAATTGAGAAAATAGAGAGTATTTATTTGTGTTTATAGGGATATATGCTGATTGGAAGGCATTGGAAGAGATCCTCAAGCCCATGTTCGACCCTGTGCCGGACAAAGCGAGTCGAGAGATGTACAGTGCGATTGTAGACGGAGATATGGGGTTGGAAGTTAGGCTGGAGATTGTTTTTGGTGGGCTGAACATGCATATGGTCAAGAAGATTTTCAACGATAATCTTAGGGCTTCCATAAAAAATTTCTCAGAAGATGAGCATGGTGAACTCCTTGAGAGGTATTTCTCTTGCATTTTACACATGCAAAAACACTGAGAGCACACACATATATATAAGTATATATAACCATGTATTGATAATAGGTGCGAAGTTAGCTTGTCCCACATGCTTTAACCATATGTCAAAGGCTGCTGATTGCTCTTTGAAAATTGTAACAGCTGGTTAAGCATATATATATACAGGACAAGGTGAGTTCGTACCTATTATCAAAACATGGTTGTGCCTATATATATCAATTGCCTAGGTGCGAACTCACCGCGTCCTATATGCCTAACTAGCTGTTATAATTTCCAAAAAGCTAATGGTAAAAGCACGTCGCACAAAAGTCCATACGCATGACACAACGTGAAAAACCTCTATATATTTCGGGTGCCTTCTGTAATTGAGGAAGAGGGATCCATGGGTTGTTTTTATAGATAGAGGAACATCCATCAACCTCACTCCCTGGAATAGATCTTCCTCTTCTCGTCTCTCTCACTTAGGCCCTTTTTGTTTTGGATTTTGAGAACCAATTGTGAGTCAATAATCAGTTTTGAACTCGCAATCGGTTCTCAAATTCAAAACAGATAGGGCCTTAGGCAAGTTGCCCATGTCTAATGGACCTGGCACACATTAAGATTTGCAGCCTAGGCAAAAGCCATACATACATGCATGCATGTATTGAATGCTAATTTGATGGAATGGACATATGCAGGGTTTTGGGAGAGGCTAAGGAGGATATAAAGCTTCCAGCCGGGTCTGTTATACAGATAAAGAAGCTTCCGGGTTATGTTTTACAAACACAAGGTCATTATAATTTTTTCTTCTTCTGTTATTTTAAGAGCTTTTACATCATCATTGTTGTGCTATTTGCCATTTTCCAGATATATCTGTTTGAAAATTTCCATCCTAATGTTTTGAAAGGAAATTAACCTGTATAAAATGCATATACTTGATGCATAAACTAGAAGCAATCACGAGCCCACCAAGTGCTTGCGATTCAACTGTGGCAATAGCTTATACACCAAATATTCGTTGTTTAACTGTGGCAATAGCTTTCCTTTTTTTCCTATCAATTTCTTAGGCTCCTAAATTTATTTTGTTTCAGTGAAAGGTGAAGTGGTTAGTGAAGTGGAGAGCAAACTGCTGTGCCAAGCTTTCTTCAACATGTACTTGGGAGATGAGCCGCTTGATGCACAAGCAAAAGCCAGTTTTGGGAAATCTCTCATCTCCAATGTCCTAAAAAATTAGCTGAATTCTCCCATCATTTCTGCTACTGAATAAAGTAATTTTTTTTCCGGAAGCATGCTAAAAAATGATGTGTGTGTGTGTGTGTGTGTGAGAGAGAGAGAGAGAGAGAGAGCCTAAAACACTACTACCAAAAGAACTTTTTAATAGTTTTTTTTAATAGATTTAAAGGGTGACCACCTGAGTAGAGAAGGAATTGATAAGTAGAAGAATGGGCAATTAGTTCTACAGGGTTTTGGCTTCCTTTTACAAATAAACATCACATGACACCCGACTTTACTAGTAAACTGTTAGTAAAGTCCTCCATATGGGGCATCTCTCTCTCTCTCTCTCTCTCTCAAGGAGACCACCAAACCGATCCTTCACAACCAAACACACGATGGGATTCACCACTACTCTACCAGGAGATTACTCCCCCACTACTCTACCAATTGACTACTTGCCCACCACTCTACTAAGACACTTTGGTGCATCTAAACATAACTTGAAAAGTAGGCTCTTGTTCATCTCGGTGTTGACATCTATCTACCGTGGAAAGATCAATTAGAAATTCTCTCATAATTAATTATCCGTTATTCAATCGAATGGAGACCAAGGTTGGCATCTCTTCTTTATCACTGATATAATGACGAGAAAGTGCCCAGGCATTTTACAAAGGATGACAGGCAGTCCACATTAAGGCTGAAATTATATATGGTGGAAGTCCGTATAAAATCGAGTCCGCATAAAATCAGGATTTTATATGGATTTCAAAAGGTCCAGTATTTTTTCAAGTATTTTTCAAAAAATACTAGACTATACGGGCTTACACCATAGATCAGAGGGTTTGGATCAACTTATGTAAATGATTGTTGGGGCACGACCTATTTACGTAGTGTCCAACAAATGAGCAGTTTGGATAAGCCATGGAGTGGGCTGGGCTGTACAGTAGTTTTTGAATATACCGGACTATACGGCCACACAGCATATAAAATCTCTAATTTCAATTAAAACAGTTTGGGATGCCTCTGCAGCTAATATTCAATTTTTAAAATAAGCTTTGCAATATGGCACCTGCAAATAATGTTTCAAACCTCATAATCCAAAGGACTCAGAACTTCCTACCGCACCAAACACCAAGCTTACCTTTTATCTTCCATGAATTTAACTACAATCTTTTGGAACCAGTTCTGCAAGAAAAAGAGCAGGGAAAAAAAGCCCACATCATGGGTGCATTTACTCTACTGTGGGAATTGCCGGAGATAGCGATGAGCGCCCAACTATGGGATTTGTCACCGGATACGATTAAGAAGCCTGGAAAAGGGCATTTTCTATAAACAAATCTGAGAATGTGTAGCAGTTAATAACAGAAACACAGAGCCAACATTCTTCCCAACAGTCACCAATCTTACAGAATGGCATTCTTCCAAAGCATGTAAGCTTAGGAGTGCCATATAATCTCGCAATAAACAAACCATAATAACAAGCCCCTATTCTCTAAATTTATATCGAAATCAAACCTCAGGTATCGTCAACTTGTGAATGGAACACAAAGCTTGGGAATGTAGTTGTGATGTCCCTGTTAAAAGACAAAAAATGTGATCAAATACGGCTTAAGAGCATAACACATTTGCTTCACATCAAAGAAAGTTCGCCAAAACATAGTATTTCAGAACATGGACTTGGCATCCCTCAAGTTTTAGAATGATTCCGCAACTACTTTGCAAACTGAAAATAATTTTACAAGAACATAGAAATTTCATAGATCTCTAGGTCAGGTTTTTCAGATATGTGACGGTTTTAATAACTTGGCTTCTTGTTTTTTTTTCCCATTTTCCTTTTAAGTTTTAAATAACAATTTGTATTGTTAATGTACATATATTAGACCAAGCACATGAAAAGGTACAAGAAACCAAAAACCGCCTTAAAATGACATAACTGTGGTCACAACATAAGAGCAGCACAACAAGAACAATGAAATTTCATGTTAAAAGACTAACTTCGGTTTTATCCGCAATTTCAGATGCCAAATCCCTAAGTGAAGGCTTTCACTTTTAAGACAAGTAGTTTAGATTAGCAACTCATCTACAGTTTCTCCCAAATATAAATATGGGCCATGAATAGCTCAAGGTGGGCTTCACAACATAAACAGCATTGATCAATGAAGTTGGGCCCAGGCTTGCAATAGAAGCTACTTCCATCACATTATAATATATGTTAAGTCAGCCAAACAGCCTATAAAATATAATTATGATTTTTTATTTTTTTATTTTTTAATGGTTGAAAAATATGACCATTATTGTGGAAAAAAATTAATAAGTCATTTGGAGAAAAAATGTAATTTCCAAATTCTGCAGGGGTATTTATTATAATTGCCCTCAACAGGATTTCATGCCCGGAACCTTTGCATGATGTCATCATTATACATGTTATAAAATATTTCTCTTTCAATGTATGTGGCAAAGCAATCATTCATCCATTAATCTCATATTCGGTTGCAATCAGCTTTGTACTATATGCATAGCAAAAAATGTCCTCACAAGAAAAGGTTGCAGCAACTGGTAAAATCAAACTCAATGTTACGAGCAACGGATACAAGATGTGCTTTTCTGTGTTGACTATCTTTTATGAAAGACCCACAATCCCTTCCAATTATGAAAACTCACTGCTGCAAATGAAATTCTCAAGTTAATTGTCAAGCACCATGAGACCTACTGCAAACAAATCTCTTCTAGGGAAATGGTTGCGGCGGTTAGGCAAAGAGAGAAATCAGCTTTAGACCAAAGTTATTCACAACGGCAATTGGATCTCCGATGCCAGGTATAGATTCAGTGGCTTGACTTTGTGGAGGAAAATCTTAAAGCAAAAATAGAGGTACAATGGGGGACAGATACAAAGTCTGCAAAAGGGACAGAGTTGAGTTCTGGCATGACAAATGGTGTGATGCAGCACCGTTAGTTGAATTGTTCCCATATTTGTTTACAGTAAGCCTTCGACAAGGAAGCCTTCGTCCAAGACTGTTTCGACCGAGTAGATGGGAAGGTATCTTGGAATCCTACTACATCAAGAAGACTGGCAAAGACAAGAGAGTTTGGATCTGGAGCTCTTCTGGGACCTTCAATGTCAAATCATTCTACAAGCACATCATGCCTAGTGCTCCAGCCTCTTTTGTGGCCAGAGTGTGGAGTATACTAGCTCCTCCTAGGGTTTGTGCTTTTAATGGACAGCCTTCCCGGTTAGAATCCTTAAGGTGGATCACTTGCATAATCATCAAATGTTTATTATTGATCACTGCGCGTTACGCGTCGCAGCTAGGGAGGCTGGACCATATTTTTATCCATTGCAAGGTATCTAGAGAAGTGCAGAGCAGAATTTAGCGAGATTCGAGATTTCCTGGGTCTTCCACCTAACCGGTTGACCTTTTGGAGGTCTGGTTCTCAGTTCCTTGGCCGAAAACAAAAATTTATGCCAACAATGGTGCTTTTGGCTGCAATATGAGTGATATGGAAGGAAAGGAATGCTAGGGTCTTTAGAAGTCTAGTAAGAAGACCTAGTAAGAAGAACAATATTTATTTGTACAAAGGTGACCGTGCTCACCATTTCCTGAGTAAAAGATCCAACTCTGTTTTAGGTTTATATCTAGTCATGATCTTTGGCAGGGATGGAGACAGAATTGCGCTAGCAGGGAGCATGTGGAGATCCATACCCCTGGCTGTGATCCCCTTCATCCAGAGATGGTGAAACTCAATTTTGATGGCTAAAGCATGGGAAACCCAGGGCTAGCAGAAGTAGCTGGAGTCCATAGGGATGACAAAGGGAGCGACCAGGTGGGCTTACTCGGGTCCTATTGCGATTACGGACACTAATGAAGGCTTGACAGGGAATAAGAATCATAGAGAATAGAAACCTCGGCAGATTAATTGTGGAGGGTGACTCTCTTAATGTATTCAGAAACCAGAAGGAAGACATACTCCCTATGGCAATTTGTGCATATCATAAGTGATGAGCAAACTAAGTACCAAACATAATCACGTTCAGGAGTAACTGTTAATGTATCCTATACATCAGAAGAATATGTGTGTAAACTTTCAAAAGAAAGCTACACGGGCTCGAATTTGTATGAATTCAGCCAAAATTCAGATAGATAAAGAAACATGAAGAGGAACAAACTCTTACTTGAGATATTGTAGGGTCATATTCTTTAAAAGAGAGGGGTGGCGCAAAACAAGACTCCGCCACTCTTCCTTATCAATCTTCCCGTCATGTTTTGTGTCAGCCTCCTCAAAGGTCTACAACAAAATAAATGAAACATGTCTCAGTAGTGGAAACTTGCTAATCCTTCAGCAAAATGAACATTAGAAAACAAATGGCTAGATTGCAGCAGAAATTATTGAAGAAAAATAAAGCATTGGCAAGAAAAAAGAATGCAAAAATTTGTCATTCAGTTCTTGGAATTGGTCTTTAAGGACTGTGACTGACCAGCATGAATATCCTGTAATAAGTAATAACTAATGATTTTAAAGTTATCTTCTTTCACTGTGCTCCAAAATAGCATTTCAAAAGGTGAAGCACTATCCAAGAGGTCCTAAAGCAATAAATATTAAATAACATAAGAAATAAATTGGCTGTATGTTAAAGCTCTCTTCCGTAGCACATACACATATGCCCATCAAATCTACTTCTCCCCCTCCTTATCTTAAAATGAACTCGATAGAAAACTGAAAGAAAAAATAGCATGAACATAAGAATGACACTGTTATCTTCATGATGAATACAAATAACATCCAAGGGAAACATGCAAAATTGGAAACTCGGAAGAGAAGTTAAATAAATAAACTAGATGTGACCAGAACGAGTATATATTTCAAAATTAGAATGAAACGGTGAAAGTTACAAAAGCAAATCAATGAGGATAAGAGATCAGATGAAGCAAGCACCTTGTCGATGATACTTTCTATCACATCATCTGAAAGGTTCATGCCAGATTCAGCAAGTGTAGCCACAACCATTTGCTTTACCTACACACTCGAAGTGAAAATGTTAGATAATTGCTTTCAAGTATTACTTGGGAATAGATTAAAGAATCTTGCTGCCACAAATTACCCATTCAATAACACGAAACAATATGAGATCAAAAACATTAATATTGGACTCACAATTATGGATCTTGGACTCACATTAATATTGTACAGAAGACACAGCTATGACTATTGGAAGTATATGGCGTAACATTGTGGCAGCCACTACAATATATTTAATAAGTTCTACAACCATTATAATATATTTAATAAAAACACCGGTAAAGCAAAAATGCCCAAAATCTTAAGATGTGAGTACGGAAAGGATCCAATATGCTTTTTTATTGTATGCAGGTGCCTAGGATTTTGTGGATACATTTCTAACAATAAATTAGCAAAAAACTTTTGCCTTTGTCAACTTCAAGCATGAATAACACCTCTAAATTATAAAATAACAATGGCATACAATAAAACAGAGTTTCCCAAATAAGAGTGCAAGCTATTAGTCTAAAGAAATGTGCAAAATCATTCATTTTAACAATGATGCAAGACTCTAACATGGGTCATATGCCCTCGCACCAAAATTAAGAAGCGTGTGAATTCTGGATCTAAGTTGTATCCACATTTTCAAAAAGAAAAAAAAAGCCGTACCCAAAAGCTTTGAACAATGAAAAGCCTAAATCTGTTACAGCTAAAGTTGACGTATTCAAATACTAGACTACATATCTGAAAAAAAGAAGATTATGCATTGCATTTGGTCCTGCATATTCATACTCAAACAACTACTTTAGTTCAAAACAACAATAGTATACCTCTTGTCTCTCAATAAACCCTTGCTGTTTAAGATCATATAGCTGAAAAGAAACTGCACATGAGAAACAAGTAAAAGAATATAATCAGGTCCAGACAATCAACTTAACACGTTGCAGCAGCCGATCTTAAAAATGACTCCAATTTGGACTTCAAAGAATCGAATTAGGAGATGCAATTCCCTTACTATTTCGTAGTTCTGAACATATAAATCATACCCGTGTCAAGAATAAATGGAACCACAACTTACACTCAATCTTATCGTCAATTGGAGCGTTGGGATGGAAGACGGATAAGGCACGTGCAAACTCTTCAAAACCTAATATTCCATTATGCTTTGTATCAAATAAGTCAAATACCTGCAAATTTTGAAGCATGTGGATATACATAAAAAATATGGTTCATTGAAGCATAGACTCCATAATAAGACAAATCCATGTGGATATACCTGCAAATTAAAAGAACATAAAAATCCATATTAATAGCAATATTGCACAACCTAATAGATAGTGACATAAAAACAAGGAGGGATGGCAAGCACCTATATCAAACCAGGGCTGTATTGTTTGGCGCAAAATTTGCAATAGGAAGCAAGACACCACCGTTGGTGTCTTACAAAGCAGCTTAAGACCAGGTTGGGAAAATGTTATATTCAATTTTACCAAGCTTCATCATAGTGATGGTTCATCATCACTAAATTACAATTTTGAAAAAATAGAGGGACTGAAACTAATGAACTAATTTTTAAAAAGGTTTTGAAACAGGAAGCAAACCAAATAACAGACTCCAGGAGGCTTAGCCGCTTAGTCCATTAGAGATTTTAGATCGGTGCCACAATTTCAAAACATGAATGTGTTACGAACCATGTCCTCATCACAAGAAGACCACTATTTGTGAGCCCTACATTCAAGGTTTGCAAACACGAAGGAAACTCCTCTATTCAAAAATCCAGCAAAAGTTCCAGCTTGGAAATGCACTACAGAATCTTGCAGAACAAAGAAAATCCGGCAGACAATTTTACCTAGACAAGTTGCACCGGTCCCAAGTGTCAAGTGTCCTCTTGGCACGGCTACCACTAAAAAACTAGACACAAGGACAATTCCTTGCAAAAATAAATAAATTACCGAGTATAATTAATTCTTTGATAAAATACTTAAAATCTAAAAAAAATTTAAAGGAAAAGTACCTGTATAATTCAAATCAATGGGAATTATAAAAATCAATTAGAAATAACACTTCTCTATCATGTTACAAGGACATTTCACCCATACATGTCTTCTAGCGCCATGTCATGTTGAGTGTCCAGTATCAACATAAAAGTTGCAACTTGCAACAGCAGCAGTGTCACCTTGAATGTGGAATATGGAACCTCACAAAATGAAGAAAACTTAGCATAGTTGGGGATAGGAGGATGAGTTTTTCAAGCATCTTTTAAGCATGCCACACACACATACTCAGTCATGCATGCATGCCCAAGAATAGAATATTGTGGTTGAATTACTGATAACTCTAGTGGTGATCTTCAGACCATATTTATAACTGAAGGGTCATCTTCTTGTTTGCTCAAGACGTGACTCAAACAGGTAACAAAAATGTGTATACAAAGCTAACAGGTGTTTCCCTCATCTCCTACCTAACTCCCTTTTTGTCATGATCTATGATCATGACAAATGGAAAAGGTAAGGGTCTAGACCAAATGGTAGGAGGGTTTGGGTCTTCTAAGGATGCCCTAATGGGACCGTGGATCGGGCAAATGCTACTATAACTAAAAGAAAAAGAAGAAGAAGAAACCACAATGTGGGCAGAACTCCAACAGAAAGAGTGGGAATGAAAATTCAAATACGAAGTAAAGTTAGCTATCATAATACATACCCGATCAGCGAATAAGCTCTCCTTTTTGTTTGTCTTGAATAATGCCAATTGGAACTCTTCCTATAATATGATAGTAGAAAATAATTAACACTTTTTTTTTCAAAACAACGAAGGAATAACAAAACCTAAAACAGTTATATATGGATTGAAACACAGACCATCATAGAGGGAGGATAACAAAAAAAAAAGGAAATTGCAATCATGTCAACTTAAGGGGGCCCTTTTTCTTTTTGGAAACATAACGAGATATTATAACCACCCCACCCCCATCCCCCCCCCCCCCCCCCCCCTCCCCACGCACAAAAAAAAGCCACAAGCATAGGTTTCCCATCATACAAATCTTCCCTATGAATGCAAGATTTAGCCCAACCATATTATAAGACAGAGGGAGCATGCTAGTTAATGAGTACAAAGGACTTCCGTAATCTTGCATAACTATGGTTCAGATCCACATTTTATAATGACCCAACTATCACCTTTCAAAAAAATTTATAAGTTGCGCACCAAATCGCAAGCTTCCTTTCAGATGTGGTCCCTATTTTTACAAATTACAGTTGTAAATAGGGATGCAATCGGTCTCAAACATAAAATTAGAAATCAAGATCTCAGATGTGGTCCCTATTTTTACAAATTACAGTTGTAAATAGGGATGCAATCGGTCTCAAACATAAAATTAGAAATCAAGATCCAATAAATAAATCTGTAATTGTAGTGCTAAAGGAGTACACATACCTTGTTGATCAACCCATCATCAATTACAGCACTGCTGATCTTCTTAAACAGCTCATATAATGCTTCTATCTCACTTACACTAACTGCAAACATAGTAAAGAACAAATAATCATTAGTAGTTGTTAAAGTAAAGGTTGCTTTATGAAAGACACAAGCACCAAAGGTCAACTAAACAGAGCATCAGCATGCTAGCTCAAGTGGACTACTTGAAGCAGTAACTGTCCAACATTCTTTATTGTCGATGAAGGTAACCCACAAACACAATGAAAATTTACAACAAAGAGCCAAACAAGATATGGTACCAGTAAACAGATGTTTAACTGTCATGGCAACACCCAAAACATTAAGATAGATACAAAAAGAAAACAGAAATTTTTAGGCACTTGGATGATGTTAAACACTTAAAAACATCACTCAAGTACAACTGAAAGGGATTAACAGAACTGAACGAAAAAATCAACACGCATCTTCCTTGATTAAATCAAACTAAATAAAATAGGCATTTCAAAAAGATAACTTTAGAAAATGTTTTGTAACATACACACTGTTTCCCTGGCTAGAATTTCTGGATCTTCAAGGCCCTTCGGCTGCTTATACAAATCAAGATCACAACATTTAAGTAGGAAAGCAAACAGATGCTTGAATCCCTCTAGGCACTGCAACATGATATTCCCCGCTCGTCAAAACACTCCATACCTGCAATTAGAAAAGGAAAGTCATCCAGTACTCAGGTTACTTCAGTCGAGGTAAAAAACCAATACACACCTACCCGACATCTTGGTAAATAGAAACAACCTTTTGACTACTTAGTGCTTCTTCTGACCCAAGCCCAAATGCAAGGGATCATAGAAATCGGAGAGTGAATGCAAAAGTTTACCTGTTATAGACAATGAAATGAAGATAGTGTATTATTGCCTAAGCATGCAGAAACACTCACTCAGGTGTTAAAAAGGGAATCTAAAAGCCACAAGAAAAACCAAATCACATACACAATCCAAAAGGTTTGTATCAAAGTCCTGAGGGAAAAACTTTATGCCTCTCAAATGGAAGCATCTTCATTTACTCATTTGTCAACAAGCAGAACTTTAAAAACTTTGGTTTTGTATCTTGATTGAAAACTGGAAATACAGTTTCTTTTTCATCATGGTAGTAACTAAAACTCGGCACTTAAGTAGTCAATATATACAATGATCACTTGGAAACATAATATAAACAAGACTTTGATGATGATGGTGATCCGTTTAAAAGAAAATACTGTAGACATCCTTATCATAATGAGTTAGATTCGAAATCTCGATAAGAGAATTGACAAGGTGGATAATCCTCAGAGGCTTTCGAGATCAATGTACCCCCTTCACTTTCCTGTTACCAAAATTGCTTATAAAGAACATATAGAAATGGAGAAACAAAAGACTTCAAATTTCCCAGGAAAAAAAATCAAATCGAAATTGATAAAATGAATAGAATAGAAAGTCATCAGATGGCTCACCACAGAACGGCCACGGCCAATTCAGGTGGCCACCCCAATATACACGGTACAGTGATTCGAAAGTCATCAGATGTGGCCCACCACAGAACGGCCACGGCCGCGTATCACACATATCAGATCAAACTAATCACCCAAACCAGAAGGCATTTGGCAAGTCCATAATAACAAGCATAATGGCCTTCTGTCAATTGTATGGCTAGGATCTTCAGGTCAGTGACAATTTTGGACCATGGGCAGTTTGTGGTGGGCCTCACTGGGCGACCATATAGCAGAGACAGCAGCGGCAGAACAACCACCAAACAGCCTCAAATAAAAACTACCCTACATGTATCTCTGCCATCAGTACGTAGATTGCTGAGTAGATTTCTTAATCTACCATTCTACCTAGGAATCACCTAACCCTAATCACTGTGGTAAAGCCATAACTCCAAAACAGTCGTTCCATCTACCATTCAACAAACAAAACAAAAAAAAAGTCGTTCCATAATCCTGCAGTTTCAGGTCATTAAATTAATATTTTCAAGTTAAAAGGGTTTCGATATTCTTTCTCGAATTAATACACATCAAAACAAAAAGGCAAAGTCTCCAATGATAGGAAACATTAAAATAAACTCTAACTCCGAATTAGAATCTACCCTAGCGTTCCATTTTTCTTCTCCGATTCGAACAGATCACGACAGAAACCATATATAAGCCAAAAAAAAAAAAACTATGATATTTAAGAAAATCATCCAACAAAACCCTGGTTCCAATCCACCACCAGAAAAGAAACATTTCAAAGAGTTCAAAGAAAATTAAAAGGATCGATCTCAACGCGTATAACCGGAACCGAGGCAACATAATACCAACCGCAAGACACTATCAGAACCCTAACCGAAAATAAGAAACAAGTAATCAAACGAAGAAATCAGAAACTAAACCAAATCTGTTGTTTCTACTGAATCCGATCTCAAAGGGGGCGATGAGGAAAAGAAATCGGAAAAGCACAAGAAATTAGGGTTTGAAGACGTCGATAGAAGGGGAAAAAAGAGTAAAGAAGGGAATCCAAATCGGATAGCACAAGAAGGAGAAAAACAGAAGTAAAGAGGAGATAAAAGATCCAACCTTTAGATAATCCATGGTTGCGAGGAGTGGCAGAGAAAGAAGTGAAGATTCTGCAACATGTTTCGCTAATTATGCTTTTGCGGGGATTTATTTTTCTGGGAAACGATGATTGCGATACAGACCGAGAGACAGAGAGAATGAAATTGGAACGGAGATAATATACTCAACACCACCATATGATGACGTTGATGGGTTTTGCTACTGCCGACCATAGCACAACTCTAAAATGCCCACCTATCCGTCATACGCACCCCTGGAATGATGGGAATCAGCATTCTTTTCCGATTCCCTTGCAAACGGAATGAAGAAAATTAAATAAAGAAAAAAGGAAAAAAATAAAATTACACCCCCTCAACTTTCTGACACATTCAACGAGAACCCTGTAGTTTCAAACTCATCAACTACACCCCCTGACTTTTCAATGTGTATAAGGTAGTAGACCCCCTCAGTTAACGGTCTGTCCACAAACTGAAAGGGTTAGGATGATCTTATGGAGCTGATTTTTTGGGCACACCCTATCTATATCAGGGCCCATCAAATGAATGTTTGGATCATTCAAACAATGTGGGCCCACTGTATTTTTGGTTTGCAGATTAGAGAAGATTCTCTAGTCGACCGACTAGAGACGAGATCTTAATTAGCATTGATAGTGTTTCAAAAGAGAGGGTCTACCTTATACGCACTATAAAGTTAGAGGTGTAGCTGATGAGTTTCAAACCATATGGTTATTGTTGAATGCGTTAGAAAGTTGAGTGGGTGTAATTGTATTTTTCCCATAAAAATAATTAGGCTACTGATATTGGTTTCATAATAATTGCACAAACTCAGCTAGTCTGCTCTATTTTAGTTGACTTCTAAGAGCTTTTTGGGACTGTAACAACTTTTGACGATGACAAGTGATTAATTAATAAAAGAAAGAGTAGTTAGTGCAATTATTAAAATAAGGTAGTGCCAATATCAATAGCAAAAAATAATTAAAAAATTAATAGATATTCTATTTCAGGTGGAATCAATATACCATGCTTGGGCGGGGAAACAAATTCCAGCATTTTTTTCCGTTGATTTTTTTAACCGCACGTTGGATTGTTGGAATGAGGAGAAATAGCTTGCGGATTCCAGGGCTTGATTCCAACATTCCAAATGCACCCTCTGTGTATGGGACTTGGGTATATCTTCATCCATCTAAAGTCTTAAAGCAATTATTTACGGTGGAGCCCGGTAGAAAGTAGCTCATTCATTTAGTTACTGAATCTATGACTATGACCCGTCCAAAAGGTGATGCCTTTTCTGTCTTACTGTTTTTCGTAAGCTATTGAATGGATATGGCTACTGATATTGGCACTGCCACGTTCAATTAATTTCACAATCTCATAGTGTCTTTTAAGTTTTAATTGGCTTTTGAGACCTTTTTGGGACTTTGACAGCAGTTTAAATAATAAAAGACAAGAGAAGTTAGAGCAGTTATTAAAACATGGTAGTGCCTATATCAGTAGCCTTGGATACTTTGGATTGTGTATTTGTGTTATCTTATCCCACAATTTTTTTATTTTTTTATTTCATTTAATTCATAACAGGAAGGGAAAGAATATGAGGACACTGCTTGAGTGAAAGTTGTCCCAAACAACACTCTTATGCCATGTTTGGCAACCATGAATTTTTTTTCCATGAAATTTTGGTTCATCAAATGGTGACTGGTGAGACAGGGCTAGGGTGTGTGGGGGAGAAGAAGAGATTGGAGATCTCATGACTAAGGAGGTGGTAAGAAAATGGCAAAAAAGCAGGGAAAAAATAGATTGCGTTTTGTTAAAGTTTTTCTTTTCCTTTTTTGACTCTTTTCTCACCTCTCACCACTCATGCTCTCTACTCTCTCTTTCTCCCACGCTCCCTAGCCCTCTCTCTCTCACCACATGCTAAGATGAGATTCCATGGAAATTTTTTTTCATGGCAGCCAAACATGGCCTTAATATTCCGAAGTATACCAAAGTAGGGATATATTAGTCATTTTATAATAAAGGGTAAGGGTATTCTTGTTGTAGAGACATAGAAGTGTTGCATTGGTAGTCTAATACATGTAAGCTTTTAAGCTTGTACTTTGAAGAAATATCGAGTAGACGTCCAAATAATCTACTATTGGACTTTTACCAAACTATAGTTATTCTTATTCATATAACTTTGGACTTAACCTAAAATTCTTAAGATGCTCTCAACTGCCTAATAATAAAAGTGGTTAATGAATTGTGAAGTGATATTATCAAAATTGGGAGTGTGAATATCATTTTCCATTTTTTTCTTACGTTTTTTTTTATGGATGTAAAACTTCACATTGCCAGAAAGTTTAGAGTGCGCTTGGATGTACACTCAAATTAACAGGGTGCAACTCTACCCGAGTTAGCCCCTTTGGCCCATACAGCCAGTTCATAGGACGATCCAAGCCATTCATTTGTGTGGCAACAACATAAGTAGGTTGTGATTATGGGTAGCTATTAGGTCCTAAGTTGGTGGCTGCCAAGGCATGGGACTAGGTGGGACCCAGCTTGGTTCTTAATCTAATGTGTTCCATCAATTATTGTGCTTTAGTGTATTGGTTAAGTACTTAAGTACCTAATATTTGGTATAAGAACCACCACAGCATCATGCATTCAAGTCACATAAGGGATGACAAGTGGAGATGACTACATGGAAAGGGTAGGCAGTAAAAAACAGAGTGAGCTACCAATAGAGTGACAACTCCATAAGTGGAGGTC
Source organism: Tasmannia lanceolata (assembly GCF_043159265.1). NCBI lineage: Eukaryota > Viridiplantae > Streptophyta > Magnoliopsida > Canellales > Winteraceae > Tasmannia > Tasmannia lanceolata. The sequence continues at coordinate 762,633 of NW_027518695.1, read as the reverse complement.
CTGTAAAAAAGGATACCTTGAAAGGGAAGCTATAGAGAAAGTTGCCACCTAGGGCAGGTAATTATAAAGTGTGGTGAAATATTACGGTCCTAAGTTGAGGCCTACCTAAGTATGGGACTAGTTTAAAGGGCTAGCCTAACGTGTTCCGTTAGCTCTAGAGTATCTGGTGTATTGGTTAGGTAGTAGGAAGGTTCCTCAACCTCTCTTCAAGTTGTCAACATGTCGAGGGCCCGACAAAGGAACTTAATCGTGTGGTCAGTTTAGGTAAAGCTTCTTCTCATAGTAAAAGCTTCTCATAGCATCACCTATCCATCTTTGAATAAGCACATATAAAGCCATTTATGCATTTAGTACAAAAACTACATGTCTCTTTCATTACTAAAATGCAAAAAACCATATTGGCAGTTGATAGCAGTTTTGGACTTGTGCCAACCACCGAGAAAAGTATAAAGTAGAGAGAAATGGTCTAGTAAGCGGCTACCTCACAATAACAGTGGGGCATACCCTATTGCGACATAATTGCTCTCATGCTTGGTTGGTCTGGACTGTCGTAGAGTGGTCCAACTTTTTCTTTTAAATTATGCCAAGGGAGATGATTTTTTCGCTCCCCTGTAGGATTATGCGCCTCCCTGTTCACGTGAATTGTGGCAGACTTTAACGCTTTTTTTACGTCAAATCACATGACAAGGGGGGCGCATAATCCTTAGGGGAGCACGAAAAAATCATTGCCCTTATGCAAAATATATATTAAAACAGAGGGGATCACCTCCATAAGACTGATCAGATGATCAGAAGTACTAAGGAGGAGTGGCCCAACTTTAAGACCTCCAATGGGGCAAAAAGAATGACCCTAACTATATTGAATGGGGGTTGCAATGCTCACGAAGTGCACTCAGCCGGGTGTTACTTGTTTTAGATAGTGCAACAAATTTTGTGGTCTTTAATGTATCGTTGGGTAACTGGCATACCAAGGCAAAATTATTTTGTGTATGTGCGTGAGTGTATGAAACATATATCCATCTCTCAAGCAATCACCCTTCCAGTTATTTCATTTACAAGTCCAGGGCTGGCCGATGTTTAGGTTAAGCTTCTCAAGAGTCAAGACCTTCTCATGGTAAGGGCTTTTCATAGTATCATGTAGTAAGTGAATATAAATATATCCACAAGTATTCTAATTGGCATGGGTGTAAAATAATGGGCCTCGCCAGTGGCGGAGCCAGGAATTTACACTTGGGGGCCGGACTAATTGTAAAAAAAATGCAAGATATACTCTCTATATATGTATATTCTTTCATAGAATAAAAAGGTTTGACAAAAAAAAGTATATATATCTTTGATTGACATGCACAAAAAATCAAAAAAGTATACAAATCTTTCTATTGAAGCTGTGCCCGCTGATTTTTCATAGAATAAAATTCATCTATGATCATGTCTGTATTGAAACTCTCAGCGATTTCTTTTTCGATGTAGACAATTAAACAATCAGCAAGAAACTCATCCTCCATCTTGTTACGAAGTCTTGTTTTAACAAGCTTCATAGCCGAAAATGCACGTTCTGTAGTTGCAGTTGAAACTGGAAGAGTCAACACAAGACGTATCAATCTATCAATCAAATAATAGATCATTGACTTTCCCGTTGCACTTAATCTCTGGCAAAGTTCAGAAATTGTGGAAATATTTTGAAAATCCGGATGCTGAATTATATCAAGCTCATAATGCTGCAGTTGAAATCTCAAATGAATTTTTTCCTGTTCTGAGAAATCTTGAGGATAAAATCTCTCCACAAGATTACAAATATCATCAATTTTAAAAGATTTATAAGCATCCTTCGGATCAAGAGCAGAACTAAGAATAAGGACTTCCATTGCTTGCTCACTGAATCTACTGTTTAGCTCTTGCAATTGAGAGTCTATTGCAGCATTAAATATATCAACCCGATAATGGTGGTCCATCGTAATGGGATCCTCTGAATGACGTGGGCGACCACGACCTGCTGTATAATGGGCACTCATATCAGGAATATCAATCCCACGTCTTTCGCAAAATGATTTCACTTTCTCAAGCAAACCATTTATCCTGTCTTCCTCAACTTCTGAATGAGTAATTTTGTAGTTGAGACCAAATGTAGAGCATTCAAAATGTCTTGAGAACAATTTTGCAAAGCTTGGCAGAGAATATCAGTGATTCCCATGATTTCTTTCATCAAGTGTAATATAAAAACAAATTCAAAGGATGTCATCACATCATAAGCGGCATTTTCATCACCACGTTGAGAGGAAGTGGTTCCTTCATCGATGATATTCATAAGCACTGCGCAAGATGAAGAAAACATCTTTAGCAAGCTGCAAATAGAATTAAAATGGGAGCCCCATCGAGTATCCCCGGCTCATTGCAAAGTACCAAGTTGATTAGCCCCTCTACCAGTCGCAATCTCATCGATAGCAATCAAATGTGCAATATCAGCCGCTTGGTTAGATTGTAATTCATCATGACGCTTACAGGAGGCACCAACGATATTAACAATGGAAGACAGCTTTGAGAAAAAGTGATGAATAGGAAACACTTCTCTCGATGCTCCAACCAATGCTAATTGTAATTGGTGAGCTAGACAATGCACATAATATGCATATGGGCAATCTTTAAGAAATAAGGCTTGTAAACCATTCCACTCACCACGCATATTACTAGCACCATCGTACCCTTGACCTTGAATGTTTTAAATGTTAAGATTATGATGAGAGAGAACGGTACATATCTCCTTTTTAAGAGTCAGTGCAGTAGTATCTCTAACATGCACGATATAAAAAAAACGCTCTCTAATAAAACCAACCTTATCAACAAACCTCAAAACAAGAGCCATTTGCTCTCTCTTAGACTCATCTCGAGCTTCATCAACAATAATGCAAAACTTTGCATCCCTAATTTCGTCACGAATTGCACTACGCACTTTACTTGAGAAAATATGCAGAATTTCCTTTTGAATTGTGGGCGATGTGTATTTGGCATTCTTTGGAGCATTTTCTAAGACAACCCCAGAAACTTTTTCATTATAGTCTGCTAGAATCTTTATCATTTCAATAAAATTACCTCGATTTTTTGAACTAAAGCTTTCATCATGACCTCTAAAAGCACATGATTGAAATGTTAGCCAGCGAATAGTGTCTATGGAGGTCTTCAGTCGCAATCGGTTAGTCGCAATCGGTTATTCTCAATATCTTGTGATGTTTGTTTTTCTATGAGTTTATCAATATGTTGCAATTGATTCAATAAATCTCGACAAGCTTTCTCAGCAGTCTTATGTGGTGAATTAGGATCTTTTCCAACATGACCTAGAAAGGCACATTTCAATCCGTCATTCACTTTTTTCCAATTTCGAAACCCTTCACTTGTAAACGCGCCTAATCCCGGACGTCTTGTTGGTTCTTTACAAAAAAGATAGCATGGCAAACAAAATGCAGCATCCTTTAAAGGGGAGTATTCTAACCAAGAAAATTTTTTAAACCAAGAAGATTGAAATCGGCGAAGATGATTCTCTACTCCTGAAAGAGGATATTCTGAAAGTAGAAATTGATATGCTCCAGCTCTAAGATATGCACTCCGAATTTCATCTCTTTGATTAATAGGATATTCCCATATTTGAGGACGTAGTGCTAGATCACGTACTAAGGAAGTAGTATCAACTTCTTCATGATGGATTCTTGATAACTTAGAAGGATGTTGCTCAATATTTGACATGTTAGCGTTTAATGGAGATGGTGCAATAACTTCTGAATCATTAACATTCTTCTTCTTGAAGAATGCATCGATAGTTTTTGGTTTGCCCATGATTCAATTTAAAATTTTGAGGAGTGCTTTCACCTGAAATAAAAAAGCTCTCTTCTCAATGGATTGGAACAAATGGAAAACTAGAATTGGAGAGAATTTAAAGAATTATATGTATTGGACAGTCATGCTGTTGGGATTTGGTAAATTGATTGTGTATATTTGGGCATGCAAGCGTGTGAAGCATAAATTTAAGCATAATTACAAGAGTTTTAGGAATAAAGTACGCTTTTAATAGGCTATTCAATGATTAATTAGGATATGCTAAGAAAATAAAGGACTTCAACTACTCATGTTTTTATAAGAGGAAAGAGCTTCATTTTGAAGGAAAATAGAGAAATGGACGAGCATGACTGACCTTAAGAACAAGATGAGGAATGCAAGGGCCTTGGAGTGTTATTGGTCTGATGACAATTGACAAACTTGAATTATGATGGGATTTGTACTGGAGCTTGAGGTACTTGCATGCAGCTTTCCAAGCAGCTAGAAAAGCCTGATGATTTTCCATATTTATAACATTAACAAAGTACTTCATTTCCTTATAATAACAAGAACCCAATTCCAAGATAACCATGGCATTTTCATGTGAAACATATTCTTTTGTCGAAATTAGACATGGGTTCACAAAAAAAAACCATTGGAAGAGCCGAAGAGCAGATAAAAGCTCCTCTCTGGCTCTCTGTCTGTAGATTTTTTATTTGTTTAAAATTTACTCAAGGAAGACTACACATGTAACACATTGAAAATTGAAACTAAAATTTGGGTATGGGAGAAATGTGAAGGAGAAAGAACTGAAAGGAACATTGCTTTTTAAAAATAATATAGTAATGCACTAATGCTAAATCTAACTCAAGCAGACAAGCATGATAAGTTGAATATTCTTAAGGGAAAGATATAAATATTAAATATATCCACTAATCCATGAACTGAACATGTGTTTCAAGAGAACTTTAAAAATTGGAAACAAAAGAAAGGAAAAGGGGTCACATAAATAGAAGTTACAAAACCATGACTTTGTGATCTTTCAAGATATACAATTCTGATGCCTCTGTTAGAAAGGAAAAAAGAGAGTTAAATCTTAAAACCTATGATAGATTAGATATAGGAAGTTTTTCATGAAAATGGGATGCAAGTCATAATCCAAAACAACCAAAGCCTTAAATGATTGAACAGGGCCTTATTCTCAATCCAAAATAAATATTTTTTGAAAAGCCCCTTAGTCTCTTAAACGAACAGCGCCTTAATCCAAAATCAAACAGAGAATTCCCCTCTCCCAGCTGGCTAGCTTTAAAATATCATTTTTAAAATTAGGTGTTTACACCAAGATTGTAAAATCCTGGGTTTTAGAAGCTAAAACCTAGATTTCATAAGGTAAAACTTGATGGTACAGTTTGAGGATTGTAAAATCCCTGTACAATCCAGGTTTTAGCTTATAAAATCCAAGTTTCAGCTTATAAAAGTTAGATTTTAAATTGTAAAATTCAGGATTTTGCAACCCTCAACCCTGCTGGATTATAAAATCTATGTTTGATGTTTCCAAATGAGTAATGACCAAATTCCAAATAGTCAAATAGAGAACGAGAAAGCCGAAAGAAAGACAGAAAAAAAAGAAGAAAAAAAAGAGAGATTTGTGACATACCTCTGAAGTCTGAACTGTGTGCCTTCTTCTTCTTCTTCTTCAGTTCTTCTTCTTCGATTGAAAGCGGCCAGTCGTGTAGAGGTTCCGCCGTGCGCCCGTGCCGGTGAATGTTACTATGTTAGGGTTAGAATCTTAGAGAGTTAGAGACAAAGTTACAAAGGAAACTAGGAAAGGAATGGGAGTTAGGGTTTAAGGGTTTAACTTTAAGGGAAATTGGGTAAGGAAGAGTCGAAGGTCTGTTTGTTCGCAGACGGTGTTGTTTTTTTTTGGCAAAAAAAACGATGGGCAATGATAAATTAACACCCCCCTTTATGATAATTGGCACCCCTAAGGAAGGATATGTAGCAGACTTTTACACTTTTTAACGTGAAAGGGATGCGAATTTATCATCGCCCAAAACTTTGCCGAATTTGTGGGGGCCCACTATAAAACGGATTTTGCAAGTCAATTGGCTGTGCTACTATAAAATATTTTTTTGCAAATCTTTTGGGGGGCCACGCCCCCCCCCCCCCCCCCCCACGCTATACATGCCTCTGCCCTTGGGCCTCGCCCTATCAAAACATGAGGCTTAAAATAGTGACCCCCATCCTATGAAAAGATTTGGATGGAGACAATGAGCCCACTCACGGGGGTGGGCCCCACCACATGCATGAGTTTACGTATAGATGATGGGCCTTGCCGCAAAATGTTAGCCCCCGTGCTATACATTGTTATTATTTTAATATAAGATGACTTTTTCCTTTTTCAAAAAAATTCCTCCTATTTGGAGTTTTGCCACCTAAATTCAAATATTTGAAGTGTACTCTCTTCCCTCCCAAAAAGTTTAGTTTCACATTGGAAAGTGAAAGAAATTTTTGCATCTATATAAGAGGAAGTTAGGAGGGAAAGATTTGAGCCTTTTAACATGCATTGGATTTGTTTGGGTGAGAGACTTTTACAAAGAACTAAAATAAATGCGCCCACGCAGGCCGGGCTGGGTCATGGGTCCAAGTGTAGGTGTGGCCTTGTTTGGGTTTTTAATTCCTAAACGTATCTATAAGGGTGCCTTGAAAAGCCACATCTTGCTTATAAAAAATTGAGAATACCAGTGTTTTTCATGGAGCAGAAACTGTTCTTCTGTATTTTTTGCTCCCTGTTTACACTCTTTCTTCTATTATTTTTTCCCTTCTTCATTCTCTGTTTTTATATTATTGCCTGGGCAATCGGATTGTTCAAGTGGATGGTTCAAATATATTCAATCGTGCAATTTAGATAGATATCGATGTGTCAAGCTGTTGTATTATGGGAGTGATTACGTTCGGATCTGCTGCACCAGAGGCTCTTCCGCAAAAGTGCAAATTCACCTTAAAGAGAGTGATCTAGTTTGTGCCTCATCTCGCTACATCAATAATATTTCACTAAGTACACTGTATTTTAATTAGGATGAAAAGGAAAAATCAACAACATGCAGGAGGTGTAGAAAAATCTACTATAGAAAAAACTCCAAATTGTTTCTACGGAAAAGTTTTCCAATAAAAAAATTTCACATAAAGAAAAAGGATGACAAAGGAAAGAAACATGTTTTGAATATATATTATAGATTTATGCATTTTGTAAGAAAACTACATGTCTCTTTCGTCACTAAAAATTAGTAGGGCCAGCTGTGACTTGTGAGAGATGGGCTGAAGTAAGGCATTTTTTCACTGTTTTGAGGGATTTCGCATGCTTTCCATACTCTCACTATTCTTCCCATCTCAAGTCTCTCACCTACCCTACTTCTCAACTCCTCTTTCACAATTGGGCCCACCGAACAATATTTCATGGTTGCCAAACATGCCCTTATGTTTCTAGAATCCGCGGGAAGCCGGGAACATAAGGCGTAACCATTTCGGGGAGGGGTAGTCACGCTTATTCAATACAGCAAGACACAGAGATAAAGGAGGAGTGATATATTCACCCCTTTCTCTTTCACTGGCCACCCCTTCTAGTGTATTTATGACTACTCTTTTACACTACAAGTGGGTGGCCTATGAAAGAAGACAGGGTGAATATATCATTTCCCATACAAAATGCAAAGATTTTTTTTGGCAGGCCCAATGTAAATTAGAAGTTATATGTTCTCTATCCACGACCACGAGTATGGAGATGGTTTGTTTGATGTGAGACTTGTGGGTCAATGCATATATCTTCACTCGAGTCTAGACATATTTTGTCTTTGCTTTTTCTACAAGTTCCTCTCACGCTAACCCGGAAGGGTGTGGCTCTTTGGCGCAAAGTCATGGGTTTGCTCCCCAGTGACAGCATTCGAATCCCCCCTTGCTCACCCGATGCGCGTGGTTTCCGGGTGATTGCGCGCATCCGTAGGGAAATAGTCCTACCCCCGAAGGGGGTGGGGACACCCTTCGTTACCAGAAAAAAAAAAAAAAAGTTCCTCTCACACTTTCAAGATGGTCACCTCACTAATCCACCTCGATAAAGTACTTTCGACACTTTTTTGTACCTGTAAGACTTATATATATATATATATATATATATATATATATATATATATATATATAGAGAGAGAGAGAGAGAGAGAGAGAGAGGAAAGTGAAGCTACACCGCCGGTGTAGCTAACTTAGCTACACCGCCGGCTTAAAATACAATGGGCCCACATTGTTTTGGTGATCCAAACCATTCATTTGATTGGCCCTCACATAGATATGGTGTCCACCAAAAATCAGCTCCATAGGATCATCCCAGCCCTTCAAACTGTGGAGGCAAAAATGGACAAATTTGTGAAGGTTTTTACACTATCATTTTTGCCTCCACAAATCGTAGGGTTGGGATGATCCTATGGAGCTGATTTTTGGTGGACACCCTATCTATGTGAGGGCCAATCAAATGAATTCTTTGGATCACCAAAACAATGTGGGCCCATTGTATTTTAAGCCGGCGGTGTAGCTAAGTTAGCTACACCGGCGGTGTAGCTTCACTTTCCTCATATATATATATATATATATATATATATATATATATATATATATATAGAGAGAGAGAGAGAGAGAGAACATTTCCTACACACTTGTGTAGGTAAGTTACCTACACACTACCTTAAAATACAGTGGGGGCCCACATTGTTTGGGTGATCCAAACAATTCATTTGAATGGTCCTCACATAGATAGGGTGTCCACAAAAATTCAGATCCATAGGATCATCCCAACCCTACGATTTGTGGAGGTAAAATGGACGTGTATAAACCTTCACAAATTAGTCCATTTTTTGCCTCCATAGTTTGAATGGTTAGGATGATCCTATGGATCTGATTTTTTGTGGACACCCTATCTATGTGAGGACCATTCAAATGATTTGTTTGGATCACCCAGACAATGTGGGCCCCCACTGTATTTTAAGGTAGTGTGTAGGTAACTTACCTACACAAGTGTGTAGGAAATGTCTCTCATATATATATATATATATATATATATATGAGAATAGAGTTCCTAAGGTGTCACCTCATATAGCTTATATGAGGTGGCGCTTAAAAACATAAGGGGCCCACTTTGTTTGGATGATCCAAAGCATTCATTTGATAGGCCCTCACATAGATAGGGTGTGCCCAAAAAATGAACTTCATAGGATCATCCTAACCCTTCCATTTGTGGAGGTTGAAATGGATGGGTATAAATTTCATAAATTTGCCTATTTTTAACCTCCATAAATGGAAGGGTTAGGATGATCCTATGGACCTGATTTTTTGTAGGCACCATATCCATCTAAGGGCCTTTCAAATGAGTGGTTTGGATCACCCAAAAAATGTGGGCCCCTTACGTTTTGTGAGCGCCACCTCATATAAGATATATGAGGTGACACCTTAGAAACTCTATTCTCTCTCTCTATATATATATATATATATATATATATATATATATATGAGGAAAATGATTGTGAGCTTGAAGCTCATATAGCTTATATGAGCTTGAGGGCCCAAACACATGGGTCCCACATTTTTTGTGGTGATCCAAACCATTCATTTGCAAGGCCCCATCATAGATAGGGTGTGTACCAAAAATCAGCTCCATTGGATCATCCTAACCCCTCCAAAAGCGGAGGGCAAAAATGGGCAGATTTGTGGCAAACGGTGTCTGTCTATTTTGCCCTCCACTTTTGGATGGGTTAGGATGATCCTATGGAGCTGATTTTTTGTACACACCCTATCTATGTAAGGGCCTTTCAAACGAATGCTTCGGATCATCCTAACAATGTGGGCCCACATGTGTTTGGGCCCTCAAGCTCATATATGCTATATGAGCTTCAAGCTCACAATCATTTTTCCTCTCTCTCTCTCTCTCTCTCTATATATATATATATATATATATATATATATATATATATATATATATATATATATATATACATACTAGTAAAAAACCCCGTGCGATGCAAGGGCCGACAAAGAACTGTACGGACCACATCTTAGGTTGATCCAAACCGTCCATGTGATGGAACACAACATCAATAGGTTGTGCCCGTAAAATAATTTCCATAGTCTGTTGTTCGTCTGAAGGTGCCTTGAATTTGTAAATGTTTTTACAGGTGTGCGGAATTCGTAATATCCTCAAAAGATTAATAAGAAAAAGTAGTTTTTTCGTAATTGTCATATTTTGACACCTCTTCTTAGTAGTTTTTTCAGTAATTGTCATATCCAGGTACGCGTTGTCCGTAATTTCCCTCCCAAACTTTACTACTAATGATTATTATTGATATCTTCTTTTTTTACGTATTATTGCTAGCAACCTTTCAAGAAATAGTATTTTCGTGCAGTTTTTCATCACATCTAATTGTGGACCCCGATCCGAGAGAGGCGAGGGAACGAGTCCCTATATCCTCAGGATCATCCACATGTGAAGGAGAGCTCTACCAAGGAACTCTCAAAACGGATGCCACCCTCATAGCATAGCACGAGTGGCGATATAAAAAGAAAGAGATATGTCTTGATCCGGAACCAAGGTTCCAAACCGAGACATACCTAAAATAAACTCAGAGTCGCCATCCATGGATATGCCATGGAACCCTAAAATCAAATCCTCTGTGCAATGGATAACCAGAAATAAATATGGGTTCGTGCCTGGTTACGAATGGAGAAGGTCTGAGAGCACCCCCAATTCGTCCGAGTGCAAGCACTTGGTCTCTTATGCCATTTTCATTAACTCCAAAGAAGTTTGGGTAAAAATCATGTGAAATGGGAACAATCCTCAGGAGTCGTCAACCTAAGCATGCATTTTCTGAGAATACAAATAATAAACACACATAAAATAAAATGAAAGAGGTGTCACCTAAGCATAGCTAGGTTATGAATGACATGCCTAATGGGTGTCTAAGTTCTGATGTGCAAACACATGCAAGCTATAGCTAAAGGTATATGATCAGTACAAGAAAGTAAGAAAACACATCAAAACATACGATGACTACACAACAAATCCTAAGATTCTAAATGATTAGCCCGAGTCCTCGGATGATCTGATATTCATCCAAAGAAGCCTACGTATCCCCGCCTCCACGAGAATCAAGGCAACGTAGTTCTTCGCGCCTATTCTAAGCTAGGATGCCTAAGACACCTAGACCTCTATCCTAGACTCAATCTAAAAGACCGAACTAGTTATTAGAGTTTCTTGTACGATTATTTAAATTCCAGTAAATTGTGGATTTTAGTACACCCTATATGCTCTTAACTAAATGCAGGTTAGCTCTAAGCTAATGCAGGTGGTTCCTACAACCTATGTGTAACTAGGCTGTATTTCCTAAGGAAAACAAAGGGTGGACTAGCGTATCCTACTTTAGTCATCACTCGGCGATGTGGATCGCCGATTGACCGGACGGAGGCGCTCTTATAACTCTAGGACATGCCCCTAACTCTAAAACAAGCACACACCAAACAAACAATCAAATAACCTATCAAAAGAAAAACTCTAACTCTAAAACTCTATATCTAGGAAAAACTCCTAACTCTAGAGGAAGATCTTTTAAAAACAAGATTTTAAAGGTTTTTGAAGAAGGCTTAAAACATTATTTACAAAAACGTTTGGCTGGACTTAGGATATGGATCCCAAGCTGCACTACGTACCTCGGAAGAGGATCAAGCCAATGTAGTTCGAAATGAACTCTCCTAATTACTATTTCTAAAAACACTCAACACTTTTGGCTTTTTAGAGGTTTGTCAAGTGTTTTTGATGTTTTGAATTTCTAATGTTTTTGAGTTTTATATGTTTTAACATGTTTTTTGGATTTTAAATTTCTGATTTCACCCTTTTGGTCAAAGGCCGGAGGGAACACACAAAGTAAATACCCTGGGCCAAACCCTAAGGCTAACAGGGGAAACCCCTAAACCCGGTAAACTAATGTCAAAGACAAAGAAAAGACCTAAAAACACAAACAAGCAAAGCTCTAATGAGACTATGCTTATCTCCAAAGAAGAGAAAAGATACCAAAACTAAGGAGAAACTCCCTCTAAAAACACTACCAAAAGCGAAGGTAAATGAGTCAAAGACTCTCGAATAACACTCCTAAAAGGACAAATGAGTCAAGGACTCTCTAATAACATCGCTAAGAAAAACAAATGAATCAAAGACCTTCTAATAACACTATCTAAAGGATGAGTGAGTCAACGACTCTCTAACAATAACACTAAAGCAAACAACAGAGTCAAAGACTCCCTAATAAGAACAAAAGAGAAAGACAAATGAGTCAAAGACTTACTCTAAAAAGAAGAGGGACTTTAACTTAAGGCTGAGTAAGCCTCTCAAAAGGGGAAACTCCCTAATGAGACAAAGCCTGTCTCCAAATAGGGGCTCTATAAGTGAGGCAAGGCATGCTTCCTACGAGAAAACTTCCTACCAAACTAAAGCGACCTCCCTAAGGGTAGGTCCAAAATGAGGCTTGTCTCTAAAAGAGAACTACCTCAATGAGACAGAGTATGTCTCCTAGCACGAAACTCGCTAATAAGACCACACTTATCTCCTAAATGAGGAAGAGAAACTACCACTTAAAGGTTTCTAAAAGACTAGAGAAGTCTCTAAATAAAAGAGGGGAAGCTCTACTAAGACTGAGCAAGTCCCCTAAGGATGGGCTTGGGCTAGCGCCTTCATCGCCCCTGCAATGAAGGGGCTACTAATGTCTAAGGGCGTCTAAAAGACTGTGTTAGTCTACTAAAATAAAGATGGGGCTTTTTCTATAGAGACACAAATTGTCTCTCTAAATGGGAGGCTCCGACTATCGCCATCATTGCCCTGGTTCTGAATAAGCGCTACTAAAAATAAATAAATAAATAAACGAATGTGATAAATGATGTCACTGGATTTGATGAAAGCTGATATTCAAAGCTCTAATACTATGATAGCTTCCAAATGATCAAGGGAAAGCACAAGTTGAACTATCTAAATTTCACATGATATTCATAACCAAACAATGTAAACTATTGAGATCTAAATGAAAAATACATTGTTATAGCCATAGAAATTAGCTCCTCTCTTTCTCGGTACTATATTATCAGCTTAATGGGTCTATTTTGTAAGCAGTAAAGCAAAGGATAAATCTTTTCCAACTCAGTTACCAAATCAGAACTACATCAATATCAATATTTCTTTACCCAACAGCGGATGGCTGCCAACATGATTGGGAAAAGGGTGATGACATTAGCCACACTCCCACCACAATGCTCATAGCTAGGCTAGAACACAGGCTAAGAAACAAATTGGGATAAAAATAAAATACAACCTTAAGTTCATACAGGCATTTTCCGCAGCCTTAGCAAGTGTGACATTTTTAAGCAAAACTTTAGCAATTCAAGTGAGTTAAAATATGCAGACACTATCCATAGAAAAATAAGGGAACAACCACACCATACGAGCCACATTTTCCTTATGAAAATCCACATAAAAAGGAACCGTAAATGTATGTAAAGTAGCAGCTTGTGATAGCGGAGTTAAAGAAATGAATTAGGTTGCCAACAATTAGCAATACCTCTTAGTTTAGGCACAGATCATGGCTCAAAATGAAAACTTTAGTTTTAATAAAAGTAAACCCCTGAACTTTGAAGATCAATTTCCTTCCAAACAAGGTCAAAATCCAAAAACAATGATCATCCCATTACTTTACAAAGCACAAGATCAAAAGAAATTCCATAGAAATCCAAATCATATAGAAGAATCTATTCGACTAAGCAAGATCATGAACAAGGTAATTATCTTAATAACAAATCAATATTAAAATAAAGTGAAGAAGTTACCAGAACTAATGATAGCGATTGTAGATAATGAGATGCTCGGATATCAGATCTGTCAGATCAGATTCCAGCAAGAATTGCTCGTGAAGATAAAAGACTTCGACCGGAATATGATCGGAATCCGGTAGGGTTCATCGGAGAAGACAAAGATCGGATCGAAAAATGAAGAACAAAAAGGTAGGGTTTCAAAAGCGAAAGAGGTGGAAATAACCGCTATAGTGGATAAGTCCTTGGATTCTAGTAAGAATTGCCGGGAAAAAAAAAGTAGGGAAATACGCTCGAAAGATGGCCGGAATCTGACCGGAGAGAATCAGAGAAAATGATGGAAAATAAAACCCTAACTTACCCTTCTTTCTTTACATCTCTCTGCTAAGATTTTCGTTTTGGAAAATCAAAGAAAAGAAAATCCGATCTCTTGAATTTCTGAGAATCTGCATAGGTAAAGAAAATTATAGCCGGCCGGAGCTCGGAATCCGACCAGGAATTTGACCGGAGAAGAAAGCCCCATCTCCTCTCTTTCTTTTCTCTGTTTTTCTTTCTCTCTTCTCAGATCTGAGATCTGAGATTTCTCTGCTGGCCGGAGCTCCGGGGAACGAGGTCGGAGAAGAAGACAGGAGAAGAATCCGATCAAGGGTTTGGGTTTTCGACTCAGTAAACGACGAAAAACCTCGCAGATGATGGGATAAGGGAAAAGAATAATGAAAAATTAAAGGAATATGGGAAGATCAACCGAATTCAGACCGAAATCCGGCGAGAGATCGCCGGAGAAGACGATCTGGGATGAAATCCCTTTTTCCCTCTCCCCCTCTGCTATTTTCTCCACGAAAAATGAAATTTTTTTCCTTGATTTTTTGATTAATATATATATATATATATATATATATATATATATATATATGAAATAAAGGTTGATAACGGCACCCCCACTTGATGAGCGCGCGAACTTGGCTCGGCTTTGAATAGGTTGATTCACCCCCCTTTTTCCTTTATATATACATGATACATTTACCTCCTTTTTCCCGCGGACAACCCCCTTTTCAGATATTTCACCCCCCTTCCGGTCTGCATTGCGCTCACTCTCTTGACCTGTTTACTGAGCAAACGCGCTCGGATCTCGACGAAATTTTACGGAGACCTATGGGAGACCTTAAGCTACCACAGGGTTCAATTGGGGACCCCAGCTCACTGATTTGATGAGGCTTCGCACAAGCGACGCGAACTCGGGTTCGGTCAAAATGGGGTGTCTACACTAATAAGACAAATTTCTGAATACATACAATTGCAAACAATGGGCGAGACATAACATTTGGAGAAGGTGGCTAGCGAACATTCATACATTTTTTACCCTCACATAGTATGTACAGATATGTGGGGAGGGCAAAAAACGGTAAAAAGCATCCACTTTGACGTGTTAAATGGACAAAATTCTCTCATTTTCTTCATATCCAGGTACTCGCTGTCCATAATTTCCCTCCCAAACTTTATTACGTAATGATTATTATTGATAGCTTCTTTCTTTACGTATTATTGCTAGCAAGCTTTCAAGAAATAGTATTTTCGTCCAGTTTTTCAACACATCTAATAAGACAAATTTCTGAATACATACAATTGCAAACGATGGGCGAGATATAGCGTTTGGAGAAGGTGGCTAGCGAACATTCATACCTTTTTTACCCTCACATAAATAGTATGTATAGATATGTGGGGAGGGCAAAAAATGGTAAAAATCATCCACATTGACATATTAAATGGACAAAATTCTCTCCTTTTCTTCTGCTATATAGTAGTAGATACTCGTTGTCCGTAATTTCCCTCTCAAACTTTACTACATAATGATTATTATTTGATAGCTTCTTTCTTTACGTATTATTGCTAGCAACATTTCAAGAAATAGTATTTCCGTGCAGTTTTTCATCACATTAATAAGACAAATTTTTGAATACATACAATTACAAATGATGGGTGAGACATAGCGTTTGGAGAAGGTGGCTAGCGAACATTCATACCTTTTTTACCCTCACATAGATAGTATGTACAGATATGTGGGGAGGCAAAAAACGGTAAAAATCATCCACATTGACGTGTTAAATGGACAAAATTCTCTCATTTTCTTCTGCTATATAGTAGTAGAAACTCGTTGTCCGTAATTCTCCTCCCAAACTTTACTACATAATGATTATTATTGATAGCTTCTTTCTTTACGTATTATTGCTAGCAATCTTTCAAGAAATAGTATTTTCGTGCAGTTTTTCATCACATATAATAAGACAAATTTCTGAATACATACAATTGCAAATGATGGGCGAGACATGGCGTTTGGAGAAGGTAGCTAGCGAACATTCATACATTTTTTACCCTCACATAGATAGTATGTACAGATATGTGGGGAGGGCAAAAAACAGTAAAAATCATCCACTTTGACGTGTTAAATGGACAAAATTCTGTCATTTTCTTCTGCTATATAGTACTAGATACTCGTTGTCCGTAATTTTCCTCCCAAACTTTACTACGTAATGATTATTATTGATAGCTTATTTCTTTCCATATTATTGCTAGCAACCTTTCAAGAGATAGTATTTCCGTGTAGTTTTTCATCACATCTAATAAGACAAATTTCTGAATACATACAATTGCAAACGATGGGTGAGACGTAGCGTTTGGAGAAGGTGGCTAGCGACCATTCTTACCTTGTTTACCCTCACATGGATAGTATGTACAGATATGTGGGGACGGAAAAAAATGGTAAAAATCATCCACATTGACGTGTTAAATGGACAAAATTCTCTCATTTTCTTTTGCTATATAGTAGTAGATACTCGTTGTCTGTAATTTCCCTCCCAAACTTTACTACGTAATTATTATTATTGATAGTTTCTTTCTTTACGTATTATTGCTAGCAACCTTTCAACAAATAGTATTTCCGTGCAGTTTTTCATCACATATAATAAGACAAATTTATGAATACATACAATTGCAAACGATGGGCGAGACATAGCGTTTGGAGAAGGTGGCTAGCGAACATTCATACCTTTTTTACCCTCACATAGATAGTATGTACAGATATGTGGGGACGGCAAAAAACGGTAAAAATCATCCACATTGACGTGTTAAATGGACAAAATTCTCTCCTTTTCTTCTACTATATAGTACTAGATACTCGTTGTCCGTAATTTTCCTCCCAAACTTTACTACGTAATGATTATTATTGATAGCTTCTTTCTTTCCGTATTATTGCTAGCAACATTTCAAGAAATAGTATTTCCGTGCAGTTTTTCATTACATATAATAAGACAAATTTCTGAATACATACAATTGCAAACGATGGGCGAGACATAGCATTTGGAGAAGGTGGCTAGCGAACATTCATACCTCTTTTACCCTCACATAGATAGTATGTACAGATATGTGGGGACGGCAAAAAACGGTAAAAATCATCCACATTGACGTGTTAAATGGACAAAATTATCTCCTTTTCTTCTACTATATAGTACTAGATACTCGTTGTCAGTAATTTTCCTCCCAAACTTTACTACGTAATGATTATTATTGATAGCTTATTTCTTTCCGTATTATTGCCAGCAACCTTTCAAGAAATAGTATTTCCGTGTAGTTTTTCATCAAATCTAATAAGACAAATTTCTGAATACATACAATTGCAAACGATGGGTGAGGCATAGCGTTTGGAGAAGGTGGCTAGCGAACATTCATACCTTTTTTACCCTCACATAGATAGTATGTACAGATATGTGGGGACGACAAAAAACGGTAAAAATCATCCACATTGACGTGTTAAATGGACAAAATTCTCTCCTTTTCTTCTGCTATATAGTAGTAGATACTCGTTGTTCGTAATTTTCCTCCCAAACTTTACTACGTAATGATTATTGTTGATAGTTTCTTTCTTTACGTATTATTATTAGCAACCTATCAAGAAATAGTATTTCCGTGTAGTTTTTCATCACATATAATAAGACAAATTTCTGAATACATACAATTGCAAAGGATGGGCGAGACATAGCGTTTGGAGAAGGTGGCTAGCGAACATTCATACCTTTTTTACCCTCACACAGATAGTATGTACAGATATGTGGGGACGGCAAAAAACGGTAAAAATCATCCACAATGACATGTTAAATGGACAAAATTTTCTCATTTTCTTCTGCTATATAGTAATAGATACTCGTTATCCGTAATTTTCCTCTCAAACTTTACTACGTAATGATTATTATTGATAGCTTCTTTCTTTACGTATTATTGCTAGCAACCTTTCAAGAAATAGTATTTCCGTGCAGTTTTTTTATCACATCTAATAAGACAAATTTCTGAATACATACAATTGCAAAGGATGGGCGAGAAATAGCGTCTGAAGAAGGTGGCTAGCGAACATTCATACGTTTTTTACCTCACATAGATAGTATGTACAGATATGTGGGGAGGGCAAAAAACGGAAAAAATCATCTACATTGACGTGTTAAATGGACAAAATTCTCTCATTTTCTTCTGCTATATAGTACTAGATACTCGTTGTCCGTAATTTCCCTCCCAAACTTTACTACGTAATGATTATTATTGATAGTTTCTTTCTTTACGTATTATTGCTAGCAACCTTTCAAGAAATAGTATTTCCGTGCAGTTTTTCATCACATATAATAAGACAAATTTCTGAATACATACAATTGCAGAGGATGGGCGAGACATAGCGTTTTGAGAAGGTGGCTAGCGAACATTCATACCTTTTTTACCCTCACATAGATAGTATGAACAGATATGTGGGGAGGGCAAAAAACGGAAAAAATCATCGACATTGACGTGTTAAATGGATAAAATTCTCTCATTTTCTCTTCTGCTATATATATATATATATATATATATATATATATATATATATATATATATATAGAGAGAGAGAGAGAGAGAGAGAGAGAGAGAGAGGAAACTGTTGGTGAGCTTAAGCTCACCAAACTTATGGTGAGCTAACTTGCCCAATCACATGGGTCCCACATTTTGGGGAGTGATCCAAACCATTCATTTGCAAGGCCTTATCGTAGATAGGGTGTGTACCAAAAATCAGCTCCATAGGATCATCCTAACCCCTCCATTTGTGGAGGACAAAAATGGACAAACTTGTGTCTGTCCATTTTTGTCCTCCACAAATGGAGGGGTTAGGATGATCCTATGGAGCTGATTTTTGGTACACCCCCCATCTATATAAGGGACTTTCAAATGAATGGTTTGGATCATCCTAACAAAGTGGGCCCCCATGTGATTGGGCAAGCTAGCTCACCATAAGTTTGGTAAGCTTAAGCTCACCAAGAGTTTCCTCATATATATATATTAGCATATGACATTGTCATTTCTTATGGGGGTCTAGTCCAGACGAGAAAATAGGGGCGTAAAACATCCATTTCCAATATTGGACCGGGAATCAAGGGAAAAAGAGAGTAATTTAGAGAAAAACTATCCATTTTCTATCAAAAGTTTTTTCTTCGGAAAAGTTTTTCTTTCAGTGATTTAAAGAGTAATAATATGATGATGGTTAATTTAGAAGGATGTCATCATAAATTGAAAGTCCTTCTAAATAACATTCAATAAGGTTAGTTAAAATTATCACTTTTTGTGAGCAAAAAGATAGAAAATTTAAAATAAAAAATTCCTCTGCAAAATTTTATAGAAAATTCCTACGATCCAAAGAGGGCCTATAAGTCCCCTAATTTTATATGCAACTAGTTTTGAAATTAAAAACGAAGGTAAGTATGACCTACCCTCAAGATAGACTTGAGATGATGGGAGTGAGTGGAGCATGAAAATAAAAAAAAAACAGAAAAAAAAGGAACCCAATTTGAAGGCTTCTAATTCTGGTCCAGATAAACGGGATGGAAGCGGATTGATGAGAACATGCTCTTCAGAATCCTATCTGTTACTCTTGTAAGAAACTTAAACTGAGAAAATTTGGAGATGGGCTTTGTTGGTAGGGTGAGGCAGTGAGCTAAACGAGATTTTAGGAATTCTGATCTTTTTTCATTCTTCACACCTAAAAAAGAAGAGGAAGTCATTATCATAAAGGTTGTGGAACACAACCTTATTATTGTTTACTGGTTTTGAGGGTTTTTTCATGCTGTGTCCATGATCTCTCCACTTGGGCCTCATAACTCTCTCTCCACCTTCCTTCTCAGCTCATCTTTTATCGTTGGGCCCACAAATATTCTATGGAATAATATTTCATGGTTGTCAAACATCCCTTAAAAGTTGGGACTTTCCATTGAACAATAATTGTACAATAATTGCACATTGGTTCACATCCTACCACAAATTGTACAATAATTGGATGGCATGGGTTGACATCTAAGAACATATTGTACAATTATTTGATGGTAGGCTTGCATGACTGATGTGATTTGTGCAAACAAGGCCTAACAAATGGATGTTTTCAGAAACATCAAAAGTTGGATCCCCCACAAGGAACTGGTAGAACTTCAAACAAAGGATCGTATCCATCCATTTCAATGATTCCTTCATCCTCAACAAAGTAAAAGACTTCTGCTAGCAAAACAAAAACCCGTTTTGGATTCGAGAGTTCTACTAAATTGGGTTGCTGTTTTACATTCACATTAATCTCTAGCAGACTTTGAATGGCTTCACTGGGTGAAGCCGCTTTCATGCGCCTCACTCGTTCCCGCCTGTATAAAAAAGAAACCAAACTACTTTCAAAGAGAAATACCAAAGAACAATGACTCTCTTATTGTTAAGATATGATTATATCAGATCTTACCCTTGGGTCTAAGGATAGATTTGTTTGATTAGGTAGTTGGGTTGGGGGAAGATTGGATTAGGATAATCTTCGCTAAATCTTATCTTTATCACTTTCCTTGTTTATCTGTAAAAGCTTATTTAAGCACCTTTACTGATTAATGAAAATCATCCGAGATTTATAGTGAAAATCCATATTTTAACATGGTATCAGAGCAAAACATTCTGACCAACAACTGATCACAACCTATAGAGCGTACGCCGTCCGACGGGCCCTAATCCCAATCCTTAGGCATCAATGTTTCTGTGTTGCTCTCTTCACCTAATACATAGATCTCTGGACTTTATCTTTGCTCGGCCACCATAGATCGATCCCTCCGCAACAACTCCAACCACTTCTCATTGGCTAAGAAAATAAAATCCCAACCAACCGCTGCAAATCAAACCCCCTTCTCTGGGCCATAATATTGAATCACATCTCTTTGTTAGATCTGAAAGCCTTCTCCTAGGCTCTGTTCACTTGTTTTTCCGGGAAAGGAAAAGAAAATGTTTCTTGGGAATCTGACGTGGCATTAGGAAAATAAATCCAGGGAATCTGTGCAGGAAAAGGTTTCCCTGGACTGTTTCTGGATTGTTCACTTCTGCAGGAAAAGGTTTCTAGGGAAACTGCTTGCCCTTCTTTTTGCACTAGTTTTCCAGGGGAAAAAAATTCGAGTGTTTTTGGTCGGAAATGAAACCACAAAAGGGGGGGGGGGGGGGGAGATGGGGTTTTCCATGTCATTTTTTTGACTTATTACAGAAATTCCACATGTGTAATTCTATTTTCCCTGGAAAGAAAGTGAACACCAGAATTCTGTCTTGTCAAGGAAAAAAGAGGCTGTTTTCTAGGGATTTGCTTTCCAGGGAATGCAAGTGAAAAGAGCCCTAGAGAAAAATCAAGGGAAAAGGATGGAGTCACAGTAACAGCACTGGTGGGGTCCTGCCGGAATTGTTGATTTACTCGCCTGCTGCTGTCTCTTCCGAACCCCTTCTAGCGCTTGCATCCATGGTCGTATTAGATCATACAAAGGAAGTCTTCATTCAATGCACTTTCCTATGAAAATGAGGGTGAAAGTAAATGCAAGTAATGATGTCGAGGTAAGAGATCTGGCACCTTGGGATATAAATCATTGGATAAGATATTCTTGTGATTGCCTTGTTGGAAAGTTTCTAAAAGTTTAGGAGTTTCAAAACTTAATGAAATCCCTAAAAGCAAGGATTCTATATTTAGACCTTCTAATTTGAGTGTGGCCTTGCATTCTTAGCAACCTTTTATATCTATAGGGTCATCCCTTAATTTTAGAAGTGTTTGGTGAAGGAAACTTACCTCAAAATCACTTTCTATTTTGGGTGTAAGTGAGCAAACGAATTCAACATTAGAATAGAAGCTCTAGGGAGCTTTAGCCTATGAAAGAGACCCTTGGTCCCTCTTTCTACACACCATTGATTTGAGAACTCATTGAGAGAGTGAGAGTTTACTTTGAGAGGTTTCCATAGGCCGGTTGGTGTGGAGGTAAGAGAAGAATCAAGGGGCGTTTCTATCCCTCTTGCCGTGCTTGGAAAGGCTACAAGAATTGTCGGAGTACACACATTGAAGGACAAGCCATGGCACAAAGTACAACAAACCCATCTCATTGATTTGAATTTTCTTTGTTTTCAATGCCAAAGATCCAATGGGATCATTAAAATGATGTTAAACAATAACATTATCCTACTTTGATAAGTTTTATCTTGAAATTCTCTTGTCTGCTGTTCACCAATGTTGTTTTGCTAAGATTAAATGGTAGATGAAATTTTCACCCCCCTGAAACTTTGGATGTTTTGTTAGCAGTGTAGTGTAGAGTAGATTTTGGACTTCAATCAATTCTACATCACAAGACATATGTGTTCTGTTGGGATGTAGGATCGATTTGAGTTTAAAATCGATTCTACAATTACAAACTAATGCCCTGTTTTGCCAAGAGTAAATTTTGGACTCAATAGCTAAAACAAACACGGCCTTAATCTCACTCTTATTCTCCCATTTTAATCGAGCTATTTATGTTCTTAGCTAAACCAGCTAAAGCAGGATTTCCTTTGGAAGAGCTTAACCCACCCAATTGGCGGTGGGTACCAATAATAAAAAGTTCACTAATGTACGATAGTCTAATAAAGTGATCAATACCTTGGATGGAAAGTCGGTCGTTTACCAATTCTTTAACCCTACTTGCAAATGCTTTTTCACCTTTTTGTCTGATAAAATTTTTAAAATGCAACAATGCATTCTGTAACCTCTACCCAATTTACGCCGCTCCTCTAAATCTGCCTTCAAATGCTGCTTGCTGTTGAGATTATACAACAAGCGTTAAGAACACAGCCTTTGAGATTATGGGCTCAAGCCAGCTTAACTACTAAACAAAAAATTAATTTTATAATCTATCGAATGACGGATGATAATATTCGAGACAGAGTTTGTCCATTTTTATGAAAAAGAAGTAAGACTTTCTTGTTGTTGAACTCAATTTTCAAATATAAGATATAGAGGTGTATTTTTTTACATACATATGTTATGGCTTCTTCTTTTTTTTTCCTCCCTTTTTTTTGTTTACCTTCTTTATGTTTAACTCAATTTTTTACTTCAAAATTCCCAGGGGTAGCTAGGGGTGTTTGTTCGGTTATAACCGAACTGAATAGACCGAAATTTGATAACCGAAATAATTTCGGTTATCAAATTTCGATAACCGAAACCCAACCAAAATTTCCAAAAACCGAACTGAAACCGAACAGATTAAAAATTCGGTTATTCAATTATAACCGAATAGTGGGAGAAAAAGAGGAAAAAAAGCAAAATCTTGATTTGGATCATAGAGTTAGGATCATTCTATCGAAATAGTTTTTTGAGCACAACCTAATTAAGTTGTGATAAATTAAATGGACGGTTTTGATCATCCTACAGAGTGACCATATAACACTTTTTTTTTTTTTTCAAAAAATAATGGTTTTTATCCATAATTTCGGTTATTTGGTTAATAGATTTTTTTTGAGATAACCGAAACCGAACCTGAATAACCGAATTAAAAAAAAAAAAACTGAAACCGAACCGAAAAGAAAAAAAATCGAACTGAACCGACCAAACCAATTCGGTTCGGTTCGGTTCGATTCTTCAGTTATAACCGAATAACAAACACCCCTAGGGGTGGCTAGCTTTATATATGGGCGATGATTTTTTCACCCCCTGTAGGATAATGCGCCCCACTGTTAATGTGAATTGTGGGCAGACATAGACTATGATAAACCGTTCAGTAAATTTGACGCCTTTCTCTAAACGCGAGTGACCCTAGCATCTCCATTAATTTCGGCGCATTTTAGTAAATTCGCGGCAAATCCGTACGACGGATGTTACGCTCAGCTGATTCATCATTCGGATCACCCTCCTTTCTGCTCTCAAGATCTCAGTTTCCACCGTTTCAGAAACCGAAGTCCCTCTGCTCTTATTCTCCGCAAAGAAGAAGAACTACGAAACCCGATCTTTGGTGAGACTTTACGAAACCCTAATCTCTAGCCATATTCGGTTCGAAAGAGCTGAAAAAATCGCGTTTTTTCGCTCCCGAATTTCTCCTCAGACCATGCAGAAGACCGCACAATCGTGGTTTATGGGAGGACCGAGCAGCAACGATCAACAGAAGTCTTCGTCTCTGCTTTCTGATTGGAATGCGTACGCCGCTTCGAAATCTGCCGATGATGCTGGATCTTCGGGTCTAGGGTTCGATCTTGAAGCGGCCGTGAGAACAGCAAACGACAAGGTCACCGGAACTTTCAGCGTGTAAGCCCAAACTAACTAGAAATCCTCTTTCTGATTAATCTAGGGTTTTGATTCTTGTTTCATTTTGTTTTAGTCTGTTTCTAGGGCATAGATTTGATCTGAACTTCCATTTGGGGTTTAGATCTGATTCTAGGCAGAGATTTGTATTGAATCACCCTATATTCTTGTTTCATGGTGTTTTAGTCCGATTCTAGGGCATAGGCTTGTAATGAAGCCTGAACTACTTATCTGAACTTCGATTTGGGGTTTAGATCTGATTCTAGGGCATAGATTTGTATTGAAGCACACTAGATTCTTGTTTCATGGTGTTTTAGTCTGATTCTAGGGCATTGATTTCTATTGAAGCCTGAACTTCTGATCTGATCTTCGATTTGATGTTTAGATCTGAACTCTTGTCAGCTATCTGGTTTTGTTGGTTTTATGGTTTCGGATCTTCATTGGCTTTCTAGATTGAATCGAGTGGTGTTTCTTTCTTTTGTTCTAGTTTTCTGAAACTTTAACATAATTTTGTACCTGTAGAGTTAGTGATCATGTATTTCTTTTTCGTCTGCTGTCCGGCTTGCTTGTTTGTGTAGTTTTGAAAAAAATTGTAATTTTAATTTTTGAATGCCCATTGTGGTATAGTATTACTATCTCCTAACATTTTCTTGGTGATTTTTTTTTGAAATTTGTGTCTATTGAACTATGGACCTTGAATTTGTGTTTTGTAATTTGTTTCTGTAATTTGGTGGAATTTTTATTTTGAATTTCCAACTCTCGTCATAGATATCTTATGTATTCATATGTATCATTAAGAAACGAGGGCTGCACTGTCAGGTTTGGACCATGTGATAATGTAAAACTAGCCTGCTTTAAATGTTTTTTTTTTTTTAAATGGGTTCTTTATTTTATTTTTTTTCCTTTTTGGGTGTCATTCCTTGAATGGGTTCATTGGCTGTTGAAATAATGGGCAGTTATGAAGCCAAGTTTGCATTCCCACAATCGTTTGGGGTGTGATCTATATGAAAACCATCATGATTCAGCATGGAGATATTCTAGCGTACTTTCCAGTAACGATATTGGTACTGGCACTGGTTTGATGATTCATACATTGAAAAGGCTGGAGTTCATGTGAAGATTGATTTTAGGTTGGTACAAGGTCGCTATCTAATTTTATCTTTTTGAGGATGCATTTTAGGAATTGAGCCAGTATGAGGTCTGTTCTGTTCCTATTTTAGATGGGTTGCAGTAGTTTGAATGGCTTCAGATATTGTATTGGAATTACTTTATCTTTTAATTTGGATAGGTTGCAGGATTTTGAATTGGGGTGGTACGATGATTGATAAAGGGTTTCAGGCAAGGTTTGCTACTATAGCTTAGAAATAAGGGATGGTCTTAAATTAGAAATTAATTGTTTGAGGGATTGTTGGAACGATAAATTATAGATTTTGACTCAGGTATCTGCTCAATTTTATGAGGACAAGCTTTTTTCAAAACTCGTTGACTCGGCTTGGAACTCAGCTGAATCGACACAGAATGGGACTAGCATCGGTCTTGAGTTTAGAAATCGGTGTGTTTTAGTAGAGTCAGCACATATTCACGCTTTTTTTATTAGATGTGAAGACTCGACAGTCACTCTCGCCAGTCCGTAGACAATTCCTTACAGTTTTCAATGTACCCTAAGATAAAAAAAAAAATTGGTTAGGAATCTCACCTCAAAATTTTCAGTCAATTTATTCCAAAAATAAATTCAGGCAGACAAAATTTGTATATAATTTCATTTGTGTTCCTCTTCAAGCTTTCAGATCCCAGATTTTATTGAACGTTGACACCTGATCTTTTGTAGTTCCTTTGGAATTTATGTTGTCAGAATGGAGTGGTTCAACGAGTCTCCACCATCTTCCTTGGCCATTTCTCTGTTTTCTCTTATCATTGCTGGGATTATGTGAAAGATGATCTTTGTAAGTTCTTTAAGGAGTTCTATGAAGGTTGCAACATAGTGAAGGGAACTGGGGCCACTTTTATCACTCTAATTCCAAAACTAAAAGGTGCAACTAACATAGTGGATTTCTGCCTTGTTAGCCTAGTGGGTTTTTTGTATAAGGTGTTGTCAAAGGTGTTGGTGGAACGATTAAAGAAGGTTTGACCTTCGACAATATCGAGTACCCAATCAACTTTCATAGGGGAAAGACAGACTTTAGATTGTGCCCTTATTGCCATTGAGGTGATTGATCTCTATGAAAAGAAGGGGGAGGAAGGGCTAGTTTGCAAATTAGATATGGAAAAACCTATGACCGGGTAGAATGGGATTGCTTGGACTACTTGCAGGAAAGAATGGGGTTCGGTCAAAGATTGAGAGCTTGGATATGGAGGTGTCTCTTTGGCATGATTTTCTATTCTAATTAATGGATGTCCTAAGGCTTCTTTAGATCATCTAGAAGGCTTAGACAAGGGGATCCTCTATTGTCTTTCCTCTCCGTGATAATAGCAGAGACTGACCTACCTTGCTAATAATTATCTAGAGTAGTAAGTAAATTGGGTTATCTCACCCGATAACCTAGAATAGCCATACCTTACACTATTATCCATGGTTTTAAATTTCAGTCGAAACGTTTCATTTCGGTTGAAATATTTCGTTTCGGCCGAAATATTTCGGTTTTGGCACTAGCCGAAATATTTCGGTTTTGGCACTAACCGAAATGAAATTCACATGAAGTCGTTTCTTTACAAGATTTTGCCGAAATTTTACCGAAATTTCACTGAAATTCTGAAATGTCGCCGAAATTTCATTTTTGACTTTTTTTTTACAAAATTTCCACCGAAATTTTAAAAATGTACACCAAAATGTTATAATTTCAACCGAAATTTATGAAATTTCCACCGAAATAGCCGAAATTTCAACCAAATCACCAAAATTGACACCGAGATTTTAGACATTTCGGTTGAAATTAAGAAAATAAACGAAATCATAATCATATTTTTACATATTTTGGCCGAAATTTCGGCCTGAAACCAAAACATTTCGGTTTCGGTGGTGGCCGGCACCGAAACTGAAATTTAAAACCTTGCTATTATCTTACTCACAGTGTTAGCCAGATGATTGACAAGGGTAGAGCTACGGGTTTGATAGAGGGTTTCAGGATCGGTATCGAGGGTACGGCTTTGTCCCACTTACAGTTTGCAGATGACACTCTCCTCTTTAGCTCACCTGAATACGGAAAGTTTCTGAAATTGAAGGCAATCCCTAGATGCTATGAAGTAGTTATTGGGCAAAGATCAAATTTCCAAAAATCAGGAATCATCGGAATTCATATGGCTGAAGGACAGGTTGAAGTAGGGTGCAACTCGGGTCGGGTTGGACCCAACCCGAACCCGACCCGACCCGACCAACCATTTGTTCAACGCGAACCCGACCCGAGTTCCAGCCCGACGAGGTTCAACCCGACCCGACCAACCATTTGATCAACCCGAACCCGACCCGAGTTCCAACCCGACGAGGTTCAACCCGACCCGAGGAACCCTTTTTGCCAACCCGAACCCTAGATTTTAAGCTTAAAAAATAAAAAAAATTATTAAAAATGTCGGGTTGACTCGGGTTGGGTTGCCCAAGCCCTCAACCCGAACTCAATTTGGTCTCCTGAGCTAATTGAGCAAATTCAAAGAATTCTTTTTTTTTGGAGAAAGAGAGAGAGAGAGAGAAAACTGCATTTGGTCTCCTGAGAGGAAGTTTGCAAACCCATCAAAGCAGAAGGTCTAGGAATTTAGAAGCTCAAAGCGGCCAATAGTTCACTCCTCGGAAAATGGCTTTGGAGATTTGGTGAGGAGTCAGATCAGCTTTGGGTTAAGGTAATTGAGGGTAAATATGGGGCCGTGCTAGGTAGATGGGAATCAAATGATAGATTCAACAAGGGGGGAGTAATAGTGTCGAGGGATATTTTGCGATTAAAGCACAGATTTGATGAGGGGATTAGGTGGTTTATTCCGGGCATAGGATGAAGTTGTGGCAGCACACGTGGTGTGGTGACTCCATTACATGTGGATTTTCCCAATTTGTTTGCGGTTGTGGTTGATAAGGAGGTATTCGTAAAGGAATGCATGGTGGGAGGGGGATCCCAAATGGCCTGGAGGATCAACTTTAGAAGAAGCTTCTTTGACAGGGAACTGGATAGAGTGGGCCGTTTTTTTTAGAGATTTTGCTGTCTGTTTATGACGAGAAGTCAGAGGATGACACTAGGGTTTGGATCTGGAGCTCTTCCGTAACGTTTAATGTCAAGTCTTTCTACGACCAAATTGCACCTCTCTCTCCTCTGTCGCATTTGGCTAGAATGTGGACTACCCTGCCCCTCAAGGGTTTGGCATTTGGGTGGGTGGCTTGCCTCGTCAAAATCCTCACCGTGGACTATCTTCGCAGTTGCAATATGCTTATTATTGACCATTGCGCCCTTTGTGTGGAGGCGGGAGAATTCGTGGGCCATATGTTTCTACATTGTGAGCTGGCAAGTTATATTTGGGGTAGAATCTTGGACAGGTTTGGCATTTCATATGTATTTCCACGAGCGAATTATTAGAATTAGAATGTTGGCAATTAGCTCCATGGCAAATGAAAGGAAAGATTATTTGGAAAGTGTATTGTTAGCCACATTATGGGTGCTTTGGAAGAAGAGGAACGTAATAGTATTTAGGGGAGAAGTAAAAAGTCCCAACTTCTCTTTTATAAAGGTTCTAGTATTGGCGATTGCATGGGTGCGAATAGGGGTGGCCAACCGGTTCGGTTCTCGGTTCTCGGTTCATTTTTTTTCGGTTCTCGGTTCTCGGTTCCATGAACCGTAAGAACCGAACCGAACCGTAGTACACAGTAGGACCGAACCGAACCGGACCGAAAATAATCGGTTCGGTCCGGTTCGGTTCTTCGGTTCTAATGGCTAATTATTAATTATTAATTATAATTTATAAAAACTTTTAATTAAAGTTATAATATAAGTTACTTTCTTATTATAAGAATAGTATTAACTATTACTTATTAATATTATAAGTAATTTATATTATTAAGTATATATATAATAGAATATAAAAATATTATATATATATATATTCAAAGTTCGGTTCTTCGGTTCCGGAACCGAACCGAGAACATTAGACCCGGAACCGAACCGAAATTTTTCGGTTCTTCATCAGTGGAACCGAACCGGACCAAAAATATTTTTTTACAGTTCGGTTCCGGTTCGGTTCTTCGGTTCCGGTTCGGTTCTTCGGTTCTGGTTCGGTTCTGGCCACCCCTAGGTGCGAATCCTTCCCCCTTTTCAGGTTCGTCTCAACATTTCAGCTATGGCATGGGTGGAGAGAGATATGTTGGGGAAGAGAGCAGAGACCAACTATCTCTCAAGTTTGTTACCCTCCTGAGCCTGCCTTTTGAACCTAAACTTCGATGGCTCAAGTCTAGGGAATCCAGGTTCGTTCGGGATTGGGGGAATTCTCAGGGATATAGTGGATCAACTAAGTGCGCTTTCTCCGGTCCCATTGGTATTCCCGATTCTAACGAGGCGGAGGTGAGAGCGGTGCTCCAAGGATTAAGGAAATTGGGATCAGATATCCTAGATAAGGTTGTGGTGGAAGGCAATTCTCTCAATGATCTGTTGGCTAAAAGGATCTTCTTGTTCCCCTTGGCGATTTGCACATTGGATGTACATGATCTCAGATCGTATTGGTGGATCTAGGATCTCATTTCATCATGTTAGAAGATAGGCTAATAGTGATGCCAATAGGCTTGGTTTAGATGGTATAGATAGGGCTTCCTTGAGCGTTTTGTACATTATGATGTAGTTCTTTCTCCCCTTTCGTTGCTTGTATTGACCATCTCGGTCACGGGGTTCCGACCGCTCATTTTATTGCTTAATTCAATCTATTACCATTCAAAAAAAGGAAAAAAAAGAACACCAACCCAAATACCTAGAGGACCCACATGATAACCCTACTGTATTGCATACTCCCCCCTTTATCGCTCTTGTTAGACATCCAAATGAAAACTATACTGATTAGGGTTAGTGGAGCTGATCTAAAACCATATTTAAATAGAAAAACTTTCCACTCTTCACAATCTTTTCAACGAGTTTCATTCTCGTTCTCATTTTAAACTTGATTCTCTGGCTAAGGTGCTCAAAGGGCATATGACCAATTCCTCCACACTTAAAACCCTAAGTGTTGTTTGAGCTGTCCTTTCGAGAATCAGAAAAAAAATTTCTCATCCCCCCGGCCCCCCTCTTACAAACACACACACACACACACACACACACACACACACACACCACCACCACCACCACCACCACACAACTTGTAAGCGTTGATCCACTGCTTTGATTACCAACTTGAGTTTTTATTCATCTTTAAGGGCTAATTTATAACCTTCTTGGGCTGTCTAAATTCAGTAGGCCATTAATTCAGCATGAATTTGAATGCAAAGGCCACCAACATAATTGTTTGCAAGTTGCTTTTCCATCTCTACTAGATTAGATCAGCTTTTGTTTGAAGTTCGAAAAATTCATCCATATACTCCTCCGCGCTTCTGCCTTGCTTCCACAAGTGGTATCAATTGAAGAGAGCTTGGGCACAGTGTTCTAGTAGAAACCTTTTCCTAAGCTACTTATTTTTTGTTTTATACCAAAAATTTGCTATTTATCCTTCATATTATGGGATTTGCTAGCGACCATCGCAGAAGGCATTTTGCAGATGGTCTGTTGCATGTGAGAGCAGCCACACAGGCTCACTTTTCAGGATGTTTTGTCTTTATTCATTTAATTCATCTGAGGTGGCTGCTATCACATGCAACAGCCCATCCGCGAAATGCCTTCTGCGATGGTCCCTGGCAAATCCCTCATATTATTATTATATAAAAAGTTTCCGTAGAAGTTAGAAATGCATCGTCCTTGTATGCAAAGTTAATACACTAGCCATTTCTTGGGCTAAAGTCCTCCCCAGCTTCAGCTTGTACTCGGCCATCAGGCGATGGAGGATTGGAAGGAGATATGCCTTAACGGAGAGTGTGAGAAGGTAACCGCCCCTAGATGGAAGCCCCCTTACCCCAGATGGCTTAAATTAAACTTTGGCGGGTCCAGTTTGGGTAATTCAGGGCCATCGGGCATTGGGGTCATCCTTAGATATGAGAATGGTTCCACCAAGTGGGCCTTTTTAGGGTCGGCTGGTATTAAGGATTCCTGCGAGGCGGAAGTCACAGCGGTCCTTCAGGGTATTACGCTATTGGTGGACAGAGACATGGACAACCTTTTAGTGAGGGAGATTCACTCAATGTTATCAGGTGGCTAGGTAGGAGATACCCTCCCCCCTTGGAGATTTTTAGAGTTTATTGATGAGATTCTCGACCGAAGGTCGGTTGGTTCAATTCCACCATGTCAGGATATCAGTGAATGGAGAGGCGGATAGGCTAGCTCGGTCGGGTGTGTCTAGATCTGCATTAGAGATTTTTTATTGTATTCCCCTTGAGGCCTGGACTTTTGTTTATGTTCTCTTTTTCTCTCGTACTCTTGTTCGCCTCAACTTTCTCGGTCATGGGCTTGCTCTTCTAATAATATCTCATGATTTTTTTTAAAAAAAGGGTTCTGTATGATCAATAAATATTTTCCTCCTAGAATTTATAGTCTTTTTCCATTTTAGTACTGGCTAAATTTGCTATCTGTTGGTTTTGTATTTGCTAGGGTTTCACAAGGAGTGAGAGAAATACCAGGGAACTTCCAGTCCGCTACTAGCAATGTTCCTTCTGGGAAATCTCTCATGTACTTTGGCTTGCTACTAGCCACTGGTATTTTCTTCATTTTCATTGCATTCACCATGTTCCTTCCTGTGATGGTGCTGATGCCTCAAAAGTTTGCTATCTGTTTTACTCTTGGTTGTGCCTTTATCATTGGATCATTCTTTGCACTCAAAGGTCCAAAAAATCAGCT
Source organism: Tasmannia lanceolata (assembly GCF_043159265.1). NCBI lineage: Eukaryota > Viridiplantae > Streptophyta > Magnoliopsida > Canellales > Winteraceae > Tasmannia > Tasmannia lanceolata. Next base: position 730,413 of record NW_027518695.1, on the reverse strand, counting down.
TGCACACATGTCATCAAAAGAGGTATGTCAGCTCCTTTTTTCATTTGATTAATCTTATTGCTTCCTTTTTTATCAAACATCTTAACATTTGCACTTTCAATGCTCCTTTATTGCGTTATTTATTTATTGCACGCACCAAATATACTATACTGGATGTAAAGATAACGCATAAATAGATTTAGTATGCACTTGTGACAAGAAAATGTCTCAATTTTTTATTCTCTTGCAATATAGAGTATTTTGCTTGTGATAAAAAAATATATTTAATTGTGCATCCAATCAGGCCCCATTAAGTAAGATGAAGCTTCCTATAATTTGGTTACTTCTAACTTTCCGAACTTCAACTATTCAACTTATTACTTTGGAAAAGAGTACTGTAATTGTCTTGGCTGGGTTGCCATGCTTGGCGTTCAGGGGTCTAACGAAACAGTTGGTAATTACTAGTTTAGTTAACCTACATTGCAAATTACTAACTGTACATACTTTTCAATATTTACATTGTGTACCACAAGGCCATATGAAATAAGTATTTTTTGCTGTAGTGGCAAAGTAACATTACAAAATTCCCTATTGAAAGTTGTCTTTGTTGTAGTGGCAAAATTGTGTAGTCATCTTTCAAAAAATAAAAAATTGAAAGTTGCCTTTGTTAACTTGAAAATTGAAAGTTGTCTTTGTTAAGACAAACTACAGTTATACTATTCCAAAAAAAAAGGGACAAACTACAGTTATCAGGGGAACATGCAAAATGTGCTAGTCTGGAAATTGTTGTTGTTGTTTTTCCTTTGTTTTTTGAATGATGAAGATTACATTAAAAGATAGCAGAAAAAGAGGAAGGTCCAAGGCGGTTTATATCAGCAAAAGAAGGAAATAGAAACAAAAGGAGGTCTCAGAAATCCCATGGAAACTCAGAAGAGTGGCCGCCCAATCGAGAAGATTCGCCTCTGAATGCTGTGATTGCCTCTAGAAACTCCTTTAAAGACTAGACTGCGAAACTCCTTTAAAGACTAGACTGCAAAGGAACAGGCCCGTCTGGAAATTGTTATGAAGAGTTCTGAACTAGACTTTTGCAATTTTTTTTTATACATTGTGAATTTAACAATTTATTTGTGAAATTTAAAATTTCTGTCTGAAGTTGATTCCATTAAAGACAATTTCCAAATGAATAGGGGTGTCAATGGATCCAGACAGCCCGATGGCTCGTCCGAATCCGAACGTTAATGAACGGGATCTAAACATATGAATAGGATCCATGGGCATATTTCGGATCATCAAATCTGGGATCCGAAAATTTTTGGATTGTGTATGGGCACGCCACAAATGCCCATTAGATAGTCACGATCCGAAATGTTTTGCAAAAATACCCTCCAAATTTTGTTAATGCTAACCATTCTATGAAAGGCATTTTGGTAAAAACCTCTCTTATCACTTAATGAATTGGATGGGAATGTGATTTCACTCATTTCATTTCATACTTTCACGGAGGAAAAGAGAGAGGGGTTTTAAGGTAATTTATTAGTTGATAATAGTTATACATTATATTTGTGTATGTAATTTTGATTAGTTTTAGTGTTTACTAGCATTATTTTACACATAGATTAAACATAGATTAAACATAGACAAATTTTAATTTAGTTGAAGAAAATGCATAGAGACACACTAATAGTGGATTGCCATTCTAACTCTTTTTAAAAAAAAAAAAATTGTTTATTTAGCTTAGTGGGACATAATAGGACACTCCGATGGACGGTCCGAATTAAAATGGATCGTGATCATGACGTGCAAAGTAGGATCCGAAGAACAATCTGACTCCGACCCGACTGATAAGGAATTTAAATGGATCGTGACTGTGACATAGGTGGATCCGACCCGAAGTGGATCCGTTGACAGCCCTACAAATGAATCCTGCTTCAGTTCTCTGTCGTACTTCCATTTGTAGATTGGATTGGACCATGGATGGGACCTATGACAGACTGGAGGTCCCATTGATAGGTCCTAACATTGGGTGGAAGTTTCTCCTGTGGAATACTGTATCTTTTCCAAAACAAATGGCATGCGGGAAGTTGCATAGAATTGCGGTTTCTGGAACTGCTGCTTTGTTGTTGATGATATGGAAAATGTAATAATTTTATGCTTGAGTGTGCCTTGTTTTGACATGTCTATTCCGAGCATTATTATTATTATTTTTTTCTAATTTACTGTATAATTCACTGTATAATAAGTCTGTTTATGGTTTTGGCAGAGGCTTCCTTTCACACTTGGATTCATTGGCACCATGGTGGGTACTGTCTATGTGTCCATGGTGCTTCACAGTTACGTTCTCTCTGTGCTCTTCTCTGCCTTACAGGTATCAAACCCCCTGTTCTTAACCTTTCCCTCTTTTCATTTCTTTTTAAACTTTCTTGTTTCTGTATCACTTAAATGATCATATTGCTTTCTTGCTTTAATGAAAACAAACTGATGAAACACAGACTTTTCTCCTCCCTCCGTCCGTTTCCTCCCACATCAACCCTTTAGCGTCATGAGTCTCACTAACTGTAGCAATAGGTAGTGCAGATCAGTGCATTTATACCTGAGGATTGGCATGCTGCCATGCACCCATCTACGTTTTCATTCCATTAAATTTGGCGATGGCCAGGGACAGTGATTAAGCTTGATTTCTTGGTTCTTTTCTCGTACATGAGTGCTCTAGGTACTAGTCGGTAAGGGTGCTAGGAGCCTGCCCCATTGATGAGCATGAGACCTGCACGATATAGTGACATGACACAGAATTTTGCTTCCCCTCTCGTTTTGTCACAAGTCCAATTACTTATTTGTGGAGTGCTGATCAGCATATTCATGCTAGACTGATCCAGGTATCAACATATCGGCACTCCTCCTTTTAATCCTCTGCGTAGTGCATGGCAGCTTCTTCCATTTAGTTTACTTTATCTATGATTTTCCTCTTTGTTCTTTGTTCTTTGTTCTGCATCCCTCTTCAACCTGTTACATTGCAGCACTATCAAAGAAATTGATTGATCCCTGATTTCTTAGTTCCCATCTCCTACGCAAGTGTGTTCGATTCTAATCTGACTTGTTAAAGAGAAAACTATTGTTCTATTGTCCATAGACAAAAAAGACACTATATGTTTGATTCTAAGCCATTTCCTACGCAAGTGTGTTCGATTCTAATCTGACTTGTGAAAGAAAAAAACTATTGTTCTATTGTCCATTGGCAAAAAGGACACTATATGTTTGATTCTAAGCTAACTTATGGAATAAAAAATTATTGTTCTGTTGTGCTAGGTTCTTGCGCTTTCATACTATGCTGTTTCATACTTCCCCGGAGGATCTGCTGGAATGAAGTTCCTTTCTTCAACACTTGCATCTTCAATACTGAAATGCTTTGGCAGGTGACATTGATGTCTATTTTTTTACTTTAATTTCCTTTTTCCCTTTCCCTTTTCATTCCCCCGAGGTACCCATATGAGATTTAGAAGGTTTGTGAGATACATTCTGCTTGTAAAAGCAGCCAGATTTGTGGTATATGTTTTTTTTTGGTGCTTCCATTGTTTTTGGTTTACTACCACTTCTTTCGAAAAGAGAAATCATACGCAAAGATCATTGCAACTAGGACCATGTTTGGCTACCATGAATTTGTTTGGGAGACGGTTTGACCTGAGAGGGATTGAATGAAGAGAGGGTTTCAAAATCTATTTTTTTTTTCCCTTTTTTTATTCACTTGTCACCCTCTCGTCATCCTTGCCCTCTCCAGTCTCTCCTCAGTCTTCTCTATCCCTCTCTTGCCACTCGATAATCTAATATTTCATGGAAAAGACTTTCGTTGTTGCCAAACATGGCCTAAATTTTACTGTTTACTCGTTCATGTAGCGACAGTATTTATCAGTGAAATGCTATCCTCACACCCTTAGTTTTATATTGGGACTCCCTTATTTTGTTATAGGTTTGTTACAGTGGCCTATATAAGTAGTTTTCACCCAGCCAGGGACAGTTTAAAATTGGAATGTCAATAGCAGGAGGGACTCCCTAACTACGTCATCCTCTTTTAAAACGCAGTAGGCGTTCATGGTTTCTCATATCTTCATTGGGGACTCAGATTAATCCTTGACCAAAGCATGAATTTGCTGCTCTATTTGGTTGGAAGATCTTTAGTATGAGAGTTTAAAATGCTCGAAATGCTGTCATTTTTAGGAAATGAAGCAAGCAAAAGTGGAAATGCTGAAAATGGGGTTGGAAGTATTATTTCACCTTCAGAAAAAGTATTTGGTCTACCGAGGTAAAAAAAATTAAGATAAATTAGGGTAAAATATGTCTGGCCAACCACTTGCTGGTGCAAGATGTCTTTGCCTGTTCTTCCATTTTTTATGGGTATTTTGGTTCTTTAAAAAGGGGGGCACTAAAGTGAGAATTTATATGGTGGCCGACTGTTAAACATCAAGGGTAGAGAGAGAAAAAACTCTCCCTCTTGATTTTTGATCCAGGTCGAACCCTCTTTATTGACTTTCTCCTGGATAAAAAATCAAAGGGTGGATATTTTCTCTCTCCGCCCTTTATATGTAAAAGGGTGACAGCCAAATAATTTAATTTCTCAAAATGAGGTGCATTGAAAATGTATATATATATATATATATATATATATATATATATGAGTTAAGTGAAGCTACACATACGTGTAGCTAACTTATCTACACCGACGGCTTAAAATACAGTGGGCCCCACATTGTTTGGGTGATGTGGGCCCTCACATAGATAGGGTGTGCTAAAAAAATCAGCTCCATAGGATCATCCCAACCCTACGATTTGTGAAGGCAAAAATGGACGTGTAAAAACCTTTACAAATCTGTCCATTTTTGCCTCCATAGTTTGAAGGGTTGAGATCATCCAATGGAGCTGATTTTTTTGGCACACCCTATCAATGTGAGGTCCTATCAAATGAATGGTTTGGATCACCCAAATAATGTGGGCCCACTGTATTTTAAGCCGTCGGTGTAGCTAAGTTAGCTACACGTATGTGTAGCTACACTTTTCTCTCTCTCTCTATATATATATATATATATAATAAATTTACGCAAGAGTTAAGAGTTTTACATGGCTTTGGAGTCTTTTTTTTCTCAAAAAATGTGTAGATTTACATTTCCATTGCACCGAGTGCCCTCCTTAACAAAAACCTAATGAAGTTGAAACGGTCGAGAATAAGGATGTTGAAATTTCCAAATAGGGAAGCGATATATTTGCTCCCGTTTCTTCCCGGGCCACCCCCTCTAGTGTATTTATTAATCTATTTAGACTACAAGGGGGTGGCCTACGGAAGAAAAGGGGGTGCATATAACCGTCCATTTGACATCTCTTGCTTCGGATCTCCCATTGCCAAAAAATCATGCCAATAGAAGCGAGTATTTTCACTTCTTGTTTTTTAGGCTAAAATCTATCAGGATAAAATAAAAACTGGCTTTCTATCCTCATGTTGAACAGCCCCATTTTTTTGGTAGTGCTATATTATTCTTGTGTTTTTATTTCGTGTGTGGTCGTATAGTCCAATATTTTTCATAAGGTACTGTACGGCCAACACCATAGGATGATCCAAACCGTCCATTTATTGGGCCACAACACAAATAGATTGTGAAATGCACATCCGATATGCAGTAGAACTGCACATTATAGAAGCCTCTATAGATATGAGGGTTAGTATCATCATAATGAAATGATATATTAGTGCACAACCTATTTACGTTGTGGCCCAATAAATGGAAGGTTTAGATCGTCCTAAGGAGGGGGCCGTATAGTACTTTTTGAAAAGATACTGGACCATGTAAAATCTCCATTTCATTTTTTTTTGGGTATGCTAAAATTGAAAATTACATTATACACATTGGTGAATCATAACACACACCATTTCCGAAAAAAAAAAAAAAAAAACTTTCAGCCCAACATGTTTAACATATGTTGGGGCGCCACGTGATAGCAAAGATCCCACATTGGGGAAGTGAATGGATCTGGAATGGCTTGTAAGTACTTGGGAACTGTCCTCTTAATGGCTAGGTTTTAAGGTGAGTTCCATCACGGACTCAATGGAATCAAAGCTGGGGGGCAATGTAACCCTGGTTTACTCTCGAGGACTGAGAAAATTCTTCAGGAAAGATCTCAATAACCCCCATCAAAAAAATGAGACAGTCCCTCAAGAAAGATCTCGTAGTTCACAGTGACAACCTCTCCTAAACGGCTAGCTTTCAAGGGTGACTTTTAAGTGTCCCAACAACTTATTGGCCAATACATGAAGTAACAGAAATTTAAGGGACAGTAATGTACGAGGGATGTGATCTTTGTTGGAAAAAATTGAGGGTATTGTTGTTGATAGAAAACAGAAACTTGTTGCTTCAAGGCGTGATATCACTTTCCTTAAGACAAGATTCGCCCCCACTAATAGTGTGCAAAGGGGATCTGCGAATTGCCTCCAAGATACAATGAAGCCTAGTAGGGAAGCCCTACTAATGTTTGATGACGCGTAGCACTAGCGGAATCAAACCCGAAATGCCCTTCCGAAATTTCAAGCCTTAGAGAAATTTCTAGATAATGTTTCTGCAGAAAAACAGTATCTAAAACAGTAAACAAAAGAAAAACAGTATATAAAAATACTTGGGGATTTTGTAGGAGTGTAGAAGAGAGTGTAAAGTGTGTCATAATTGCCAATTCGTTTTTCAGTGTGAAAACACCTCTACAGGGCACATTTTCAGAATGTTTGAAATTTGACCGTTAGATCGCACCCATTGATATTGAACGGTCCTGATCGATCCTAGAGGTGACTGTTGGTTTGAGTAAAACCTCTCTCCAACCCAGTTATCGTTAGATCAACCATCTATGGTGTGGATCGCACCCCCTTGGCACTTGACTGTTGGGGGAAGGGACACAACCCATTTGATCACACTCTTTGACCGTTGGAGTTATGGGCTCGTTGGGCCGACCATTAGGCCCGAACCGAAGCCCAACCCAACCGAACCATTTGGCTTGATGGGCGTATGAACCATTTGAAGTGCAAAGTGCGCCTAAAAAAGCGCCAATAAAGCGCCACTATGTACCTTATAGCCCATTGCCCACGCCGCGTGTGTGTGTGTGAACGGTGCGTTGCACCATCCCGCGGGTCCAACCATGGGTTCAACCCAATGTGCAATCAACAAGCATTAGAAAAGTGTAGTGCTTTATAAGCCATTCTCTTTCCTTTCTCTCATCCGGTACGGGACTATCTTTTCAACTACACTTCTACATCCTTTTGTAAAAGCAAATCTTTCCAAGAAAACATTGTCTTTTTTCCAAACGCTTTTGATAAAATATTTTCCAAAACACTAAAACATGCAAAATCCATGATTTTGAAAATCCAAAATCACTAACAATCTTATCTTAGAGATAACATTTAGCCAAAGAGAAATGCTCGTACAAGTTTACATAAAGCTACAAACCTTCATGTCAATAAAAAAGAAAAGAAAAAGGGAAATGATGTCAGCACTACCATGTTTTGATATTTCCACTAAAGCAGGTTGTGCTGATGTCACTTCCCTAAAACAAAGGGCAGTGATGAATCGACCCCCAAAATGATAAATCGACTCCCCATGTGTCTATCTCTCTCCTCTTTCCCTCTCTAACCCGGAGGAGAGAAAAAGAGACATGGGGAGTCGATTTATCACTCCCCAAAACAAATTGCTGAGATTAACAGAGCTTTACAATCTCAGCGGGGTATTTTTGGAACATAAAAAATTCCGATTCGACTATAAAAACCGAAATGGCAAAATATCATTAGTCTTCATCTCTTCTCCCTCGCCGCCTAAGGATTTCCTAGACGATTAAAAAGCGAAGGCGGAAAAAAATAGTTGGTCAAATTACTGTTCAGATCTCAATCTCTCTCTCTCTCTCTCTCTCTCTCTGCATATCTCAGAAATTCCGTTCCCAAGGTATATTTATGCATCTGCATTTGATCTCGATTCTTTCTTTTTCCCTACATTCGAGTTCCTTCTCCGCTTCAGCTTCAATTTTCAGCTTCTCTATATATTGACTTATCGATGTATGATTTTGTATCGGAAGGTCTCTGTGGATTTCTTTCAGAAATGTTAGCTCTATGTTGCTGATTTTTATTAGATCGGTGTGTTGCGATTGAGTGGTTTTGATTCCATTCTTCATTAGATTACACACACACACACACATACATACCTACACGCATGCATACATACATACATACATAGCACATGCATACACATGTATGTCATGCTGTCTGGCAGTTGAAGTTTGAGATCTTACGATTGATCAGATTGTATTGACATTGATGTTCAAAGTAGAACATACTTGGCAATTCCATTCTCATTTGACCTGTTGTTTTGTTGCTTTGTTGATTTTGTATTCTGTGTGTATTTTTACTCTATTGGATTAAATGTCATGCAATTCGGTGGCATAATGTGTTCTGATGGATGATTGCAGACTATACATTGAATTAATCTTTCACTTATACAAGCATGCTTACATACATACATAGCACATGCTTTGCACGCATATATGTGAGTACTGACTTGCCGTTGCAGTTTGAAACAATGGAATTAGTCGGATTGTAATGGTATTGATGTTCGAAGTAGAAGACTGTGATCTGATTCGTGTTTGATGTTTTTTTTTTCTTGCTTAGTCGATTTTGAATTTTGTATGTTGTTTATGTTATGTTGGATTGAATGTTTTGTAAATTGGGTATCATCAATTTGTTAGAATGGATGATTCCAGAGTAATTCATCATATTAATATCATGTTCATATTCTTTTCTCTAGCGGCTAGTGATATCTTTATTCTGGAAATGTTTTTTCTAGGTTAGGTCCTTGCATATGGGTTCTAAATCAGTAGAGGATTTGCTAGAGGTCTCTACAGGAGTTCATTTTTCAGGATTTCACTTGGATGACTTGGAGCCAAGAAGTTTGGGGGTGGAGCAACCAACAACCTCAGCAGCTGAAAGTGTGCCTAAGCAACCTTTTGTAATTGGTTAGTATTAGAAATCCTTAAGAAAGATCTTTTAGTGTTTGGGCTGCATCTGTTGTCAGATGAACAAAGAATGGTGTTGAACACTAAACAAACCCGTGGGTGTTTCACCTTTAAATATTAAGTCTAAATATGATAAGCCCAATATCGGGATGGGGCATGCCCGTTATGTTTTTGGTCATCAAAATATGGTCTTTTTATTTCTCTTTTTATTTTCTTTATGTCATACCTAGTAATTTATCCTTAAAAATTTCATCAATTCACATCTTTTTTTTGCTTAATTGATATTACTGCCAGCAATATGCCCTTCATGAAGTAGAGTTAAAAGTTAAAACTGATCATTTTAAAGTTTAAAGCACATGATATGTCAAAAGTGCTGACCCCGACTAGTTTGGGACAGAGGCTTAGTTGAGTTGAATTGATATGTCAAAATCTTAGGTAGAGGTAATGGATGGCAATATACTTCTCTTACTTCTTTGTCGATGCCCTCATCAATTTGTTGAAAATTTGGCTTTGTCTATTATTCCAATATTGCAACAATCACTTAATTCCTATGAGGGGTTTTGAGCATTTTCACAGAGATGTTCAACTTAGGATGGGAGATGGATCTAGAATCCGCTTTTGGCATGCTCTACGGTGTGGGTCCAACACCCTGATATCTGATTTCCAAGGGATCTATAGTGTGCGGGGGAAACTGGAGTTAGTCGTAGAGTTAAAAAGGGGGGGCAAGAAAGCAAGGTTTTTCAGAAGGTGAAGTTCCACTGAAGATTCTTTGATAGGGAGATTGACTCAGTTGAAGCAATAATGGCTTGATTTGACTTAGTGTTAGCAGAACAAGTCAGTTGGGACGTTCTTTGTCTGTTCTTTTGACAGCCAGTTTATTATGTGTTCATTGACTTCATTCTCTCCTCCATCTAAGAGGCTGTGAAAGATTCTTGTTTCCTTTCATGTTTGCTCATGATTGAACATTCGGGTAATAGAAGGAAGTTTATTACTAATCATTGCAGGATGTGTTGTGTTGGGGAGGAGACCGTTGATCATCTATATCTTCATTTTCGTCAATGAGGCATTTTCATTTATTTTTGGGCTTTTTGGGGTGGATTGGGAGCTCATGATGCATATTGTGGATTTGTTAGAAAGTTGGTCTTTGCACGTGGCCTCTCAGGGGAGGTTTCTTTGGAGTATTCTCTTACAAAAACTTTGTGGTTTGTTTGGAAGGAGAGGAATAGGAGGATATTTTAGGGATCATATAATGGAGTGTGCTTCCATTATATGGAAGCAAAGAAACAGCCTCTCTACAAAGCAGGGGTAAGGCTGCATACATCTAACCCTCCCTAGACCCCGCAATGGTGGGAGCCTCGTGCGCTGGGCCGCCCTTTAGAATGGAGTGTGCTTCCTGAAGCAATGGATTTTCTCTTCAATAATGCGATGGGCGGCAAATTTATTATTTATTGGCTTTTAGAAATATATCTGAATCCTCCATTCGATTCTCTTGGGATGTGATTTGGTTGTGCCAAAGTCAGTTGTATCGTCCTTTCCTGAGATGCAGTCCACCCCCCCCCTTCCGGATAGATTAGTTTAGATGAATTTTGATGGTTCAAACTTGGATAACACAGGGCCTGCTGGGATGGGGAGCCTTCTCTGAGATGAGAAGGGTGTGGTGCAATGTGTGTTTTTTCAAGCCGCTTGGTGATACAGATTCCAAATGAGGCTGAAGTTCATGCTCTTTTGAGAGGAATTTGGCTTGTAGATTCATCCCATCTTGATTCCTTAGTGGCTGATGGAGACTCTCTCAATGTTATTCGTTCGATTAAGGGGTTTGCTTTGGAGTTACAGATTCCATCGAGGAGATTTTGGACTTGGTTGAGGGGCATGAGACTTTATTTCAGAATGTCTTTCGAGTTTCGATCCTCCAATGGCAAGACAGACCAGCTGGCCCGTTCTGATGCGTCTCGGGCGGAGTTGGAGGTGTTGATCATCTCCTGCCTCAGAGAGTAGCTTTGTTTTTCTTTTTCCTTGTCTGCCTGTTTGTTTCTCTTGACCATCTCAGTCTCTTCGTCTTTTGTTCCTCTTATTCTTTAACAAAAATCCACCATTAAAAAAAATTCACCTAATTCCTTGTCCAGAAGGGGCTAATGGTAATGTTTGTGCAAAGCATTCTTTGCTATTTAGCAGTCACCCTTACTGACTACCAATGGGCATCTTCTTGGATAAGAAACTAATAGTTCTGTCATACTAGTGGAGATACTACTGTGTTATTTTTTATTCTCTAAGATTTTTGTTTTTGGCTGGAATTTTCTTCTGATCATTGATTGGGCCAATGTTTTTGGAAGTTATAAATTCTAAGGTTAACTGTTATTTCAAATGTCAACACCATTGAGAAAAAAACTTAGGAATATCTAAAGTTTGTATAAGCATACATTTTATCTAGTATTCTGTTTGGGTAAATTGCAGGCAGCCATTGGTCTTATATCTTTAGACAAAATGATTGGTTGTTCCTTGCTATTGCTACTTGCAGTCTGGTCAAAGCCCCTTAGCATGTGATACATTATCAAATCATGGGTAATCAAAGAGTCTTTTAACTGAACATAGCTTACACTACCTATGCTAGTTAGTCTTCCAAAGTAGTATGATTCATGTGTCTGCCCGTATCTGTTACGCTGACCCCTGTTGTTGATTTAGATTGACTTTTCTGGTCATTATTTGATATGATACGGTAGATTAGTAGAATCTACAAATTTAGGGTATATTTTCCTAAATAATTTTGTTGTTGTTGTTCTTGATTTGTCTGAAGTTGAAGTGTTGACCTTGAACACCCACTTGTTGTCGATTTGGGCTGACTTATTTGGTTAGTATCTAATTTTAATTGGCAGATTTAGTAGTATTTTATTTATCCAGACCAGATTTACTTGCGTATGATTTTGTTGATTATTTTGACTGAAAAGCATTGAGGCATGCCTCATGCCTTGTTTTTACCAATACCTTTCGAAAGTTATTCAGCCTAGCTTATGGGTAATGTGGCTCAGAATGTTAGAAAACCAAAAATATTTGAAAGTTATTAGAATTTAGATTTGCGGTGAAATATAGCTGAGACTTCAGTTAATAATACTCCGGGAAATCATTTACGAGTTGCATCTGCTCATACCTATTTTATTATTATTTTTCAATCAGTACTCAGCATGTATTGTTCCAATCAAGGATTTACATGACTTAAAGAGGAAGTTTGTATCCAGGAAATGATAAAACCAGTTATTAGTTAACTAGTAGTCCACTGCCAGTATACAAAAACTCTAGAAGGCATGCCCTAAAAGCTTAGCTTTTCCTTGCAGTTTCAAATATATCCCTAGATGCATCGAATTTCGGTGTTTTAAATTTTGCTGATCCTCAATGTGACATTGGCTCCAGTTATTTTCATTCATTGGTCTATCAATGTTGCTCCTGGAGTTTATGTTCTTTGAAAATAATGCTACATTACATGAATTTGAATATGTTGTAGCTTGTTTTCCTTTTCTTGTTGGGTTAGTTCCCGACCTTGATGCTTTTAGTGAATGCTGTGCAGGAGTTGCTGGTGGTGCAGCATCAGGGAAGACCACTGTCTGTGATATGATTATTGAGCAGCTTCATGATCAACGTGTTGTCCTTGTCAATCAAGTAATCTCTGCTTCTTAAAAGAAGTTTAATATTTTTATCAGTAATAATTGATCCATTTCGAAGAAAGAACAAAATATAACGTTACTCATCAGGATAAGTGATTTCTACATTAACCTTCTCTACTAACCCTAAGATTGCTGACCATCAGCCACCAGGTTCAGCTCTCCACGCATCTGTAAAATCATGAAAGCTTTGAAACCGTACAAAAGGATGAGCCACTTTATTATCTGTCACATCTTTCAGGGAAAATATCTCCAACATTATGATTCATCTCACCCTAATTCCATTTTCTTTGCTCCCATATTAATTAATATTTTGATTCAAAAGAGGGATCCAGGTAAATGACTACTGAGGGCCGTGGCTAACTTTTCCAAATGGCTCAACAAATTGAATATCCAACATCTTTCTTTGCAGATGGCGATCCTTCTGTCCTTGAAGAGGTTTCTATGTTTTAATTTGTTTATAAGATGAGCTATAAACAGTGGGTTGATATCACTGTGGTAAATAATGACAAGTTCTTTTGGATTTCTTAAGCCAAGATATAGGAGCCTGTTTGAGGCTATTCATGGGAATTATGTAGGTTTCTTTAACTTAACAAGTGACTGAAAAATAATACACTGCCCGGTTTCATCTTTATTTATCTTTTACTGAATCCCCACATGCTTTTGTTTATGAAAATGAGCTTTTCTTTACTCTCAAATTAAATCATTTTCTGTGCATATTTTTGCAGGATTCCTTTTATCACAATTTGACTGAAGAGGAACTAATGCGAGCTCATGATTATAACTTTGATCATCCTGGTAATTTCCATCTTCTAATAGAATACTAGAAACAACTATTGATGAAGAATTTCCTCACTTTAGCGTATATTTTTACATTTATTATCAGTTTCTGCAGTCCTTTTTAAGCTGTGTAATGTTTCTACAGAATTTTTACCATCTGTGAATTATTTGAAAGATGTTCAGCTCTTACAATAATATTTGAAACAGGATCATCAATCATCCATCTACAAAAAAGGAAAGAGTAGGAAGAGAAAGGGACAAGAATCTGAGGGTATTTTATTTATTGTTATAAGTTCTATCAATTGCATATGTCTTGTTAGGGGGAGTTAATTTAAGTTTTAGGATTTTTTTTAAGTCGGGCTTTGACTTACCCTATCAATTTCATTCGTTTTGTTAGGGAAGTTGGGGTTTAAGATGATGTCTAAACTAGGGGCACTTTAGGCAGTGTAATATTTTCTAAGTTATTTTGTGTCGTTTGGGGGCAAATAAATGTAATTTGGTTGACCTTTAGAGTTTTCTTTTGAGCCAGGTTAGGTCTTTGGAGAATCTTGATCAATGTTCGATAAGTAGGGTTCAGGAGTATTGGTAATGAATGTAAATTGTTCTTTTGCTATAACTCTCAGTAGCTTTTCTGATATTGGAATGTGATTTCCTTCTCTGAGTATGATACCGGAGGTTTTCATACAGTGATCGTATAAAGATCATGTCTTGTGATATACATGATCAGTGGTATGATTCTAACAAACCAATGAGTTCTTTTGTTCTTGAGTTTTCAAGGGCAACTTTTGCTGGAAATTTTGTGACTTTTCATGTAGATTTTCTGCTATTTTTTTGCACGAGTATTTGAACAAGAAAATTGAATGGGAGTTGAAGGTACATTGTTGTGAATTAATCTTTCCTGCATTAAATTAGTATCCAAGCAAGTTCTGATTCCATGGAAAAGGAAGAACTTGAAGTGAGTAAATATGAACTTGAAGTTCAGAGGCACGTAAGTGATGCAGTCTTTGGGCTGGGATAAAATGAATCATCGTGGAATGGGAAAGTGATAATGCAGATTGGAGAAGGAAAAAACTGGTAAAAAAAATTCATTTTAATTCAATTTATTGGAGATAAGTTGTTTCATAGTTGAAAGTTATGAGGTCACACATGACGTTCATTCAATTTTTTTCCTTTATAAGCAGCACAAGGAGCATACAACTGGTTACTCCTTTTACCTGTCTATAGGAAACAGAAGAGGCATATAACTGGTTGCTCTTTAAACTTTGTTTTATCATTGTTCCCAAAATATTGGAACTGTATATGATTTTCATATTTTATGCATAGCCATCTTCTTCTTTTACCTCCCTTAGTTACCATCAGAAATTAATATTTTTTACTGCTAGGCTATAGACTATTTTTGTTCTTTTTTCAGATGATACAAGAAAATTGTATTTTTTTGTTAAATGTACAAGAAATTGTATGACCAATATAAACCAGTATTTTAAAGTTTTACTTTAGTATTCAATGACGTTAGTCCTTCTCCATCGGAAGCTCTGAGTTCAAGGATGCAGCTGCATTGGTTGGCAAGCTTCCGTTAAGCATCTTAGACTTTGTTGTCTCCTTGTTGAGAAATTAAACCCAATCTAGGCCATTTCAGCAGAACAATTTGCCTCTATGCTTTTGTTTTTTTTGAATGGTACAATTTGCCTCAATGCTGACTAGCGATTGTTGTGAAGTACAAATTGTGCTCTTTAATGTAGTTCGATTTCTTATTGTATCTCCAAAGAAAAGTACTCCTAGATAAAATTGCGCATCAAAAGCCCCAAGTTATTGTCATTTCAACAATGTAGCTTCTTGCATTTCAGCTGTTTGTTGATTCTGAGGCTTGACGGTCTATAATCCATTCAATTATCTTGGCAATTTCATCTGATTGATCTCCTTCCTTATTCTTCAATTTTTTTTTCGAGCAAGCTAAAACTAATCTTGGTAAAACATTTTGTTCACATAGATTATTTCTCCCTTGCAGTTTAATGTGACAGCATTGCATGGTCATGACCAAGCAATTAGCTTGATTTCAGCAATTGCTTCACTACATATTGGAATAGTAGTTCTGGCTTCTGCTAGTAATTCATAATCTGGTGCAAATATGATGTCAATAGCCCACAGTTCATAAACTATAAGTTATAAATGCAACTTCAACATCTGATTGTTTGACTTCTAAATAGGTATAACATATTTTTCCGCTATTATCTGCTTTGACGCTGATCACTTATTCAAACAAGATCTCTTTTTCTTGTTTTCAGATGCCTTTGACACTGAACAACTACTTGATTGCATGGAGAAGTTGAGGCACGGACAGGCAGTTGATATTCCACATTACGACCTAAAGAGTTATAAGAACTACATAATGCCATCAAGAAAGGTACTAGTACTACGTGCTACTTGCTTATTGAATGTAAATGATATGTGCTCCTACTAATGCATTAGCTTCTATTGCAAGATGATGTAGTATCTTGGAGCTAGGGATCAGAACTAGTCTATATTCATATGCAAGTGTTCTACCTATTTCTTTTCATAAATGGATATCTTGGGAAAGTTATATATGCTTCTCAAAAAGATCTTTAGGACTTGCTCTATATTTTCTTGAAATAGTGGTATCTAATTACCAGCTGTTCATATATAGTAGTCTTGCCCTTTTTAACTCTTGATACCTGATATCTGCTGGGGTCTTTGGTGTATCCAAAAATTTCTGATGGTTACTTAATGGATTTTACCAAATCTACATTTTTTCTGTTGTTAGAAGGTGCCCAGGAACTTTTATGGAACTTTCTACACTACTGCACAAACAATTTTTCTCGTACTCCTACCATTCGAAAAAAAAAAAAAAAACTCGTACTCCTGCCTTTAGCATATTGTTGTGAAAAGCTAGATGTGATAGTGTTGTTTTTACCTGTTCGTTAGGTTTTTTGATATGAATCAGTGATTATGATGGTTATGAACCTTGTAGTTTTTTGGCAGGTCAATCCTTCAGATGTGATAATTTTGGAAGGGATACTTATTTTTCATGATCCTAGGGTCCGAGAATTGATGAACATGAAGATCTTTGTTGACACAGGTTCTTCTTGCTTCCCCTTCGTTTGGATCTTAAGAAGCATTCTATATTTCTTATATTCACCTTGTTGATGAGCAGGTTATATGCCATAAACATCACATCGAAGCACGGATTCATTTTTAGATCCAAATGTATTTACTTTTATCATTTTCACACTAGTTGTCTCTATGTAAAAAAATCATTTTTTTCTGTTGATCATTATACAGATTACTTTATGGGTTGTCTTCCACTCTTCCTTTCTTTCATATTGCTTGTTAGAAAGTCATTTTTGGAACTTCTGCACATATGAGATCTAATAGGTTATTGCATACAATTGATCTCGATTGTTTTGTGTTATTAAATGTGCATGAAGATTATAATTCAACCCATCACATCCACTGCCTATGGGTCGTCGCTTGTTTTGCACTTCTACTTATTGCTTGTAGGTTAGAATTTCTTGATCCCTTACCTTATGTTTTACTTTTCATACCTTAGCATATTAGAAGTATGTTTGTCATCAATACTTTGCAAAGTATTATTGGTGTAACTTTTGTTTTTGGTAGGTATGTTGGTGTAACTTGACTAGACTTAGCAGTTATATGTAATTCTCTGTCATCCTTGTGTACTTCTCCGTTTGTTTCTAGATTACTGCACTGGTTTCCATGTTACGCTGTTGCTCTTATTGTCTTCATGATGAAAATTTTTCAGTGCAGATGCTGATGTACGCTTGGCAAGGAGGATAAGGCGCGATACAATTGAGAAGGGTAGAGACATTAGAACAGTACTAGACCAGGTTAGCAACTTGTTAATTTGTTTATGACATGAACAGTAGAGACATTAGAACAAGTACTAGACCAGGTTAACAACTTGTTAATTTGTCTATGATTTAGCCGACGCTTTGAATTTATTGCTGGCACACGTGTCGTACCATGCCCGACACAACACGCGTGTCCACATGTGTCGACACTCCTTTGAACACTTTTAAATGTATTGTTGGAAGTGTTAGACTTAATGTGGACGTGAGGACACATTTTTGTATGGTGTCAAGTGTGACATTCCGTTTGATTATTGAATATTGTGTTTACCAATTTTATATGGGTTTTGCTAATGAGTGCCCTAAGGGCACTTGTTAAGCATCATTTAATTACTGTTGGAAATATGAATTTACACATACTTTGAGACTTTTACACATGCTTTGAGATTTTTTCCTCCAAGTATGTGTAAATTCAAGATCCCGAGGGCAATTAAATGATGTTTAACAAGTGCCCTCGTTAGCAAAACCCTTTTATTATTAACTCTACTTTAATTATAAACTCTTCTTTTAGCTCTTCTTTTAATTATTGAAAATTGCAAGATCATACAAATTAAGATTCAATCATGGGATTCAAATCGAAATCCATAAGATTTGATTTGAATTGTAAATCACAAGATTTTCAAAACAATGCATATATTATCAAATTACTTGTTGTAGAAAATATTATAATTTGTGATGAAGTTCTTATAATTACTAGCAATAGCATACTACATCCCAACTGAAATCCACACTTAAGGATGCTTGAGAGATAATAACATTGGGTATTTGACTTTCTCCTCATGCTACATGTCTAGTCCCTTTCAATCCAAGCAAAAAATATTCATTACAAATTTATGAAGGAAATGATATGAAGACATGAATGTGTCAAGGTTGTCTCAAAGAGCCCTCCTAATTTTGTCAAGTGTACCAAAGCATGGACATGTTTGTCATTTTATGGAATGATAAGGGTACTTTTGTCATAAAAAGTACATCCTTGAAAAGATAGCAGAATAAGGAGGGCTGTCGAGGACATCCCTGACATGGACGTGCCTTCCTAGCTTCCCTCAATTTATAATAAAAGAATATGCATTCAATATTGTACTCAGCTTTATTGTCTATTTGACTTAACTTATTATTCATGCGCAGATCCTCATCACTAAACCAGTTCATAAATTGTGTGTAGTTTTATTAGCTGGATTATCAAATTTTATGTTTGAATATTTATTTAATCTTCATTGTTGGTAGAAACATGTAATGCATTCTCATAGCATGGGAGTCTCTAGTTTCTGGATCCATATATTTACACAAAGTTTTGCGCCATTTCTGGATCTTATTTTATTGGTATATCATGCATGGTTTTTCTTAACTTACAGTATCTGAAGAATCTCAGGATCTTATTCTGCTACAATTCTTAATGTATTATGTGGTAATATCCTTTCATAACCTATAGATAATTGATCATTTAATTTAAGTGATGGTCATATCTCATAGATAATGGTTACATTTCTACTTATGCGATTGGTAATGTTTGAAGGTTGTTATTTTCATATGCCAAAAGGTGTGCACTGACTGAGTCTGTAATTTACAAGTGCAGTACTCAAAATTTGTGAAGCCTGCTTTTGATGACTTCATACTTCCAACAAAAAAGTATGCAGATATTATCATCCCCCGTGGGGGAGATAATAATGTAGCAGTTGATTTGATTATGCAACATATACGTACAAAACTTGGTCAGCATGATCTCTGTAAAATATATTCAAATCTTTATGTCATTCAGTCGACTTTTCAGGTACAGCCACTCGTTTTCTGATTAAAATTTTCATCTCTCTTTATCTGAGTTGGGAGTCTGCTTTGAGTTCCAAGTTTTATGTGATTATTATCCCAATTCTTGGTCCCCTGAGTTATTGAGTTTAATATTCATTTTGTGTGTTTCTTGAAGTTTTACTAATTCCTGCCAGCTTTCTCCAGATACGAGGTATGCATACGCTAATACGTGATGCTAAAACAACAAAGCATGACTTTGTATTTTATTCTGATAGATTGATTCGTTTGGTAAGTACATTCTTTGATGTAGTAATGATTTGTTTTGATCACTTAAAAAAAGTTATCTTATGATTCTTTCTTGGGATATTTAACAGGTTGTCGAACATGGTCTGGGCCATCTTCCATTCACTGAAAAGCAGGTGACAACTCCAACTGGTAAGCCGCTGTTACTCTCTTTGTATAGGTTCTATTTAATGTTTGTTAAGTTTGTGGTGAACCATCTTAATATACTTTTATAGGCTATTCAAATTTGGTGCTGATAGAAACTGTCACTGACAATGATATACTTTCGACATATGAAACCTGTAATTTTTCTGCTTCCGATGCGTCTACAAGGCAATTCAAATATGCATTTGCTGTATCCTTCGGCTTCTACTTTATGCTGTTGTTAGCCTTCAGTTTGTGTAAATCACAAGGCGGTGTAATTATTTATTCTGTAAATCTTATAAACATGACTTGAGCAGTGCCTAAGAAGCACAGATATACAAGGTATGCAACGACATGTTGATGTAGGATCGGGAAGGGAAATAGACGAAAAGGGATAGAATTAGAAGAATAGGGGAAGAAGAGACGAAAAGAACCTGAAAAAGAGATAAAAAGAACCAGAAGAAGAAGATAATAGAAGAAGAGAATAGAAGAGAAGAAGAAGAATAGAGGAGGAAGAGAAGAGGAAGAGAAGAGAAGAAAAAACCTGTAGAGGGGAGAAGAATCTTTATTCAATAATCATCAAAAGTTACAAAATAAGCTGTAAAGAGGCCTATATATAGTCATCCCCTTTCATCTATTTCCCTTCCCGATCCTACATCAGTTTGGTATCAGAGCTAAAGATCCAAGTCTTCTAAGAATTGTTCCCGCGGAAATCACGGCCGGATTTTTTCTCCCAGCCACCAAATCCTCAACCCTCAGTTATTTGGGTTCACACTAGTCATAACTTTCTTGTGTTTTGCTGAAACTGATCAATAACCCCTACTTATTTTAGCCTGTTTAGCCTAAGCTAGCCCTCGTCCCTCACAAACCAACTTTCTACTTTCAACTGAAATCACACCTTTGTCCCTACACCATAAACAACCATGCTACCCTCTCTGTTTTGATCATACAAAACCAGTCCCATTATCCTCTTTAACAGCCACTTACAATAGGCTTTTATTGTCCCTTAACCCAATAACCTGCCCAAATAAACAATTCTTCTCAGCCCAAAACCCTATCTAAGCCCTACCTTATACTCGATTCCTCACTGGCGCACCATCTTGCTGATCTTTCCGCATTATTTAGGTTGTTTATTTACCTATATATAGGCCTCTTTACAGCTTTATTGTTAACTTTGATGATTAATAAAGATTGATTGGCTTCTCCCCCTAAAGGTTTCATCTCTTCCCTCTAATTTCTTCTCTTCTTTTCTCTCTTCTTCTATTCTCTTCTTCCCTTCGTCTTCTCTTCTATTCTTCTTCTCTTCCATGTTATTAGTTTCTAGGATTTTATTTTCTATGTTATTTTTAGGAATTCTTATTTTAGTAGGTTTCTATCTTTTATGTTGTTTATTTGCCTATATATAGGCCTCTTTACAGTTTTATTGTTAACTTTGATGATTAATAAAGATTGATTGGCTTCTCCCCCTAAAGGTTTCTTCTCTTCCCTCTAATTTCGTCTCTTCTTTTCTCTCTTCTTCCCTTCGTCTTCTTTTCTATTCTCTTATTTCCCTATTCGTTTTCTCTTCTTTTCTCCCCTTTCTTCTATTTCCTTTCACGGTGCTACATCACTTTGGTATCAAAGCGAAAGATCCAAGTGTCTACGGCGAAAGAGCCAGGTAATCGCTCGCAATAGCGCGCCAAGAAAATCTTCTCCTCAGCCTTGAGGCCTATATATAGGCAAATAAACAACCTAAAAGATAGAAACCTACTAAAATAAGAATTCCTAAAAATAACATGGAAATTAAAATCCTAGAAACTAATAACATGGAAATAAAAATATTAGAAACTAAATAATGCGGAAATAAATCATAATAATGGGCTTGTCGTCGCACAGTTTCTTTAGCCCAGTAGATACTCTAGAGGTGATCATGGCCATTGTACTCATGATATGCATCTAGAGCATCGATCCAACGTAAACATGCATCCTCATAATAGCGAAAGTGAGTGCGGCCATCCCAATAGCTTTCGTCGTACCCATCAAAAAACGGAATAAATGGTGGAGTCATTGGGATCGGCGTCAAAACTGAAATCAACCGTCTGATCTATCTGGTATGTCGAAAGAAGCACAACGTCTGTCGTGGATCTGAAATCGGACTCCTGGATGGCTTGGATCAACAGTTGGATCAAATCGGATGGGTGGCCAAAGTTGCACGAAGTAGTGCTTGCAGTCATTGCTGATTGCTGGAAGTAGCCCGGATATGCACTAAAAGTTGTCACGAACAACTTTTGTGTTGATGGCGAAATTCAATTTTGAGAGGAAATAGCCCAAAGGAAGAGAGAGAAAACAATTGGGGAGTGGAGAGAGAGAGAGAGTACTACTTCTTTTTTTCTCTATGTTTTTCCTCTCTTTCAATGGCAACACACTTGTGGAACAGATGCAACAGATTCAATTCGAAACAATTACCAACAAGTAAAAAAGGGCGGGTGCCTAAGGGAAAAATTGGGGGTTGAAATTTCATTAACTAATGAAAGGTGGGTGTCCAAGGTAATTAAGGAGGGGTGGTAAATCTGCTAAGGGGTGTCCACGTGGGAAGGGGAGGTCAGAAAAGAGAAAGCTAACTGTTTTTAAATTTTTTTTTTTTAATTCTCAGTTACTCATTATGTAACTGAGTGCTACTGCACTCCTCCTTTTTTTATGTGGGCCCCTAGCTTTCAAGCTGATCGGGTGACTGTAAGCTAGCTTATAAGGCAACTTATAATAAAAGTAACCGACCTAATACTAAGTGGAAACAAAAGTTTAAAAGAGAGGTGGGGACCACCCACTTAGGAGGAAATAGAAGCCTTATAAGGCAACTTACCTTGACACAATGACTCGTACTGCTGCTTCCTTGAGAAGGAAGTTTTTATGTTGCCAAAAAAATATCTCCAAGGTTTTCTTCAACAACACGAAAGAGCATGGGTCCTGTGACGCAGTGGTGCACTGTGTGATACCGGCGAGGAGTGCCGGTAGTGGTTTTGCAGCGGGAAGGCTAGCGGGGGGCATGGCACTAGTCGGAAAGACATATTAAAATATGAACTCTTAAAGAAGCCTACTAAAATAAGAACTCTAAATAACCGAATGACTAAAATACCCATAATAAAATACTAATTGGCAAATATGCCACTTATTTAGGCCTAATATTTGCATCACATGTCCATTCATTCGCTGGTTCGGTTCTTGTTTCATGGTTCACAACTAGTGACATTGCTATCAAGGCCATAATTTGCAAGAACTTCCTTATCATCTAGTGCAAGCTGGTTTGTATCTTGTAGGTTCTTAAGGCATTGTCCTCACTCAGTCGCTTCAAAATGTTCTTATTTCATCAGTGATGACTGATTAACAATGACCCAACTGTATACACTTCCGGTACATATAAGCTAGTATTATTTATTAAGGGATTCCATTTATACATTAATAATGTAGCATCGTGAGCATTAGTCACAAAATTATACATATAATCTTGCTTACCTATATTCGTTTAGACTGCCCCTAAGTATGATCAGTTCAAGAAGTGACAATATGCACACAATGAGTTGTTAACGATCTCAAGTCATGATCCTATTTGACTGGTCAACAATTTGAAGGTCGTCACATATTCCAGAAATCTATTTGGCTTTGGTACTTTAATTTTTATAAATAAAATATCTGGCAGTTTGCGCTATTTATTGTTGGAAAGTGATTTGAAACTGTTGGTATTTCCTTAGTTTTTCTTGTTACCGAGGTTATAGCATTTGGAAGATGGTTTGCCCTATTCTCAACTGTTTGTTTTGCCTGGTTAGTATATATGAAGTGAATCTTTTACGATGTATTGTGCAAACATAGATAGACCGTAATCCTGAACTCTCCAATATCCATGAAAGTTTACAGCAGAACAAAATTAAAACAACAAAGCAGGCCCAATCAATTAGAAATTCGGGCTTTCTTGCAGTTTTCAGCTATGGGTATTTATTGTGGATTTTGTTCTGTTTGATAGAAGCTGGTTTACTGGGTTTTCTATGCGGTGCTATAAACTTTTAGGGTTTTTTTTTATATGCTAGAAAGTTTTTGACTTGGAGTTGGAGGCTAGGAGGCTAGGAGGCTATGCGGCATCCGTATGGGCACAAGTGTTGGAATCTGACATGGGTATCGAGTGTCAGATTCGGTAAACCTCACAAAGAACGAGTCATGGATTCACCAAAATATTTTAATTAATTCTCAAATTTTAATTTTTTACATAATAAAATGGTTATAGGCTTATAGCAAGTAATATATTGAAAAATTTATAGGTTAAGTAGATATAGTGTTGTATTTCCATTTAAGAAAACTTACTATTATGATGGGTAATGCTCAAAACATATGGTAATTGTAAAGCTGTGGTAATACTGTTCAGAAAAAAAGATTAAAGATATCTAGGAGTGTTTCAGAGAATCCTGCAGTATTGGAGTCTGAGACTTGTCCGACATGGGTACTTCGCCCATTTAGAAGAATCCCTGTTACCTGGATTGGAGAAGTGGATTTTACTTTTTTTTAATGGTAGGAGTTGATTCTACTTTTGGAGTAGATTCTCTATCTCCTCGTGTCTTTATGTTAATTTTCCCTCTATATCTCTTGTTTGCTTCTTTTTTGATGCAATTGTTTCTTTGTTTATGCAATTGAATCTTGTTTCTTGCATCTCTGTTGCGGTTGGCGGATTTATTGCAACAAATTTGCATCAATATTTATGCCATCCAGTACTTATTCAAGAAATTGTTGTTTTATTTTTATCTTGCTAGTAGAAATTCTATTGTTAGCGAAAGGGCTCTTAGTCTGCAGGTTTTTTTATTTCTCTGCATATGGTTCATACTGTAATTTTTTTTTGTACAATCAATTCTACATAATTGGTTCATTTAAAGTGAGAAAACAGGATTCCATACTTGATCTACGAGATAAATATAGAATTCTATGGTAAGATGTATTCAACCTGTAATTATCCAAGCAGCAATGATAGTATCTCTATAAAATTTTGAAACCGCACGATCACTGATCAAACCATCAATATCTCATGCAAATCAATTTTATGATATATATATATATATATATATATATATATATATATATATATATATATATATATATATTCAAATCAATATTTAAATTATAGGAAGATGATTAACCCTAAGATTAGGTTTCTGATATATAACCATTAGTGCACCTTTTGAAAGCTTAGTGCCCTTTCAAAATTGGCTTAGATAGCTCTATTTTAAGAATAACATTGAAATCTGAGGGGGATAAGATTGATTTATTCATTACGAATTGATAGTTGATTGTGTTGTGTTTGTGAAGTTGCAGTTTTGCCGGGAAACTGGTTTCATTATGTTTTTATTTTTACAAATGCAGGATCGGTGTATACTGGGGTGGATTTCTGCAAAAGGCTATGCGGTGTCTCAATAATAAGAAGGTATATTGTTTAGTCACAGTTTTAGTCTCATTATTATTTTCATCCGAAGTAAGTACATGAAGAGAAGAACATCTAATATAACTTCAACAACACTTCTCTTTGTTTATGAATCTTTGCCAACTTTGAATATGTGAATTGTGACTGTATAAAAAGATGGGTGATGTAGAATGTGTCACAGATAGTCTGAGGTGCTTGCTAGCTGGATGCCA
This sequence comes from Tasmannia lanceolata, assembly GCF_043159265.1. Lineage (NCBI taxonomy): Eukaryota > Viridiplantae > Streptophyta > Magnoliopsida > Canellales > Winteraceae > Tasmannia > Tasmannia lanceolata. The sequence continues at coordinate 705,284 of NW_027518695.1, read as the reverse complement.
TGCTCTCTAGTCAGTGTAATATATGTGCTGTTTAGTAGGACACTCAACAGAATAAAGGCATTTGCTGCATGATTTTTCATGATTATGAAATGATTCCTAATCATCAGGCTGATACTTAGAAATTATGTGCTTTGAGCCCGACAATTGACCAGAGTGTCGAACTTCCTTGAGATTTCTTAGAATGCTCATAAAAGTTTCTATCAATGGAAAGGGTCGTTGTAGCATTGTCAGGTGGTTAGAACTTAGAACTGTCATAGTTAGTATGTCAATAAATGCAAATCAGAAACATGAGAATCTCAAACAAGACTACAGGGATAAAAGTTACAAAATAAACATTTCGGTCTCACTTAATAAATCTGAAGTTCCTTCCCATTTGTCACATGTCATCATTTCCACAGTTTCTCAGAAACAAAGAATACAAAGCCTAAGAGTGTCAACATGGTAATTGGACACAAACTACTTCGTAATCGGTCCAGGCCGGGCCAGGCCTATTCATTTCTTTTTTGAAAGGAAAGCCCATGCCTGGCCCGCTGGTTCCCCTATCAAAGACTGCTTCTTCCTTTTTAATACTGAATAAAAAACAATTTTGAGTATCTACACACCATGTACAACTTAGTAGAGTTACTTGCCTCTTGCTGTTTTCATATTTTACACTATGTAATCTACTTGAATGTCACTGTTATCTTTGCTCAGATCCTTTTGAATGATGAATTACACCTGTCTAACTAATGTCAGTGGTGAAAGTATGGAGAACGCGTTGCGGGCATGTTGTAAAGGAATCAAGATTGGGAAGATTCTTATTCATAGAGAGGGAGATAACGGTCAGCAGGTTGGGGTGGAGCTTCTGATGTTTCTTTCCTCTTATTTTCTTACACTGCCTTTTTGACATTTTGACTGCTGTGCAGCTAATTTATGAGAAATTGCCAAATGACATCTCAGATAGGCATGTGCTACTTTTGGATCCTATTCTAGGGACAGGTTGGGATGTTCTTAAAGTGGAGATTTTCTTTTCATGCTTCTGTTTCTTACTATATTGGAATTAATTATGCTTAGGCATCAAATGTTTGTCAATATTTCTTCGTCGCATGTCTGCTATATGCAATGAATACACACCTGAATGCAATAATGTGAAAAACTTAGACTTTGAATCTGACCATGGAGCTAGACTAGTATTCCAGGGCTAAGTAGGCTTGGGAACATAAACTGAAGTGGACTTATGATCACAATCACAAATATCTCCTACTTTTTCAAAATATTGTGCTTTTATCGCGACATTTTGATAAAATGACAAAACTCTGAGATTTTAAAACATCTCGCTATATTTCTATTTTTATCAAAAATATCTTGGTAAAATTACAATATTTTTATTTTATATTTTTCTTAAAATATAAATTTACCAAATACCTTTGCCCTTCTCATTCTTGTTAAAAAACTAACTGAATGATATACTTCCATATGTATGTCTGAATGTATGTATGTGTTTTACGGAACACGCTACAAGAATTAATTTGTAGTATGACAAATCATACTAGTATAATAGATAATGATCTGCTTATTACTAAACAACTTGGAATTTTAACTTGCCATCCAATGTAGAGAAGCAAATCCAAATTTTGTGTTGAATTCTCATTGCTTAGTGCTTGGTGCAGATGCCTTACTGAATTATTTGTCCCCACTATTACTTTTTTTTCCAGGGAATTCAGCTGTTCAAGCTATTTCTTTGCTCATACGGAAGGGTGTACCAGAATGCAACATCATTTTTCTCAATCTCATATCTGTAAGTTGAAATTACCTTCTAGGGGAGGATTTTCCCAGCTACTCTTTTGCCCTGCAAGTATAAGTGCAGTTGAACAGTAAAAATAGGATTTTCGTACTGATTATATTTAAAGACTAAGTTGGCCTCTCGCTCTTGCGAAGGGCCTCCTAGGAATCTCGCCACTGGTCGTTGACTTGTTTGTTTCTGGTTTTCTTTCTAGTCTCATTTCTTGCAAAAGACCTGAGAATAAGATAATATGATGAGGCAGCAAAAGACTCACTGACTGCTCTTGTGAAATCAGTTAATCTAATTGGGAATCACTGCGCCATTACTCATGGAGTAGCATTCTATACTGATATTTCTCACTGAGTTGATGCATAACCTTATATTTAATAATACACAAAATATCTTGCAAAGAATTCTATTTGTAATAGCTATTACCAAAATATTTTTTTCCATTCCATAGATTTCAATTTCCCATTTTCAATATATTTGTTTTTTATGTCTTTATATGGTTAGAGGGTGAGCCTTGGCGCAACAGTAAGGTTGCTCCATTGTGACCTGGTGTCACAGGTTCGAGTCATGGATAGCACCTTATTCAGTTTTCATGGTTGACTAAAACTACTATTAAAGTAGGTTTTCCCTCTGATCTTCCTCGATGCTTATAATGTTGTTAAGATGCTGAAATGGTTTCTTCAATATGATAGGCACCCCAAGGAGTGCATGTTGTTTGCAAAAGCTTCCCAAGACTTAAAATTGTGACGTCTGAGATTGAAAATGGCTTAAATGAAGATTATCGTGTCATTCCTGGCATGGGTGAGTATGGAGACCGGTATTTCGGTACTGACGATGATGAGCAGAATGTTATTTCCCAGATATAGTTTACCGGACTTCAATCCGAGTAAGTTACTTCTACCTACACGTATACATACTGTTAAAAGTATAAAGGAGTAAATAACGTCATCTCCTACAGCTTAAGCTTTTGGACTAATTGGTTGTTTCCAACATACAAACACACATTGATACATTTTTGTTTCATTTCATGTATTGAGCTGCTCTTGTTTTCTCTTGTACGGAAAATAAAAAGAAAAGGCAAATAGTGCCTCAGGCCCTCAGCCATTGTGTTTGTTTGGCTCTACATGCCCATATACCTCCGACAAATAAGTAAATATCACGTTTTCTCGAAAACACCTTGAAACACCGTAGTGAATCCTTCAATTCTACTTTACCACTACTCTACAAGACAACTACGTGCCACCAAACAGACAATTACTTTTTCTTCTCTTCAATTGCCTCCATTAATTGAAGTATTCTTTATGTTACACGGATTCTGGATTCCAATATTTTAGGATTCTTTGTGACACTTCTAGATCTCTTTAATCTGTTTTTTTTTTAATACTGCTACAATTTCTGCACCTTTTGAGATTTATCCATCCAATTAGTAAGTTTTTATATTGAAATAAAATATTATATTTACCTATTTAAATTTTAATGTCACCTTATTTTTATGTAAAAAAAAGTAAAATTTTAAAATTGATTAAATTATATTAGTGAATCCATGAATCTGCCTTTTTGAGGTTTGCTGAATCTGACACTCAGATATCTGTGTTGGATTCCGATGATATCTGTGTCGGATTCCGACACTCACTGATGCAACATAGAGTGCAAATTTTCTTCTTCTTTTTTTCCTTAGGAAATTCACCCATATTTTACTACCTTTTAATTCTCCTCTAATAATAATAGTAATAATAATAATAATAATATATGGGAAATGATATCAGCACTTCAATGTTTTGACATCCACTCTCTCCTTGCTTGTCTGTTAGTATTTAATGGGCTTGTGAGAGCTTTTTGGGAACTGTAATAACCTGTTGACAGCCTTTTATATACTAAAAGACAAGCTAGTGATATCAAAACATTGGAGTGTTGATATCATTTCCCTAATAATAGTAATAATAATAATAATAATAATAATAATAATAATAATAACAAAAACAACTTTTCCATCGACATCAATGCTCATACGATTTCTTAGCTCTTTCCGCAGATTTTGCATGGGGCTATTATTCCAGTTAAATGAGCAACCGGTGTACGCCTACAATTTTCGAGTTTTGATTTCAATTGAACCTTCTTTCAGCTCTGAAATCTTCCTCTCCATGGCTTGGAATAATTATCTCTTATGTTCAATATATGCCATTACTTGTTCCCATTCCATTTAGTATCATGCTGAATCTTTGTTGTGCTTTGTTCTTGTATATAAAGGAAGCTTTTACTTTTCCATATGTATTAGAATTTATGTGGTTATTATATAAAAAGGAAACTTTTACTTGGTATGGGCTTTTCTTTTTCTTGTTACACGAGTAATGATACTATGAGATGCTAATGACAAGCTCTCCATTTTTTTGTGTTATGCCATCTTCGTGTAGGGCCTACCATTAAGGGTTTAGATCGCTCCAATGCCTTGTGGCTCGGCCAAGATGAGGCTAGTCGTATGCTTTTTGCACCATCATATCTCCTTTGTTTTTTTTGTTTTTTGTTTTTTGTTTTTTGTTTTTTTTTTAATAGTACCATCATATCTCCTTTTATCATTATTATTTCGTGGTAATGTTATGGTTCTGAGAGGGGTCTGCCTAGGTGGCACACTTGTATGGGTCATGTTTAAAGGACCTAGCCTAACATGTTCCATAGTTCTGAGTGGGGTCTGCCTAGGTGGGACATTTGTATGGGTCATGTTTAAAGGGCCTAGCGTAACATGTTCCGTCAGCTCTGGAGCTTTTGGCATATTGGTTGGGTACCTAACATTTGGTATTAGAGTAAGCCACCACGTGACTCACAGAAAGAGCAGCATGCGGAAAGGGCTATATGAAAAAATGCCATACATTTTCCAAAAAAAAAAAAAAAGCAAAACAAAAAAGGGGCCATAGAAAAAGTCGTCACAGGGTAGGTGGATGTGGAAGCGTAGTAGAACGTTAGGTTTTTGAGTGGAGGTCTGCCTATGTATGTATGGACTGGTTGGGACCAGGTCTGGTATGCGACATGTTTAAAAGGCCTAGTCTTACACATACAATTAGGGGTGTAATATTGGTTAGGAACCTAACAATGTGCTCCATGAATGATAGATGGTTTCTGATCTGCGCTGCCCTTGTTAACTGTTAACTCATGATTTTTAAAATTCCCATATGGGTTAACAGTGCCCATGAAATTCCATATGGGGCTGTTTCGATGCAGGGGAAATTATTTTTGGAGTCTTTTTCTGTGGAAAAATGAAATTTCAGTGTTTGGTAACTCATTTTTCATGGAAATTTTTTCCAAATAAAAGTTTTCCTTAATTTTCAAATAAAACTGTAAACCAACTAGGCACTAGGGTTTTATTTTTCATAATTTTCTTTTCCCTTGATCCAAATACCCCCAATAAGTTTTTTTCCTTTACAGTTCCTTATCATTGGAGAAAACATCCTTATTGCTCTGTTTGGATGCCGGTAGATGTTGGGAGGATTTGGAGAAGAAGAAGTCAAAGGGAATTTAAAAGCAAATCAAAAGGGAATCAGTCAACGGAGAGATTGAGAGCAAATCTCCCAGACGTTGTTTGGTTGGGTTAGGAAATTTTTTTTGGGAAATGTTATCAGCACTACTGTATTTTGATAAGGGCACTCTCACTTTATTAAAAGTACAATATGGCCCACACCATTGGATGATCCAAACTGTCCATTAGATGGGCCATAGCCTAAATAGGTTGTGCCCCAAAAATAATTTCCATAGGTTGATCCTAACCGTCCAATCTATAGAGGGTTAGGATCAACCCTCTAACATTCAGATCGGAGGGTTAGGATCAACTTACGGAAATGATTTTTGGGGCACAACCTACATGGGTTGTGGCCCATCTAATGGACGGTTTGGATCATCCTATGGAGCAGTCCATACCGTACTTTTAATAAAGTAGAGTGCCATGATCAAAATACAGCATTGCTGATAACTTTTTCCTTTTTACAGGAATTTGCTAGCCACCTTCGCGGAGGCCACTTGCTCGGCTTGTGGCCCATCCATTGATGGAAGAAGACATGAGTGCAAAGGTGGCTAGCAAAAGCATAAAATGGAAAAAATAAGTAATCATTACTATTTATTAGATTTGTGATAGAAGTGGAAAATTACCAAAAAAAATACGAATATGTGGTAATAACATATGACAATTACCAAAAAAATTACTGAGAAATTCATCCCGCGAATTTTGAGGGTTCCACGTCACCGATAAGTGCCCGACATCCCCGGCGGTCAAACTCCCTAATTTCTTTACATTCCCTATCAAACACCCTTCGACGAATTAGTAGAATTACATTCCCTGCTATTTTTCTCAAAATTAGAGAACCAAACAGAGCATATGGGTTGGAGGGTGAATGATATTATAAGGTCCACTTGGACTAATTAGACACCCTGCGATTGAATCCCCTCTGACAATTAGGACCAGATATCTTGTGGGGCCCACTATGAAGATGCCAGCACTCAGTGGACGTTTCTAACCAATCTAATTAGATGATTTGAATCATTCCACATGTGTTTTGTTTTTCTAACTGTGTCACTGATCAGACGAGTTACATCATCTAATCAGTGATTTTCCGGTAGGGTAGTATCTGAGGTGCACTCATATGTTTTTGTTAGTATCATACTATCATATTCTCATCCTTTATTGCCGATTTCAGGTTTGGGATCATCCGTTGTGGGGCCATGAGTCCCACAAAAATGGACCACTAGATCAATGATCGCAAATAATTAACCATAGAGCCATATGGTGCGACTGAGGCTTCCAATAGGGGTACGAAGCTTCTTAGCATTTTCTTATGAAAATTACATGCACGGTCGCCTATATTGCTAGCGTCCATCGCATAAGGCATTTCGCAGATGGTCTGTTGCATCTTACAGCAGCCACCTTGTGAATGAAGACAAAACATACTGAAAAGTGAGCCGGTGTGTGTGCTGTCAGATGCAACAAACCATCCGCGGAATGCCTTCTGCGATGTACCCCTAGCAAATCCCATAAGTTTATTCCTCATTGAGGATATGGATTCAACATTAAAAAAAAAAAAACCCAATTTAAATTAAATGAAAAAAACTGGAAAATAAAATGCGAGGTCTCAATCTCTTAGAAGTTAGAACGTCCCCCCAAACCTCTTTCAATTCTGGAATGGACAGAGCGGTGAGAGGCATCACTCGTTTCTCCTCTAAAAGGATAAGTCCACGTCAGCTCTGAGATGGATCACTCATTTCTCTAACTAACGATGATAACCCTACATTCAAACACGTGTCAACCTCATATGCATTACATCCTTCCAGAATATTCCATGGATCAGGGTGGATAAAAAGGATTCTCATACTATTGTTGCTTCTCCATCCTTCCATATTCTAAACTGAAAAGATGTCCGCCTTTGTGGGAAAACATGCAGGTATACTTACTTCTCCTCTACATCTATCTTTCTTCTCCCTTTCACAGAATATACTGATAATAGCACGACTTACACAGACTCTACTTGTAATGGCACTTTGAGTGTCGTGACAGTTAAAAAGTTGTAAAGCAAAGTGAGTAGTGTCATTATCATAATATCGTGCAGATATAATGTGCAATCAAAGGTGGGATCCACTATGCTGTAGCATGAAAGCCCACAGTACCATTTTGTGGACCAAGATTCCCTTATCCTCCAATTATAAGACGATTAGAATACCCTCCCTCACCTTCATCTTTTATTATTACAGATGAGTTGATCAAGAATGCCAAGTACATAGCAACTCCCGGCAAGGGAATTCTGGCCGCCGATGAGAGCACGGGCACTATCGGCAAGCGCCTCGCCAGCATCAACGTGGAGAACATTGAATCCAACCGCCAGGCCCTCCGCGAGCTCCTCTTTACCGCCCCCAATGCCCTACCCTACCTCTCCGGCGTCATACTCTTCGAAGAAACCCTCTACCAGAAAACCTCCGACGGAAAACCTTTTGTTGAGGTTCTCCAAGAAAATGGAGTCATCCCCGGCATCAAGGTCGACAAGGGTACAGTCGACCTCGCCGGAACAAATGGAGAGACGACGACCCAAGGCTTGGATTCCCTTGGCGCCCGCTGCCAACAATACTACAAGGCTGGTGCCCGCTTTGCCAAATGGCGTGCCGTTCTTAAGATTGGAACCACAGAGCCATCAGAGTTGTCAATCCAGCAAAATGCACAGGTTAAACTACTAATTACTCCAAAAACTTAAGCTGTTAGAATTGGTGTTATTTAACTAGAAAAATTATATAATGAAAGGGCATACAAACACGTAGAGGTGCCACGATGGAAGTACCATGCCCTTGATATTTGATCCAACAGCAGCTTCTCAAAAAGTGAGCTAATGTTGGATCAAATACCAAGGATGGGATGATAAGTACGTGTTTGTACGACCTTCATCATATAATTTCTCATTTAATCATTTATTCATTAACAACCCCTCACGCGTGATCCCTCTTTTTTGGGTTGCCTGGGCACACGTGACACATGTGGCCCACTCTTTTGGGCTGGCCATACATGCGGATTTTTAATATGCAGGAGTTGTTGGCTTTTGAACTCATGACCTGAGCCAATAGGTGTGATAGCATGTTAAACAACCAATTACTCTAAAAGCTTAAGCTGTTAGAATTGGTGTTATTTAATCATTTATACTTCAACAACAGGGTCTTGCCCGCTACGCGATAATTTGTCAGGAGAATGGGCTCGTACCGATTGTCGAGCCGGAGGTATTGACCGACGGGAATCATGACATAAAGAAATGTGCTGCTGTTACTGAAACTGTACTGGCTGCAGTGTACAAAGCACTGAATGATCAACATGTTCTTCTTGAGGGGACGCTCCTTAAGCCCAACATGGTCACACCTGGTTCAGACAGCCCAAAGGTGACGTGGGTTTTGGCCTTTGTAATCTAATCCAATTCTCAATCTTAATTTGGTATTAGAGTTTTCGTGTTTTTGATTTACATTGCTGTATTTCACAGGTAACACCTGAGGTGATAGCGGAATACACGGTGACGGCATTGCGTCGGACAGTCCCACCGGCGGTGCCCGGAATCGTGTTTCTCTCCGGCGGGCAGAGCGAGGAGGAGGCGACGTTGAATCTCAATGCAATGAATAAGTTGGAGGTGTTGAAGCCATGGACATTGTCCTTCTCATTTGGGCGTGCTCTTCAGCAGAGCACTCTCAAGCTGTGGGCTGGGAAGAAGGAGAACATTGGCACTGCTCAGAAGGGTTTCCTTGCAAGGTGCAAAGCCAACTCGGAGGCAACACTCGGAAAGTATTCCGGTGGGATTTCCGGGGGATTGGCTTCGGAGAGTTTGTATGTGAAGGGGTACAAGTACTGACAAAGATTACAAGCCAAAATGTGTCTGTCTTGCGGGCTTTCTTTTCTTTCTTCCAACTCTTTTTCCGCTGTATTGATTGGTCAGGTCATGGTTTATATTACAAGTGGCCTCGATCTTGCTCGCCTTGCACATGACACAGCTCGCCATTGCCTTAATTATCTGTTCAATTTGCCTTTGGTCATCATTTATAGGCCATCGATAAAATCAGCCGGATTGAATTTATCCTACAGAGGGGTGGATTTATCACCGCCCTAAATTTTTTGTGGCTATTAAATATCTTATATTTTTTAATTATAGTTACAAAAGCATGCATTTTTACATGAATAATATTGCGTGTGACATTTTCTTATACTTATTATAAGGAAATCCTAGTAAAGAATCTTAAATCCTTCTAATTTTTTTTTAAAATTTAATGAGAGCAAAAACTAGAGTTTTCAATATTCTAAGTCAAAATTCAAAATTTCAAAACATTGTTAAAAGGAAGACCCAACAAAAGAGCTTAAAATAAAGGACGATAGGGGATCATGCTTTTCATGTGGTTTGTCACCATTAAGTGGAACCCAAAATCAAATCAGCCTTTCACTTTTCTGTGAACGGATGAGATTAATCTTACTAAAAATATTAACCATTCGTAGAAACAAAAAAGTAAAAGGGTAGCTGATTTCGGGACCCAGGTGAAACAATCTCTAGTTTTTATACAGGCCAATTATGTCTCAATCAGTGTCTCATTCTCATGCATAGGCAAGTAATAGAAATCCAAATCAGCCAAAAAGTTGATAGGCTGATGCATGCCAAAACTTGCGCCCAATTCAGTGATATTACCCAATATATCTATGATTTATTGGTCATACCGGCCAATGGAAAAATCACATAACAAGATCTAAACCATTCAAAAGTTGGAATGCAATCTAAACCCTTCAAAACTTAAGCCCCCCGACATAGATAGGCATTGTGGAAAAAATATTTCTCGTACAAATTTCTTTCCTAAGAAAAAATTTCACTTCCACGGTTATACCTTACTTAGAGAAATAGTATTATTAATTGAAGGTCTCACCAAATAAAATGTTGTATCGTGTGGCTGTCAGCCCTCAATAAGAGATTTGTGATGGTGACGATCATCACATGATAATCCCCAGACATGTGTTGCACACGCACATGTATTGATTTATATATTATATTATTTTTATTATGTTTTATTGAAAACTAATTTCCAACTGGGTGCGCTTATCAATCTCATGGCATATGCATTGAGGATATTAGGAGAAGATGAACCTGCCACATCATTAGGTGAGTCAATTCGGTGTGGGGGGCTCATTAGGTGGTTGACAATATCCTACCTAGTGAGAGGGTAGTTTCTTAGGAGGGTGTGTGCAATTGGTGGTGATGAGGCCATTGTAGGAATGAGAAGTCTCTCTATATGTTTGGAGATGAAAAGTCTTCCTCAGGCGGTAATCCGACCCTCGAACTGATTGTGAATTAACCTAAATGATAGGCCATGCTGGGGATGGAAAAGTCTCTCGAGGGAGTTGTTAGAAAAGAGCTACAACCACTATATGAGAGTGTATATCCTAGAAAATCAAGAAGAGTGACCGTGTGCTGAAAAGCTACAAAGGATCACGAGACCATACCGTCATGAGAGAACATTAGCTAGTGTATCCTTTGGATTATCATACCCAAACTCCTTCCTTTATGTACATCCATCCACTGATCTAGGCACTCCAAGTTTTGCAGGTACCTTCCAAGAAATTCCTGCAATCTAAACTGGGCCGGCCTATAGATGATCCTAACTCTCCTGTGGAGATTTCATTATTGTTCCGTCCATCTTAAACCTCTATAGATCATATGGTTAGGATCATCATATATATGGCCGGAGAAGATTTTTGGGGCACAACCTAGCTTATCTAGGTTGGGCCCAACTTTTGAGTGTTTTAGTTCACTCAATAATGTGGACTTCACTAGTTGGTTTTAACACTCACATAGTGTGTTGATTTCTGATTTAACAAGTCCAAGCATGTTGTGCCCCAAAAATCCCATATTTCGGGCGATTCTCTGATTAATTGCCAATATTTTTGTCCCAGAGTTTTTATATGGTGTGTGGCTATTTTTCTTCCATTCATTGGGCCACAAGGTAAAGACTAGATAGGTTGTACCCGAGAAATCATTTCCATAGGATGATCCTAACCCTATGATACATAGAGGTTTCCATAATGCGCAGTTAATCAGAGGGTCAGGATCATCCTATGAAAAGGATCTACAATTGGGCGGTTTGGATCATCTCATGAAGTGGGCCGTGCTGTACTTTCTGAAAAATATTAGACCATACAGATACGGCCACACACCAATACACCATACAAGATCTTTGTCTCAAATAGGGAAAATGATTGATATATGAGAAAACGGTTCCTACACATATGTGTAGAGAGTTCTCTACACACTAGCTTCAAATACAGTGGGGGCCCACATTGTTTGGATGATCCAAGCCATCCATTTTAAAGGCCCTCACATAGATATGGTGTCTACAAAAAATCAGATCCATAGGATCATCCCAACCCTACGATTTGTGGAGGTAAAATGGATGTCTTTAAACCTTCACAAATTAGTCCATTTTTTGCCTCCACATTTCGAATGGTTAGGATGTTCCTATGGATCTGATTTTTTGTGGACACCCTATCTATGTGAGGGCCTTAAAAATGAATGGTTTGGATCACCCAAATAATGTGGCCCCCACTGTATTTTAAGTATGTGTCACTTCAAAAGAGTTGGGTCTTTTTTTCCAAAACGGGATCCCGTTTTGCTAGCAGATTGCCAAAAACCAAACACGAGGAGGCCCTCCCTGCTCCGTCGAGAATCATCAGGTGCAACCAGAATTGTTCCTTCCCAGTTTTACTCCACATTTTAAGTTTAACATCCTTTTCTACTTCTCCATTTTTATCCTTCCGAAAAAGAGCAGCCCATCACCAAACCCTAATCCTCTTCCCCTCCACCATAAAAGAAAGAAAGAAAAAACCCATGTCGATTTCCTCATCTTTTCGTCTATTTTCCCCCAAAATCCCACAATCCATCCGTTCCTCAAAACCCATCACCAAAACCCCATTCCCCTCATTCATCCCTTCAAAACCCTCCTTATTCTCATCAATTTCACTTCAGAAACAACCCCAACCCCCTTCATCTCTTTCAATGTCTCTTCAACCCCTAGAACATCTCCCACCAAAACTCCAAAACATCATCAAACTCTTCCAAACCGTCCAAGACCCTCGTTCCAAATACGAGCAACTCTTATACTACGGCCGTAACCTACCTCCTCTTCAAACCCACTTCAAAACGGTCGAAAACAAGGTCCAGGGCTGCGTCTCTCAGGTTTGGGTTAGGGCTTTCCTAGATTCCGATAACAACGTTTGCTTTGAGGCCGATTCGGACTCCGGACTCACCAAGGGCCTCGCGGCCCTCCTCGTCGAGGGCCTCTCCGGATATCCGGCGCCGGAGATTGCCCGCGTTTCCCCCGATTTTGTCCATTTGCTAGGGCTCCAGCAGAGCCTAACTCCGTCGAGGAATAATGGGTTCCTCAACATGTTGAGATTGATGCAGAGAAAGGCGCTTTTGTTGAAAGACGAGGCGGTTGGTAGTTCAGTGAATGGTAGGGTTTCTAGGGTTGAAGGGTCTAATTTGGATTCAAATCCCAACAGGATTTCGAGCCATGGGATCGAGAACTTGAATTTGGGCGGGAAAGGCAGTGGTGAAATTTTGAATTCTGGTGGGGATTCAAAGGTTGGAGAGGGGATTCAGGATTCGATTTCGTCTGGGACTGATGATTTGAATCGGGATACGAATGTCGGTAGCGAATTTATGTTAAATTCTGGTGAGGGTTTGGGGAGTAGAGGGCAGAGGATTAAGGAGCTATTGGGGAGGGAACTTTGTCCTGTTGAATTGGAAGTAGAAGATATTTCACATCTCCACGCGGGGCATGCAGGTGTCAGGGAGAACAACAGTGGGGAGACGCATTTTAATGTGAGAATTGTGTCCAAGGATTTTGAAGGGAAGAGTCTAGTCAAGCGGCATCGTCTTGTTTACAATCTGTTGCAAGAGGAATTGCAGAGTGGCTTGCACGCTCTTTCGATTGTTGCAAAGACTCCGTCGGAAGCTGATGGGAGATGATGGGTAGAAGAAGGAGGTTTCTTCTTCCTTTCTTTTTTGATGTTTCTGTTTTTATCTATGCTGATGTTTAGCTTATTCAAAGAGTACTGTATAGTGTTAGATGTGATAGTTAGAAAACCATGGAGATTGATATCTTCCTGTGATGCTCAAATGAGTTGTTTATTTACAGGTTTGAGAAATAATTAATGAAAGCAATTATTGTCTAATTGTCTTGCCAACATACAAAATCCTTTACTTTTCTCTTTGATTTTGATGATGGGTTGAACTTGTCATGTCATGCCAATGTACTACTGATTTTTGTGACAATCTGATAATTAAATCATTATGCCAATATGCTAGTAATTTTTTGTGACAACCTGCAACCTGATAATTTAATCATTTTAGACACATAGGATGCTTAGATAGGTGGCATTGCTTAGCCTTGTGATCATTAAATGCAACACATGCAAACCCTCGACTAGCGTGAGGCAATTCTACAATGGATAATTGCCAGTGAATGTAGGCGTTTAGGCTTGCTACAAAGAATTTAGCACCTTCAATACATGGTTCATTGGCTTACTGTTCAGTTGCTGCTGCTCCCCTTCGAATGCAGTCCTCAACAACATTCCCTCTATTTCTGGTGTCATTGGAATGGATGGAGTGGGAGAGGCAATAAAAGAATAAAAAAAAGAAAGGCTATTTTATGACCTAACGCATCTACAAATAGTGAGCTTCTGAAGTACGATGGTTATCTACCAAGCGAAGTACTCTTTGAATAATCCATGGTAAGACCATTCAAAATAAATAAAAAATCCATGGTAGGCTTGTCTTGGTGATCTACTAAGAGAAGCATTCTGAGTTTCTGACCAAGGGCTCACCCAAGATTGAGAATGAATCGACAATGTGACCCTCAATCGCGATCAAAATTTCCTTTCACCTGCAAACCACCATGGGTATCCATTTCAATTCCTAATTCACCACATCAAACATTGGTTGCCAATTGTCACGTTAGCCTCATCAACCATTTCTTTCCTAGGCAGAGTACTTTTATGCCTGGTTGGGCTCCATGTGTTATTTGGAGAGCAAATCATTGTCTGAACCCTCTTGATCCCTTTTTGCTCTTTCCACCCTCGTTTGTGACTTCTTATTTTCCTTTATGCCCCTATCTAGTTACTGGGAGGGGGTTAATAGTAGCAACTTCCTCCTTATCATCTTCTCCTTTAGCTTCTTTTGCCATAACATACGTATTATCAATCTATGTCATGACTATATTCTTTCTGGATTTTTATTTTCTCTAATACTCCAATACCATATGTATTATCAATCTATGCCATGACTATATTCTTTCTAGATTTTTATTTTTCTCTAATCCTCCAAAATCATGACAACTCTCAATTTTACATCTTATGGAACCTTCCTACATGCTGTTACTTTACCTGGAATGCTCGCTAGATATTCTTTTATCAGGTAATACCTCCCCCCAATATAACCTTATTACAAAATATGCAAATGTTTTTTCAGTTGATCCGACACTAGCAAACTATAAGCTCATGCCGGGCCATTCGATCTAGCAGGAACGGAACCCATGAACGTTGCTCATGAGAAGTCTCAAAGCCATTTTGGGCGAGAAATATAGTAAAAAATGGTAGGTTTTTTTAAAAGGTAAAAATGGTAGATACAACAAAGAAAGCCATAATAAGGCAAAGGAAATCCTAAAATATGATACAGATTTCGAAGTCACCTCTTTGATAGAGGCAAAGACGGACTCTCCCCCTTGTGTAGAATGCAATTAAAGGAGATATTGCATGAGAAAATGGCAAAATATCCTTGCCTTCAACCTTCAGGTATGATGAAGAAATGGGTTTTGCAAAAGTATATAAATGAGTAATGTGATTTTAACCCTTCCATTTGTTTGGGAGGGTTAAAGGACATCAAATGCCCTTAAAGCAATTATAAAACAACCACAAATGAGGTTAAAAATGGAAAATAAAATAAATCTGTTGCAAAGTTATGTATCTGGACATTTTTTTCAGTTTTTTGCGTGGTTTCGTCTGAAACAGGGTGTTTCGCCCTGTTTCATTTGGAAAGACAAAATGGAATGAAACACAACGAAACACATTGGATTAGACCGAATTCCCTCGAGAGATGTTTCGATTGGGTTTTTGTTTCGTTTTTCGAAACGGAACGAAACTTTCATCCATTCCAAATGAAACAAAACAGAATTCTTAAATATGATACTCCTCTTTGTTCAATTGGTATTCTCGGCTAGCTTTTGTCAAATATGAGCTTGTTTATATACCCTCTTCTCTTGGCTGATAATTCCTAGGTAATATGTTTAAGTTGACGAGCCTTTTAGTTTTGGCCCAGACATATGACTATATGAGGGGGGTTTAGATATATCAACGTCGTTTACTTTATGATGTTTTGACTTTGGAGTATTGTCGAAGAACTCTCTGCATTAGTCATTGACACCCCCCAAGTTGACTTAGCCTTTCCAAAATCGAATTTCTTTTGAAGCCAAGAGTCCCAAAAAAAACTTTGCCTTGGTCAGTCAACCAAGTTTACTTGATTTTACCCTTGGCTAGTTATTATCTGAGTATTTAAATACAGTACAGTGTTGATATCTTCTTGTGATGCACACATGAGTTGTGTATTTATGGATGAGAGACAGATTAACTTAGAGATATTTTTTTAACTGTTTTACCAACATTCTTTACTTATATGTTCAATTTGAATGTTGGATTGGGCTTGTCATGTCATACAATAATACAATATATTACTTATTTTTTTAACAACTTGATAATCAAATCATTTCAGATACGCTGGATGCGTGGATGGTTGGTGTTGCTTAGCCTTATAAGCATCATTTGCAACACATCAATGCAGGAATAAACACTTGAACATGCATTGGAAATTGTTGTTATAGTTAGTCTTGTAGGCCGCTCACGTACGCAAACACTCAACTAGTGTAAGATATTGTATTGGGTAATTGCCAGTTGATGTAGGCATTTAGCATTGCTGTGCAGAATTCGACACCTTCAATACATGCTTCAAAGGTTTAGTATTCAGTTGCTAACACTTCCCTTTGAATGCAGTCCTCATCAACTCACTCTAGTTTGGTTTTAATTCAAATGACTGACGACAGTGATGTTAGTACCCTCCCGTTGTTTTTACATTTTGACTAGAAGGCAGCAGCCAATATGCTAAAGGATGCTTGTTTGATAAAACACATCTCAAGTGGTAACTGCACCATCACTTCTTTTGCTAGTTTTTTTTTCCTGTTCGTTCTGTCTTCCTTTGCCTTGGATGTGCTAGTTATGCAACAGGTACGCTCTAGAAAGAATATATGGAGAAAGCGGCAGCGTGTAGCTAACAGATGTTCAGAAGTTTGGATTCTTAAACCTTGCATGACACTCTGTCTTGGTGTCACAGAAATAGAGAGTTGACGTGCCAATGTCGTTGGTTGGTCGAGGGAGGACTGAGCCTGGCTTTGAGAGTTGGCATGCTGTCTATGTTCAAAATGTAGCTTGATGGTGGATTTTATTTTTATTTTTATTTTTGGTGATTGAACACTCATTCGAACTATGTGTAAAAATCCCTAATTTTGTAGGGTTTTCCCTTTCTACTCCATTCAGATGTCTTTTCTCATTTGCTCTTTATTTATTTTGGAGCTGTTTCTATCTCGAGGTGTAACTTTTTAATTTTCAAAAAAAAAAAAAAAACCTTTGTAAGAGAAGGATTCTGCATAGAGCTAGAGCTATGCTAAAGAACCAGATGAGGAATTAAATTGATTATATATATATATATATATATATATATATATATATATATATATATATATATATTTTTTTTTTATAATTTTGTGATCAACGTGGCATGGGAGGTATTAAACTGCATCGAGCAGCATTTATTGGGGATTCATCTCTCTGCCTTCAGATCGAAACCTCCTAAAAAGTTATCTCAAGTTCTTCTCTCCCTTCAATGTCATATTAAATGCATCTTCCAAGCTGTAGATAACAAAGTAGCCTAATAAAGTTAGTGGGCTTATTTGAGTGAGCGCTATGATTTTGGGTGGGAACGCTATGATTTTCCTTCCAGTTATTATAAATAAGGGATTGGTCCTTCTTGTTATTTCTTCAATTTGTAATGCACATGACGAAGAAGTAGAGAGAGTAGAAGAGCACCCCATATTGGTTTTTTTTTTTTTTTTTTTGGGAGGATTGAAATCAATCCGGGGCTGAGAAACTCGATGGATTTAACATCAGCATTTCTTGTTGGCTCGATGCTGAGAGCTCTCTTCCAGGCGCCTTCTCTTTACCATCCTTTTAAATTTGAAGTTTGTTGTCAGTTTCTCCATCCAAGTGGCTTTGGAGCCAGCTTCTGTGTAAGATGACTCTTTCCTTAAAGCGATGACTTATGCCATGAGAGAGTATACGTATATATAGTTCTTATTTTTTTTTATTTTTTTTGCATTATCAAACATGGCCTAAACAAATTATATAGTTTTTACTCGAGCATTATTTTTATTTATTTTTGAATGGTTTTACTCTAAGCATTATTCTTCCATCAAAAGGGCAATCGCGTCGAAACACCCAGCCATAAACATACCTTTCAGAAGCAAAAACTGCGGTCAGAAACGAGAGTGCATTAAAGCATTAGGTGTATTTATCTCATCATGTAACAAAATATTAGAGGGGACATAAGCTCAACAACAACCTAGACAACTCAGAACTGGTTGGCGTGGCCTATAGACTTCTGAGAAGTAAACGAGCTGTAAACATATAGGGTGTGTTTGTATTGCCCAGGAATCGGAATGGATATAATATTTCGATTTCTATTCAGATTCAGTGCAACAGAAGAGTAAAGCGAAACCTTCATACAATGTCGATGTCGCCATTGTCAAAGGGTCTTGTGCCAACCTTATTTTCAGCCACTTCTTCATCTTGTTTATCACCATGGTTGTTTGATCTACTAGTATCGCCTTTGGATTTGTTGCTCTCTTGATCTGAACTCAAGGCACCAGTTGCTATTGCTTCCACATATAACACCTTCACCAAGTTCCTGAACCGGCGCCTGAATGTCGGTATTAGCGACATGGAAGTGACAATCCCCTGCAACCTGCATACAGAACTTGTGCATGTCAACTATGAACCAACAGTAACATAATATTTCTTAAACAAAAGGGCGATGATATTTTCACTCCCCCTGCGTTAGGCATGCGCCCCCCTTATAACGTGATTTGACGTGAACAGTGGGCAACTTTAACACTTTTTGACGTCAAATCACGTCATAAGGGAGGGTGCATGCCTAATGCGGGGGGAGTGAAAATATCATCTCCCAAACAAAATCAGACAACAGAATCCAAATTTCCAGAGAGCAAAGAATGGGGCATTCATGTGGGTGGTTGTCAAATACCCACCAATGTACATTTCACACATGGTATATTCTAACTATTATAAACCTCCCCAAAATACTGTACGTCTCGGACAATATCATCACGCTCTTAGTTTCTTTTTCATTACTGCAGTGGTAGCTACTGGTTTACAATTCTACACAGCTCTTGTGTGGTAAATCAAGAGCATCCTTGTTTTAGGTGTTTTTCCGTTCTTTTTTACTGTCAAATGCACTTCTACATCAAGTCTCCCATTTTTCAAACTTCTTGAATACACCTTTGTGCTAGGCATCAACTTTAGTTATAATTTCATTAAAAAAAAATGGTATCAGATTTTCAACATAAGGTTATGGTCATGCCTCTCCAATTTTGAGGACTCACTTTCAAAAGGGCTTGGGGCCCCAGCAGCGAGCGGGGATACGGGAATGGAATAGGGAAGACTTTCGAGCTAAGGCTTTCAATAACTCTAGAAGTAGAAGTAGAGGTGCGTAGCCGAATCAGAGACGAAAGGTAGGATATCTGTATCCGTATGAATTGAAAAGACCTGATCTCTGATCGAAGTACCTCGGATAGTGCCACAATCTGTCCTATCAATAAACAAGTAAAACAATGAGCTGAAAAACTTCAGCAAGTGTATCCTGTATCCAACTGTCTTAAGCTTCCGCTTTGGCTAAGCGATCAACTTTCCTATTAAGGTTACGAGGGATACGAACCCTATGCTAGTGTGGATAGGGGTTGAGAGGATGTATGTCACGGCAAAGTTTTGTGATTGGCATTCTTGGTGGGATCCTAACAGAATTTTTTATAGCTTCTGAGAAGGTTTATGGCATGACGAAGTTTTGCAACTGGCATTCATGGCGGGACTGCTCCAACTGTGTGACTCAACCAAGCATGACCTGAATACATGAGACAACCATGCCAAGCTAATGATGAGTGATGATTCCAGCTTAGTCAGTGGCGAATCCAACATAAATCATCCCATTTTGAACTAAGATCATTTCCTAATGCAATTTGCATGAGATGAGAAGCATAACTTAGGCAATAGAACTATTGGCTCGATAGATTCATCTTATCCCTCATGATTCCATGTTTTCCTATCTTTTTTCTTGATTCTGACAATAGATTAATTTTTGGGGCCGCTCGACCAATGACGTCTAGGTTGCACACATCAATCGGACCCCTAGGCTTTTATGTTATTGCTCTACTTACCTTGGATCCTCTTCTCCCTCTCAGTTCCATGACCTATCTCCCTATCCTTTCCCTTCTCACATCCTCTTTCTCTCATCCCTTCATCCCTTTTCCCTCCTTTCCCTCCTTCCCTGAGTTTTCCTTCTCTCCTCTCTCACCCCCACAGTTGGATTCATAAGCTGACCCCTCCTATCTTTCTCCTTTCTTGATCTAGGTTCTCTGTTTTTTTTCCTCTCTTCATCGTGGCTTTGAACAATTCTTCTTTTCCATAGAAATCCTGCTACCTTGAGTCGATATCCTAACCTGAGTTTTGATACCAAAATGATGTAAAGACAAAAATTCTTACAACAAAACTCTAGCAAAAATTCTACTTAACAAATAAGACCTATCCTAAGAGAACTAAATGGCCTATCCTTTAATAACTCCACAATTAAATGAATAAAAGTTGATGAAAATAAAAATGAGCCAACCTATTGTGGGCCCAATTGGAATGGACTCCTCATTGAATGACAAAATAGGCGTGGTGGACTATTTGACTGAAGTCAAACAATTTGTCAACTTGCCTTGCTCCACTCGGTCTCCTCTCGATATTTCTTCAAAATCAAGAGGGTGCTCCCCGTGGCCCCAACTACATCACATGGTTGATCACCATTTGCTCTAGGCCCCTTTTCTTGTTGAATTTGATCCCTATAATTGTGTTTGTTGGCAACTTCATTGTCACTGTTGATATGGATGGAGAGAACATTATTTATTAGTTATTAACAGGATTCTGGTAACCACTCACCCTTTACCTTCTCAGAGCCCAACTCAGTGTCGTGTTCTTCCTACTCTACATGTTGGCTATCTGTATTAGCTCCATCAGTATCCATGTCCTCTCCACTACTTCATTCCCTTCTAGTGCACTGACTACCATGGGATATCAGATATTTAGTCACCATAATCACCCACTACTATTGTTGTGACTCCTAGTACCGGCAATTTCCTCCGACAGCTCTAGCACATTAGATGGGAGATCTTGCCCTTTCGTCATCATCTGAAGCTTCATGGCTTTTTTACTCGAGTGCTACACATCATCTTCATCTTCTCATTACTCAAGTAGGATACCTTCTCATGTTCCTTATTGTGGTTCCTCTCACATTGTGTTGGATGATGACTTGTTCATTTCCATTACTCACGCTGGTTTTGCTTCTATTTCTTCTTTTGGTTTCTGTTTCTCTCATTTCTTCCTTTGGTTCATTTCTGTGCATGATGTCCTTGGAAAAATTATTCTCTCTCTAAATTTACTTCAGAGTTTTGGCGCAACGGTAAGGTTGCTCCATTGTGACCTTGTGGTCACGGGTTCGAGTGACAGAAACAGCCTCTCTGCAAAGCAGGGGTAAGGCTGCATACATCTAGCCCTCCCAGACCCCACCCCTTTTTTAAAAAAAATTTACTTCAGAGTTTTCCTGCTTCATATTTTTATATCGCAATCTGTTAGTGAAGGATCAGTGCTCCGTAAAGCTCCTAGCTAGAGGAACACATTTATGGTGACATACGTTTTTGTTTCTGCCAGTGTCATGTCCTCACAGAGATTCTGGAATTTTGTTTTTTCTGTGTCTGCATACTCTGTCCTCTGTATGGAATCACTGACTGGCTCATACAAACGATATAGTTTTTTCAATGTTCAAACAGACAAGCTACACACACATGGAGATACATAGATGATGATATCATGAGGGGTTGTGGTTTATTATTGACAGAAAAAAAAACCAAAGATATGCAGACGTAGATTTACAAACATTGAAGGGAAACCGTCTTGGAGTTGGAGCTAGAATTCCCATGTTGTATATATTTCAAAAAACGTAATATTTCAAGGATCTATCATAAGAGTAGACTTTAGAAAGAGAAACTTTTGTCAGTTGGAGTTCAACCACAGTAGAAATTGAATAAAAGAAATAACAATTACGTTAACATTTTTGCTTACAGGTAGTGGCAAGTTGAAGACCTCTCACTAGAAGCTATTGCTTCACATACCTCCTAAATATGGCTTGCAGTTGAGCTCTCCTCACATTGTCATCTGCTGGAAATCCGCTATCATTCCAGTCCTCTGGATTCTCATTGTTGTATCCCATGATCAACTTGCTCACGCAGGCTTCCTCATTCTCATCTAACTGAAGCCCTCTGATTTGCTCCTTCATAATCAGTAATGGCCCAAGAAACCACTCTAACACTTTATCATTTGGCCAGTTAAACATTGTCAGTTCTATCTCTTCGGCTGAAAAATTCATGTGTCTGATTAAGAACCAATACTAACTCGGGAGAGGGAAAAACCACATAGTTTAAAAGAGAGACATACTGATAAGCAATCCAGGTGAGTTGGACCTAGCTGATCTAAGCAGACACTGCAAAATACAATAAGCAGGTAGCTTGATGCTCAATTTCTTGCATCTTCCCTTTAGAATGCATTCCCCTATGTCTGCAACGCTTATCAGACCATCTCGGAATAGTATCCTACCATGCAGCTCACAAGATTGAAAAAGCCAGTCCCATATCTGATAGTTAGACATTCAACGATTTTCTTACATTTTCAAGAATCAAATGCAGAAAAAGAAACAAATAAATCCCAAATTTCATGCTCTTACTTGAATAGGTTTTAACTGTTGGATAGCCTTCTTCAGTGTTTTTGACCGTTCTGTGACCAACTTTGTTCCGTAAGGGCCTCCTTTGCCATTCTTCTGCTCATATTTGCTATTGTTGATGGACTGCTTCCTTTCAAGGAGTCCAGGAGGGGATCCTTTTTTATGGTATTTGGGCCTGGCTGTCGTATGCATTGTGACTTAGCATCAATATTCCAAGTGTAAAGACAGAAAAACAAAAGCAAGATACTTCCTTATGCAATGAGACAAACTTATCTCCCACAAATTTCGAATAATCTTAAAGAAGCTTGCAAAGCATCTGGATGAGTCCCAGCAGGCACATACTTTTAATTCAAATGTACTAGGCAGCTTAAAAACTCACAAGATCTAGCTGAAGTGATACTTGTGGTAGAAATTAAGACAACTGCTAACATGTATCACAACAGCACAAAGATAAAATCCCAGAAGATGATGTTACCTGGGAAGGCAAGATCCCTCCCTCAAATAAAGTAAATCATTTGTGTATTCATCGAACATCGAAATTATTGATATTATGTACGCAAATCCCATCTGAAGAGAATTTTCCTGCATAAAAATACAAAGTTCAGTAAAAATATTGGCTACTTCAATTTGCTTGAATGGCACAACACATGCTGCTAATCCATGAGACTCATACACGGACATGGATAAATGCATACGGTAACCAGGGATGCAGTTTTATGTTCCAAGTAATCAGGACACACTCTATTTGTAGCTAGATATTTGTATTTAGTTTTATGACTTCTATAAGAATGACCAGCCTCATGCTATTCGTTTTAATTTCATTAAACTAAATATCTTTTAGTCTTTGTAGTTGCTAAATTTACAAACTTCTAATATTTAGCGTATTTGCAGCATGATTCCTTATACATTTGCTTTTTATTTTTTTTATGACCAATAAAGGAGAGAAAATTGCTAAAGAAAATAATGATTCTAATATAACAGGAAATTGTTACGCATATACCACTAGTATCCCATACTGTTAGTGTGAATATCTGGATTTTTCATCAGAACCTACATTCAAACTTAATAATATGATTTAGAGTCTTCGTTCTGAAACAAGAAATGCCATAAACCTGATGGACGATGACTCCAGCATAGAGTCCAAGAAAGAAGCTGCAGATGAAAGCAGCGACCACGGCTCCCACCACAGCAATTGGCCATAAAATGATGGCAAGTCCAGCAAAGGGTACGCAAACTGTCTCCAAGAAAGGCCCTTCTCTTCCAATCAAGTCCTCAAACAGACGCTGCCATCCTTTAAAGAGCATGTAAGGACTTTTCCACAATGCCAAGATCGTTATTATCAGCACATCTATGGGCACTGCAAGTAAGCTGGCCAGCAGACAACTTGGTAGCATCTTTATCCTTCCATGAGCAACATAACACCACATCAATTCTCTGCTGTGGATTGATACTTCCCACATAAACAAGTGATGCATTGAAGCTCGATACAATGAATTAGTGATTGTTGTCAATGGTATAACATAAGATAAGATGCATTTTCTACTTTTTTTTCTGAAATTTTGCAAAACATTTGCCTTGTCAAATAATTCTTTGATCCAAAATTTGAAACTATGTTCACCTGTTTATTTTTCTAAGTTAACAAAAGCATAGAAGTTAAGTGCACATGTTTGTTTGATTTGGACATGAGTTCGGTGCTGTTAGCTATAATGTCTTCTTCAATAATTTTGTTTTTCACGAGATTTACAAATAATATATATGAAATCGACGAATTATTTGTGACATTATTATTAATTTGGAAATTTTTTTGTGATTCGAAAAAATCGGATTTAATACAAAAAAAGTGAAGCTTTTGAATTATTCTCAATTTTTTAAATATAAAGTGGGTCACCTAAAATTTGGGTTTTGGGGCATAAAAAATTTGGGTTTTTTTCAATAGTTTTCAATTATTCTGAGTTTTTTGTAACTGCAAAGCATTTTTTTTTTTTTTCAAATCAAATACCACAAGAAAGATCGAGAGGCATTTATTACTTGATATCTGCAGGTTTCTCATCCTCGGCTACTTTTTCACACAGTTCATCCATGTATGAGAAGTAGGAATGGAAGCAAAAATCCGTAACATCCCGTACGATTGTACAACTCCCCTCAAGTGTACTCCAGCAGCCATCCTGATTTGAGAACAAAAATTATAGATCATTCACTTAAAAACTAAAGATCTCAGATTGTCAACATACCATTTAGGTGTAAACGTTCAGGCAATTCACATGGAGATTCAAAGAGGACTTACAATGAAACAGTGGAAAAGCTTGTCTACTACTTGCTCTCCCACAGCCTCAAAAGTTGCAATGAGGGGAGCGAAAAATCCATATCCGATTGCGAGTAGAATGCTTCCAACAATGCCAAGGATTGGCCACAGAATCAAGGGCACTGGCAAGAATAGCAAAACAAGAGTCTTCAAAACTGGTCCAAGCTTCTTGGTTCTGCCATGAGAAATGTGCAGAATAAATAAAAGGACTAAATGAAAAATCAAATGAGAAATCGTAAACAAGAACATGAAAGATAGCAGCTATAGCTTAAACTCATACTAATAATTGAATGCGGGGTGTCCATCTCATTATTATTATGCCACACTTTTGTCGAATATGTTGCATAGTTTTTGTCATCACTAACACTTGCACAGAGGCAGAGGGGTCAGGCCGGCAATCGTAGTGGCAGACCCACAACCATGCATGAGGGCCCCACATCATAACATCAATAATGGTGTCGTAAAAGACCAAAGGGGTTTCCATAGGAAGTCTCTTTCAAGAGATATATATATATATATATATATATATATATATATATATATATATATATATATATATATATATATATATATATATATATATATATCTTAGGGAACATTTATATCTTGTTACATTTTATTGGCTTTTGAAGTTTTACTCAAAAGCTTCCTATTACTGTTTAGAAGTTAGTTGTATTAGAAACATGTTTCTTTTGATATCTATATATAGGGAAGGTGGTCGAAGGGTATTGTAGTTACAAATTATTAAAAAAAAATTACATTCTAGTTTCTTTACAAAAATGAAAAGCAAAAGAGGAGAATAGTCAATTCTAGGTTTCTCTATTTTAACTTTTAGTGTGTTCGATTATTGTTTTTGTTTCATGCAAGTGGAGGAAATGTAAGTAGCCCTTTTTTGTTTCTTCTCCTCGTTTCATCTTCATCTTCTTATTGCTTTGGCTTGCTTGTTGAGATTATATTAAGAGTGTTTGCACTCGTACTTTTCAGCAAAGATCCAAGAGTACACAATAAGAGTGTTTACAATCGTATTTTTCTTGAGAGACAATACAATCAAGTTCTCGCACTCCTATTTTCTCGTACATTCAGAACTTGTTTGATCGGTTTTTGCTGCGTAGAACTCACGAGAAGTGGTACCAGAGTGAGGTCATTTCTCTTGGAGAACCCATACTAGTCGGATCGTGTTCATGAATTTGATGCTATTAGTAAATCATAAACCTGCACTGCTGAAGATGATTAGTTTTGAATAAGATGGTCGCTGATGGAAGTTTCTCAATCTCTAGAAAACTGAACCACTCCAACTATGAGTTTTGGAAGACTTGTATGGAGTCGTATCTACGTAGATAAGAACTGTGGGAGGTAACATGTGGATCAAACATGGTTGCCCAAAAAGAGCGAAATCAAAAGACCACGTGGAATGCCTAGGCCAGGAAAACACTACATGCATTGAATTATTCTCTTGATGATGCCAACATGTTGATCCATATCCAAGATGCAAAAACTCTCAAAGAAGCATGAGATGCATTTGGAGTGTTATTCTCGAAAAATAGCACCTATAGTCTCTAACACCTAGAGAAGGAGATTGGGATTTTTAAATAGGGGAAAAAACTCTATTTTGGAGTACTTCCTTCACATGAAAATTTTTGTTAGGAGCTGCCCAACTTGGATACTGAAAATAAAATCAAAGAATCCAATCTAAGGAAACTTTTGATCAACAAATTTAGACCGAAGTAGAAAGCATATTTGGCATCCATTGCTGATTGGGCAATGCAGGCATTTGTTGATAGGTTAGAAGGTCTACTCATTGGTCATGAGATGGTGCTCACTTAAACATCCAAGTTGAAAATTGTGGAAAAGGAGGAAGCTTTGTTCTCAAAGGACGCAAAGGAGAACTGTGCTGATCTAACCGTAAACTGAACAGCCAGAAGGGCATAAAAAACTTTATCAATAAAAATCGAATTAATTGCATGGGTGAGAAACAAAAAGGGTCTGACTTACGGAACTAGTGAAATTTTACGCAACTGGAGCGCTGTAATTTGGGAAAGAAAGATAAAGCCAAAAGTCACACCAAAATGGATAACACCGCCTGTGGGATGGATGAAGATGAACTTTGATGGAAGTTCCTTTGGGAATCCTGGGAGAGCTGGCATTGGAGGGGTGATTAGAGATTCTAGAGGGCAGATTAGGATGAATTTCTCAGGTCCGGCTGGTATATGCGATGCAAATGAAGCGGAAGCGAGGGCTCTTTGCTTCGGCCTTCGGTGGTATTCAGGAAACAATTTGGGTCCATTAATAATTGAGGGCGATTCTACGAATGTGGTTGCATGGGCAAAGAATGTATCTCCGGGACCATGGGAACTTCACAGAATTATTGCAGAAGTTAGGGACCGGATTCGATTGATTTGCCCCCAAATTTCCCATCGAAGGAGGTCGGCAAATAACCTAGCTGATCAATTGCCAAAAGAGGGGGCATTCTTGGAATCGACTGCTATAATTATACCCGACTTTCATTTCATTTGGAGGATGTTAATGGGTAGTTTTGGATATATTCTTTTTGTTGTTCTATGCTTTTGATGTAATACTTGATGGTGACAACTTGTCCCGGCTTGTAGTTTTCATCATTAGTAATATATAGTCATCTTTTTTTTAAAAAAAAAGGAAAAAAAGAAGGGCATAAAAAACAGAGGGATTCCATTTCCAACAATCAAGAGAAGAGAGAATAGAAGACACAAAAGGAGGTCACTGCTAAATTCGTAGATTTGTCCATGATTGCTATCATAGCGAAGACAGAGATAGGCTCATATTTTCTTGTATAAGCTTGTGAGTTTGATGGGATTTCAGCCGCGTAGAACTCTAGCAGTTTACACCTTTGACATCATAACATGGATCATATTCCTTTAAGCAATATATATGTTGATAAAACTAAGTTGATCAAGAGGGCATAAAGAGGTAAGAAGCATACTTAGCAACGCAGTAGTAAGTCCAGGTAAAATGTGCGGGCCATAGGCCGAGAATTACAGCAGAATTTCCAATTACAATGATGGCAACTGCAACTGGACCGATTATGGCAGCTGCAAAAGAAATAGACATCAGTAACATATATAAATACATATACACACATACTTACGTGTGTACTTATTGATCAGTTTTGGACTCAAAATCCAGACTCCCTTTTAAACTTGTAATCTAGCCCCATCTCCCAACTCTCAATCCCTGTGGATGCCATATCTCTCTCACTTAATACTTGATACTTAAATGACTTAAAAACCCCCAATCATTATAAAAATCTCCGACTAAGGCCCTGCCCCTTTTTTATTTAGAGAAGCGACTGTGAGTCCCAAACTGATTCTTAGACTCAGAATTAAACGTTTAATTCTGAGTCCAAGAATCAGTTTTGGACTCTCAATCGCTTCTCAAAATCCAAAACGAACAGGGCCCTCTTTATCTAGGAAAGAAAATAGGAAATGGCATTGCCATCCCCATTTTTGGTACTTGCCATTCATCTCTGTTGGTTGATGTAAATTACTGTAAAAAAAAAAAATTCTATAATGACAAAAAGAAGGGAAGTGAGAGAAAGAGGAGGGCATGTTACCTTTAATAACGCCGAGAATTAAGAGGAGGAAAAAGAAAGGAAGAAATGAGATGAAGCTCCATAGCTTAGCACCAAACCCAATAGGAATCTCCATCATTATATATAGATAGATAAGCAAACACAGAAATGACAAGTTAAATGGGGGGTTCTGAGACGGGAAACACAAATAAATGAATGAATGGCACTGAGAAAGTCTATGAGGATGGGAGAGAGAGCGAAATGCAGAGACAAGGTGTAGGGTTTTGCGTGGCAAAAGTGAGAAAGCTGTGTCCGTCACGTGTCCCTCGGAAAATAAGACACCTTGCTACTCCGTGACGACCATTGCGGTAAGTGATGGTTGAGATTACGTCGAACTCCCTCCTTCACTCTAACGGTAACTCCCTCCTTCACTCTAATGTCAATTTTGGCTCGGCTTGAATCCTTAATGAGCCGAGCCGGCTCGCCAGGCTCGTTAAGCTTAACCAGCCGAGCCCGATTTAGGCTAGGCTCGGCTCGTTAAGGCTCGTTAAGAATTTAATATATTTAAATATATATATATATATATATATATATATATATATACACACTAAAAGGGTTGTCCAGGGAGTGAAAGGGGGAGGCAAAATATGTCACTTCCATTTTTGGAACCCCATTTGTTACTTGGACCACCCCCCATAGTGTAAAAAAAGTAGTCAAATTACACTAGATAGGGCTGTCCAGGGAAGATGAGGGGTGTGAACTTAATATAACCCGAGCTCGGTAAGGCTCGCGAGCCTGACCGAGCCGAGCCGAGCTTTTGAGCTTAACGAGCTGAGCCGAGCCTGGCCAAGCTCGGCTCGGCTCGTTTACACCTCTACTTCACTCTTACTTGTAGTGTATGAGCCGGAAAAGGCAGGATTCTTTGTGATTTCCACAATAAAATAAAATGCCATATCTTTTAAGCGCTCATTTGTTTTTTGCTCACCCTTGCTTTGATACTTACTTGCACCCTATCTTTATTTTAAGCTTTGATAAATTGCGCTGTTGATAGGGGTGGCAAAATTGGCCCAACTGAACTGAAGCCGGAACTGAACCGAAAATTCGGTTTTGTTGAAATTTCAGTTCGGTTCGATTTGGGGTCAAACCGAACCGAAACCGACCTGTTGCAACAAAAAGTAAAATTAAATTTTTATTGGGTTGGGGATACCTCATGTCATAAAAAAAGGTGGAAATGTGATAAATTATATGATGCCCGACCGTCAAGTCCCATGAAGGTGGTGCTTCAAAAGTACCACCCTTGATATTTGATCCAACAGCAGCCTCTTAAAAAGTAGGCTGATGTTGGATCACATATCAAGGGGGGTACCGATTTGACGGTACTTTTACGGTCGGGCTCCATATAAAAACTCTTATAATGTTGCCCCAGGAATTTCATTTGAATTAAATTTTTTATTTTAATTTTTTTCCATTCTTGTTAAAAGGAAAATCCAAACAGTAATTGGACATTATAAGAAATGAGGTTTCTATTGGTGTAATTTTACCGGCATTCAGTCTAAACCGACTCCAGGCTCTGTTTGGATATATGTAGTTACCTTGTAGATTAGTGGCATAAGTATATAATAGGGATAAGTAGTGTTTGGTTGCCAACCTCATAGAGTAGTGTGAGAGGGTGTCAATACCAGCATAGAAGAAACATAGAGAAAGAGAAAAAGCAAAATTCTCCCTTTTTGAGAAATTTGGCTTGAAAAGTATAAGGAGGGAACATTGATGCCACATCACTAGACATGCAATTATTACCTCCGAAAGTTGTCTGTAGTCTCCAAGGATTTCGATGCTAAACTAGCAACCAAACACCATAAAGTTACAAAAAGTGCATTTTTTTGCTTTGAAAATCCTTGAGGATGCCAGGCATGTGGCAGCCAAACAGTCGGTATCCATCTTCTGGTAACACCCACATATACTCTTTTTCAATGACAAAAGTGGAACCCATCCATTAGACGAAGCTCTTCCCCATCACCTTACTTTCCCTATTCCACATCGCTTTACTTTTCCAATGTGGGATGGTTACTTTCATCCAACAATCTTCCTTTACAATAATGCCAAAACAACATGGGAACTACATGATCTTAACCCAGGGATTTTCTCCATCCTCGATGGTACACACTCGTTTGGATGCCGAGAAGATTTTGATTTGGATTTCTCACATTTGCAGCCCTTTTTGCATTGTAATTTGGCTCGGATCAAATTCTTAGATTTCTAATTCAGCAGGCGGACAGTGAAAAAAAATTAGATTTCTAAATTTGCCGTGGAAATAAGAAATTGGAAATCCACAGATTTGGCAGTTTCCTTCACCCTCTTTGCTCCTCAACCTCTCCCCTCCACTAGGAAGTACCCCTTCCCTCTCTGTCACCCTCTACATGAGCTGCCGGATCTATTCAATTTGTATTCAAAACTCAATTCCAAATCCAAATACAAAATGGGAGGTATCCAAACGGGCCCTTAAGGTTTTAAACTCTAAGGGGCCGTTTGGATACGCGGATTTTAGAATTCGGGATTTCTTCAAAATTGTAGCTAAAGGACAAGAGAAGAAGCGGACCAGCCGTCGTTTTTGACTTCTCGCCCTTCTTTCCGTCAGCAAGAGAGTAGCAGATCCTCCAATATTTTCAGGTTTTAGAAATCTTAGGATGCAAGAGAGATTTTTAACCTGAATTTCTCACTTAAAATCCAAGAAACGCTGTCAGGACAGCATACAACAGCTTGATCATGAACCCTCTTTTACACTGTTTTCAAACTAAAAACCTGGATTCTAAAATCTGCGTATCCAAATGGCCCCAGGGATTTTCTCCATCATTGAGGGTACACCGGGCTTACCTGAGTCCTTATAAGCCCTTCCACATCACTTTACTTTTCCAACGTGGGATTGTTGCTTTCACATAGAACCCCAATAATGGTTTGGTTTATGCCTAGATAAAAAATTGAAACTGGGTGGTCTAAGTTACTTTTTTTTTTTTTTTTTCCAGGCGTAATCAAACAAAAAGTTTTTTCTGTTTGTATTTCCTGTTCCGACCTTCTCAGTAGGTTTGCTTGTATTTTGTTGGTCTCTTTAATAAGTTTTCCATCATTCGGAAAAAAGTGTAATTAAACAATGGAAAAGCAAGACATTTTGTAATAGTTTTTCTTTCCCATTCTTTTCACGAAAAATCCTGCAATCCAAACAGGGCAAAGGAGGGATGATTTTTGGGCCGTTAGGGATTCAAAATGCGGGCAAAGGAGTGGAGATCCTTGATAAACCAAAGGTTGGGCCTATTGTATACGTATGTTGCGCCTCTCCAAAGCACTCTACTAACCCATGATGGTTTCCATTGAGGACAACAATCGATCTTTTTTGCTTTCAACCATCGAAATTTAAAAGCCATTAATCTGACGGCTAGGATTGTCCAATTCCTGTGATGTTTGTACCATGTATGGCACATCATGGTAAGGTCTACTATATAGACTGTCCAGATCATCTGACAAAGGCACATAACTACATTTACGAAGATGATGTACAATATAGATGCAAGTATGCATGATTAACGGAAGATTATTGGTCTAATCAACTCATTACGCCTTATTTAAATACTTAATATACATGTATGGCACTACATAGATATCAGCACAACATCATCTCAAAGAGAGTTTTCTGCTCATTTATTTATGATAATCTTCCTCCATGCTCCGACGGCCCCCTCCATGCTAAGCAGGTCAATTGCAAAGAGGGATCAAGCACAAGGCAGCTTCAATAACAAGAAGCCAAATAGTTAGTAAAATCAGAAATTAAAGCATATTACTAAAATCTGGTGAGTTGACTCGACTCAACTTCACAAAAAATCAATTGAGTCCTTCAATGTCTTGATGAATAATTTTCTAATGAAAACATATAATATATATATCGATAAATTTCAATATCAGAGGGATCTACAAGGATATTTGATCTTTTCAATCAGGAAAAGAAAATCCATAAACAGAAGAAGAGGAGTAGCAGGGTTAAGCATACGGGGGAGGGCAATTGGCGGGCGTTTAACTATGTGAAATCGCTTAACTATGTGAAATCGAATGCTGTTGCCGCTCAAGACACTAAGCAATGCTATCATGATCCACAACACTATAGCCAACATTGTGTGCTTCCTCACCATCTTCCTCCCTCCTTTTCTTTTTCCACTTCTTCTTCTTCAAATTAAAAGAAAACGAATTGTAACCCTTCTCTCTTAGCAACCCCAATTTATACAAGTATTAACAAAGTCACTTCTTTTGCAAACATATAAGCAGATAAAGGGGAATTATAAGCAGATAGAGAACTAGTGGCGTACAATGAAGGCCTAATAAAGAGAACAGGTAGATGTTTATCAGATCATTTTGTTGAACCTTTATACAACACATGCTCACTTTACAACTTTGCTCTTTTGTCATCGTAGAAGACGAACCAGATTTAGTGTTGCGGACTAGACATGCAAGTTTATTACGAAATATATAGTTATGTGCACGGATAAAAAAAAAAAGCATATGGACCAAAATCAAACTGAGCCGAGCTGGATGATCAACCGACATAATCTACAGGGAAAAACTACAGTTCGGTGGTGACGGTAAATTACTACAATACCTAATTTTATATGGTCACCAACATAAAATTGTGGAAAGTTGCTTTAAGCCCTTGAAACCCATCGGCCTTTTAAATTACACGATAAGTGTAAGCCGTAGAGTCGAGTATGCTTACACCATAGGATGATCCAAACTGTCCATTTGATGGGCTATAGTCTAAATACATTCTACCCAAAAATCATTTTTATCGGATGGTCTTAGCCCTAAGATCTATAGGGGAATTGCATATTTTGGACACTTCTATATAATTATAGGGCACACTCTATTTACGTTCTTCACCATCAAATCGACGGTTTAGAAATTATTTGGAAATGGGATATTTTGGAAACCTCTATAAATCAATGTCGAGATTATCCTATGGAAATATCTTTGGGCACGTAGTTGTCCATCAAATGGACGGTTTAGATCATCCTATGGGGCACAATCTACTTTCGTTGCTGCCCATCAAACAGACGGTTTGGACACCTTATGGTGTAAGCTATACAGTACTTTTGAAAAATACTGGACTATACGGCTCTCGCTAACACGTAATTGAAAAAGCAGGGACAAAGATGTCATTTTGTCCTTAAAAAATACAGCTGGGTTTCAAGGGCTTAAAGCAACTTTCCAAAAGGCAAGGAGGCATGCTTTTATTGGGCCACCTAGACGGGGTGAACGACTTCCTTAGACCCCGACTTGAGCGAAGTTTCCTTCTTTGTTTTAGTGTGGCCAACCATCTCTGCCAAATTCATGCATTTTTTTTTAATTATTTTTTTAAGGAAAAATTACATTTACTTCCACCCCTATAGTTTAAAACGTGACAAATACACCCCTGTAGTTTCAATTTGTTTAAGGTTTGCCCCCTCAGCTGAAGGTTCGTCCATAGATTGAAGGTCTAGGATGATCTGATGGAGCTGATTTTTTGGGCACACCCAATCTATGTCAGGACCCATCAAATGAACGCTTTTGGATCATCCAAATAATGTGGGCCCATACCCGAATCCAAACACTACCAAAAAATCATCCAAATAATGTGGGCCTACATTGTTTGGATGATCCAAAGCGTTCATTTGATGGGCCCTGACATAGATAGGGTGTGCCCAAAAAATCAGCTCCATCGGATCAACCTAACCCTTCAATCTATGGACGAACCTTCAGCTGAGGGGGCCTACCTTAAACAAATTGAAACTATAGGGGTGTATTTGTCACGTTTTAAACTATAGGTGTGGAAGTGGATGTGTCAAAAACTAGAGGGGGTGTAAATGTAATTTTTCCTTTTTTTTATAGTGTGGCCAACCATCTCTGCCAAATTCATGCGTGCGTAGTAGCATGGGTCCCATCATTTACACCTAATTTTAGGGAATCGAATCACCCCTGCCACCTTTTGGCTTTTTGTAGTGCAAAAGACTTGAGTCATAAATACACTAGATGGGGCTGGCCAGGGAAGAAATGGGGTGAATATAACACTTCCCAACAACTTTAAATGGTATGGGGCCTACATTTTACACCTCATATTTTAATGGGTGGGTCCCACATCTCTGCCCTATGCCATGCACGGGGTTGGACCCTTCATTTTGCCGTAACCCATGAATGCTAGTCTAGCTATACACGTATAGGTACTTTAGATAATGGAAAACTTGGCATAAAATACCAAAAATAGATCATTGATCCATTAATTAGTGCTATGTTTGGTTGCCATTTTTTGAGAAAAATTAGCCGGGAATGTAATTCTATTGATTTGCTTAAGGGTGTTTGGTAGGGAATTTAGCAAAATTGGGGAGTTTGACCACCGGGGACGTCGGGCGATTGTCGGTGACGTAGAATCCTGAAAATTCGCTCCATGGTTTTCTCCAAATCTAAGAAAAAATGAGAGAAATTCTTGGGCAAATCTCATCTTTTGAGTCTTATTAGGAAGTGGCGAATCTTCGGCAAATCTTGGCCAAACGAAATAACATCTTTTAGATTTTCTCTCAATCTCCCAGTTGACTGATTTGCTTTTAATCTCCCTTTGACTTTTTCTTCTCCAAATCCTCCCCAGCCCATATGGCAGTAAATTATCCATGGGACTGCCCATACGTTGGGTCTATGTACTTGACAGTAAATAATTCTCCTACGTGATCTTGGGCCCACAACCGTTTTAATTCGGACTTCAACCAGACTCCAACATCCAAGTAGACCGGGTTGTCCGATTCGTCTTCCTCCTCTTTCTGAGCAGAGTTTTTTGGGTATCAAATTCTGCCCGGCATTTTCTTTCAAACGCTGCCCGAGGAATTCGAATAGCCCTCCTTTTCCATCTAAGTAAAAATCAATCTCAGGAATTAAACAGCAATCTACTTCTCTGCTGCTTAGGGTTGCATGGAGTAAGCTTAACCAGGCCGATTCCATTAACTGCACTCTCAGCCTCCACGTGTGCTGCATTGAGTGCCTGTTGAGCAATCTCCACAGCAGTTTGGAACCCAAATGACCTGTCAATAAGGCAGATGTCATTGTCGAAAGTTTTGGTGATTCCAGTGACGTATTTCGTTGAAGATCTTGACTGCACCACGCATTTTGCCATCGCCCCCTATGATGTATATAGACCTGGCAAACGCGACCCGTGCCCGTGGGTCGACCCAACCCACCCGCAAATTTGTAGGCACGGGTCGGGGTTTTAGTGACCCGCCAAAACCGATCTGCGGGTGACCCAACCCGCAAAAACACAGGTCGGGTCAACCCGCGATTTTTTGGATTTTTTTTATATTTTATATTTTAAAATAGAAAGTGAGATCAAGGGCTAAGAGCATCTCACTTATTAAGCTGGAATAGTGCACTTGTGATTGGAAATCAGCCCTTCTAATAGCATCTCACTTTTTGAGGACTCCCAACTTCCACAACTCATGAGCATTACTAATTTACTATGCATGAATACTCTCCCTATTTTTCAAAATGGATGATCGGAAGGTACA
The DNA here is from genome assembly GCF_043159265.1 of Tasmannia lanceolata. NCBI lineage: Eukaryota > Viridiplantae > Streptophyta > Magnoliopsida > Canellales > Winteraceae > Tasmannia > Tasmannia lanceolata. The sequence goes on along the minus strand of NW_027518695.1, from coordinate 669,424 downwards.
ACCCACACCATAGGATGATCCAAACCGGGCATTGAATGGGCCATAATGTAAATAGGTTGGGCCCCAAAAATCATTAGCATAGGATGATTCTAACCCTCCGATCTAAAGAGGGACTGACAATATCGAAACTTCTATAGATAGAAACGGTTGAGATCGTCCTATGGCAATGATTTTTGGGGCACGATCTATTTACGTTGTGGCTCATCAAATGGACGGTTTGGATCATCCTATGGTGTAGGTTGTATGGTCCATTTTGAAAATTAGGGGGTGAATTCATACATAGAAAGGGGTGAATTTATCACCGCCCAATAAAAACTCTGTTTTGGAAAAACATGCGGGTAACCTGCGGGTCGACCCGACCCACCCGCACTGGGTCCGGGTCACCTGGTTGCTGACCCGTAGGAATGCGGGTCATTTTGACCCACACCCTCATGACCCGCGGGTCGACCCGACCCGACCCACCCGTTTGCCAGGTCTGGATGTAAACCTGCCATTTTGTAAGAACAGTGAAGAACAGTTGATGGGCCCCCAAAATTCTCCTCCATGGTGCCCAAATCCAACCCACTATGACAGTGTACCGTCCAGACCATAGGATGATCCAAGCGGTCCATTTGATAGGCCACATCATAAATAGGTTGTGTCCCAAAAAACTATTTTCATATGATGATCCTAGCCCTCAGATATGAAGAGAAATTGCTTATTATGGAAACCTCTATAGCTTGGAGGGTTGTGATCACCCTATGCAAATGATTTTGGGGCACAACCCATTTACGTTATGGCCCATCAAATGGACGGCTCGGATCAAACTATTGTCTGGACAATACAGTTTATTTTAAAAAATATGGGTGGGGCCTAAATTAGGCCTTAATGTTACTGTACGGACCACACCATAGGATGATCCAAACCATGGATGGCTTGGATCATCCTATGTTGTGGATGGTACGCTTCAATTTGAAAAATATCGGTGGGGCCTATGATTGGGCCTTAATGTTACTGTACGACCAAGTCCATAGGATTATCCAAACCATGGACGGCTTGGATCATCCTATGTTGTGGACGGGCCTTAATGTTACTGTACTACCAACTCAATAGGATGATCCAAACCATTCATTTGATGGGCCACAATGTAAATAGGTTTAGCCCCAAAAATCATTTCCATAGGATGATCCAACCCTACAATCTATAGAGGTTGTATAAGATGTAGTTTTATTTAGATCGGAGGGCTAGGATCAGCCTATGGAAATGATATTTTGGGACGCAACCTATTTACGTTTATGGTGGAGAAAAGACCGCAGAAAACCGATTATGGGGGAATATCAGCGCCCTAAACCAATTGAAACAGGAACAAAGACAGTGTGAAGCTACCCATGGAATTGGTGGAGAAAGGACCGTAAAACTTAGTTGTTTGGATAGAAAAGCTCCAGAGATTAGGCGTCCACCTATGTCTAAGCCGCGATCTATTCAAATCCCTTATCGGTTGGATGATATTACTTCTCGTGTCTATGTCAAGATCCATTTCAGATTGGACCGTCCATCCGAGTGTCCTAGTCAGTGTTTAAAAACGCGCTAACTCGGCCCAGTCTACTCGATTTAGTGGCGACCACATTTTGGAGTCGCAGACTCGGCGAGTCTGGACCGAGTCAAGCAATATCACTCATCTGTGAAATGATACATTCGGCCCTTTTCTTACTGGAACAGCCCTCTCTAAAAAAAGACAGTAATAAACACACTGCGGTGGCTTTTCCAAGTAAAAACTGGCTCTCTTTATTTCCTTTCTTCTTTCTTTTTTTTCCAAAAATACTCTTTGATTATATTTGAGTAAGTTCCAATATTGACAAATGAGCCCACCAGAAGTCATTGATGGAGTGATTTTAACCGTTTGATCAATAATATACGGAGTAACATTGGCCTCATTTGTTTTATTTTTTGCTAGTTTACCAAATAATACACAGTCAAAGTAAATATAAAATGAAGATAATCAATAATTAAATTGAAGATAATCATCCAATGAGGTAATGCCACATGGCATTCAGGATTTTTAGAATCATTAATGTCATTTATTTCCAGGTGTACTAGGCCGCTAAAGTAGACCCATTTTTCTATGCAAATGTTTAAAAAATTGGTCTGCAATTGAAATTTTAATGTTGGATGATCCAAACCGTTGAATGATCCCTTGTCATATCTGTTGTAATTGGATGGATCATCCAGGCCATCCATTTGATAGGTAATAACGTAAGTAGGTTGCGCTCAAAAATTCATTTCAATAGGATGATACCAGCCCTACGATCCAAATAAGTGGAACTGCATGGAAACCCCTATAGATATAGGGTTGGGATCATCCAATGAAAATGATTTTTGGGGCACAACATATTGACAATCTGGCTCATCAAATGGACAACTCGTCTGACTTGGCCACATCAACCGCGTCGAGTCGACAAGAATTTTCTTCGGCTACGTTCTGTGTCAAAACCACATTTTTAAACACTAACTTAGATTGACCATTTGAATCTGAACTTAAACGGACAGGACTTGGACACAGGGGCAGATCCATGCACACATTTCGGATCTCTATTAAACATTTTATAAAAGTCGCTCCCATATTTTATAACATAAAGTTTATTTTAGAGGTTGCATGTGAGATCAGCCACCTAGGCTCACTTTCCAACAGAGTTTGTCATTATGAATAAGGTGGCTGCTCTCACATGCAGCAAACGTTTTGCGAAGTGCCTTTTGCGAAGGACGCTAGCATATCCCTTAGTAATAATAGGCCATGTGCAGATTTTCAGTATTTTATCATTCCTCCTTGTCGTTACCCACTGCCACTACCTTCTTGTATATAATTTAGACTATGATCTTCTATGCAATTTAGATTAGTTTTATTGTTTACAAGCGTTATTTTACTTATTTAGAAGTTTAAATAAGTCATAAATAAAGGGTTATAATTTAGACTATTTTCTTGAATAAAATTTAGATTAGTTTTATTGTTTACAAGCATTATTTTACTTATTTAAAAGTTTAAATTAGTCATAAATAAAGGGTTATAATTTAGACTATTTTCTTGAATAAAATTTAGATTAGTTTTATTGTTTACAACCATTATTTTACTTATTTAGAAGTTTAAATTAGTCATAAATAAAGGGTTATAATTTAGACTATGTTCTTGAATAAAATTTAGATTAGTCTTATTGTTTACAAGCATTATTTTACTTCTTTAGAAGTTTAAATTAGTCCTAAATAAAGAGTTATAATTTATCTAAATTAATTGCATCAACACACACTAATAGCAGACTGGACATTCTAACTTCTTTTTAAAAATTCTAACCATGTACAATGTAATTAGGATATGCTAGGACCAGTGTTTAAAAATGTGGTTTCGACGCGGAACGTGGCCGAAGAAAATCCTCGTTGACTCGACACGAACGGTTGTAGCGGCCAAGTCAGATGAGTCATCCATTTGATAAGCCAAATTGTAAATATGTTGTATCCCAAAAATCATTTTCTTTGGATGATCCCAACCCTATGATCTATAGAGGTTTCCATGCAGTTCCACTTTGGATCGTAGGGCTGGGATCATCCTATTGACATGAATTTTTGAGCGCAACCTACTTACATGATTACCCATCAAATTTGGAACTTATGACAAGGGGTCATTCAAAGTTTTGGATCATCCAATGTTAAAATTTCAATTGCAGCCCAATTTTTTCAACATTTGCTTAGAAAAATGGGTCTTCTTTAGCTGCCTACTACACCTTGAAATAAATGACATTAATGATTCTAGAAAGCCTGAATGCTAGGTGGCATTGGCTCATTGAATGATTATCTCTAGTTTAATTTTTCATTTTATATTTACTTTGACCGTGTGTTATTTGGTAAACTAGCAAAAAATAAAACAAATGAGGCCAATATTACTGTGTATATTATTGATCAAACGATTAAAAGCACTTCATCAATGACTTTTGGTTAGCTCATTTGTCAATATTTGAACTTATTCAAATATAATCAAAGAGAATTACAGGGGAAAAAAGAAAGAAGAAAGGAAATAAAGAGGGCAGGGTTGGGTCACCATGAGAGACAGAAAGGACTATTAAAGTCTGTCAAAGCAATTTTGAAAAAGTTTTTCTTTTCTTAACTAAGGATAGTGATATATGCAACCCTCATTTTTTTACTTGGAAAAGCCACCTCAGTCTGTTTATTATTATCTTTTCTTAGAGACGGCTGTTCCAGTGAGAAAAGGGCTAAATGTATCATTTCATAGATGGTTGATATTGCTTGACTCGGTACAGACGCGCCACGTCCGCGACTCCAAAACTCGGTTGCCACTAAACCAACGATTCGGCCAAGTTCCGGGCCGAGTCAGGGCGTTTTTCTAAGTAATGCCCACCTCCAAATCGATCAATTTTCAGGGCCTATCTGAGCAATGTGCTACTCCCTTGTCATGGACAGTCCGGATCAACGGACTACGTGGGATCCACCTAATGCAAAAGATCTATAATAGAGAAAAAAAAAAGTAACCAGAAAATTCTCTTTAATGACTATCAGAAATACGAACCTGGTTAAACCCCCAAGCTTCAATGGCATTGACGATCTTTTCAAGATCAAACCCACCACGGGACGTCTGCAGGGCGGTCCCACCGCGCTTGTGCCAGTACTTTGCACGCACGAGCTTGGGGTCCAACTTCACTGGCTCGTACGTGTAAAGTCCCCGGTATCCCGACAAGACACCATAAACCTGACGCACACCATAGAGCTTCCATAGCCCCACCACAAGCTCCCTCCCCGCACGTGACAATGGTAGCCCTGGCGTGAGAAGGGTGGAAGAAGATGGTCTTGCGTGGGCCCGCCCGGTGGTAGGCTAGGTTGGGAGGGGTGGTAGAAGGGGTTTTGGTCTAGAGGGTTTGTGAAGGTTTGGAGGTTTTGGTAGTAGTGGTAGAGGTGGGGTAGGGTTTGTAGCACAATGGAGGAGAGACAGTGTTTGGGAGAAGAAGGGTGGTTTTCTGGTTTTCCGTCGTCGGAGATTTCGCCGATGTTGGCGGTTTTGGAGAAGAGAGAATGGTAGAGATTTTTGAAAGGAACGAGAGAGAGAGAGAGAGAGAGAGAGAGAGAGTAAATGCTCCGCCCAGGTGGCGCAATGCACGGGAACTGGAAAGAGAAAAATGCCATTTTTTTTTCTGTACGATGATATTTTCACCCCCTCGCAATACTAATTCACCCCTTCCTAAGGTGATTTGACGTCAAAAAGAGTTAACAGCTGCCTCTGTTCATGTTATCAGCGGGGCGAATACGTACTGTAGAGGGGGTGAAAATATGGGTGAAAATATGATCTCCCTTTTCTTAAAATAAAATGTAGGGAAGTGATATATCAGCCACTTTTCATTACTCGGGACACCCACGTGCAGTGTATCTATGACTGGAAAAGGGCTCTTGTAATTTTGGACCACCATCTTGAATATAACAACACATTTCCGTTTTCAAAGTGGTATTCCTAAGCACCCAACCGCAGAAGAATTTAGTTGTTCTTGCCTCTTGGATAGGGCTGGGCGGGGCGGGGCTGTTGCATTCCCCGTCCCATCCCTGCCGGAAGGGGAATTCCCCGTCCCTGCTTCGGGCCGCTTCGGGGATGGCGGTGATCCCCGTCTCTACCCCGCAGGGAATATCTAATCCCCTTCCCCACCCCGCCCATGCTTCGAGGAATTTTAAAGTCCCCGCCCCGTGCGGGGCGGATCTCCGTTTTCATGGGTGAAATTGCCGGCCCTATTCTTGGAGTTAGTTTCAAAGAATTTTAAATTTAATTTAGTTGATTTTTAATGAATTTTCAATTCCAAGATGCTTAAAAAAGGGACTTTGAGCATGGATAGGAGATGGATTCACTCCTAAGAATCCTAAGAAATGAGCTTTAATCTTTGATTTTCAATACTTTTTTATGAAACAACCCATTACTCCAAAAGCTTAAGCTGTTAAGAGTGGGTGTTATCTAGGCTGCCTACCGGGGCGGCACCTAATTATTTTTATAATTGAAAATCATACAAGTGGAGGACATGCCACCTTGCCTCTAAACTCAACAAAAATAAATGGTGAAATAAGAACACCATCTAATGTTCATGTTTGGGATACCCAGAAGATCACACCTCGCAGCACCTTGAGCATGATTGGGCAGTTCTTCCCAACTCTGATAAATCAAATTCTTCTAATTTACAAAGAATTTCATAGTTTTGTTTATTCCCTACTTTATACCCTTTGCATTAACTTGTGAATAGGCGATCTCTCTTTTACATAATTTTCTATTTTTAGTATGTTTAGCACACGTTACACTATTCATTATTTATATAAAATATTACTCATAGTCCTATAGTACTCCTAACCTCCTCAGACCTTCTCTGTCGTGGGCTCCCTCTTTTCCTGTAATAAAATTCCACCATTTCAAAAATAAAAAATAAAAAAATCAGAATCTTATAGTAAAGACTGACGGCGAAGTTGTGCAGAAAGAGTGCATAACTCCTTCCACTTTAGTAATCAAATAACATATTGTTGCGGGTAAAATGAGTCATAGACACATGTCTTGATCCCACAAGGACCCCCAACTCCCTGGCCAGCATGGAACCTCCAGCCCACATGACACCCAAAACTCACACGCCACTCCACCACACAATCCGCTATCGCCTTGAAGCTCCTCGGACAGAACAACGTCAGTAACAATCACCTTGCAGCACATGCAACGTCGGAGCTAATCATACCCTTTGCATGCGATGCCGGAAGAACCCTGCAAGCTTGTAACACTGATAGAAGCACCAATGCCAATGATGGTGATGGCGGCCACGCCATCTTAACCCGATTAACAACGGAACCTCCACATATAAAAAGAAAACCCTCACACCATTAGAGGAAGAGAGGTCTATTCAATTCAACCCCAATGCATTAGTTGAATGCAGGTGTTGTTGGAGACATATGGATGGTGGAGATGGTGAGGCTCGTAATCACTTTCCTAAAGACGATATTCGCCCCCATCAGTAGTGTGCAAAGAGGAACTATGAATTCGCCTCTAAGATACAATGAAGCCTGGTGAATTCCTCACCAAATGCTTGATGACGTTTTGCACCAAACGACACCAAACCCTGAATCACCCTTTGGATTTTTCAAGTATGTGAGACTCTAGTGACTGTTTCTGCAGTATAACAGCACACTAGAACAAAAAACTTGTAGATATATGGTAAAGAGAAAGGTTAGAAAAGCTTTATGAGAGTGTAAATGCTTTGGGAAATATCAATTAAGGAGTCTCCTCCTGGATTTTCGAATTATGCTGTAAATGCCAAGAATCTGCTCTATTTATAAAGCTTCCGGTGGCCTTTCTAGTTGAATTACACCCGTAGAGGGCACCTTGCCATAGTGGGGTTGAAATTTCCCACTATTAGATCGCGCCCTTTTCTATATGATAAGTGGTTGCTTTATTTTTGACACTCTTACCTGTAGGGCGGGCAATGGGTTGAGATTTTTCGCCGAGATAATGGGTTCTACGGTTGAACCAGGGTTTTGAAAAACCCGACCCTGTTGCAGCCCTACTAGACATTATCCACGATCCACCAGTCACTCCCCACGCCTAGCGCGTACAGTGCGTCCCGTGCGTCCGTCCTTGCCTAAAACCCAATGTGCAACAAATCAAGAGGTGAAAGTAGGTATAGATTTATATACCTCTCTCCAACTTTCTAACTTTTCGATGTGACTATCTTTTTGCCTCCTAAAATCATTGTTTCCCTATCTTTCAAAGCACCAACTTTTTCAAATAAAAAACTCTTTTATTTATATAACTTTACAAAATTGTTTTTTATTTTGAAAATTCTCCACGTAGGTCAGACCAAAAATTCAGGCTCTTAGCATTTGGCACTGAAGTCTATGTGTTACCTCTACTTACTTGAGCATCAAAGGGTTTCCCGGGCTTACGATTCCGGGCATTCTCAATCTTCTTTTGACTGCAGGCAGTCACCCTGATGCTCCTCTACCCAAACTAGACCTGAGAAGGACCCTTCGATCGACCCAAGCCGGATTTGAGAAGCAACACATATCATGTCCTAGGTGACATGCCTAGCTTTACAAAGTCATAATGTCAAACTTTGGTGGTGACTCTCAGAGTGGTTCAAACTCAGACCAGAATCAGATCTTTCGATTGGCAATGACTGAAAGGTTTGAATGTTACACATTCAATGATTTTTCGGCTAACTTTCTTATATCTATCGTTACGGTTTCTGTCAGGGTCTTTCGATCTAGGGGAAAACTTTGATGGAAAATCATATTTTCTGTAAAACAAATTCCAGAATCTAGTAGGGTTGTATTTTCACTTGAAAATAGGGAATTTTTTTATAACAAAAATGAAATTTCAAGAAAAAATGAGTTATTTAGGGGTTTAGTGGTCCGACTGTGACTTTACAAGGCACACGAGAATAACATGACATTGAGCTGTTGGACCATCATGTAAAGTACATGCTAATCTATCATTGAATATATATAGAATTTAATGCTTTAAACATTTGATTGCTGTGGGCCAGCAAGCTTCATGTAATTAGACGAAATGTGATCGTTGCTAGAGTTTTTTATGTCTACTTCGCTTATATTTCAAAGAGTACAGTCGTCCCACCTTTTTCGAAGATCCAAACCATTCATTTAGATCTCCGCAACATAAGTAGGTTGAGCACCAAAAAATCTCCAAAGGATAGAGTTTCTACAGATCAGAGGGTTAGGATCATCCTTTGGAGATGATTTTTGAGGTCCAACCTATTTAGGTTGGGGCGATGTAAATGAATGGTTTAGATCTTCGAACACGGTGAGCCCCATTATGCATTTTGAAAAATACATGCAAGTAGTACGCGCAGACATCATAAAAAATCCCCATGGCTATTATAACACTGGTATGGGTGTGAAAATGAAAATTGCTTGTAGATTTTGAGTGGAAACTTCTCAAAAGTAAGAAGCAAGCTAGTGATTTCTCTGTCTCTTACTTTATTGACTTGGTTAAGTCAACAATCTTGGCCCTGTGCAATGCGTTGAACCCCACTCCACATTAATGAAATATATCAAATTGAAATGAAAACCAACTCGTCATTTTTAACTTGTGAAACCATAGACTCTTGAGGGTGAATATTAATAAAAACTTCATGTCATGGTCTCATGATCGCCTTAAATTTAAATGGTTGAAGTTTTCCAGAGGCAAAAGGCGCTAATCTCGGGTCAAGCCACATGTAGGACCCACCAAACCTGGCCAACAACCGAGTTGGAAAAACACACACCTTGCAACTGTAGGGGTCCAGCTCCAGCACATGAACTGTCACAGGAAGTAAAGCGTAAGAAAGTTAGCAAGAATCGTCACTCTCCTTATATCATTTGTAATAGTGATACGAAGTATCTTACACCCTACGTAGATTTGGAAATCGTCAAGAATCTTCCTTTATTTTACTTTTCTCTATAAAAGGATGGGCCTTTCTCCTCATTCACGGTAAAGAGATTCCCTCAAAAGCTTCGTCTCTTGTTGGAGTTTGGAGATCTATACAACTGCCTAAGGAGTGTCAGAGGCTAGCTAGAAAATATGAAGGTATGTCTTCCTTGACATTAAAACATGATTTTATTTTTTCGAATGTGGGTTTCTTTTCTTGTAAATTTTGAATAATTCTGTTTATCAAAATTGGTTTCTTTTGGGGGAATTTGATATGGGTCTCGTGGGAAATTAGTTTTTAGTGTTGGGAAGCTAAGAAAATTGTTATAGATTCAAAAGGTTTGATGCTTTGATTAATTTTAAACTGATTCGATTGTGCAGCAAAAGATTGTGATGAAGGTGCAGATGAACTGCCAGAAATGCCGAACAAAGGCACTGGAGGTCGCCGCTGTTGAAGGTTTGTCTTTACCCTAAACTCTTATTATATGTGTAGGGTATGTGTTTTTGGAGAGAGAGAGAGAGAGGCTAGGGGTTAAGGAATTGGATTATGGGCTAATCCCCCCTTTAATTCTTATTTTGCCTTCTTTTCATTCTTTTTTTTTTTGGAAACGGCGCTCCTCGGATTATTGATGCATTATATTGAGAAGGGATTTGCTAGAGACCATCCCAGAAAGCAACTCGCAGGCCGACTGTTGCATTAGAGTGCAGCCACATAAACTCACTTTTCAACAGATTTTGTCTGATTGATTGCCCTTTTTTTAAATAACTAAGTACTGGAAATTTATATTCCCAAGTTATATTACATACTTTCTTGACGGCGAAGGAACCCAATAAACCAAAATAAATAAATTTCTAGGCTACTGATATTGGCACTACCATGTTTTAATAATTGCACAAATCCAGCATGTGTTTTCTATTTTAATTGGTTCTTAAGAGTTTTCAGAAAACTGTAATAATATTTAACAGCTATTTAATTAAATGATAAAAGACAAGTAGTGCAATTATCAAAAGAGTTGTTTGATAATTACAGAAAAGCTGATTTCTTCTTTTGAAAGGGAAATGATATTAGCACTGCGATATTTTGATATTTCCTCTAAAACATCTTGTCTTCTAGTATTTAAAGAGCTGTCAAAAGTTATTAAAGTTCCCAAAAAGCTCTCACAAGCCGATTGAAGAGGAAAGGAAAAACATTGTTGTGCTGATATCATTTTCCCTTGAAAATGTCAACTTTGTCTTTTCTTGTCCTCCCATCAAATTAGAATCATGTCTCTGTCACAAGAGTCAAACCTTGCCAACCAAAGAGCCCCCAAATGCACGTTTTCCCCTCAAATGATTTTTCTAGGAATTAGGTGGCTACACTTTCCTAATTATTGAACTTAGCTTAAATATTAGGAATAATTCTGATTTGGTTCTCCCAATCTAACTACAAATGATGTCTGCTTCTTCTTTGGATTGACTTTGGAATTCTTATCAACATGAGGTTACGTGAGGGAAGAGGGATGAAACTCGAGAGGGGATAGGATAATCAACAAAAATTAGGAAAATAAAATATCATTTTTAATGTTTTGATGTTATGAAAATGGCCCGGATTAGAAGACATAAATGAACAAAAATTAGACGGGTGTTTTCATACATTGGCGCTCTCCGTTCGGATCTAGGAGTTCGATCGGATTTTTTTACTACATCTAGTCACAATCCGCTTACGATATGGATCCACCATTGATCCTCTAGTCATTCATTTAAAATTATACACACACTAAGGATATATAGAATGATTAAATTTGTTTTTGTTTTTTAATTCAAGTTTTTCTTTCATAGAACAAGTGCCATTTTTCTGTGTTGTGTTGTGTAGTGTACTCATTACTTGAAATTTTGTATAATAATTTCCCACATTGAAAAAGGTGCCGATTCGGTCGCGATAGAAGGGAAGGAGAAAGAGCTGGTGGTGGTTATTGGAGAAGGAGTTGATGCAGTTAGCTTGGCGAGCTTAATGAGGAAGAAGGTGGGTCACACAGAGCTAGTCAGTGTAAATGAGGTGAAGAAAAAAGATGAAAAGAAAGAGAAAGAGATTGAATTTGAGGTGAAGAAAAAAGATGAGAAGAAAGAGAAAAATATTGGATTTGAATATACAGTCCCACCTCAATGGATTCCAAATTTCCATCCATATCCACCACAATTTACGACTTATGAAGTGGTCTATGATAAGAATCCAGATTCATGCTCTATCATGTAAAGATATAGGCAGAGGAATTTAATTTTTATCCTTTTTTTTCAATTTTAGAAATGTAATTTTGGGTGTGGAGTGACTTTGAATACATGTTGTCAATTTTTCAATTTTTCTTAGATTTTCATTATAATTGCGAAAATATGTTGGGTCTGTCCTGCGTTGTCTTGATATTGGCACTCTCTTTTTTAAACATAGGCTCCATTTCTTTAAACGTGAAATGAGCGTAAAACAAAATTTACGACCCTTTTCCCACTTAAAAAAAGCCTAAAATTTATTTTATGACCATTTTACATGAAAGAAACCGAGCCTAAGAAAAAAAACAAGGGGGTGGTGTTTTGGTAAGTGGCCGCAATGGCTTAAACGTAACGTCTGGGGAGGGCATGCTATAGAAATAGTGAAATACATAACGTGCAGGATAAAGAGGGCGGCGTAATGGACGCAAAAGGCATGTCTATATGGATGGGAAGGTTAAGAGAATATCATTGTAAAACCTTGTTTGAGCTGTTGAAGGTGATGAAGAAAAGATCTTTTATTCAGTATACATTTTTTAAATGACTTTTAAATGTGCGAGAGACAAAACAGATTACTGGGATCTCCAATTCTTAGAGAGATTGGATGTACTCTTGCACATTCAATATGATGGAGACAACTAAGCAAACTCATAACAATGTGATATCAAATGGGTTTTATAATTCAGTGCTATTGACTTTGTCTATTATAAAACCAATCTGCAAAATCATCTGGTTCACAAATCAAGAGTGACTCATTATTTAAAATTTGTAGCAGGGCATGGATAATTTGAAGTATATGCCTTGTGTAAATTATAAAATCGTTCAGAGATTGTAGATGATGGATGGTTAAAGATGACTATTCTGTTTCATTGCTTGGCTCATGCAATTACTCTGATGCATTATGAGCTCGAATAACTCAGGTGGTGAACGAGCAATAGTAAGAACGTGATTAAATTTTACAAAGTGACTTTTCATAATATAATTATAAACTTTTATTTATAATAAATAATGATAATTGTTTTTCATTTTTTATTTTGTGGAAAAAACGTTAACATCATGGATGGAGCTTCAGAAGCAATTTAATTATAAGACAATTCTATCATCAATTTGGGAGATACAATGAATCACTAGTTGTATGAGTTTATTAGATACGCCTGAAGATTGTCATCTTTAATGGCATGGTCTGATAAAAAAAACTGACAAGATGCCGGTGAATGGTCGAATTTTTATTAAGTTCATGCACTTGAGTTGATCCTATAGGCCGATTTTTGGTACACACCATATCCATGGAAGGACCTTCCAAATGAATGCTTTATATCCCCAAAAAAAATGTGGGGCCACAAGTGTTTTTGAGCTATAGCTCAGATAGCTTATCTGAGCTATAGCTCAGGAACGCTTTCCTCTCTCTCTCTCTCTCTCTCTCTCTATATATATATATATATATATATATATATATATATAGAGAGAGAGAGAGAGAGAGAGAGAGAGAACGGTTCCTACACACATGTGTAGATAAGTTATCTCCACACTAGCTTAAAATACAGTGGGGGCCACATTATTTGGGTGATCCAAACCATTCATTTTTAAGGCCCTCTCATAGATAGGGTGTCCACAAAAAATCAGATCCATAGGATCATCCTAACCATTCGAACTGTGGAGGCAAAAAATGGACTAATTTGTGAAGGTTTAAAGACATCTATTTTACCTCCACAAATCGTAGGGTTGAGATGATCCTATGGATCTGATTTTTTGTAGACACCCTATCTTTATGAGGGCCTTTAAAATGGATGGCTTGGATCACCTAAACAATGTGGGCCCCCACTATATTTTAAGCTAGTGTGTAGAGAACTCTTTAAACATATGTGTAGGAGCCGTTTTCTCTCTCTCTCTCTCTCTCTCTATATATATATATATATATATATATATATATATATATATTGAGAAAAGTGTAGCTACACGTACGGGTAGCTAACTTAGCTACTCCGTCGGCTTAAAATACAGTGACGTGGGCTGTGCCGGGCTGAGGGTTTAGACATGAGAAGCGGCCCGGCACGACAATAATCAGTGTAAAAGGGACTTTATGTGGCTGTTTTCTCTTGCTGGCACGGCACGGCAGAGGTGTCAATTCATATCCTCATTTTTCGTAATGAGACTCTCAAAAGGAACAATTATTGCTTTTGGACAGGTCATTATGCAAGTGGATATGTCAATTCGTGTTTTCTTGTTTCGTTGTGGAGCTCTCAAGATGTTCAAATCTTTTTCTCGTTTTTATTTGTAGGGCTCCCGAAGTTACGATTATTGCTTTGAACAGCAGCCACACTGTATTTCAAAATTCGTGTCATCTTTACTATTTTAAATTAAGAATAACTACATATTTACTCTTGGATTTAATTATGGCACCCAATATTTAATTAAACACGTTTTGAAAGCATTTTTAGACACTGTAACTATATTTAGAAGCAGATTAGATAAGGCTCTGTTCACTTCTTTTCCCCGGAAAGTAAAGGAAATGATTTCGTTTTCCTTTCCTTTCCAGGTGACATGGCAGAAGGAAAAGGAATCCAAGGAAACTGTCAAGCAAAATGCTTCATTTTCCTTGGAAAGCCTCTTTCCGATATATTTAATCGGAAAGAAAATCTCAAGTAACAAAGAAAAAATCAATTTCCACATCATTTTCAGCTTTCAAATGAATGGTTTGGATCACCCAAACAATGTGGGCTCACAATATATATATATATATATATATATAGAGAGAGAGAGAGAGAGAGAGAGAGAGAGAGAGAGAGGAAACTGTTGGCTCACCAAACTTATGGTGAGCTAGCTTACCCAATCACATGGGGGCCCACTTTGTTAGGATGATCCAAAGCATTCATTTGAAAGTCCCTTACATAGATGAGGGGTGTACCAAAAATCAGCTCCAAAGGATCATCCTAACCCCTCCATTTGTGGAGGACAAAAATGGACAGACACAAATCTGCCCCATTTTTGTCCTTCACAAATGGAGGGGTAAGGATGATCCTATGGAGCTGATTTTTGGTACACCCGCTATCTATGATAAGGCCTTGCAAATGAATGGTTTGGATCACTCCCCAAAATGTGGGACCCATGTGATTGGGCAAGCTAGCTCACCATAAGTTTGGTGCGCTTAAGCTCCCCAATCACATGACTCCCCAATCACATGTGGTGATCCAAACCATTCATTTGCAAGGTCTTATGATAGATAAGGGGTGTACCAAAAACCATCTCCATAGGATCATCCTAACCCCTCCATTTGTGGAGGACAAAAAATGGGCAGATTTGTGTCTGTCCATTTTTGTCTTCCACAAATGGAGGGGTTAGGGTGATCCTATGAAGCTGATTTTTGGTACACCCCTATCTATGTAAGGGACTTTAAAATGAATGCTTTGGATCATCCTAACAAAGTGGGCCCCCATGTGATTGGGCGCTTATGGTGAGCTTAAGCGCACCAACAGTTTCCTTATATATATATATATATATATATATATATATATATATATATATATATATATATATATATATATATATAAGGTCTACCTTCTATACGGGGAAATTAGTTATGGAAAAAGGATAATTTAATATAAATAAAATAAATATTTATTTATTTATATTGCATGGAAAAGAAAAAGGTGAGTTAACCTCTTTCAAATTTCCTAGACTTAGAGAAATATTTTATAATAACTTTGATATTTTATCTATGGTTCAAAGTTAGATTTGCATGTAAATCTACTTATGTTAGTTGGAACTTGAATCTACTTACTTTTTTATTTGAGAAATATTCAAAATAAATTATTTTAATTTATTTACAATTGTCACTAATTTTTTACAATTATTATAATTCTATTAAATTTTTAGTGGGTACCCTTCATGTTTGGTTCCCTCCCGCTTTCCTTTTCGTTTTTCAAACCTTCACGTTTCCTACCGCTTCCCTATCTAAGACCTTCGACTTTTAGATCCTGTTTAAGTATTTTCGGTAAAGTTGATTGCCAAACCGACCATAACTCTTCAACTCTTCTTAGATGGCTTCACACCAAGAAATAGGTCGTTTTTCCTACTTGCCTAACCATGAGTCATGACTATAATTAAGTTGAGATATGTCATCCTCCCATTGCAAGTGCGATAGAGACAGTGATAGGGATATGTTTCTTGTCATGGAAGAGTCCTCGAAGGGTTGCAATTGCAAATATGATGGAGACAAGGGCAGTTAAGTTCCCCATAATTAAAAAAAAACAGAGAAATGATATATTTGCTCTTTTTTTACTTGGGACAGCCCCCCCAAGTGTAAAAGAATTGTCATAAATACACTAGAGGGGCTGCCCCAAGTAAGAAAAAAAGGCAATCATTACAAAAAATAAATAAAAAGAAGTACAAAGATAATGAGCTATGTGAGGTCATTATCAAAGAAATTTCATTCAATGTGCGCAACTACTTTTCTACGTTCGTACTTGGACAAACTTGTTGAGGTGCATATGAGAGACCACCAATTTCATAAGATAAATTGGGCTAGGGCTACAAGTAAGGGCAATTTGTAATTAACCATGGCTTGCAACTAGACCCGGCAAACGGGTGGGTTAGGCCGGGTCAACCCGCGGGTGATGCGGGTGCGGGTCACACGGGTCGGGTCAGGAGATGACCCGCATTTTTGCGGGTCAGAATTTTGGTGACCCGTGCATAGAGGGTTAGGATCAAGTGATCAACCCTCTAACATTCAAATCAGAGGGTTGGGATCAACCTATGGTGCTAGCCACAACCTATTTATATTCTATGATGCCAGCCATAACCTATTTAGGCATCAAACCCTTTAAAAATAGATTAGCATGACAAAATCTAACTAGATTAGCATAACAAAATCACCACCCTTTAAAAAGCCAAGTGACTCACTGACTTGCGGGTGCCCGCGGGTTGACCCGACCCGACCCGTGTTTTTGCGGGTTGGGTCACCCGCGGGTTAGTTTTGACGGGTCACTAAAACTCAGACCCGTGCCCGCAAATTTGCGGGTGGGTCGGGTCGACCCGCGGGCACGGGTCGCTTTTGCCAGGTCTACTTGCAACTAGGAGTATCTTTCTCAAAAGCATGTAAAGGGGGGAGTGTCATTATTGAAAAAAAAAGGGTGTAATTAATGTTAATATATCCTCGTTACAAAAGTATAGAAAGAAAAAGTACCAAGAAAAAAAAAAAACCTACTGAAAGAGAACGACTAGGAAGGTCGCTGTTCATGCAAAACATCATGAGCCGAAACACATGGTCACAGTCCCGTACCAATCGGGCATCTCATGCATATAAGACCAAGAACGATGGAAATGAACGGTTTAGCTTTTCTTGTCGGAAGCATAAACGAGCCTGATTAATCAAGGCTACTGATATTGGCAATACCATATTGTGGTAAGGAAAACACTTCATGTTAGGGCTAAAATTGGTATATCCAGTACCAAATCTCAAACCCCTCCCCCATTATTCAAACCAAATCAATGCAACCCTGTAGACACCCCATTTTGACCGTACCTTGAGCCTCCCGTGTTTGAGCAAAAATCCAACCAAATCAATCAGCTAGGATCCCAAACATCACCCTAGGCTAGCTTAAGATCTCAGCTAGGCCCCTGCAAAATTTTGTCGAATTCCGAGTGCGTTTGCCTAGCGAACGAGATGGGAGAGTGTCCATAGGGTAAACCAGAAAAGGGGGGTGGATTATCCTGGACGAGGCCGAACCTGGGCCGAATGAGACAAATTTGACGGGCGCGCCATAGCAGTTTTCCGCGCGCCCATCAAATGGTAGTGCTATTATCAATTCCCCTTTTCCTTATAAAAATGAAAAAAATTCGTATGCAGAAGGGAGAATTCTCATTTTTGGGAAAAAATTTTTGGAAACAGAGAGAGAGCGAGAGAGAGCAGAGATCACCTTCTCCGGTCATCACTCGCCGCCGGCCAACGGAATCCAGCTGAATTTTCTCATTGATTTCAAAAAAAAAAAAAAAAAATCTGATTGTAGGAGGAGGATTTTCGTTTGGGTTTCTCTTGAGAAATCAAAGCAGATCTGAGAGAGGGAGCGAAAGAGAGGAGCTAGGGTTCCTAAGCAAAGCTCATCTTCTCCGGGCAGCTAGTACGGGAACCAGATCAGAGCCAAGTTTCAGGAGGTGATCTGTGCAGAGCATGGCATAAATGCTGCTTGGAGAAGAGGATTTTTCTTATTTTCGTTTGCAGAAAGAGAGAGAGAAGGGCAAAATTCCGAAACCTTATTTCCGATCCTTCTTCTCCGCTCAAGCTCCGGTTGAGCTCCGGTTACACTTCCTAACTTCGAATCAAGATTATAAAACCTTAGATCTAACTTTTCCTCTGCAAAATCTGTCGATTTCATACCCTAACTTTGGTGGATCTCCATTAAATCCGTGCAAATCCTAGATCCTTTTCCTCTCTAGCTTCAGAACCTCTAAACCCTGGATCTGTACCTTACCGGAGCTCCGGCCGGCATCAACATCAACAGATCTAGACTCGGATTTATTCTCTGGTTCTGATGGCCGATCCTCCAACGGTGCCCGGCGATCCGTCCTCGCTTTTAAATCCGATCCTCTGCAAGCTCTGACAACATCTGCAACATCCGATCATATCCTTCTTTCTTCTTCTTCTCCGGTGAGCTCGCCTCATTTTCCGGTCATCAAGCTCCGGCCATTCCTTTGTGTTGTGAATTAATTGGAGAATATCTCAGTTGCTTACGGATCTCATTTCTAACGGGAAAGATCTGAGTAAAATAGCTAAGAAAGAGAGAGAGAGACCTGTGGAGAAGAAAGTTGAGAAAAAGAAGGGGTTTAATTTAGGAGATTTGATTCAGATCAAAGGTTATAATAATGAAATTGCAAGGGGAGAAGAAGGAAGCACAATCGCTTTCTTTAAGAATTTCGGTCATTTATCTTCAGCTCCGGTGACTTCGCCGGAATCCGTTGACTCTGACAATTTCACCTGTGCACCTTCCATCAATTCAAACCCTAGCTTGGTTCTTCAAAGATCCATTTTTTGTAGATTCAATGGCTTTTGGTTGAAATCTGAGAACTTGCAACTTCAATCTATGGTATCAAGTATCTGCTAAGGTGTTTCATTATATCTTGAAAGAGGTTTTGCTTAAACCTGTAAAGGAAAGGAGATCTAAGAGCTTGAACAATCGATTGCTGCATAGAGATATAGATTTCGGAAAAAGAGGTATTGATATGAACATTTTCAGGTATTTATCTCAATTTTGCTTTAAATATACTTTGTGTTGAATGATTTTTTTTTTTGTGGAATAATTTTACGTTTAATTTGATTGCAATGTTTTAGTTATGATTAATATTAATCAATTTTGAACTCCAGTTATAGTATTGATTAGTGTTTAGGAGTTTTGCAATGATAGATAATTGTAATATTATTCTTTGTTATTTAAATAAATTGTTAATAGGAAGAAGGAGATCAGATGACTACTCTGTTCGATATTATCGACATGAGTACTGTCTGATCTCAAGGCGGGATTAGAAATATTATCATGTGTATTTGATATCAGATGATTACTTTGGCATCATCTGATTTCATTGGAGTCCCCGTATTGGGGTTTGTGGTTGGTTTTGAAGTGTTTGATATTGTTTTTACTTTATTAGGCTATCCAGCGGCTGGTCTGGACTAATTAATGTTGTTTATCATTTTATAATTGCTATAGATCGTGTATTGTTTTATTGAAAATTTTTCTTTGTTTAGTACTTGATTTATTTTTATAAGAATAGAATGGAATTTGTGATTATCTGGTAGACTTTCCTTCTCTCTTTGATAGACTAACACAGTCTTTTAGATTTTTGTTAAAATTCTTTAGATATTAGAATTCCTTATCATTGCAAGGGCGATGAAGGCGCTAGCCTAAGCCCATCCTTAGGGGATTCTCAAAGTCCGAGTAGCCCTTCCCTCGTTTGTTTTTAAGACGTGCCCAGTCTTTTGAGATACCCTTAAACTTTGTCATTTAGAGCCTCAATTTAGGGAGACAGGCTATGTCTCAGACAGAGAAAGTTGTATCATTTAGAGACAAGCTTTGTCTCATTAGTGAGTCTATCCTTAGGAGACATGCCATGTCTCATCAGCACCTCTCTTGGAGCTCATCTTTTTGTTTAGGAGTCTCACCCAATCTCATTTTTCTTTCTAAACCTCTTTTTTGTGCGTCTTTTGGTTTTGGGAGAACACCTTGCTCGGCTTGGCATCATACCCCTTACCCTATGGGTATAGGGTTGCACATTTGTTGCACCCTAGGGCTAGGTAGCTGTCCGGCCCGGCTGGGTGTTTTACTTAAACCAAATAGGCACAAGGTCTCTTTTTCCTTGTTCGCATTTTTTTCTCTATCCTACCTATATGTCTAAGAGACTTGCCCAGTCTCATTCTATTATCATCCTCCTCTTTGTGCATCATTTGGTTTTGGGAGAACATCCTACTCGGCTTGGCATCATACCCCTTACCCTTACGGGTATTGGGTTGCACATTTGTTGCACCCTAGGGCTAGGTAGCTGTCCGGCCCGGCTGGATGTTTTACCTTTGCTAAATATGCGCAAGGTCTCTTTTTCCTTGTTACTTGTGAGCTTTATCTTAGCTTGATAGTCTCACTAGCACCCTTCTTTATCTCATTTTCTTTTAGGAGACAGGCTTTGTCTCATTAGCACCTCCTTCTTAGAATCCTATTTTCAGAGTCAGTCCTTTGCCTAGGAGTCTGTCCTTAGCTAGAGAGTCTGTCTTTCTTTCAGGTTTCAGTCCTATCATCATAGGGGTTAGGATTTTATCCAACCTCTCATCAAATCTTGTGTTTTTCTATCCGCTCTTGTAAGGTATAGGATGCTGTCCAACCCTTGCAGAGTCGTGTTTCTGTTCTTTCTCCCGCAAAGCATAGGATGCTGTCCAACCTTTGCGGGATTTCAGGAGTCTGTCCTCCCCTTATGATGATAGGATTCAGTCCTCTTGCGTCAAAAACTCAAAAAACACTATAAAAACAACCAAAATATCAAAAACATCTAAAAAACCAAAAATCTCAAAAATCTTGAGTCATTAGGAGTAGTTAGGAAATCTGTTTCGAACTACGTTGGCTTGATCCTCTTCCACGAGGTACGTAGTGCAGCTTGAGATTCTTATCTCAGGTCCAGCCAAACCTTTGTAAATAAATCATTTACCCATTTTAAGAAAAAATACCAAAAATCTTCAAAATCTTGTTTTCAACAAGATCTTCCTCTAGAGTTAGGAGTTTGTCCTAGATAAAGAGTTTTAGAGTTTTGAGTTTGTCTTTGATGTGTTGTGTGGTTTGTTTGTGTTTGTGTTAGAGTTAGGAGTTTGTCCTAGAGTTATAGGAGCGCCTCCGTCCAGTCAGTGGCGATTCATATCGCCGACTGATGATTAAGTCTTGGATACGCTAGTGATCCCATTGTTTCCCTTAGGGCGTACAGCCTAGCTACACATAGATTATAGGAACCACCTGCATTAGCTTAGGGCTAACCTGCATTTAGTATAGGCATATAAGGTGTCCTAAAATCTACAATCCAGTGGAATTTAAATAATCACACAAGAAGCTTTAAGAACTAGTCCGGTCTTTTAGATCGAGTCTAAGATAGAGGTCTAGATGTCTTAGGCATCATAGCTTAGAATAGGTGCGAAGAACTACGTTGCCTTGATTCTCGTGGAGGCGGGGATACGTAGGCTTCTTTGGATGAACATCAGATCATCTAAAGACTCGGGCCTAGGTATAGATTAGAGTCTTAGGGTTGTATAGTATCGAGTCTTTTTTCTATGTTTTGTAGTGTTTTCTTACTTTATTGCGCAGACCTTATACTTTTTTGGTGTGTCGTGCATGTGTTTGTTCATCAGAACTTAGACACCCATTAGGCATGTCACTTATAACCTAGCTATGCTTAGGTGACACATGTTTCTTTTATTTTATCTTGTGTGCCTTTGATTTCATCTCCGAGACATGCATGATTAGATAGACGTCTTCTCGGAGATATTCATTCCCATTCCATATGATTTTCGCCCAAAACTCTTCAAAATTATTAAGTAAATGGCATAAGAGACTAGGTGTTTGCACTTGGGCGGATGAGGTGCTCTTTAGACCTTCCGAATTCGTAACCAGGCACGAACCTTATTTTATATCTCTGGTTATCCGTTGCAACAGAGTATAGTATGGGATCCAGGGCCCATTTGCTTTTTTCCTTGGATGGCGACTCTTCTTTGTTTAAGGTACGCCTCGAATCTGGGCTAGTCCCCGAATCGAGAGGTATCTCACCTTTGTATCGCCACTCATGCTGTGAGGGGCATTATTCTTTCGAGAGTTCCTTGGTAGAGCTCTCCATTCATGTGGATGATCCTGAGACCCTTAGCGCGTGGGGTTCGTCCCTCACCGCCGCTCTCTCTCGGATCGGGGTCCACAGGCTGGCGACTCTGCTGGGGATATTCTTTCGAGATATTGCCTAACTCTGTTAAAATGCCATTTGTTATTAATTTTGAAGAATTTTGAACTAAAGTCATTATCAATGGGAATTTAATCGATTAGAATCCAGGGTCACCAAATAGGTGTTTAAAACAAGGGATTCACACACTGCATAGCATACATCATGTTTATTTTATTTTTTCTTTTATTGATTTTTATTATTATTGGCTCCAAGGGATAGATATAATGCGTGCCTCATGGGATATCACTATCCAGATGGTGCTGTTGTATCTATTACCAAGCTATGCGCCAGTGCTGCAGTCGTAAACACTCGGTGTACTTGTGTTTACAGCAGCCGGTGAGCAATGAAGCATACTGTATATAACACTCGGTGTACTTGTGTTATATACTTAAAGTATGGATCATATGCATAGTACCCGATATATTGAGTCCGGAGCTCTACTTTCATTTTACATATATTATGTACTTGGATATATTTGTTGATTTAGTAAAACCTAATTAGGATCTGCATGTGCTTATATATATATATTGCATTCATATAAGGACGAACATGTGTTGCTTACACATGTTGGAGCCGAGATTTATGAGCCATATCCTATCCATAGATTATTGTAGCTCACCCTATGTGGCTACAGCGCTGTCATAGTGCACTTACATGTCTGTCATGAGTCGAGACTCTCTCGACTCCACTAGATTAGAATTAGAGCTGGTGCCTCTGGTTAGGGTGTATATATGTATATACACCTATTTATTGATTATTAGATTAGGGCTTACTCCTTTGTAATGTTTCCTATCTAATCCAATCAGTCATATTCTTTGAGATTTAGATTTGATCGGTGACTTCTATTTGTCATCGTTATGACCATGGTTTTTGTTCTGATCTTTCGATCATAGATCTGGTTCATACCTTGTATCATTGATCCATATTCCATATATTTAGATTAGGGCCTACCTCTTAGTTAGGTTCTCCCTCGTAATCTAATCAATTATTTCTAGTTATCCATCCTGTGGATTATCATTAGATTATTGGCTCTTTATCAATAATCTATCCCGTGATCTATTGTTCATAAAATTGATCCATGTTTTCCATCGTGTATTTACATTATTAGATTAGGGTTTACCTCTTAGTTAGGTTTTCATTCTTAATCTAATCAATTATCCCTATCTATTCATTCTTTTAGATTATGATCAGATCGATGACTTCTAATCATCATTCTTATGGTCACGATCTATCCTTCGATCTTTTGGTTGCAAATTCAACCCATCTATAAATGTCGTCATTCATGATCAGTCCCTCATTTGATCACATCCCTCTGATGACCATATTCTGTTTTCCACTCATGAGCCTATCTTGCCACCATCATTTGAGTGCAAGTATCCTTGCTGGGAGACCTATACTATTGAGTTTATCCATATACCCTTGAGATGACTTGTGGGGTCCCTTTGTGTGGCCGTCATGCTGCCAAATTTTACCCAACACATTTTCAGTGTGATCGCCATCTTTTGGGATTGTTGATGAGTCATGTGTTTATCTTACCATAATCCTTCTTCCAATTGTTATGATGTTGGTTCTTATCCGAGGGAGAGATGTGTTTGTATTATCTCTTGTTTCAACTTGTGTATAACATTCGACAAGATTGCCTCATACTAAAGTTAGTGTTTGTCATTTCCATGACAGGAGTCAGACCTAACTGACTTCACCCATTTGTTGAACCAGTTTCCTTTCATTTCACCCAGCCAGGTCAACAGGACCTACACCAGGGTTGAACCCCCAGTTATGGACATCATGGAGGAAGGAGTGTCACCCATAACCTTTCAATGCCAGTTCATTTACCATCGAAGAAGTGTCCTGTTTTGTTAAGTTTGTCTTTCGTTGAGTGTACACCAACTTTCTTCACTCAAAGTTGGTAAGTCTTATTTTGTCAATGTCAAACAAAAGAAAGAAATGTGTGTGTCATGTTTGCCAGCCGTGTTCATTCACAGTTTGTTGCTTCCATCCTTTGTCAAGTTCGATGTAGAGCTCATTGAGGCGTGTCGAAAAAAAAAAAGTTACTGATGTACTTCAGAGTCTTCAATTCAATAAAGTTGTTCATTTTGTATCTTTGATGTTCTATGATTCACTCTTAGATCTAATGTTTAAACCAAAACTAAAGACACCCTTCTCAAATGAGAATGCAGACTAAATTCCCCTCGAGATCTGAAACATGATCAAACGAGAGGAAGAGCGTCGAGCGTAGCCACTCAAAGAAGAAATCAAAGCTGTTGATAGTGGTATTGAAATCCGAAACTCGGGAAAGATGGATTGGCAAAACTTTATCTTCCGAGGAGAGCGAGGAATTGATAAACCTGTTTATAGGGGTTTGAGGTAGTCTTGCTTGATCCTATAAGGATAAACCAGGTGAACGCCTTGTTGTTGTGAAAAGCAAGACTCATTCCGCTTTAGACACTCAGTCGAAAAGTAAGAATTTGAGAGGGATGAACATCAAGCATTAAGTGAAGCTGATGAAGACATTGAGAGATGACTTTCAGAAAAGAAAGCCATAGACTTGATCCCCAAGAAGAGCATTTGTGTTGTACATCTTGGTGGGATTTCAAGTCATCGTATTCAGATAGTAAGGACAGTTTTTATGTCCAAGAGAAAGAGAATGTTCAAAAGAAAGAAAAGCATGAGAAAAAGAGACAGAAGGAGAAGGGAATGTGTCCCTAAGACAACATCTTGGAAAAATCAAAGACCCAAGTGATGGAGTCTATGAGATGGATTGAATATCAGAATTGTCTCCAACATTTGGGAGACTATTGAGAGCAGTATAATCTTGAGCATGAGTTCAATATTCGAGAAGCGCACAAGTTTAAGTGGAGCACCATGGTTGAAGTCTTGCTTGCAAATACCGCCAGACTCTAAAAAAAAAAAACAACAAAAAAAAAAATAAAAAAATTTCAAAGTCTTGAACCTTAAACATTCAAAAGCTTGTACATCAAAACACCAGGAGGCCATCCTTGGATGTTTGAGCCTTTATAGCCAAAATCCCAATGTTTAAAAATCCTTTTGTGAGCCCTTTGAGCCAATATTTTAAAACCAAATAATTCTTTCAACCACATTATAAACCAAGGGCATTTTATGCACCTGAACTACGTCATGACCTGATCCCCAACTCTTCGGGGGTACGTAGGCAACCTGATCAATTCAGGTTCGGTCAAATCCTTGGGGATAAAAGCCAAATCATTCCCTTTCCAAAATTTTGAAGCTAAAAAGCTAAACCATTCTTTGTTAAACCCCAAAGCGAACTACGCGGATCTGATCCTCCATTTTTGGGGTACGTAGGTAGTCTGGCAAGACCAGATTCGGTCCAAATCGTTTGAACTTTTGATATCTAACCCTTTTGAACCAGAGCCTACCTATAAAGTTCTTCTGGTGAGACGAGCAAAGGTTTAAGGCATTTGAAAACAAAAACAGAAGAAAATGAAAAGAACGAGAGTCTGAAGACCCACTAGGTTGAAAACCCGAAAGGGCAGCCTAGAATCGTGCATTTGCTAAGTCGATAACCAAATGAGATGGCTTATGCAAAATGAGGGTAGCGGTCTACTGGATTAAAAAATTGAAGAGGCAATCCAGTCAGAGGCGAAGACTTCCCACAAAAAGTGGGCTGATAAACATGGAAGGAGTTCATCGGTTATGAAGAACTTTGACGTTTGAATAGTGTGAGAATTCCAGGCAAAAGCTGAGGCAAATGGTTTGCTAGACCAGAAACCTGGAATGCTATAATCATGAGTTCCCACCAGAGGAAACTCGAAAAGGTGAAGAAGCCATCACTACACAGAGCAGGATCTTGGAATCCGAGTAGTGTCAGTGAGACTTACTTTGACACCTTTCTAAACTAGGGGCATTGAAACTGAGCAATCCGAAGGGGGTAATAACCATGACGGAAATACCGATGGAGGAAATTAATGCCTCTTGACATGGTTTTTGAAATTATTCTGAGAGCGGCTAGCCTTACCATTTAAAAATACACATAAGGTCTAAGGGTGAATCAAAAGTGAGTCAAGTCCCTTGAATAATGTACATTTTCTTTGATAGAGTCTTGGAAGTCTGTTCCTCATTCATATTTGTTTTCCTTCAAGGTCCAAGTCATCTGGCACTGGAAGAATGGGTGTATACTTTCTGAATTGATAAAAATGAATAGACCCTGGTTTAAGTACCAGAGAAAAGCGAGAAATATCCTGTTCAGAAATGTTGAAGATGTCAAATTTCAAGCAGAAGGTGGTGGAAAGAGCGAACCTCAAATAGTGGTCAATGAAAGGAGAAGTCTTTGAGCTTAGCCATTATCCCATTTTTATTCCAAAGAAAGAACCTATACAAACCCAAATTTTCCTACATATCCTGGTTTTACTTTCCTTGGGACTCTTGTTATGGAAGTACAATACACTAGGGGCATCTTTTATGACTTGCGTCATAAAAGATATCAAGCAAAAAAGGCAATCAGTGTCAATGTCTTCAGTAAGTTGAGATAAGAGATGTAAGAGTATATCTCGAACTAAACTTCTAAACTCCTTAGACGAGTCCACTCTCCTGAAGAGTCAATTTCCCAAGAAAAATCAATTTCCTCAGTGGAGTCTAGAATTTGCTCCCCAACCTTCAAACCTCAGCATAATGCTTTTTACCTGTTAAAGAAGGGTCAATACCTGGAATTTTCTTCAAGTTTCTTGAGTTTTATCTTCAGCAAAGATCATACATTTTCAATCATTCTTGGCAAAGAATGACTTATTCACCTTGTGAAATCGATCAAAGTTGGTCATATCTTCAATCATTTCAATGAATTTTTCTTTCATTTAAAAAAAAAAAAAATTTTCGCCAATGGCTCCGTGATTTGGAGTTTGGTCCTTTCTTTCACCATTTGAAAGATGTTAAAGGCTGTTTTCGCCAATGGCTCCGCGATTTGGAGTTTGGTCATTTCTTTCACCATTAGAAAGATTTTAAAAGCTGTTTTCGCCAATGGCTCCGCGATTTGGAGTTTGGTCTTTTCTTTCACCATTTGAAAGATTTTAAAAGCTGTTTTCGCCAATGGCTCCGCGATTTGGAGTTTGGTCCTTTCTTTCACCATTTGAAAGATTTTAAAAGATGTTTTTGCCAATGGCTCCGCGATTTGGAGTTTGGTCTTTTCTTTCACCATTTGAAAGATTTTAAAAGCTGTTTTCGCCAATGGCTCCGTGATTTGGAGTTTGGTCATTTCTTTCATCATTTGAAAGATTTTAAAAGCTGTTTTCGCCAATGGCTCCGCGATTTGGAGTTTGGTCATTTCTTTCACCATTTGAAAGATATAAAAAAAATAAAATGTTTTCGAGGTATTCAAGTCCGTTTTCACACGGCATTCAAGGTATTCAAGTCCGTTTTCACATGGCATTCAAAGTCCGTTTTCACACGGCATTCAAGGTATTCAAGTCCGTTTTCACACGGCATTCAAAGTCCGTTCTCACACGGCATTCAAGGCATTCAAAGTCCGTTTTCACACGGCATCCAAATCATTCCAAGTCCATTTTTACATGGCATTTCAAGTCCGTTTTCACACGGCATTCAAGTATTTCAAGTCCGTTTTCACACGGCATCCAAATCATTCAAGTCCGTTTCCACACGGCATTCAAGACCGTTTTCACACGGCATCCAGATTCATTTTCTCTTCAAATTTCAAGATCATTTACAATCAAATCTATCCTTTAATGTTTTGCAAGAGAGGCTATCTCGTCAATATGTACTGAGTTAAGAGTTGGAGAGAGGCTATCTCACCAGCGTTTGCAGAGTCAGAGTCCGGCGAAAGCCTATTTCACCGTATTATCTTTGTAAATATCATTTTCAAAAATAAAAATAAAAATTTGATTTGCTTCCTTTTCGGGTCGGCCAAAATGGTTTGTCTGTTTAGCTTTGACATTCGCGTGACAAGCACGCTCTGCCAAAGAGGGGCATCTGTAGACACCCCATTTTGACCGTACCTTGAGCCTCCCGTGTTTGAGCAAAAATCCAACCAAATCAATCAG
Organism: Tasmannia lanceolata; assembly: GCF_043159265.1. Classification (NCBI taxonomy): domain Eukaryota; kingdom Viridiplantae; phylum Streptophyta; class Magnoliopsida; order Canellales; family Winteraceae; genus Tasmannia; species Tasmannia lanceolata. Next base: position 641,296 of record NW_027518695.1, on the reverse strand, counting down.
CTAGGATCCCAAACATCACCCTAGGCTAGCTTAAGATCTCAGCTAGGCCCCTGCAAAATTTTGTCGAATTCCGAGTGCGTTTGCCTAGCGAACGAGATGGGAGAGTGTCCATAGGGTAAACCAGAAAAGGGGGGTGGATTATCCTGGACGAGGCCGAACCTGGGCCGAATGAGACAAATTTGACGGGTGCGCCATAGCAGTTTTCCGCGCGCCCATCAAATGGTAGTGCTATTATCAATTCCCCTTTTCCTTATAAAAATGAAAAAAATTCGTATGCAGAAGGGAGAATTCTCATTTTTGGGAAAAAAATTTTGAAAACAGAGAGAGAGCGAGAGAGAGCAGAGATCACCTTCTCCGGTCATCATTCGCCGCCGGCCAACGGAATCCAGCTGAATTTTCTCATTGATTTCAAAAAAAAAAAAAAAAAATCTGATTGTAGGAGGAGGATTTTCGTTTGGGTTTCTCTTGAGAAATCAAAGCAGATCTGAGAGAGGGAGCGAAAGAGAGGAGCTAGGGTTCCTAAGCAAAGCTCATCTTCTCCGGGCAGCTAGTACGGGAACCAGATCAGAGCCAAGTTTCAGGAGGTGATCTGTGCAGAGCATGGCATAAATGCTGCTTGGAGAAGAGGATTTTTCTTATTTTCGTTTGCAGAAAGAGAGAGAGAAGGGCGAAATTCCGAAACCTTATTTCTGATCCTTCTTCTCCGCTCAAGCTCCGGTTGAGCTCCGGTTACACTTCCTAACTTCGAATCAAGATTATAAAACCTTAGATCTAACTTTTCCTCTGCAAAATCTGTCGATTTCATACCCTAACTTTGGTGGATCTCCATTAAATCCGTGCAAATCCTAGATCCTTTTCCTCTCTAGCTTCAGAACCTCTAAACCCTGGATCTGTACCTTACCGGAGCTCCGGCCGGCATCAACATCAACAGATCTAGACTCGGATTTATTCTCTGGTTCTGATGGCCGATCCTCCAACGGTGCCCGGCGATCCGTCCTCGCTTTTAAATCCGATCCTCTGCAAGCTCTGACAACATCTGCAACATCCGATCATATCCTTCTTTCTTCTTCTTCTCCGGTGAGCTCGCCTCATTTTCCGGTCATCAAGCTCCGGCCATTCCTTTGTGTTGTGAATTAATTGGAGAATATCTCAGTTGCTTACGGATCTCATTTCTAACGGGAAAGATCTGAGTAAAATAGCTAAGAAAGAGAGAGAGAGACCTGTGGAGAAGAAAGTTGAGAAAAAGAAGGGGTTTAATTTAGGAGATTTGATTCAGATCAAAGGTTATAATAATGAAATTGCAAGGGGAGAAGAAGGAAGCACAATCGCTTTCTTTAAGAATTTCGGTCATTTATCTTCAGCTCCGGTGACTTCGCCGGAATCCGTTGACTCTGACAATTTCACCTGTGCACCTTCCATCAATTCAAACCCTAGCTTGGTTCTTCAAAGATCCATTTTTTGTAGATTCAATGGCTTTTGGTTGAAATCTGAGAACTTGCAACTTCAATCTATGGTATCAAGTATCTGCTAAGGTGTTTCATTATATCTTGAAAGAGGTTTTGCTTAAACCTGTAAAGGAAAGGAGATCTAAGAGCTTGAACAATCGATTGCTGCATAGAGATATAGATTTCGGAAAAAGAGGTATTGATATGAACATTTTCAGGTATTTATCTCAATTTTGCTTTAAATATACTTTGTGTTGAATGATTTTTTTTTTGTGGAATAATTTTACGTTTAATTTGATTGCAATGTTTTAGTTATGATTAATATTAATCAATTTTGAACTCCAGTTATAGTTTTGATTAGTGTTTAGGAGTTTTGCAATGATAGATAATTGTAATATTATTCTTTGTTATTTAAATAAATTGTTAATAGGAAGAAGGAGATCAGATGACTACTCTGTTCGATATTATCGACATGAGTACTGTCTGATCTCAAGGCGGGATTAGAAATATTATCATGTGTATTTGATATCAGATGATTACTTTGGCATCATCTGATTTCATTGGAGTCCCCGTATTGGGGTTTGTGGTTGGTTTTGAAGTGTTTGATATTGTTTTTACTTTATTAGGCTATCCAGCGGCTGGTCTGGACTAATTAATGTTGTTTATCATTTTATAATTGCTATAGATCGTGTATTGTTTTATTGAAAATTTTTCTTTGTTTAGTACTTGATTTATTTTTATAAGAATAGAATGGAATTTGTGATTATCTGGTAGACTTTCCTTCTCTCTTTGATAGACTAACACAGTCTTTTAGATTTTTGTTAAAATTCTTTAGATATTAGAATTCCTTATCATTGCAAGGGCGATGAAGGCGCTAGCCTAAGCCCATCCTTAGGGGATTCTCAAAGTCCGAGTAGCCCTTCCCTCGTTTGTTTTTAAGACGTGCCCAGTCTTTTGAGATACCCTTAAACTTTGTCATTTAGAGCCTCAATTTAGGGAGACAGGCTATGTCTCAGACAGAGAAAGTTGTATCATTTAGAGACAAGCTTTGTCTCATTAGTGAGTCTATCCTTAGGAGACATGCCATGTCTCATCAGCACCTCTCTTGGAGCTCATCTTTTTGTTTAGGAGTCTCACCCAATCTCATTTTTCTTTCTAAACCTCTTTTTTGTGCGTCTTTTGGTTTTGGGAGAACACCTTGCTCGGCTTGGCATCATACCCCTTACCCTATGGGTATAGGGTTGCACATTTGTTGCACCCTAGGGCTAGGTAGCTGTCCGGCCCGGCTGGGTGTTTTACTTAAACCAAATAGGCACAAGGTCTCTTTTTCCTTGTTCGCATTTTTTTCTCTATCCTACCTATATGTCTAAGAGACTTGCCCAGTCTCATTCTATTATCATCCTCCTCTTTGTGCATCATTTGGTTTTGGGAGAACATCCTACTCGGCTTGGCATCATACCCCTTACCCTTACGGGTATTGGGTTGCACATTTGTTGCACCCTAGGGCTAGGTAGCTGTCCGGCCCGGCTGGATGTTTTACCTTTGCTAAATATGCGCAAGGTCTCTTTTTCCTTGTTACTTGTGAGCTTTATCTTAGCTTGATAGTCTCACTAGCACCCTTCTTTATCTCATTTTCTTTTAGGAGACAGGCTTTGTCTCATTAGCACCTCCTTCTTAGAATCCTATTTTCAGAGTCAGTCCTTTGCCTAGGAGTCTGTCCTTAGCTAGAGAGTCTGTCTTTCTTTCAGGTTTCAGTCCTATCATCATAGGGGTTAGGATTTTATCCAACCTCTCATCAAATCTTGTGTTTTTCTATCCGCTCTTGTAAGGTATAGGATGCTGTCCAACCCTTGCAGAGTCGTGTTTCTGTTCTTTCTCCCGCAAAGCATAGGATGCTGTCCAACCTTTGCGGGATTTCAGGAGTCTGTCCTCCCCTTATGATGATAGGATTCAGTCCTCTTGCGTCAAAAACTCAAAAAACACTATAAAAACAACCAAAATATCAAAAACATCTAAAAAACCAAAAATCTCAAAAATCTTGAGTCATTAGGAGTAGTTAGGAAATCTGTTTCGAACTACGTTGGCTTGATCCTCTTCCACGAGGTACGTAGTGCAGCTTGAGATTCTTATCTCAGGTCCAGCCAAACCTTTGTAAATAAATCATTTACCCATTTTAAGAAAAAATACCAAAAATCTTCAAAATCTTGTTTTCAACAAGATCTTCCTCTAGAGTTAGGAGTTTGTCCTAGATAAAGAGTTTTAGAGTTTTGAGTTTGTCTTTGATGTGTTGTGTGGTTTGTTTGTGTTTGTGTTAGAGTTAGGAGTTTGTCCTAGAGTTATAGGAGCGCCTCCGTCCAGTCAGTGGCGATTCATATCGCCGACTGATGATTAAGTCTTGGATACGCTAGTGATCCCATTGTTTCCCTTAGGGCGTACAGCCTAGCTACACATAGATTATAGGAACCACCTGCATTAGCTTAGGGCTAACCTGCATTTAGTATAGGCATATAAGGTGTCCTAAAATCTACAATCCAGTGGAATTTAAATAATCACACAAGAAGCTTTAAGAACTAGTCCGGTCTTTTAGATCGAGTCTAAGATAGAGGTCTAGATGTCTTAGGCATCATAGCTTAGAATAGGTGCGAAGAACTACGTTGCCTTGATTCTCGTGGAGGCGGGGATACGTAGGCTTCTTTGGATGAACATCAGATCATCTAAAGACTCGGGCCTAGGTATAGATTAGAGTCTTAGGGTTGTATAGTATCGAGTCTTTTTTCTATGTTTTGTAGTGTTTTCTTACTTTATTGCGCAGACCTTATACTTTTTTGGTGTGTCGTGCATGTGTTTGTTCATCAGAACTTAGACACCCATTAGGCATGTCACTTATAACCTAGCTATGCTTAGGTGACACATGTTTCTTTTATTTTATCTTGTGTGCCTTTGATTTCATCTCCGAGACATGCATGATTAGATAGACGTCTTCTCGGAGATATTCATTCCCATTCCATATGATTTTCGCCCAAAACTCTTCAAAATTATTAAGTAAATGGCATAAGAGACTAGGTGTTTGCACTTGGGCGGATGAGGTGCTCTTTAGACCTTCCGAATTCGTAACCAGGCACGAACCTTATTTTATATCTCTGGTTATCCGTTGCAACAGAGTATAGTATGGGATCCAGGGCCCATTTGCTTTTTTCCTTGGATGGCGACTCTTCTTTGTTTAAGGTACGCCTCGAATCTGGGCTAGTCCCCGAATCGAGAGGTATCTCACCTTTGTATCGCCACTCATGCTGTGAGGGGCATTATTCTTTCGAGAGTTCCTTGGTAGAGCTCTCCATTCATGTGGATGATCCTGAGACCCTTAGCGCGTGGGGTTCGTCCCTCACCGCCGCTCTCTCTCGGATCGGGGTCCACAGGCTGGCGACTCTGCTGGGGATATTCTTTCGAGATATTGCCTAACTCTGTTAAAATGCCATTTGTTATTAATTTTGAAGAATTTTGAACTAAAGTCATTATCAATGGGAATTTAATCGATTAGAATCCAGGGTCACCAAATAGGTGTTTAAAACAAGGGATTCACACACTGCATAGCATACATCATGTTTATTTTATTTTTTCTTTTATTGATTTTTATTATTATTGGCTCCAAGGGATAGATATAAACTAGGCTCACACACGTGATGCACATGTGTTCGTATACTACATGCATGTGTGGGTTAATCTAGGGGTAAGGCCAAGAGTTCCCTTAGCGCGAATCCATGTTCGATATACTGTACCAGTGTCCGGCGTATCAGTACGTGAACAAGAGATCCGTTTACGTACCATAAAGGTACTAGGCTAAGGGTGGAATGCTTCTCTAGCACAGAGGCACCAGGTGATGAAATCCCAGTCAACCATGCTAGATAACACTCCGGGTTCCTAAAATAGGACGTGTGTGCATGTGAGATGCAGGGGTTTAGATGAAAGTGATGTAAGTGTGTGCAATAAGTTCGCGCAATCTATGATGCCTTCAGGTTTTGTTAGATTAAGTTTGAGTAAATGTGATGAGAAAATAAAGCATACAAACTACTATTTATAATTACTATACAAGATTACTATTCAAAACTACTATTCAAAACTACTATTCAAAACTACTATTCAAAACTACTATTCAAAACTACTATTCAAAAGTACTATTCACAGTAGGACCTACCAAGTACTATTTATACATCGGCGGGCCCCACACAAACGGGTCCCACATCGGCGGGCCCCACATCAGCGGGTCCCACACAAGCGGGTCCCACACAAGCGGGTCTCACATCGGCAGGCCCCACACAAGCGGGCCCCACACAAGCGGTCCCACATCGGCGGGCCCCACATCAGCGGGTCCCTCGGTAATTGGAAACGAAATAACAATTAAATATTCCACCGAAAGAAAAATAATAATACTTAATTAATAGTAATCATCTCGGTCAAAAAAATTAATAATTTAATAATATTAATAACCGACAAAAATAATAATTTAAATAAAATAATCATTACGGTCAAAAAACAATAATTACTCACCGACAAAAATAATAATTTAATAATATTAATCAACGAAAATAATAATTTAATAATATTAATCGACCTAGTACTGTTCACGCAAGCTTTACTATACACGAAAATAAAAATTTAATCCTATTACTATTCAAACAGCTGTTACTATTTCAACAATTTTAATATTAATAATCTTCGAACAGTCAAACATGCAATGATGAAACGATAAAAAAAATTAAAAAATAAATGAATAAAAAAATACCTGAGCGATGCTGGCAGATTTGTTCGGATTCCCAGCCGAATCTCACCGGAGATGATGATCTAATTGCCGGAAAAAGTGAAGGCCAGCGAGTTCTCAGATCTCAGATCTCAGATCTCAGATCTCTCTACGAAGAAATGAGATCTAGGGCCTTGGATCGGGAGGTGGCCGGAGCTTGCTTGGAGCTTTGATGAGGATGATCGGAAAAGAAGAAGGCGGAAATCGACCGAAATCCGGCAGATCCGATCGGAGAAGAAAACATGAAGACCCACAGTTTTTTTTTTTTTTTTTTTTTTTTTTTTTTTTTTTTAATAAATGAGCTCTTCTCTTCCTCTCTCTCTCTATCTTTTTTTTTTTTTTTTTTTTTTTTTTGCAAATGAGCTCCCCCCCTTCGTTTTTGATTTTTTTTTTATATATAGGTTAAAATAACCTGTTGATATCCGCACCCCCATTTGATGGGCGCACAAAAATGGATGAGTCGCGCCCGCCATTTTTGTCTTATTCGGCCTGGGCGCGACAATCACAGGATAACTCACCCCCCTTTTCAACTGGATATCCCATTCTGCAGATAATTCACCCCCCTTTGGATTTGTACTATGCACCCTCTCCCGGCTCGTCTTATTTGACAAATCGGGTCGGATTTCAATGAAATTTTACGGGGACCTATGGGGGACCCTAACCTAGCTTAGGGTGCAATTCGGGATCCTAACTTGGTGATTAGATGGGGCTTCGCCCAAGCACAGCGAACTTGGGTCCGGTCAAAATGGGGTGTCTACAGATGCCCCTCTTTGGCAGAGCGTGTGTAACACGCGAATGGAAAAGCTGAACAGACGACACATTTTGACTGACCCGAAAGCAAAGCAAATTTTTGGGTTTTCAGTTTTAAAACGATATTCACAAAGATAAAACTCTACCAACAATAGGGAGATAGCCTCTCACCGACTCTTAACTCGGCAACTAAGACATCTCAAAGAGATAGTCTCTCCCTAATACTCATGACTCAACTATCTAAACTAGATAACAAAAACGAACGAACAATTATAAAAACACAAACACACATATATTGATTTTTTTTTTATCAGGCTAAGCCAAAGTAAACATAACAATTGCTCAAAGAGCACCAACCAAACAAACAAACAAATCATTCCAATCACTCAAAGAGTTTTCATTTTTTTTTAGAAACCACAATGTAACTTGTCTAAGACAAGCATAAATCCAAACATTCAAAGAGTTTACTTCTTTTTTTTTTTACCACCGAGTTTTTATCCTGGAATCGACAGCCAGAAAACACCTGACATAACAAAGTTAGAGGTCGAGGGAAGAAACAAAGTCTATAACAATACAAAGCTAGGAGCAAGGAGATACATCGAGTTTTTATCCTGGAGTCGATAGCCAGAAAACACCTGACATAACAAAGTTAGAGGTCGAAGGAAGAAACAATGGCTATAACATAGCAAAGCTAGGAGCCAAGGAGATACATCGAGTTTTTATCCTGGAGTCGAGAGCCAGAAAACACCTGACATAACAAAGTTAGAGGTCGAGAGAAGAAACAATGGCTATAACATAGCAAAGCTAGGAGCCAAGGAGATACATCGAGTTTTTATCCTGGAGTCGAGAGCCAGAAAACACCTGACATAACAAAGTTAGAGGTCGAGAGAAGAAACAATGGCTATAACATAGCAAAGCTAGGAGCCAAGGAGATACATCGAGTTTTTATCCTGGAGTCGAGAGCCAGAAAACACCTGACATAACAAAGTTAGAGGTCGAGGGAAGAAACAATGGCTATAACATAGCAAAGCTAGGAGCCAAGGAGATACATCGAGTTTTTATCCTGGAGTCGAGAGCCAGAAAACACCTGACATAACAAAGTTAGAGGTCGAGGGAAGAAACAATGGCTATAACATAGCAAAGCTAGGAGCCAAGGAGATACATCGAGTTTTTATCCTGGAGTCGAGAGCCAGAAAACACCTGACATAACAAAGTTAGAGGTCGAGAGAAGAAACAATGGCTATAACATAGCAAAGCTAGGAGCCAAGGAGATACATCGAGTTTTTATCCTGGAATCGAGAGCCAGAAAACACCTGACATAACAAAGTTAGAGGTCGAGAGAAGAAACAATGGCTATAACATAGCAAAGCTAGGAGCCAAGGAGATACATCGAGTTTTTATCCTGGAATCGAGAGCCAGAAAACACCTGACATAACAAAGTTAGAGGTCGAGAGAAGAAACAATGGCTATAACATAGCAAAGCTAGGAGCCAAGGAGATACATCGAGTTTTTATCCTGGAATCGAGAGCCAGAAAACACCTGACATAACAAAGTTAGAGGTCGAGAGAAGAAACAATGGCTATAACATAGCAAAGCTAGGAGCCAAGGAGATACATCGAGTTTTTATCCTGGAATCGAGAGCCAGAAAACACCTGACATAACAAAGTTAGAGGTCGAGAGAAGAAACAATGGCTATAACATAGCAAAGCTAGGAGCCAAGGAGATATATCGAAAAACTTTCTAAAGGAATGAAGAATTTATCATCTGTAATCAAATTCACTAATGGGCCAGTCATCTCTTACCGAGAATAATTAAGAGCGCATGATCTTTGCTGAAAGCAAAACTCAAGTAGATTGATGAGATTTTTAGGTGCTGACTCTCTTTAACAGGTGAAAAGCATTCTGATGAAGTTTGAAGGATGCAGGAGTAGACTCTATAATCCGTTGGGAATTGAAGTTTCTGAAACTGACTCCTGAATGTACAATTTGATCAAGGAATTCAACTCAAAGAGTATGCTCAAGCTTCTCTGGTTTCTATTTGCTAAGAATAGATATCTCAGTTATCATTGTGTAATATCTTTTATGACGCAAGTCATAAAAGATGCCCCTAGTATGATGTGCTTCCATGACAAGGTCTTAAGAAAGCAGAACCGAGGTAAGTAGGAAAAAATTGAGTTTGCATGGGTTCTTTCTTTGGTATAGTGGTAAAACCAACTTCACAAAGGCTAGATCTAAGATTCTTCCTTTTTGCTGAATATTACTTGAGGCTTGATGTCTCTGGTAGGTTTGAACCAAATATTTCTTGCCCTTTCCTTGATTCTTAAACCAGGATCTACTCTAGATTTTTCTTTACATTTCAGAAGGCGTACACCCATTCTTTTCAGTGCCAAACACTTTGGATTCTAAAAGAAAACAATGATAAACAAGGAACAGACTCCTGAGGACTCTTTCAAAGAAGACTTACAATATTCAAGGGACTTGACTAAATTTTGATTCACTCTTAAATCAAATGTATCATTTTTTAAATGGTAAGGTCAGCCACTCTTAGAGTAGTCTCAAAAACCAAGTCAAGATGCTCTAATTTCCTCCATCGGGATTTCCGTCATGGTTATTACCCCCTTTGGGTTGCTCGGTTTTAATGCCCCTAGTTTAAAAAGGTGTCAAAGTGAGTCTCGCTGACACTATTCGGATTCCAAGATCCTACCCTATGCAGTGATTGTTTCTCCGTCTTCTTGAGTCTCCTCTTCAAAAGAAGTCACAACTTTTAATTTTCAAGCTTTCAGTCTAAAAGACCACTTGTCTCAACTTTTGCTTTCCAAGTTTTCAGTCTAAAAGACTACTTGTCCTGACTTTTGCTTGCACTCGAACTTAGGAATTCTACGTAACTGAGGAACTCCTTCTGCTTCTATTCAACTCAACTTTTCATGGGAAGTATTTGCCTCTGACTAGATTGTCTCTTCAAGTTTTCAATCCAGCATACCACTACCCTTACTTTCTGATAAGTCAATCATTTTGCTTGTTGACTTAGCAAGAAAAACGACTTTCATCTTTCTCTAGGCCGCCCTTTCGGGTTTTCAACCTAGCGGGTCTTCAGACTCTCATTCTTTTCTTTCTGTTTTTCTTTTCATTCGCCTCGAACCTTTGCTTGTTTCACCAGAAGGACTTTCTAGGTGGGCTTGGGTTCGAAAGGGTTGAATACCTAAGGTTCTAAAGATTTGAACCGAATCTGGTCTAGCCAGACTACCTACGTACCCCAAAGATGGAGGATCAGATCCGCGTAGTTCGCTTTGGGATTTTTCAAAGAATGGTTTAGCATTTAGCTTCAAAATTTTCAAAGGGGATTTTATCCCAAGGTTTGACCGAACTTGAATTAATCAAGTTGCCTACGTACCCCTGAAGAGGTGGGGATCAGGTCCGACGTAGTTCGGGTGCATAAATGCCCCGGGTTTATAATGTGTTTGAAAAGAAGTTGTTTTAATTTTGCTTTTGGCCCAAAGGGTTTACAAATGGATTTTAAAACATTAGGATTTTGGCTATAAAAGCTCAAACGATCAAGGATGGCCTCCTGATGTATTTGATGTACAAGCCCTTTTGTTTAAGGTTCAAAGCCTTTGAAATTTTTTTTTTTTTTTTTTTTTGAGGAGTCTGGTGGTTTTCTGGCAAAACTTCAACCACTGTGCTCCACTCCCGTCTCAAAGATCTTGAATTTATGCTCAAGATTCCACAACTCTGTCTGAAAATCTTCTCTCAATATCTCATCAGCTCCACAGGATGCCTGACGCTTATCTCTTTAAAATTTTATTCCTCAACTGGATGTCTAAAGCAGATGAAGTCTTGCTTTGATCAACGACAGGGCATTCCCCTGGTTTATCCTTATAGGATCAAGCAAAACTACCTCAAACCCCTCTAAACAGGTTTATCAATTCTTTGCGCTCCTTAGGAGATAAAGTTTTTCCAATCCATCCATCCCGAGTTTCGGATTTCGATACCACTATCAATGGCTTTGATTTCTTCTTTAAGTGGCTATGCTCGACGCTCTTCCTCTCGTTCGACCATCTTTCAGATCTCGAGGTGAATTTCGTCTGCATTCTCATCCGAGAAGGGGGTCTTTAGTTATTTAAACATTAAATCCAAGAGTGAATCATAGAGTATCAAAGATACGAAATCAACAATTTTATTGAATTGAAGACTGTAAGTACATTGATGATTTCTGACACACCTCAATGGGCTCTTCATCAGTTCTGACTCCATATAAGAAAGATTGACAGACATGACTTTTTTTTTTTTTTTTTTTTTAACATCTACGTAACTGAACTTTTTCAACTTAGAGAGAAGAAAGTTGATGTACGCTCAATGAAAGACAAATCTAAAGATACAGGACACTTCTTCAGAAGTAGTGAACTGACACTTCTTCAAAAGTAGTGAACTGACACTGAAAGCTTATAGGTGATACACCTTTCCTCATGATAATGATAACTATAAAGTTCAATCCCGGAGTAGAAATCCCAGAAAAGGCAACTCCACAAGGTCTAGGTTAAATGGGGGCAACAAAAGGCTTATGTTGACAATGTGGGTAAAGCAATAGATTGCCTGGATCAAGTATGATTTTGGATATGGTCAGTCTTTTGAAAGAATGGTCTTTCGCTAAACATAGACTCTTGACTTGGAAGCACACATACTAGATCAATAGTCATGGGATAAAGATTCTGAACAAATAGAGAAAAGAGTAATCTTGAAATACACCAAAGGGTATTTTATTCTGAAAATCAAAGAAATATTGTCTATGAAGGTCAAGGAAAAATAGACAGTGATAATATGACCTACATCAACAGGGTTTCAATGAATTCTCAATCCACACCTTGAAGTCTTATTTGAGTATAACTGCTCTTCTTTTTGGGAATGAAAGAGTCAGGAACGATAAACATCCCTAATCAAAATAAATTTCGATCTCAGCAATGATCATGCACTCAAAGAATACAGGTAAGATCAAACTTTCCCATTAATGATTTCGATATGATCCAAGGGTAAAAGATATATGATAGGTAAACATGGATCAATGAAAAATCAATGGTTCAGATAATAGACCATGGCCATAAGAATGACAAAAGTAGGGTCAAAGACCAGATCTAAAATCTGAATGATGGATATCAACAACTGTACGATCAATATGATCAGAAATGGTAGATCATGGTCATAAGGATAGCAAACGAGCTATCGGCCATATCTCAAGACAAAACGGGTAAGGATCTAATCCTACTGAATGATGTATACATGAGAATCAAGACAAGGCAGACTGACTCCAAAGGATAGCAATCATGCTCAACATGTGTTGCGAAAAATTCGGCAGCACAACAGCTATACAAGGAGATCAAGGTCCTGACTAAGTAAACTGACTCTAAAGGGTAGCCGTCATGCTCAAAATGTTCTGGATAAAATCCGGCAGCATAACGACTATACAAGGGATCACCCTAGCTCAATCGAAAGGTATGAATAACGGTTACTAGAGAAGGGTGATCAACAGATGGACTAACCAAAGGTGAGAATATACAACAATGGGTCAAACCCTATAATCAACAGATCAAGGGCTAAACCCGGCCAAGGTAATGGCGGTCAAAATCCACTGACTAGATCTAGATCTAAATTCGGAATGGATATAACCGACTGAAAGGAATAAGGAATCTCTGACTAAGAGGAGAACCATAATATACATAATCAGTATATATAAGTAAATACACATACACACAAATCCTAACCAGGGGCACCAGCCCTAATTCTAATCTAACGGAGTCAAGGAAGTCTCGACTCAAGACAGACTGATGAGTGTACTAGGACCGAGCTGTAGCCATGTAAAAATGAGCTACCCTAGTCTACAAATGGGGCAAAGCTCCTAACTCTAGGCTCCACATGTGTAAGCAACACATGTTCGACCCTACATGAATGCAATATACACACGGGTACTCCCTAGTTGGGCTTCACTAGGTCAGTAAGTATATATATAATATATATAAAACAAAGTAGGGCTCCGGACTCAATCTAATGGGTACTATGCGTATGAAACATACTTAATATGTATAACTCAAGTGCACCGAGTGTTATACATAGTATGCTTCATTGCTCATCGGCGTGTACTAGGACCGAGCTGTAGCCATGTAAAAATGAGCTACCCTAGTCTACAAATGGGGCAAAGCTCCTAACTCTAGGCTCCACATGTGTAAGCAACACATGTTCGACCCTACATGAATGCAATATACACACGGGTACTCCCTAGTTGGGCTTCACTAGGTCAGTAAGTATATATATAATATATATAAAACAAAGTAGGGCTCCGGACTCAATCTAATGGGTACTATGCGTATGAAACATACTTAATATGTATAACTCAAGTGCACCGAGTGTTATACATAGTATGCTTCATTGCTCATCGGCTGCTGTAAACACAAGTGCACCGAGTGTTTACGGCTACAGCGCTGGCGCATAGCTTGGAAATAGATTCAACAGTACCATCAGGGTGAAGACATCCCAGTCGGGCACGCATTGAATCTATCCCGTGGAGCCAAGAAGGAAAAACAAAAATGAAAGAAATAACAAATATGATAATGCATGATATGTAGTGTGTGAATCCTTTGTTTTAATTACGCACCTATCTGGTGCCCCTGGATTCTAAGCGAAAAGGTTCCCATTTAAAATGATTTTAGCTCAAATTTTTCCAAAGTTAATAAAAATGGCATTTTTAAAGAGTTAGGCAATGTTTCAAGAACTCCCCAGCAGAGTCGCCAGCCTGTGGACCCCGATCCGAGAGGACGAGTGCGGAAGGTGAGGGGACAGGTCCCCACACCATCCTCTCTCTGGATCATCCACGTGTGAAGGAGAGCTCTGCCAAGGAACTCTCAAAACGGATGCCACCCTCATTGCATAGCACGAGTGGCGATATAAAAAGAAAGGGATATGTCTTGATTCGGAACCGAGGTTCGAAACCGAGACATACCCAAAATAAACTCAGAGTCGCCATCCATGGATAGGCCATGGAACCCTAAAATCAAATCCTCTGTGCAATGGATAACCAGAAATATATATGGGTTCGTGCCTGGTTACGAATGGGGAAGGTCTGAGAGCACCCCCAATTCGCCCGAGTGCAAGCACTTGGTCTCTTATGCCATTTTCATTAATTCCAAAGAAGTTTGAGTAAAAATCATGTGAAATGGGAACAATCCTCAGGAATCGTCTACCTAAGCATGCATTTCCTGAGAATGGAGAAATAAACACGTAAAATGAAATGAAAAATGTGTCACCTAAGCAAAGCTAGGTTATGAGTGACATGCCTAATGGGTGTCTAAGTTTCTGGTGGACACGCACATGCAAGCTACAACCAAAGGTATAGTATCAGTACAAGAAAGTAAGAAAACATATCAAAACATGAGACACAAATCTATGCTATGTATGACGGGACAAGACAAGTCCTAACTCTAATGCAGGACTGGACTCGGACCAGAATGGCCATCCATCCTAGCTGCGCTACGTATCCCGGCCTCGGGAAGAATCGGAGCCCACGTAGTTCGATGCCCTATTCTAAATTATGATGCCTAAGACATCTAGCCCTCTATCCTAGACTCGATCTAAAAGACCGAACCAGTTATTAAAGCTTCTTGTATGATTATTAAAATTCCAGTGAATTGTGGATTTTAGGACACCCTATATGCCCTAACTAATGCAAGTTGATTAGCCTTAGGCTAATGCAGGTGGTTCCTACAATCCTATGTGTAACTAGGCTGTGCAACCTAATGAAAACCACGGGCTGACTATATGCCTAGTCTAGCCATCGGTTCGACTAAATGTCCAACCGATCGGCTCGAGGCCTCCTAACTCTAGGGACACTCACACGACAGGACATACCATATCAATACAAATCAAGACAAACTCCTAACTCTAGAACACAACCTAAACAGCTAGGACATACTCCTAACTCTAGAGGAAGATCTTTTTGAAAATGGTTTGAATATTTTTGTAACTTTGAAAGATTTAAAATTTTTATTTTTAAAGGTTTGGCTGGACTTGGGATGTGGATCCCAAGCTGCACTACGTACCTCGTGGAAGAGGATCAAGCCAACGTAGTTCGAAACTAACTCTCTAACTATCAAACACTTACGGCAAATCAACTATGCTCTAATAATACTATTATAAGAGCAAATGAGTCAAAGACTCTCTAATGACAGTAACTGAAGAATAAATGAGTCAAAGACTCTCTAATAAAAGCGACTAAAGGATAAACGAGTCAAAGACTCTCTAATAAGAGCAACTGATAACACTGAAATGAGATAACGAAGTCAAAGACTCTCTAATAATACTGCAAATGAAACAGATGAGTCAAAGACTCTCTAAAAACGGAAACACGAGTCAAAGACTCCAATGACACCAACTAAAAGATAAATGAGTCAAAGACTCTCTAAAGGAAAAGAAACACGAGTCAAAGACTCCACTAACATTAACTAAAGGATTAATGAGTAAAGACTCTCTAAAAGAGATGAAAAACACGAGTCAAAGACTCCACTAACACCAACTAAAGGATATATGAGTCAAAGACTCCCTAAAAAAAAAGGAACATGACTCAAAGACTCTACTGACAACAACTAAAGACAGATGAGTCAAAAGACTCTCTAAAAGAGATGGAAACACGATCGAATCAGATAATAGAAGATTGAAAATATGTGATCAAGATGAGATGAGATAGCATAAGATTGCTTTCAACGGATGGATCATGAATGACTAATCCTATGAGATCTTTGAAAATGAATGGGATTTACATCCTAACCCCAAAGGAAAAGTTTTTTTTTTAATCTTCACACATTTTATCAGTGTTACCTGAAGGCATCAACCCTAACCCTAATCTAGCGGAGTGGAGAGAGGATCTCGACTCATGACTTTGTTTGTGTACCTAGGACCGATCGTAGCCATTGGAAGATGGACTACGGCCTAATCTAGACACAAGTGGGTAGGATATCCTAAACTAGGCTCACACACGTGATGCACATGTGTTCGTATACTACATGCATGTGTGGGTTAATCTAGGGGTAAGGCCAAGAGTTCTCTTAGCGCGAATCCATGTTCGATATACTGTACCAGTGTCCGGCGTATCAGTACGTGAACAAGAGATCCGTTTACGTACCATAAAGGTACTAGGCTAAGGGTGGAATGCTTCTCTAGCACAGAGGCACCAGGTGATGAAATCCCAGTCAACCATGCTAGATAACACTCCGGGTTCCTAAAATAGGACGTGTGTGCATGTGAGATGCAGGGGTTTAGATGAAAGTGATGTAAGTGTGTGCAATAAGTTCGCGCAATCTATGATGCCTTCAGGTTTTGTTAGATTAAGTTTGAGTAAATGTGATGAGAAAATAAAGCATACAAACTACTATTTATAATTACTATACAAGAGTACTATTCAAAACTACTATTCAAAACTACTATTCAAAACTACTATTCAAAACTACTATTCACAGTTACTATTCAAAACTACTATTCAAAAGTACTATTCAAAAGTACTATTCAAAAGTACTATTCACAGTAGGACCTACCAAGTACTATTTATACATCGGCGGGCCCCACACAAACGGGTCCCACATCGGCGGGCCCCACATCAGCGGGTCCCACACAAGCGGGTCCCACACAAGCGGGTCTCACATCGGCAGGCCCCACACAAGCGGGCCCCACACAAGCGGTCCCACATCGGCGGGCCCCACATCAGCGGGTCCCTCGGTAATTGGAAACGAAATAACAATTAAATATTCCACCGAAAGAAAAATAATAATACTTAATTAATAGTAATCATCTCGGTCAAAAAAATTAATAATTTAATAATATTAATAACCGACAAAAATAATAATTTAAATAAAATAATCATTACGGTCAAAAAACAATAATTACTCACCGACAAAAATAATAATTTAATAATATTAATCAACGAAAATAATAATTTAATAATATTAATCGACCTAGTACTGTTCACGCAAGCTTTACTATACACGAAAATAAAAATTTAATCCTATTACTATTCAAACAGCTGTTACTATTTCAACAATTTTAATATTAATAATCTTCGAACAGTCAAACATGCAATGATGAAACGATAAAAAAAATTAAAAAATAAATGAATAAAAAAATACCTGAGCGATGCTGGCAGATTTGTTCGGATTCCCAGCCGAATCTCACCGGAGATGATGATCTAATTGCCGGAAAAAGTGAAGGCCAGCGAGTTCTCAGATCTCAGATCTCAGATCTGAGATCTGAGATCTCTCTACGAAGAAATGAGATCTAGGGCCTTGGATCGGGAGGTGGCCGGAGCTTGCTCGGAGCTTTGATGAGGATGATCGGAAAAGAAGAAGGCGGAAATCGACCGAAATCCGGCAGATCCGATCGGAGAAGAAAACATGAAGACCCACAGTTTTTTTTTTTTTTTTTTTTTTTTTTTTTTTTTTTTTTTAATAAATGAGCTCTTCTCTTCCTCTCTCTCTCTATCTTTTTTTTTTTTTTTTTTTTTTTTTTTGCAAATGAGCTCCCCCCCTTCGTTTTTGATTTTTTTTTTATATATAGGTTAAAATAACCTGTTGATATCCGCACCCCCATTTGATGGGCGCACAAAAATGGATGAGTCGCGCCCGCCATTTTTGTCTTATTCGGCCTGGGCGCGACCATCACAGGATAACTCACCCCCCTTTTCAACTGGATATCTCATTCTGCAGATAATTCACCCCCCTTTGGATTTGTACTATGCACCCTCTCCCGGCTCGTCTTATTTGACAAATCGGGTCGGATTTCAATGAAATTTTACGGGGACCTATGGGGGACCCTAACCTAGCTTAGGGTGCAATTCGGGATCCTAACTTGGTGATTAGATGGGGCTTCGCCCAAGCACAGCGAACTTGGGTCCGGTCAAAATGGGGTGTCTACAATGCGCAAGGTCTCTTTTTCCTTGTTACTTGTGAGCTTTATCTTAGCTTGATAGTCTCACTAGCACCCTTCTTTATCTCATTTTCTTTTAGGAGACAGGCTTTGTCTCATTAGCACCTCCTTCTTAGAATCCTATTTTCAGAGTCAGTCCTTTGCCTAGGAGTCTGTCCTTAGCTAGAGAGTCTGTCTTTCTTTCAGGTTTCAGTCCTATCATCATAGGGGTTAGGATTTTATCCAACCTCTCATCAAATCTTGTGTTTTTCTATCCGCTCTTGTAAGGTATAGGATGCTGTCCAACCCTTGCAGAGTCGTGTTTCTGTTCTTTCTCCCGCAAAGCATAGGATGCTGTCCAACCTTTGCGGGATTTCAGGAGTCTGTCCTCCCCTTATGATGATAGGATTCAGTCCTCTTGCGTCAAAAACTCAAAAAATACTATAAAAACAACCAAAATATCAAAAACATCTAAAAAACCAAAAATCTCAAAAATCTTGAGTCATTAGGAGTAGTTAGGAAATCTGTTTCGAACTACGTTGGCTTGATCCTCTTCCACGATGTACGTAGTGCAGCTTGAGATTCTTATCTCAGGTCCAGCCAAACCTTTGTAAATAAATCATTTACCCATTTTAAGAAAAAATACCAAAAATCTTCAAAATCTTGTTTTCAACAAGATCTTCCTCTAGAGTTAGGAGTTTGTCCTAGATAAAGAGTTTTAGAGTTTTGAGTTTGTCTTTGATGTGTTGTGTGGTTTGTTTGTGTTTGTATTAGAGTTAGGAGTTTGTCCTAGAGTTATAGGAGCGCCTCCGTCCAGTCAGTGGCGATTCATATCGCCGACTGATGATTAAGTCTTGGATACGCTAGTGATCCCATTGTTTCCCTTAGGGCGTACAGCCTAGCTACACATAGATTATAGGAACCACCTGCATTAGCTTAGGGCTAACCTGCATTTAGTATAGGCATATAAGGTGTCCTAAAATCTATAATCCAGTGGAATTTAAATAATCACACAAGAAGCTTTAAGAACTAGTCCGGTCTTTTAGATCGAGTCTAAGATAGAGGTCTAGATGTCTTAGGCATCATAGCTTAGAATAGGTGCGAAGAACTACGTTGCCTTGATTCTCGTGGAGGCGGGGATACGTAGGCTTCTTTGGATGAACATCAGATCATCTAAAGACTCGGGCCTAGGTATAGATTAGAGTCTTAGGGTTGTATAGTATCGAGTCTTTTTTCTATGTTTTGCAGTGTTTTCTTACTTTATTGCGCAGACCTTATACTTTTTTGGTGTGTCGTGCATGTGTTTGTTCATCAGAACTTAGACACCTATTAGGCATGTCACTTATAACCTAGCTATGCTTAGGTGACACATGTTTCTTTTATTTTATCTTGTGTGCCTTTGATTTCATCTCCGAGACATGCATGATTAGATAGACGTCTTCTCGGAGATATTCATTCCCATTCCATATGATTTTTGCCCAAAACTCTTCAAAATTATTAAGTAAATGGCATAAGAGACTAGGTGTTTGCACTTGGGCGGATGAGGTGCTCTTTAGACCTTCCGAATTCGTAACCAGGCACGAACCTTATTTTATATCTCTGGTTATCCGTTGCAACAGAGTATAGTATGGGATCCAGGGCCCATTTGCTTTTTTCCTTGGATGGCGACTCTTCTTTGTTTAAGGTACGCCTCGAATCTGGGCTAGTCCCCGAATCGAGAGGTATCTCACCTTTGTATCGCCACTCATGTTGTGAGGGGCATTATTCTTTTGAGAGTTCCTTGGTAGAGCTCTCCATTCATGTGGATGATCCTGAGACCCTTAGCGCGTGGGGTTCGTCCCTCACCGCCGCTCTCTCTCGGATCGGGGTCCACAAACCCCCGCAGAAACATTCAGCAACGAACATTGATCGGACCTCCTTGATACTTCTCCCTTGACCGGTACCGAGCTACCAGGGAAATCAAACATAGTCGCGGGGATCTCGCCCCCAAACGGCTAAGCCAAACAGCCGTTACACGTAAGGCGCGGTTTTTGAATTCAAAACATCCCGCCTAAATCATCACCCACGATCTCCGCCCAGAATCATCGGAAATCATATCTCCACGATTTTATTCGCCAGCTATCACGCTCCACGTGGGCTAAATCCAGGATATGATTGATATCTCCACGATCTTATTCTCCAGCCATCACGCTCCACGTGGGCAAAATCAAAGGCACGATTGATATATCTAAGATTGTGGATCTCCACTCCTATAAAAAGGGGGGCTACGCACTCAAGCAAAGGGATTCAACTCTCCCTCTCTTCTTCTTTGGTTTGGTAACTTGACTTAGCTCTCTCCAATTCCCCATCCATTGTCTATGATTGCCTATCCTTGACTTGAGTGTCGAAGTGGCCGTCCGGAGCCACAACTCCGGGCCCGCTGACACTTTTTCTGTGAGCGTAGGATTACAGGTTCTGCGAAGCTAATCCGTGCAGTCAGATTTTGGGCGTTATCACTTCCAAAACGGGATTTTGTTTGGAAAAAAACGATGAAAGTGGAATTGACCATTGACCGAAGATTTGGTCATTTCCAGTGTTTTATTTGCATTTCGTGGGGATTCAGGCTCACATCCTTGTCTTGTTGGGCATGTGTCATAGTAGAGGGTTTCTTCTCTATTTTCCAGACAAATTCCCATTTTTCTAGCAGCCCTCATTTGGTGATTGTACAATTACCAAAACATGGCAGTGCAATTATCAAAACATGGCAGTGCACATATCAATAGCAATTTCTATTAAAGTATAAAAGATTTAATAACACCTTCTCCAATAGCTTAAGCTTTTGGAGTAACCGGTTGTTTTCACATGGTATCAGAGCCGAAGGTCCTGAGTTCAAATCTCCTCGATAGCAAAAATCCACATTCAATGGCCAAACCCAAAAGAAGGGCCACATGTGCCACATGTAGGCCAACCCTTGAAAGAGGGGCCACATGTGAGGGGGAGTGTTGAAGTATAAAAGATCTAATAACACCTTCTCCAACAGCTTAAGCTTTTGGAGTAACTGGTTGTTTTCACAATTTCAACAGCTTTTGTGCATGATTGTTTCGTGAGAGGAGACATGATCTCATGGATAATTGAAATTAGACAAAACCTAATTTTTCGACTGAGAAGTAGATAGGGTTGCCTCTTTAATTCACTTATTGGAGTCTTACTACATCAGGAAATTTTTCGACTGAGAAGTAGATAGGGTTGCCTGTTTAATTCACTTATCGTAGTATTACTACATCAGGAAATTAAGCTGGAAGAGGTGAAAATGTTGGGATCTTGAGCACGTCTGGACTCTTCTCATTGAAGTCATTCTATCCCCACCTTACTGCTTCTTCTCCTCTATCATGGCTTTCCAAGGTTTGGAGCATTCCTGCCCCCACCTACAGTATGTGCATTCGGGTGGACAGCTTTTTAGAGTAAGATCCAGACTATAGATCACCTCTGCCACTGTAGCATGCTTATTGTTGACCATTGTCCCTTAGTGTAGGTGCGGGAGAGCCAGTGGACCACATGCTCCTCAATTACAAGTACAATAGAGAGGTTTGAGCCAATATTCTCGACTTGTCTAGAATCATAGGTTTTTTTGCTCATTGTTAGGGGTAAAATCGGTATACACGGTACCGATCCTTAAAGTCATTCTTCACTCGACCGGGTCAAGTCGACCGCCATAAGCAACACTCAGTAACGAGTTACGGTAAGATCCCCTCAATATTTCTCTTTGCGCGGTATCGAACCTATAGGGAACCAGACACGGTCGCGGGAATCTCACCATTATGCGACCAATCCGAACTACCGTTACACTTATGACGCTCTATTCAAATTCAAAACGTCCCGCCAAGGCCACCATCCAAGATCATATCTCCGCCCGGAATCACAGAGAAATCATATCTCCATGATCTTATCCTTCATCCATCACGCCCCACGTGGGCTAAATCAAAGGCTTAATTGATATCTTCAAGATCGTGGGCCTCCTCCCCTATAAATAAGGGTCTACACACTCAAGCAAAGGCAATTCGAAACCAATCCTCCTCCTTCTACTCTACTCTGGTCTGGTAACTTGTCTTGGCCCTCCCCACCATTCATCGTCCATTCCATTGTCTATGATTGCCTATTTCTGACTTGAGTGTCGAAGTGGCCGTCCGGAGCCACAACTCCGGGCCCACTGACGCTTTTTGTGTGAGTGCAGGACTACAGGTTTTGCCAGGCTAGTACGTGCGGTCAGATTTTGGGCGTCATTAGTCATGTTGTCTTTTTTGCATCAAAACCAACCTGAATTGAAATCTATTGCATTTTGTCCGACCATTATTTCCAAGCTCTAGTAGATGGCAAGGGTATGATTTTATAAAAGATAGTCTTTTTAGCCTCTATCCGAGTCCTTTGGAAAGAGAGAAATGCTCACACTTTGGAGGATCATATCTATAGTATTTTCATAGGCTAAAGTCCTTCCTAGCTTCAACTTGTATTCGGCCACATGTATTAGACAATGCTAGAAGGAGATTTGATGCAGTTAGGATCGTGAGGAGGTCGTCCACCATGATAGATCCCCTGACCTCGGACGCTTAAACGTTGATTATTCTAGCTTGGGAAATCCAATGCTTCAGGGAATTGGAGGCTTTCTTAGAGATGAGAATGAATTTACCAAGTGGACCTTTTCTAAGCCGATCGAAATCTAGGATTCTAATGAGACAAAAGTCAAGGTGATCCTCTAGAGCATTATATTGACGTTGGGTAGAGATATGGATAGTCATATAGTGGAGGGAGAGGCCTTCAATGAAGATCTTGCCACTCCTTAATATTTTCAGAGTTTATTGATGAGATTTCAAACCGTGTGGAGGGCCATTTGCTTCCATCATGTTAGTCGTTAGGCGACGAATGGAGAGGCGAGCCTTCTAGTTCAGCTTAGAGTGCCTAGATTTCTTTTTGGTTGTACTCTTTGTTCCCACTACTATCTCTGTCGTAGCCCTGCCTTTTCAATAAAATTTCACCATTTTAAACCAAAAAAAAAGGCCTAACAAACCCTCCCCTTTTAGAATTTTAGAGATTTTATATGGTGTGTGGTCTTATAGTCCAGTATTTTTCAAGAGGTACAGGACGACCCACTCCATAGGATGATCCAACCCCGTCAATTTGTTGGGCCACAACGTATTTAGTTTGTGCCCCAATTATTATTCCCATAGGATGATACTAACCCTCCCCTCGAAGAGTTAGATCATCCTATGAGAATGATATTTGGGGCACAACCTATTTACATTGTGGCCCAATCCAACAAATGGACATTTTGGATCATCCTATGGAATGGGCCGAACAACACCGCCACACGCCATATAAGAACTGAGAATTTTAATTTTCGGTATTAAGAAAGGGCCTCTTGATATTGACTCCCCTGTAAAAATCGCTAATGATTTTTAAGGATGCATTAAGGAGCAGATTTCTTCAGTAGTAGGTGGTGAAAAAGTCTTGATCAGACGATACCGTGTGGAAGAGTCATTGTGACTGAAGCCAGCTTCACGATAGGACCCGGCAACATACATGGCCGGCACGAAACGAAATTTCTGAGTCGCTTCTATTATAACTTATGAGTCTCTCCTCATTCGTTGACCTTTAACTAGTGGATCGATGACCAAGACTTGGGTCACTTGACCTGATTGACTTTCCTGGTAGGAACCGGTGAGGGAAAACGAGTCACATGGACTAGTGAGGGAGACGAGTCATATGATAGCCCGTCGAACTCATCTCTTCGTGTTGTTCTCCCATTGGAGATATGAGGAGCCTTGATCTGATTCTGAGAGACCTAATCGGGGCCTACTCACAGGAAATATCATACGGAAACCACATTTAATACTTTGATTAAACAAACGGCTAGAAATGTTATTTTTTTTTCAAAATTGTGGATATTTATTATAGTGAAGTGATACTGGTGACAAATCCACCCATTTTGAGTACTTCGGACACCCAGCAATAGCAATAGTGAATCAACTGCATCACGTCAGAAGGATTCAATAGGGCTGATTGCCACGTACACTGCTGCTGAGTGTCTCGAGTAATCAAAAGTGGCGGATATATCACTTCCCTTCCTTATTATAATGCAATTCCCATCACCAAGGCGGTCGATTGAACTAGGCATACAAAACACAGAGTTACAAGGAAGTTGACGAAAAGCTCCTCAAGGGAGTAGAAAATCGAAATACTCTCAAGTCACTATAGGCACTCCTGCTCTAGCTTCTCTATAGCATTTTGGGAACTGTAATAAACTTTTAACAGCTCTTTGAATATTAAAAGGCACTAAGGCAGGATGGTTAGTGAAAATATCAAAACATGGTTGTGCCGATATCATTCCATGTTTTTAATAAGTGATGTATGAGTTTTTACACGATGTGTGCATGTGAAGTCTAATATTTTTTAAAAAAGTACAGTAGGTCCACTTCATAGGATGATCCAGGCCGTTCATTTGTTGGCCCACATTGCAAACGAGACAGAAGTAGGGCCGAATTAGTGTTTCTCTGTAGAAATTTCCTTAACAAAATGTGTACACATACGAAGTTGTAAATAAAAAACAAATGACCTATTTTCCGAATTTGCCCGGAACTCTACCAAAACATTTTTCAATTTTACGTCCTTTGATTCTGAGTCCGAAGTCCAAGTTTGAAAATCAAGTCATGGAGGCCCCACTTCACATCATTGAGGCTAGACGCGTGAATAAGAGACCGCCAACAACCGCCTCTTCCTTGTAAGAGGCGAGCCGCCCTTCCTTGTAAGAGGCGAGGAAGAAAGAAAAGTTGTAGGCCCATCTAACTACATCTAACTATTCAATTTGCTAGCTTTCTAGGAAACTCCTTATAAATAGAGAAGTAACTTCTCGTAATCTAATTATCAGAACAACAACATCCAAGTTGCCGGAGTCTTTTAGTCGAAAAAGAGTTCATCCGGGCCATCGCCGAACGGTTTTGAGAAGTGGTAGATCAACAAAGCAAAAATGATGAAGGTATTTTCATCTATCAGGAATAGTTTTCTCTCTTAATTTCTTTTATAAGTTATATTATTTTTTCAAATGGGTAAATTTCTTTTAGAATGGTATTTGATTTTCATTTCGTTTTTGTTTATCTAACTCGATTGATCGTCGACTTATTACAGCAAAAGGTAGTAATCAGACTCCAAGTGCACGACCAGAAGGACCAGCGCAAGGCTATGAAAATTGCAGTTGGTGTAACAGGTGATTTTATTTTTTTCTTTCCAGGATTTATAGGGAAATGGTATGATTATTGTTAATTTAGAGAAAGACTAGATATCATAGTTGGAGAAATTATATGGTGCCTGACTGGCAAGTCCCTTGTGGGTGGACCACCCTTGATGTTTGATCCAACAGCATCATCTTAAAAAGTGATCTCCTGTTGGATCAAACATCGAGGGTGGTACGGCCTACAAGCGACTTGACGGTCCGGCACCATATAAAAACTCTCATAATTGAATAGGGTCCGTTCAATTTAGTAGTGTAGGTTAATATTTCAGAAGGTCCTCCAAGTGAAAATTGAATAGGGTTGATTCAATTTATCTTTTGTCGTGTGTTAAAAAACAAAAGTAATTTAGAAATATTTTTCCTTTCATACTGTAACTCCATCCGAGTCAACTCGGACGACTCACAAGCAAGTCAGTAATTTTTATATGATGGTGTCTCTTTCTGTATCCAAAAGTTCTGACCGAACCCAGCTCTGATATACTTTTTTCTTTTGTTTCTCTTTGCAGGCGTCATAGCAGCTTCATTAGAAGGTGAAGATAAGAGCAAAATGGTGGTGATCGGAGAGGGAACCGATTCAGTTATACTGACAAGATCATTTAGGAAAAAGATGGGCTTCGCCGAGCTAATTAGCGTAGGGCCAGCTGATGAGAAGAAGGAAGAGAAAAAAGAGGAGAAGGGCGGCGAAATGGTTTCGGCTTACCAGGCTTACCAAACCAGCGTGCCGCAACATTATGTGTATCAGTATCATGACACCAACTATGACCCTTGTTGTATCATGTGAGATGGAGATTCATGCTTGTTTAAGCCACATAACTTGCTATTTTTCTTCTTTGTTGTTATAGATCAAGGATATGGTTCATATAGCCAAAAGCCATATAGTTGGGTTCTTTCATGAAAAAGGGCTCATATGCCAATTTGGTCTTTGCGAACAGCTTGATCCACTATCCCCTTCAATGATGTCATAAATAGGTTTTCAGTTTTTAATAGTTATTCATTGGGATTTAATAGTTTCCTACTAAGCTGTTTACCTTAAAATTAGGTTTTGGCTACCCATTAAGTTGTGAGTGTCTTAGAAACACAAATATTATTATGTAATCTCTATAAATACGAAAGAGAATAGAAAGAGAGGCTTTTTTAATGAAATACAAATTTCCTTCCTTCAGAGTTGAGTGATTCCTCCTACAAATCAAACGTGTGACATGCTGGTTTACCGTGATTCCACGATTAGCAATATTGAGCAGCGTCCGTTACCTCCAGCTTAGTAGGATGATGGGATATCTTTCATTTACAAGAGTAAGATCTTAAAGAACATATTGAAATCCATCAAGTGTTACAGACTCACAAATTATTTCTTTTCGATCATTAATATTTGATCCCAATTGAATGGATCATAGCGAATATATGCAACTTTGTAAGCATTAGACTAGATACGGAGATACACGGCCAAGGGGCCCGCGTAGAGCTCCCATTTGAACACAAATAAAAGCCAAAATATATCTTTATATACACCAAATGACTTACAAGTTGGTCTCTACGACTTTTGTTATTCTCTTTCCCTTCTCTAGATCTCTTAACTTCTCCTCCTCTTACATTTCTCTAAACAAATGACTACATATATATAGACGTAAACATAAACCACTACTAAAATACTTATCCACATTAAACTCTTTAGTTTTAGTTCCCTCGAGTCTTTCAGGAAACACAACCAACTTCATAAAAATCCTCGTAAGACTCTCGGATAAAGTAACCTGACATAATGAACTCTAGGGAACAAACAAAGACATTTCAATTTTCAATACATCATAAATATCCTAGAACACTAAAATGACATTTCACTCTAGATACATTGATTTTAATTTACCAAATTCCAGTACAGGGAAGAAGTTAGAGCAGGGTAGGGAAATGGTACCAGTGTTAGGACATGGGAGCAAGCTAGTTTCTTAAACAAAGAACTAAATCCAACACATTGTCTTGCTATGGATGAAGATGCTGACATATGTAAAGTATGATGTATGTTGAAACAGTATAACATATAAAGTTTATATTTATGTCATTACTTTGCTGTCCAGACCCTACACCAGAACTTGATCTATAACCATTATATTGAAATAAAGCTTTTAGTCATGTTTAAACTTTTTGCGAACATTTCTATAAGACTAACTATCGAATTCCATCTAAATATATTTTCGAGTTTCATGCTTGATGGTTTGCGGTCCAACTGGTTCAAAGCCCCCAAATCTTTTTGTTCTCAACAGTAATCTTATGGCTGCTTATGGCTCTGACATGTAGTAATTTGTTTCCAAAATGCTATTCCCATTTCCCAAACATTTGATTCCACAAGAATCATGGAGAACCATGAATAAAATTCATATGTTACTCAATACAATCATATGTTTGTTACCGTTCAAAAAAAAAAAAAAAAAAAAAATATATATATATATATATATATATATA
Source organism: Tasmannia lanceolata (assembly GCF_043159265.1). Lineage (NCBI taxonomy): Eukaryota > Viridiplantae > Streptophyta > Magnoliopsida > Canellales > Winteraceae > Tasmannia > Tasmannia lanceolata. Next base: position 613,663 of record NW_027518695.1, on the reverse strand, counting down.
TATATATATATATATATATATATTTATTTATTTATTTATTTATGTTGATGCAAGTGGTTAAGGTGGAGAAACGTGAAGCCGTTCATGAAAAATTTTCATGATCCATCTAGTGGTTAAGGTGGAGAAATTTAGGTTGAGTTCAATTCATTAAACTACTTTACAATCATGCTAAAGACATTACTGGATGTAATTAGTTTTTCCTGTCCAACTCGGATAGCTATAAAGTATAATTACATAAGCTTCGCACTATAGGAAATTTTAATTAAGTCGCAACTACAGATACAAAAAAAATGAAAACTTGCATCTTTTACACAACCTTCAAGAAAGATCTTGTCTGTCAAACAAGTTGATAGTATTGTTCTGTTTTGTGATATATCTTCCTAATTCAACATACAAGTTATCACTTTGCATCTTGTACATAAATGATTCAGTCTTCTATGTTGCAACGTATCATGAATGTTGAAATTCACATGGGTTGAGCCACCACTTCTGAATTACTTGAGCATTCACAAAACCAGTGTTGTAAGAGTTTCATCTCAACCACTAAATTGGTTTGACTTCCCATGTCTGTAAAATGGATAGACAAAATACTAGAAAAGAGAATAATTCAAAACTAAAAATATATTACGGAAATAAAAATTATAAGAATAAAGGTTCAAAGGAAAATTGGAGATATTGAAAATAAATTTAGCTAGCATAGGTAAACATGATCACAGTCAACTAAAACAGATATAACTAAAAAATTTACAGTGGCATCCAGTGGTTATGATTTGATTAGGCTGTTAAAACAGATACTCATATATAGGGCTTTTGAATCTTTTGGCAACTGAGTGGGGAATGCCAGAGGAATGGCGGATATGACAAAGAAAACATGCTGGATGTGCCCTTTTCCAGTTACACAAGACTTAAACCAAAACACCTAGGAGTGGTGGAGCCACATTATCATATTAGGAGCTTACTGAGATAAAGAAATTACCAACAAATGCTATGAAAATTAGATGCTCCATTAAAGAAGTTATTCAAATCATAATTATCAGCATCCACTTGATCTTATGATGATATGGCAGATCAGTCGTCCAATCATCTATCAAGAATGGTCTGAAAAAAATGCAAGAAATTCCATATGATTAATATAATAAAAATATCCCTTGCCTTTTCTTAAAAGAGAGCAACAGCATGCATTTTATTTTTTTTACTGGAAATGGACTCATTGAACTCATTGAAGGAAATGAATTCTTTGACAATGAATCAAGTTGTGATCCCCTCTGTTTATGGCTTGTGCTTTGTTATTTTGGCACAGCGGATGCAAGCACTTTCACTAGACAATTTCCTAAATTGTTTGGGAAAGGAAGAACATATATCATGATGGTTTTAGAGGCTAGTACCAGATAAGATCATGCACCACGAGCCTATTCAAGATTAAGGGCCACTTTGGATGCCACCAAAAATGGTCCTTATTTGCTAACAATATTGTTTTAATTTAACCTTATTTATAAATGGGACAATAAGGCTTCTTTGGAAGAGCTGAACTACATCTATTGTCAAAATATTATAACAAAATAAGGCTTCTTTGGAAGAGCTGAACTACATCTATTGTCAAAATATTATAACAATTTTGTGCATATAAGATTATTTGCAAATAATTTTTGGAGGTTTCCAAAGAGGCCATAAATCTTTGGAAGTGATGCCCTGTGACATTAGAACCTCACAACATTCAAAGAGATGTAACAATAATCTTGTAACAGTACTAAAAACAAATTGAAACATGGAGTCAGAATGCAGGAATTGACTCTCGTATATTCTTCACGTACTGTTCTGATCTTTCTCTTTGGGAGGTTTACTCTGTTTGAAGACATGGAATGTTAGAGCATTTTTTCCTGCCAAATAGACTCAAACAAAATATAAATTACAAGTTTCTTGACCCTGACCCAGCGGATAGTTTTTCCTGCCAAATAGGCTCAAACCCAATATAAATTACAAGTTTCATGACCCTGAACCAGTGTGTAGTATATAAAGACAGATATTTAGATAGAAATGCACCTGAAACTGCAACATTTTCTTGTTAGGCCTGCATGGCTCCTCTGATGCCAACTAAGAAATCTATCAACCATCTTGACAAGCTTCTTAGATGGCATTCAGGGAGCCAGGCAGATCACTGTCCGCAATGTAATGAAGTCATCGAGGTTCAGCTTCAGATACCACAATTTTTTGACACCTACAGAGTCCACATAAGGTGTTAGGAATACATCTCTTGTATGTATCTACCTAAGAGGAGATGCAAAAATGGCTCGGTACATATGTAACAGAAATAGTTGGCCCAATTTTTTATTTGAATGTCAATTTCTGTATAGGAAAGAGGTTTAAGAATATGCCAGAATTGCTTCACTTTCCTTGGAAAGATCTAAACAGAAACTAAACATGGTGTTTAAAGTTTAAAAACACCCAGAAAACAAACTACTTTGCTTAAATGATCAGATTACCAATTATTAGAACATTGAAAAATCCATTAATCCACATTTCAGAAGCAATAGAAACCAGATATTCAGTATCATGTAAGTCTAATTGTTGGCAGTAGTACACACCCATCAGCATATAAACCACATTATGCTATGCCAAATTGATGTCTAAAGCATCTCTGAACAGAAATCAGTAGCTAGTCTCTTTACTAAGCAAGAAGAGAATCTGAACCAGCTAAACTCAAAGGGATAAAGAAATAAATAGAAGAAATCAATTCAGTATCACTTACACTTCATTTGCAGGTGAAGGTCGCTAGCTGAAGCATAAATATATTCAGAACATAAGATTTAGCAAAGGAAGTGAAGGAATTTCTGATACCCATCTCTCTCTCTCAATTGAGTTGACATGGAGTCGAATTTAAAGAATTGAAAAGCACAAAAGGGAAGCAGCCAAGAGAGAAGAAAATGCATGTATGGTTGGAAGGCAGGTGTTTAGAAGGCGGCAGTGGGGGGCCTCTCTTTCTTTTCACAACACTCCCATGAGTAGAGCCAAAGTAGGGTGGCTTTAACAGAAAAGACACTTTGGATTTTTCTTTATCGGAAAAGGTGAACTCATTATTTTAGTGCCGGAACAGTTGACGGTTTCTGACCGGTTCTAGACGGCCCCACGACATCAAATATAAAACAGACGGTTTTTCTAACGGCCGTTTAGGAATATTTTGCCGGGGCAGGTGGTGTCAATGTCGCCACCATTAAAAATAAAAATTAGGACTTCCATCAATTTCACTTTGTCTTGGACTCTTGGGGCATGTTTGATAACTGTAGAAAAAAAAAAAAAAAAATTCCTTGAAAGATATTTTTCATTATTTTATCGGAAAGGCCCTCCCAGGTAACAAGGGGTCAAAAAGCTTGGGACGGAGGAAGTCAAACAGTTCCAAACCTTCCTCGATATCCCCTGCCTAGCTAACCTATCAGCGCAATGAAGGAACCTCATCAAAGAACGGAGCAAATCTCCATGGATAAGAATGGGAGCCTTTAAGTCATCTACCTCCAACACCACCACTTTGTTTAGATCTTCATTCTCAAAAAACTTAATTCCTTAATGTACAGCGTGCACCTCTGCTTCATTTGCGTCTACGACTCCTATGGGACCCATGAATGCCCATAGAAGTTAGAACTGATTCGGGCTCTCATCCCTTAATACATAAAATGCAATAATCAAATTTTAACTCAGAAAATTCACAAAATGCAAAACGATCGGGGCTTTTTTAAATATGTGAAATTATGTGGTGTGCCTGCATGCACGTAATGGGGGTATGATAAAAAGTGCAGCCCTTGATATTTGATCCAACAGTAACCTCTTAAAAACTCGGGTTCTGTTCGATCAAATATTAGGGGTTCTTGTACAATGAACTCACAGCGCACATTTTATTTATTGGGCACCGACTAGATATCTAGGTTGTGCCCCAAAATCTTCTTCCTAAGGTGATCTTGACTATGATATTTGGAGGTTTTTGTATCACGCCATCCATTTTAATCCTCCACAAATTGGAGGGTTAGGTTCACCCTATGGAGAAGATTTTTGGAGCACGACTATCTACATTGGGGCACAACAAATGAATGGTTAAGTTGATCAAACATATGTGGATCCCACTATAGTTTTGGCACACTTGTGTGTTGGCGAATTCAATATATAAAAGTCCATAAATATAAAGTGAAGCCGCCACCTACTTTTTAAGGGAGCAATTATACTAGAAATGCCTAAGGCCTCCTTCTCGCTTTTTCTGTTAGCATTTCGAAAATTAATTATGAGACCTAAACTGATTATTGCACTCAAAATTAACATAATTTTGACTTGATAAATCAATTTTAGACTCAAAAGGGCCGTTTGGATACGCGGATTTTACAATTCAGGTTTCAGCTTGAAAACAGTGTAGAAGAGGGTTCATGATGAAGCTGGTGTATGCTGTCCTGACAGCGTTTCTTGTACTTAAAATCCAAGTCTTAGAAATCTCTCCCCCATCTTGAGATTTCTAAAACCTGGAAACTTGGGATGATATGCTGCTCTCTTGCTGTCAGAATGAAGGACGAGAAATCAAAAAACAACGGCTGGTCTCTTTCTTCTCTCACTCTCCCATCTATAATTGTGAAGAAATCAAGGATTTTTAAATCCGCATATCCAAACGGCCCCAAAATTAATTCTCAAAATCCAAAACGAATAGGGCCAATAGGCCTAAGTTTTGATACAGCCTCTCTAGTATGTACACTGTCACATGTCTTTCTACTTTTTCTAGTGATTGTAATGAAAGACTAACTTTTTTTGCATTAATATGGGCCTATAACTTTTACTACTGATATGGCAGGACCATGTTTTAATAATTGCACAATCACAACTATTCTTTTCTCTTTTAATTGGCTTTTGAGAGCTTTTTAGGAACTGTGATGACCTTTGATATCTCTTTAAGTAATAAAAGACAATGAGCTAGTGCTATTATCAAAACATGCTTACACTGATATCATTTCCCATAAGTTGAGGTTAAAAAATAAAGGGAAGTGATATTTCCCCCCACTGACGGATAAAATCCCCCCCTTTAACGTTATCCGTTAAGCTTTAAAGGCAAAGAAAAACGTTAAAGGGGGTGAATTTATCCTCAAGCAGTGAGAATATCATTTTCCAAAATAAAATTGTATATAAGTTAGACTTCTGCGACCAAAAAACAAATCAACTTTCATGCAAGGAAGAGGTAGATCACCTCAGTTATAGGTGTAATTTTCAGTCATAACTCTTTTAGAGTAGGTCTGATTAGATTGAAGGTCTTCACTATCCAATCATCTGTCCACGTGTCTCAATCTCAGCAGGAGAGAATGGATTGTAAAGTAAAACGACTTCATCACTGCCTGCGTTCGAATGGCCAATGGTGGACATGGAATAACCGCTCCAAACATCAGGGAAGGAAGATGGCAAAGCTTGATAGGGCAATGGTAAATGACCTATGGCTCCTTTTCTTTCCCCCATTCCTCTGCTGAATTTCATCCTCCTGGTATCTCCCATCATTGTCCTTTCTCTATATCCCTTGAACTCCAAAAAAAAATTTGGGCCGAAGCCATTCAAGTTCATGAATATGTGGCTTCAAGATTCCTCTCAGTTTCCTATTGTTGAAAGAGCTTGGGCCTCCAAGATTGAAGGGAACTCTATGTTTCGTCTCACTCAAAAGCTCAAAATTGTTAAAGAGCACATTAGGCTGCGGAACTCAAAAAGAAGTTTATGTTAAATCCCCCCTTATCAAGAGAGATCTTGAAGTGGTTCAGACCCAACTCAAAAAGAAGTTTATCTGAGAGTGGAATATTCTAAAATAAGCAGTCTTGAGGAGTCTCTCTCTACAGACAAAAGGCTAGAGTGCAATGGCTCAAGTTGGGGGATGCAAATACCAAGTATTTTTATTCTGCTCTTAAGGCCAGGCAAAATCAAAATAATATCATGTGCGCTTCTAGGGAGGATGGCAGCCTCACCACTGATATGGAGGAAGTCTCCGCTATCTTTCTGGAGTACTTCAACAAAGCCTTAAACAATGGAAAAGTTCAATCTCCTGATACCCCTCAACCTGCTAGGAAGCTGTCCCCTCCAGAAGCTGATCTTCTCATTGCTCCCATCACCCCGGAAGAAATTCGCAATGCTGTTTGGAGTGCAAAAAGAAGATAAAGTCCCGGGCCCAGACGGTTTTAGTGCAGCATTCTTCAAAGCTTTTTGGTATCTGCTCGAAAAAGACTTTACAAATGCCATATTGAACTTCTTCTGCAAATTTAAAATGCTCTCCAAGGTAAATACAACTTTTTTAACCCTCATTCTCAAAAGCCTTGATGCAACCACCCCTGCCAAATTTCGCCCTATCTCCTTGTGCAATTTCATCTACAAAACCATTACCAAAATCCTGGCCTCCCGTCTTAAACTAATCATCCCTAAGATCATTAGCCCTTCCCAATCAGCTTTTATCAAAGGAAGACAGATTCAGGAAAATATCCTTCTCACTCACGATCTCCTCCATAAACTTCACCTCAAATCGGCAAAAAATGCTATGTGCCTCAAAATTGACCTAGCAAAAGCATTTGATAATGTTAACCGTATCGCTCTCCTAGATTTCATGCGAAAACAAGGATTCAATAGTACTTGGCTTCGCTGGATTTCTGCTTGCATTTCTAACCCTTCCTTTTCTATACTCATAAATGGCTCCCCCCATGGTTTCTCCTTACTTCCTCTAATGGTATTCAACAGGGAGATCCTCTGTCCCCTCTCCTCTTTTGCATCACCATGGAAATGCTCTCTGTTCAACTCGAGTCGGCCCTTCAGTGCAATGCTATCTCTACCCCCTTCTCCAGTGGAAACATCAAAATTACCCACCTCCTATTTGCAGATGATCTCATGATCTTTGCATCAGGAAGCCTTGCAAATGCCACTGGGATTCAAAACTGCTTGGAATCTTTTGCTAACATAACAGGGTTGGAAGCAAACATAAAGAAAAGTGAAATTTTTTTTGCAGGAACAACTTCCAGAGTTAAGCACTCCATTCTGAACTCCCTGAACTTCAAAGAAGGAAAGCTCCCCATTAAATATCATGGGTTCCCTCTGATATCCTCAAGACTCTCCATTAATGACTGCACTCCACTAATATCTAAGGTGAGAAAGAGAATTCAATGTTGGCAAAGCAAATTCTTATCCCAAGCTGGCAGAAGTGAGTTGGTGAAATCAGTGCTCTGCTCGTTCCAGATATTCTGGGCGTCTGCATTTAACATCCCCAAAATTGTCCTTCATATGCTTGAAATTTGTTTTAGAGATTTCACCTGGGGAGGCTCTGAAGGAGCGAAGAGGCTCATTCAGTTGGATGGGAAAGTTTTTGCCGCCCAAAGATGGTAGGAGGAGTGGGGCTCCGAAGACTTGAAGATATCAACAAGTCTCTGCAACTGAAAATTATGTGGAACCTACTTCATGAAAATAATTCTCTATGGTCAAGCTGGTTTTATCAGAAGTACCTCCAAAAAAAGAATATATGGACTTTTGTCCATATGGCATTATTCTCTGAGAACTCAAACAAAGCTGAAATTTTTGTCCTCGAACTTGTGGCGATCCAAAAAGGCATTCAGCTTGCCGCATCTCTTAACATGACCCAAATCTGGTGTGAAACTGACTCCAAATATGCTGCAGAGATCATTAACGGAAAAGCAAATCCTCCTTGGAGACAACTTCAGTTGATCACTCAAATCAAAAGGCTTCTTGAAAGGTTCCAATCTTGGAGGATCTCTCATGTTTGGAGGGAGACCAACATGGCCACTGATATTCTGTCCAATAGAGAATGCATCATCAAAGGCTCCAATATCCCTCCCTTCATTAGCCCCCCTCTGCTCCTAAAGCAGATCTCCTCAGACCGAGTTGGGAAAATCTACATTCGTTTATAGCTTTCAGTGTTTGAATGTGAATTTCTCTATTTAGTTGTTTTGGGAGTTTAGCCTTCGCTGGCCTTTGTTGCCCCTTCTCTTGATTGTATTCCTATCATTTTCGTAATATATCTGGTCGGGGTCCGCCTAACCCCTGCTTACTTAAAAAAAAAAAAAAATGACTTCCCAGTACGAATTAACATTGACACCCAATAACTTAAACATTGATATGAGGCGTTCAAAAGTCTCTAGCCTATCTAATTGACATTAGGGAAAGGTCCGTGTTGAAGTTGGAAAAACCCCAGGTACCTCGATGCCTAGCGGCAGAAGCAAAATAGATAAAAATAGATAAAATAATGAAAAAGGCCCTTCAATGTGGCAAGGAGTCCATTTGGAGTCGCTGACACAATATGACTATCTTCCTCATTGAGTCTTTTTCAATGTTCTTTCACTTGATTGTATAGCTTTCTTTTCTTCTCTTTTTGCTGTATTTTTTTACCATCTCAATCTTTTTAGTGAAATCTTATTACATTTCAGAAAAAAAAAAAAAAAAAAAAAAGGGCCCTTCAATGACTGTCATAGGGAATAGAATACTTCAATCACTGTCGAATGAGATGATACTTACTTCGATCCCATCGAAGTCGAATTTCTCAAAGTGAAACTGAAAAATACTCCTGTAGGGGCTAATCCTAGAAACCCAAAGTTCTCGAAGAACCCAAAAGCCTAAAGGAAGGCCAATTTTAATTCAATAATTCAAACAAGTTTGTTAAAATGCTTTGATAACATCTATTTATAAGAAAAGGAAACCCTAAAGCTAATTTGAAACTCGGGGAACTAATCTCAGTAGTCCACCTAAAGTAACCTAAATATAAAAGTAATTGACAAAAATAACCCTAAAATAGAAATCCCGTAATAGACATGGAGTACGCTTGTAAATTGCCCATAACTTCTTCAAACCATGTCGAGATAACGTGATCTTGAGCTCGTTTGATAAGCAACAAAAAACCTTTCTAATTATACAAAAATTAAGTAAAATGAATAAAATTTGATGCCCAAAATGTAGGGTGCAAATAAGATAACGAAAATAACACTTGAAGAACAAGGGGCTTGTTCCACACTTTGTAGTCAATGACAAACAGCATGTTCTTGGTGGTTTTCGCCTGCATTAGCCCTATTTTGGAGATTGCAGTATTAGGAAATTACATTTAAATGATTCCAGATATTAAACCATAGGCTTACAAATGAATAATGAAGAGAAAAAGTGAGCAATTCTCTACATTCAACATTCAAGCTTTCTTATTGAACAATTAGAAATGTTCAAATGGAGATATTTTCATATTAATTATGCCATATGCAAGAAGACCACCTTTGGACGAAGGATTTACACCATTCCAACAACATCTGGGTTTGCCTAATTCTTTTATTATTAGCTCTTTTTTTTCATGGGATGTGTGATGTTAGAATGGGATTGCTTGTCAAAGGTTTACACGTCCCTTTTGTTGTAGTTACCTATAAGTAGGGGTGCAACTTGGTTCGGTCTCAAAACTGAACCCGACAGCTTCTCAATCCTATTTCCGGGTTGGTTTTTGGTAAGGTTGGGAAAAGCCAACCTGATTTAATTCCGGGTTGGGTTGAGGCCAACCCAGCCCAAACTCGACCTCTGTCCTCAAAATTTTATCATGATTTTCAAAATCTTAGGGTTATATTTTTTTTCTGTGTTTTCCCTAGGCTAACCCGAACCCAGACCAACTCACGGCAAACCGATTTGGAAAAAAAAGGTTAGATGGTTTGGTTAGGGTTGAGACTTAGAGGCAGTACAGGTTACGGTTGACCATCTGCAACCCAAGGCTCATGTTGGGTCGAGCTAGGGCTGAGAGAATGCTATATCAGGTTTGGCCCCAGCCCGACCCGAGTTGCAAACCCTAGCTATAAGTGGTACCAATTGTGCTTTCTTGGTAAATCACATTTACTCCACCAAATCTTAAAAAATGGTGTTCTTTGCTGTTTTTGAATCATGAACCCTACTTCTGAGAGTGACTTTTGTTTGCTATATATGAATCATGACCCCTATTTCTATTTATGAATTGTGTTCATCTTTAATTATTTGTGGTCGCTTAAATCATTCCAGGGATTGCAACTAACAAATTATAATAGTAATTCAATTAATGCTCTGCAACTATAGATCGAGTTAGGAAAAGACGTATAATTTACATTCAATTTGACAGTTTGTGCAAGATTAGGGCAAAATAAATGCTACTCAACTAGGTGTGTCTGTGGACATAGACGAATGATTCAAATGGATTCGAATGTTAATTGACAAGATTTGGGCACGGCAATTGAATTTGAACTACGTCTATTGGATCCATACCGTAAGGTCCAAAATTATTTCAGACTGTGACCTAGATGTACCCTACAAATATGGAGGATCCAGGATTCGAATAGAAGGAACGAATGTATGAAATGCAATTTATATTTTCGTTCATTTATAGCTATTTCTACAGTTTGTTTTTGTAATATTTAAAAACATACTGAAAACTACAAACAACATATAATCCTACATTTTGTTTCAATGAAGACTCTCTCTCTCTCTCTCTCTCTCTCTCTCTCTCTCTCATACGATACGAAAAGCGAAGATCCCACATCGGAAAAGTAAATGGATGTGGAAGGACTTATAAAGACTTGGGCACCCTACCCTTAACGGTTAGCTTTTAAGGGTGATTTCTCCTCGGGCTCCAAGATTTCTCCTCGGAAAAGTGAATAGATGTGGAAGGACTTATAGTTTCTTTATGCTTCCCTCCCTTCGATGGACTTTCAATTCGAAATGAATCTTGGCCTAGGCTCAAAAAAATAGGAACCTTAAAACACTTTGAAAAAAATCAGACCAATAAAGGATCCGAACACGACTGAGGAGCAAGCGAAATATGATTGCGGGGAATTTGTTATTGGCAATTCATTTCTCCCCTAACATGTACTCAATCTCACTTCCACTTGCCGGAATCGGTACCCTTGGATATATGGAAGCGGAGAATTTGTTGCAATTAGAGTAGTGAGCATCATGAGTAAGCAAACTCTTAGTTAAAACTGAGGAAACGTAATAAGTAGGTATTAGAGGACTAAGGACCCTTTTTCGAATCCTGGCCTGGCTCAAAAAGTAGGAACTTTAAAACAGTTTGAAAAAGATGAGACCAAGAAAGGATCCCAACGGGGCCTCAACAATAAGGTCCGTCAATAGGGCATCAGGTGTTTTGATTACATGTGGGTGGGCCCTGCAATATGAGACCAACTAATAAGAGTAGGTCAGATGCATTTCCCCATTTGTATCCTACATATAAAGGCAATAAAGGCGATTGAGAATTGGATACGCTAAGATCATCTGACATGTGTAAAATTTGTCTCTACCCTATTATTATTATTATTATTATTATTATTGGAACCCAGTATATGATAATTTTCCATTGTTATGTGTACGGTTGAGATTGAAGAAGGCCAATCCTATCTGTCCAAGTGGAATGGACCTTCTATAAGGGGATTCTATCACTTGGGAGAAAAAACTTTTCCATAGAAACTTTTATCCTTATCCAAAAGAACCCTTTAGTTTCAGGCGAAACATGAATTGTCAGACTCCATTTTCCATTGGACATAGGGCACTCACTAAGAAATGAAAAGGGTGCATCTCCACATAGTTGACGCTGATAGATAACACGCCATATAGTCATGTCTATGTACTACAAGTCTACAAAACACTGCTAGCACCACTCGCGTGAATTAAGATCATGTTGAACTTGCATCGCCATTGGCAAATTAAGAAAATGGGACCCATATTTTACCAATAGAAACCTAACACTCATCACAGGCGGGCCCACCTCATAACCCAAAGAGAGGCCTTGGTACAAAACTTGCGTCTGGCCTTAGCAATCTACTCATGGGAGCTAACCAATAGATTCTTTGTAAGGCTTTATAACTTAAAAGGATATTTTAGATATCCTGGTTTTGAGGTTAAGTGGTCTCTCCCCTCTCTTGTACTTCTTTTATTCATCGATAGAATTCTAGGTAGGGCTGCAACTCGGGTCGGGTTTTGAAGAACCCAACCCTACCCGAGAAATATCTTAGGTCGGGTTTTTTTCCGGAAAACCCACGATTCCTAAACCTGGCCCTACCCATGATAAATCTTGGGTCGGGTCGGGTCGGGTTTTTTTACGTTGACGTAATTTTTTAAGGAAAAGTCTTGTTTGGCAAGGCAACTAAACTCATAGAAGTAGAAAAACTCAAGCATGGCAAACTCTTTAGTGCATTAACTAGTCCAAAGAGAATAAATTGATGCATTATACCAAATGAAAATTATTATACTCATATGAGATAAACAACAACCTATTTAGTGCATTAACTATTTAGTTGAAACTTGAAACCCTAGACCTAAAGGGGGGAAACAAACAGAAGATGGAAAGAGTCCATGTGATCGCGTGCATGCGTGAGTTTTACTTTTAAGTTTTCACTTTTAAAGTAACAAAGTTTTAGAAAAAAAAAACATATTGTAACTTAAGTAACTCGGGTCGGGTCGGGCCCCTTCAAACCCAGCTTGACCCGAGATTCATGCGGGCTTTTGGATCCTAGACCCGGCTTGACCCGAAACTCGAGAAACATGAACCCAACCCAAGCTATTTTCGGGTCGGGTCGATGAGGGTCAGGTAAAACCCGACCCAAGTTGCAGCCCTAATTCCAGGTGCACCCAAGTTTCTAGATAAATTGGGTTAAAAAAAAGAAAGCCGCAGGGTGTCCCAAATATGCATTCACATAAATGGCAGACGTGCACTAGGAACTCAAATGAGACGAGAAAGAGAGGTGGTGGTGACACAAGAGAGAGAGAGAGAGAGAGAGAGAGAGATTTTAATTACCACCTAAAAACTATGAGGGGCTTTGAAAGACCCTAATTTACCTTTATCTTATGTATTTCATCAATAATAAGCACCCAATTAAAAAGAAGTGACAAAAAAAGAAAAAAATAATAAAGGAGAAAATGACTATTGGGTGAGACAAAGAAGTTTTCTCAAATTTGTTTTCTCAAAATTGTTTAAACAACATTTTTCAAAATTTTGAAGTGTTATAAAAATTTATTTATTATTTCTTTTGAATGGTGGAATTTTATTAGATCGGCAAAGCCAAGACCGAGACACTCATGGGATCAAAGAGTATAATAAAAGAGAAACAACTCTATAAGGGCAACATGGCTCAAGGGGGTAAAAAGTCAAATATCTCTAACTTTGTTCAGGACACTGCACCCGAGCTAGTTGGTCCGACTCTCCATTTTCTGATGTCATGAAGTGATGAAATTGGACTACGTGACCCTCCATTCCCGTTTGAAGATCTCGTCAAGAACTCTGAAAATCTCCAAGGGTGAGGAGATCTTCTCTCTAACCATATATATGACGACATTGAGGTAATTGTCACGCCCCAAACCGAGTCTCCGGTCTAGGCACATAACAATGCCACATATTCATCAACCACGAATATGTAAGGATTCACACTGGAACCATGCAATAAACAGAGCTACTAAAATTAACCAAATTAATTAATTATCAGAGTACTCAATGCGGAAACTAAATATCTTTGTCCAACGGACTATATCAATTCAAACCAAATTAAATAGCTAAATGTTCATTCCAACTAAAGCTACTGTCTGAATAACTGAAAAATAATAAAGCTTAAACTGTTGCCCTTGCTCACTCCCAAGCCCGCGAAATCAAGCATCTACTGTTCTCCACCTGTAACATAGAATGCGTGGAATGAGCTAATGCCCAGTGAAATAAACATGTCTACTCTAATAACATAATACCAATTGATAAAAACAGAATAATTAGCAATATATGTAAATTTGTAACTGGTATAGCAATCTAGGTAACAAAATTGTATAACTGGTATAAATATGCATAATTGTATCTGTAACTGTAACTGTAACTGTATCTTGTAACTATGCCTAATGCCTAGTGTAGTGAGACTAGTACTACTAGACTACGTTGCTAGACTACGTAGCCAACGGAACCTGCCTACTAACTCGTAGGAAGCCGAATCCCAACGATCTCGTACGAGATTTCACCCTCGAAAATACCACGAAAAGTGATACTCCGGCTTGATCCGTGACTTTCTTTCGACATCCTAGAAAAAGTCTCATACGCTAGTAATCATGAAAAACACTTCGTCCCAAGGGGCGTTAACTGTTGCATCCTCACTTGGATAACACTATGTTCTAATGCAAAAACTGTGACTATAAAGTCCAACTGGCAGATACGTGCATATGGTAGATCCGAACTAGGAGTCAACACCATACTATGAATATTGACTCTCGTGTACACCAACACAGTCAATATCAATCAAGAACATCCATAACTTGCATAAGAAATCATATTCTGTAGAATAACTAGGGTAGAACAAGTCTACTCACCTGTGGTACTTGTTTAATTTGTCTCCCACGAACAAGATTTTTCAATCACTGTATAGTATCCCCTACAATCCATATTAACCTTTAATTAATACTTTGGACCAATATTTATGTCCTCCGGGGCAGATCTGTGCCCTCAAAACTTATTGGAAAAATCTTCAAAAAAATCAACCCTTCTTGGTGTGTTCGGGCGTCCGAACCGGGCATTCGTAGACCCCCCCTTCGGGTGTCCGAGCCACCCCCTCGGGCGCCTTTGAGATTTTTCTCCTCTCGGATACCTCTCGGGTATTCGTATTTGGGCGCCAGCCTCTTGCCCTTCGGGGGTCCGAACCTTGCGATTTGGGTTTTTCTAAAACCCGCGAAAACACAAGTTTTCTTCTGGATTTTCTACCTGAAAACCCTTCTTTCTTATTCCTTTAAACATGTTAAATACCTTAACAAATTATTTATTAATCTCTTTAATTGATTAAGGTATCTAACGCGAAAGAATGCGAAGATCTTCGAGGAAAAACTAATTCTCCTCCACCCCTAATCAATGGTTCTTCAATTGAAGAACACAAGGCTTTATTTAATCACCATAAATATACTATACACTTTATTCTCAAGAGATTTGAATCTCTTTAGAGAGTAAAATAAAGCAAAATTATATTTACATGCCTCTTTAGGAGATGGATTTCCAAGATTTTCTTCGTTCTCCTCTCCCAAAAGCTCCACAGAATTTATCTTTAGGGAATAAAGTTCCAAAATCTGTAGCCTTAGGAGTTTATTATAGACTCTTGATTTAAGAGTCCTGATTTAACAGGCTTTTGGAAACTCTAACTCATTCTAATTAGGAAACTAACTATTTCTAATTTTTATTTAATTATTTTATAATTTAATATTCGAGGACAAAAATACCCTCTCCCCCAGAACGTTCCCACGTTTGGGATGTTCGGGGTATTTCAGTAATCTCCCTACACTATGAGATTGTTCAAATCCCTGCCCTCCAACAGTCTAATATCCTCGAGATTTGCACTAATGGTCGCCTCATTTGAGTCCTTGATCCCTATAGACCCAGAGAATGCCCACTCTGTGCAATCATTTTCATCTCTAAGGACGTACACCTCAAATACTTAGGCCCTTGGTTTACCAAACTGGAGCCATCATATAGTTTTATTCATAAAACATCAGTAGTAGATTTTTAAAATCCATCCCATTATGATTTTTGCTAGCATAGATATTGATATTTATCTTCCTAATGTCTGATGGGTCTGATTGCTTCTTCCAATAAGAGGGTCAAAGTTGAGTCAATGTCTAATATGGGATGTTTAGAGGCGGCCGACAAGGTGGTGCCTGGCTAACCAAACACACAGCGGGCATTGATAAAGCCAAGAAATAGGGTCTGGGGAGGGGCCGGAGCCCTCTTTCACTTTCCTTGTTAAATTCAATTTATCGATTAAGACTAATAATTGTGATTTAAAAAAAATATGTGCTGGATCGTTGAGCTACCAGTCGATATAACAACAAACCCTACCAAACTCCACTGAATAAAATAAGAAGCAAAATTAAACAATTTGAATAAAATATTTGTTATATTATGTATGTTTATAATATTGTGTAGATTGTAGTTTAGAATATAGTATGAATTAGTTTATAATTGTAGAGATCGGTTGAATCATGAGAATGGTTGAATATTCCGGGAGGAGTGTTCAAGTCCTACCAAGATACCTCAATAGGTCTGGTAAACAAATATTGTCTTGTATAAAGGGAGCAGATGGAGTAGATTGAAAGAATGAAAAATGTTGAAGATTAATCGGGTCGGGATGATGTCCCACAAAGATACTTTCCTTCTCCTCTTACATCTCAAATAACCTTTTTAACAAACTAAAAGAATAAAGGAAGAAAACAAACCCTCTGAGATTCGAATCTTCTCTACCACAAAACCTTCCAACTTAATTTATTTTTAATTATGACCACTGATACAAAGCAAACCACAAATTAAAGCAACTGTCTTGCTTGGAAGTGAGGAAAGAATCCTTGCTGTATGTCTACATTATTATTATTATTATATATGTGTACAAATAGGAGGGATGGGATGGGGTGGATCATCCTATGGAGGTAGGGCCTATCTAAGTTGGGGCCCGACAAATTAATAAATTAGATGGTTTGGATGATCGAATTGTATGGGTCCCAATGTACTCTGACTGTTAATTTATTTTTAGTATTTTTCGCTTTTTACTCGGATGATGTTCTCTTCTCTGTAATTTCTTCCCTTTCCAAACTGTAAGTCCAAACTACATACAGCATGAGTAGAACCTAGGAGAGTCTGAGAGAGTATCCGATTAGAAATGGCGTGCCACCCAAGCTCAAAAACATAGCATTTTAAGAAGGATCTGAGTATCTTAGTGAATAGTGATATGGGATGAGAAGAGATGATGAGCAAGTCATAGGTCCATCAGTAGTGAATCGGATCTGTTGCTCCCCCAGAGTTATACTCAGTATTTTTCAATATCATGAAATTTTGGGTAATCTTGGAAGATAAAAAAGAGGGTTCCTTCATCAAATAGGAGCATTATTGTCGATTGAGGTGGTGTTTTTTATTAATAAAAATGCCATAGCTTTCTCCGTTTTAGAAATTAGAATTGACCGGCTGCCTAGTTGAAAATTGATATTGATTTGCTTTTAAATTTGCCACATAAAACACAAAACAAGTGGGACCCATACATTTCGTAAAAATAATCATACGCCCAAATCTCAACCGTACATGTGACATGCAAATGATTGGATTAATTCGCTTTCCAACTCGGAACTCTAAATTCCCATCTCACTCGAATCCATAATGCCCATT
This sequence comes from Tasmannia lanceolata, assembly GCF_043159265.1. Taxonomy (NCBI): domain Eukaryota; kingdom Viridiplantae; phylum Streptophyta; class Magnoliopsida; order Canellales; family Winteraceae; genus Tasmannia; species Tasmannia lanceolata. The sequence goes on along the minus strand of NW_027518695.1, from coordinate 596,520 downwards.
GCCCAGGGTTCGAAATCAATTCAAGGGTTCTACATAATGAGGACCCATGAGTCAACTCACAATGTCTTGACATGAGATTCAGAAATGGACATCCCAATTCCCAAGTGTAAGGCAAAGAATTACAATAATCAACTCTTTGTCTTTTGTCGAGGATTCGAAACCCATTTGGCAACAACAACTGGATTTGACTCTGTCCATTGGATCCGAAATTATTTTGGAACGTGACCCAACCCAAATGTAGTCACAAAATCCGATAAATCCCGATACTCGATTTCCACACTGTGATGGACGGTCGTAGTAGAAACTGTGGCCCAACCCAATCATTCTGGGGTAATTCTTTTTTTTCCATGGAATTGTCTTTCCCAAATAGAAAAATTTCCCGTTTTCTAGGAAAACTACAACACTGGAATAAAATACAGCAAAAGAAATCCCCCCATAAAATAACATAAAACCGCTCCCTCTCCTTCTCTCTCCTTCCATTATATTGAATACTTAACTTTCTCAGTCTCCGTCTACAATGGCGTAAAGCAAGCTCAGAACCCTTGCTTGCTTGCCAGAAACTACAAGAAGAGAAGAGTCCTCTGCAGGTTTTAGGAATCCATTCTTCTTCTTCTTCTTCATCTTTCTTCCATGTTTCTAACGCATTATTTGTCTCCTAGTAAACCTGGGGAAGCCCGGAGAACTCCTGGACGGGATCTTCGACTGTATCCATGAAATCACTATCGCTCTCGTCTTTGCCGAGAGGATGAGCGATTCCGCTTACAGGGTCGAAACCACATCTCGTCTCGCTCAATGGAGGATCGATAACTTTTCTTCCTGCACCTACAAGAAATCCGATCCTTTCAAGATCGGAAACTGGAATTGGTTTGTTTCACTCACTAAAAAATTGTCTTTTTTTAGTGTTTTTACTGTACAAGATCGATGATCGAGACATTTAATTACTTTAATTTCAATAAAAAAAACGATAGCAACAATCTTCACCTTGCGATGACATCAAAAAGCAGAAAAATGATCGATATAGAGAGAGAGGAAAGTGTTTTTTTCCGGATCCTCTGTTTCTCCGTTCTGCGCTTTATCTGATTTTTAATTCAATCAAGTAGCAATTCTCTCTATCTCTTCTTGAGCTATTTCAATCTCAAAAGAGGAAATCCTCTTTTACTCCTTTTCTATTACTTTATTGTAAAATTGTAACAAGTTTATCTAAATAGGAAATTTAAGATCTGGATTTACTTCCTAATCTGAGCAACCTTTCAGATTCTCTGTTTTTCCTGATTTTCTAACAATGTAATAATAAAGATAGCGGTGGAAATTTTATTTTAATCGTTTTTTATTTCTCATTTGGAAGGCATTTAGCAGTAGAGAAGAATCGGTTTTTGGGTATTAAGCTATATCCGGTGATATCAGCTGTGAACAGAGATCAGCCTCCAATAGCCTCTTTTATCATTCGAGTCCGCTCTTCCACTGGAGATCGCCGGATTCTACTTCATCCAGGTAATTTTTCCTTTTTTCTTGAGGATAATTTCTTTCTCTTTGGGATCCAAATCATCATCAACCCATAAAATATAAAAATAAATGGTTGCTTTTTTTAGTCGGGTAATGTACTGTGAGAAGCAAATGAGACGCTTCACCCACATGACATCAGCATGATCCCTTCAGTGTAGAACATGAATGTGGAGTCAAGTGGAATTGTCAAACAAGTTGGGTCTTTTTGGCCTACCAGATGAATGGGTGCTAATTTAATGGTAATTAGGCTTCCTTCTTACGTGCTTCTTAGTGTAGAAAGGTGCAATCTTGTGCACCGGATTACATGGTTGACTGGTTGTCATGTAATGGACATGTAAACGGGTCCGTGCCTCCTATAGTATCTCCATATAGTGAAGGGCGCCCTTCAGTCTATCATTCCTCATTGTAAGATAAAGACAAAAAAAAATCGAAGGGATGGCCTTCCCGGCCCCAACGTGTCGGGAAATGATATCCCACTCACTTTCTTATAATAGCACAACTCACTTCAGTGTTTAACATATCAACTCTGTCACCTCTGCTGAATTTTAGAAATCTTGATTCATTAGTAGACTCTGGACTATGCAAGTCAAGTTATGTTCTGTTGGTTTTCCTGCTGAACTTGCATCTTTTTCGCGTGATCAGAAATAACAGACAAACAACTAAAAAGCAACGACGATTTCGTGTGGGCAATTGAGACACCACTTGCTGGGAGGATCATCATCGACGTTGAGTTCCTTGATTTGAAGATCGCTGATCCAGAGGTACTTGTATTTGTATTTGTATCTTCCAAAAAATAACAGCATTTTCACCCCATTTTGTTTCTCTTTTCCCGATAATGAAAACACAAGTCAGTTCCCTACTTCAGAAACTTGACCTGAAACTATTAAATTACTATCGGTGATGTGTTCTGCCACTGCTATAAATGGGTCGCCAATATGTTACATTTCACCCAATATATTTAGAGGAATATCCAGCATGAGACACCAGAGAACTTTTGCTATGTGTGAATCTTACTATGATCCGATCAAGATCAAAGTGTGACGGGATGTGGGCCCCACATTCTTCTTTGACGGGTTAAGATGTACTGACCTCAAGTGGGGCCATTTTGCACCTCCATCCGGATCCCACCCTCACCTCTGGGTGTTCTGCAACATATCATTTACCGATTTTAAACTATACTAGTCATGCTGCCAAAACTGTAATGCCAGTTTGGGTGCTTTTCTGATAGCAAAAGTTTCCACACACTATTCTTCTATTACCTTTGAGACTAAAATCACTCTCATCAGGGCACTGAATCCTTCTCCACAGCCTTCCCTCCACAGCCTTTTTCAAGCTTTAGCCTCTAAATCTTTTCCTGTGTAACACAGTTCACAGCCTTTTTCAAATTTCTGCCTGTGAATTTTTATGCAAAATACAGGGTGGTGACCCTTGCTCAATCTGGAGCGGAAGTGTCGTCCGAAGACGGTCGAATGTTACAGCTCTAGCATCCCTCGGCCAAATGCTATCTGAAAACATCCACACAGACATCACCATCAATGCTTCTGATGGGAGTATAACAGCCCACCGTGCCATCCTCGCCACAAGATCGCCCGTATTTCGTAGCATGTTCTCTCATGACCTCAAAGAGAAGGAGCTATCAACCATAAACATCTCTGACATGTCGATCGAATCTTGCCAGGCATTCCTTAACTACATCTATGGAAACATCCAACATGATGAATTTCTGACTCATCGCCTTGCTCTTCTCCAGGCAGCCGATAAGTATGATATCTCTGACCTGAAGGAGGCCTGCCATGACAGCCTTTTAGAAGACATAGATGCAAATAACGTCCTCGAAAGGCTTCAGAATGCATTTCTTTATCAACTGCCTGTCCTGAAAAGTAGTTGCTTGAGGTACCTCGTCAAATTTGGGAAGATATTCGACATTCGCGAAGATTTTAACGCATTTCTGCAACATGCAGACAGGGATCTGATTGCAGATATCTTCCAAGAGGTTCTTCTTGCCTGGAAAGGTTTCTGAAATGCCAGTGAAATGGGGGTAAATAGCATTTATTTTAACATTATATTTCTGATGGGTTTGATTCTTGTATGTGGTTGGTCCATCAAGATGGGTTGCTGAACACTACTTTACAGGGGATTTGTTTCCATGAAAGGAATATTCTTTTCTAGTAAATTTCATTAGTTCATGATGTATATATTCTGATTGAATGAAACAGATAAATCTCATTGTCCATATCACAAATATGCCGTATTAATGTATATTTTATGGGAGTTTCATTCTTTGTTCAAGCAATATATATTAGAAGCTCTACTCTTGTCTATTTTTTGTATGATTGTCTACCATAAAATGCATCTTCTTTATGGTCTCAATACATTATTTTTGGGTTACCTCCGCACAGATTACTTCTAAACCAATGTTCCATCGGCTGAGCCATATGTGCTGTAATTTCCAACCAGGCTTCTGATCGAATTCAGTATGAAATAAACAACATAAAAACACTGGTTATAAATCAAACACACATCTTTATTGTGGATTTTGAGAATAGTTCTGAACCAAAGATGCAACATAAACAGATGAGACTAAAGCATGGAATATCCCATGTCATAGACTATTGTAACCCTCTGCACCTACACAGAAAAATAAATCCTAAATGCGATCTAAAGAGAAAAATTAAGACATCACAGCAAAGAATCTGCCGGAACCTCCTACAGGAATGCAGGTCGCAAGCTCAAGACAAAGCTAACCAGTTTATACACAGCAAGAAGCAGACCCAAGAGATATGCCCATAAAAAAGACCTATGGTGTGGCTTCTCCTCTGCTATATTAACTCCAGCATGTTAGTAAAAGTGATAGAAAGCACATATTTACAGTTACAAGTATCAACAGCAAAGCTATGATTTCATCATCCAATTTTTTATCAAACATATTCATAAATCAAAAGCTGTGTTCGTTTTGGTTTTAGAGAATTGATTGAGTCCAAAACTTATTATTGGACTCAAAATTATATGCAATTTTGAGTCCAATAATCAACATCTTAATTATGTTTATATCTATTTGCGTTTTCAGATCAAACTGAGGATAATAAAAGTGGGTAAGCACCCATAATTGATTTTGAACAAGATTTAGGCCCTGATGGTTTTGTGGGTAAGCATCGATAATTGATTTTGATCAAGATTTAGGCTCTGTTGGTTTTGTGGGTAAGCAACGATAATTGATTTTGATCAACAGCCAGGCCCTGTTGTTCGTTTTGGATTTGTAGATTTGATTTTGAGTCCAAAACTTATTATTGGACTCGAAATTAAATGCAACTTTGAGTCCAATAATCTGTTTTGGATTCAAAATCAATTCTTTTAAATCCAAAACAAACACGGCCTTAAAGTAGTAAAGAATGAAACAAAAGTCTGATAATCTAATACCAGCTTACCCATAAGGGCATAACCCACTTCGGCTTGCATCTTCAGTAAGATGTATTCCGCATCTGATATGGAATGTATCAAGCATTAGAGCATATTATTCAGGGTTAAAACTTAAAGCATCCCTTCATTTTCCTTGGTCACAATAGAACGTTCTGAATGCAGACTTGCAGTCTACAAACAAACCAAGTAATTGGGCACAGAATGAAGCATGTTAAACACAGGCAAGCTTCCGACATTATTACCCCGCAAACAAAAGCAAACAAGAAAGTGTTTTTCTGGTAGGTAAGTTGGGATAGAAACGGCCTCTAGGTTTGGGCACAAGGCCTCCACCAATCGAGCTACAGACTCAACCACAGATTATTTTAGAAGACCTAGTGGGAACTGAACCCACAACAGATTTTGCCAAACACATGTACATAATCCTAAATTTAATTGAAAAATTAAAAGTCTTAACACCCACATATGAAAACTGACGTAGAACAGCGTGCCCAAGAGTTTTTAAACATGCAAGATCAAAACAAGGTAGTTTAAAGTCGACCTTAAACAATCGTAACTCCTGATCTGACCATTCGATTGGGGCTTATGAAATACCATTGGAATCGTCTCAAAGAGCTCTACGAAAGACCAAATCCTCTGCTGAATCTAGTGCTGCATCGTCAAGAAAAAAAAAGGGAGGATAGAGACATAATATGAGATTAACTTTTCCAGGGAGATAGGAAATCTCAGAAACAGCTTATCCAAGGATCTCTATCCCCATAGTGAAAACCCCCGATAGCATTTCACAAGTTTCCAAGTTAACAGCTACGAGGAAACAAGATTAGCTGATCTATTAGCACCATCAAAGATTATTAAACAATGGAAGAAAGCCCAAACTATAAAGGCATTGTTTAAATACATAGATCTGTCTTCTGATGACTTCAAAATGGCCCACCAAAAACAATTGCTCTGTTCTTACTTGAGCGAAATCGTTGAACTGGACAAAATAAGTTGTATAACCTTAACCTCCAAATAAAAAACCTGCCGCCTGTTCTTCGTTACCATTGAAGAAATTAAGAGCTTGTATTACTGCATCTCGCCCAAACCCAAGTTCTACAAGCTTTGCAATTTTGGCCTCAAAGTCTGGTCCCTGCACAAACATTAACTCATGTAGTAGGTGAAAAGGCCAATAGTATATCTGTATGGGAAGTACCAGTCTCTAAAGAAAAATGTTGGAACCATAATTATAGTTCAGAACACGATCCACTGAATGGCATAGAATAGACAAAATAAAGCGACCATTTTCTTCGGTTTGATAGTCATTTAGGCAAGTCATGACATATGCCTAACAATATGATTCAGTCAGACATCAAAACCGAAAATGGCTTTAAAACAACTCCAAGAAGACAGTCTCATGCATGGGATGAATAATGCATCCATCAAGTATATGTACTTCCCGGGCTTGTTGCTAGCAAACTTAAGTCACACACACACACACACACACACACATCTGCGTGCATGTGAACAGTCCCCATGCCAAGTACTGGACATCCGTTTTTCCCTACTATGATCTTGCTGACCAATTGATAATTGAAATCAACTCCAGAAGAAAAGGACTCGGACCAATTACCTGGAAACTACAAGTAAAAATAGAAAAAGTTGAATTTTCTGAAAGGAAAATAGTAGCGGGCATCTTACGTGTGCAGGATCGCTGTGTGTTGTCCCTGTAAACAAACAGAGAGCACCATTATCAGCGGTGAATTGTCAAGATATATTAAAAAATGTAGGAAATTGATGAACTGTTATCTAAACAAAATAGGAATGATAAATTACAGAACATATTCAATAAATAAATCATGACAAGCAGGCCCTATGAAAGAAAGCGGGAATGGGAACTGATGAACCAAATAATTACAAATATCATAAAGCATTAAAGGTATGAACAAATTTTGAGGCTAACCAGAACTGCGACTTCCTGTTGGCGTATTATCATTCTTCTCTTTTGCTCCTGATGATTCCTGAAGAATCACAATTGACCAATCAACATCAAGGAATAAGTTGAAGAAACACAAACAAGCTACCATAATAACATATACCAACAGAAAAAGAAAAGTAATTGGACAGGAACATTTAGTAGTATAATTCAAGACCAATTTGCAACAGCACACTGGGCAATGCATGTGGTACTCTTGTCTTCCTTAACATAGGTTGAAGATGGATACAGTAATAAACAACAACTTTCAACTGTAACAGGAGCCATCATATTAATGATTTTGGATGAAATATAAAATCTATCATCATTTAAATATTAAATTAGATCTTTGAACTATGGTTAGAATTTTTCTCATTTTTTTGGCATGGAAAGTACATTGGACCATATATTATCAGAATATCAGGTAAGGAATGATGTGGACGCCATTCTAGACGAGGCTGTAAAGAGAGAAGAAATGGTTGTAAATTGAGAATGTAAAAAGGGTATGTAGTGAGGGCTTATTAGTAAGGGGATGAAAGAGGTCATAATAATTTAGAAGGTGGGGACCAAGGACACATGGCAATCAGCAATGTGGAAGCTACTAGAGACCATGACACTTGTCACTGGCACGAGACAAGCTCTTGCTAAGTGACAAGTGGCAAGTGGGGACCAGACACATGTCATGGGTTAAGGCCTTGTACTCTAATCATTTTACAAGTGTCTAGTGGGGACCAGACCAAGAGGACACTTGTCACCACCTCAAGACTCCATGCTTCATTCCTATGCTTCCATCCCTGGTCCACATCAAGGAACCACGAAATTAGTGGTCATAAATTCATCCCCAGATTTTATTTTATTTTTTGGAATGGCATTATCCCCAAGAAATTAGAATTCTTTTTATCTAGAAGATGGACAAAGGGTACCAACTCAAACTGTTCACCTCAAAATATCACTGTTTTTTCACCTGCAAACACCTAAATTGAAATGTATTGTCCTAGAACAAAAGAATCCCTAATAGATGAAGCAGTGGCTGTCTCAGGCCGTTCACCCTCATGGATCATTATTTTCTAACTTCAAAGACCAGACAATTAAATTGAGCAGCAATATTCTAAAGTACACAACTCCCTCATAGCACAACTCCCTCATAGTATAGACGCAAGTAGTTTCTGTATTGCAGGTGAAAAAAAAATCTTTCGATGACAGGATGACAGGACACTGTCGTCAAAAGATTTGAAAGAATTAGTCCGCTGGGAAGAAATCTGTTCTCTCTCTTGGTCGCAGAATCCCTTTGGTCAAGTCAGCCCTGGCAAATTCCTTTGGAACGAGCGACAAGAGGGAGGGAAGTACTACATGGTCGAGTGGGACATTGTTCCAGTCTAAGGAGAAGGATTTGGTAACAGATGTCTCGTGATTTAGTAACAGACGTCTCGTGATATGGAGTGGGGTAGGGATGATGGTAGATGTGCACCCGGCTTAGCACAATGGGGTCAGGGGAATGGACAGATCTTTCGGCTTTGGGATACATTCTAGAAAGGCTTAAGATATAGGGCCAGGATTGGTGACCATTCCAGGCTGTGGCATTCATAGTTGTCAACCCATTACTCGACTCGTGATTCGATTTCTTTATTTTATGACTCGTGACTTGTAAGAGTTTCTGACAAGAACAGAAATTTAGTTGAAAAATATAATTACATATCAAAAGATGAAGCATGTAAAAAATATAACCCAATAGCACATAGATAAAGCACTAAGCCAAAAATATAAATAACTATGTGCTTGTAACTTGCCTGGAAAAAAATAATTAAGTTCCAACTTCCAACTTCCAAGTTTTCAACCATCAAAACAAGAAGGCCCAGGCCCAGCGACTCGACTCGTAAGAATCTTATTTTTTCGAGTCGACTCCCAGTGACTCGTTCGAAACTTCGAATCACCAAACAACTCGGACGAGTCTTCAACAGAGACGAGTCATGCGACTCACCTCGAAAGCCCAGCGACTCGACTCGAATCAGGAGTTGACTCGTACGACTCGTAAGAGTTTGACAACTATGTGAGTCACCCATGCGACTCGCCTCGAAAGCCAAGCGGCTCAACTCGACTCAGGAGTTGACTCGTACGACTCGTAAGAGTTTGACAACGATGGTGGTATACGAGACATCAATTTTTAAAGCATGAATTATTAGAAACTCTACCATAGACTTTTTCTTTGCCTGAATGGTCCACCATAAGAGACATAATGAACCCTTTGCAATTTTTGCACTACTCATTTATTGAACTACAAATCAATTATTGAATTGCTGAAAGATATTTTCTTAGAACATAGGTATCATGGTAGAAGAGCATTTCCCCTTAGTGCTAACAATGGGAACTAAAAGCTATTGATGTGTTTTTCTGCAAGCACTACGGCTAATAAAAATATGCAAATAAAAGAAGACAAATGTGGGAGACATGCCAGAATAGGTTAAATAGAAGTGAAGATAAAATAGTGACTGTGTAGATTAGTTCACTAAAGGATGCAAAGAATTAAAACAACTGTTTACTTACTGGTAAAGATCCCGGGCCTAGAGAACCTTGCTTGGCATATCTTTCTTCATCAAGATAATGCGCAGGAATGTCTTTCTCTGAAAATATTGATCACTTTCATTAGGGTATTCAAAAAAAAAAATTCAATAAATGCCCGAAATTTCTGAAAACGACAATAAGCCACATACGTAAACAAAAGAGAACAATTAACCATTATAAGGCAGAAACATACAGGTAAGGCAAAGACAAGGATAATTAATTTTCATTTTGAATATATAAGGATAGTTAAAGTTGATCACATGGTACGCAATATAACCAATACATGAATAAATTTTACAAAAAAATAAAATGCAGAGAACACAGATAAACCTTGCAAAAATGGTACGGAAACCTCTCCTCCACCTACTCTCAAGACATTCTCCTTCAAATCTATTATACACTGCACAAAATTAATTCATTATTAAATGATTACCGTAAACAATCATAAATAAGAAGTCAAGCCTTTTAAACATGTTACCTGATGCTTCCGGAGCATATCAAGCCCAAAAAGGAACTCCATATTGGGTGCATCCAATACCATGAATGAGCAAGGGTAAAATATGTTACCAATCTGTCACATATAACAGCACAAATAAGAGAGAGAGAGAGAGAGAGAGAGAGAGGTTAACTCTGCAACATATAAGTGTTCAATGTGCCCCTGAACATTGTATAATAACATCCATACATATCAAAGTACACCTACGCATAGTATCTCTTACTTCGTTAAAATAAGGAAGACATGTGCACACGTGTGATCATCAGAAAGGACAGTTATCTATTTCATTCCAGATTAATGGAAATGCTCTATCATCCAGATGATGCAATCACACAACAATAAAGAAGATATGAACATTCACAAGTTTGTGATGCGTGATGCTTTGAGACAATGAATGGCAAAAATAATACCTTAATTGGTGCTACATGAATTCGGCCTAATATCTCTGACTGACCAACTCCATGAGCAATGCCCTTGTAACGTTGATCTAGTAGTCTCAATAACCTGGAATAATGTGCCAAAGATATGCATGTATCAACAAAAAGTGATGCATAAGATAAAATAAACACGGTCGTGGGTAGGAGAAGCTACCATGTTAATAGATGGATAACATGTGACGTTCATCACTGCATTTTCGAAATGAAAGAAAATAAAATAGTAATAATCAAAACAACAACAGCATATCCAAATGACGAAGAAATTGGATCATTTCAAATTCTAACCATTTTCTTCTAGAAAACAATATCCATGGCCAGAGCTGGCATGAGCATTTCCAAAAGAAAACCCTCCAATTCGCCAAGGGATATCTCACAGCCATTCCGATTTCATCCCTTTAGCATAGCATTGTTTCGTATGCCTTTCGCCGTCGATGTTTTTTATGTTTACGTGGTCAGTACATGGCCTCTCGGTCTGCTCTTTAGGTGTTCCCTCCCACTTTCAAAAATCTCTCACTTATTATTGAAAACTATATATATATATATATATATATATATATATATATATATATATCAAAGCCATTGCACATTAGACTCCTTCTTGGACTGGACATCTCACGTACTTTCGATCACATAAACGCCATCCATACGAGGAAGAAAATAGAAACAACTTGCTAAAGAAGAGGTGAAAAGTTTAAGCTACAATTTTCCAAGTTAGATGATGCTGAGACCTTTTCAACAAAATAACCTTGAGGCTGGATTCATAGAAGCATTGGTTTGGGTTTTCAAAGCAAGCAACACAGCATAAAAGGGCACACTGATTAAAGGAAGTTGGCCAGTTGGAGAAGAGACCCAACATAAGGTTCATATTTTTTTACCCATAAAGAGAACAAGCAGCGAACCACAATTCTTTTAACATGCTCACCCCACTTACCAAGTTGCAGACAGCGGCTGTAAATTTATGGATCTCTCTATGAATGGAAAAGGGGCTCTTCGGATCAAGAGTAACCACTAGTGATTTGGTGGTGGTGGTGGTGTGGGTGCGTGGATGGGTATGGGGGCGTAGGACAAACGAAAGAGTAATGCCTACAAATTAACAATGCTTTTACAGTTTACTTGGCATCTATTAATTTAGGAATACGCAAAAGGGGAGGTATTCAAAAGTACAAACAAATTAAAGCAAGATAACATTTTTTTCCCCTGAAAAGAAAGGGGCGGCCCAGTGCACGAGGCTCCCGCCATTGCGGGTTCTGGGGAGGGCTAGATGTACGCAGCCTTACCCCTGCTTTGCAAAGAGGTTGTTTCCCTTGAAAAGAAAGAAACAAAAAATTATCTGATTCGGGGAAGTCTTTTTTCATTTTCTTTTTTGAAATGATTGATATTTATTAAGAACAAACGACCATGACCAAGAGAGTTAATAGTAAAGGAAAAACAGAAAATGAAAAACATAAGAGCAATATAAAAGATCCTCAAGAAGGAAGGAAATAAAAAAACTCTAACCCCAGTCTCACCACTCCTCAAGGAGCATAAAAAATTATCTGATGCTCAAGGAAGTCCAAGCTTTTCTTCCAAGGTGCACTATTTTCTCTCTTTTACATAAGTACTCTCTTTTACAGAAGTATTATTCGATAATCAAAAACTTAAATCAATAGTACAAACTTCAGCTTTCAAAGAAGCATAATGGGACGGGAAAGGGAAAAAAAATTTGTTCCGAAAGAGCACTACCACTTCATAACATCTTTCGCCAGCTTTCTCATTGTTGTAGTCATGTAGTTTTGGTAATGTGATCCTTTATAATTATAACAATAAAAAATTAAGGAATGTCCCCTTTTTCATAGTTCATAATGGCAATTGAGGCTTATGCATTTTCCTTTTGCCGCAGATTTTCATCATCATAATACTTCACTGGTCGGGATCGGGGGCATGGGGTGATAACAAAACCCATAAAAATATTTTGACCCGTTTATATAGTAATATAACATATTCTCAGGCTTGGACGAGAACTTTGGGGTTTCCTTGTTTTCATGATCCGTCAAAACCACTCACTTACCATCAAGCTGGAGCACTAAGTGTCAGAAATATATAACCTTCTCTCTGTTATTCTACTTATTTTTAAAAATCCTCTTTTTCTCCTTGTATATTTTTTAATAGCCAGTGTTAACAAAACCCAAGAATTACTTTGACACATGTGACAATCCAACAACTTATTAACTGACTATCAATGTCCTCTAAAAGTGGGGCTCATAAGTTACATCATGCTGCAGTTTCAAAAATGATGTCTTAATTAAGAGAATGCTGACTAAATTTGCATCAGAGGAACAATTAGAACTATAGTTCAATAAATCGTTAAGCTGCTAGGGAGAGAACAGTTACAGTGATGCAGATTATAAGCCCAATAAGAGGGATATTTGCCTATTAGGATTTATTTCCATGTTATTTAGTTTCTAGGATTCTTATTTCCATGTTATTTAATTTCTAGGATTTTATTTTCATGTTTTAGTTTTAGGGCTTTTATTTTCCATGGAATTTTATTTCCATTGCCTATATATATAAGCCTCACGCACGGAAGTTTAGTTAGTTTTGATGGATGATTAATTGATTGATTGAGAATTCCTCCCCCAGATTTCTTCCTCCTCCTTCACCTTTTCCTCCTCTATTCTCCCTCATCTCTTCTTCCCCTGCTCTTCTTCTATTCTTCTACTTATCTTCTCTTCTTCTTCTTCTCTTTTCTCCTCTTTCTTCTATTTCTCTTCCCTGGTCCTACATCACAGTGACTGTAAACTGCAAAATAAGATTACTCATAGTGACTGGATAACTAATTGAATAAACCTCAAGGATGAAGAATATGGATCTCTCTACCTATATTACCATTTAATTTACTTCGACAACTTATCTGATGTACTAAACTACTAATCACCTATGTTGCACTGATTCGGATTCGCATGTCGGGATCCAACACGGATTCGAGGTATTGGATTCAGCAAGCCCCCAAAAGTAGGATTCGGATTCGGTAATAAATAAAATAAAATTTTCAAAATAAAGAAATTATATATATATATATATATGTATATATATATATATGTGTGTGTGTGTGTGTGTATGCATATGCATATATTCATGAAAATTTTGAGGGTAGAGGGCTGTTGTGAGTTTTGTATTATGAGTTTTGTATTAAGAGTGTCAAAGGATGAAGGGGTTGTGCACTGGGGTTTTTATTAAAAGAGTACGAGTTGTGCTTTCATATAAGCAAAGTTAAGAAAACACATTTAAAGGGAAAATACTAGGAAGCACGGGTACTCTCCTGAGGCTCCCGTACCCTTACCCGACACGTATGGGGTGGGGGTACGTTCGGGTACGCCCCGGGCACGTCCTAGGTACGTACCCCAATTTATAAAAAAAAAAAAAAAAAAAAACAACCCAATTCTGGTTGCTGGGTGCGTGTCGGGTGCGTTTAGGATGCGCACCCGACACCTCCTGCTTCTCTTATCTAGTGTAAATCCTTGATGTGCTTCTTCTCTCTCCTCTCCTGTACTTAGTATTTACATGTAAACCATTTAAGTAAATGTTCATTTACTTAAGATTTACATGTAAATAACGGAATACCCTTCATTTGGATTTATTAAAAATAGTTTCAAGACCCAAATCTAAAGGAAAAAAAGTCAACTCTCTTGTTCTAGTACAAAATTCGAAGAAAAAGGGTTGGGTCAAAATTTTAACTTTCTTAACTTCCAAATGGTGGGGTATTTTTCAAATTTTAAAAATTCATAAAATCTATCATGTCCAAACATTATTGAATCCCAAAAGTCCGGTATAAAAAATCTCATAATTTGATCTCTAAAAATAATTCATCTTGTCAGGCACTGGTCAACACACTGGTGTACACACTAGCGACACACTTTTTTCTAATGAATGATGTATTGATGCCTCATGTTATGAAATTTGGAACTTAATCACTTATAAATGAAGAGTAATATTAGAATTTTCCATTTTGGTGATGTTATTATTATTTGATTTCTCTCCAATTTTTTTTTTTAAATTTTTATAAATATATAATAAAATATTAAAATACAATATTATATTCGGCATACCCGAACGTACGCGCACCCAGTTTTTTTGGAAAATTACGTACCCACGTACCCGTGTCGTGTCGTACCCGTACCCGTACCCGTGCTTCATAGGGAAAATGTATAGGATTCGAATTTTAAACGAGACAACAATGAATCGGATTCGCCCGAAAAAACAGGATTCATGTGGAAAAGAGACAACGATGAATCGGAGTCGCCCGAAAAAAATAGTATTCGTGCGAGACACGGCTACAACAAGAATCCGGGTGTGTCCCACATGAATCCATGTCCGATCCGCATGTGGAGACATGTAGACATGGATTCAGCATAGGGGGGCAAAGAATCCATGCAACAAAGCTAATCACAGACAATTGCTCTAAAGCTTAGAAAGGAGAAAAAGAGAAAAAAATAATGTACCCACAACGTTCAGCACAACTTTTTGATATTATTGTTGACTGTGCTCCACTGTCCACGAATGCCTAAAACAGAGGTAAACAGATGATGGGCATGAAATGCCAAATTACATTGACTTGTGCTAAAATTTGGAGCTATATAAACAAACAGATTCAACTGTCAGAGATGAAAAGATAACTACACTTTGATAGAGGGCGCCGGGTGGATCTAAAATAAACCACTCTATAGAAAAAAGGATATCATATGTGCATCACATATGTCATGCTTTGTAGAGACCAGAATTTAAGGAGAGCAGCGAAGACAATATAAGCAATACAACAACAACAACAAAAAAGACATGCACAACACAGATGAAGCAACAATTCAGTTGGAAGTCAAACTATACAGGCACAATATTGCTCTACATGAGCCAATTCTAAAACTTCAGTGAGAGATGTATTAGACTATCAGGCTTGTCTCAAAGCAATAGTCTTCAGTCTTGGGAAAAAAATACAACAGCATTATGATTTAATCTCCAAAAGAAGACTTGCCTCCAAATGTCTTGCGAGCTGATTTACACGTTACAGTGCTAGCAAATATTAAAGTTAAAGTGCTAGCAAAGGACATTATTTCAAACTTATCCTAATTCCACATGCGGTGTTAACTGAGTCAAACCTCTCCATGTCTATGATGCATCATGAAAGAATTGAGTTCACAAACTCTATTCTTAAATCTGAAGTTCGAGTCACTCCTTGAATGCCAATCCAGAAAAGGAAATAGGCAGGTTATAATACGCAAGTTTTCCCGGTCAATCAGGTTTAGCAATACAACAGCTGCATTAAAAGCCAGCAGCATATAAACACAAAAATGATTTTTTTGAAAATTGACATATTTCATTAGTTCTCAAAAAAGCATTCGGGACCAGAGGTCCCAGCCTGCGTTACAAGAGAAAAAAATGAATATTGGCACAGGTATACCTGTAACCAATAAAGTACACGAAGAACAAAAAACAAGATTATCCCTTTCCTCCCTCCTCTATCCTATCTTTCTGATAATGTCCATTACGTATTTAGAGATATTCATCCCACAGCCTTTTCCAAACCCCATTTCCTTGGTTGGGTAATGATGACGATTGCAGACCAGAAAGCCTCAGTTCAACGAAAGACCGTAATCTCTCAAGTTAACATGAGCCTACACTTTCCATTAGCGCAACTAAATTCTTGGATTACCATATCAGATCATGACCCTTCCAAGGATTCTTCCTAACAGTGGTCAAACCTTCGACCTATGAAACTGAAACCAACAGTACATATTTCCACATTCTTGATTCCAACTTCCGATTTTCCTACACCCCTTTTCTTCCCAGCCTGTCTCTGTGTAGATGTCTAGGAGACTGAACTCAGAAGACCTATGTACTACCCCACAACTTACAGCTTTTCCTTAACTGAAACTTCGGAAGACAACCCAAACTCCCTGAAACCTATATCTCTTCACCTCTCAAAGTACGTCCTTTACTCCTGTAATCCAACTTTTGGCTCAACCTTTTTAGCTCTTTCTATTGTATCATCTGCAGCTCTTGCTTGCATTGCCAAGAACATTTCTCTAGTCTTTTCTAGGTTTTCCTTTAGGAGATCCCAAATAAATCGCCCATTGCTAGGAAGTCATTAAAGCCTTCCAATTCTGGGTCACCAGGTTCTTCCTCAGCATTCAACAAAACTCCCTTTCCTTTATCTCGCCTACCTGAATCGCTAGGCTGCCCTAACTGACCCTGTTCCACCTCAGGGATACCTAGCCCTAAAACCTGCACATCTTCCTCCAGGGTTGCACGCTTAGACTCCAAATTTGCAATCGCCAGATGTTTTTCCTCCTCCCATAAGCCTTCGCTTTCACCTTTCTTTTTCTAGGATCTTGTTAAAGATGGGCAAGTTACGGAGGGGCGTATGAAGCCCCTCCTCACTATTCAGGGTGACCTAGTAAGGGGATACACCCACGCTTTGAATTGCTGCCCGCTCTTTCAGCCATTACTTCTTAATGGGGAAAAATTAACACCTCACTAGAAGTGGGAGATTCCTTCCTTGGCAATTTTTCATTATACTTAAGAGTTTTGAGGAGATGCAGGTCTCTGTCCACCATGGCAATTTCTCCCCTCCTTACGCTACTATTGTCTTCAAAGCATTCTTTTACAGTCATACTCGAAGCAGATGAGTTGGCATGATTCTCAGTTCATGGAGACTTTCCGAATGAGGCTTTTTCTTCCTAGTCCCCTTTTTAAGATACGCACATTTAATTTTCCTGCCCAAAGTTGAAAGGCCACCACAAGTGGCTAAGAGGCAAGCGTTCGGTATGGGGCCTCTTTCGAGGTTACATTTACGCGCACGTGTAGTCTTCACATCAGGGCTCAAATTCGCTCTAAAAAATCTGTTTTTTAATTTTAGGGCTTTCCGTTCCTCTGCCGATTTTAAGCTGAGAAAAATCCACAAAATCCTTTCTACCCGCTTTGCCTTTTGTACCACGTGGCATAGCCCTATCTAACTTGGTAGCATTTGGCAGAGTCACGGGTCCCCTCAACTGAACCTTCCTAGTCCCTGACGAGACAGTGACAAGTTCTGGGGGACCAAGAGCGTAGGTGGGGATTTCAAAATTTGAAAGAGGGGTCACCGGCTCCAATTCGCGCCCAGTGGCCTCTACCACCTTTTCCAGTGAGCAGACCACCGCCGGTGAACCTTTATCGGTGAGAGACTCATCAGGATTCCAAAAAGGGGGAATTTTTCTTTACTGCTGGACTCCCCCACAACCGACAAAGCCAAAGAATTTATACTATCTTCAGATACAACCTAAATTCCCACCGAGTAAATGGTGGAATCTACCCTTAAATTAATTGAATGAGGGATGGATTTCCAGAGACGGGATATAACCAGGGCAGAGGCAAAAGTCAAACAGTGAGAGTGATTACCAAAAAGCTGGGTCCCAAGGATCTGACCCAGATGCGATCCAAGAATCTCTACCGTGGCAGAGGACTAAGCATAAAGTGGGATATTATAAAACCGTAATTGAACAGTTCTAGCTCCTGTGTTATACACCAGGAACCATGGTTGGAGAGAGGAGAGGAATCCCCCGAAGGCCTCCCCTCCTCGACGAGAATAGTCGTAGCTTGGGCTTCTGAACCGAAACGGAAAAGGATCTCCACTATGCTAATAGCGAAGGGTTTTTCCAGATCTGGGAGGCCCTAGAATTTTTTGGCCCAATCCCAAATATCCTCTAAGAGCCAAGATCCAGATTTCAAGTTTCCAATAAGACAGTTCTTGAGATGCTTTTCTTTCTTCCACTACCGACACCGGAACCTCCAGGCTTCCATCCTCTTCACAGGAGGCAACGTGGGCCTGCTTGGGTCTCCACACTAAATTTGGGTTTTCTCTTATACGAGAGTGTAAGCATTTTCTGCACAAGGTGCGTGTACCAAAATTTCTGTAATTACATTTTGAGCATAACCAGTCGCTCCTGTTCGAAAAAAGCCTACGAGATGATTCCACAGCTCGCTGACCAGGAACCTCCCTAGCACCAAAGTCCAATCTCCTCCCCCTAGAATCCCAATCCTCCATGCTTCCCAAAGAACCCGCGTGCAATCTCGGTGGATGCCATTGTACCCAATGGGGTCTCTCCAGGTTAGTCTCTTGCCCAAATGAAAATAAAAATCTTCTGCAGCAAGGATTAAATATCCCAAGTGATTCAAAAACTTCCAAAACAAAGTAGCCTCCATCTAGGCAAGACAAATAAGGCTCTGAAATTCACTCAAGGTTGATTCCACATTCTCATAAGAAGCCAGAAGGTTGTTGAAACCCCGAAACTCTCAGAGGGGCATTCCTCTGGCTTCTGAAAACGTCCCTAATGGTCATCTTAAACTACATATAGATTTGAATCCCTTAGATTTGAACTTTGAGGCATGCTTGAATAGTAGAGTTCAACTTTGATGGCTCTAGTTTGGGGAATCCTAGTTCTGCAGGAGTTAGGGGTGTTCTTCCGTTTAATTGTATATTTGCTAACGCATTGTATATTTGCTAACGCCATTTCAATTTACGGGAGGAGGTCCAAGTTTAGATTGCAAAGAAATCTCTAATTTTTGGATCCTAGTGTGGGAACCATTGTAAAGCCTACTTGGTTGCAGGAACATAAACACAAAAATGATAATGATGACAGTAACTAAGATGCTCATTGAGGCAAGAAATCTGCAATCGAACTCAATAGTAGCCATCATCCTCAAGGTATAAATTATCCATCTACGTCAATAGAGAATGTTAATGAGGGAGAGCCAGCAAACACCAGGTGATATGGATACTACATGCAACATGCCCTGGGAAGACAAGCTTATGTTGCAAGTTTCACATGCTGTCATGTGGGAGTTGAACAGAAATAATTCCATTCATGCTAATAATTGTAGGACACCATACACAAGACAGAAGAATATTTAAGATATGTTAATCACTTTTTCTGGCCTGAAGCTAAAAGGGGACAAGATATTTAATTATTAAACACCAAGTCTCGAACTTGCAGATTCCGGCAAGATAATTCTCTACATATGAAAAGAAATGTTGCTGAAACAGAATTTGGCAGGTCGTTAAAGTTCTGAAAACTCAAAGCCATTGATATATCCCGTATTTCTGTAGATTATTTTCATTTGATTAAGCCACCATATGCATTATTTAATAATCTTCCAGAAAATATGTTTACTCATTAGATTCACTATGTATCAAGGGCAACTTATGACATTGATTGAACTCTATAATAAATACAGTTCTCCAAGTATGTTCAGCCAAATTGTTTCTTGTGTTAGAAAGAAGGCATAATAAAATCAGTGCAAATTATAACCTTTCTTTTCATTTAAAGAATGTTAGAAAAAAGGCATAATAAAATCAGTACGAAGTACCAAAATGTGTCGACATGCCTACATTAATTCTGAAACTTCTAGCAGTACATTTTACAAGTGTTGAAAGGAGTGTCGACACGTATCGATACGTGTGTCAGTGTTGACATGACACAACCATGGTTTAAAATTTCGGTTTCAGTAACCGTTTCGGACATTTGGAAAACCAAAATTTCGACTGAAATTTTGGTCGAAATTTGGTACTCCCGTTCTGAATTCTGGACAGAAATTTCGGCCGAAATTTTGTAACGTTTTTTTTTTAAATAAAAAATGCATTTTCTCAAAATTTCGGACCAAAATTACCGAAATTTGGTAAATGGCGAAATATTTAATTTCGCCAAATACCGGTTTTGGTCCCCACCAAAAAGCGAAATTTAGGATTTCGGTCGAAATTTTAAACCATGGACACGACACGTGTGTCAGCAATAAATTCAAAGTTTCGGCTAAATCATAGATAAAAATCGATGCATTGAACAGCGCCTACAGGGAAAGAATGATAAGATGCCTTGGCAATACCTTCAAAGGCACCCCATTGACTTCCATATCCACGTATAACATGACCTGATGAAGAACCAAATTAGGAGTAAACATACAAAACTAACAGATCATGGATTGAAAAAGGAGATGACCCGTACCACTCGAGCAAAAGCTTCAGGGTTGTACTCTAATGCAGCAGCCCAGTTCTCATCAATTCCTTTCTGTGATCCAAAGAACTGGTATAGTAAGTACTAAAAAGACGAAGTAATCATTGGGCATAATGGAATTTGATTGGAAAATAAAGTGAAGAAAGAGGTCAACGTTCCAATAATTTACACATAAAAATAAGAAACAGTTACATATTCCAACGCATTTGCAGGGATGAAATGAGTTTTGTAGGGTAAGCCATAACTAGAACTTTCTTCATGAACTATAATATCCTACTTTGATAACCATGACTAGCAAACTCGAAAAAGTAAAACAAAATATATTTTCTAATGGCATGATGTGGGGAATTCAGAGATGTCTTCCATAGGTACACGAGGCCCTTGAATAAATACATTTATTACGGATTGACAAAGATCTAACCCAAATTAATTGATAAAAATTAAGACAGAATATTTATGGAAGATTACCAGTGTGGGGTTTATCAACAACAGCAATACTGGTTGGTATTAGAAGAAACGCAACACTTTGTCCACACACATCCACCAATGTAGGAAATGAAATCAGTGTTAAGAGCAACACATAGGGTCTATGTTATAGTATTGAACCCAAAAAAAGGTTTGATGCGTTTCTAGGAAGACAATTGCAACTTGAACTAAGGAGTATTTAGGGTAAAAGCAAAAGCTAAATTAGAGAGATGTGTACGAAGCGAGATAAATTGCTTAAAGAGTGAGAATGAAAACAATACAGAGAGAATGGGAACAACGAAAACAGATGAAAAGATTGACTTAGCATACAACTATACTGGAAGGGAGCATATAACTGTACAAATATCAATAGTTGATACGAGCAGAGAATCCACGGATACATCTGGAAGATGCTTCAAGGGCATAGCCGGTACCATAATGTAGAGAAAAAGACGGCTATGGAATAAAAGGTAAAACATGCGGAAAAAAAAAAACTGTATAGTTCTTTCATAATGCCAAGGTCTCCTTTGATTCAAGCAGCAGTCCGTATATAACAAAATATACAAGAAAATCAAAAGCGGTGTTCCTCGACCGGCAGAAAATGATTTCCAAGATGCTGGTGAACATCATAAAGAACATCGAAATGCAACTTGTTTAAGTGGAAGAGTAAACGGCCAGAATAAAATTTTGATGCTCGTCAGAAAAGCATGACTTTTTGCCATCAGTTCAGCTGCTCTATCCAGTTCTCTACTTTGGATTCAGTTGTATCAGATCTCAAAACAGCAAAAGCAATGAGCAAAAAAGAAACATGTACAAGCATGACATTTATTAGCCTAGTAAATAAAGGATACCTTTTAAAGTATCATTACTGGTTCCGAAAAAAAGTACCTTGAAAATTGAAAAAAGCACTAACCTGCCGGATAGCAGCTTCAATTTTTTTCTGTGATTCAACATCAAAAGGGTCTGCATACATGAGTGCCTGTGAACCATAATAAAAGAAGATTACTGAAAATGCCAGTTGGTCTATGTGTATACATAACCAGTACAGACCAAATTATAGCATAGATGACATATGATATGAATAATGAATATGAGAGTCCGAGTGAGCATAACGAAGTGCCACTTGAATTGAAACTAGACAATCTGTCCATCTCAACACTACAGTACAAAATTACAGACTATAACAACAAAATCTGGCCAGACCATATTATTATTGCAGAAACAAGGAGTGTGAGACTGAGTACTCTTCCAAAAGGCCACACTAAGAAAACAAGCAATACAGTGTAAGAAACTTTTTACCATTTCCTCATCTTGTTGACGTCGCAACTCCAATCTTTGCTTATGACGTTCTCTTAAAAGATTCTGTAACACATTGAGATCACTTCCAAGAATAGCTTGTGCCAATGCAGGATCACGCTGCAAGTTCAACAACTATTAATGAAACCCAACAAAAATAAAAAAAATAAAACAACTCACAGTAAGAAATAAGGATTGTCAGACTGAAAGTAAGAATTTTTTTCTTTTTTTTGGGAAGTTAGTTCACCTAAACTTACTAGCTTATAGAAAAGAAATTTGTAGAGCATAGCTCAGCTACCTGAAGAAGTTGAGCAATCATATCAGAGTCACTCCTAACATGCTGCTGGAAAGCTCCAGGGTTGACAGCAGAACCATCAGGGTTAAAGTTCAGATCATTGGTAGGTGCACTGAAAGAATAGGGTGAAAGCAATCAGCATCTCAAAACAGGCCAAGGATATCATTTCTGATAGAGTGATAAAATGGAAGAATCATATCTGTCACAAGCATGAATTATAATGACAAAAAAAAAACACAAAGTAAGACAATGTATATCACAGAACAGCAACAGTAAATAGAAAAACATGGCCAAATAACCCATTCATCAGGCTCAAAATGAAAAAACCATTTAGAGATCTAAGAAACAGTTAAAAAGGAAAAGCAACCTCTAAGTTCTGGTGTGGCAAGCATTGATTTATAATGACAAAAATAAAAACCAAAAGTAAGACCATGTAAGTCACAGAAAGGCAACAGCCAATAGAAAAACATGACCGAATAACACATTCATGAGGCTCAAAATGAACAAACCCTTTAAAGATCTAAGAAACAGTTAAAAAGGATGCCAGTTATAGGCTTATAGCAACCCATCTATCATAAAACTGAAAGATCATAGGCAAATAGCACTGTAAGAAATAGCGAAGTAACTGTGATGAAATATGAGCATAAAAGATTGGGTATTATTAGAATATTTTCTAAGGGAACGTGCTTGGCAATCCTTGCACTACTAAAATTGCTGATCCACCCCAATCTTCACTACACATGGCACATACATGGTTACTGGAACGGGTCTGAATATCAAATTGATCATAACCGTCTGATCAATAGATTTGTGCTTTTTGAATTGGAAATCTTGGCCATTTTGTATTAACCATCCATTTGCAGGCCACTGGTGATTAGGCTAGGATCATCTGATGAATGAAATTTCTGGACCATGGTCCCTCCACAGAAGGCCCCACTGGATGATAACTCCAATCACTGTACATTTCCCATATAGGCAATAGAGATTGGAGAGGACTACCGTATTTGATAGTAAGGGCGTATACAGCTTACCGACCAAAAAAAAAAAAGGGCGTACACATCATAAAATTCAATACCACTATCATTCTAACTATAACTTACAAAAGGAGAAGAAAAGAATCGTTTGTTCTGACTAGTTTATGAAGACTGAACTCCACCACGGAATTTAGAACACAGGGAAGTAAATGCTATGTTCGATCAGAATTTCCACTTTTTGAATTCAATTAAGTGATTACAAGCATATACAATTACGATGAAACTCATGTCACTGCAATTCAAAATCCTCACTACATAAGGGGAAAAAAACAAATGGAGAAATTCAATTCCACTAAATAGAAATACAACAAGTTAGAACGAAAAAATTCCAAATGCACTTAAAGGAATAGAAAGAAACAATACCGGGATGCGGATGAAGATCCTTGCAAAACCATCATGACCAAATCCCCATCTCTGACACCAACAGAACTCAGGCGCTCCGTGTTCCTCATCTCCTTCCCATTGAAAAGTAACTGCTGCTGCTGAAGGGACAAGCGCGTCTGCAGGAAATTAAAATCAGACATCAGTGCAACAACCACACAGAAAAAAAGGAGAGAGAGAGAGAGAGAGAGATCTTTCTCACCTCCACCTCAAGAAGCGCTTTTACGTTTTCAACCTGTTAAAAAATCAGCAAAGCTTGAGAGGAATGGAAATTTCAGAGTTGAGGAGTCTAAAACCCTAAAATTTCATGGAGAAAAAACAGTAATTCGTTCGATGCAATGCAATTCAAGAGAGATTCAAGAGAGTATGAATATGGTACTAAAATTAGGGTTTCAAAGTAGAAATAGAGCTTACGGATTCTTCCGGATCGACGTCTAAGGTGATGAACTGCTCGTCAGGCGTCATGACAGTGATCTTCATCTTTCTCTGCTACTTTTTGCTTCTTTCGATTGGATTTCTCTGACAATATTTCTCTCTTCTCGCTATCAAAACAAACAGAGTGTCAATTAGCCAGGAGTCTTTATGTGCCGTGCGCGCATCAAGTCCTGTGTTTTACGAAAAAAAGTACGGTGGGGCCCACTTTAGAGGATGATCCACGCCGTTCTAACTTCTAAGTTGCAAGGTGGTGGGTAACTTTTACGTTTTAACAAAATACTAGGCTTCCCACGCACAGCATATTAAATCTCTGAAGCCGTACAAAAATTGAAAAGAAATTCCTAAAAAATTTATAATTCTGGTTGCAAAATAACTTCTAGTATAATGTGGACTCTTATTCTCCCTTTACATAATGATGACGTCCAAAATCTAACTGCACGAACTAGCTTCGCAAAACCTGTAATCTTGCGCTCATAGAAAAAGCGTTAGTGGGCCCGAAGTTGTGGCTTCGGACGGCCACTTCGACACTCAAGTCAGTGACGGGCAATCACATACAATGGACGGGGAATGAGAGAAGGCTAAGTCAAGTTACCAAACCGAAAGAGGAGAGGGAGAATTGAATGCCTTTGCTTGAGTGTGTAGACCCCTTTTTATAGGGGAGGAGATTCTCGATCTTGGAGATATCAGTTAGGCCTTTAATTTAGCCTACGTGGAACGTGTGGATAGAGAATGAAATCGTGGAGATATGATTTCTTGCGATTCCGGCGAAGATCGTTGATGGTGATTTAGGCGGGATTTTTGAATTCAAAAGTCGCACCTTATGTCAAACTAGTCAAGTTCTTCGTAAAATAGCCAATCATCTCTGTAACTTTCAAAATAAAAAGAGAAGAAAATTGAAATAGACTTAACCTCCCATTTACAGCTAAACTAGTCAAGTTCTTCGTGAAATAGCCAATCATCTATACTCTTTTGCAAAATGGCAAAGCAAGAATATTATGTTATAGTTGATGTAAATATCAGAAGAATGGGAATTGCTAGCATCCATCGCAAAAGCCATTTCGCAGCTGGTCAGTCGCATTTCAGACTACCCACCTCGTGAATGGAAACAATAGCTGTTGTCTTCATTAACAAGGTGGCTGGACTGACATGCGACAGACCAGCTGCGAAATGCCTTTTGTTATGGACCCTAGCAAATCCCCATAAGAATTATACAATGTTTGCTGAACTGCATCAGGTAGCAAATATCATTTGGTGATTTACACTGGTCTTGGAGGGCCTCACTGTTTAGTGAGCCATGCACAAAGAGAGAGTAGCCTAGCCATTTGCTCGGTGGGTCTTTTCACCATTCATCATGGACCATTCCCCATAGTCCGTTTCAACTATTGGATGGCTTAAATAGTCTGATTGGGGTGCATTTGTGGCATGGCTCATCCATGGCAATGCTCACTGGACGAATGGATTGGATTAATGAATGATGGACCCCAGCTGTATAATTGCTAGATTAGGCAAAATCTCTGCCCCGGTTCACTTTTGCTAGGATTAAGCAATACAAAATTTCTTGAAGCAATTTTTTTTTTCTTACATTCTCATTCTTACATTCCTGAAACAACTTCTAGTATAAGATTTTATGAACTTGAAAAGCAGTTATCTCTGCCATTCCAAAAGCAAAGCACCAAATAAGCTCCTGCCTTTTGCTCCCAAGGCCAACACCTCATAGGTTTGTTTCTTATGGACACAGGCTCTAGATGCTACCTCTGCTCACTATGATGTAGAGTTGCCATAAGAGACCGGTAGGGAGAGACTCAATGGGTTTGGTTAGAGAAAACTACTTTTCGCACCTCAATTCGATAAGTAACATCTTCTCTCTGTTTTCTTTGTTTACTGTTCTATTTGTGCAAAATTACTGTTTCTGCTTATCGTGACTGTAATTGATTCTGCTCATCCTCTGCGGCCACCAACCTTGCTGTACACATATTACTGACAACGCTTTTCCGTGTCTTCACCTTATTTATATATACAAAAAAAGGCAATTGTATGCTAATCAGCCTTTCTTTTATATTGTACATTCAATCAAACAGAAGCATAGTCTGCACACCTTCCCCATACAACACATCTTCTCTAATAGCTTCAGATCTTAGATTTGTTTTTGTTTTTTTTTTATAGAGAGATATAAGGAAGAAGAAGAAGAAGAAGAAAAATATTCTACGAAGTGGGTTTTGTTGAGAAGCCCATGAAGCTTCAGATCTGAGAAGATTTTAGGTGGTGGGTTTGGTGCCATTTTCTGTTGGGTTTGGTGGGTTTCAATGGTTCAGGTGAAGAGTATATGAAAGAGCTGAAATCAGTAGTGCTTATCGAAACGGAAAGTGGAACGAAGAGTCCTGTCCAAGGA
Source organism: Tasmannia lanceolata (assembly GCF_043159265.1). NCBI lineage: Eukaryota > Viridiplantae > Streptophyta > Magnoliopsida > Canellales > Winteraceae > Tasmannia > Tasmannia lanceolata. Next base: position 569,849 of record NW_027518695.1, on the reverse strand, counting down.
CTGTTTTTCTCCCTGCCCTTTTTGCCAACAAGGTCACTAGTGTTTTCAAATTCTGCTGTCGTGGCGTGAAAATAACGATCTGAATGGCATGGAGGGTGTGTCTTTTGGTAATTTTAGGTCTGGAAAAGTATTTGCTAATAATCATGATAGGAAGAATGATACCATGGGACTCGTCTGATAGGAATAAGATAGATGGCATTTGATCCATTGGGAGAATCCTAGAAAAAAAAAAAGTCACCCCGACAATGAAAATGGGCTCTTGCCACAATATCACAACTGACATCAGCTAGCCCTATGTTTAGGAAAATCACAAAATATAGATTTCTTTTCGCACACATGACACATTCTCATGGTTTGGGCTCTTCCTCTCTATCACGATATCATTTTCCAAAGGAAAATATGTTCTTTTACTTTGATTTTCACTTTTTTTAGGTGAAACCAGGACCCTAAGAGAAGGACCAATTCTAATACTGGTTGAAAAGCAGTCCCAAGCTCAACTTGAGTAAGTAAAAAGTCTTCTCAAACACAGGCCTAATGTGGTTGATTTACTTAGTAAGGATTTCATGCTGGGCCAGCCTAACTTTCATCATTAACATTTACCATCAATGGTAAAAAGCAATTCTTAATCCTAGAAGGGGAGCATGGATATGAAATCAAGACCGTTGTTTCAATAGATCATAAGGCAATTTGGTCTGGGATCTATCTCGAATGAGCATCCCATGAGAAAGACAAACAAATATAAAAAAACGAAGGTTTAGCTTTTCTTGGTGGAACCTTAAATGAGGCTTGATGGATGACCATCATAGGATAATTCGATCATGGTGTTCTCAATGTATCTAATCAGGTACACGAGCCAACAGTGGGGCCAGTAAGTGTCTTTTAGGAAGAAGTGTAACAATGGTTTTCTTGAGCAGTTTCCTTTTTATAAATTGTAGAAAAAAACAAAGTGGGGGTGTGGGACCATGCAATTATCGGATAAATCAACTTTAAACCAATTAGACATGATCCAAATCATTCATTCTTTGGGCTCTACATAAGGGTATACTGAAAAAATCTCCTATATAGGGTATTCCTAGCCCTTTGATTTGTGGAGACTTAACACTAATGCTGTTTCTTTTTCCGCCTCATCGATTTTACGTGACACTATATGATGCAGACGAAAACAACAAAGAACATGTGGCATGAAACAACTTTCTTACTCTTAAATTTTTATTTTCGTCACTTAGCCTACTTTTTAGGCAACAAATCTTATATGTTTTACTTGATGTTAGAATCATTAGAAAGATTTTTCGATTACCTGTCTAACGGCCCAAGATCGCGTGATTTGGATGTGATTTGAGGAAGTTATAGCCGATTTACCACCATGATATGGATTAAGGGATTTTTATTTTCAGATTATTTCAGTCAAGTTTTTAGGTTCTATTTAAGTCATTTTAGATGGACGATTGGTATTAGTTGCTTAGGTCTTAGGTTAGTTTTTAGAGTTTCTTTTACTTATAAATAGATGTTATGAAAGCATTGTAAGGGACTTCTTTGATTGTTGAATAAAAATTTGCCTTAAGGCTTTTGAGAGCTTTTGAGTATTTTCCAGTTTCGCTCTAAGAAACTCGACTTTGACGGAAATGGAATAAATCTCATCCCTTCGATGGTGGTCGAAGGGACCCTTTCATTCCTTATTCTATCCTTTTGCTCCGTAAATACTAGGGTTGCAACTCGGGTCGGGTGGGTCGGGTTTCCCGGAACCCTACCCTACCCGAGTAACCATCTCGGGCCTGGCCGGGCCGGGTGTCTTTTGGAAAAACCCGGGATTCATAAACCCGACCCTACCCGAGATAGTTTCTCGGGCCGAGTCGGGCAGGGTCAGGTTTTCCTCATTCTCTCATCCAAAGCTGCAAATAAAACTTGAAATTAGAATTGAAGCAACAGATAAAATTGATGCAGTCCCACAAATTCATTTACCCTCACTAGCTTTTCTAGGAAGTTGAAAGTCCATCTGATCTTGTTAAAAAAACATTGGTAGATGATAAACAGAAAAGGAGATCCATTCAACATTTGAAAATATCACACGCAATTCTAAAATACCTAGAATCCATTTCATTTTCTCACTTTTGAAAATATCACACGCAATTCTAAAATACCTAGAATCCATTTCATTTTCTCACTCTGCCCAACAATACCATGTGCTTTTATCATACATCCCTTCCCTTGCACACACAAACCCCTTTCCACCCTTTCACAATACCATCCCTCCCCATTTACCCATCAAAACTATGTAGCTCTTGTAAAAGATGAACATGAATCAAAAATCAAACGAAGGAGATTTTGGTTTTGTGAAAGCTTCAAGGCATGCATTGCTTCTACCTTCCAAGCTTTGAGCATTTAAAGCAACTGGTAGAGAACAAAAAAACAAAGCTGTCAAAGCACGTACCTCTCTCTCTCTCTCTCTCTCTCTCTCTCTCTCTCTCTACCTACCTGGGGAAGAAGGGTTTTGCTTTTGGTTTTTGCTTTTTACTTCACAGACAACGTGTCATACATACTAGATTATAATATAATAAGGGATTTTAGCTTTTTAGTCTTTACTCGACACGCAACCTTTCATGCCGGAATATAATATAATATAACTCTTATATTTAAATGGAATTGCGTTAGGCGGCTGTATTCCAGTATCGCTTTATTCTTTTCATTCTTATAATTTTATAAAATAAAAAAACGGAAAGAATGAGGGTTTTCGGGTCGGGTCGGGTTTTCCACCTTTAAAACCGGCCCGACCTGCGACTCACTCGGGTTTTGGAAACTTAAACCCGGCCCAGCTCTTTACCCGACCACTTTGAACCCGACCCATGCCTTTTCCGGGTCAGGCTGATGCGGGCCGGGTAAAACCCGACCCAAGTTGCAACCCTAGTAAATACACAACTAGGTAGTTACGAGTTTTCAAACTGCAATAGCTGGTATCAGAGCAAATTATTTTCTTCGGTTGAAGAAAAAGTTTGGTAACAAAGTTTGTGTAAATTCGCGATAGCTACAAAGTATCTTCGATCTCTTTAGAGAAGAGTTGTTGAATGCCAAGATTAGGAGGTAACACCAGAGTTGAGATCTTTTTATTATTATACAGAGCAAGAAACCATAAATTAGGAGTCACCACCAATACATGATGAAAATTCAGATGATGTATTTTTAATCTTTGCTAAAAGTTCAGATGATGAATCAATTACTTTTGATGATGACAAAGTGATATGCGAATCACTTAAAGGGATGATTGATGTGCCATATGAAATCATTAACAAAGAATCAAAGGAAAATGGATCAAACAACATATTAAGTAGACCGATGGAGGTTGAAAAGATTGGTGAATGGAAAAATATTACATCGGTTTCTTCATCCATTTGTGTTAATCTATTTTTATATGATCCTACACTGAAGCCCATAGCGGATATTCATGAATTCAAGCATGTTCAAGATCAAGAAATATTATAGTATCGTCTTCGGAATTATGCAGTAGGATTTTATCCTCGAGAGTTTCAGAAGATAGACACTCTTTGAAACTTTAAAACTTCAAAACTTGAGAACGTGTTTCTTTGAATCAAGGGAGAATGATGTGGATGAAAATGATAAAGAACGTGTGGTGTGAAACAAGTTTCATATTCTTAAACTTTTATTTTTGTCACTTTACTTGTAGCCAAAGGCGGAGCTAGGAATTTACTCTTGGGGGGCCGGACTAATTTACAATTTACCTGCAATGGTCATTAGAGGGCCGCTTGCTATTACCACCGTTCAGGAACGTCGGTAAATGTATTTCTGCCTTTTAGCAGCATCCGTGAACGCCAATAAAACCCTTTTTGCTGTAGTGATAAAAGGGATTTTGCAAGTCATTGGGAGGGGGAGGGAAGCCACCCCCACACAATATGTGGCTCCGCCCCTGGTTGTAGCTTACTTTTTAGGCATTAAATATTATCCATTTGACTTGATTTCGGTATCATTAGAAAGGATTTTCGATTACCTATCTAACAAGCTGAAGATCACCCAATTATGGACGTGATTTGAGGATGTTATGGCCGATTTATCGGCATGGTATGGGTCTATCAAGGGATTTCCATTTTAGGGTTATTTAGTCAAGTTTTTTAGGTTTAATTTAAGTTATTTTAGATAGACAGATGAAATTAGTTGCTTAGGTTTTAGGTTAGCTTTTAGGTTTTTTTTTTTACTTACAAGTAGATGTTAGGAAGGCGCTGTAAGAGACTTCTTTGATTTTGAAATGAAAATTTGCCTTTAGGCTTTTGAGCACTTTTGAGTATTTTGCAGTTTCGGTCTAAGAAACTTGACTTCGACGAGATCTTAGTAAATCTCATCTCCTTCGACGATGATCAAAGTATTCTATTCCCTACGACGGTGATCAAATGTCTCATTTATTTTGCTTCCGCTGCCAGACAACGAGATCCATCTATTGTTTTGGACTGCATCACTGCATCCATGTGTTGGTCACCATGAAAACATGGGGTTTGCTAGGGTCCATCGCAAAAGGCTCTTCGCGGCTGGTTTGTTGCAAGTCGGACCGGCCACCTCATGAATGGAGACAAAAGTTGTTGTCTTCATTCACGATGTGGCTGAGCGACAGACCAGCCGCGAAATGCCTTTTGCGATGGATGCTAGCAATTCCCTGAAAACATATTCCTTGAAATATTTGTGTAGCCGGTTGTGAGAAATGGGCAGGAGAGGGGGCACATGAGAGGGTGGGATTGAGGGGAGCATGAAAAGCTCGTGGAAACCTTGAAAAAATAACTAAATCTTAATAGGAAAAAAAAAATTAAAGCAAGCAGAGGTGGAGACCAATATATGGACTCCCCAATATAAGTAATTTATGCTTCACTACTCTTCTACTGTAGGGTCCTGTAGCCCAATAGATGAACGGTTTTGATAACCTTAAGCTGGATCCTACTTGTTATTTTCTACTTGTGTAGGTTCTTGTGCTCTTATTTATTGGCAAAAACAATTTGAAGCGTTAGGATTGTCTCAAGTGGAAGATCACTGGGACATGGGAGTAGGGAGAGAGAGAGACTTAATCTTTTGCGGAGATACATTTTGTTAGAAAGGGCATAATAGTAAAAGACGTGGGAAAAAGTTAAGGCAATGGCAAGGTCCACGTGTATGGAGAATATAGAAAGGAGTGGATGTAGGTATCTATCCCATTGGTCCAAAATCCATATCTCAGATTTCCTCAGATTTCATTCACTAATCAATAAAACGCCTTCCCTCACTTACAATAAGTGAAACACAGACCATAACAACCAATTGTAATCCCATCACCTTAACATAGTAGAGAGATAAAAAAGAGATATTGTGTAAGATTAGGGCAATGGCCATGGCCGCAACATCTGCTGCGATCTTGGGCTCTCCTTTCTTATCTGGAGCAAAGAGTAGTCGGAATTTGTTGACGCCGGCGAGCATTGGCGGGAGAGCCGGATGCATCGTTGTGGGCCGTCGCAGGTTGATCGTTGCCGCTGCTGCTAAGAAGTCTTGGGTTCCTGGCGTTAAAGGAGGCGGCAACTTCATTAATCCGGAATGGCTTGATGGCTCGTAAGCTTTCTTTACACTTGGGTTAGAATTTTTAGTATAAGGGATTAGAGACCTCATTCTTGTCTAACCCCGGTTCCCCATTATACTATACCTGTTTTCGGGGTTTAGTGAGAAAGTGCTGTGCAAGAAATCCTCATTTCTGTCTTAAACTGCTCAACCAAACATTGGATAAAGTTAAAGTGAGATCCCCGAATCCCCACTATCCACAAACTAAAAAGCCCTTCTTTTTTTCTTTTGGCTTCGGTGTGGAGTGACTCAGAGACTACAAATGAAAGCAAAACAGTGAATCCTCGACCCGTCTAGTAAGATATAATGTGTCCTAAATAAGATCTAACTTAGATACGAGTTATCTATTATTTGTTCCACAACTATTTAGGATAATATATGTTAGGCCTAAAATCGGTAACAGATATGGCAGTGACGTAAGAGCTGAGTTAGAGGACCTGAGGAGCTGAAGTGAAGGAACTGAGTCCTGCACAAGAGCGCACGAGGTCAGAAGACCAACCCGGAGTCGTTGCTCCGGACGGACCCTTCGACACTCAAGTCAGTAAGAGCAGGAGTGCAAAGCCAAAAATTTAAGAGTAGTAGCTTAGAAGTTATTACCCCTTACTTTGAGCCTTGAGAGGCCTTTTATAGAGGGAGGCCTGGGATGGTTGAATTACCTACCCCAGGACAGGTGTCGGCCCTTCTGTAGGTTTAGGTTTACCTACTCTCAGGTAATTACCGGATTACCCCTGGGCAGGTATCGATTTCGTGTTGGGCCCTTCCGGGGCCACGTGTCGACAACTCATTAGTTGTTGTTTTTCATACCCCATCAGTTGCCCCCCAGTTCTCCAAGTCATTGTGATGATTTGGGGAAGTATGAGGCCGTGCTCTGGAGCGGCTGGAAAAATGAAGCGAAAGGATCTGTCCGGACAAGCCATCTGAGCGGCCTAGGATGGGCAGAAGCTTGGAGTGAAATCTGTCCGGCCAAGCCTTCTAGGCGGCCTGGGACGGGCAGAAACTTGGAGTGAAATCTGTCCTGCCAAGCCTTCTGGGAAGCCTGGGATGGGCATAAACTTGTAGTGAAATTTGTCCTTCCACTTTAACAATTTCTCCTGAAAAATCAAACAAATCAGAGTTCGCCGGCTTCAAGCGGTCATTTCCTATCATCATCTGCTCGAATGCATGGTATTAGAGAATGTCGGCCGAACTCCCGTTGTCGACGAGGATCTTCTTCACTTCCCAGTTCGCGACTAGCATGGTTATGACCAGGGTGTCGTCATGGGGGAGTATCAAGTTGTCGAGGTCCGCGTCTGAGAAGGAGATCTCGTTCTCTGTCCTCATCTTCTTGCTGCATGTGTGCACGGCGTTGACTCGGCGTGCATAGGCTTTTCGAGCAGCAGATGATGTACCCCCGGCGACTGGTCCACCCATAATTGTGTTGATGACCCCCTTGGGCTGGGATCGGTGTATCTCCGGCTGTGGATTGGACGACGGGGGAGATTGGTTCCGCACAGGAAACAGTGGGGGTCGTCGAGGGCTTTGGCCATGAGGGCTTCTCCCCCTGCGCTCTCTTTCGTCGCCATTACTTTTAACATACATTTTCAGGTACTCCCGATTAATCAGCAGCTCGATTTCTTTCTCGAGTTGACAGCATTCATCTGTGTCGTGCCCGTGGTCTCTATGGAACCTACAATACTTGGACTTGTCTCTCTTGTTTCCTTTTGAGATCATCCTGGTTGGCCATCTTACGAATTTTTCTCCCTCGATTGCGGCCAGTATGCTTCTCCTGGAGGTGTTGAGAGGGGTGTAATTATCTTCCCTCCTTTGCAGGGATCTTTCTCTTCTCGGGGCTTTATCATCCCTACGCAGCTTGGTAGGGTTCTTTTCTTCAGAGGTCCTCCTCCGGTTTGAATCTAAGGCTGCCAGAGTCTCCTCCACGGCTAGGTACTCCTCGGCTCCAGCCATCAGATCCGCCAGTGAGTGCAGGTTTTGGCGAGCTAGTGATCGCTGGAAATCATTAGATTTCGCGTCCGCTAGGAGCGCATTTACTGCGGCTGCGGGGTCCAAGTTTGGCACCTGGAGGACCTCCATGTTGAAGCGGCTCACGAATGTTTTTAGAGGTTCGTTATCCTCCTGCCGCAAAGCCATCAGGGATGCTGTTGTTTTCCTCGGCCTCCGGCTGCTCATAAAATGGCGGACCAGGTCGTCCCAAAAGTCTTCAAAGTTGCTAATGGAGTTCGGTTTGATCCTCGAGTACCAGTCCCGGGCTGCAGCGGTCACTGTGGTCGGGAATGCCCTGGAGAGGAATCCATCAGAGGCGCCGTGGAGGAACATCATAGTCCTGAACGTCTCCAGATGGTCCACAGGGTCGGTGGTTCCGTCATATTGCGGAACCGTCGGCATTTTGAACCCTCTAGGTGCTGGCGTGTTCATAACATTATCGGTGAACAGAGGTTTACTTGAGTATGTCTTCACAGCGGGCCAGCCTTGATCCTTTGCCAGCTCTTCTATACGGTGGCCTATCTCTTCTATCCTCCGTAACATTGGGTCAGCCCTCCGGTCTGCTCGGCCCAACGACTTATTTTTCTCTACTGAGGGGCTCGTGGCGGAGCCGGATTGACTTTCCGGACTCTTTCGATGATGCCGGGATTTTTCCCGCGGCGCTCAGTCTTCTTGGCTTGGTGCTTCTGCGCGGAGCGAGATCGTGACCTCTGGCGATGGCGAGGCTCTGTATGGGCCTGCCTGGTTCTGGAATTATGGACTCGCATTGTGGAGTGGTGGGTCCGGTTCCACTAGGGCGCACTGGCTCTCCCCTGTGCCCACTCGATCTTTCCTGTAAAGGTACTGGGCCTCTGAGGGATGCTGGGGAGGCGCTTGGATCAGGTGTTGGTATTGACCGACAAGAGCGGTCATCTGTTGGAAGAGGGCTTGAACTTGATTCGGAGTGGGAGTGGGATTGAGGTGTTCTGAATGAGCCGGGCTCTGCTCTGCTGTTGCAGAGGGAGCTACTATATGCGAGGCGATTCGGTCACTTCGAACCCCGCGATGTACTACAGCTCGGGTAGTTCGTGCAGTTGGTACCCGAGCACTCTTCCGCACTGCCATTTTGTATAGGGGATTCGAACAGCTTTTAGTTCGAAGTCCCACGGATGGCGCCAATCTGTTAGGCCTAAAATCGGTAACAGATACGGCAGTGACGTAAGAGCTGAGCTGGAGGACCTGAGGAGCTGAAGTGAAGGAACTGAGTCCTGCACAAGAGCGTAAGAGGTCAGAAGACCAACCCGGAGTCGTTGCTCCGGACGGGCCCTTCGACACTCAAGTCAGTATGAGCAGGAGTGCAGAGCCAAAAATTTAAGAGTGGTAGCTTAGAAGTTATTACCCCTTACTTTGAGCCTTCAGAGGCCTTTTATAGAGGGAGGCCTGGGGTTGTTGAATTACCTACCCCATGACAGTTGTCGGCCCTTCTGTGGGTTTAGGTTTACCTACTCTCAGGTAATTACCGGATTACCCCTGGGCAGGTGTCGATTTCGTGGTGGGCCCTTCCGGGGCCACGTATCGACAACTCATTAGTTGTTGTTTTTCATACCCCATCAATATACATATGCCACAAAAAACATAAATGTTGAAGTCCACTACTCCCGTTAGCCTTTTTTTTTTATAGATACAGATCATGTAGGATAGAATTTATCCAGAACAACCTATCCTAATTGGATACATCTACAAATTATTTGCATAGAAGAAATGAAATTTCCATCCGTTTTCTTAGTTTTTACCCCTTCCATGCTTGTATTTTAACAAAATGGCTGAATTTTCACCTTTTTGTTTTTGCTTTTGAAAAATAAAGTAATTCCCAGGAAAAAAAAAAACAAATAAAAGGGGATGGAAATGCTGAGAAAGGGAGTGGAAATATCTCTGCCCATGATCTTATATGTAAATTATAGTTGATCTAGTTATTATATAGTTAATGGATTCCAAAGAGACCTTAATGCCCTGTTTGCAAATAAGATTAACTCAAAACAATGACCAATTTTGGTGGTATCCAGGAGTAACTCTTTTTCTAATTATAATGTGGATTGCAGCCTCCCTGGAGATTATGGGTTTGACCCATTGGGCCTAGGCAAGGATCCGGCATTCCTCAAATGGTACAGAGAGGCGGAGCTGATCCACGGGCGGTGGGCCATGGCAGCCGTGGTCGGTATCTTCGTGGGCCAGGCATACAGTGGTATCCCTTGGTTCGAGGCAGGTGCGGACCCTGGTGCAATAGCCCCCTTCTCCTTTGGGTCACTTCTCGGCACCCAACTCATCCTCATGGGGTGGGTGGAGAGCAAGAGATGGGTCGACTTCTTCAACCCCGAGTCCCAATCGGTTGAGTGGGCTACGCCATGGTCTCGCACAGCCGAGAATTTTGCCAATGCAACTGGTGAGCAAGGATATCCAGGCGGAAAATTCTTCGATCCGCTATCGTTGGCGGGCACGATACAGAACGGGCAGTACATTCCGGATCTTGAAAAGCTTGAGAGACTGAAGCTGGCGGAGATCAAGCACGCCCGCCTCGCCATGGTAGCCATGCTCATCTTCTACTTTGAGGCCGGGCAAGGGAAGACACCCCTCGGTGCTCTTGGCTTGTAATTATGTTAAGTAATTGAATTAGTGACAAACAACCCATCTTTCTAGTGTGTTTTGAGGTTTAAGGTTCAAATTTTTTTCTTGCATCTTCTTTCTTCTTGCGATTGGATGTACATCCGAATGCACTTTGTTTGTAATCTTAGCCCCTATCAAGATTATCAATACATCGAGGTCCCTCAGTTTAAATTTGAGGGGGAGCTGATATTATGTCCGAATGAGATGGCCCACATGGCCTTTGACCCATGCCAAATGAACATCTAAACTATAAGATAATAGGATACAAAAATCGACAATTAGGTTTTCATGACAAAAATTGTAAACGAGATTTGATGGATCAAGGGGCTCGTATATATCATAGATGGTATGTTACTTAGCGGAAATGCAAGAATAGAAGGTTGCTTAGGCTTAGTATTTCTCAAATCCAATCAAAACTGCCTACCTCATGGCCCTACATATATCTTTAAACAAAGGGAAATTGTATATTCACCTACTTTTCTTCACTGGGTCACCCCCTTCCAGTGTAAAAAGAGTAGTCATAAATACACTGGAAGGGGAAAATAGATCACTTCATTAGAGGAGTTCTAAACTGAAGGGCGCCCTTACAGAAATGGGGTGAAAGGGTGCCCCCACTGGCTGCAAATGGCAGTTTTGCATTTAATGCACTTTGACTTTCAACGGTTATAAATGCACAACTGTTCCTTGCAGCCAATGGGGCCACGCTTTCACCCCATTTCTACAATGGAGACCTTCAGTTTAGAATACCTCAACAAATTATGCTAACCCCTTGATCAAGAATTATGTATGGAAAGGCGAAAAAAATATAATATTGATCCACCAACTGATGAGGGACGTGTCGCCCTAAATGATACAAGCTTTCACACATTACTGGATGACTTCACATTATTATTGTTTTAGACTTCTACTAGGAAGCCTTCTTACATTACTCTATGGGACTGCGTATCATGCAAGGACCTAGATGTAGGCCTTAATTAATTTAGTTACTTTCTGAATTTTTAAAAATACAAATGGTAGCTCATCTCCTACAATCTGTAAATTTTTTTCTTCTTCTCCCGCGATGAGATGTGACTAAAAATCAGGAAACAAAAAATTGGATCGACCTTCCCCCGAATTTTATCCGCATCTCATCGTTTAAAATACTAGTTTCCTAGCTTTTGTTTCCTGTTTTTTAGCGACTTCATCCTCAACTCCACTTAGAGAAACCAATTTATCAAGAAAACAAATTCATGGTAGCCAAACGTGCCGTAAGGCTCCGTATCTTTCGATGTAACATTTGTTTTATGTTGGAAAAATGGAGAAATTATAAGATGAAAAGCTGTATAAACACGTAAAGGTAGTAGAACAGAAGTCCCGCCCTCAATATTCTATCCAACGATAAACAGTCCCTGAAAAAGTAAGTTGCTGTTGGATCAAATATTATAACTTTTCGTAGAAATGAACATGAAACAAATTTTACGAAAGAAATGGAGCCTACGGAAATTGAAAAAGTGAGAAGTGGGAATTTTATTAATATATATATTTTTTATGAAGCCCGGGTCGGGGTTCAAATAAGGTTTTTCTTCTTTACACCTGACTCGATCATACATTGGATCGGCTTTTTGAGGCTTAAAAGTGAAAACTGACCCGACCCAAGACAAGACTGGTTTCCTGAGCCCGAAAAAAGGATATTTTCGGCCCGGGTAGATCCGGGTCCGGTTCTAAGTTGCAACCTGGCTCCATGGTCTTGGGTCCCACGGCTCATCTGGACGATAGTTTGAAGAGAATGTTTAGCCGAGAAAAGATGTACAATTTCGTCTTTCAACTTGTTATTATCATACTCTAGCTCTGCTGGGTACGTCTCTCCTTCTTTTCTTCTTCCTTTTTTTCATCTTATTCACTACACACATACTGTGGGGGTTTCTGACGATTCCAAGGCGGCGACCGAAAACCCACCCTAGATCTCTCTTGAGATCTTAACACGCGCTGGTCCACCATAAATCGTCTCCATCTTCATTCATTTCTCCTCCTCTTTTCCTTCCTTTGATTTCCGTCCTCCTCAATGGCTTCTGCTGGAAACCCTAATCAACCCGGAGCTTTCGACATGCAGATGCTCTTCAGACCCTCAAACCCTAGCAATCCCAACCCAGCTCCCTTTCCCCCTTCTTCTTATAATACACCCACCTCTTCTTATCCTTCGCCCCCCGGCCCTTTCTCCTACTCACCTCAGACCACCCCATTCCATCACTATCTCCATTACCCACAAGACCCCCTTGCTAACGTGCTCCCCCAGAGACCCATCTCTTATCCTACGCCCCCAAACCCTAATCCAGGAGCCAGGCTCATGGCTCTATTAGGCACCAATCCTCCTCCCAATCTCGAATTGCCATTCCCCTCACCACCATCATCATCACCGTCATCCGCGGAATTTTCGATGCCCTTGAACCCCATCATCTTACCTACTATCCCTATCCCTTCTGCCCCGCCCGTCCCACAGCCGAGCCCCCCGCGGCTGCCTAGCAGTAGTAAGCTGCCCAAGGGACGTCATTTGATCGGTGACCATCTCGTCTATGACGTGGACGTCCGGTTGCCTGGCGAGGTGCAGCCACAGTTAGAGGTCACTCCTATTACCAAGTACTTCTCAGATCCCGGCCTTGTTGTTGGCCGTCAGATCGCCGTTAACAGGACATATATATGTTATGGATTGAAATTGGGGGCTATTCGGGTCCTGAATATAAACACTGCATTGCGATCTTTGCTCCGTGGTCACACTCAGGTTCAATTCCTTATAATGTTATTTTTAGGATTAGTTCACTTTGTGGATTAGTTGAGCATATGAGTTTTTTTTTCTAGTATTCAGTTTAATTGATTGGATCTTTCTGTAATGTCACTTTTTAGATACACTTGCGTTGTGATCAATGTGATATATTTTTTTTATCACGACTCTAATAATTAATAAATGGTTGTATTAATTATTAGCTCATGCTTCTATTGAATTGTTTGTAAAGTTTAATAGGATTTTTCTCATTTACTATTTGAAAATTTCTTAGGGTTGTAGTTTGTATTATTAGCTCCCATTGCCAGTAACTAGTTTTTCTAACAAAATTTGTGTGTTCTATTACAAAGATGCTATTTGTATTATTTGCTCCCACTACCAGTAATTTGTCTTCTCTACCAGGAATTGGCTAAAGCTTTAAGGACTGAATTACTTGTGCTATATAAGGATATACATCAACTGTTATGTTAGTCTCTACATCAATTGGGCATTTTTTTGACACTTTTGACATGCATTTCTAATTTATGGGACTGACTATGGTGTCATACTTTGGATTATTGGGTCACTATCATTGAATTGGCTTCCTCTGATGGGTTGGAAATTGATATTGTTTTTTTCAAAATGTTGGGAAATTGAAACCAGATTATTATGATACCATCTTCTTTACTCGTCCAAGATTATTTTCATCATCAGCTTCTTCTTCTTCTTCTTTTTTGAATGATAAGTATCGTTATCTTCTTTATGCTTAGTTTGTGCAATAGCTGTTTGAATGTAAGGCTTACATTGCTAACTTCATGGATTTGATGCTGTCTCACCCGACAAAAGAAAATGGCATTTGGAGACATGTCCTTGTAAACACTTTATGATGCTATTGTACTAGTATTTTTGTCTATGATTACTCAGCATTTACCGGCCTTGGAGCTCACAAGACAATGAATAGTGAATAGTGATCCTAGGTTTTCTTGATTTGTTGGTTGAATGGTGTAGTTTCAATGGGTAAGAGAACTGATGATTTTTTGCATGAATGGACAGTGTAAATCTAACTGAAAGGCCTCACTTTTTGTTGTTTGTCGTTTTTTTTCCTGGATGCTTCTAACATTTAACAGCTTATGAATACAGAATATGGCAGTTGATAATGGTGTTGATGACGGCTGTTAAAATTATTGTATTGGAGATGTGAAAACATCATCCGTAAATATTACAAAGAAATATGCTTACAGCAAAAGTTGAAGTTCATCCGCTGGAAGAATTCTGCCTCATACCATTAATCCATTATCTTAGTTAAATCCTCATTGGTATTTTTAATTTAGCCGATTTAACTATTTGATGTATGAGGTGGTGTTCTTTGAGGGCTCCTTTAGGAAAATATAGCTGTAGGGGTTGGCCTTTTAGTACATTGATAACGTTGATCTCTCACTTAGAAGTTAGAACAGGGCTCCTTTAGGAAAATATAGTATAGTTGTAGGGGTTGGCCTTTTAGTACATTGATTCCGTGCATCTCTCACTTAGAAGCAGAACACTAATGATCTATTAAATGACAACCATGTGGACCAGAGTGGAGGCGCAGATTTGTGAAAGTCAATTTTTTGAAGACATGTGATCTGGGTGCGAATTTCCTGTGACAGTGTACCAGGCATTTTACTTGGGTCTAAGAGTGGGCAAAGAGCAAGATAACTCAACTAATGTTTGTGGTGCCTTTTTCATCCCTATAGTAAGATTATAATGGTCTTCCAGACTCCTTAAATGTATGGCTTGCATACACAGTGGATTGTGTATTGTAAATACAAAGCAAGTAATGAAGAATAAAACTTATTAGGTTGCATTGAAGGATAAAACTTATTTGGTTGCAGTGTCAAAGTATTGCTTGCAATTTGTGCTGTCCATTGGGATAACCTTTGACTAGAACTTGGTTCAAAGAGACCTCCCTAACACATGCTCAATGTCTTCCAATATCTGCTGTCACGATCTTAATAATATGTTTCTGTCCATCTCTTATCTCTCATTGTCAATATTTTTTTTCCAATATCTCTCATTGTCTATATTCTCGTGATATATTTGGAAATTCTGTCTATTGATTGAATGACATTTATGAGCAATGAGGTTTTCTTTGAACATAAATGACAAATTTTCACAATGTTTTTTTACATGCATTAAGTTTCACCAGAGTCTCAATTATAGAAACTGATTGTAGCTTCGGATGCTTAGTTTTCACCCGTTTTGCTAATTCTTTGGCATTGTTATTTTTGTCAGAGGGTCACCGACATGGCTTTCTTTGCAGAGGATGTTCATCTTTTGGCCAGGTATTTCTATATTTGCACTTCATTTTTCTTAATCTGGTTTTTATTGGCATTTGCTTGTTCTTTTACTGTGCAGTGCTAGCATAGATGGAAGGGTTTTTGTGTGGAAGATCAATGAAGGCCCTGACGAGGAAGAGAAGCCACAGATAACTGGAAAAATCATTATTGCCATTCAGATAGTAGGAGAGGGGGAACCGTTTCATCCACGAGTCTGTTGGCACTCTCACAAACAAGTAATGCTGAGCTTAATATAGCTCTGTTGATTACCATTCAAAAAAAAAAAAAAAAAGCTCTGTTGATTATATATTGCCTTAAATGGTTATTTTCAGTATGTTGGACTCCTCTTTGCTAGACTTGTTACTAATAGGACCTATTATTAAATTGTTAGTAATACTTTAGTTCCTAGGAGCATTTGTTAACTGAATACAGTTTTACAGGAAGTTTTGGTTATTGGGATTGGAAAACGTTTACTGAAAATTGATACCACGAAAGTTGGAAAAGGTGAAGTATTTTCAGCAGAGGAACCCATCAAATGCCCCATTGAGAAGCTGATTGATGGAGTCCAACTTATTGGTGAACATGAAGGTGAAGTGACTGATTTGTCTATGTGCCAGTGGATGACTACTCGTCTAGTTTCAGCATCAACAGATGGAACGGTTTGTATTTGCTCTGTGACTGTTTTATTGTTCCTGGACCTTTTTCTTCTTGGAATGTATATTTTTATTTTTCTCTTAGTTGATTTGAAATATCTTGAAGACTTATTTCAATTTTATTTGAGATTTTGAAATAGCCAAGGTCCCTTTGTTTTCTGTGCAATGCACTTGTTTGGAGTATGTAGTTGAAATTTGTGTTTTAGATGTCAGTAGCTTATTGTCTTTTGAGTTTGGTCTGATGAACAATACAGTTACATAGGGTTGATGATGATAGTAAGAATATAAAATTTGTGCCATCTTTAGTCTTATTGCCTATTTGTAGTATTTCATGCTAGATGAAAATTTACTATCCTTCTCTTATGAAAAAGAATGATGATGTATGTTTTTTCAGACACAGGATTTCTAGAAATGTTCTAAAATAAAGGAAATCTATAAGGATAAATTTCTTACACAGTTTAGTTGAAAACCCTTTCATCTATACATAAAGGGGAAACCAAAATGACTTCAGCGAATTTATTTCCTTCACCGCAGTTTTCTAATTTTTGCAATAATGGATGGGGGAGAAAGATTTTGCTGAATTCCATTCTATCAAATTTAGTGAACCCTTGACTAAAAATGAATCTATTAATGAGGAAAAAGCCTTAGTTCTTCTTGAAGGGTTCAAGAAATTTCATTTCATTTGAGTTCTTAATCTCCATTGGGTCATAGAATGCCAAGCTAATCGTCCTTCAATTATGAGTATAGTTCTAAATGTCAATCGAAACCGACAAGAAACGGTTGACATGTTTTTTTTTTAACGGAAAACGGTTGACATATTTTTGTATCCATCACCACCGAAACGGAATCCTTTGGTCGACATGTATAGGTTTTGGTCATGTCGAGCTAAGCACTACCACTTTGGTATGTCAATTATAGAACTAAAGAAAACAGGAGTTGCTACCTTGCTCAGCCAAGGTGGCAGTAAGTTACTTCCCTTTTTTCTTGTTGAAGAGTATGTAAGGGTATTTTAGTCATTACTTGTACTGTGAGGGGTGTTGTAGTCTTTGTACATGTTGCCCTAGTTGACTCTATATGTACATCATTTAGATGGGAGGACTCCTTAGTGGAGACTCCTCACCTTCTCTACTCTTCTTCTTCCTCTCTAACCCTGACTCCATTTCTAACATTTCTTATAGCGTAAAAACTCATCACAGTCAGCCTTAAAAACGACTAAGGAATCGGCATACTCAACTGGGTCAAAAGAGGGAGGAATGGTGCCATCGGGACGTAGCAACAGAAGCGAGGCCTGCAGGCCGAGAGGGGCGTAACTCAGGATGGCCATCATAACAATAATCTACGATGTGATCCTCCAAAGAGCAGTGAGTATAGAAATGAGATCCACGGCCTCCCCCTGAATCGCGACCAACTCCACGTCCACATTACCCCCTACCACGGCCTAGACGACCACTACGATCATAACCAGCCTGCACTGCGAGAGCATGGCGTTCAACCGGCGAATCACTGGTACCTCAACCCTCATAGAACGCTATACACGTGAGAAGAACTTATCGAGGGAAGAGTTTCGAGGCCCACAATCCGCTGACGAAATGGGAGAAACTCGGCCCTAAGGCATCCAGGAACTGTACCACTCTCAAGTGTACCACTCTCAAGTCCTCCTGGCGCTTGGCTAACTAGTGGCATCCATGAAGGGTAGATACATATCAAGTTTCTCACATGCTGTCACAAACTGAGAATAAAATCCAGAAATCTGTCTGTCACCACGCCACAGATTCAAGAGTTCCGAATAAATATCATATATCCTCGTCAGGTTGTTCACCCCGGAATAGAAAGTTTATGCACGTTTCCAAATATCTTTGGAAGATCAAAGATACATCATGGGGCCAGCAATTTTCGGTTCCACTATTATACAAAAGCGTCATCATAAGAGCATCCTCCTGGCACCACTTGCCATATGATTTTTCATCAACAGGGGTGCATCCCGTTCAATATACTCAACTTTGCCCTGAGCCAGAAGGAACGTTTCCATCACCATACGCCATAGAGGATAATTAGAGCCGTCCAACATGATGGACAATCATTTTGACGGTATGGGATCTCCATTGAAGAGGAACCAATAGATGCAGCCATGAACACACAAAGCGCATAGAAGACCAGATATCAACCACAAGTAGAAGAAGAAGGAGAACAACCAGCAGAGAAAGAAAATCACTAGGGCATCAAAGAGTCAGCCCAACATGACATCAGAAGGCTCCGGAATGGGAGAGATCCAAGCACATAGGCAAGCAACCAAACAAAGACAAAATAACTAGCAACAACATAGTGTCGGCGGCTCACAACACTAAGGTCGAGGTGGATAAAAGGAGTTTACACTGTCGGAGGGCAGTGGAGAAACTTGGGAGAGAAGAGATGGGGCACCAACAAGGAAACCCAAGGTGGGGAGGGCGGCGGCAACCCAAGGGAAACCCTAGGGTTTCTCTTCTTCCTCCTCTTTTTTTTTTTTTTTTTGAGTTGTCGCTTCACTACTTCCGAATCAGAACCTAGTGCTCTGATACCATTGGTCGATGTAACCTAATATCCATGGGAAGAAAGAGAATGAAGAGATGTGGAAGAGAAAGAGAGTGAGGCAGAAAGTGAGAGTCTAGAAATAATATCTCTCACATCATATGATATATGTATATGTACATGTCCACTAGGATTGCATACAAAGACTATAATACCCTTCTAACAATGGGTTTTGTAACAGAGTAGTGTGGCAAGTCCAAGGGGGGGAGGGGAGTGACGTTGTGACAAGAGGGTTGGAAATCGTTTGGGAATGGGATAGCTGTGGAGAGGTCATCCGTACGAGAACAGTTTATGCATTGATATGATAGGTGGTGTTGTAGCTAGTGGAAGATCTGCAAAAGGGAATGAGGATTCGTCAAATGTATCATGTCAAGAGATATAATTACAACCAGATATAGGGTCGAGACATTTGTAACCTATATGATGGATGCCCTAACCAAGAAAAGTGCATTGACTAGTTCGAGGATCAAATTTAGATTTGTTGTTTGGCACCATGAGAGGGAATACTCGTTAGATGATAATAATCTAGAGATTTCCCAAATAAGATCTCATATGGAGTTTTGTTCTTTAAGACCGAAGTCGGTAATCTGTTGATTAAGTAGACAATTGCGTGAAATGCTTGCAACCAAAAGGACTTGGGTGACCGAACTTGTTTGAGAAGAGTTTACCCATTTTAGTGATATGATGGCACTATTGCTGTGTTCCTGTTCTGTTTGGGAGTGTGTGGGCAGAAAATAAGGTGAAGAATTCCATTAGCGGATAAAATATTGGTGAATTGATGTCCTTTGTACCCCCCACCTCCTTCGGTTTGAATTGTTTTGATTTTCATACCCAAGGTATTCTCAATTAATAGAAAAACAAGGTGCCACATCACTCTTTTGAGATAAAGAAAATATCCATGAGAAACAAGAAAAATCTTCCATGATAATATATAATATCAATGTTCAGCATTGTTGAAGTAGGCGCAATGCCTCATAAACCCGAATGAAGCAGTTCTATAGGGGCTGTGGGACGCAATGGAGAAGGAAAAAATGAAGTTTTGTAGTGTTTCCCTGCCATAAAACTAGAGCACAATGAATTCTCCACAAATTAGTACTAATATCATTTGACTTAGTAGCTGCTATTTTTTGTAAAACTTGATTTGAAGGGCGCCCTAAGTGCAGATGCCAGACTTTTCATGAAGCTCGAACTGTAGATTGGGTTTGGGATGGTCCAGATTGATCCACAACAGCTGAGCAAAGTGGGTAAATCCCTCGAGACACTCGATCCTTGACACCTGAGTCCGAATAGTAAAACCTTGTCTTTTCTTTTTTTATTGGGGTGAACTCACCTTGCCTTTTATAACATATGAAAAAGAAAAGACAAGGTGAGTTCTCCCCATTATCCAAACATAGTAGTGTGAATATCAGTAGACTTTTTATTTTTTATGTGTTGGTTTTTAGTTGTTATTGAGCTAGATCTATATATCTTTGAGTTTGATCTACATATCTATGGCTCCATTTACCCAACATTGGTATTGGGTGCATTACTAATTTACTATTTAAAATATTGAGTATTCATCTTCTAATTCTATTATAATCGTGATTGTAGTAGTGTTAATGTATTACATACATATATTGTGTATTTCTTTTTTTCTTTCTTTTTTTGAAATGGCAGGATGAATTCATTAAAAAAGGAAGATGGCCGAGATGGACCACAGCCAAAATTACAATAAAAAAAACAACAAAAACAAAAAACAATACAATTCTCAAGGAGTAAGGAAGTCTTATATTGTTTATTTCTTTAGTTCACTTGTTTCTACACTTCAAGTATTGGATGAAAAAATTGACTGACAAGCAGACAAGTCAGGCCTGACAGGCCAGAAATATTAAACATATTATAATTATCAAAACATAATCATTTGTTAAACAAACAATGCCAAAAATCATTTAAAATAAAAGTAAACATGAACCTTTGCTGAAAACCTAGCATATCAGTGTTTTTTTTTTTTTCAGATGAACAGAACATGAATAGAAAAGGAAAGCGGTGGAATC
This sequence comes from Tasmannia lanceolata, assembly GCF_043159265.1. Lineage (NCBI taxonomy): Eukaryota > Viridiplantae > Streptophyta > Magnoliopsida > Canellales > Winteraceae > Tasmannia > Tasmannia lanceolata. Next base: position 549,352 of record NW_027518695.1, on the reverse strand, counting down.
CCACGCACATCGGCCGGTATTTATAGTTTTGACTCAGGCTGGTATGCCTGTCGATGCAGATATTTCATTCTTGAATTTTATTTACTTTTATCAGCATGTTTTTTGCTCTTTCCTCATGATGTAACTCACTTTTGAGTTTTCTTGTTGCTCTTCAATTTGTTGTATGTTTATTTTCTGTTGTAGGGGAGTTAATTTTGTCCTGTTAACATAATGGTGGTGATTTTATTTGGAAGGAAACCCATGAGTATTAATGATGTAGTTACCTTATGTTGGTATGCTTTTCTTCGTTTTATCCCTTCATGATTCAAAACTATAAATGTCATATTTATTGCTTGGTTGATGAACGAAATTTGTGATGTGAAACAGGTTAAGATCTGGGAAGACCGTAAGGCATTGCCACTTGTGACACTGAGGCCACATGATGGTCAACCTGTTAACTCAGTCACTTTCTTAACAGCACCTCACCGCCCTGATCACATTGTTCTTATCACAGCGGTATTGGCTTTCTCCATATTTCTTGAACTGTGCCATCTAGTGAATATATAATACAAGCATATTCTCGTTTCTTCATGGGTTTTGAATTATAATGGTTCTTAAAATCATAGAGAGCTAGTTGTGAATATGTGTTGGCTTTTTCGAAATGCAAGTATATTGGTTAGAGGATCCTAGTTTTTTTTCCCGAACGAGGCAATATTTTTTTTATTTGTTGGGGATGGTAGCCGACCCCAACTCGTTTGGGACAAAGGCTTAGTTGAGTTGAGTTGAGTTGAGATGGTATGCATGAACGATTGACCATTCCAATGCCTAACATTTGTCTGGGCAATGTGTAATAACAATTCTTTTAATTCTTTTATAGGGTGATCTGAATCGTGAAGTGAAGGTATGGGCATCGGCCAGCCAAGAAGGCTGGCTATTGCCCAGTGATGCTGAATCATGGCAATGCACCCAGACCTTTGAGTTAATCAGTTCTTTGGAACCTCGAGCTGAAGAGGCATTTTTCAATCAAGTTGTAGCGGTTCCACGAACAGGCCTTATTTTACTTGCAAATGCCAAGAAGAATGCTATATATGCGGTACACGTGGACTATGGTCCATATCCATCAGCTACACGCATGGATTATATAGCAGAGTTTACTGTCACAATGCCTATTTTGAGTCTGACCGGAACTAGTGACTGCCCTCCTGATGGGGAGCATGTGGTTCAGGTGTACTGTGTCCAGACGCAGGCTATTCAACAGTATGCTTTGGATTTATCTCAGTGCTTGCCGCTGCCTCTGGAGCACTCGAGCATTGACAAAGATCCCTCTATATCTCGTGCTTTTGAGGCACCCGTTTCAGATGGATTCAATGTATTGGAGGAACCATCTCATGAGAATAGTTTGGCTGAGCCCCCTGTTGGAGGGACTACTCCAAAACCACCTCTACGTATAACTTCTGACAGTGCGCTTACAGCTAGATATCCTGCAATTTCAAGTGCTCCCGAGCTTTCTACCCTTGAATTGAGTACTACTGTGGAATCAAAGTCAAGTGCTTTGCCACCTACAACTGCTGATATTGATAGTGTTCACATTGCATCTCCACCTGTTCCTTTGAGTCCAAGGTTATCAGGAAGGCTAGCTGGTTTTAGAAGCCCATCAAATAGCTTTGAGCCAGGTCATCTACTTGGTGATCGTGGTGTTGACCAGCCAGTTCTTGATTATTCAGTTGAGAGGCGAGTGGATGCAGTTCGTGCAAACTACCCGGATGTCCATTCCGTCGATGAGAGCTCAGGAAAGGACAAAACTAAAGTTGCACAAAATGATATTTCTATGGTGCAAAATCCTCCCATCACATTTAAACACCCAACACACCTGATAACTCCATCAGAAATACTCTCAATGGTCGTTTCTTCATCTGAGAATACTCATGTTGCTCATGGACTGAAAGAGGGAGAAGCAAAGATTCAGGATGTAGTTGTTAACAATGATGCAGAGAGTGTTGAGGTGGAGGTTAAAGTTGTGGGTGAAAGCGGATCGAATCAGCGCAAGGAATGTGACTCTCAGAGAGAACAACGTACTCTTCATGCCGAAAAAAGAGAGAGATCCTTTTACACCCAGGCTTCAGATCTTACCAATGAGATGGGCAGAGACTGCTGTGCATTGCCTACAGAAATTTTATGTGTGGAGGAAACTCCTCAAGTCGAAGATGTTAGTGTCTCCGAGGGACTGGAGCAGCCTCTAAATACCAGTGAAGAGGAAGTTCAAGAAACTACAAAGGATGTTCCTGGAAAGGTTTCTGAATCTTCTATGGCGACAGGTGTTGCACAGTCACCTTCATCGGCTTCAAAAGGGAAGAAACAGAAAGCTAAGCCCTCTCAGGTTTCAGGCCCATCTTCCTCTTCCCCGAGCCCGTTCCAGTCTACTGATTCTATAAATGAACCAGGTAGTAGCTCAAGTGTTCCCTCTACAGAGACTGTTTGTTCTCAGATTCTGGCTATGCAAGACATGCTGAACCAGGTGACTATTTCAAGTTTCAGCCATGGCATTTTTCGCACACACAATCTTATCATCTAAATTTCTCAGCAGTTATTGTTTTTGAAACTGCGGAGACTTGTCACTTGAAAAGCTAATTAGGTTAATTAACATAAGCATAGTACATATCATTTGTTGAAGCTCAAGCTTAGAAAATCATTTGTAGAAGCTCAAGCTTAGAAAATCCACTTTAGGTTTTCTGCAACTTGTTTTGGTACCTTGCTATTTATTTGAACTCCATTGGTTTGTACCACATATTAGGAATTGTAACATCCATGATAAAGTTTTATACCATAGGGGTATATGGCACCAAAACATGGGTGCGTAAATATATACTTCCTATTATAAATATCTTCCCTTAACTTGAAATCAGCAACGGCATGTCTTATTTGACTCCGTATTATGTAATGTGCACTGCGTAGGAGAGCACACCGCTCTTTTTAATCAATTGATCATGAGTTAGGTTTGTGGTTTCGAAGAGTTTCTTACTCCTACCAACATATTACTATGATGTGCGCCCGCGCGCGCGCACACACATTTGCATGAATAGGGATTTCATTTTAACAAATTCTTCTGCTAAAAGTTGTTAATGTGCTTTTTCTAGAAAGGGAATATTTTGTTTTATGTGTGGAAGTTAGTTCACAGTGTTAGTGTGGACCAGCTATTTCGTTGAAGCATCAAAACAGCTGATATTGGATAACCATCACTGTGCTGTCCACAAGCAGTTCAGGAATTTATAGGAACCGTTTATTCAATGTAAACTTACCAAAACCTATTTTATTTTCTAATGTAATTACTGAAATCTACTTAAGAATAATGTAACTACTAACTACCCTATTTACCTTTAAAAAAAAACTCCCCAAACCTATTTCTAAGATGTTGATTACTCCCAAAGAAAGTTGGGATGATTTTACCTTTAATTAAAAGAAGAGAGATGTGATTGAGACGTTGATCTTGTGGGCAATCACAATATTGTACAGCAATATCCAGATGATGTTAAGTGGATGATCCACTCCCATCAATCACAAAAAGCATTTTAGGCATTTTCCCTAAAATTTGATATATGCTGACGACAAATGAGTGGATGCAATATGTGCTGAACATGGTTCTGAACTAATGATATTATTGTATGTTGTTGTTAAAACCATAGGCATTCTCGTGGTATCAGGGTGGCCTACATGATCAAACACTCCCGGCCATCACACCCAGTTGCTACTGCCTACTTGTATCAATGTAGGACCCACAAGTAAAAAAGGCAGCCCAGTGCACGAGGCTCCCGCCATTGCGGGGTCTATGGAGGGCTAGATGTACACAGCCTTACCCCTGCTTTGCAGAGAGGCTGTTTCAGTGACTCGAACCTGTGACCATCAGGTCACATTGGAGCAACCTTACTGTTACGCAGGACCCACAAGTAGGAAGGAAATAGTGAAATCTTGAATCTACCTTGATTATTGGTCAATTTTAGAAGCAATCTCTTTGAAGCAATTTTTTCAGATTCCAAATATTATGTAAAGAGTACAAATGGAAAAATCACAGAGAGGTTTTCCTCCCAATAAACATTCATTCATATATCACCAAAAACCCATCTTTTACGACACTACATTTTCCTCTCTCTCTCTCTCTCCTGCGCTTTATTTTGGGTAAAATTGTCTAAAAATTTCTTTAGCTAATAGATGTGGAATGCAAGTAGGTTTTCGTAGTTACTTTCGAAATCACGTGGGCTTTAGTAGTTGCATATTGTTAAGTGGATTTTGGGAATTATGCTGAAAACAACAAAGGTTTAGTATTTTTTTATTTCTTTCAGTATGATGCCTATTGTCTACTGTTGCTATCACTCTGTGATAGCAGGTTGTATATGGATATTCTCCTTTTGCTAAAGTATGAGTCTTTTCTTACTTTTGCAGCTTATGGCCATGCAAAAGGAAATGCAGAAGCAGATGGCTGTGATGGTGGCTGTCCCTGTTAACAAAGAAGGCAGAAGAGTAGAGGCGGCCCTAGGGCGGAGCATGGAGAAAGCTGTTAAGGCCAACATCGACACTTTATGGGCCCGTCTCCAAGAAGAGAATGCAAAACATGAGAAGTTAGAACGGGATCGCATACAACAGATAACGAGTTTGATGTCAAACTGTATGAACAAGGACTTGCCAGTCATGTTAGACAAGTTTATTAAGAAAGAAATATCTGCAGTAGCACCTGCTGTAGCTCGCGCAATTACCCCTATTGTGGAGAAGACCATTTCTTCAGCTATCACTGAATCGTTTCAGGTTGAACCCTAACTCTTGGCAACTGTTAACCCTTTTACCCCTTTTTTTTTCACCTAATCAAGATCTCACCAAATACTTGTCATGTAGAGAGGGGTTGGAGACAAGGCAGTGGGCCAGCTGGAGAAGTCAGTCACTTCAAAACTTGAAGCTTCAGTTGCTAGGCAAATTCAAGTGCAGTTCCAAACTTCAGGCAAACAAGCTCTTCAGGTCTGCAAGTTCTACCTTAGTCAACTATCCTATATAGCCAGATATAAATACAGTTGCTAATTATTCTGCATAATATCGGCTTTACCATGTATTACTTGTAAAACTACATATTTACCCACTTTGGTGGTGAAATGACCAAAATTAGCCTCCTGTGCCTTCCAAAACTAGACGCTGCCTCACCTTGCATTGTGGCTATTTTTTTTTAATCCAATTATTACTTAATCTGAGCTAGTGCCCCTATTAACTGAACTACTACCTTTTGCAGCATCTTGATGCCTTTAGGAATGTTGGGGTGGTTTTATATTTCAGTTTTGTTGGGGCATTTTATGCTTTGATATTGACTTACTGAAATGAAATGGATGGATTTTTTGGTCTATGGATTCAGGGAACTGTCTAATGCTTTCAGCAATTGAATTTCACGTGCAGGATGTGCTTAGGTCAAGCTTGGAATCTTCAATGGTCCCTGCTTTTGAGATGTCATGCAAGTCCATGTTTGACCAAGTGGATGCTACGTTTCAGAAAGGAATGATTGAACATACAACTGCCACTCAACAGCAGTTTGATTCCGCGCATTCTCCAGTAGCACTTGCTTTGAGGGTATGCAACTCTTTAGGATCCTCTTTTTAGTAGGGAGGTTATGTTCTAGACTATCGAGTTTTTATTTTGTTTAATTTAATTTATCTAAATCATACATTTCGTGATAATATTTGCTCTAGATTGTTTGTTTTTCATGTGTATATGGTGTGTGCATCTGTATGAGCAATAGATTCTCCTGAACTGTCAGACTTATGAAACATCCATCCCTCTTGCTATCTGTGTGTGCGTGCGTGCATGCGCGCGCGCACGCGTCTGCATGTGGGCCTGTATATGTGTGTGTATGAACATGCGCATGCGAGTGCACATGATCCCATGTGGCTCTCTATCTCATATGCTTATTGATTCAGATATTTGTACTTGCAGGATGCAATGAGTTCGGCATCATCGATTACTCGATCCCTGAGTGGTGAATTAGCTGATGGCCATCGAAAGCTCTTAGCTCTTGTGGCTTCAGGGGCAACCCAAAAAGCAATAAATCCCATTGCTGTGCAGCAGAGCAATGGGCCTTTGGGGGGTCTGCATGAGATGGTAATGCTTTTTCTTTCATCTCGTTGCACCATTCTTACTATACTGTCTGCTTAGTTCCTTGCAATGCTTTAAGAGGTTTCAGGAGGGCAACAAACAACTTCTGATCTTCTTGAATACCGTCTCCCTTAACTCTCTACTCTTATTTACTTTGGGCAGGCCCTCTCTATGCAACAGATTGAGGCACCTGTGGATCCAACCAAAGAGCTGCAAAGATTGATATCTGAACGCAAGTACGGGGAAGCATTTACTGCAGCACTTCAAAGAAGTGACGTCTCCATTGTATCCTGGTTATGTTCCCAGGTATGTTATGTTTTCATTTTGTGTTTGGTAGAAACATGAAATCAAAGTGTCAGAACTAATTAAAGTACTTTTCATTTTTTGAAAACCTTGCAAGTGATAGACAAGCTACTGTCGTTCTACTAATCTATAATTCAGATAAATTAGTAATTTTTCAAATCCTTCATAATATCTAAGGAAATGCCTGCAAATTGGTTACCAAGCTCATCTAATTCCAAAACCCTTCAGCGTCGGCGTGAGATGGATTAAAAGTTAAAACTAGGTCCTAATCTTCTTATGTTTTAGATTGACTATAATTGAACACTTAATTTTCAAAAGAAAAAAAAAAACTATTATTGAACAATTGTGTAACCCTTTGTTTTTGGATACATGCAGCAATACATTCATATTCAGACTTCCTAGTTTTTTCAGACCCCAATATATGTACGTTTTTGTGTTATAATAGATCTAGCTAGGGCCATTTCTGTTGCTTATCATATTTTGTTCTTGCCCAAGGACTTGAAAGTCTCATTTTAATTGCATTGCTGCAACCAAAATATCTTTAACTTTTAAGTTGCATCCTATCCATCCTAACCACCGACCGTTGAAACTCGACCAATCAGTCCATTTGTACTTGCATTCTTTCCCACTCCTTGTAACTGGATTGTTGCAACCATAAAATGTGCTTCTAGTAAATCCTTCACTAGTCTAATTAGATCTGCATATCTTCTTTCTTCAGGTTGATTTAGCAGGGATTTTATCGATGGTTCCTCTTCCTCTCGGTCAAGGTGTTCTGCTAGCCCTGCTTCAGCAATTAGCCTGTGATCTTGGCAACGAGACATCACGGAAACTGGAGTGGATGAGAGATGTTGCTATTGTCATAAATCCGGCAGACCCAATGATTGCAATGCACGTGAGACCTATCTTGGAGCAGGTTTACCAGATACTGGCCCACCAACGGACGCTCCCCACCATCACCCCTGCTGAAGCTAACAGCATCCGCATCGTCATGCACGTCATCAACTCGGTATTGACCAGCTGTAAATGAGACCCTCTCTCTTTCTCTCTCTCATTTGTGCAGAAAGGTAAGGATTTGTTATGGCAGGGGAAAAAGACTTTGTATAGAAAACATCAGAGTGTTCAATGCGACAGAGAGTTATATGTTGATTTATGTAAAATAGGAGAGTTTGGGATGCTGAGAAGTGTTGTTTTGGCTTTTATGAAATATGCCTTCTTGAGGAGTCTCAAGAAGGACTGCATTTTCCTATGATAAGTTGAACCACTTTTTTATTTTGAGTAATAAATGGGCGATTTGTAAGGATCAAGACTCGATTTCTCCATATCTTAGCACTGATCTTGGACCTTATTTCCCATTCATTTAGTTGGTGCTGACTGGACACAAATTTGAAGTGGCTCATTTTTTGAAAATGGTGGTGTTAGGAATGATGACATTGAGATATGAATGATCTTGCCTAGTATACTGTACTGAGTCTTGCAGTATGACCATATGTATATATTGAAAATTGACAAAATATATTAATACCATGAAAATTACATTGGGATCGACTTGCATTTACATAGTATTATGGTCAAGAGTATTCTCCTCAATACTAGGTTCAAACTCATAATCCTAAAACTCTCTTCTGTTGACAGATTTGAATTTCCAAACCTTAAAAAGCACCAAGTTCAAATCCAAGTATTTGAAAGTCCAAAAATAAAAAATAAAAATCCTTACATTAAGTTAAAAGAAAACTAAAACAATCTGCCATCTCCCATAAAAATATCTACAGGCCTTACCAACCCAAAACAACTTCCCATTCAACCAAAAGCCATTTTTCTTTTCTCCAGATAACTGAGGACAAGTACAAAATCCAACGAAGGATATCACCCAAAGCGAGTGTGAAGCTAAAAGGAATCAACTTCAATGAAGCTGTTCTACAGCTTCCAAGATCAGATTAGTGGCTGAAAGAAATTGAAGCTATAATGGAGATCTTCATTGCTTTAGCTTTTCCTCAGAGATAACTACTAAAGCAAGAGACTTGTTGAATCAAAAGAAGCACAAAATCAGCTAATTTCGATGGACCCAAGAGTGATGGGATGATTTTAGGCGTTGATCTATCATGACCAAGAAGAAGGTAAGCCCCATTAATTTTTGTTGTGTTAAATCTTATCCATGAATCGGTCCACTAGATACACATACGTGTCCCGTATGTGCCGAAAAAGTGACTGTTCGATGGGTCGGTCGGTCGATCAAAATTAATTTGGGTGTCTAATTAGCAAAATTACTCAATAATAATAATCATAATACCTACTTGTGCTGCATTCATTCATTTACACAAAAATGGCCTCGGTTGCCATGTGAAGGGATAAAAAATATACAAGGTATCGAGAAGAAGAAGCACTAAAAGAGCGGCACGAGGCGCGGGGAAAAGCAAAAGTGCACGCGACCATTATATCTAATCTGTCTACGACTACCAGCACTGGTCGGTTTCCCACCTCCTGGGCCGCCCCATAGAACCCGACCGGTTTTCTGTCCGGAATCTAAACCGAGTGCCGATGGAGAGGTCGTATCGATTCCTTTCCGTTGGATCCGAGAGCGTAGTGTAAGCTTCGCAGATCTCCATGAAATCTCGGCCGTCCGATCCGGCGGCGGCGGCGGCGTCTGGGTGAAACCGCTTGGCTAGGGTCCGATAGGCGGTCTTGATTTCAACGGGCGAGGCGGTTTCCTTCACCCGGAGCACCTCGTAGAGGTTCGTCTCTTTTCTGATATCCACGGCGGCAGCGGCGGCAAAGGCTAGGATCGTAGGTTTGGCCATCGGACGGTGGGATGTGAAGATCGGGATGGAGGTCGTCCCGGTGGGGAGGGTTAGGGTTCGGAACATGGATGAGGATTGTGTGTGTGAGATTTGGAGGGATATGAGAAAAGTGTTTTGGATGGATGAAAGGAGAGAGTAGAGAGGCTCCTTTAAAAAAGGAGGAGAGGATATAAAGGTGTAGTTTGGGGAGAGAGAGATTTGTATTCGGTGGAAACCACGTTCGAAGATCAACGGCGTAAACCAGCTTTGAAGCGGATGTGACGGGCTATGATAGATAGTGAAAGGGAGATAGAGCTTCTAGAAGGAAAGCTCTCTCTCTCTCTCTCTCTCGGCTCACGCCAAGCCGATTCTCTTTTTCGTATTTGGGAAAGGAAAAGTCTCCTTTTGATAGATAATGGCGAACTCGCATTGTTTTTTTCACTATCTATCCAGCTGTCAAATAATTCCTAAAATATTTGCTTACTTTCGCCACTCATTCCTTCTCACTGCCGATTCTCTAAAATGATTTTTTCTTTCGAGTAAGAGAGGAGGCACGTGCTAAGGCTTCTAGAAATATGAAAACAAAACCGGGGCGATGGCACTTGAAAGGGAAGGGAGACAATTTCCCCTCTTAATCTTTTTGGAAGAAAAAATATACCTTTATTTTTTAATATTTTTTTATACTTACCCTTTTTTTAAATTTAAAAAAATATGCCCCTCTTTCAGGTCATCCCTGAGATAGAAAAAAAATTACTATAATTTTTACCCCCCTTGTACAAAATTTCTAGCTTCTGGTTGTTGTGACTTGTGAGCCCTTCTAGAAGCCCATTTCTTCTCACTCTTGAGTTGATGTTATGGTAGCACGTGAGCAAGGCATCTAGAAGCATTTTTCAGTTTGGGAAGAAACGCGTTCCTATCGTCCCACTTTCCCGACAATACAAAAAAATTTAGTACATCTTTCGTTAAATGACAAATATACCACTATGAAAGTACACGTGGCATTATTAGAAAGGCTGTTTGGAACAAATCTTGCACGATCGTTTCTTGATTTGTGGTTAGGTTGGCGCGTGAAAAGTCTTCTACAAGACTTTTTGCTCTCTCTCTTTATTGTGGGCCTCATTGGGGACTGATATTTCTGACGGATAAAATCCCCCCTCTCACGTTATTCCTTAAGTTTTATAGGCACAGAAACAACGTTAAAGAGTGGGTGAATTTATCCAAAAGTCATACGTGGATAGACTTTTGGGGCACATGTAGTAGACAGAGGTAATTTTGGTTTGAGTAGAATGGGAGTCTAAAATTAGTTTGAAGCCCCAAGGGCACCTAACTATGCCACAGAGGGTTTGTTGCTTCCAAACCTTGCTCCAGTCACTCTCGACTCATCCATCCCTTCTAATCTACGCCTCAGGATGGAAACCTCTTTCTCACCAGAAAATGTGTTCATTTATAGAGGATCGTACACATGGATGGTCTAAATTCATGGTAAGAGAGTCCTTCTAGTGAGGCACAGCTTAGATTGCATGTTAGGTGCTCAGTGCTAACCAATAATATGCAAAAAGCTCAATAGCTAAGCATTAGGCTAGGCCTTTTAAACATCTCTCATACCTTGTGTTGGAATGGAACGTTTTGGTGTTTCGTTTGTTTCAGTATTTCGTTTTGGAAAAGGTGTTATGACATGTGATTCTTAAAAAACTAACATTTTTATTACACAAAATTGGCTCTTGAGGAGGCTAAATATTATCAAATTTAGTTCAGAGCACCAATAGGGCTCACAATTCAGCATAACAAATGCAAAATATGAATAAAGGCTACTGATGTTGGCACTACCATGTTTTAATAATTGCAAGACTCGTCTTTTCTTTTTTAAACAGCTGTCAAAAGTTATTATAGGTCCCCAAAAGCTCTCTGATGCCAATTAAAAAAAAAGGGAAAATTAAATATACACCGCCTGTGGTTTGTCCATTTTCCGCTTTAAACCCTGTGGTTTGAAAGTTAACAACGACACTCCCTCAACTTTCTGTGGGTTTTTTTTAACGTGACAGAGTGGATGGAAAGGGGGAAATGACTGTTATGCCCTCGTCTTCCCCAACTAAAATTAGGGTTTTCATACTTTAAAACTGAAAATTAGGATTTGATTCAAACCTTTGTTTACTTATCAACATAAACCCTCGATTTAGGAGTTTAATTTGTCTTCATTCACATCATTATCATGATTTGCACATAAACCCCAATATTTTAGGATTTTTTGTTTTGTTTTTATCAATGTTTTTTTCCTTCTTGAAATGTGGGTTTGATGTAGCCATGGGATGGAGTTTCATTGTATGTAGTGGAGGTGACAGCGGTGGCCGGAGATGGCGACTGCGGCGGTGGCCGGACGTAGCGGCGGCGGTGGGAAATGGCGTAACCCTAATCCCTTTGCAAATGGCTTAAATCCAGTGATAAATGGTATTTCTGTACTCAAAATATTATCCATAGTTAGTTTTAGTCATTTCATCTAGTTAAACCAACGGACCGTCAACGGAAGGGGTCTACTTAAAAATGTCAGGAAGTTGGGGGGGTGTCTTTGGTAACGTCCAAACCACAGGGGTCTATCTGTAATTTCCCTTAAAAAAAGACCAGTTGAGTTTGTGTAATTGTTACAAATGATAGTGCTGATATCAATAGCCTAAATAAATTGTAAGATTTTAGAGAAAATAAAATTTGCAAATAATATAAAATGAGAGATTTTGATGTATTATTAACCAACCATTTGTTAGGGAGGGGTTAAAAAATGTTAAAGTCTGCCCACAATTCATGTTAACAGGGGAGCACATTATCCACATGGGGGCGAAAAAATCATCTCCCTAATTTATATCAAATATATTCAAAAGAACACAAAACAGACATCAAAATAGGATAAAAAGGAAAAATCTAAAAAATTTACCGCAAAAAATTGAATACGAAAACAGAAAAAAAAATCTATACGAACAAGCTGTTTTGCGTGGTTGTTTTTTTTTTTTTTTTTAAATAAAAATTTTGGACAAAATCAACTGGGGTGGAACAAAACCAACATATGTTCCATGTAGAACCTTTAGCCGTGTGTTTTGTTCTATTTTATTAAAATGGAATGGAATGTTTCGTCCATTTCGAGTAAAATGGAACATAATCAATAGCTAAACTGCTGACACATTACATTCAAATTATTGATATAGTTGATAAAAATATTTATGGCATATTTACCTTGCACACCCATTTTTTTGCCTTTTAAAAATAAAATAAAATAAAGTCATTGCTAGGGAACGGAAAAAGAAGATTTTATATGAACGTTCATGGATATACGCACGTGTAACCCAAAAATAATGTGGCCTCCACATTGTTTGGGTGATCCAAACAATTCATTTCTTGGGTCCTAACGTGGATATATAGTACTGGGACCTCGGTAGAACTCACCCTTAAAAGCTAGCCATGAAGGGGAGGGTGCCCAAGCCCTTTTAAGCCCATCCACATCTCATCGGTTTGGCGTGAAACCCCCAACGGATAGGGTTTGTCAAGAAAATCTTTTCCATAACCCTATGATACTTGGAGATTCCATACTATGCAGTCAATTTTGAACCACCATAAATCGTTGAGTTAGAACATCCTATGATGAAGATTTTTTGGGCAAACCCTATCTATGTAAGGGCCCAACAAATGATGATTTGGAGCACCCAAACAGGGTGGGCCCCTCGGTAATTTTGGGTTGCATGTGCATGCACGGCCGTCCACCATATAATTTCTCCCATAAAGTAGGTGAACATGCAACCAGTTTAGGAAAAAAACACAAGCAAGAGAGTTAAAATGGCAGTGAAACTGTCGTTTACTTTCTCTATCACTAGAATTCCTGCCTACTACCATTTATGTGAGTATGGTTGTTAGAATTTTTAAACAAAATAATAAAAAGATTTGAAAAGTCAATGATGTTTTTTCTTTTTGTTTAAAAAAATTTGGAGGGAAGATTCAAATTATGTTTCCCTCTCTTGTTTTAAAGCAAAAGACTTTTGCATATGTGGGGACTTGAACCCAAGACCTTGGTGAGTGTGCTTGTGGTGTGTTTTCAAAACCAAAACCGTTTATGTCTTTTAATGGTAATTAAGAGAGAAACGTTTTTGTCTTTTAAAGGTGATTAAAAGAGAAACGTTTTTTGTCTTTTAATGGTGATTAAGAGAGAAACATTTTTTGTCTTTTAATGGTGATTAAAAGAGAAACATTTTTTGTCTTTTAATGGTGATTAAGAGAGAACCGTTTTTTTGTCTTTTAATGGTGATTAAAAGAGAAACGTTTTTTGTCTTTTAATGGTGATTAATTATTCTCATCTATAAAAAGAAGAGAACAGCACCATTGGAGAATATAGTTTTTTACAGAAAAAAAAACATCAAAGTTTCTGCTTGTCTTCTTCCTTTCCTCCGTTCTGATCTGAGCACAGTTCTACGGTGATTCTGGGTGGACCAGTCAGCGAGTGCACGTGGACTGGAGCCAACTTTGGCTGTTTTATCTTGGAGCATCGGTTCGCGGATCCCGGTTTGCACCGGTAGGGGGCGGATACGATTCTTAAGGAGAGTGACCAGTGGCACGACTCAGCCTTCTTTTTCTCGATCTGTTTTACAGAAACGTTTTCTACAAAAGCTAAGTACTGATTTATTTACATTTCTAATTTCTGGATTCAATCAAGCCATATATTAGACCCTACTGGACAACATCTAATTTGTCCAACAATCTTAAGAATCGTATCCTTCAAATCTGATCATATGGCTTCTGATAATCCGAACCCAACTTCTGTTGATACCATCTCTGTTGAGAATTCCAATCCAACGGTTGTTCGCACCTCTGTTGTGAACAGAATTCTCAACACCATTCCAGATTTTTCCAAGATCGAACGTCTTACTGGATTGAACAATAAAAGATGGAAACAACAGATCTTGTTTGCTCTACAACAAATTGGTGCCGCTTTTGTTCTTACACAATCAAAACCATATGAAGATTCTGCTGATTTTGAAAACTGGAATAATGCTGATTATATTTGCAAGAACCATCTCTTGAATGGTTTGTCAAATGACCTTTATAACGTATACTATTCATTTGAACATGCTGCTGATCTTTGGAATGCATTGGTAACTAAATATGATTTAGAGGATGCTGGAAATAGGAAATATGTGATAGGGAATTTTTTAGACTTTGTTATGGAAGATGGGAAACCTAGATCTGCTCAAATAGATGAGTATCAGTTCCTAATTGGAGAATTGGCTAAGGAAGGTATGAAGTTACCTGACACATTCGTGGCTGGTTCTCTTATTGAGAAGCTGCCTTTGTCTTGGAAAGATTTTAAAATCGGAATGAAACACAAGACAAAAGAATGGACCTTAGACCAAGTAGTTGTTCGGATTAAAATCGAAGAGAAAAACAGACTAAAAGATAAGCAACAAAATGCCAAAGAGTATACCTCTAAGGCAAACATTGTTGAGACTAAGAATGATGGGTCTAAGAATCTGAAACCGAAGAAGGAAAAGAACTTCAAGAAATTTGGACCCAAAAAGAAAGGAGTCTGTTTTGAATGTGGAAAACCCGGACACTACAAGAAGGACTGCCGACACCGAAAGACTGGTTCGTCCAGTGCCAAGGTTAATTTAACCGAGGCAGATGTGATTGCAGCGGTTGTGACTGAGGTAAATCTGGTGGAAAATCCAAAGGAGTGGGTTCTGGATACTGGTGCTACCAAGCACATTTGTGGAAACCGAAACTCCTTCTACAACTACACCTTAGTTAAGGAAGGGGATCAAGTTTTCATGGGGAACTCACAGACCTCAAAAGTCGTTGGTAAGGGCAAGGTCTTGCTGAAGTTAACTTCAGGGAAAGTACTTGCACTTCAGGAGGTGCTGCATGTGCCGGATATACGGCGTAACTTGGTGTCTGGTGCGCTCTTGAACAAGAATGGACTAAAGCTCACTTTTGAAGCAGACAAGGCAATCATTAGCAAAAATAATGTGTTTGTAGGGAAGGGCTACAATGCAAATGGTTTATTTGTTCTTAATGTACTTGAAATCCTGAATGAAAAAGTATCATCTTCTTCTGCTTACATTGTTGAGTCCTTTGATATTTAGCATGGTAGATTAGGACATAGAAGTGCACCTTACATTAAAAGACTTTGTAATTTAGGTTTAATAAATGAAAAAATTGAACCTAGTAAAGAAAAATGTGAAATATGTGTTGAAGCAAAATTTACAAAGAAACCTCACTTTAGTGTTGAAAGAAAATCTGACTTATTAGAGTTAATTCATAGTGATCTAGCTGATTTTAGAAATCTTGAATCTAGAGGAGGTAAAAGGTACTATGTGACCTTTATAGATGATTACTCTAGATACACTAAAGTATATCTTCTTAGAACTAAAGATGAGGCTGAACAAGCCTTTATCAAATATAAAAATGAAGTGGAAAATCAGTTAGATAGAAGAATTAAAAGACTTAGAACAGATAGAGGTACATAATACTCTATAACTAAGTTCTGTGATGATAATGGTATTATCCATGAAACCACAGCCCCGTACCAACCTGAATCAAATGGTATAGCAGAACGAATGAACAGAACATTAAAGGATATGTTTAATGCTATGTTGATAAGTTCTGGTTTACCCTTGAACTTGTGGGGGGAAGCACTTCTTTCAGCTTGTTATATATATAACAGGATACCTCCAAAGAAAAATGGTCAAATACCATATGATCTCTGGCATAACAAAATGCCTAGTTTATCTCATTTGAAAGTTTAGGGTTGTTTGGCTAAGGTTGGAATACCAGAACCTAAGAAAAGAAAACTAGGACCTAAAACATGTGATTGTGTATTCATAGGATATGCTCAAAATAGTACAGCCTATAGATTTCTAGTTTTGAAATCAGTTGAAAATATCCTTGAATATAACACTATAATTGAATCTAGGGATGTTGAGTTCTTTGAACATCACTTCCCTATGAAGAAAGAAATTCCTAAAGAACCTAGTAATGATTCAAGAAGTCAACCTGATACTGAAAAGGAATTGGATTCTGAGTTTCAAGAACTCAGAAGAAGTAAAAGACAAAGAAAAGAAACAAATCTAGGAGATGGGATGTTCACCTATCTAATAGATAAAGATCCTGTAACTTACTCTAAAGCTGTAACATCTCCAGATGCTGTATTTTGGAAAGAAGCTATTAAAAGTGAATTAGATTCCATAATAGAAAATCACACTTGGGAACTAGTGGACCTTCCACCTGGAACAAAAGCACTAGATAGCAAGTGGATATTTAAAAAGAAGCTAAGACCTGATGGGACAATTGACAAGTTTAAAGCAAGACTAGTAGCTAAAGGCTTTAGACAGAAAAATGAGATAGATTATTTTGATAACTATTCTCCTGTTGCTAGGTTGTCCACCATTAGGATATTATTAGCTATAGCTTCTATTCATAAATTGGTAATACATCAAATGGATGTAAAAACAGCTTTCTTAAATGGAGATTTAGAAGAAGAAATTTACATTAAACAACCTGAAGGATTCATTGTGTCTGGTCATGAAAACAAAGTTTGTAAACTAATTAAGTCACTGTATGGTTTGAAACAAGCACCTAAAACAGTGGAATGATAAATTTGATAGTGTCTTAATTACAAATGGGTATAAGATAAATGAATCCGACAAATGTGTTTATAGTAAGTTTAATGGGGATAAAGGTGTAATACTTTGTGTATATGTAGATGATATACTAATTATTGGTACTAATTTGGACATAGTAAAATCTACTAAGAGATTTTTAATGTCAAACTTTGAAACCAAAGATATGGGTGAAGCTGATGTAATCTTAGGGATGAAGATCATCAGAAAAGAAAATGAAATAATATTGTCTCAGTCTCATTATGTAGAGAGCATTCTAAGGAAATTTGGACAATATGATAGTTCACCTGCAAAGACACCTTTAGATTGTCAGGTACACCTAAATAAAAACAAAGGTGAGTTGGTATCCCAAAAGGAATACTCAAGTATTATAGGTTCAGTGTCATATTTAATGAACTGTACTAGACCTGACATTGCACTAGCAGTTGGAAAACTCAGTCAACACACACATAGACCAGGACATGAACACTGGCGGGCTTTGACTAGGTTGTTGAGGTACTTAAAAGGTACAATAAATTTTGGACTCCATTTTAGGGGGTTTTCTGCTGTCTTAGAAGGCTATAGTGATGCGAATTGGATCTCTGATTCAAGAGATTCAGTGTCTACCAGTGGATATGTATTCACCCTTGGTGGTGGTGCGATTTCTTGGAAATCGGTTAAACAAACTTGTAGTACAAGTTCCACTATGGAAGCAGAATTTATAGCCTTAGCCCTAGCAGGAGCTGAAGCCGAATGGCTCAGGAATTTTATGGCAGATGTGCCTTTATGGCCAAGGCCGGTTCCCTCAGTGTCTTTACACTGTGATAGTCAAGCTGCTTTAGCCAAGGCCAAAAGTAAGACATATAATGGCAAAAGAAGGCATATACGCCTGAGGCATAATTTGGTAAAGCAATACTTGAGTGAGGGAACAATAGCACTCGACTTTGTAAGGTCGGAGAGGAATCTGGCAGATCCTCTGACAAAACCACATATAAACAAGGTGGTTTATGAGACATCGCAAGGAATGGGGTTAAAGCTCGTGGCATGAATCATTAGTGATGGACACCCAACCAATGTGAAAGGAGATCCCTGGAATTTGGTTCAATGGGTACTAACAAGTCACCGGATGGTTTGTTAACACTATCACCCCCTACTCCTAGATGCAAAATGATGAAAGATAGTGTTCACTGCAAATGAGAGGGGATGAGTTATAGACTCTTAATCAGATCATAACCTGTATTGGGTGGTATGTTACTTGCAGTGCATACTTGATGACTGACCTAAGTGAATGTGGAGGTAAGGCCGCTTCCTATGAGAATTTAACGAGTAATTCTCTAGAACATTCATGAGAACCAAGAGGGGAACAAGGCCAAAATGTTCCAAAACTGTGAATGAATCACCAAGGAATCGAATGTAGAGTGTGGATAACAGGTTAGTCAGTTACACCCACGAGGAAAGGTTGAAGGAGTCTAACTCTACCCGTACTCGGTAACGTAATCTGTTTATCCTAAATATCGGTTGAAGTCCAAAAGACACCGTATGAATCCACTCTATTTTCTAATGTGCTCAGATACTTCCGTTTTCAATTTTCAACTGTATTTTGAATCTTGTGGGGAATTGTTAGAATTTTTAAACAAAATAATAAAAAGATTTGAAAAGTCAAAGATGTTTTTTCTTTTTGTTTAAAAAATTTAGAGGGAAGATTCAAATTATGTTTCCCTCTCTTGTTTTAAAGCAAAAGACTTTTGCATATGTGGGAACTTGAACCTAAGACCTTGGTGAGTGTGCTTGTGGTGTGTTTTCAAAACCAAAACCGTTTATGTCTTTTAATGGTAATTAAGAGAGAAATGTTTTTGTCTTTTAATGGTGATTAAAAGAGAAACGTTTTTTGTCTTTTAATGGTGATTAAAAGAGAAAAGTTTTTTGTCTTTTAATGGTGATTAAGAAAGAAACGTTTTTTGTCTTTTAATGGTGATTAAAAGAGAAACGTTTTTTGTCTTTTAATGGTGATTAATTATTCTCATCTATAAAAAGAAGAGAACAGCACCATTGGAGAATATAGTTTTTTACAGAAAAAAAAAACATCAAAGTTTCTGCTTGTCTTCTTCCTTTCCTCCGTTCTGATCTGAGCACAGTTCTACGGTGATTCTGGGTGGGACCAGTCAGCGAGTGCACGTGGACTGGAGCCAACTTTGGCTGTTTTATCTTAGAGCATCGGTTCGCGGATCCCGGTTTGCACCGGTAGGGGGCGGATACGATTCTTAAGGAGAGTGACCAGTGGCACGACTCAGCCTTCTTTTTCTCGATCTGTTTTACAGAAACGTTTTCTACAAAAGCTAAGTACTGATTTATTTACATTTCTAATTTCTGGATTCAATCAAGCCATATATCAGACCCTACTGGACAACATCTAATTTGTCCAACAATCGGTGATACTGTGTGCTACATTTCACAACTTTTGCATGTTATTGTAAGTTGCTTTCCACAGAAATTTCAGGAAATCTTGAACTTTCCATTCATTTATCTCGTTTAATCAGAAGAGGTTCCCAAGGCTAAACTGGTTTTAGGATCATACGTGTGGCAGCATTTCTCATTGATGAATCTATGATCAATCAGGTGGGCAGACCCTATTCCATAATTAGAATTGATCAAATGATCCTAACGATTGATCAATATAAAAATAAGTTGGAAAGGTTCCATGATTGTGCGGCTGGGATTTGTGGTCTTTTCTACCATCTGTTTAAAAACTTCTATGTTCATTAAAATTAGGAGAGTGATATCAGCACAACCGTGTTTTGATATTTGCACCAACTTATTTTGTCTTCCCTTATTTAAAGAGCTGTCAAAGGTTATTACAGTTCCAAAAAGTTTTCAATTCTCAATTAGAAAAGAAAAGATGGGGGGATTTGCTAGGGAGCTTTCGGCTGGTGGTCACATGAGAGAGCAGGCCACACTTAACCCTTTTCAGCACATTTTGTCTTCCTACTACGTACTCTCATGCAACATCTAACCGTGAAATGCCTTTTTGCGACAGTCTGGCATATCCTAGCTTCTAAATTCATAAAAGAGATGGGTTGAAAGTATGGAAAAAGCTGGGTGTCAATACCATTAAAGACTAGGTGCAGAGCACCCAATGGTTAATATATAGGACAGTTTTTAATGCCTTTGTGTGCATGGTGGGGGTCTCACCTTTGATTGATATCGACCGTCTATTTTGCAGGTCTTACATTGGATCTCCTGCTGTCCGAGGATCACACCAATAATCAGATCCTAGATCGATCCTGACATAGACTAATCTGTATATTTTGTTGTTGAACATTGATTGGTCATAAACTACCCAATGATTCACGTCAGGGGACAAAAGATTCACAATGTTGGAAGTTATGTTAGATTGTTAGAATATTTGAGATCTCACTATTGCACAATGTTGGAAGTTATGTTAGATTGTTAGAATATTCGATATCTCACTCTTGGATTGTGTTGGATCGTCTTGGTCATAAATTAAGCAAGTTGGATGAGGCAACCAAGATAGATTAGGCAACCAGATCAAATTAGTAATCTTATTAGAATAGCATCTTCTGTTCTTATCTCTTTCCACAGTTATCACTTGATACTATGTTATCATGTAAGTCCTCTATATAAGCACACTTTGAGACTGATTTTGATTGTAAAACAATCTTAGTCCTACTTATTCAAGTGTCCCTCAGCTGGGCAATATGAATTGGAAACATATATTCAGTTGGGCAATATAGATTGGAAGCACAAATGGCTGATTCCTGGACAACCATAGAACAAGCTTCTACTTTGGAAAATGCTTCATTGTGCGAAAAGATCTTTTCAAATGTCCAAAACCTATGTTTAATTACAACCTTGCCTCTCTCTTCTTACTTTTTAAGAATAAAAATGTTGAGAGTCATCGCCGACTCTCTACTGTGCCGGCGGGGACGGGCCGGCGCTCCACAGGCCTGTGTGGGCCCACATGAGAAGTCAAATCCTAATTAACTAGGAAGTTTAGTTATACTAGGAATTGTAGCTGTGGATCGTGTTGTCATCGTTTAGAGTAGGATTCGAGTGGAGCTTGAATATTGGTTAGTTTTAGTTGAGTCCTGTTTGATTTGAGATAGGTTAGATGAGTTGATTCCTTATCAGGATAGGTGTTTAGTTATTAGTAACTTCTTGTTGGTTTTGTGTTCCTCTATAAAATGAGGGACCAGTGCAAAACCTGAAGATATAGTAGAGAAGCAGAGAAGAGACAGTCTGTGGAGAAAAAAAACGTAAGCATTGCCGTGAGTGTAGGGGTGCAACTCCGGTCGGGTTCAACCCGAAAAAAGGTCGGGTTGTGTTGGGTTGAGTTCAGGTCAGGTTCGGGTTCAGGTTGACTTTTCCCAATCCGGGTCGGGTTCGGGTTGAGGGTTTGGCAACCCGACCCAAGTGAAACCCGACATTTTTGTTATTGTTTATTTTTTAAAGCTTAAAAACTCGGGTTGGGTCGGGTTGAAGTCGCGACGGGTTGGAAAAATGTGTTCCTTGGGTCGGGTTGGATTGAACCTCATTGGTTGGAAATCGGGTCTCATCGGAAATCGGGTCTGGTCGGGTCTGGGTTCGAAAAATGGGTTCCTCGGGTCGGGTCTGCCTCAACCCGCCCAACCCGACCCGAGTTGCACCCCTACGTGAGTATTGTGTACAGGCACCCCTAATTGAGTATTATTGTGTACAATTTCTTCATATTTTAGAAAATAACATTGAAAGTGAATCTCTCTCTCTCTCTCTCTCTCTCTCTCTCTCTCTCTCTCTCCTTGGTAATTTTGTTTTCTGTTATGTGAGTTTTGCTTCTTGCCGTGAACTTTGTGTGAACTTTGATCCTTATTTTCAACAAGTGGTATCAGAGCCACCGGTCAGGGACTGGTGTACGGATGTTGAATTCATCTGTCAGGACGGTGAATAATCATCGAAGAAGTCTCTAGTCTTGGACTAGTGAACGAAAGCCAAAGGAAGAAGACCAGACAACCGGTCAGGGACTGGTGTACATAGTAGATCGAATGTTGATCAAGCCTCCAGGGACGAGATTGAATATGTATGCGCTCAGGGATCAGACATCGAAGTTGAAGATCCGAGTTCCAACTTCAAGCTTTCCACTCATCAGAAGCTCAACCAGAGAGATGGAATTTGCTAATTCCGTAAACGGAATTGAGAAGATGAATAATACAACAAATTATTCATATTAGAAATCTTGCAAAGTCATATCTCCAAGGGCAAGATTTATGGGAAATTATAAACAATGCAGAAGCTTCGAAAGTTATGAGGAAGTGCAAGATCAAATTCGGTAAAGCTATGTTCATGTTGAAGGCTACTTTCAAAGGGATTTTCTAGATTATATTTGAGATGCCAAGACGTCGAAGGAAGCGTAAGATGTCTTTGCCACTTTGTTTTAAAAAACAAACGACGCAAGACTACAGATGCTTGAGAACAAGATAGGCTCCGTATCTCAAGGGAATATGACAATTCCCGAGTATTTCATAAAGGTGAAGAAGATTTGTCATGAAATATCCCAACTCGACTAGTTGAGTCTAGCATATCAGAGACACAGATGCAAAGAATTATAATCCGATGATTGAAACCCGAGTACAATGGTTTCATCACAGCAATCCAAGCATGGCCAACTCAGCCAACTCAGTAGAATTGGAGAATCTCGTGGCAAATCAAGAGAGTCTAGCCAATCAGATGGTTGGAACTACGATAAAGGAGAACAAGGAGATTCTCTTCGCTGGGCGAGGAAGAAAGTTTCAGAATTTCAAGAATCAGAAAGGTAAGTCAAAGACCATTTCAGATCAAAGATAAGGAAATTCTGATAAAGGGGGAGCCTCAAGCGGTCGTAGTTCTAAGAAACAAACTTGAGACAAGGGATAAAGATGGAAGTGCTACAATTGTGGTAAACCAGGCGACTTTGCCAAAAATTGTCATCCACCAAAGAAGAAGAACGAGGAAAGTAATTCTACAATATTTGAAGATCTCCAAAAAGTTGATAGTGAAGAGGAGTGGTGCTCTCTTCTCTCCATCATAGAGGAGCAAGACGATGTGTGTGAAGTTGCTCTTATGACTACAGAGGTCATAGATGTCGCTAGTTTGGTGGATACAAACAATGGTGACCAAATAGACTATTCCAGAGATTGGATAGTTGATTCGGGATGTTCAACAATCTATTCTAGAGATTGTTGCCTTTTTCTCCAACAATCGACGCTCCTCGCTCCACAACTGAGAAGGGGCAGACTAGAGAAGAGAAGGGTGGAAGAAGAAATTTTCATTTCAGCGGGAAGAAGTAGAAACATTCGATGGTCGGAGGAGCAGGTTCAGTGGCAAGAGAAAAAAAGGAAAGAGCCTAGAGAGATAATATTGCTATGAAAGAATTTGCTGCCATTTGATCTTCCTTCATTCCATACGAAAAAGCCAAGAGATGAAGGAACACAAAAAGAAAACACCCGCACCCTACCCCCATCCTGATAAATGAGAATTAAAGTTTCTTAGAAAATTAAAAAACTAGTTTATCCAGGGTTTCTAAATTCCGTATGCTCTGTTTGGTTGCTCATTTTGAGGGGATTGTAGGAGTTTCAAATGCTTGAGATCTTCCAAAGATCTCCCCAAAGCATGTTTGGTTGTCATTTAGACTTTTGACCACTAGATAACTTCTAGACGTCATTATTGCTTTTTATCCTAGGTGGTGCCTACGTGGCGGAGATGTTCCCCCATAATCTTTTCCCCTTTTTTTACCAAAATGGTGAAATTTGTGTGGGGAATTAGGAGAAGATTCTTGTCTTATTCGTTTTCACTTTCTCTCTCTTCCCTTTCTCTCTCTTCTCCCTTATATTTTGATAATGACACCCTACATCTTCCGCTAATCTTCTTGCGCAATGAAACACTACTCACAAATCTTCCTCCTAATCTTCTCCCCATCTGCCATGCCTGTCTAATTCTCTCTGACTTCTTGTTCTCCTAATCTCCCAGCCATCTACAAGCAACCAAACAGAGCTTCAATTTTTGACGTAAGTTCTATCCAGGAATTCTAATATCCACTTTAAAGTGGTTCACTAAGGGTCCGTTTGGATGCGCGGATTTTAGAATCCGGGATTTCTTCAAAATTCTAGCTAAGAGACAAGGGAAGAACCTGACCAGCCGTTGTTTTTGACTTCTCGCCCTTCTTTCCGTTAGAAAGAGAATAGCAGATCCTCTCATATTTCCAGGTTTTAGAAATCTCAGCATGCAGGAGAGATCTTTAAAGCCTGTCTTTCTCGCTTAAAATCCAATAAATGGTGTCAGGATAGCATACAACAGCTTGATCATGAACACTCTTTTACACTGTTTTCAAACTAAAAATCTGGATTCTAAAATCCGCGTATCCAAACAGTCCCTAAACGTTAGATTCTTCTTTTCCTAGGAGATATTTTAGCAAGAAAACAAAATCCCTAGAACTAAAAATTCCTAAGAGGAATAGGATGGGTGAGAGGGGTAGGATGGGTGAAGTGGCTAAAAATTAGGAAACTATGTCATGAAGTGGCTAAAAATCATGAAAAAGTGGATCCTATTTTGAAGTGAGTGTTTTGTTTCTTGATTTTTAGCTACTTCTCACAATTTCGAAACATTAGTTTTCTCATTTTTAACTACACCAGTCCGACACCTTTCTCAGCACTCGGAGACACTAGTTTATTATGAAAAAAATTCACGGTATCCGACGAGCCGCGGGATGCACCATGTAGAAGAGAAAAAAGGAGGGAATATTTCATTTTCCTAATGATACGATTAATGGGTCCCACATCCTAATGAATTCGACTTTCCCGTTGAGTTATCGGCTGTCTTTTCTAGAATCCCATCGGCTGTCCGTCACTCCTCAGCTCCAGGGTGCGATCCTCAATGCCAAAGCGCCGACACTTCTGTATTCTACAAGAGTCTACGTATGATCGACATACGGTCTCACGAATACACCATTTATAGGCGTAACGGTAACTCGTGACTCCTCGGGAGCCGTGTGTCGACGATGAATTGATAGGCGAGGAGATCAAAACGTCAAAAATTTAAGGCAGTTCTCAGCTTGTTGGGAAGCCCAATTGGATATTTTAGGCCCAATCAATATCTAGATAAGCCCACAAGGCCCAGCAGTTTACGTCCGGCAAAAGTCCATTGAGAACATCAAAGAAACAAGCCCTTATTTCACAATGCCTCATTTGCTACTAAGAAAGGCTAATTTGTTTGCTTTTGTAGTCATACCAGTCCCGGATCAGACCAAGAGCCGTTTATCTTGGGTCGGGTCAAATTCAAACCGGACGGGTTTAACCTGATATCCCACATATTTAGGATAGAAGGACATTTTCATACGCTGGCAATATCAATTCCGAAATTGTCTATATCCCATCTTGGACACTCCAATGGACTGCAATCTCTATGTATGTCCTACCTCTTTAGATTCGGATACTTTGAATCCATCCGACCATCCAGGTTACTTGAAAATATGTGTAAAATGATCGAATCCCTCAGCTTGCCCAATGTGTGTGGTTTACGGTTGATTGCGCGCTAGGGGTGCAACTCCGGTCGGGTTGGATGGGTCTTGAGGCCATCCCTAACCCAACCCAAACCGAGATAGCATTCCCTCAACCCAAACCCAACCCAACCCGCAGCTAAATCTCTAACCCAACCCATCTAACCAGAAATCAGGTTGAGTTGGGTTGGTTTGGGTTCACCTTGGGCCACACAGAAAAATACAATAACCCAAAGGAAATCAATATAAAATTAGAGGATGGAGATCAGTTCGGGTTGGGTTGCCAATTAAGGCCTCAACCCTAACCCAACCCGAAATTAAATCGGTTGGATTTTCCCAACCCAACCCGAGGAAATTCCAACCCACCTCGTGCAAAAAATGGGTTGAACCTGTCCGTTCCGGCTTGAGCCCGTGCGCATCCGTAGGGAATAGCTCCCCTAAAAATTGGAGTGGGGATACCCTATGTCATAATAATAATAATAATAAAAAGCCCATGGGGATTTGGTAGGCAATTCTGCGGAAAGCCATTTGGGTGCTCGGTTTTGCATGTGAGAAGAGGGAGAGAGGTTAAATTTTTGGCCCATTGTATTGCCGTTTTGGAATGACAAAAGTAGGGTTATCCAAAGAGAGTTGGCGAGGAATCGGATCCTGGAATGCCGTAAATGACGGCGTAATTAAATCGAGCTGGCATTCGAAGTGAGGTGAAGAAAAAAGCAGAATAGTAAAACGCCGGAGCTTGGGAGATTTTACCAAGAAAGCACCCAAAAATCCAGATCACTTCTCCTCCTCCTACATACAAACAAGGCAAAACAGTTTTGGTCGCAGGTTTTCAGGATTAGGATGGACATACATCTCTAACGCTATTTCTACGCGAAGCAGTTTTTTACGCCTTCCTTAATCACCGCTTTGCTTTTCTTTGCCCTCTCTATTACACACACACACACCGTACCGGGAAAAAAAAAAGAGATGGTGCCGAGAAAGCCGGTTTTGTTCTTGCTCTTTCTCACCTTTTTAGCGCCGATTCTTCTTTACACGGATAAGCTTGGAAAATTCTCGATTTCTTCCACCAGTAAGTTTCTGAGAAGAAGAGCAAAGAAATCTTTGAACTACTTTTTTTTTACTTTCTCCGCTTTCTTGTTCAGGTAAAAGCGAGTTCCTCGAGGATGTTTCGACTCTCGTAAGTTTTTTTTTTTTTTTTTTTAATTAAGTAAGCTTTGTCTGATTTCTCGCGGAAGTTCCTCTCTTTATTTTCGGCTGGCATTTAATCCTTTTTCTTTGAATTTTTTCAGACCTTTGGCCGAGAGATTAGGAAATTAAATGTGCTTCCGCAGGTAATTTTTTTTACCGAATTCATCCACATTTTCTACATCCTGACACACACTGAATTTCTGTAGGAATTGGCGAATACTTTGAAAGAACCCATCGGAATTGCTTACTTGGAAGATTCTACTGATTCTTCCTTGATCATCTTGGACGAATTGAAGTCGTTCAGATCAGCAAATAATTCCACTGGTGAAATCATGGAAGGTTAAATTTTTTGAATTTCTCAGCTTTGAAGTTGCCCTACCCCCGTACGTACGGTTAATCCATGTAACGTTACCAGAGGCATTGGAAATTGAAGAAATCTCACAGTCACACTAGTCCTAATTGAAATTATTTTCATAAATCCTTAGTTTTGATTCTTTATTTACAGAGTTGCCATTTGTGAATTCTACAGAGCATAAAACCAGAGTATTGTCGGCGGCAGATGAGGAAGCTCAATCCGGAAACGAAATCCTAATCGAACAAGTAAACAAAAGTGTGGTGGAAAAGAAAATCGAACAAATTCTAGCTATCCTTGCTGAGAAACAGGTAGTTTTCAGTTTGTGAAGAGAAACAAGTAATTTACTATTTGATCCACTCATTTTCTTGGTATTTTTATTTATTGGCTGCTGTAATGTTGCTTACACATCTTTAAACCCTGACTTGTCTGAAAAATGTTTCTTATTTTTGCTCTGCTATATAGAGCTTTCTTTCGTGCTTCTGCTTCTGCTAAATCTTTAATTAATGTATGGGTGTCAGCTTTTCTTGTTTTATGATTTATGGTTTTTCGGTATATTACATGGACCCGGTCATAGATTTGGGATGAAAATAGTTCCCCATTTAGAGAAATAGAGATTATCAACTGACATCGTTCAAAAAAAAAAGGTTCCCCATTTGAGGGCATAGAGACACTGAACTCAGTCATAAGGTTAGAACCATAGAACATTCCATGCCCAAATTTGATAGATTTTTCTTTTATGTGAACAAAAGCTTCATTAAAATATAAACAAATGATGTAAAAAATTGCTACAAATAAATTTTGTTATCATCTCTGTAATTTTTATGGTATTACATTAACTTCCAAATTTGTTTGTTTTACTTTCCACTTCGATGACCTAAATTTCCTTTTTTTCATCTTTTAATTTCAGGAAAATAAACCCCTTCTACAATCTTCACAAATAACCGGCAAAGTTAATTCCACCGAAGAACCTCGAAAGACCAACACCAATAGAGTGAGTGATAAAATGGTTATGCCAGATGCTCGAGTCCGTCATCTGAGAGATCAGTTGATTAGGGCAAAAGTTTACCTTGGTCTCGGACCTATTCGAAACAACCCTCAATACATAAAGGAGCTTCGGACACGAGCAAAGGAAGTTCAGCGGGCACTTGGTGATGCGAACAAGGATTCAGAACTTCCAAAGAAGTAAAGTCATCAATTTTATACTTATTGGTAGCTATTTGTTGATGTACTTGGTTTTTGTGTCAATGTAATATAGTGGGAATCTTATAGTGAACTCTGGAGCATACCTCCCTTTTTTTTTTAAAGTTTATATTTACTGTTCTGGTCTAGCTGAAGCTGTAGATCATGTTTTCTGAATCAGTGCCTATGAAAAACTGAAGGCAATGGAGCAAACTTTGGCCAAGGGCAAGCAGATCCAAGATGATTGCTCTGCTGTTATAAAGAAGCTTCGGGCTATCCTTCATTCAGCGGAAGAACAGCTGCGAGTGCAAATGAAGCAGACTATGTTCTTGACCCAACTTGCGGCAAAAACTCTCCCGAAAGGTCTTCACTGTCTTCCCTTGCGCCTTTCCACTGAATACTATTCATTGATATCCAGCCAACAACAATTTCCAAACCAAGAGAAACTTGAAGATCCCAATCTGTATCATTATGCACTGTTCTCGGATAACATATTGGCGGCAGCAGTGGTTGTGAACTCAACTGTGTTTCATGCAACGGTAAGCTGGTTAATTGCAAATAAAAAGGATCTTTATTAATATTTGATTTTTTTAATTTCTCATTATTGCAGTTAATCATACATTGTTCTTTTGGCAGGAACCTGCAAAGCATGTTTTTCACATAGTCACGGATAGGCTTAACTATGCTGCAATGAGGATGTGGTTTCTAGCTAATCCACCTGGTAAAGCTACTATCCAGGTTCAGAACATTGAAGAATTTACATGGCTGAATTCAAGTTATAGTCCTGTTCTCAAGCAGCTCGGTACTCCTTCAATGATCGATTATTACTTCAGGACACATCGCTCAAATTCTGATTCAAACTTGAAGTTTCGAAACCCCAAGTATCTTTCTATTCTAAATCATCTCCGATTTTACCTACCAGAGATATTTCCAAAGCTCAACAAAGTGCTCTTCTTAGACGATGATATAGTTGTGCAGAAGGATCTGACTGGCCTTTGGAAACTCAATCTGAAAGGGAAGGTCAATGGTGCAGTTGAAACCTGTGGAGAAAGCTTCCACCGGTTCGATAGGTATCTCAATTTTTCAAATCCTCTCATATCTAAAAACTTTGATCCTCATGCCTGTGGATGGGCATACGGAATGAATATTTTTTATTTGGAGGAGTGGAGGAAGAAAAAGATAACAGAAGTCTACCACTCATGGCAGAAACTGGTAAGAGACATGGTTGTTTATCTATACCTCTTTTTTATGTTTGATGCATGCTGTCTTGTCTAAGGGTCTGTGGGATAGATGCTAGCTAGGTTTCTTTGTATTTCGGTTTGAGGTGAGTATTTATACGCCTCTGATTCATCTGATTGCAGAGAAGAAACTTCAAACACCATATCTAAAACTGAAGTACTAATCTGAAGTTTGCGTCCCTACTGTTCCCATTCGCTTGGAAACATAGAGCTGTAGCTTCTTTTTGCTGTAATTCCACAATCATTGTGAAGCCAAGATTAATCACCACGAAGTGCTTGATCAAGACAATATCCCAGTTCCTCTTCAAAAAAAAAAGAAAAAAGACAATATCCCAGTTGGTTGATGGTATCATAGTTCTCAATTTATGGAAGACTTTCCCATAATTTCCAACAAATAAATTGGGGCACATTCTCGTGGCTGTGAAGAATGAACTGAATCACAAACCATTTAACTATGATCTATACACCATTAAGGCCCTGTTCGTTTTAGATAATGGGAATCGATTTAGAGTACAAAATTGATTATTGGACTGAAAATCACATGCAAATTTGAGTCTAATAATCAGTTTTGGACTCGAACGATTATCAAAATACAAAACACACAGGGCTGAAGTGGACCTACTCAAACAATGGAAAGTTTACCACCTGTGTATGTGTTCCCCATTAAAACAAGCATTTGTATAATAATTGAAGCATCAGACTGCTAGAGCATTGTTTTTATTTGAACTCAAAAACAAGATTGACTACCTGTTTCGAGTTTGGAGCGGAGATTTGGATTCAGGTATCCAAGTATCTGCACTCAGTGTATTTAGCTATAAACTTTCTTATCAGTGAAGATCTATTCTTATCATTGTATTTTTTGAAAACAAGATTGACTACCTGTTTCGAGTTTGGAGCGGAGATTTGGATTCAGGTATCCAAGTATCTGCACACAGTGTATTTAGCTATAAACTTTCTTATCAGTGAAGATCTATTCTTATCATTGTATTTTTTTTATCACCAAGCTATATCTTTCAAGATGTAGTTAAAGCTGTATATATCCATTTCATATGCAGAATGAGTACAGACAGCTATGGAAGTTGGGAACCCTACCGCCTGGTCTGATGACATTTTGGAATCAAACATTCCCCCTAGACCGATCTTGGCATGTTCTGGGTCTCGGGTACAATCCAAATGTCAACCAGAAACAAATTGATCGGGCTGCTGTCTTACACTACAACGGAAACATGAAACCGTGGCTCGAGATAGGCATTCCAAAGTATCGAAGCTACTGGTCAAGGTTTCTCGACTATGATCAAGTATATCTACGTGACTGCAACATCAGTCCTTAAAAGATACGGTATATCTAACCTCTCAATTTTCTTCCTGGCCCCAAAATAACATATTTTTTGCAGGGCTTTGTTCTTTGCTGTTGGGTTTTTGGAATTGAAAGCTTTAGTTTGATTCTTTCTGCGCAAATGCATCCTCATAAGACAGTCCTAATCATTATGGCTCTGTCCATGACATTTTCTTTGTTTATCTGTAAAAGTACAGATATATTGTACATGCCCAAAAATTAAAGTATATATTCAGCTCTCTATAGTTTAGTTGATATCAATTTCATATATATATTACTTTGCAGCTGTTTCTTGCAGTTCCCATCTGCCTTTTTCTTTGTAACAGGTAGGGGTGCAACACGGGTCGGGTTGGGTTGAGCTTTTGCTAAAAAATGAATTGGAATCTATCCGAACCCGACCTGATTTTAAGGTAAATTAAGTTCAACCCGAATTCCCAAATGTCGACCTGAGTTGCACCCCTAGTAACAGGTAAGAAGTATATGTTCACAATTTATTAAGGGCGATGAGGCGATGATAACCCCCCCACATTATGCATGCGCTTCCCTTATAAGGTGATTTGACGTCAAAAAGCATTAAAGTTGCACACCAACAATTTTTTTGGGGGGCAATTATAGATGTGGGATTATTGGCTATCTGCACGTATTTTTTTGTACTTGCATATTTTGATCCTCCATTTGCAGCTCTTGATGAACAGTTAGGATAGTTGCATCCACCACGATATGGACAGTTGATAGTTACTTAAACAAGAGCAAACTGGCACTCCCCGTTTCATACAATTTTATTTTTCCCTCTTTCTTGGCCTTACTAGTTGAGAGTAGCCACTGGTATGAGATCCGGAGCGTTGATCTGCTGGGCCTTATCGTGGAAGCATCGAAAGCACCAAAATCACGCTGACTGTATAATTGCTACCGTTGATTCGAATTAATTGCTTTTGATTGTCTCATCATTGAAGAGAATATTACAATAATTTTATTTCCATTTAATTCAAAAGTGATCTACAACATTGTTATAAGAAAAATGGAATAAGCTACAAATAAGTATTTGAATTTATTTTCCATTTAATTGAATGATAAACCTCATGTGATTGTGATTGTGATTGTGATTGTGATTGTGATTATTCTTCCCACACAGGAAGGATGCCCTGAGCTGCCAATCTCTTTTCAACCCAAAATACCACATGTCTTGATGTGATTTTCTTTTCGTCAATGAGAAAAGGCTCAACAGTACTAGGCCCTTGTCCGTATGAAGATACAGCAAATCCTTTTGAACCTGTACATATGAATATATATGATAGAGAATGAGAGAAGCTATGTAACATGGATTCTTCAATGTCTTTAGGATTCAGTGTTTATTCAAGTTAAACTACTTGTACCTGTGACAACTCCATCTGGGAAGAATGCCCAAAAACAATAGGAGATGCCCTTCTTTACAAACGACCCTTCCAACTGTAATTATTAAAGTAACCAACAAGAAAGCAAAGATTATAATCCACTTTCCAATGTTTTTGAGGCCCCATTCATTTTAGATTCTGAGTCCAAAATTGATCATTCAACTCAAAATTGCATTTAATTGAATCCAATAATCACTTCTGGACTCAAAATGGATTCTTACATTCCAAAAAGTATTGGGCCGTATACAATCAGATCAATTTATCCATGATGTCTTGTGATCGGGTCCATGATCTGGACCGTTCATCTCGTGGGCCTATCTAAAAATACAGTAATTCAACGAACCTAACCATCAGATCCGCATATTTGAATGTGGGCCCTTCATTCACTCTTTTTATTGTTCAAATGTCTGTTTGCAAGCAACTGATCAGAAGGCCGGGTCGTATGTTTAATGAGGTTTTTGGGATATGAGATCATATAGAGACTGAATGAAGGTGCGTATCATGCATGTAGGTGTGCCCAATCAGTAACGAGTCATTACTTATTCAAATGAATGCATCTCCAGAAATCATTCCCACGGACTCATTTCTGCCTACTATAAAATAGTGGCTTTAAAGGGCCAAGCCCACAAGAACACAATGGACCTTGTAAATGGGCTGGGCCTACGCTTTTGGCGAACTGGCCCAGCCCATCTACAGGGAAAATCGTTGTCTAAACTCTACAAGTAAAAGTGAGAACACTCAGCCGGATCAGGCATGCTCATGTAAGGGAGAGCTGCCCTTGATAATTGATCCAACAGCAGGCCCTTAAAAAGATGAAAAAGGGGCAGCTGTTTGATCAAAGAAAAAGGTACCATCCTTGATATTTGTTCCAAGAGCAGCTCCTCAAAAAGTAAGCTGTTAGTTGATCAAAGCATGCCCGATCGGGTAGCATATAAAATCTCTCAGGAAGTGTTCACATCAATTACTTAACCAGATTTAAAACATTGGAATAATTTTGCCTCAAAAAAGAGGGTTTAGCGAACCTTAGAAAAAATAATTTTGATGAAGCATGATGAGGATGTGGTTAAACTTTAAAACGTTGATTTTTGCAAGCCTCAATCTCGTGACTATATTGGGGATCTCCATTGGGATGCATCCTTATGTGGTGATGATCTAACAGATCAACGGTGCCAATCACCAAGCACATATGCCCCCTATTTATTTGTTGAAGTTTAATAATGAATTACTAACTAACTAACCGTGTTATCTTGAAAGGAGAGTTGAATTTGTGAGAGGTCGTGTTGACGTTCAAGGATGGCTTTCAATGAAGGGATCACATCTTCTTCCATCAGCTCAGGCAAAGGTTTAGCGGGTACTTTCGCCGCCCGTTTTGGCTTCGCCGGAGCTTCACTCCCGGTGGTCATCGTCGTCGCAACTTCCTTTGTTTCCGCAACTAGTAAGGAAAAGGGAAAAAAAAAAAAAACTAGTTTAATTCTAATTTAGAATATTAAAATTGCCCCAACAAGCATGATATCATCATTCATCTTTAATTAGAATATCAAAATTGCTTACCAAAGCTAACATAATTTTTCTTTAAAAAAAAAAAAAAAAAAAGAGATAGAAAAAGGCCCCAAATTACCCCTAAAATGATAGAACCATCCTCAATTCCTAAACTTAAAAGCATTCATGCTAAAACGTACATAAAAGAGCAATTTTAGTTATATTGCATTATCTCCACAAAGAAAATATATATAAAAAAAATGATGTATATTAAGGGCTTTACCGGTGGCAGTAGATGACTCTTTTACTGCTTCGCATACAACTTTCCCCACTGAGCGTCTGCACAATCTCCATTGCTGCAAAACCGAAGATACTAGCGGAAAACCAGAAGAAGCCTTTATCGACCTTGGCAAAGGACTACTATACATATTATTGATTGAACGAGAAGCCATGCTACTTGAGATCATGGACACGAAATCTATTATCTCAACGTACGGATTTTCTAGAATCCCCGCCACATTTACACCATACAAGTGGCCGGAATATATATTACTTCTCCGATCTCTATCTCTCTCTTACGTGAATTTCAATCTGGGTGGGTGGGTTATTTTGGTATCTGTGGACGGAGAGAATTGGATTGAATATGGAGGGTTTTCTTTGTTAGAGAGTTAGATGGAGTGGTGGGGATTAAAGGGTTCTCCTTTTTTTTTAATTTTCTTTCTTTTTTTTTATCCAGTTGAATGGCAGCCTCTAGTATTTTGGATCACTCTTCTCTCTCACCCATCCTTACCTTATACTGATTCCAGCACACACTTGTTTTAGGAATTAGGATTGTCCCAGATGGAGAGTTTTTTGGGAAGTGATATTATCGCCCACTTTTCTTGCCACGGCCACCCCCTCTAGTGTAGACTACTCTATTTACACTGAAGGGGGTGGTGGCCCAGGAAAGAAAAGGGGGCGACTATATCATTTCCATGGTAGTTTTATAATAAAAAAAAGTTATTAATCTTTGTTGAGCACGTGGCACACTACTGCTGGATGTTATGAAAATATATGAAACGGGCGTCTCTTATTTGGACGCGCATGTTTTTGTGCTCTTCTTGCCCACCGCCACTTATGCTGATGCTGATGCTGCAAACGTATAAATAAATGAAACCACATTACAAAAAATTGTTGACTCAACTCGCAAATCGTCTGAGTTGACTTGACTCGTGAGTAAGCGAGTTGAGTCGGCAACAGCTAAAGACTATTTGGCGCAAAAAGGCCCGGAGCATTTCCACTTGTAACTTTTATGTCTTGGAAGTTAGAACCCATGTAAGAAATACAAAGGTATATTAGAAAGTTAGGATCAACCAATCTCATAATCTCAACGTCAATATTCTTCAACATGCCCTAATCATAGGAACAAGGCAAAAGTGGAGCCCAATTGATGTCTTCTGTGGAAAAAGCACAAGGTAATTTTCCTTTTTATACATTTCCACGGGTCAGAGAATGCAAAACAAAAAGTCACTCATACGCTCTATCATAAAAACACTGTTGCATTTGGATTGCCAAAATCAGGAATGGGAATCAGCATCCTATATATTTCATTCCAATTCCAAGCTGTTTAACCTCTGAGTGCATCAACCCACTCTTCCTATTCTCCTGTAAACCAATGGAAAATTTTTAAATTAAAAAATTCTAATAAAAAATTCATTTTGACCGCAGCCGAATAAGAATACTGGCACTTGGCCTGGGGTCAATGCAGCCACAGTGCCAATTCTGCCTTCTGATTACTTTCATATTTTTTTAATCAAACGTTAAACTAAAGGTTGCAACTTGGGTCTCGTTTTAGCCAACCAGAATCAACCGGACCCCCAAATATAACCCACGTCGGGTTTAGAAATCATGGGTCTTGGGTCAGGTTGGGTAGGGTCGGGTTTAAGAAAAAAAAATCCTAAACCCGACCCAACTCATACAGGTGTATAGTGACTTTCTCAAATATCTCTTGATTAACCAGACGAATTATTTACTAATATATTGATAGGATTTGCTAGCATTCATCACAGAAGGCATTTCACAGATGGGCTGTTGCATGTGAGAGCAGCCACACAGGCTCACTTTTCAGGAGATTTAATGTGTCTTCATTCATGAGGTAGCTGCTCTCAAATACAACAGCCCATCTGCGGAATGCCTTCTTCGATGGATGCTACCAAATCCCTATATTGATATAATTTTTTCATTCAGGTGATATGATTGTGATGTGAAAAAGTAGTTTCCTTCTTAAATTTGTACACTTGATGGCTTAAATTTGGGCCGTTTGGATACGCGGATTTTAGAATCCAAGTTTTTAGATTGAAAACAGTGTAAAAGAGGGTATGAATCAAGCTGTTGGATGCTATCCTGGCAGCGTTTCTTGGAATATAAGCAATAAAATCAGGTTTTAAAAATCTCTCCTACATCCTATGATTTCTAAAACCTGGAAATATGGGAGGATCTGCTACTCTCTTGCTGATGGAAAGAAGGGAGAGAAGTCGAAAATGAGTAAAAAACGACGGCGGGTCCACTTCTTCTCTTCTCTCTAACCCTCTTTTACATTGTTTTCAAACTAAAAACCTGGATTCTAAAATCCGCGTATCCAAACGGTTTAGTGTTTTTTGCTGAGTAGAACCTGACTTGACCCGAGAAACTATCATGGGACCCAACCCGACTCGAGATAATTTCTCGGGTAGGGTAGGGTTTTGGAAAGCCCGACCACAGTTGCAACCCTAGATAAAACCGCACGCCAAAGTTGACATTTTCTTTTAGTTATGATAGTTTCTTTCTAAATTAATATTCAATATTTTATAGGAATATCCACTCTATATGTATAATTTCTATAACAAGGCATGGAAGAAGGATCAAAGATAGAGAAGAATGGCATTCCTGCAAAGAGCTATATGCTCAGCTATTTTCACATTTCTTTTACTTGGGTCCGTGTTTCTCATGGTGGAATCAAGGGTCTTTCTTCATCTTCCTCCTAAAGGTATAAAACAGATTGTTCTAAGCTGTTCTTTCCTTGCAAAACACACGCGCGCGCACATATAGAGAGAGAGATATAAATGTTGCAGGTTTTTTCTTTGTTGTATTTTCTTCTTTGTTGCAGGTTTCTTCATTGTTGTATTTTTCTTCTTTGTTGCAGGTTTCTTCTTTCTATTTATTTGTTTAAAGTTTAAACAGTCATGTTTAAAAGTTATTTATTAAGGTAATTAATGGGTATAAAGAAACAAATATAAGGTACATTTAATAGCTAGGGAGAAATTTATATTTATAAGATTACATTATTAGCCTATAGCCTTGTTATGACCAAAGTTTAAAATTTCGGTTTTGGTAACCGTTTCGGACCCCACCAAAAACCGAAATTTTGGTCCAAAATTTGGTAATTTGGTTCCAAATTCCGGACCCAAATTTCAAAATTTGGGATCGAAATTCCAAAATTTTGTAACACTTTTTTTTAATAAATAATGTCATTAAACAGAAATTTCGGACCGAAATTACCGAAATCCGAAATTTCGGTCCAAAATTTGGTAAAGGGCGAAAAATGGAATTTCGGAAAATTCCGGTTTCGGTCCCCACCAGTATCCAAAATTTCGGATTTCGGTCGAAATTTTAAACCATGGTTATGACTACCCAAGTTTTTCCATCATATTTATTATAGATTGGAAAAAAAAGGATATGCATTGCCGATGAAATGGGGACATAAGTAAGCTAACCACATTGATGAAGGATGCTTAGGCCCAAGTTCCAAATATGGGTTCGATGTAACTTAACTCGAATATGATAGTAGGCTATGTTATGGCCTCATAATTTACCTCTAAAACTTTTTGCACATGGGATTTGTTGGGACCATGGCAGAAAGCATTTCGCGAGCCGGCTGTTGCATGCATGTGAGAGCTGCCACATAGGCTTACTTTTCAACAGATTTTGTCTTATTCATTTAATTCATCAGAGGTGGCTGCTCTCTCATGCAACAGCCTAGCTCGTGAAATGCCTTCTGCGTCCCTAGCAAATCCCTTTACATGTATATATAAGATGATCTGATAGTCTTGTTGTCGTGGTACAGATAGAGGGATTGCAGTGCAGGGACGTGGAAGAGAATTGTTGGGCTCTAGAGTTGGCACGCCGCACATTGACTCTCCTCAAGCACATCTCCCAAATAGAGGTGGCTGCGATACATGTAACTGAAGGCAACACTTAGAATAGGATGCACAAATGGAAAATCCAACTTATTTATGTGTTTGTTTATTTGATATGTTTAATGGCTCGATATTTGTTTCATAACAGAACTTGTCTACGATTTCCCAAGGAGACTATTTGATTGACTAAACTGGTTCATGATGTAGGATTGAAATAAGAAGATGTCGTTTTGCATTGTGACAATAAGTGTATTATAAATTTAAGCTTTGTTTGTTTCGGCGGATAATGGGCATAAAACAAATTTAACGCCCGTTTTTACACATGAAAATTGGCATAAAGTTTGTTTTACATCTATTTTTCATTGAATAAGAGAGCCTCGGCGAAAAATAAATTGTGATGCCAAAACTAGGCATATTCATGTGAGATTATCAAAAGAGAAGATGAGAACAGCTAAAAAATGAAAGTACTCATTTAAAAAAAATACATACAAGATAATAACGTAGCAGATATATTGACCAAGCTGTTTACAACAGCTACGTTCAAGCATTTCTTGAACTTGCCCAGTATCATTAGGCATTAATAATTAGGGAGACCCCATGAAGTTATGGAGGCATCTCAATGTCCAGAGGTCCGAAACTATATTCTTAAGAATACACATTCTAATTTTAAGTTCTTGCTCATAGTGAAATTTCATGAACTCGCCCAAGGGGCAAGGACTTGGGGCTTTTTACACCCAACTACCTAAATCACATGTGTGCTCTATCGTATTGTTATTAGCTCGGATTGGGTTGTCTTTTCCTTGGGTTGGGTTGAGAAAAGCCAACATGATTTTATTTCGAGTAGGGTTAGGGTTGAGAGATTTAGAGGGGGATTGGATTAGGGTTGGTCCTCGAGCTAAGGCCCGGGTTGGTTCTGGTTAGGGTTGGCCTGAACCTGCCCCAACGCAGCCCAAGTTGCAATACTCCTAATAGAAAGGGCATTAGCTGCTTATGCTAACGGCTTTTTGAATTTAATTTGGAGATGGGAGGATGCATAGGGAGATTTTCATTGATCCCACCCTTACCCTTAACCTATCCTTATGAATGATCCTAGAGGAAGCAATCCTTAATCTTAGTATTAGACTAGTTTTAGAATTATCAATAGTCTTGTAGATGATTAGGCCATGTATATAACTAAGCCCTGCATCTCTCCACTCCTAAGAAATGATATTGCTACCTGCAAAGGAGCTTCAAACAAGCAAGCATTATCTTTCTAGAGATAAGGGCGGCCCAGTGCACGAGGCTCCCGCCATTGCGGGGTCTGGGGAGGGCTAGATGTATGCAGCCTTACCCCCACTTTGCAGAGACGAGGCTGTTTCGGTTACTCGAATCCGTGACCACCAGGTCACAATGGAGCAACCTTACCGTTTCTAGAGATAAAAGATCAGATTTAAGGAAGAAGATTTCATCAAGTATTTCTTTTTTGTTTAATTTTGCTAACGTCATCAAGTGTTTCATCTGTATTATTTTGTATTGTTCTTATGTGAAACAACCAATTACTCCATAACTTAAGCTGTTGGCAGGGGCAGAGCTACATGTAGCATAAGGGGGCAGTTGCCCCTGTTGAGTTGGGCCAAATCCTTAATAGGCCCAGCACCCTTGAAAATTTGAAGGCCTGCCCCCCTTCTGTATAAGCTTGCCCCCCTTATGCATAAATCCTAGCTCTGCCACTGCTGTTGGAATTGGTGTTATTTAATCTCTTTTATTTTGGGTTAGCCTTACGGATTTTTAATACAAAGGAGTTGTTGGGTTTTAAACCCAGGACCCATGAAGAAATAGCTTTAACACCATGTGAAACAACCAATTACTTAAAAAGCTTAAGCTATTACAGTTGGTGTTATTTGATCATTTTTATACTTCAACATCTTTCAAATTTTATTTTTATACTTTAACACCGTAGGTCAGGTATCGAATTTTCTAGTTGGAGCTTAGGATTGACTGAATGGTGCAAAAGTGGTGGGACTTGGTTCCATCTTTCAAATTTTATTTTTATACTTTAACACCGTAGGTCAGGTATCGAATTTTCTAGTTGGAGCTTAGTATTGACTGAATGGTGCAAAAGTGGTGGGACTTGGGTTCCCTTCTCCTTGAGCAATATCTGTTCAACACGAAACCCAGACCATATGATCACCTCATGGTGTTTTACTAGATTAACGGTCTCGATTGAACATACATGGCCCAGAGTAAGATCCCAAAATCAATCATTAATTAGCTTTGATCCTGGTCGTGATTTTCTGACTAGTCCC
Organism: Tasmannia lanceolata; assembly: GCF_043159265.1. Taxonomy (NCBI): domain Eukaryota; kingdom Viridiplantae; phylum Streptophyta; class Magnoliopsida; order Canellales; family Winteraceae; genus Tasmannia; species Tasmannia lanceolata. The sequence goes on along the minus strand of NW_027518695.1, from coordinate 509,419 downwards.
TCTCATCAGCGACTTCCAAATGGATCCTTCAAGAAGAAATGACCAACTGTCTTTATTCAGGTTCTAAGATCGAATGGTTAGAAATGTTTAAATAGAGTGATTTCCATTTTGTCATCTATAAGTACTCTTCCACGAAGGATCACATTCATGATAATCGATGCAGGTCAAAGTTCCATCCTCTAAATATGAGGCTAAAATTTGGAATTTTAGTAGAAGTCAAGTGGTCATATAAGGCAACGCCGACCTATTCAAATGTCAAGAGAGCAACATCCAAGTGATTTCTGTGTTGAAACGATGCGCTTAGGGCATTGAAGTCAAGGAAGGTGTTAGGTACCTTACCGATACGCCGCCAAAAGCTCCAGAGCTGATGAACGTGTTAGGGAAGGCCCTTTAAACCTGTCACATACCAGGCTGAGTCCCACCCAGTCCCATACCTAGGCGGGACCCTACTTAGGACCGTTACTACCACGCTTCCGAATCCGCTGTCCTCGGCGGCCCACTCTGTGACAGTTTTCACTCTGGCCTTTTTTCCAGGTAGTCCTTTCCACAGGTCGCCTCTTCCGCGGCGGCCCACTCTGTGGCAACTTCACTCTGGTAGCTTTCACTCTAGTTTTTTTTTTTTTTTTTACTGGAATAATATTCTTCGTTAATTTAAAAAGATTGGTTACATTTTATTTATAAATAGAAAATACAATTACCACTCCATCTAAAACTTAAGTCAATCTAGAATCCTTAATACTTATCTCTAAAACTCCTACACATACCAAATATTGCAAACAAATCCCAAAATCTAAACTAATTTATTTCAAGATAAGTGGGACTCATTTAGTTACGTAACATTCTTGTTACGAACCCAAATCGGTCTGCAACGGTTTCGATCTTCTTAGAGGGAAGATCGGCCTCTTTGATCCACTTCGGGGGAAGAATCGATCCTCCTTTGTGCACTAGACACAATTTCTGAAACAATTTTCTTCATTGATTCTGATAATGAAAACGTTTACAATTAATAAGCCTTCACTCCTAAAAACTAGGGCCAACATAGGATACATAGGATGTAAGTCAATGAAACTCATCCACAATGCTTATCACATGGAGTCCTACTAACAAATAATTCTTATCCTACAAACTTAGAGTATCCTGCTGGATAAAAAATAACTAATTTATTTCTCGTAGTAGATATGTAACATTCCACCCCTCTTGAAATCAACCTTGTTCTCAAGGTTAAAGATTAAAAGTTGACCCGTTGGTGATGAATCAGATCTTGCGCTCTTTCCAAAAATCTTTTTTCATCTCCTGCCTTTTCTTCTTCTCTCTGTCTTGCGGTATGTCATCATCAATGGTTGAGACAACCCCATTTTTAAAACGATCTCATCGTGGCATTCATCAAAGCTACTCCGTTGTGTCGTTTTGGTCTTTTTGGAATTATTGGAACGTTGACGCACGGATGGCTGGGAGTGAAGATCTTTTCGATGGCGTTTGATAGTGTGAGATAAACGGCGTCGAGGCTTTTTTGCCTTTTCTTCTAGCTGACTTTTTTCTCTCTTCTTCTTTTGTCCTCTTTTTCCGTTTCGTCATTTCCTTTTCGTCGTGCACGCCTTTTCGATCGTTGTCCTGATTTTGTGCAAGCCTTCCACAAACCGTCGATGTCCTTCCATCATTTCCAAAACAAGGGCTTTGATCTTCTGAAGATCTCCACGAATCGAATCCAAAATTTCTGAAGACGTAGCCATAGCGTAGGATCAATCGCTCTGATACCACTTGTTACGAACCCAAATCGGTCTGCAACGGTTTTGATCTTGTTAGAGGGAAGATCAGCCTCTTTGATCCACTTCGAGGGAAGGATCAATCCTCCTTTGCGCACTAGACACAATTTCTGAAACAATTTTTTTCATTGATTCTGATAAAGGAAACGTTTACAATTAATAATCCCTCACTCCTAAAAACTAGGGCCGACATAGGATGTAAGTCAATGAAACTCATCCACAATGCTTATCACATAGAGTCCTACTAACAAATAACTCTTATCCTACCAAACTTAGAATATCCTGCCAGATAAAAAATAACTAATTTATTTCTCTTAATAGATACATAACAGAAGGTGGAAGGTTATTGAAGGGAAGATAACAAGATCCAATTACATTAAATTTTTTTCCACTCTATTTCGAACAAGAGAGCGAGATGGCTAGGATGTTGCATGATTTGGGTGCAAGTGGAGGAGTGTTTCAGATTACAGGGGCTTGTTCTTGCTTTGCATCTTTGTATCGTCACTCTCGATCATATCCATGATCTTGTTTGCTCGTGGCGAAAACCAGATAAATCTAAGAAGCCAGAGAAAGCAGAGAAGGCAGATAAATCTAAGAAGGGGCAGAAAACGGGTAAAATAGATAAATCTAAGCCAAAGAAAGAAGATAATAAGGCAGATAAATCTAAGAAGGGGCACAAACAAGATAAGTCTAAGAACCGGCATGATTACAATATTGACGTTAGTGAGTGTTGTTGTTGTTTTGGTGAAGGGGTGATGGTGGACGGTAGTGGTGGTTGTGGTGGCGGTGGCGGCGGAGGTTAAATGTATATTTACCATATTAATTACAGGTTTATTTACATATGTATTAATTGGATATTGAGAGCTAAAAGCTCATTAATTTGAAGATTTATTTGATTTATTTAGTCTATTAGATATGGAATTTTGATCAATTCCATCTTGTTTTTTACAATTTACTGAATACTGTATTGGAGAAGAAAGTATATGACTGTATGGGCTATATTTACATTTTGCTATACTAGTAAAAATGCACGTGTGTTGCATGTGGGACCCAAATATCAGTTCAAATAGTGCAACATGAAGTGGCAATCTAATATTGGACTGGATTAAAAGGAACAACGGCCTAGAATCTATTGATATATGATAGGGAAAACAGTATTACTTTATCCAACTATCACTTCAAATAGTGTAAAATGAGGTGGTAATCTAATATTGTACTAAAATTTCAAAATGGCTTAATTGGAGCTTTGTGTTTGTCATGCGTGCAATCAATTTTCCGTCAGAATAATCAGAAATTAAGTTCTATAAGGCTCGTTTGGATGGTGAAAGGTTTGTTTTTGGCATGAAATGGCCCACATAATGTGATTATTGAACTTCATAAAAGCAATTCAAGCATAATGCAAATATAATCCAAAGGAATTCTCAGATCATACATTGCATATTTCAGACTAAGAATATAACAAACAATGCTTTAAGAAATGAAAAAAAAAAAAAAAAACAGATTTTCAATCAATCAAAATAGGAATAAAAGTAGCCAAGCATCCATCTATATAATTAGATGGACATTTACTCTGGATGGTCAGCCAAAACCTGAATCCATGAAAGCCAACAAAAAGAGAACACTATATCCAAAGATACCTAGAAAAAAGAAAAAAAACCAACGTTGCGGGCATATCCATGATTGCTCACCATCCTTGAACCTTGAAATGATATCCCTTGAATAGTGATCTGACATATGATTGTTGAAAAAACTCTTCTTGTAGAGATCTGAAACATGAAAAATCATATAAAAGAAATCCGGAGAAGGATAAAGCTAAAAAGAAATCATAAGAACATCAGCAAGATATTTGGAGGAATTACATATAGAAAACTCAAAGTACCATTAAGCATGGTCAAAATATAACTTTTAGAGTAAATAAGCAATAGTTTCAAAGAGAAAATGAAAGTTGATTTTTAAAAAGGGAAAAAAGATATAATACATGAAAAATAGAGCGAGGTGGTGGTGAAAGTAAATAGGCTAAATATATCAGTAATTGCTCTCAAAAGCTCTAAACATTTGTCAATCAACATAATATTGCATTAAAAATAATAATTGCATTAATCCTTGAAAGTCATCCTCTTAAGAAAGTAATATGGAATACACCCCATAGCCTATATACCCCATAGCCTAAAGGTAAAAGAAAAATTATTAATACATGAACATTGATAAAGAAGCGCTAAAACAACGAAGTTTTTGTAATAGCACTACTCACCATATTTTGATGATCGCACTCCTCACTTTATTAAAATGTACGGTATGGCCCGTACCATAGGATGATCCAAACCGTCCATTAGATGGGACACTGCCTACATCGGTGGTGCCCCAAAAATAATTTTCATAGGTTGATCCGAACCCTCCGATCAATAGAGGGTAATAGGTTGATCCAAACCGTCCATGTGATGGAACACAACATCAATTGGTTGTGCCCATAAAATCATTTCCATAGGTTGTATTTTGTAATAGCACTACTCACCGTATTTTGATGATCGCACTCCTCACTTTATTAAAATGTATGGTATGGCCCGTACCATAGGATGATCCAAACCGTCCATTAGATGGGCCACTGCCTACGTAGGTGGTGCCCCAAAAATAATTCATAGGTTGATCCGAACCCTCCGATCTATAGAAGGTTATAGGTTGATCCAGATCATGCATGTGATGGAACAAAACATCAATCGGTTGTGCCCATAAAATCATTATCATTTCCATAGGTTGATCCTAGCCGTCCAATCGATAGAGGTTTCCATAATTGGTGTTCCGCTTAAGGTGCCCGAAATCCGTCAATATTTTTCAAGTGTCCTGAATGAGTAATATCAAGTAGTTCTTTAGTTATTGCCATATGTCTTTACCTCTTCTTGGTACTTTTTCCCGTAATTGTCATAGACAGGCACCTTGTGTCAGTACTTTTCGTATGTAGATTATGATTTTACCCTAAAAAAGTAGGTAATATCATAACGTCTTATGCAAGAGAAGATGGAATTTTTTGCCAAAGGGTGGAAGAAAATCACCCAAGATTTTGCCTTTATATATGTAGATGTAGATTACGATTTTACCCTAAAGAAAGTAGGTAATATCATAACGTTTTATTGAAGAGAATAGGCATAATACAACTGGGATATAGACGGAATTTTTGGCAAAGGGTGGAACACATTAACCCATCATTTTGCCTTTATATATAGTAGTTAGATTTTTTTTCCTTCATGGATTTGCCTAACAATAATATTTTCTTCTGTTTGTTTCAAAGCCATGTAAAATGAGATACATTCGAAATGAATAATAAAAAAAAGGAGGAAATGATATCGGCACAACCAATTTTTAGCAATCGCAATAAACCATCTTTTCTTTTATTATTTAAAGAGCTGTCAAAGATTACTACAGTCACTAAAAAGCTCTCCAAGCCAATTAGAAAAGAAAAGACCAGCTGAGTTAGTGTAATTATTAGAACATGGCTGTTGCTGATATTATTTCCCTACAAAAATGCATTTTTCTTATTTCAGATATGAGAGCCAGGGATCCAAAACCTAACGCAGAAGGGATCTTTGGGCGTTCGGATTAATTTGGACGGCACAGCTGTTGGGATAGTACTTGGTCAAAATTCATTTGGACGGCACGGCTATTGCCACATGTACAGACATAGCACGCAATCTGATCCGTTGATCTATGTAGACACAATGAGTCTAACCCATTGCTACGAGTGCCAGATGGTCTTAGTTCCCTGATCCAACCGTAGCATTCTAGGGTTTTTCCACAAAGAGTTTCATCAATTACCATCATTTATTCACTTAATCAAATAGTTCGGATGGTCCAATCACGCCATGAGAAATCTATGGTTGGATCCACCTAATCACTTCTTTTTATTGGCAACAAATGAAACGAGTTTTTAATTAACTCACTACAGCCCAACCCGAGTTTAGTTGTGTGGGTGGGTGTCTGTGTGAGTGTGTGACTGTGTGTGGAGCTTTTAGTTGACTCGGTAGGGCCAAAATGGAGTCAACTCGGGCGAGTTGGTGACTTACCTAATTAAAGGAACTGGATAGGTCCTCGCTGCCTTTGAAACGTCATAGATTCCATGGACCCCACCAATTAAGAAGTCTATTTTGTTTTACTCTACTAGAAGGATGGCTGCGCGAAGGATACTGGTATTCCATCCCCACGGAATACATGATTAAAATATGACTTTTTGGTACCGAGTTTTGTCTGTTAGAGAAGAAAAGGTCTTTCCTTATCGAAGTTAGTTTAAGAAGAATCGAGGAATGTTCGTGGCGCAAAACAAGAAGGGTCTGAATTACCAAGTCTAAAACAGAGTCCTTTGTTCATCAACACGGTTTAACATTACATTGACTTTCCTACGATCGACAAGGAAATTGAAAGGAAATCAATATGGGAAGACTTCAAGAGTGCCAACAACTTATATTAAGGTTCTCCTATAGCAATTCTATATCGAGAGAGAGAGAGAGAGAGAGAGAGAGAGAGAGAGAGAGAGATGGCGAGGCTGTTAGATGCTTTGAACGATGGAGGGGATGGAGTCATGGTTCCGATTTCTGGGGGTTTGTTTTTACTTATCGTCATGGTTTTGTCACTTTCGATCATTTCTATGATCATATTTGCATGTGGTGATGATCCAGACAACTTTAAATCTAAGCCAAAGAAAGAAGATAATAAGGCAGATAAATCTAAGAAGGGGCACAAACAAGATAAGTCTAAGAAGCGGCGTGATTACGATATTGATGTTAGCGAGTGTTATTGTTGTTTTGGTGAAGGTGGTGGCGGTGATGGCGATGGCGGTGATGGCGGCGATGGAGACGGTGGTGGTGGTTGCGGCGGAGATTAAATGTATATTTGCCATATTAATTACAGGTTTATTTACATATGTATTAATTGGATATAGAGAGCTAAAAGCTCATTAATTTGAAGATTTATTTGATTTATTTAGTCTATTAGATATGGAATTTTGATCAATTCCATCTTGTTTTTTACAATTTACTGAATACTGTATTGGAGAAGAAAATATATGACTGTATGGGTTATATTTACAATTTGCTATTTATTTTTTTCCTTTACGGATTTGCCTAACAATAATATCTTCTTGTGTTTGTTTCAAAGCCATGTGTTAGGCCTAAAATCGGTAACAGATACGGCAGTGACGTCAGAGCTGAGCTGGAGGACCCGAGGAGCCGAAGTGAAGAAGCTGAGGAACTGAGTCCTGCGCAAGGAGCAAATGAGGCCAGAAGACCAACCCGGAGTCGTGCTCCGGACAGGCCCTTCGACACTCAAGTCAGTATGAGCAGGAGTGTAGAGCGAGTTTAAGAGTGGTGGGTGAGAAGTCATTACCCTCCGGTTTGAGCTTTGAAAGCCCTTTTATAGAGGGAAGCCTGGGGTGGTTGGATTACCTACCCCAGGACAAGTGTCGGCCTGCTATAGGTTTGGGGTAACCTACTCTGAGGTAATTACCATATTGCCCCTGTGCAGTGGTTGGGCCTGTGGTGGGCCACCCTGGGGCCACGTGTCGGTAGCTAATTGGCTGTTGTTTTTATATCCCATCAGTTGCTCCCCAGTTCTCCAAGTCATTGTAGTGATTTGGGAAAGTGCGGTGAGTTATATTCCTGATCGGGGAGGAGTTTGTCCGGCGAAGCCGTTTGTCCGGCCTGCAGGATCAGTCCGGAAACCCACTCTGTCAGGCTTGGAAATCTGTCCGGGAAATCTGTCTGTCCGGCCTGGATATCAGTCCGGAAAATCTGTCTGTCCGGCCCGGAAAATCAGTTCGGCCAAGCCGTCTGTCCGGCCAGGAAAATCACTGCGGCCAAGCCGTCTGTCCGGCCTGTGAAATCTGATTTTTGTCATCTAGCGGACACGTCATATTCAGTGCGGCCAAGTCGTCTGTCCGGCCCGGAAAATCAGTGTGCCAAGCCGTCTGTCCGGCCCGAAAAATCAGTGCGGCCAAGCCGTCTGTCCGGCCTGGAAAATCTGATTTTTGTCATCTAGCGGACGCGTCATAATCAGTGCGGCCAAGCCGTCTGTCCGGCCTGGGAAATCTGATTTTTGTCATCTAGCGAACGCGTCATAATCAGTGCGGCCAAGCCGTCTGTCTGGCCCGGAAAATCAGTGAGGCCAAGCCGTCTGTCCGGCCTGGGAAATTTGATTTTTGTCATCTAGCGGACGCGTCATATTCAGGGCGGCCAAGTAGTCTGTCCGGCCCGGAAAATCAGTGCGGCCAAGCCGTCTGTCCGGCTCGGAAAATCTGATTTTTTTCATCTAGCGGACGCGTCATATTCAGTGCGGCCAAGCCGTCTGTCCGGCCCGAAAAATCAGTGCGGCCAAGCCGTCGTCCGGCCTGGAAAATCTAATTTTTGTCATCTAGCGGACACGTCATAATCAGTGCGGCCAAGCCGTCTGTCCGGCCTGGGAAATCTGATTTTGTCATCTAGCGGACGCGTCATAATCAGTGCGGCCAAGCCGTCTGTCCGGCCCGAAAAATCAGTGAGGCCAAGCCGTCTGTCCGGCCTAGGAAATCTGATTTTTGTCATCTAGCGGACGCATCATATTCAGTGCGGCCAAGTCGTCTGTCCGGCCTGGGAAATCAGTGCGGCCAAGCCGTCTATCCGGCTCGGAAAATCTGATTTTTGTCATCTAGCGAACGCGTCATATTCAGTGCTGCCAAGCCGTCTGTCCGGCCCGGAAAATCAGTGCGGCCAAGCCGTTTGTCCGGCCCGAAAAATCAGTGCGGCCAAGCCGTCTGTCCGGCCTGGAAAATCTGATTTTTGTCATCTAGCGGACGCGTCATATTCAGTGCGGCCAAGCCGTCTGTCCGGCCCCGAAAATCAGTACGGCCAAGCCGTCGTCCGGCCTGGAAAATCTGATTTTTGTCATCTAGCGAACGCGTCATATTCAGTGCGGCCAAGCCGTCTGTCCGGCCCGAAAAATTAGTGCTGCCAAGCCGTCTGTCCGGCCTGAAAAATTTGATTTTTGTCATCTAGCGGACACGTCATATTCAGTGCGGCCAAGCCGTCTGTCCGGCCCGGAAAATCAGTGCTGCCAAGCCGTCTGTCCGGCCTGAAAAATCTGAGTTTGTCATCTAGCGGACGCGTCATATTCAGTGTGGCCAAGCCGTATGTCCGGCCTAGAAAATCTGATTTTTGTCATCTAGCGGACGCATCATATTCAGTTCGGCCAAGCCTTCTGTCCGGCCCGGAAAATCAGTGCGGCCAAGCCGTCTATCCGGCCTGGAACATCTGATTTTTGTCATCTAGCGGACGCGTCATATTCAGTGCGGCCAAGCCGTCTGTCCGGCCCGGAAAATCAGCGCGGTGTAGACACCCCATTTTGACCAAGCCCTAAAAAAATAAAAAAAAACAAAACAAAAAACAAAAAAACAAAAAATTGGAAAATATCTGAGCAGCTGGACCCGGATAAGTCCTCGAGAAACGAAAAGAAAAAAATAAATAATAATAACCTATAAATTAACAGCTTAAGGCTCCAGGGTTAAATCTGGGATAGCTCGAGACCGTCAGTGGGCCCCATGAAGTTTCGTCGAGATTCGACAGAATTTACCTGGGTAATGGGGTTTATTTCGAAAAATAGTGCAGAAGAGGGTCGAATTAGTCAAGTCGGGGGGTGCCCTGGGCAGAGAAAAGCCAGTGAAAATAATCCAAAAGAGGGCTGTTCTGGGAAAGAAAGGGTTGTGAAAATTCGATTTCTTTTTGGTCAAGAAAAGCTCACCCCATCTATAAAATGCCATTTAATTAGGGTTTTGAAGGGGGGCTCTCACATTCTCATTTTCACTTGTTGCAGCGAGAGAGCAGAGAAGAAAAAAAGAAAAAAAAGAAAGAAAGCTCCGGCCTCCTTCACCGGCCGTGCCTTCACCAGCTACCATCACCGGCATCACCACCATACCCATCATCCTCTACCAATAGCCCCATTTCTTTTTCTTCCATTCCATCATCTTAAAACCCATTTCAAAAAAAACCCAAACCATTCATCTTCAACCTCCAGCCGCTTACCATCTCCGACCACCTCCACCATCACCACCCCCACAACCTCTCCATCTTCTTCCTCCATTCGCCTCCACTCCCTTCTCAGCCACCATCCCCATCTCCTACACCATCGAAACCCCATTAAAACCCATCTCTGCAACCTACCCACCCCACCTTCGGCCGGCCAACTCCACCTTCTCCGGCCGGCCTTTGCACGACGACTCCACCACCACCACCATCAAACCCCCTTCTCAGCAAACTCCCCCCACCGGCCATCTCTGCCATTTCCCCAAACCCATTTTCAAAAATCCACCGACCATCCTCTGCTTCATCTCCACCCAGCCACCCATCGGAATCCGAGCCTCCATAACCCCCATTTTCTTCCTCATCTCCATCACCCACACCATCCAAACCCTCTTCTCTATCTCAACCATTTTCCCCAAAACCCATTTTCGAAAACCCAAACTCTCCCAACTCCGACTGCGCCTCCACCATTAACGGCCACACCCATCTTCCACTGCCATCTCAGCCAACCTCCACCACCACCTCTCCCAACTTCGGCCGGCACCACCGGACCCCATTAAACCCCTTTCATCCACCACCTCTGCCATTTTTCCCCAAAACCCATTTTCGAAAACCCACATCTACCATTCGCCCAACCACCACCTCCACTCCCACCTTGAATCTTCATCTCCACCACCCCATCACCAACCCAACTCCCATATTCCAAACATGCTTTGAACCCATATACCAAAACCCTTTGTGAAATTCTACTCAGGTGACCTCGGCAACTCCACTCAATCCAAATGAAGAAGAGGGTATGATCTCTCTCTCTCTCTCTCTCTCTCTCTCTTAGTTTTAAGAAAAGAGGAAAGAAGAACCATGAGTTGAGGTTTGAAGAAGAAATTATAAAAAAGAAGGGAAGAAGTGAAGGGTTCGGCCGGGATTCCTAAACCTGATCATTTATCCTTAAATCCAGCGGTTGCGATTGCATCTCCGGTTACCACTCTCGAAGCCCTGATCATCATCGCTAGCTTCGGCAATAATTTCCATCAGGTAATCTGTGTGGCTTTAGGGTGTACTTTCTTCTTCACTACTTTGAAGTGGTCTGAATTCCATTCCCATTTTATTCTATTTTTCTTCTTCTTCTTGGTATTTGGATCACTGAGATTTATTTAAAAGAATAGTCAGATTGGTTACATCAGTTTTATCCATGGGAGTTGATTCTTATGATCAACAAGGAACCAGAGAAAAGTCCCATTCTCCCCTGATTTCTTGTAGACTTTGCTATGGGTTTCATGTATCAAAGCATAAGGTATATAGTCTTGGCCTTGTGTTTAGTTTTCCATTTACATTTGTGATTACTTTGTCTAAGATTAAAGGGTACAAGTCATACATAGCCGATAATCATGGTTTAGGCAGCACCCAACTTTTTTCCTCAAATGATTCCAATGGCTAGTTGGTAATTTGAGTTGGAATGGTTTCACTGTTTTTGTGAATATTAGCCTAAAGTATTTGGGGTAACACCAGGCTATGACGGAATGCTTCTTGAGCCAACCCCTTCCCTTCCTGCCTTAGAGTTTTCGCAAGTTAAGAGAATTCTTCCTCTTTAGAGTCTGTCATAGAGAGTTTAGGACTCTGTCCTACCACCCTAGAGTTTAGGAGTCTGTCCTTCCCTTTTAAAATTCATCAGTCTGTCCTACCTCTATAGAATATAGGATTCTGTCCAACCTTCATAGAGTTTAGGATTCCGTCCTTCCATCTTTGAGAGTCAATCTTTCAGGAGTCTGTCCTATCATCATAGGGGTTAAGATTCTGTCCATCCTCTCATCAAGTCATGTGATTTTTATCCGCTCTTGCAAGGTATAGGATGCTGTCCAACCCTTGCAGAGTCGTGATTCTGTCCAATTCCCCCGTAAAGCATAGGATGCTGTCCAACCTTTGCGGGATATCAAGAGTCTGTCCTACCCTTATGATGATAGGATTCTGTCCTCTTGTGTCAAAAATAATAAAAACACTTCAAAACTAAAAAATCTCAAAAATCTCGAGTCTTTAGGAGTAGTTAGGAAAATCTTGTCCGAACTACGGATGGCTTGATCCCTAGCTGAGGGGTACGTAGGCAGCTCAGGCTTGCAGCTGGCATCCTGAGTTCAGTCACAACTTTCACAACTTTCACAACTTCTATAAGATTCAAAACCTTTCAAACATTCCAAAACTACAAAAATTCTTCAAAATAACCTTACCAACAATTTTCAAAAGATCTTCCCATAGAGTTAGGAGTCTGTCGTAGGCGTTTGGGGTGTCTTAGAGTTAGGAGTCTGTCCTGATTGTGTTGATATGCTGTGTCTGGTCGTGTGAGTGTCTCTAGAGTTAGGAGGCCTCGAGTCGTGGTTGGCCAGACACTTAGTCGATCCGATGGCTAGACTAAAACGCACTTAAATAGCCCATGGTTTTCCTTAGGATGCACAGCCTAGTCACACATAGGGTGTAGGGTCCACTTGTATTAGTTAGGGCATATAGGGAGTCCTAAAAATCACCATTCACTAGAACTTAAGTAATGGCGCAAGAAGCTTTAAAAACTAGTCAGGTCTAGTTGATCGAGTCTAGGATAGCGGTCCTAGAGAGTTAGGCATTGTAGTTTAGCATAGGTAACCGAACTACGTTGACTCTTATTCTTCCCAAGGCCGGGATACGTAGTGCAGCTAGGATGGATTGCCATCTTGGTCCGAGTCAAGTATCGCATTAGAGTCTAGGGTTTGTCATATTGTATGTTTTGCTGTGTTTTCTTACTTTCCTGTACAGACTCTATACCTTTAGCTTTAGCATGCATGTGTTTGCCCATCAGAACTTAGACACCAATTAGGCATGACCCTCATAACCTAGCTATTCTTAGGCGTCATGTCTTTCATTTCTTTTGTGTATGCTTCTTATTCATCTCCGAAACATGCATGATTAGCTAGACATTATCTCGGGGATATTCGTTCCCATTTCGCATGATTTTCGCCTAAAACTTTTCAAAGTTAATAATAAATGGTGTAAGAGACCAGGTGCTTCCACTTGGGCGAATTGGGGGCGCCTAACCCCTTCCCCATTCGTCATCAGGCACGAACCTTTTGTTTCTCTGGTTATCTGTTGCGACAGAGCACAGCATGGGATCCAGAACCCACTTCCTTGGATGGCGACTCTTTCTTTGTTTAAGGTGCGTCTCGAATCCGGACTGGTCCCCGAATTGAGAGGTATCTCACTTTACATCGCCGCTCATGCTGTGAGGGGCACTCTTTCGAGAGTTCCTTGGTGGAGCTCTCCTTCACGTGGATGATCTAAAGACTTTCTGCGGGGCCCGTCCCCCCGCCTCTCTCGGATCGGGGTCCACATGCGGCCAAGCCGTCTGTCCGGCCTGGAAAATCTAATTTTTGTCATCTAGCGGACGCGTCATATTCAGTCCGGCCAAGCCTCCTGGTCGGCTTGAGATGGGCAGATTTTTGTTCTGTAGCGCATTGCGCTATATCCCGGTCGGCTTGAGACGACCAGAATTTTGTCCTGTAGTGCATCGCGCTATATCCTGGTCGGCTTGAGATGACCAGAATATAGCGCAATCTGCTAAAAGACAAAATTGAATTTTGTCTTGTAGCGAATCACGCCGAGTCCTGGTCGGCTTTAGATGACCAGAATTTTGTCCTGTAGCGCATTGCGCTATATCCTGATCGGCTTCAGATGACCAGAGTTTTGTCCTGTAGCGAACTACGCTATATCCTAATCGGCTTCAGATGACCAGAGTTTTGTCCTATAGCGAATCACGCCTAGTCCTGCTCGGCTTGAGGAACGGATGAACTGGAAACTGATTCAGGTCAGCCATTTCAAGTCGTCCATCTGAGGTCGACTGAAAAACAGATGAGCTACAACTTACCCTTCTTCAGGTTAAGTCTTACCCACGCGTTATATTCAGTCTGGCTGGAGATGTTCTGAACGGCTTAGGATGACCAAGTTTTATTGAACTTGGGTTTTTGCAAGGGTTTGGTTTTCTGCCCGGGCTCGTTCCTGACTAGGAGTGCGCTCCCGGTCTTTGTGGAGACGAGCAGGGGCGAACCAAGCAGCGAGTACCCAAGTTTTAGTGAACTGGGTTTCTGAGACGGTTTGGTGTTTTTTGCGCGGGCCCGTTCCTGACCAGGAGTGCGCTCCCGGTCTTTGTGGAGACGAGCTGGGGCGAACCAAGCAGCGAGTACCCAAGTTTTAGTGAACTGGGTTTCTGAGCAGCGAGTACCCTAGTTTTAGCGAACTGGGTTTCCAAGCAGCGAGTACCCTAGTTTTAGCGAACTGGGTTTCCGAGCAGCGAGTACCCTAGTTTTAGCGAACTGGGTTTCCAAGTAGTGCAAGGAGATCTGCAAAAGAGTTTCTATCATTCACATTCAACATATATTTACAAAGTCGCTTTCACGCCGGGTGGTCTACTACTGATAGTATTTTCTGAGGTCTTCGGCGGGTTCAGTCACTTGTGCTTTGTCTCTCAGATCAAGTAGTTCAAGCGGCAAGGATTCCGATGCATCTTTGCCTTTTGAGTGCCATGGCATAGCACTCCCTGGATTGTGGTTGATCTCCTCTGACCTCACCCACGCCGTTTGGCGTTATGAACTTTATTTTCTGGTGATACGCTGAAGCGACTGCGCGGATCAGGTTCTGGCCAGGCCGTCCCAAGATAGCGTTATAGACCGAAGTGGCCCTCACTACCAGGAAGTTGACCATGGCGAAGGCTTGGCAGGGCGGCTCTCCGACGAGGACTGGGAGTTCAATCTGTCCCTCCACTTTGACGACCTCTCCTGAGAAACCGAACAAATCTGAGTTCGCTGGCCTTAAGCGGTCGTCACCTATCATCATTCTCTCGAAAGCATGATAGTACAAAATATCGGCTGAACTCCCGTTGTCGACCAGGATTTTCTTCAACTCCCAGTTTGCGACGAGCATGGTTAAGACCAGGGCGTCGTCGTGTGGCAGTATCAGGTTGTCGAGGTCCGCATCTGAAAAGGAGATCTCATTGTCCGTCTTCATCTTCTTGCTGCATGTGTGCATGTCATTGACTCGGCGTGCGTATGTGTGAACCCCGATCCGAGAGAGTCGGCGGTGAGGGACGTGTGCCCCCACGCGAGTCAGTCTCAGGATCATCCACGTGAATGGAGAGCTCTACCAAGGAACTCTCGAAAGAATAATGCCCCTCACAGCATGAGTGGCGATACAAAGGTGAGATACCTCTCGATTCGGGGACTAGCCCAGATTCGAGGCGTACCTTAAACAAAAAAAGAGTCGCCATCCAAGGAAAAAAAGCAAATGGGCCCTGGATCCCATACTATGCCCTGTTGCAACGGATAACCAGAGATATAAAATAAGGTTCGTGCCTGGTTACGAATTCGGAAGGTCTAAAGAGCACCTCATCCGCCCAAGTGCAAACACCTAGTCTCTTATGCCATTTACTTAATAATTTTGAAGAGCTTTGGGCGAAAATCATATGGAATGGGAATGAATATCTCCGAGAAGACGTCTATCTAATCATGCATGTCTCGGAGATGAAATCAAAGGCACACAAGATAAAATAAAAGAAACATGTGTCACCTAAGCATAGCTAGGTTATAAGTGACATGCCTAATGGGTGTCTAAGTTCTGATGAACAAACACATGCACGACACACCAAAAAAGTATAAGGTCTGCGCAATAAAGTAAGAAAACACTGCAAAACATAGAAACATGACTCGATACTATACAACCCTAAGACTCTAATCTATACCTAGGCCCGAGTCTTTAGATGATCTGATGTTCATCCAAAGAAGCCTACGTATCCCCGCCTCCACGAGAATCAAGGCAACGTAGTTCTTCGCACCTATTCTAAGCTATGATGCTTAAGACATCTAGACTTCTATCCTAGACTCGATCTAAAAGACCGGACTAGTTCTTAAAGCTTCTTGTATGATTATTTAAATTCCAATGGATTATAGATTTTAGGACACCCTATATGCCTTAACTAAATGCAGGTTAGCCCTAAGCTAATGCAGGTGGTTCCTATAATCTATGTGTAGCTAGGCTGTACGCCCTAAGGGAAACAATGGGATCACTAGCGTACCCAAGACTTAATCATCAGTCGGCGATATGAATCGCCACTGACTGGACGGAGGCGCTCCTATAACTCTAGGACAAACTCCTAACTCTAACACAAACACAAACAAACCACACAACACATCAAAGACAAACTCAAAACTCTAAAACTCTTTATCTAGGACAAACTCCTAACTCTAGAGGAAGATCTTGTTGAAAACAAGGTTTTGAAGATTTTTGGTATTTTTTCTTAAAATGGGTAAATGATTTATTTACAAAGGTTTGGCTGGACCTGAGATAAGAATCTCAAGCTGCACTACGTACCTCGTGGAAGAGGATCAAGCCAACGTAGTTCGAAACAGATTTCCTAACTACTCCTAATGACTCAAGATTTTTGAGATTTTTGGTTTTTTAGGTGTTTTTGTTGTTTTTAAGTGTTTTTAACTCAAGGGGGACAAATCCTATCATCATAAGGGGAAGACAGACTCCTGATATCCCGCAAAGGTTGGACAGCATCCTATACTTTGTGGGGGAAAAGAACAGAAACACAACTCTGCAAGGGTTGGACAGCATCCTATACCTTGCGAGAGTGGATAGAAAAACACATGATTTGATAAGAGGTAGAATAGAATCTTAACCCCTATGATGATAGGACTGACTCCGAAAATAGGATTCTAAGAAGGAGGTGCTAATGAGACAAAGCCTGTCTCCTAAAAGAAAAAGAGATAAAGAAGGGTGATAGTGAGTGTGGACCCCGATCCGAGAGAGGGGCGGCGGTGAGGGACGTGCCCCCACGTGCGAACAGTCTCTATGGATCATCCACGTGAATGGAGAGCTCTACCAAGGAACTCTCGAAAGAAAATGCCTCTCACAGCATGAGTGGCGATACAAAGGTGAGATACCTCTCGATTCGGGGACTAGCCCAGATTCGAGGCGTACCTTAAACAAAGAAGAGTCGCCATCCAAGGAAAAAGGCAAATGGGCCCTGGATCCCATACTATGCTCTGTTGCAACGGATAACCAGAGATATAAAATAAGGTTCGTGCCTGGTTACGAATTCGGAAGGTCTAAAGAGCACCTCATCCGTCCAAGTGCAAACACCTGGTCTCTTATGCCATTTACTTAATAATTTTGAAGAGTTTTGGACGAGAATCATATGAAATGGGAACACAAATCTCCGAGAAGACGTCTATCTAATCATGCATGTCTCGGAGGAATAATAAACACACATAAAAGAAATAAAAATGTCACCTGAGAATAACTAGGTTATAAGTGACATGCCTAATGGGTGTCTAAGTTCTGGTGTGCAAACACATGCATGACATACCAAAAAAGTATAAGGTCTGCGCAATAAAGTAAGAAAACACTGCAAAACATAGAAAATGACTCGATACCATACGACCCTAAGACTCTAATCTATACCTAGGCCCGAGTCTTTAGATGGTCTGATGTTCATCCAAAGAAGCCTACGTATCCCCGCCTCCACGAGAATCAAGGCAACGTAGTTCTTCGCACCTATTCTAAACTATGATGCCTAAGACATCTAGACCTCTATCCTAGACTTGATCTAAAAGACCAGACTAGTTCTTAAAGCTTCTTGTGTGATTATTTAAATTCCAATGGATTGTAGATTTTAGGACACCCTATATGCCCTAACTAAATGCAGGTTAGCCCTAAGCTAATGCAGGTGGTTCCTATAATCTATGTGTAGCTAGGCTGTACGCCCTAAGGGAAACAATGGGATCACTAGCGTATCCAAGACTTAATCATCAATCGGCGATATGAATCGCCAACTGACTGGACGGAGGCGCTCCTATAACTCTAGGACAAACTCCTAACTCTAACACAAACACAAACAAACTACACAACATATCAAAGACAAACTCAAAACTCTAAAACTCTTTATCTAGGACAAACTCCTAACTCTAGAGGAAGATCTTGTTGAAAACAAGGTTTTGAAGATTTTTGGTATTTTTTCTTAAAATGGGTAAATGATTTATTTACAAAGGTTTGGCTGGACCTGAGATAAGAATCTCAAGCTGCACTACGTACCTCGTGGAAGAGGATCAAGCCAACGTAGTTCGAAACAGATTTCCTAACTACTCCTAATGACTCAAGATTTTTGAGATTTTTGGTTTTTTAGATGTTTTTGTTGTTTTTAAGTATTTTTGACTCAAGGGGGACAAATCCTATCATCATAAGGGGAGGACAGACTCCTGATATCCCGCAAAGGATGGACAGCATCCTATGCTTTGCGGGGAAAAAGAACAGAAACACAGCTCTGCAAGGGTTGGACAGCATCCTATACCTTGCAAGAGTGGATAAAAACATGATACGATGAGAGGTAGAATAAAATCCTAACCCCTATGATGATAGAATTTGATTCCTGAACAAGAGGACTGACTCTCTAGACTAAGGACGGATTCCTATGCTAGTGGACTGATCAAACTAAGATAAAGCTCAACAAGTAATAAGGAAAGACATTGTGCATATTTGGCAAAGGTAAAACATCCAGCCGGGCCGGACAGCTACCTAGCCCTAGGGTGCAACAAATGTGCAACCCAATACCCATAAGGGTAAGGGGTATGATGCCAAGCCGAGTAGGATGTTCTCCCCAAAACCAAATAATGCACAAAGAAGAGGATGCTAATAGAATGAGACTGGGCAAGTCTCTTAGACATATAGGTAGGATAGAGAAAAAAATGCGAACAAGGAAAAAGAGACCTTGTGCATATTTGGTTTAAATAAAACACCCAGCCGGGCCGGACAGCTACCTAGCCCTAGGGTGCAACAAATGTGCAACCCAATACCCATAGGGTAAGGGGTATGATGCCAAGCCGAGCAAGGTGTTCTTCCAAAAACCAAGAGACGCACAAAGAGGAGGTTTAGCAAGAAAATGAGACTAGATAAGTCCCTTAGACACAGAGGTAGGATAGAGAAAATACTAACAAGGAAAAAGAGACCTTGTGCATATTTGGCAAAGGTAAAACACCCAGCCGGGCCGGACAGCTACCTAGCCCTAGGGTGCAACAAATGTGCAACCCAATACCCATAAGGTAAGGGGTATGATGCCAAGCCGAGCAAGGTGTTCTCCCAAAACCAAACAACGCACAAAAAGGAGGGTTTAAGACCTATGAGACTAGAGGTAGTCTTCTAGAGGTTAACTCAGGTTGATTCATTAATGAGACAATGCCTGTCTCCAAAGATTTGGATCTAAAAGACTAGGCAAGTCTTTTAAGAAAATAGAATGCTATTTGGACTGTGCAAGTCCCCCTAGAGATGGGCTTGGGCTAGCGCCTTCATCGCCCATGCAACGAGAGGGAATTCTAATATTTAAAGAATTTAACAAAAATCTAAAAGACTGTGTTAGTCTATCAAAGAGAGAAGAAAAGTCTAACAGATAAACACAAATTCCATTCTATTCTTATAATAATAAATCAAATACCAAACAAAGAGAAATTTTCAATAGAACAATACACGATCTATAGCAATTATAAAATGATAACAACATTAATTAGTCCAGACCAGCCGCTGGATAGCCTAATAAAGTAAAAACAATATCAAACACTTCAAAACCAACCACAAACCCCAATACGGGGACTCCAATGAAATCAGATGATGCCAAAGTAATCATCTGATATCAAATACACATGATAATATTTCTAATCCCGCCTTGAGATCAGACAGTACTCATGTCGATAATATCGAATAAAGTAGTCATCTGATCTCCTTCTTCCTATTAACAATTTATTTAAATAAAATAGGAATGGGTACAATAAGCTTTGAGATAATCTCACCTGAAAAATCCATTTATTACCGAATTTGGAGTGCCCAGGAAGATTGTATAGAATATTTTAAAAGGAGCAGATGAGATAATAACAAATAAATAAATAAATGCAGGAGGATCTTGTTAATACAAAAAATGAAATATTGTAAATATTAAAATAATAAGATGTCAGTAGTCTATACTTTTCTTAAAGAAATGACATCAACTCAAAATATTATCAATGACATGTCTTTTGTTTTTTTCTTTTTTTTTTAAAAAAAAATAAAAAATAAATATAAATATAAAAATAAATATAAAATTTAAACAAACATGAATTATCACCTAAGAATATAGCCATTTACAAAGGCAGCAGCCATGTATTCGTGAATCAACCAATGGTATAAAATAATGAACAGCAAGCAGTTATGTGCTTGTAGACAGCAACTATATGTTAAACCAGTATCAATGCAAGGTAGAAATGCACATATCAAATGGGGTATAAGGGTTGTCCGTATCAAGAGAAAGATGATGATGGTAGTGGTGATAAAGAAGATGGTATTGAGTTCATTTAGGAAAGTTGAGGCTTTTGATACACAGTTAGAGATAGAAGAAAAAAATAAAATAAAATAAAAAATAATAAGTGAGATCTGTTGTGGGATGGGAATTATGGAACTACTATTAAAACAATGTAAGTGTTTAAACATGTCATTGTGACATATATATTAGTTTAAAACCCTAACCCAATATAATGTAAATATCAACTTCTTTCAATGTTAATACTAAACCTAGTACAAAGGATTACCCATAATAAAAAAAAATGTAAGATACATACCAGTTAAATATATTAATTTTAATGCTTAAAAGAAAACTGCTATGTTCTACATTCATTCATTTTGCTTACATATGTCTGGCTTTTATTCTTCAAAGGGATGATACCAATTGATTCAAAAATGCTATCATAATATGATTTCTCTTTTTCTATCCTCTTCTTTTACACCATTCAAATGATCAATTCAATAATCACAAAATCCGAACAGAAATAGAATTTTTGGGTCTAAAAAAAAAACTCCACTACTTCTTTCAACCATATTAATCAAAGGTACAAAGTCTTCTTGCAAAAACTGGGGCTAAAAAGCTAAATGAAAAATGCCTTGACTAAAAATTACATGACATTGGATGAGACTAGGTAAAAAGAGCTTATTCATTTTGAAAGAAATGAGAATACAAACTTAAAACCAAAATAGAAAAATCGACAAGTTTATCAACCATAAAAATTTTTACTGAAATACATGAGGATATCTAATTAAACAAATTGGAATTCCAAAGGAAGATAAAAATAGAACAGCCATATTTTGTCTTTCTCACCAAGATTATCAAAAATGAACATAAACCAAACTTAGAAATTTTTGTACATAACTCAAAAGATCTTTATCATTACTGAAAATTCGAACTTTTAAGTTAATATGACAATCAAAAAGTTTCAATATTTCATCTAAAAATAATAATAATGATAATAATGAGGTAATTACAAAGAATCTCGAAGAAAACTTGAATTCTAAAATCGTAGTCATCACTGTATAACATTCCCACAGAACATGATAATATTCTTTTCAACCAATACTATTATTAACATAAATAAAATAAAAAATAAAAATAAAATAAAGTCAGAATTAATTCAAAATACCTGATAAAAAAAATAATAAAAAAAATAAAATAATCTACCAGCTTACAATTGAAGTTAAATAGATTAATTTTGATTTACAATCTTGAATGCGAACCTCTCAACTAATCATCTTCTTCTTTTTCTTTCTACATTCTCAGTTTATACTCTTTCCTTTTACTTTTTTTTTATCTATCACAGATCGTTCATTTCCTCAAATTCACAGATTTGAAATTACAGCCTAACTAAGTTGATAAAAAAAAACTTCAAATGAAAAATCAACAATCCATATCGATCAGAATTTGCAAACAAGCGATGAAAATGAGTAGATCTATTTTAGAGAAAATCAGATCTAAAGCTTTGCAATATATATTCAAAATTTCTGTATAATAAGTTAGGGTTTTATATTGGATCGGACTTTTCTCTTTTGTTCTTTCTCAGATTTCCTTGAATTAAAAAGAATAGAGATTAGAATACAAAGAAAAAATAAAAAAAAAAAACAAATCCGAACATAAATCTCTTGGATCTAAGGTTTTAATTTCGAACAAAGGTTTAGATCTTGAATTTTAGGGTTTGAATTTAGAGATCTATGAGCAAATCGAATATTATTCTTAATCTTGACAAAACAAATTTCAACTTACCGGGAAAATGAAGATCTGCCGGAGAAGGTGACCTTGAATCTAGAGCTTCCGAGAGAGATCAACAGATCCAGTGAAAAATGAGTAAGAAAAAGAACAAAATTTCTCGGCCAGAATTCCGACGATGCTGCCGGAGAAGATGATCGGAGGAGATCAGATTTATTTTTCCTCTCTAAAATCCTCTTTCTCTCTCTCTATCTCTCTCTCTCTCTCTTTCAGATGGTCTGAGATTTGTCAAGATCAAACCGGAGAGAAGATAGCCGGATTCCGTCAAGTATTACAGAGAAGATGAAGAATTAGGTTTAGATTTAGGGTTTAAGAAGGTAGATCTAAGGTTATAGGATTTTTCTCTTTTCTCTCTCAGAATTTGGGGAAAAAGAAACCCTAGCTTCTTAGAGGAGATCAAGGATCGGCCGGAGCTTGCCGGAGAGGCAGTCGGCGAAGACGAGGAATGATCGGAAAAGAAAAAAATAGAGAAAGATATTGGGGATTTCTCTCTCGGCTCTTTGCTTCTCTCTCAATCGAAATTTTTTCTTCTCTTCTCACGAATTTTTGTATATATAGAAAAAAATAAATCTGTTGATAATGGCACCCCATTTGATAAGCGCACAAATGCGCGAATTCACTTGGATAATACACCCCTCCCAATATTTGATAACTGTACCAACTTGGCTTGTCTTTTTCGAAAATCTTCATCGGATTTTTCTGAGATTTTGCAGGGGCTTTTCTGAAGTCTCGAGGCTTCTAAATATGTGTTCATGGGCATTTGAAGCATTAGGTTGACCTAGATTTTCATTAAAAAGCAAGGATTTTGGGATAAAAATCAAAACCTAGTGGGCCATCCCTTGATTGCACTACATATACTCTCTCAGCCCGTTTGCTGGGCAAACGCGCTCAGCTTTTTCTGAAATTTTGCAGGGGCTTAGCTGGGATCCTAAGCTAGCTTGGGGTGAAATTTGGGGTTCTATCTCATTTATTTGATGAGGCTTTGCTCAAACATGAAGGGATTAGGGCACGGTCAAAATGGGGTGTCTACAGATGCCCCTCTTTGGCAGAGCGTGCTTGTCGCGCGAATGTCAAAGCTGAACTGACAGCACATTTTGACTGGCCCAAGATTAAAGAGTTTAAAATTTTTGATTTTTGATTTTTGAAAATGTCATTCACAAGATACATGGTGAAATAGCCTTTCACCAGACTCTGACTCTACAAACGCTGGTGAGATAGCCTCTCTCCAACTCTTAACTCAGTACATATTGACGAGATAGCCTCTCTTGCAAAACATTAAATGACAGATTTGATTATGAATGATCTTGAAATTTGAAGAGAAAATGAATCTGGATGCCGTGTAGAAACGGACTTGAATGCCGCGTGGAAACGGACTTTGAATGCCATGTGAAAATGGACTTGAATGCCATGAATGCCGTGTGAAAACGGACTTGGAATGACTTTGGATGCCGTGTGAAAACGGACTTTGAATGCCATGTGAAAATGGACTTGAATACTTTTGGATGCCGTGTGAAAACGGACTTTGAATGCCATGTGAAAATGGACTTGAATACTTTGAAAACATTTTTTTTAACTTTTAAAACTTTTCAAATGGTGAGAGAAATGACCAAACTCCAAATCGCGGAGCCATTGGCAAAAACATCTTTTAAAATCTTTCAAATGGTGAAAGAAATGACCAAACTCCAAATCGCGGAGCCATTGGCAAAAACATCTTTTAAAATCTTTCAAATGGTGAAAGAAATGACCAAACTCCAAATTACGGAGCCATTGGCGAAAACAGCTTTTAAAATCTTTCAAATGGTGAAAGAAAAAATCAAACTCCAAATCGCGGAGCCCTTGGCGGAAACAACTTTTAAAATCTTTCAAATGGTGAAAGAAATGACCAAACTCCAAATCGTGGAGCCATTGGCGAAAACATCTTTTAAAATCTTTCAAATGGTGAAAGAAAAGACCAAACTCCAAATCGCGGAGCCATTGGCGAAAACAACTTTTAAAATCTTTCAAATGGTGAAAGAAAAGACCAAACTCCAAATCGCGGAGCCATTGGCGAAAACATCTTTTAAAATCTTTCAAATGGTGAAAGAAAAGACCAAACTCCAAATCGCGGAGCCATTGGCGAAAACAACTTTTAAAATCTTTCAAATGGTGAAAGAAAAGACCAAACTCCAAATCGCGGAGCCACTGGCGGACATATATATTTTTTTAAATGAAAGGAAAATTCATTGAAACGAATGACGAAATGACCAACTTTGATCGATTTCACAAGGTAAATAAATCATTCTTTGCCAAGAATGATTGAAAATGCATGATCTTTGCTGAAGATAAAACTCAAGGAACTTGAAGAAAATTTCAGGTATTAACCCTTTTAAAATGATTGAAAAGCATTTTGCTGAAGGTTTGACAATTGCAGGAGCAAATTCTAAACTCCGCTAGGGATAAGATTTTCTGAAAACTGGACTTCAAAAGAAAACAATTTGATTGAAGAGACTGACTCAAAGATTGTGTTCAAGCTTCTCTGGTTTTCATTTGCTGAGAATAGCTATCCTAGTTATCATCACGCTTGATATCTTTTATGACGTAAGTCATAAAAGATGCCCCTAGTATGAAATACTTCCATAACAGATTCGTAAGAGAGCAAAACACAGGAAATGGTCAAAAATTTTCATTTCATTGAATACTTGAGGTTACAAAGCTTTCAGGTTTACAACAGGCTGTATCTGCCCGACAATTGCCTTTCAATTCTGACGATCTCTGCCATTTCATATGGGCTTGAAAGCCTGCCATATGGACTTGAGAATCAATCATCTTCTGAACTTCACTCTGCTGCGCATCACCCTTGAGGGGATACAAATTCATCATTCATTTTTTTTTATCACCCCAGCCTTGGGAGGAATATTAACCACACAGAACTCTGGAATTTGACCTTGACTCGACATAGAAAAAGACCTGGACAACTAGCAAATGAGAACTTCGTTGGGCACAATGACTTAAACTCTAAGAGAGACTGAATCTGCTTCTTAGTCTGATAAGTATTTTTAAAATGGTACAGTCTACCACTCTTAAAATCTTTTGAAAACCGTATTTAAAGGTGTTTCATTCCCTTTTCCGGTATTTCCATCATGGTTATTATTCTCTTGGATTGCTTAGTCTTAACCCCTTAGCCTTGAGAGTGTCAGAAGAATTTCTGTCGGTGCTTACTCAGACTTTTGAAGTAGTGCTGCCGAAGAAATGAAAGTCTTGCTGGCTTTCAGAGGTTCTGTCCTTTATGAAGTCACTGCCATGACCAAATTGCCTTTTCAGGTTTTCGATTTGGCGGACCGCATGCCTTAATTTTTGCCTAAGCCGCCCTTTCAGGTTTTCAGCTTAGCGGGCAAATGACCCTAACTTTTGCCTAGACCGCCCTTGCGGGTTTTCAGTCTAGCGGGTCTAAGACTCCATTATATTTTTTTTATTTTCTTTCTGTTTCTCTACAAACCTGGGCCTAAGTACACCAGAAGGACTTTTAGGTAGGCTTGGGTTCAAACAGGTTAACATTTGGTAAGTTTTCATGTATTTGACCGAATCTGGCCCTCCAGACTGCCTACGTATCCCCAAAGAAATGGGAATCAGGCCCGCGTAGTTCGCCCCTTTGGGTTTCAAAATTTGTTTGTTTTGTCTTTTTTTTTTTTTTTGAAGATTTGAAAGTTTTGGAGGATTTGACCGAACCCGAATTGATCAGGCTACCTACGTACCCTGTAAAGAGGGATCAGGTCATGACGTAGTTCAGGTTATTATCTTTTATGACGCAAGTCATAAAAGATGCCCCTGGTTTGAGTTTATCAAAGAATGAAAGTGTTTTTTTTTTTTTTATTTAGGCCCAAAGTGTTTGCAAATGGTTTTTTGACTTTGAGGTTGTTGGCTTTTGAGCTCTGATCGATCAAAGACGGCCTCCTGGTGTATCTAAGCATAGTACTTTTTTAGTTGGTCCAGGTTTGTAGGTTCTGTTAATTTTTCTCCATTTTCATTAAGGAGTCTTACGGCTTTTCCAGGCAGGACTTCATCAACAATGTAAGGACCAGACCAATTTGGTCTGAACTTCCCTCTGGGGTCAAACACCGGTGCTCGATAAGATTTCAAGACGAGATCTCCTGGTTTCAGATCTCGGACCTTGACTTTCTTGTTAAAGGCTCTTTCAATTCTTCTCTGATACCCTTGGATGTGGTACAAGGCTCTCAGCCTCTTTTCATCAATCATCTGCAATTCATCATGTCTGGCTTTGGCCCACTCAGACTCCGGCAGATTCGCTTCCATCATAACTCTTAAAGACGGGATTCTCACTTCAACAGGGAGGACTGCTTCCATTCCGTAAACTAGAGAGTACGGAGTTACACCTGTAGAAGATCTGATCGATGTCCTGTAAGCCCATAAAGCAAAAGGAAGCTTGTTCGACCAGTCCTTATAAGTCTCGGTCATCTTACTGATTATGACCTTGATATTCTTATTTGCTGCCTCTACAGCCCCGTTTGTTTGCGGTCTGTAAGGAGATGACTTGTGATGCTTGATTTTAAACTCTTCGCACAGGTGCACTACCTCTTTCTTGAAATGAGATCCATTATCAGAGATCAATTCATGAGGTACTCCATATCTGCAAATGATATTCGCACGGATGAACTTCGCAACTGTATTGGAAGTTATGGAAGCATATGAAGCAGCTTCTATCCATTTCGTGAAATAATCAATGGCCACCAAGATGTACTCGTGCCCACTTGACGATTTGGGATAGACTTTGCCAATGATATCAATTCCCCATACTGAGAATGGCCATGGCGAGGTCATAGAATGCAGCTCTGACGGAGGCACATGAATAAGATTCGCATAGACTTGGCATTTATGACATTTCTTCACGAATGCGAAACAATCTGTTTCCATTGAGGGCCAATAGAATCCAAGTCTAAGGATTTTTCTTGACAACATTTTGCCGTTCATGTGAGGACCACAAACACCTTCATGTGTTTGCTCTATGAGTTCTGCAGCCTGATCTTCATCAACACACAGAAGCTGAATACCGTCAAATGACCTTCTGTACAACTCTTCACCACAAATGATGAAGTTGGCAGCGAACTTCTGAAGAGTTTTCCTCTCTTTGCTGGAAGCTTCAGGCGGATGCCCCTTGCCTGAAATGAAATTTCTGATATCTGTATACCATGGCTTACCATCTGGACACCTGGCAGATATTTCAATGGCATTCACATGTGCTGGAGCCCATTGCAACCTTACAGCTAAAGGTTGAACCTCCATTGTAGCAGAAATGTCCAACATTGATGCCAGAGTAGCCAGAGCATCAGCAAAGTGATTTCTTGTCCTCGACAGATGAGTGAAGGTGACATTCCTGAACTTTTTGACCAGAGATTCGAGATAAGTATGATATGAGATCAACCTCGCCTCTTTTGTCTTCCAATCCCCATTTATTTGACAAATGATCAGGATTGAATCTCCAAATACATCGATGTCTTGAATTCGCAAAGCCAAAGCTGCCTCAAGTCCTGCGATGCATGCTTCATATTCTGCCATATTATTGGTGCATTCAAACTGCAACTTGATGGATAACGGAATGTATTCCTTCTTTGGAGATATCAAAACAGCCCCTATTCCTTGACCATGATTATTGACAGCTCCGTCAAAGTACATAAGCCACTTGGAACTCAGAGTTTCTTCTTCAATTTCCATAATCTCTTCATCAGGAAAATCAGCCTTCAGAAAAGCATTCTCTTCAATAGGAGCATCAGCCAGCTGTTCAGCAATGACCCGTCCCTTAATTGATTTCTGAGTGACATAAGTGATGTCAAACTCAGACAACAATAGCAACCATCTGGCTGTTCTTCCAGTAAGAGCGGGTTTTTCGAACAAATACTTTAACGGATCCATCCGTGAGAGCAAAAATATCTTGTTCGATAGAAGATAATGTCTAAGCCTTTGAGTCGCCCAGACCAATGCTAAACACGTCTTTTCCAAGACAGTGTACTTGATTTCATATTCTAACATTTTCTTACTGATGTAGTAGATGGGCTTTTCTTTCTTAGACCCTGCCTCCTGCTGAGCAAGCATACAACCCATTGTTGTATCCGTGATGGACAAATACATCAACAACGGTTGACCAGGAATGACTGGGGATAAGACAGGAGGCAAAGACAAACACTGCTTGACCTTTTCAAACGCTTCCTGACATTCTTCATTCCATTTCTTGGAGGAATTCTTTTTTAATAACTTGAAGATGGGTTCACATGTCATAGTTAAATGAGATATGAATCTTCTCAAGTATTGCACTTTGCCAAGAAATCCACGAATCTGCTTTTCTGTCTTTGGTGGTTGCATTTCTTGGATAGCCTTAATCTTCTGAGGGTCCACTTCGATTCCTCTTTCACTGACCATGAATCCAAGCAACTTCCCTGACGTGACCCCAAATACACATTTATTAGGGTTCAAGCGAAGCTGAAACTTCCGGATTCGCTCGAAGAACTTTCTCAAAGCGATTGTATGCTCTGGCCGAGTCCTGCCTTTGACAATCATGTCATCTACATAGACCTCGACTTCTTTGTGAATCATGTCATGAAGAAGAGTAGTCGCAGCTCTCTGATAGGTGGCACCAGCATTCTTGAGACCAAATGGCATCACTCTGTAGCAATATGTCCCCCACTGAGTAATAAATGCCGTCTTCATCATGTCCTCAGGTGCCATTTTGATCTGGTTATACCCTGAGAATCCATCCATAAAGGATAAGAGTGCATGTCCAGCGGTATTGTCAACCAGGAGATCAATATTCGGAAGCGGAAAATCATCTTTCGGACTTGCCTTGTTCAAATCTCTGAAATCGACACACATCCTGACTTTTCCATCTTTCTTGGGCACAGGTACAATATTTGCAAGCCATTCAGGGTATTCAACTACTTCGATGAATTTCACTTCGAGTAGTTTCTTAACCTCGTCATGAACTTTCAACTCCCATTCTGTTTTAAGCTTCCGGAGTTTTTGCTTCTTCGGCTTGATGCCAGGGATTAGAGGTAATTTGTGTTGGACAATATCCTCGCTCAATCCCGGCATGTCATCGTAAGACCAAGCAAAAACCTCCTTAAACTCTTTTAGCAAGGTGATTAATTCTTCACGCTCCTCAGGAGATAAAATTTTGCCAATTCGTATTTCCCGAATTAAAGTTTCATCACCTATATTTACAGTTTCAATTTCCTCTTCAAGTGGTTTAGCTCGTCGATTCTCCTCTTGTTGAATCATATATTTGATTTCAAGGGGAGTTTCGTCGGCTACCTCATTAGAGGGGGAGTCTTGATAAACATATTTAGTTACTTGATCAGGTTTAGAAGCAGGATCAGTAGAAGAGACAAGTACAGGAATGTAAGCAAAAGAATCTTTTATTTCATCAGAATGAATGATTACATCAGATGACTTGCCCACATCAGGCGTTACAGACTCTGAAACAGAATGAAAAAATAAGTCGACATCAGTATCGACACAACCAGAAATATACACAGACGAAGAATCAATGAATACGTCCTCAGACTTGGACTCGACACCATCAAGGACAGACTCGTCATCTACTCCAGAGGTAGACCCGACCTCTACAGTACCTGCATCAAAAGAAAAGTTAGAAATGACAGACTCTGGGACGGACTCAGAAACTGACACATATTTTGAAATAACTGACTCTTTTGAAGGGACTGGAACGTACTGAGGGATTACTTGGGGTATAACCTGTGAGGTCCAGTTATCTAGAGGTCCCTCGGCTGGGGTGATATAGTCCTCTGGGTTCAGAAAAGGTGCATCTCTTCCAATCATAGCAATGACTGGTGCCTCAGTTTGAAACAAAGAATTCAGGAGTTCTGGCTCAAAGTTCTCAACCCAGTCTGAGTCTGGTTCCTCTGTCACTACTGCCTCTGCAATCTGCTTACTGTAAAATTCTGCTGGCAGTTCATCTGCGAAGAAGATTTCAAGACCAGGCAGCTTTAGCCTGCTCTCATCATACCATGGCTCTGAAAAACCGTAATAAGGGCAATCAGCTCCTTCTTTCCGGAATCTGCCATTCATTATCATACTGAAGGGTCCCATTGGAAATTCTAAACCCTTGCGGCGACACTCGGCCCATTTAAACATGTAGGCTCTCATTTCCTGCACCTCCTTGCGAGTCGGCTTGTATCCCAACCCAAACAACCCATCATATGCTTTCAACTCGGGCCGCTCAGTCGGACCCTGCATATTCTTTCCCAAACCTGCCCCTGGGAGATACCCAAATCGGCGCATCATCTTGACTACCCGAGTATTAGTGCTAGAGAGAAACATAATTTCTTCACTCATAGCCTCTTTCATGGTGATAGCCGAAACTTCTACTGAAAATCCTGTCAGACTGATATCTCTTGTATTTTCAGTAACAAGCTCTTGAGATATTTGTCCGACTTCTGGCTCAGGATCTCCCTTGACTGTGATCACCCGATTGTTTCGAATGAACTTTAATTTTTGATGAAGCGTGGAAGGGATAACTCCAACCTTGTGCAGCCAAGGTCGACCAAGCAACAGACAAAAGGAAGTCTTGATATCTAACACCTGAAATTCAAGGTCAAAGGTTTCTCCTCCAATGACAATC
The DNA here is from genome assembly GCF_043159265.1 of Tasmannia lanceolata. Taxonomy (NCBI): domain Eukaryota; kingdom Viridiplantae; phylum Streptophyta; class Magnoliopsida; order Canellales; family Winteraceae; genus Tasmannia; species Tasmannia lanceolata. The sequence goes on along the minus strand of NW_027518695.1, from coordinate 478,873 downwards.
TCAGTAGCCAACGTTCCAATCACATCCCTTCGGGTACCATCATATGCTAGTATACCCTGCTCAGACGGAATAAAATCTTCAGGCCCAAACCCCAGAGTAGTGGCAGTGCTCAAGGGACACACGTTCAACGCTGACCCATTGTCTACCAGTACTTCTGATACTTTCTTCTGGTTGCAAAGCAGGGTAATTTTGAGAGGACGTGTATGATCTCTTCCTTCAGAAGGCAAGTCCTCATCTGAGAAAGATAAGGCTTTTGAAGCCTTGGTCATGGCCACCAAACCGACCAGCTCGTCAGGAGTGATCTCAACTGATACCTAGGACGAGTTCAATTCACGAAGTACACCCTGTCTGTGCTTCGGCGATGCCATCAGTAAACCCCAAATTGAAACATTAGCTTGGGTTTTCTTAAGCTGATTCAGTAGGTTATCTTCCTCTTCATCAAGTCTTTGTTTCTGCCTCTGACTGTCAACCCCTCTTGCAACTTCAGCGGGATTTTCAACTCTAAGCTCAGCTGGTTTGAAGACTCGTCCACCCCGTGTGACGTGGCGGAGCTCATCACATTGATCGTTTAGGAGTAACAGATCTTCATCATCTATCTTAAGGATGTATGGGGTTTGTATCTCTTCTTCCTCATCATCACTCACCCTTAAGACGTACAGAGATTCAGATTCTTTCTCTTCATCCTCACACTGGAAAACATATGACTGGTTTGATGGCCCAGCCACATCAGGGTCGTTCCAGGATAAAACATACGGCCTTTCGGATTCTGCCAACTGATCTCCTTCTTCAAATTTCCAGACATAGGGTTCTTCGGATTCCACAGCACATATGAAGGAAGCCGGATCAATGATAGACTCCTCGGCGCAAATGACATTGACCGAGGATGGAGGCGGCATTGCATGCGTAGGAAGGGGGTTTCTAGTTACATTTGGTAACTCGATTGACAGTTCCTTCCTATCAATCATGTTTTGAATTTGGTGTTTCAAAGCTAAACACCTATCAGTGATATGGCCTGTGTTACGGTGGTAATCACAGAATTGATCTTCTCTCCAGGATCTTGGCAACGGGTTGGGAGGAGGTTTAATGTCAGGCAACTTGATTTTCTTGTCCTTCAATAGCTTCTTCAAAGCTACGGACAAAGAATACGGAAGGGGATCGAAATGACGAAGAGGCTTCTGCTCCATTGTCGGCCTTCTTACTTCAGTAACTACTCTGGGTGGGAGCGGCCTGACATAATTGACATTATGGACCTCTTTCGGCGCCATCACAGGTCGCTTCCCTTCTCTGCCATCAGATGGTACTCTAGATCTCAGGCCTTTAGCCAATGCATCTTCTATCTGAGTCCCAGTCTTAATAAGATGGTTAAAATCAAGGAAATATTGGATAGCCATATGGTGGTAATATTGTGGTGATAGATTTTTCACCACAATCTTGATCTGATCCTCATCTGACAACCGATGAGTCATCTGGGCAGCTTTCCTTCTCCATCTACGGATGAAGGAAGTGAAGGTTTCATTATGGCCCTGTTTCAAAGCCTTCAAATCTCTCTTAGTCACGTCGATTCCCTCCTCCATGGAGAACTGCTCGACGAACTTATTTGCAATATTCTCTAGAGTTCGGATCTCCTCTGTTTTCAAACTTAGGAACCACTTCTTAGCTGTTCCAATAAGGGATCTAGGAAATAATAGAGCAACTTGCTCCGGAGATAGACCATGCTGTTGTAAAAGCGGAAGAACTGACATTAGATGGCTTCGAGGACACCCGGTCCCATCGTATTTATCCATGTCCGGAACTTTGAATCTAGGAGGCAATGTGACTCCCGGATACAACATAAAATCGGCCATGTTCAACTTTTTCGGGCCTTGAAATTTTATGTTTTCCATCTCTTGGGCCAGCCTATCCATTCTGTCCGCCATCGCTCTGTCCTCATTGGCTCTACTCAGATTAGGATGACGATTCTCTTCTTCATACTGCTCATTATCAAGATCGTCTTCGACGTTCAAGATCGCAGGCCCGGCCATTGCAGGAGGGGGAGGAGGTATAACTGATGGGTGCTGAGCTACATGTTCTCTGGAAGTAGACTCTCTGTCATTTTTCAGACGGGCTATCTCTTCATTCATATTATTCATCTGTTGAAGCATAGCCTTCATCATCTCACTCATCTCAGCTATAGCGTTTCCAGAGTCAGCCATCTGTGCAATAGGAAATTGGACGGGCGAAGGGATTTCCTGGAGATTGGAGAAAGGTAATGCAGGGGAGGTAAAAGAAATTGGTGAGGAAGAAAAACGACTCAGCCTGGAATCAGCGGACTGACGGGACCAGGTTGATTTTGAAACGAGGATTTTCTTAGGAGCAATGGCTGCTCAATCAAGAATCCTGATATGGAAATATAAACACTAGATTAAAAAATTTAATAATTGAGATAAACTATTCTCATCAAATAATGACAAGATAAACAGAAAACACACTTTCATTGATAGAAACTTGGGATTACAATTGATGAAAACATCAGTCTTTGACTTCAATTAGATAAACAAATGGTAATTGAAAAAAATCAATACGACAAAAATATGATAAGGTCTTCAAGGTCTTTCGATACGGGCTCTCTTTCCCTCGGGTTCTTCTGAAAAATCATTCCGCCCGATTTTAGACGATAGAGCAAATCTCTGACTGATGACTTTGTTTCTCCAGGCAGTTACAATAGACTGGATGAGATCAGGAGTAAGTTTCTCGCAAAGAGGAGGAGTTACGATTCTGGGAGGATATGGCTTTCCCGTAATCTGGTAAAGCAAACGCATGGGTGCGTAGAAGGTTGATTTTTCCAAACCCATAAGATATACAAAGGAATATGGGTAAGTACTAGTAATGACCTGAAGGCATGAATGACTCACCATGTGAAGTTGATCATGGTCTACATGCTGCAACCAATGGTGCCATTCGTCAATGGATTGGGGTTGGTTGGCCATTGATTGCCATGACGAATGATCCTTAAGGGTATACTTAATGGAATTTTGTGGCTTAAGAATAGTAAGCTTTTCACAAAGCCACAAATAAAGCAGTTTAGCACACCCATAGAAACTATTTTGGACTTTTGAAGGATCAATACGATCTAGTCCTAAGATAGTTTCTGCTAACATAGTAGAAATAGGATTTCTTCCTTTGTTAATCTGGTCTACTATGCCCAGCAAAGCCAATGGGGCAACACGGGGGTCGCCACGAATGATATGGCGAGCAAAAACTCCAAAGATTAAGGCACTACGCCGACAGCTTTGGAAACGGGAGTTAGTAGGGTCAGTGTTTTTAGAAAAAATTTCAATAAGGATATGGACCTCTACATGCGTGCCTTTGAAGCAAGGTAAGGCATCAACGATGTCATTTTGGAATAACCCGCAAAAAAAAGAATTAGAAGAGTTTATGTTTGCAGGTTGAATCCAAAGTCCTTCAGATGTGATCTCTAGCAAGGCGCACCAATCTTCAAAGATTGGGCAAAGTTCAAAAGAACCGAATCGAAACACATGAAGAATGGGATCCCAAAGCTTTGCAACTGCCTGAAGAAATTTCCAATTTATACCAGATACGCTCAAGTAATTGAACGTGCTTATGAACCGATCGATCATGCTTTGCTCATGCTCACGCGGAAGGGTTCTGATGACTTCACTTATCCAAATCTTCAACATATTATTCGACATGATTGAACCTGACATTCAGATAAGATAGAGATTACGAAGGAATAAGAAGGACCTTGCAAATGATAAGAATAATTTGACAATCATTTATATAAGAAGGATACGATTGGTGACAATGGATTTTTCATCTATGATCAAAATGATCAACAGATCAGAAGATAGAACACAGTCATGGAATGACAGAAGTAGGTCATAGGCTGGATCTAAATCTGGCGATGAATATTAACTTTACGATCAAGGAGATCAAGATGATAGATCATGGTCATGAGGATAACAAGGAAGCCATCGGCCAGATCTCAAAACGAAACAGGTAAACAACAAATATATGCACAAATTGAATCTATGATACAACACAAGAATGGTTATCTTCCAAAAAAAGATAACAAAATAGATTATGACCAACAATGACATGTATGGGTCACTGACGAAAGAACGTGAACGCAATTGATCAAATCAGAGATTCCCATTAAGAGTGAAATTTTAAGCTAACTGATACATGAAAATGGGAATCGAAACAATGCAAACTGACTCTAAAGACTAGCAGTCATGCTCAAAATGATTTGGATAAAATCCGGCAGCATAACGGCTATACAGGGAGGTCAGGGTAAAGTAAACTCATGAGGCAATGATAAGATAGGCTCATGGTTATCTAACTCTATCACAAAAGGTTCTAGGTAAAATTTGACAGCATAACGGTGCTACAAAGGGTATATGGGTAAAAAGAAACAGTAATGTAGCACTCTGAACAAGAATACTAACACCTCAAAATGACAGTGTCACTTAGAAAAAGATAATAGGGTGAAAACTCGACCATAGCTAAAAACTATGTGACACGGGGTTTAATCCAATAACCGAAAGATCAAATAACAGATCATGACAATGATAATGGACAAATAAGAGTCATAGACTAGATCTAAGACTGGATAATAAGTGGAGATAACCCACTGAAATGAATAAGGATCCCTAACTAAAGGGAGAGAGGAGAACCCTAATCTAACAATCAAAATATACATATATATATACACATATATATCCTAACCAGGGGCACCAGCCCTAAATATATCCAAACAGAGTCAAGATACTTGACTCAAGACAGACATGTGAGTGTACTAGGACCGCATTGTAACCACATAAGGTGAGTTACAATAATCTATACACAGGACAAAGTTCCTAAATCTAGGTTCCAACATGTGTAAGTAACACATGTTCGCTCCTATATGAACAAAATACATATATAGGTACAAGCAAGTCCTAATTGGGTTTTTACTAGGTTAGCAAATATACTCATGTACATAATATATGTAAAAGGAAAGTAGAGCTCCGGACTCAATCAGGTACTATGCATATGATCCATACTTAGTATGTATAACACAAGTGCACCGAGTGTTATACATAGTATGCTTCATTGCTCATCGGCTGCTGTAAACACAAGTGCACCGAGTGTTTACGGGTGCAGCACGAGCGCATAGCTTGGAAATAGATACAACAGCGCCAACAGGGTAATGACATCCCATGTGGCACGCATTGTTTCTATCCCGTGGAGCCAATTATAATAAAATCAATAAAAGAAAATAAAGAACAAAATGATGTATGTCTCTGTGCAGTGTGTGAATCCCTTGTTTTAAACACCTATTTGGTGCCCCTGGATTCTAATCGATTAAATTCCCATTGATAATGACTTTAGTTCAAAATTCTTCAAAATTAATAAAAATGGCATTTTAACAGAGTTAGGCAATATCTCGAAAGATATCCCCAGCAGAGTCGCCAGCCTGTGGACCCCGATCCGAGAGAGGGGCGGCGGTGAGGGACGTGCCCCCACGTGCGAACAGTCTCTATGGATCATCCACGTGAATGGAGAGCTCTACCAAGGAACTCTCGAAAGAAAATGCCTCTCACAGCATGAGTGGCGATACAAAGGTGAGATACCTCTCGATTCGGGGACTAGCCCAGATTCGAGGCGTACCTTAAACAAAGAAGAGTCGCCATCCAAGGAAAAAGGCAAATGGGCCCTGGATCCCTGTAGACACCCCATTTTGACCAGACCCAAGTTTGCGTTGTCTGTGCGAGTCTCGTCAAATCAGTGAGTTGGGGTCCCAAATTGAACCCTGAAGCAGCTTATGGTCCCACCGAGGTCCCCGTAAAATTTCGATAAAATCCAACTTGATTTGGCAGATAGGACGAGCTGAGAGTGGGTGCGCAGTATAAATCCGAAGGGGGATGAATTATCTGCACTAAGGGGTGCCCATGTGCCATGGGATGGGGCCTACCATGTGCTCAAGGCATTTAGACAAATTTTAATGGGACTCATCATTGCCAATTTGGACATTTGTGCAAGGTATCTTGAATACGTGGTTTCCATCCACTATTGGTGAGTGGTAGATTATTAAAATGGGGGGATGATGATGATGTCTGTAATGGAATGATGATTTTTGGCAAATATGATGAAATTTGGGGGGACAAGAGGGGGACAAAAAATTCTCATTTTCTCCCATCATGATGACTCATGATGGGTCTTCTGATCTCTCTCGCGAAGAAAACCAGGGGAAGAAAAAAAAAAAAAAAACGACAGTGGGAAGAGGGAGGGAAACCAGTAGAAAAAACCCAAAGGAAAACCAAAAAAAAAAGAGGGGAAGGGGAGAGGGAAACCCACAGCCACTCTCCCTCTTCCTCCTCCACCACAACAACCTCCACCATTCACCACCACCACTGCCTCCACCACCCAACCTCCATTAAACCACCTCAAACCCATCACCATCCTCTCCACCACCACGGCCAGCCGGAATCCGGCGAGGCCAAACCCATCTCCAGAAAGCCGCCATCACCGGAGCCACCATCTTCCACCAAGCCATCATCCCCAACCCCATTTCTTCTCCTTTCATCCACCATCCTTTGCAGATTTCCCAAAAACCCATTTCAAACCCCATTTTCGCCCAGCCACCACCTTAGCCATCATCTCTGCAACTCCGATCGGCCTTATTTTCTTCCTCTTCCCAAATTCTTCACCATCTCCGGTCAACCCTCCCTTCGGCCAACTCCATCTCTCCCACCTCAAGGCTTCAACAGATCATCGCTGCGCCAAGGAGAAATCTCAGATCTGAAATTTCAGATCTGAGAAGTGAGAGGGAAAAGAGGATTTGCAGAGAAGCACTGAGAGAGAGAGAGAGAAAGAGAGGGAATCGGGTTTCTCCTTTCGCCTTCATCTTCTCCGATTGGATTTTCCGATCGGATCCGATCTTTCTCCGATCGGATTTTCCGATCGGATCCGATCCTTTTCCGGCAGCCGCGTCCTCCACCTCTTCCATCTTCTCCGGCGATTCATGCCGGAATCCAGCAACTATATCTCTCTCCGATCATCAAATCCGATCGGATCCGATCCTTTTCCGGCAGCCGCGTCCTCCATCTCTTCCATCTTCTCCGGCGATTCATGCCGGAATCCAGCAACTATATCTCTCTCCGATCATCTACATTTGATCACCTCTGCAGATCCGAGATCCGGCAACTCCTTCTTCTCCAGCCACAACTCCGGGAAGAGAGCTGAGCACTTAGAAATAGGAAGATCCACAGACAGAGAGGTTCGGGTCTCCTTCTCGAAAATCTTGTCGGTGACACTCATCTTCGTCGAGCATTACTTCTGCCATCTCGCAATTCCGATCTTCATTGTCAGCAAGGTAAATCCGCGCCACTCAGGTAAAATCTGTAACATCCCATTGTTATATTCTCTCATGTATTTCAGCTCATGTTTGGTGTGTTAGAATTCACCTTGTCACATTTGCATTGGCAGCTCATATGGATGTGAGATTTAGAATTGGATTTTAATTGTGGATTTGGATTTCTCAGATTTCAGCTCATTTTGAGTACTAGGATTTAGACTCAGATTAAATTTCTAGTTGAATTTATCATGTTTATAGTCTAATATGTGTGGGATCTGATGTTTAAATCTCATTCGGTATAGTAGTTTGGGTTTGGGTCAACATATAGAATGATTTTCCATGCTTGTGTTAACTGACATTAATCCTACCATGTTGAATAGCCCTCACACCCCTTTGATACAAACAGCCCTTGTACTCTTCTTGATATATCAACTCCCTGTTTGGCATTAAAATCAGTTCACATATCAACTTCCCTGTCCGGCACATGTCAGCACTGTTTGATACCAAAATCTGCACAAATCTACCCCTAGTTTACATTTGAATCTGCACAAGTTGTTATGCACTAAAATTTGTATATATTGGAAATATCATTGAATACATTGGAATATATTGAAGATTTAATGCTTGTCTTTTATACTAAGCCTTTGAGTCAGGTTTTGAAGACGGTGATGAATGGATTATTCAGGTGAGACTATCTTGAAACCTTATCATACTTTCTTTTATTTCATTAGGCTACCCAGCGGCTGGTCTGGGCTAATTAATTTTATAAATTGTTTAATTGAAGAAGGAAATCAGATGATTTGCACTATTCGATGTCCTTGACACGAATATCGTCTGATTTCAAGGCGGTTTGTAGAAATATTATACGTGTAGGAAATCAGATGATTACTTTGGCATCATCTGATTTCATTGGAGTCCCCGTATTGGTGGTTGTGGTTGGGCATAGAAGTGTTTGATATTGTTTTTTTTGCTTTATTAGGCTATCCAGCGGCTGGTCTGGACTAATTTATGTTGTTTATCATTTTATGATTGCTATAGGTTGTGTATTTTTTTAATTGAAAATTCTTCTTTGCTTAACACTTGTTTTATTTTTATAAGAATAGAATGGGTTTGCGATTATCTTTTTCTTCTCTCTTTGATAGACTAACACAGTCTTATAGATTTCTGTTAAATTTCTTTAGATACTAGAATCCCCTCTCATCGCGAGGGCGATGAAGGCGCTAGCCCAAGCCCATCCTTAGGGGACTTGCTCAGTCCAAGTAGCATACCCCTCCTTTGTATATAGGAGACTTGCCCAGTCTCATTCTCTTGCTTAACCTCCTCTTTGTGCGCCGGTTGGTTTTGGGAGAACATCCTACTCGGCTTGGCTTCATACCCCTACCCTTATGGGTATTGGGTCGCACATTTGTTGCACCCTAGGGCTAGGTAGCTGTCCGGCCCGGTTGGGTGTTTTACCTTTGCCAAATATGCACAGGGTCTCTTATTCCTTTTTACGTCATTTGTGTCTCGGAGACAAGCCTTGTCTCCTATAGAGAGTTTCCCCTTTAGGAGGCTTACCTAGCCTCATGTTAGAATAACCCTTCCTCCTGGCGAGTCTTTGACTCATTTTTACCCCTTTCTTGGTAGTGTTTTTAGTGAGTCTCTGACTCATTTGTGCTCCTTTTTTTAGTGTGTTAGTTAGTAGTTCGCCTTTAGATTTGTTGTCATTCATCCTTGTTTGAGACTAACTCAGTCTTATTAGAGCTTTGCTTGCTTGGGATCTTGGATCGTTTTCTCTCTTCTTGGGACGCTATCTTTCTTGTTGTGGTTTGTCTCTTTGAGACGCTAGTTGCTTATTCAGAGTTTCTCCTTTTGCTTTAGGGCTTTGCCCTAGTTTGTGGTTGTTCTTGCGTGTTCCCTTTAAGAGTGAATTCATCTAAAGGTCCCGAGCATTGGAAAAGCTTTAAAATCCAAAAACATGTGAAAACTTTAAAAATATCAAAAACATTTAAAAATATAAAAAACCTTAAAAAATCTGAAGTGTGAGTGTTTCTTTTAGAAGCGTAGTTTGAGAGTTCGTTTCGAACTACGTTGGCTTGATCCTCTTCCGAGGTACGTAGTGCAGCTTGGGATTTACATCCCAAGTCCAGCCAAACTTTTTTGTAAATAAATGTTTTAAACCTTCTTCAAAAACCTTTAAAATCTTGTTTTCAAAAGATCTTCCTCTAGAGTTAGGAGTTTCTCCTAGATAGAGAGTTTTAGAGTTAGGGTTTTTCTTTTGATAGGTTGTTTGATTGTTTGTTTGCTGTGTGCTTGTTTTAGAGTTAGGGGTCTGTCCTAGAGTTATAGGAGCGCCTCCGTCCGGTCAGTTGGCGATTCACATCGCCGACTGATGACTAGGTCTTGGATACGTTAGCGATCCCTTGGTTTTCCTTAGGACACACAGCCTAGCTACACATAGGTTGTAGGAACCACCTGCATTAGCTTAGGGCTAACCTGCATTTAGCTAGGACATATAGGGTGTCCTAAAATCTACAATTCACTGGAATTTAAATAATCGTTCAAGAAGCTTTAATAATTAGTCCGGTCTTTTAGATCGAGTCTAGGATAGAGGTCTAGGTGTCTTAGGCATCCTAGCTTAGAATGGGTACGAAGAACTACGTTGCCTTGATTCTCGTGGAGGCGGGGATACGTAGGCTTCTTTGGATGAATACCAGACCATCCGAGGACTCGGGCTAATAATTTAGAGTCTTAGGATTTGTTGTATTGTTATTGTGTGTTTTGATGTGTTTTTCTTATTTTCTAGTACTGATCCTATACCTTTTAGCTATAGCTTGCATGTGTTTGCACATCAGAACTTAGACACCCATTAGGCATGTCACTCATAACCTAGCTATGCTTAGGTGCCACATCTTTCATTTTATTTTATGTGTGCTTATTATTTTATCCTCAGGAAATGCATGCTTAGGTAGACGAATCCTGAGGATTGTTCCCATTTCACATGATTTTTACCCAAACTTCTTTGGAGTTAATAATAAATGGCATAAGAGACCAGGTGCTTGCACTTGGGCGAATTGGGGGCGCCTAACCCCTTCCCCATTCGTCATCAGGCACGGACCTTTTGTATCTCTGGTTATCCATTGCAAACAGAGCATTTGTTTTGGTTCCATGGCATGTCCATGGATGGCGACTCTGAGTTTATTTTAGGTATGTCTCGGTTTCGAGCCCTGGCTCCGGATCAAGACATATCTCTTTCTTTTTATATCGCCACTCGAGCTATGCTATGAGGGTGGCATCAGTTTCGAGAGTTCCTTGGCAGAGCTCTCCTTCACTTTGTGGAGATCTTAGAGGATTGCAGGAGGGATCTCGCGTCCCTCGGCATCGTCCTCAGGATCGGGGTCCACAGGCTGGCGACTCTGCTGGGGAGTTCTTGAAACATTGCCTAACTCTATAAAAATGCCATTTTTACTAACTTTGGAGAAATTTGGATTAAAATCATTTTAAATGGGAACTTTTTCGCTTAGAATCCAGGGGCACCAGACAGGTGCGTAACTAAAACAAGGGATTCACACACTGCACATCATGCATTATCATATTTTTTTTATTCTTTTATTCCTTTTTATTTGTTTTTCATTATTGGCTCCACGGGATAGATTCAATGCGTGCCCGACTGGGATGTCTTTACACCTTGATGGTACTATTGAATCTATTTCCAAGCTATGCGCCGGTGCTGCAACCGTAGACATTGGGCGTACTTCTGTCTACAGCAGCCGATGAGCAATGAAGCATACTATGTATAACATTGGGCGTACTTTTGTTATACATATTAAGTATGTTTCATACGCATAGTACCCATTAGATTGAGTCCAGAGCCCTACTCTGTTTTATATATTATGTATATACTTACTGACTTAGTGAAATCCAACTAGGAAGTACCCGTGTTTATATATGTATATTTTGCATTCATATGGGGTCGAACATGTGTTGCTCACACATGTGGAGCCTAGAGTTAGGAGCCTTGTCCCATTTGTAGACTAGGGTAGCTCACTTTATGTGGCTACAGCAGTCCTAGTACACTCACGAGTCTGTCATGAGTCAAGACTTTCTTGACTCCGTTAGATTAGATTAGGGCTGGTGCCCCTGGTTAGGGTGTGTATATATATATGTATATATATATATATATGTGTGTGTATAGTGTATTATTCTTAGATTAGGGCTTATCCTTTCGAATAAGGTTTCTTTATCTATTTCAGTCGTACCATTCTTTCAGACCCGATCGATGACTCTTGCTCTTGCTTGGTCATCATCCAGATCGCAGTCTACCCTGTTATCTTTATCATATGATTTTTCCTGTATCTCGGATTTATATCCGTTTTGTCGGCTGTCTGATCAGGGCCGACTTCTACTGAGGTTTTCTGGTCTATTATCACCGATCAGAGTTTGTTCACTATTTCTTTCTTGGATCAGGCTGATGATTATTGTTCACCACCTTTTATAGCCTGGGTTCATTTCTTGATTCTTCGTTATCCATTCTTCTTGCTAGCTGTTAGACCAGGGCCTGTCTATCAATGAAGTTTTCTGGTTTATCCATTAGCCACATTGTTTCATTCCCCAGCCTTCGGACCTGGTCAGTAATTTTCCTCTATCATTATTCTGACCATGGTCTGCCTTTTGTCTCTCGAGTGTATAGTTGTGTCGTTCCTTTAGACATGACTTATTTGCTGAGTCGATTTCTAGTTACCTTCTTGTACCTACACCATTTGTTGAGTTGATTGTCTAGATTAGGACTCATTTTCGGTGGGTATTCCTGGTCTAATTCATCATATCTATATTCTTTTGATTTGGTTGGTGTCATTTCCCTTGCCATTGTTGAAACCATAATCTGTCATCTCGTCTTCAGATTGTACATATCTCTTGTGTGTATATGATTCTGTCGGTTGATTAGATTAGGACCCATTTCTAGTGGGGATTCCTGGTTTAATCAATTAAATGTGCATTCTTTCGGATTCACCTGACGGGTGGCCCGTACTTGTCACTATCATGGCCACAGTCTACTTGCTGCCCTTTTGATTGTATATCCATTCTTTGTTGTGTCTTAGATCTGGTCGATGGCTTGTTCGGTGTCTCTATAGCCATGATATATCTTTTGGTCGTAAATCCAACCCATGACCAAGCGTCGTCATTCATGGTCAGTCCTTCATGTGATTACATCTCCGTGGTGGCCATATTCTGCTTACTGATTGTGTGCTTATCTTGCCATCATTATTTGAGTGCAAGTATCCTTGCTGAGAGTCCTACATTGTTGAGTTTCTATTCATTTACCCTTATGTTGAGTTGTGAGGATCACCCTGTATAGCCGTCATGCTGCCGAATTTTATATAAACACCTTGAGCGTGATCGCTATCTTTTCAGAGTTATCGATAAGCCATGAGTTTACTCTACCACGATCCTTTTAGGGCCGTCATGCTGCCGGATTTTACTCAACTCATTTCCAGTATGATTGTTATCCTTTGGGATTATTGATAAGTCATGTGCTTACCCTACCATGATCCTGCTTACAGTTCTGCTGTTAGTTTTATCCTAGGGAGAGATGTGTTTGTATTATCTCTTGTTTCAACTTGTGTATATCATTTTCATGAGATTGCCTCATACTAAAGTCAGTGTCTGTCAATTCCATGACATGAGTCTGACCTAATTCACCTTACCCGTTGACAGCATCAGTTTTCCCTCCCTGCTCAGACAAAATGGCCATATCTGAAGATTTCCTAAAGAAAATGCAAGAATCGGTAATGAACCTATCTAGGGAGTTCTCTAATGTGAAGGAGGATTGGAACCAGCTGAAAAACCTAGGTAATGAGAAGTCTTTGACCGTTGAGGACTCTGTAGTCCAAAATCCTCCTCCTCTGATCTCTGTTCCTGTCCAGGCCATTGTAGAACCAATCAGTGGTTCTAAAGACAAGGAGCATGTTGACGAGAAGAATTTGCCACCTCCCACTGCCGTAAGAAAAGAGGAAGAACTTGCAAAAGAAGTTGAGAAATTACCTCCTATGGTCTCTGTTCCTATACCAGCCGCAGTAGCGTGTCTTGATGATTTTAAAGGTAAGCAACATGTTGAAAAGAAGTGTCTTCTAACCCCTACTTCAGAAGAAAAGGCGAAAGAACTTGTTAAAGAGACTGAGAAGTTAACCTTTGATCAACAGAATGTGAAGAACCCAAAGAACGATAACAAACCTGTTGTTTATTCCAAGAAGATCGGCGGTATGGAGTCATCTCATCAAGCATCTCAAATTGTCATGCATAAGTCTGATGAAGTAGAAGAGAAATTAGTAAAGAAACCTAAGAAGATATTCACTCAATTGCCGAGACCTCCAGCAGTCATTCTCCGAAAACTTGTTAAGGATGGGCAGTTGAAACTTATGGCTCCAAAGCCACCACCTAAGGTTCTTCCAAGGTTCTACAACAAGGATGAATATTGTGGATATCACCAAGGCCCTGGTCACATCACTAATTGTTGTCGCTCTCTCAGATTTGCAATCCAAGACCTCATAGATAGAGATCGTCCCATTTGGCCCGGGTTTAAGGCTACACAGCATCCTTTGCCAAGACATGTTGCAATTTATTCAGCTGGTACTAAAGCTAACTCGATGGTTGAGCCTTTTGAGGATCCCATTATCACCGCTCATCCCACCTTTGAGTTAGGGAGTTCTTCAGTTACAAATTTGGGAATGTCAGAGTTTGAGATGTCGGGAGGTGGTTATATGCCAGAAAGAATATCACCACTGCCAGTTATTGAAGATCAGCTTAACCCAGATCGACAAGATTTGCGCCAGGGTTGAACCCCCAGTCATTAATATCATGAAGGAAGGAGTACTACTCATAAATTTCCAGTGCCGGTTCATCATTATTGAAGAAGTGTCCTGTGTTGTTAGGTTTGTCTTTCGTTGAATGTACACCAACTTTTCTCTCGCAAAGTTGGTAAGTCATATTGTGTTGATGTCAAAAAAAAAAAAAAAAAAAGAAAAAAAAAAGAAAAAAAAAAGAGGGAAGTGTATGTCATGTCTGTCAGTCTTCTCATCGAGTTAGTTTTTTTTTGTTTCCTGTCAAATCAAATGTAAAGCCCATAGAGGCGTGTCTATGAGTCATTAATGCAGTCGAAAGTTTTCAATTCAATAAAGTTGTTATTTTTGTGTCTCGGATATCTTATTGATTCGCTCTTAGATTTAATGTTTAAATAACTAAAGACCCCCTTCTCGGATGAGAATGCAGACGAAATTCACCTCGAGATCTGAAAGATGGTCAAACGAGAGGAAGAGCGTCGAGCATAGCCACTTGAAGAAGAAATCGAAGCCATTGATAGTGGTATCGAAATCCAAAACTCGAGAAAGATGGAGTGGCAAAACTTTATCTCCCGAGGAGCGCAAAGAATTGATAAACCTGTTTAGGGGGGTTTAAGGTAGTCTTGCTTGATCCTATAAGGATAAACCAGGGGAATGCCCTGTCGTTGCTCAAAGCAAGATTTCATTGGCTTTAGACATCCAGTTGAAAAGTGAAGATTTTAAAGAGCGAAACATCAGACATCCTGTGGAGCTGATGAAATATTGAGAGAAGACTTTCTGGCAAGGAAGTTGTATGATAAATTTGAGCCTTAAAAAAAAAAAGAAAAAAAAAAGAAAAAAAGAAGAAGAAGAAGAAAGAGACAAGGAGATGTGGAACCTTGAGCATAAATTTAAGATCTTCGAGATGAGAGTGGAGCGCAGTGGTTGAAGTTTTGCCTGACATGCCTTCAGACTCCTAGAAAAATTTTTAAGTCTTTGAATCTTAAGCAAAAGAGCTTGTACGCCAAGTATACCAGGAGGCCATCCTTGATAGTCTGAGCTTTTATAGCCAAAATCCTAATGTTTTAAAAATCTTTTTGTAAACCCTTTGGGCCTAAAGTAAAATGAAACCATTTCTTTTCAAACACATTATAAACCCGGGGCATTTATGCACCCGAACTACGTCGGACCTGATCCCCATCTCTTCAGGGGTACGTAGGCAACTTGATTAATTCAAGTTCGGTCAAACCTTGGGATAAAATTCCTTTCAAAAATTTTGAAGCTAAATGCTAAACCATTCTTTGAAAAACCCCAAAGCGAACTACGCGGATCTGATCCTCCATTTTTGGGGTACGTAGGTAGTCTGGCAAGACCAGATTCGGTCCAAATCGTTTGAACTTTAAATATCCCACCCCTTTTGAACCCAAGCCCACCTAGAAAGTCCTTCTGGTGAAACAAGCAAAGGTTCAAGGCAAATGAAAGCAAAAACAGAAAAAAGAACGAGAGTCTGAAGACCCACTAGGTTGAAAACCCGAAAGGGCGGCCTAAATGAAATCATGTGCTTGCTAAGTCATTAACCAAAGGGATTGGCTTATGCAAAGTAAGGGTAGCGGTCTGCTGGATTGAAATTTTGAAGAGGCAATCTAGTCAGAGGCGAAGAATTCCCATGAAGAGAAAATTGATGAGATACCGAAGGAGTTCTTCAGTTGTGCAGAATTTTCAAAGTTTGAGTAGTGACTTCTTTTGAAGAGAGAAATCAAGGAGACGGAGAAGCATTCTCAAACAAGGCAGGATCCCAGAATCCGAGTAGTGTCGGCAAGACTTGCTTTGATACTTTTCTAAACTAGGGGCATTAAGACTGAGCAATCCGAAGGGGTTAATAACCATGACGAAAATCCCGATGACGGAAGGAAGTGCCTCTTGACATAGTTTTCGAGATTACTGTAGGAGTGGCTAGCCTTACCATAAAAAAATAACATATTTGATCTAAGGGTGAATCAGAATGTAGTCGAGTCTCTTGAATAATCTACACCTTCTTTGATAGAGTCCTTGGGAGTCTATTCCTCATTCATATTTGTTTTCTTTCAAGGTCAAAAAGTTGTCCGGCACTGAAAGGAAGGGGTGTATACCTTCCAAAATGAAAGATCCTGGTTTATGTATCCTGTTCAGACAGGTTGAATATGTCAAGTTTCAAGCAGTTGGTGGCGGAAAGAATGAACCTCAAATAGTGGTCAATGAAAGGAGAAATCTTTGAGCTTAGCCATTTTCCCATCTTTATTCCAAAGAAAGAACCCATGCAAATCCCAAATTTCTTTATCTATCTTTGTTCTACTCTCCTTGGGACTCTTGTCATGGAAGTACAATACACTAGGGGCATCTTTTATGACTTGCGTCATAAAAGATATCAAGCATCAAAGGCAATCAGTGCCAATGTTTACAACAAGTTGAAGTAAGAGAGATGCGAGCACGTCTTGAGCCAAATCTTTGAACTCTTCAGATGAGCCCTCTTTCTTGAAAGAGTCAAGTTCTAAAGAAAATCAATTTCCCCAGCGGAATCTAGAATTTGCTCCCACAACCGTCAAACCTCAGCAGAATGCTTTTCACTTGTTAAAGAAGGGTAAACACCTGAAAACCCCGTCAAGTACTTAAGTCTGATCCTCAGCAAGGAACTCATACTCCCATTTTTCTTGGCAAGAGAAAGCTAATTCCAGAAAAATCTAAAAAATCCAAAAATCAATTCTCCATTCAATAAATTAGTCCTCTATATTCATTCAAGGCTCTTCGTGGTCTACCATTTAGGAATACCATGGACCCTTGCTTCCCGAGTGGCTCTTCGTGATCTGACTTTCGAGTTATATCACGGACCCACTATCCATAATCATTCTATTCATCTCCATTGCTTGTCATTATCCTTGTTCATCCTTGGCTCTTCATGGTCTACCAGTCAGGTACACCATGAACCCTTGCTCCCTGAGTGGCTCTTCGTGATGTGTCCTCTCAGATATATCATGGACCCACTATTCATAGTCATTCCATTCATATCTTTTACATGTCATTGATCCTTTCCTTAATCATTGCTTCCTTGGCTCTTCATGGCTTATTACCATGGACCCTTGATTCTTTCTTTCTTGGCTCTTCACGGCTCATCACCGTGGACCCTTGATCCTTGCTTCCTTGGCTCTTCATGGCTTATTACCATGGACCCTTGATTCCTTCTTTCTTGGCTCTTCACGGCTTATCACCGTGGACCCTTGATCCTTGCTTCCTTGGCTCTTCATGGCTTATTACCATGGACCCTTGATTCCTTCTTTCTTGGCTCTTCACGGCTTATCACCGTGGACCCTTGATCCTTGATTCCTTGGCTCTTCATGGCTTACTACCATGGACCCTTGATTCCTTCTTTCTTGGCTCTTCACGGCTTATCACCGTGGACCCTTGATCCTTGCTTCCTTGGCTCTTCATGGCTTATTACCATGGACCCTTGATTCTTTCTTTCTTGGCTCTTCACGGCTCATCACCGTGGACCCTTGATCCTTGCTTCCTTGGCTCTTCATAGCTTATTACCATGGACCCTTGATTCCTTCTTTCTTGGCTCTTCACGGCTTATTACCGTGGACCCTTGATTCCTTCTTTATTGGCTCTTCACGGTTTATCACCGTGGACCCTTGATTCCCGCTTTCAAGGCTCTTCGTGGCTTATCACCATGGACCCTTAATCAAAATTTTCATTCAACTGTTGTTCTTTCTTGTCTAGTTTGGTAAAAAGTTGGACCGCAACTCTATCTTGTTATTTTTGTTGTTCGTAATGAAAGCCTGGGTCATGTTTTACATGATTCGTTGTTCTGCAGTATACCGCCGCCACCCACGTGTGGATTTAGGTATGCCTGCGTTTGTTTCTTTGGTATGTTACTATGTTATGTCTGGTGAGAGTTTCTCTTATGTTTTGATTGCCGAGTTATGTGTCCCGCCTTTTACCAAATTACTCATAAGTCATGTTGAGTGTTGAATTTCAAAACCAAAATCCATTTTATCCTTGTAAGTATCGTTCTTAGAACCGAAAAATCCAAAAAAAGAAAGAAATTTTTTTTGTTTTCGGGTCGATCAAAATGCGTTGTCTGTTCAGCTTTGCCATTCACGTGTTACACACGCTCTGCCAAAGAGGGGCATCTGTAGACACCCCATTTTGACCAGACCCAAGTTTGCGTTGTCTGTGCGAGTCTCGTCAAATCAGTGAGTTGGGGTCCCAAATTGAACCCTGAAGCAGCTTATGGTCCCACCGAGGTCCCCGTAAAATTTCGATAAAATCCAACTTGATTTGGCAGATAGGACGAGCTGAGAGTGGGTGCGCAGTATAAATCCGAAGGGGGATGAATTATCTGCACTAAGGGGTGCCCATGTGCCATGGGATGGGGCCTACCATGTGCTCAAGGCATTTAGACAAATTTTAATGGGACTCATCATTGCCAATTTGGACATTTGTGCAAGGTATCTTGAATACGTGGTTTCCATCCACTATTGGTGAGTGGTAGATTATTAAAATGGGGGGATGATGATGATGTCTGTAATGGAATGATGATTTTTGGCAAATATGATGAAATTTGGGGGGACAAGAGGGGGACAAAAAATTCTCATTTTCTCCCATCATGATGACTCATGATGGGTCTTCTGATCTCTCTCGCGAAGAAAACCAGGGGAAGAAAAAAAAAAAAAAAAACGACAGTGGGAAGAGGGAGGGAAACCAGTAGAAAAAACCCAAAGGAAAACCAAAAAAAAAAGAGGGGAAGGGGAGAGGGAAACCCACAGCCACTCTCCCTCTTCCTCCTCCACCACAACAACCTCCACCATTCACCACCACCACTGCCTCCACCACCCAACCTCCATTAAACCACCTCAAACCCATCACCATCCTCTCCACCACCACGGCCAGCCGGAATCCGGCGAGGCCAAACCCATCTCCAGAAAGCCGCCATCACCGGAGCCACCATCTTCCACCAAGCCATCATCCCCAACCCCATTTCTTCTCCTTTCATCCACCATCCTTTGCAGATTTCCCAAAAACCCATTTCAAACCCCATTTTCGCCCAGCCACCACCTTAGCCATCATCTCTGCAACTCCGATCGGCCTTATTTTCTTCCTCTTCCCAAATTCTTCACCATCTCCGGTCAACCCTCCCTTCGGCCAACTCCATCTCTCCCACCTCAAGGCTTCAACAGATCATCGCTGCGCCAAGGAGAAATCTCAGATCTGAAATTTCAGATCTGAGAAGTGAGAGGGAAAAGAGGATTTGCAGAGAAGCACTGAGAGAGAGAGAGAGAAAGAGAGGGAATCGGGTTTCTCCTTTCGCCTTCATCTTCTCCGATTGGATTTTCCGATCGGATCCGATCTTTCTCCGATCGGATTTTCCGATCGGATCCGATCCTTTTCCGGCAGCCGCGTCCTCCACCTCTTCCATCTTCTCCGGCGATTCATGCCGGAATCCAGCAACTATATCTCTCTCCGATCATCAAATCCGATCGGATCCGATCCTTTTCCGGCAGCCGCGTCCTCCATCTCTTCCATCTTCTCCGGCGATTCATGCCGGAATCCAGCAACTATATCTCTCTCCGATCATCTACATTTGATCACCTCTGCAGATCCGAGATCCGGCAACTCCTTCTTCTCCAGCCACAACTCCGGGAAGAGAGCTGAGCACTTAGAAATAGGAAGATCCACAGACAGAGAGGTTCGGGTCTCCTTCTCGAAAATCTTGTCGGTGACACTCATCTTCGTCGAGCATTACTTCTGCCATCTCGCAATTCCGATCTTCATTGTCAGCAAGGTAAATCCGCGCCACTCAGGTAAAATCTGTAACATCCCATTGTTATATTCTCTCATGTATTTCAGCTCATGTTTGGTGTGTTAGAATTCACCTTGTCACATTTGCATTGGCAGCTCATATGGATGTGAGATTTAGAATTGGATTTTAATTGTGGATTTGGATTTCTCAGATTTCAGCTCATTTTGAGTACTAGGATTTAGACTCAGATTAAATTTCTAGTTGAATTTATCATGTTTATAGTCTAATATGTGTGGGATCTGATGTTTAAATCTCATTCGGTATAGTAGTTTGGGTTTGGGTCAACATATAGAATGATTTTCCATGCTTGTGTTAACTGACATTAATCCTACCATGTTGAATAGCCCTCACACCCCTTTGATACAAACAGCCCTTGTACTCTTCTTGATATATCAACTCCCTGTTTGGCATTAAAATCAGTTCACATATCAACTTCCCTGTCCGGCACATGTCAGCACTGTTTGATACCAAAATCTGCACAAATCTACCCCTAGTTTACATTTGAATCTGCACAAGTTGTTATGCACTAAAATTTGTATATATTGGAAATATCATTGAATACATTGGAATATATTGAAGATTTAATGCTTGTCTTTTATACTAAGCCTTTGAGTCAGGTTTTGAAGACGGTGATGAATGGATTATTCAGGTGAGACTATCTTGAAACCTTATCATACTTTCTTTTATTTCATTAGGCTACCCAGCGGCTGGTCTGGGCTAATTAATTTTATAAATTGTTTAATTGAAGAAGGAAATCAGATGATTTGCACTATTCGATGTCCTTGACACGAATATCGTCTGATTTCAAGGCGGTTTGTAGAAATATTATACGTGTAGGAAATCAGATGATTACTTTGGCATCATCTGATTTCATTGGAGTCCCCGTATTGGTGGTTGTGGTTGGGCATAGAAGTGTTTGATATTGTTTTTTTTGCTTTATTAGGCTATCCAGCGGCTGGTCTGGACTAATTTATGTTGTTTATCATTTTATGATTGCTATAGGTTGTGTATTTTTTTAATTGAAAATTCTTCTTTGCTTAACACTTGTTTTATTTTTATAAGAATAGAATGGGTTTGCGATTATCTTTTTCTTCTCTCTTTGATAGACTAACACAGTCTTATAGATTTCTGTTAAATTTCTTTAGATACTAGAATCCCCTCTCATCGCGAGGGCGATGAAGGCGCTAGCCCAAGCCCATCCTTAGGGGACTTGCTCAGTCCAAGTAGCATACCCCTCCTTTGTATATAGGAGACTTGCCCAGTCTCATTCTCTTGCTTAACCTCCTCTTTGTGCGCCGGTTGGTTTTGGGAGAACATCCTACTCGGCTTGGCTTCATACCCCTACCCTTATGGGTATTGGGTCGCACATTTGTTGCACCCTAGGGCTAGGTAGCTGTCCGGCCCGGTTGGGTGTTTTACCTTTGCCAAATATGCACAGGGTCTCTTATTCCTTTTTACGTCATTTGTGTCTCGGAGACAAGCCTTGTCTCCTATAGAGAGTTTCCCCTTTAGGAGGCTTACCTAGCCTCATGTTAGAATAACCCTTCCTCCTGGCGAGTCTTTGACTCATTTTTACCCCTTTCTTGGTAGTGTTTTTAGTGAGTCTCTGACTCATTTGTGCTCCTTTTTTTAGTGTGTTAGTTAGTAGTTCGCCTTTAGATTTGTTGTCATTCATCCTTGTTTGAGACTAACTCAGTCTTATTAGAGCTTTGCTTGCTTGGGATCTTGGATCGTTTTCTCTCTTCTTGGGACGCTATCTTTCTTGTTGTGGTTTGTCTCTTTGAGACGCTAGTTGCTTATTCAGAGTTTCTCCTTTTGCTTTAGGGCTTTGCCCTAGTTTGTGGTTGTTCTTGCGTGTTCCCTTTAAGAGTGAATTCATCTAAAGGTCCCGAGCATTGGAAAAGCTTTAAAATCCAAAAACATGTGAAAACTTTAAAAATATCAAAAACATTTAAAAATATAAAAAACCTTAAAAAATCTGAAGTGTGAGTGTTTCTTTTAGAAGCGTAGTTTGAGAGTTCGTTTCGAACTACGTTGGCTTGATCCTCTTCCGAGGTACGTAGTGCAGCTTGGGATTTACATCCCAAGTCCAGCCAAACTTTTTTGTAAATAAATGTTTTAAACCTTCTTCAAAAACCTTTAAAATCTTGTTTTCAAAAGATCTTCCTCTAGAGTTAGGAGTTTCTCCTAGATAGAGAGTTTTAGAGTTAGGGTTTTTCTTTTGATAGGTTGTTTGATTGTTTGTTTGCTGTGTGCTTGTTTTAGAGTTAGGGGTCTGTCCTAGAGTTATAGGAGCGCCTCCGTCCGGTCAGTTGGCGATTCACATCGCCGACTGATGACTAGGTCTTGGATACGTTAGCGATCCCTTGGTTTTCCTTAGGACACACAGCCTAGCTACACATAGGTTGTAGGAACCACCTGCATTAGCTTAGGGCTAACCTGCATTTAGCTAGGACATATAGGGTGTCCTAAAATCTACAATTCACTGGAATTTAAATAATCGTTCAAGAAGCTTTAATAATTAGTCCGGTCTTTTAGATCGAGTCTAGGATAGAGGTCTAGGTGTCTTAGGCATCCTAGCTTAGAATGGGTACGAAGAACTACGTTGCCTTGATTCTCGTGGAGGCGGGGATACGTAGGCTTCTTTGGATGAATACCAGACCATCCGAGGACTCGGGCTAATAATTTAGAGTCTTAGGATTTGTTGTATTGTTATTGTGTGTTTTGATGTGTTTTTCTTATTTTCTAGTACTGATCCTATACCTTTTAGCTATAGCTTGCATGTGTTTGCACATCAGAACTTAGACACCCATTAGGCATGTCACTCATAACCTAGCTATGCTTAGGTGCCACATCTTTCATTTTATTTTATGTGTGCTTATTATTTTATCCTCAGGAAATGCATGCTTAGGTAGACGAATCCTGAGGATTGTTCCCATTTCACATGATTTTTACCCAAACTTCTTTGGAGTTAATAATAAATGGCATAAGAGACCAGGTGCTTGCACTTGGGCGAATTGGGGGCGCCTAACCCCTTCCCCATTCGTCATCAGGCACGGACCTTTTGTATCTCTGGTTATCCATTGCAAACAGAGCATTTGTTTTGGTTCCATGGCATGTCCATGGATGGCGACTCTGAGTTTATTTTAGGTATGTCTCGGTTTCGAGCCCTGGCTCCGGATCAAGACATATCTCTTTCTTTTTATATCGCCACTCGAGCTATGCTATGAGGGTGGCATCAGTTTCGAGAGTTCCTTGGCAGAGCTCTCCTTCACTTTGTGGAGATCTTAGAGGATTGCAGGAGGGATCTCGCGTCCCTCGGCATCGTCCTCAGGATCGGGGTCCACAATCCCATACTATGCTCTGTTGCAACGGATAACCAGAGATATAAAATAAGGTTCGTGCCTGGTTACGAATTCGGAAGGTCTAAAGAGCACCTCATCCGTCCAAGTGCAAACACCTGGTCTCTTATGCCATTTACTTAATAATTTTGAAGAGTTTTGGACGAGAATCATATGAAATGGGAACACAAATCTCCGAGAAGACGTCTATCTAATCATGCATGTCTCGGAGGAATAATAAACACACATAAAAGAAATAAAAATATCACCTGAGAATAACTAGGTTATAAGTGACATGCCTAATGGGTGTCTAAGTTCTGGTGTGCAAACACATGCATGACATACCAAAAAAGTATAAGGTCTGCGCAATAAAGTAAGAAAACACTGCAAAACATAGAAAATGACTCGATACCATACGACCCTAAGACTCTAATCTATACCTAGGCCCGAGTCTTTAGATGGTCTGATGTTCATCCAAAGAAGCCTACGTATCCCCGCCTCCACGAGAATCAAGGCAACGTAGTTCTTCGCACCTATTCTAAACTATGATGCCTAAGACATCTAGACCTCTATCCTAGACTTGATCTAAAAGACCAGACTAGTTCTTAAAGCTTCTTGTGTGATTATTTAAATTCCAATGGATTGTAGATTTTAGGACACCCTATATGCCCTAACTAAATGCAGGTTAGCCCTAAGCTAATGCAGGTGGTTCCTATAATCTATGTGTAGCTAGGCTGTACGCCCTAAGGGAAACAATGGGATCACTAGCGTATCCAAGACTTAATCATCAATCGGCGATATGAATCGCCAACTGACTGGACGGAGGCGCTCCTATAACTCTAGGACAAACTCCTAACTCTAACACAAACACAAACAAACTACACAACATATCAAAGACAAACTCAAAACTCTAAAACTCTTTATCTAGGACAAACTCCTAACTCTAGAGGAAGATCTTGTTGAAAACAAGGTTTTGAAGATTTTTGGTATTTTTTCTTAAAATGGGTAAATGATTTATTTACAAAGGTTTGGCTGGACCTGAGATAAGAATCTCAAGCTGCACTACGTACCTCGTGGAAGAGGATCAAGCCAACGTAGTTCGAAACAGATTTCCTAACTACTCCTAATGACTCAAGATTTTTGAGATTTTTGGTTTTTTAGATGTTTTTGTTGTTTTTAAGTATTTTTGACTCAAGGGGGACAAATCCTATCATCATAAGGGGAGGACAGACTCCTGATATCCCGCAAAGGATGGACAGCATCCTATGCTTTGCAGGGAAAAAGAACAGAAACACAGCTCTGCAAGGGTTGGACAGCATCCTATACCTTGCAAGAGTGGATAAAAACATGATACGATGAGAGGTAGAATAAAATCCTAACCCCTATGATGATAGAATTTGATTCCTGAACAAGAGGACTGACTCTCTAGACTAAGGACGGATTCCTATGCTAGTGGACTGATCAAACTAAGATAAAGCTCAACAAGTAATAAGGAAAGACATTGTGCATATTTGGCAAAGGTAAAACATCCAGCCGGGCCGGACAGCTACCTAGCCCTAGGGTGCAACAAATGTGCAACCCAATACCCATAAGGGTAAGGGGTATGATGCCAAGCCGAGTAGGATGTTCTCCCCAAAACCAAATAATGCACAAAGAAGAGGATGCTAATAGAATGAGACTGGGCAAGTCTCTTAGACATATAGGTAGGATAGAGAAAAAAATGCGAACAAGGAAAAAGAGACCTTGTGCATATTTGGTTTAAATAAAACACCCAGCCGGGCCGGACAGCTACCTAGCCCTAGGGTGCAACAAATGTGCAACCCAATACCCATAGGGTAAGGGGTATGATGCCAAGCCGAGCAAGGTGTTCTTCCAAAAACCAAGAGACGCACAAAGAGGAGGTTTAGCAAGAAAATGAGACTAGATAAGTCCCTTAGACACAGAGGTAGGATAGAGAAAATACTAACAAGGAAAAAGAGACCTTGTGCATATTTGGCAAAGGTAAAACACCCAGCCGGGCCGAACAGCTACCTAGCCCTAGGGTGCAACAAATGTGCAACCCAATACCCATAAGGTAAGGGGTATGATGCCAAGCCGAGTAGGATGTTCTCCCCAAAACCAAATAATGCACAAAGAAGAGGATGCTAATAGAATGAGACTGGGCAAGTCTCTTAGACATATAGGTAGGATAGAGAAAAAAATGCGAACAAGGAAAAAGAGACCTTGTGCATATTTGGTTTAAATAAAACACCCAGCCGGGCCGGACAGCTACCTAGCCCTAGGGTGCAACAAATGTGCAACCCAATACCCATAGGGTAAGGGGTATGATGCCAAGCCGAGCAAGGTGTTCTTCCAAAAACCAAGAGACGCACAAAGAGGAGGTTTAGCAAGAAAATGAGACTAGATAAGTCCCTTAGACACAGAGGTAGGATAGAGAAAATACTAACAAGGAAAAAGAGACCTTGTGCATATTTGGCAAAGGTAAAACACCCAGCCGGGCCGGACAGCTACCTAGCCCTTGGGTGCAACAAATGTGCAACCCAATACCCATAAGGTAAGGGGTATGATGCCAAGCCGAGCAAGGTGTTCTCCCAAAACCAAACAACGCACAAAAAGGAGGGTTTAAGACCTATGAGACTAGAGGTAGTCTTCTAGAGGTTAACTCAGGTTGATTCATTAATGAGACAATGCCTGTCTCCAAAGATTTGGATCTAAAAGACTAGGCAAGTCTTTTAAGAAAATAGAATGCTATTTGGACTGTGCAAGTCCCCCTAGAGATGGGCTTGGGCTAGCGCCTTCATCGCCCATGCAACGAGAGGGAATTCTAATATTTAAAGAATTTAACAAAAATCTAAAAGACTGTGTTAGTCTATCAAAG
Organism: Tasmannia lanceolata; assembly: GCF_043159265.1. Lineage (NCBI taxonomy): Eukaryota > Viridiplantae > Streptophyta > Magnoliopsida > Canellales > Winteraceae > Tasmannia > Tasmannia lanceolata. Next base: position 452,688 of record NW_027518695.1, on the reverse strand, counting down.
AGAGAAGAAAAGTCTAACAGATAAACACAAATTCCATTCTATTCTTATAATAATAAATCAAATACCAAACAAAGAGAAATTTTCAATAGAACAATACACGATCTATAGCAATTATAAAATGATAACAACATTAATTAGTCCAGACCAGCCGCTGGATAGCCTAATAAAGTAAAAACAATATCAAACACTTCAAAACCAACCACAAACCCCAATACGGGGACTCCAATGAAATCAGATGATGCCAAAGTAATCATCTGATATCAAATACACATGATAATATTTCTAATCCCGCCTTGAGATCAGACAGTACTCATGTCGATAATATCGAATAAAGTAGTCATCTGATCTCCTTCTTCCTATTAACAATTTATTTAAATAAAATAGGAATGGGTACAATAAGCTTTGAGATAATCTCACCTGAAAAATCCATTTATTACCGAATTTGGAGTGCCCAGGAAGATTGTATAGAATATTTTAAAAGGAGCAGATGAGATAATAACAAATAAATAAATAAATGCAGGAGGATCTTGTTAATACAAAAAATGAAATATTGTAAATATTAAAATAATAAGATGTCAGTAGTCTATACTTTTCTTAAAGAAATGACATCAACTCAAAATATTATCAATGACATGTCTTTTGTTTTTTTCTTTTTTTTTAAAAAAAAAAATAAAAAATAAAAAAAAATATAAAAATAAATATAAAATTTAAACAAACATGAATTATCACCTAAGAATATAGCCATTTACAAAGGCAGCAGCCATGTATTCGTGAATCAACCAATGGTATAAAATAATGAACAGCAAGCAGTTATGTGCTTGTAGACAGCAACTATATGTTAAACCAGTATCAATACAAGGTAGAAATGCACATATCAAATGGGGTATAAGGGTTGTCCGTATCAAGAGAAAGATGATGATGGTAGTGGTGATAAAGAAGATGGTATTGAGTTCATTTAGGAAAGTTGAGGCTTTTGATACACAGTTAGAGATAGAAGAAAAAAATAAAATAAAATAAAAAATAATAAGTGAGATCTGTTGTGGGATGGGAATTATGGAACTACTATTAAAACAATGTAAGTGTTTAAACATGTCATTGTGACATATATATTAGTTTAAAACCCTAACCCAATATAATGTAAATATCAACTTCTTTCAATGTTAATACTAAACCTAGTACAAAGGATTACCCATAATAAAAAAAAATGTAAGATACATACCAGTTAAATATATTAATTTTAATGCTTAAAAGAAAACTGCTATGTTCTACATTCATTCATTTTGCTTACATATGTCTGGCTTTTATTCTTCAAAGGGATGATACCAATTGATTCAAAAATGCTATCATAATATGATTTCTCTTTTTCTATCCTCTTCTTTTACACCATTCAAATGATCAATTCAATAATCACAAAATCCGAACAGAAATAGAATTTTTGGGTCTAAAAAAAAAACTCCACTACTTCTTTCAACCATATTAATCAAAGGTACAAAGTCTTCTTGCAAAAACTGGGGCTAAAAAGCTAAATGAAAAATGCCTTGACTAAAAATTACATGACATTGGATGAGACTAGGTAAAAAGAGCTTATTCATTTTGAAAGAAATGAGAATACAAACTTAAAACCAAAATAGAAAAATCGACAAGTTTATCAACCATAAAAAATTTTACTGAAATACATGAGGATATCTAATTAAACAAATTGGAATTCCAAAGGAAGATAAAAATAGAACAGCCATATTTTGTCTTTCTCACCAAGATTATCAAAAATGAACATAAACCAAACTTAGAAATTTTTGTACATAACTCAAAAGATCTTTATCATTACTGAAAATTCGAACTTTTAAGTTAATATGACAATCAAAAAGTTTCAATATTTCATCTAAAAATAATAATAATGATAATAATGAGGTAATTACAAAGGATCTCGAAGAAAACTTGAATTCTAAAATCGTAGTCATCACTGTATAACATTCCCACAGAACATGATAATATTCTTTTCAACCAATACTATTATTAACATAAATAAAATAAAAAATAAAAATAAAATAAAGTCAGAATTAATTCAAAATACCTGATAAAAAAAATAATAAAAAAAATAAAATAATCTACCAGCTTACAATTGAAGTTAAATAGATTAATTTTGATTTACAATCTTGAATGCGAACCTCTCAACTAATCATCTTCTTCTTTTTCTTTCTACATTCTCAGTTTATACTCTTTCCTTTTACTTTTTTTTTATCTATCACAGATCGTTCATTTCCTCCAATTCACAGATTTGAAATTACAGCCTAACTAAGTTGATAAAAAAAAACTTCAAATGAAAAATCAACAATCCATATCGATCAGAATTTGCAAACAAGCGATGAAAATGAGTAGATCTATTTTAGAGAAAATCAGATCTAAAGCTTTGCAATATATATTCAAAATTTCTGTATAATAAGTTAGGGTTTTATATTGGATCGGACTTTTCTCTTTTGTTCTTTCTCAGATTTCCTTGAATTAAAAAGAATAGAGATTAGAATACAAAGAAAAAATAAAAATAAAAAACAAATCCGAACATAAATCTCTTGGATCTAAGGTTTTAATTTCGAACAAAGGTTTAGATCTTGAATTTTAGGGTTTGAATTTAGAGATCTATGAGCAAATCGAATATTATTCTTAATCTTGACAAAACAAATTTCAACTTACCGGGAAAATGAAGATCTGCCGGAGAAGGTGACCTTGAATCTAGAGCTTCCGAGAGAGATCAACAGATCCAGTGAAAAATGAGTAAGAAAAAGAACAAAATTTCTCGGCCAGAATTCCGACGATGCTGCCGGAGAAGATGATCGGAGGAGATCAGATTTATTTTTCCTCTCTAAAATCCTCTTTCTCTCTCTCTATCTCTCTCTCTCTCTCTTTCAGATGGTCTGAGATTTGTCAAGATCAAACCGGAGAGAAGATAGCCGGATTCCGTCAAGTATTACAGAGAAGATGAAGAATTAGGTTTAGATTTAGGGTTTAAGAAGGTAGATCTAAGGTTATAGGATTTTTCTCTTTTCTCTCTCAGAATTTGGGGAAAAAGAAACCCTAGCTTCTTAGAGGAGATCAAGGATCGGCCGGAGCTTGCCGGAGAGGCAGTCGGCGAAGACGAGGAATGATCGGAAAAGAAAAAAATAGAGAAAGATATTGGGGATTTCTCTCTCGGCTCTTTGCTTCTCTCTCAATCGAAATTTTTTCTTCTCTTCTCACGAATTTTTGTATATATAGAAAAAAATAAATCTGTTGATAATGGCACCCCATTTGATAAGCGCACAAATGCGCGAATTCACTTGGATAATACACCCCTCCCAATATTTGATAACTGTACCAACTTGGCTTGTCTTTTTCGAAAATCTTCATCGGATTTTTCTGAGATTTTGCAGGGGCTTTTCTGAAGTCTCGAGGCTTCTAAATATGTGTTCATGGGCATTTGAAGCATTAGGTTGACCTAGATTTTCATTAAAAAGCAAGGATTTTGGGATAAAAATCAAAACCTAGTGGGCCATCCCTTGATTGCACTACATATACTCTCTCAGCCCGTTTGCTGGGCAAACGCGCTCAGCTTTTTCTGAAATTTTGCAGGGGCTTAGCTGGGATCCTAAGCTAGCTTGGGGTGAAATTTGGGGTTCTATCTCATTTATTTGATGAGGCTTTGCTCAAACATGAAGGGATTAGGGCACGGTCAAAATGGGGTGTCTACAGTGAGACTATCAAGCTAAGATAAAACTCACAAGTAACAAGGAAAAAGAGACCTTGCGCATATTTAGCAAAGGTAAAACATCCAGCCGGGCCGGACAGCTACCTAGCCCTAGGGTGCAACAAATGTGCAACCCAATACCCATAAGGGTAAGGGGTATGTTGCCAAGCCGAGTAGGATGTTTTCCCAAAACCAAATGATGCGCAAAGAGAAGGTTTAGCAAGAAAATGAGACTAGGTAAGTCTCTTAGACACAGAGGTAGGATAGAGAAAAATACTAATAAGGAAAAAGGGACCTTGTGCATATTTGGCAAAGGTAAAACACCCAGCCGGGCTGGACAGCTACCTAGCCCTAGGGTGCAACAAATGTGCAACCCAATACCCATAAGGGTAAGGGGTATGTTGCCAAGCCGAGCAAGGTGTTCTTCCAAAAACCAAAAGACACACAAAGAGGAGGTTTTAAGACCTATGAGACTAGAGGTAGTCTTCTAGAGGTTAACTCAGGTTGATTCATTAATGAGACAATGCCTGTCTCCAAAGATTTGGATCTAAAAGACTAGGCAAGCCTTTTGAGAAAATAGAATGCTATTCGGACTGCGCAAGTCCCCTAGAGATGGGCTTGGGCTAGCGCCTTCATCGCCCTTTCAACGAGAGGGAATTCTAATATCAAAGAATTTTAACAAAACTCTATAAGACTGTGTTAGTCTATCAAAAAGAGAAAAAAAGGCTATCAGATAATCGCAAATTTTATTCTAAAAGTAAATCAATTGCCAAGCAAAGAAAAATATACAATCTAATAGCAATCATAAAATGATAAATAACATTAATTAGTCCAGGCCAGCCGCTGGATAGCCTAATAAAGTAAAAAAAACAATATCAAAATACTTCAAAACCAACCACAAACCCCAATACGGGGACTCCAATGAAATCAGATGATGCCAAAGTAATCATCTGATATCATATACACATGACAATATTTCTAATCCCTCCTTGAGATCAGACAGTACTCATGTCGATAATATCGAACAGAGTAGTCATCTGATCTCCTTCTTCCTATTAACAATTTATTTAAATAAAAAATGAATGAGTATAATAAAAAATGAAAGGAAATGAAATCTATGTGATCAATTATAAGTGCTATAAAGTGTAGGTAATGATGGACAGCAGCTATGTGTCTTTGAACTAAAAATATGGGCAGCAGCTATATGTAGCAATAGACAAAAATTAATGTATCTTTGAATTAAAATCTTGGGCAGCAGCCATATATAGCAGTGGACAGAAGTTATACGCTTGTGAAAAAAAAATTAATGAGCGGCATTTTAAACAACATACAACAGACAATCAGAGGACAGCAGACCAATCAATGGACAGCAGTTATACATATTTGAACAGAGTTAATGAGCAATTATGTGCATGAAATGAACCCCAACTATGGTTCCAACAGGGCAGAAATGTGCATTGAAATGAGTCAAACCAATGGCACAACAGGGCAGAAATGAGAGATGTCCATTAGCAAAGTAAAAAGATGGTTACCACAATCACAACTATAAGAGGACTGTGCATATGAAAATTGTGAGGGCTGCCACTCATCAAATGGCCATTCGCCATGCACAAATGCATGAGTGACTCAAATCATTTCTAATGAAATCATTACTTCTCACAAGCAAAGAACACCCCATTCTCTTATTTTGGATAAACATTTTACATCTAGCAATTAACTAGGCAGACTTGCATTATTTGCCAACCTATAAAAAAAATTCATCATTTGGAATTTATGTATAGTGTAGCTATCAAGATAAGCAACCTCTATAAACTGTAAATTGGAAGATAAAGTTATATCTTAATAGTAAGCTATAACTCAGAGCAAGTAAAATGTGAGAATAGGAATTACTCAAACCACTAATGACAATTTTATCATTCTGGAATAATAATTTTCATTTGATTTTCTTTTGCTAAATTTGACTATTCATTTCTCTTATAATTATTACTCATAAACCTAACTTCAATCAATTCAAGGATTTTTCTAATGATTCATAAACTAAACCTTATCATTCTAAATATTCCATACACAACCTATTTATCAATTAGTTAAACATAAAGCTTAATCAAACAATAAGAAATCAATTATATTAACATTGTCTTCAGCTAGAAGGAATACCAAATATGCAAGAGACCCCAATAGCAGGCACCACTCATGCCAAAATACAAAGTCACGATTAAACAAGGGATTCACAGTGATAAAATTCTATTCAAGGAATACATAAGTTGGATGTATCTCTAAATTTCCAGAATTTTAAAGTCTTATATATAAAAAAATTACATCTACATCCCACATATACACCCTGATAACCAGGTACTCATGACAAGGACATCTCCTTGTATTCATTCAGAAATATGCTAGAGACAGGGGAGAACTTGGACAAAGAATTAAGACAAAATATTCGACTATGCCTCTTATGTTACCCAGCCTTACTAGAAAAAACTGAACATAAAAAAATGGGACCAAATTTCAAAGAAATGTTGGATGTGAAGATCAGCCAAAAGACTCAAACAATCACCGGTAAGGAATCAATGGAAAATCATACCTAACCAATTTGTAATTATAGAATGATATAGCCTACTCAAAAGGAGAATATAAATCATCACCATACATGAGAAGCATTGACTTAATATGACTGAAATACATGGCCTGATACTAACATGAACCAAAAAATTTTATAATACTATAAACTTTTTACTCAACCACTTATATAGTCAATATACACCACAAAACAATTAAAATTATAAGAATAAACAGGTAGCATTTACAATCAACAGCATATAACAATTCAGATATTCCAAAATTTAATGTAGTATAAATATCAGCCTCTTATTACACCAGCCGCATTTCCTTAATTGCTTGCACTCTTCCAGTCTTTCTAACCAATGTAAAGACAATAAGAACATAACCATGTGATTTCTCTTATTCTTCAGACATTAACTTTCCACATCTTAGTAGATATATATATATTTTACAAGTTGTCCCAAATTCGCTTCATTTTTCTTTATCAACACACTGAAAATACAAGCTCACAAAATAATTTTCACAGTCCCACCTCTACAGCATATACAACTATTAGAAAAAATCTTCTTAACACCACTATCACAAGACACTCATATGGAAGAATCATCACCTGTTAAAAAAAAAAAATGAGACGTAGACAAGCAGCTGTCTTTGTCATCAATAGAATAAAAGCAGGATTTTGACAACATGGATGAGAACTGTCTAATTGAAGAAGGTTTCAAAACAAAAGCAAAATGGTCTTCATTAACTATTAGCCCTGATAAACCCCCATTCATATTCCGTAATGGTAAAAAGCTCCTCACCCTTTTATCATCCCCCAAAAGAAAAGAAAAGCAATAGAAGTATTGAAATCTTGACAGCTGTGGCTGACAAAATGTATTTGCAACTTCAGGGTGTTAGTTTAATAATCTTGCAACATCATTGGGAGTACATAACTATCTCAGTACTAGCAGGCTCCCTTATCAACTGAAGACTCTATTAAATTTACGTGATTACCAAACACGACATGTATGACATTATAATCTTAACAACAAAGGGAACTTCCTGAGGCCATGTATAATAGAAATTACCTATTCGAATATCTTTTTCATTACAAAATAACAGAGAGCACATCACCAGTCAACTAAAGGCTATAAATGAATCAAATACAATTGAAATATTAAGAAAATCCTATCACTTGATACATCAAGACTACTGAAGAACAGCATCAGACTAAACAAATGAAGCTCATAAATATTTTGATATGAACAGCAGGTTTTAGACAGAAGATTCATGTCTAATATGTCAACCAAAATTAATTTCCATTTTAATACATTCCAAATAAAAGCCTCAACATGAACTGAGCCCTAAGGTAAGCAATTCGAACACCATAATTTGCTCCTAATTTACAAACCAAATGTTTTGCATTGATATGAAATTTCTATCATAAGTTACGCTCTAAATTCAAAACAAGATGAATAAATAATAAAAAAAAACAAAAGATCCTAATTAACAGGACTCAAATCATTACAGAATTTAAAATTACTCAACGGTGACTTTTACAGGTAAATAAGTAAAGAAATTATTTATAATCATCTCATCTATCCTAGCAAAATATTAAAAATCACAAGCATGTCATAACAATTTAAATAAATCAAAGAAGAAGATACTAGCATTGGAGTTACTTGCAAATCATTTGTGATTTACCTTACTAATTTATTTATTATTATTTTTTTTTTAAAAAAATCGATCAAAACTGAAGGATCTATAAGTAAAACAAAAGTAGAATAGCTGATAAAACAATGATCTAACCTGTTACTCAGAGCTCTTCTCGTGATTGATGACGAGAAAATCGAAGAAGCGACAGCAAAATGGAAGGCCGGAGCTCGCCTGAGTTTACCGAAGAAGAATATCGACAACAAAAAAAATTTTAAAACGATATCCGACCTCTCTCTCTCTTTCCTTAGAAATATCAAAGCTTCTCTCTCTAGAAATTTGGGAGAAATCTTAGATCGAAGAGTGAGATGTCCAGATTTGAGTATTAGAACGTAAAACACAAGGTTTCCTAAGCTAAATCTAGGGTTTCTAAATGAAAAAAATGAAAAGAATGCACAGATAAGTGGTTTAGGGCCTTAGATCTAGTTTTTTTTTTTAAGGTTGAAGATGAGGCTAGGATTTGAACGAAGATGTACTAACACAAAAAAAAAAAAAACATCTTAGGGAATCGAGGGAAGAAAAGAACGGAGAATAGTGACCAGATCTTGGCCGGATCTCAGGCGAACTAGCCGGAGAAGATGATCGGAGAATATGGGTTTTGGAAAACGAGATCCAGTTTCTCTCTGCTCTTTTTTTTTTCTTTCTCTCCAACGAAAATTTTTTTCTCTCTCTCTACAGTAATTCTGAATTTTTGTATATATAGAAAATATATCTGTTGATAATGGCACTACTACTTGATGGGCGCACGAATGCGCGACCCCATCTGGCTAAATCACCCCCCGTCCACTTGATAACTACACTAACTCCACTTGTCTTTTTCGAATTTTTTTGTCGGATCTTTCTGGAATTTTGCAGGGATTTTTCTGGGGTCTTAAGGCTTCTAAATATGTGTTCATGGGCATTTGAAGCATTAGGTTGACCTAGATTTTCATTAAAAAGTAAGGATTTTGGGATAAAAATCAAAACCTAGTGGGCCACCTCTTGATTGCACTACATATACTCTCTCAACCCGTTTGCTGGGCAAACGCGCTCGACTCTTCCTGAAACTTTGCAGGGGCTTAGCTGGGATCCTACCCTAGCTTAGGGTGAAATTTGGGACCCTAATTCATTCATTTGATGGGGATTTGCTCAAACTCAAAAGGTTTAGGGTACGGTCAAAATGGGGTGTCTACAGTATGCTTTTCGAGCAGCAGACGATGTGCCCCCAGCCGCCGGTCCGCCCATAATTGTGCCGATGACCCCCTTGGCTGGGATCACTGTGCCTCTGGTTGCGTACTGGATGGTAGAGGAGATTGACCCAGAGCAGGGGCGGTTATGACCGCCGAGGGCTCCGGCCCTGGGGACTCTTCTCCCTGCGCTCAGTTATGTGGCTGTCGCTTATGACATACTTCTTCAAGTATCCCCGGCCGATTAGCAGCTCGATTTCTTCCTTGAGCTGCCAGCATTCGTCTGTGTCGTGACCGTGGTCCCTGTGGAACCGACAGTACTTCGACTTGTCCTCTCTTACTTCCTTTGGAGATCATCCTGGTCGGCCATCTTACGAATTATTCACCTCTGATTGCGGCCAGTATGTGTCTCCGTGAGGTGTTGAGAGGGGTAAAGTTCTCTTCCCTCCTTTGGGGAGACTTTTCTCTTTTGACGGCCTTATCATCCCTACGCTGCTTGGTAGGGTTCTTGTCTTCAGAGGTTCTCCTCCGATTTGAGTCCAGGGCCGCCAGTGTCTCTTCCACTGATATATATTCCTCTGCTCCGGCCATCAGATCTGCCAGAGAGTGCAGGTTCCGGCGGGCCACTGTCCAGCGGAAATCGTTAGACCTAGCACCTGCGAGGAGCGCGTTTGCGGCGGCTTAGGGATCTAGATTTGGCACTTGAAGTGCCTCCCTGTTGAAACGGCTGACGAACACCTTCAGAGGTTCGTTGTCATCCTGCCGCAGGGCCATCAAGGATGTTGTTGTTTTCCTTGGCCTACGGCTGCTTATGAAATGGCGAACGAGATCGTCTCCAAAGTCCTCAAAGTTGCTGATGGAGTTCGGTTTGATCCTTGAGTACCAGTCTCGGGCCGCACCAGTCAGTGTGGTCGGGAAGGCTCTACAGAGGAAGCAATCGGAAGCGCTGTGGAGGAGCATCATCGTTCTGAATGTCTCCAGATGGTCCACAGGGTCGGTAGTCCCGTCATATTGCGGGACGGTTGGCATTTTAAATCCCCTGGGCGCTGGGGCGCTCATGACATCGTTGGTGAACGGCGTTCTGGTTGAGAACACCCTCGAAGCAGGCCGGCTCTGATCCTTTGTCAGCTCTTCTATTCGATGGTCTATTTCTTCGATCCTCCGTAGCATCGGATCAGCTCTGTGGTCTGGTCGGTCCAGTGACATGTTTATCTCCACCGATTGGCTCGCCACAGAGTTGGGCTGACTTTCCGGACTCCTACGATGAGGCCGGAGTTTTTCTTGCAGCGCGTGGTCTTCTTGGGCTCGATACTTTCGTGCAGAGCGGGACCGCGATCTCCGGCGGTTGTGAGGTTCTGTATGGGCATGCCTGGCTCTGGAGTGTTGGACTTGTCTCATGGAGTGACGAGTCCGGTCTTCATCGTGGCGCGCTGACTCTCCCCTGTGAGCGCGCGACCTTTCCTGTACAGGTCGTGGAGCTTCCGGAGGATGTTGTCGTGGAGCTTCCGGAGGATGTTGGGGGGGGGGCGCTTGGATCAGTTGTTGGTACTGACCGACAAGGGCCGTCATCTGTTGAAAGAGAGCCTGAACTTGATCCGGAGTGGGCATGGGGTTGAGATGTTCCGAGCGAGCGGGGCTTTGTTCTGTTGTGGCAGAAGTAGCCACCACTTGCGAGGCGATTCGCTTGCTACGGGTCCTGCGAGGCAGTACGGCTCGAGTAGTCCGTGCGGTTGGTACTCGAGCACTCTTGCGCCCTGCCATTTTGTATATAAGGGTTTCGAACAGCTTTTAGTTCGTGGTCCCACGGATGGCGCCAATCTGTTAGGCCTAAAATCGGTAACAGATACGACAGTGACGTCAGAGCTGAGCTGGAGGACCCGAGGAGCCGAAGTGAAGAAGCTGAGGAGCTGAGTCCTGCGTAAGGAGCAAACGAGGTCAGAAGACCAACCCGGAGTCGTGCTCCGGACAGGCCCTTCGACACTCAAGTCAGTATGAGCAGGAGTGCAGAGCGAGTTTAAGAGTGGTGGGTGAGAAGTCATTACCCTCCGGTTTGAGCTTTGAAAGCCCTTTTATAGAGGAAAGCCTGCGGTGGTTGGATTACCTACCCCAGGACAAGTGTCGGCCTGCTATAGGTTTGGGGTTACCTACTCTGAGGTAATTACCATATTGCCCCTGTGCAGTGGTTGGGCCACCCTGGGGCCACGTGTCGGCAGCTAATTGGCTGCTTTTTTTTACCCCATCACCATGTAAAATGAGATACATTCGAAATGAATAATAAAAAAAAGGAGGAAATGATATCGGCACAACCAATTTTTAGCAATCGCAATAAACCATCTTTTCTTTTATTATTTAAAGAGCTGTCAAAGATTACTACAGTCACTAAAAAGCTCTCCAAGCCAATTAGAAAAGAAAAGACAAGCTGAGTTAGTGTAATTATTAGAACATGGCTGTTGCTGATATTATTTCCCTACAAAAATGCATTTTTCTTATTTCAGATATGAGAGCCAGGGATCCAAAACCTAACGCAGAAGGGATCTTTGGGCGTTCGGATTAATTTGGACGGCACAGCTGTTGGGATAGTACTTGGTCAAAATTCATTTGGACGGCACGGCTATTGCCACATGTACAGACATAGCACGCAATCTGATCCGTTGATCTATGTAGACACAATGAGTCTAACCCATTGCTACGAGTGCCAGATGGTCTTAGTTCCCTGATCCAACTGTAGCATTCTAGGGTTTTTCCACAAAGAGTTTCATCAATTACCATCATTTATTCACTTAATCAAATAGTTCGGATGGTCCAATCACGCCATGAGAAATCTATGGTTGGATCCACCTAATCACTTCTTTTTATTGGCAACAAATGAAACGAGTTTTTAATTAACTCACTACAGCCCAACCCGAGTTTAGTTGTGTGGGTGGGTGTCTGTGTGAGTGTGTGACTGTGTGTGGAGCTTTTAGTTGACTCGGTAGGGCCAAAATGGAGTCAACTCGGGCGAGTTGGTGACTTACCTAATTAAAGGAGCTGGATAGGTCCTCGCTGCCTTTGAAACGTCATAGATTCCATGGACCCCACCAATTAAGAAGTCTATTTTGTTTTACTCTACTAGAAGGATGGCTGCGCGAAGGATACTGGTATTCCATCCCCACGGAATACATGATTAAAATATGACTTTTTGGTACCAAGTTTTGTTTGTTAGAGAAGAAAAGGTCTTTTCCTTATCGAAGTTAGTTTAAGAAGAATCGAGGAATGCTCGTGGCGCAAAACAAGAAGGGCCTGAATTACCAAGTCTAAAACAGAGTCCTTTGTTCATCAACACGGTTTAACATTACATTGACTTTCCTACGATCGACAAGGAAATTGAAAGGAAATCAATATGGGAAGACTTCAAGAGTGCCAACAACTTATATTAGGGTTCTCCTATAGCAATTCTATATCGAGAGAGAGAGAGAGAGAGAGATGGCGAGGCTGTTAGATGCTTTGAACGATGGAGGGGATGGAGTCATGGTTCCGATTTCTAGGGGTTTGTTTTTACTTATCGTCATGGTTTTGTCACTTTCGATCATTTCTATGATCATATTTGCATGTGGTGATGATCCAGACAACTTTAAACCTAAGCCAAAGAAAGAAGATAATAAGGCAGATAAATCTAAGAAGGGGCACAAACAAGATAAGTCTAAGAAGCGGCGTGATTACGATATTGATGTTAGCGAGTGTTATTGTTGTTTTGGTGAAGGTGGTGGCGGTGATGGCGATGGCGGTGATGGCGGCGATGGAGACGGTGGTGGTGGTTGCGGCGGAGATTAAATGTATATTTGCCATATTAATTACAGGTTTATTTACATATGTATTAATTGGATATTGAGAGCTAAAAGCTCATTAATTTGAAGATTTATTTGATTTATTTAGTCTATTAGATATGGAATTTTGATCAATTCCATCTTGTTTTTTACAATTTACTGAATACTGTATTGGAGAAGAAAATATATGACTGTATGGGTTATATTTACAATTTGCTATTTATTTTTTTCCTTTACGGATTTGCCTAACAATAATATCTTCTTGTGTTTGTTTCAAAGCCATGTGTTAGGCCTAAAATCGGTAACAGATACGGCAGTGACGTCAGAGCTGAGCTGGAGGACCCGAGGAGCCGAAGTGAAGAAGCTGAGGAACTGAGTCCTGCGCAAGGAGCAAATGAGGCCAGAAGACCAACCCGGAGTCGTGCTCCGGACAGGCCCTTCGACACTCAAGTCAGTATGAGCAGGAGTGTAGAGCGAGTTTAAGAGTGGTGGGTGAGAAGTCATTACCCTCCGGTTTGAGCTTTGAAAGCCCTTTTATAGAGGGAAGCCTGGGGTGGTTGGATTACCTACCCCAGGACAAGTGTCGGCCTCCTATAGGTTTGGGGTAACCTACTCTGAGGTAATTACCATATTGCCCCTGTGCAGTGGTTGGGCCTGTGGTGGGCCACCCTGGGGCCACGTGTCGGTAGCTAATTGGCTGTTGTTTTTATATCCCATCAGTTGCTCCCCAGTTCTCCAAGTCATTGTAGTGATTTGGGAAAGTGCGGTGAGTTATATTCCTGATCGGGTAGGAGTTTGTCCGGCGAAGCCGTTTGTCCGGCCTGCAGGATCAGTCCGGAAACCCACTCTGTCAGGCTTGGAAATCTGTCCGGGAAATCTGTCTGTCCGGCCTGGATATCAGTCCGGAAAATCTGTCTGTCCGGCCCGGAAAATCAGTTCGGCCAAGCCGTCTGTCCGGCCAGGAAAATCACTGCGGCCAAGCCGTCTGTCCGGCCTGGGAAATCTGATTTTTGTCATCTAGCGGACACGTCATATTCAGTGCGGCCAAGTCGTCTGTCCGGCCCGGAAAATCAGTGTGCCAAGCCGTCTGTCCGGCCCGGAAAATCAGTGCGGCGAAGCCGTCTGTCCGGCCTGGAAAATCTGATTTTTGTCATCTAGCGGACGCGTCATAATCAGTGCGGCCAAGCCGTCTGTCCGGCCTGGGAAATCTGATTTTTGTCATCTAGCGAACGCGTCATAATCAGTGCGGCCAAGCCGTCTGTCCGGCCTGGGAAATCTGATTTTTGTCATCTAGCGGACGCGTCATATTCAGTGCGGCCAAGTAGTCTGTCCGGCCCGAAAAATCAGTGCGGCCAAGCCGTCTGTCCGGCTCGGAAAATCTGATTTTTTTCATCTAGCGGACGCGTCATATTCAGTGCGGCCAAGCCGTCTGTCCGGCCCGAAAAATCAGTGCGGCCAAGCCGTCGTCCGGCTTGGAAAATCTAATTTTTGTCATCTAGCGGACACGTCATAATCAGTGCGGCCAAGCCGTCTGTCCGGCCTGGGAAATCTGATTTTGTCATCTAGCGGACGCGTCATAATCAGTGCGGCCAAGCCGTCTGTCCGGCCCGAAAAATCAGTGAGGCCAAGCCGTCTGTCCGGCCTAGGAAATCTGATTTTTGTCATCTAGCGGACGCATCATATTCAGTGCGGCCAAGTCGTCTGTCCGGCCTGGGAAATCAGTGCGGCCAAGCCGTCTATCCGGCTCGGAAAATCTGATTTTTGTCATCTAGCGAACGCGTCATATTCAGTGCTGCCAAGCCGTCTGTCCGGCCCGGAAAATCAGTGCGGCCAAGCCGTTTGTCCGGCCCGAAAAATCAGTGCGGCCAAGCCGTCTGTCCGGCCTGGAAAATCTGATTTTTGTCATCTAGCGGACGCGTCATATTCAGTGCGGCCAAGCCGTCTGTCCGGCCCCGAAAATCAGTACGGCCAAGCCGTCGTCCGGCCTGGAAAATCTGATTTTTGTCATCTAGCGAACGCGTCATATTCAGTGCGGCCAAGCCGTCTGTCCGGCCCGGAAAATTAGTGCTGCCAAGCCGTCTGTCCGGCCCGGAAAATCAGTGCTGCCAAGCCGTCTGTCCGGCCCGGAAAATCAGTGCTGCCAAGCCGTCTGTCCGGCCTGAAAAATCTGAGTTTGTCATCTAGCGGACGCGTCATATTCAGTGTGGCCAAGCCGTATGTCCGGCCTAGAAAATCTGATTTTTGTCATCTAGCGGACGCATCATATTCAGTTCGGCCAAGCCTTCTGTCCGGCCCGGAAAATCAGTGCGGCCAAGCCGTCTATCCGGCCTGGAACATCTGATTTTTGTCATCTAGCGGACGCGTCATATTCAGTGCGGCCAAGCCGTCTGTCCGGCCCGGAAAATCAGCGCGGTGTAGACACCCCATTTTGACCAAGCCCTAAAAAAATAAAAAAAAACAAAACAAAAAACAAAAAAACAAAAAATTGGAAAATATCTGAGCAGCTGGACCCGGATAAGTCCTCGAGAAACGAAAAGAAAAAAATAAATAATAATAACCTATAAATTAACAGCTTAAGGCTCCAGGGTTAAATCTGGGATAGCTCGAGACCGTCAGTGGGCCCCATGAAGTTTCGTCGAGATTCGACAGAATTTACCTGGGTAATGGGGTTTATTTCGAAAAATAGTGCAGAAGAGGGTCGAATTAGTCAAGTCGGGGGGTGCCCTGGGCAGAGAAAAGCCAGTGAAAATAATCCAAAAGAGGGCTGTTCTGGGAAAGAAAGGGTTGTGAAAATTCGATTTCTTTTTGGTCAAGAAAAGCTCACCCCATCTATAAAATGCCATTTAATTAGGGTTTTGAAGGGGGGCTCTCACATTCTCATTTTTACTTGTTGCAGCGAGAGAGCAGAGAAGAAAAAAAGAAAAAAAAGAAAGAAAGCTCCGGCCTCCTTCACCGGCCGTGCCTTCACTAGCTACCATCACCGGCATCACCACCATACCCATCATCCTCTACCAATAGCCCCATTTCTTTTTCTTCCATTCCATCATCTTAAAACCCATTTCAAAAAAAACCCAAACCATTCATCTTCAACCTCCAGCCGCTTACCATCTCCGACCACCTCCACCATCACCACCCCCACAACCTCTCCATCTTCTTCCTCCATTCGCCTCCACTCCCTTCTCAGCCACCATCCCCATCTCCTACACCATCGAAACCCCATTAAAACCCATCTCTGCAACCTACCCACCCCACCTTCGGCCGGCCAACTCCACCTTCTCCGGCCGGCCTTTGCACGACGACTCCACCACCACCACCATCAAACCCCCTTCTCAGCAAACTCCCCCCACCGGCCATCTCTGCCATTTCCCCAAACCCATTTTCAAACATCCACCGACCATCCTCTGCTTCATCTCCACCCAGCCACCCACCGGAATCCGAGCCTCCATAACCCCCATTTTCTTCCTCATCTCCATCACCCACACCATCCAAACCCTCTTCTCTATCTCAACCATTTTCCCCAAAACCCATTTTCGAAAACCCAAACTCTCCCAACTCCGACTGCGCCTCCACCATTAACGGCCACACCCATCTTCCACTGCCATCTCAGCCAACCTCCACCACCACCTCTCCCAACTTCGGCCGGCACCACCGGACCCCATTAAACCCCTTTCATCCACCACCTCTGCCATTTTTCCCCAAAACCCATTTTCGAAAACCCACATCTACCATTCGCCCAACCACCACCTCCACTCCCACCTTGAATCTTCATCTCCACCACCCCATCACCAACCCAACTCCCATATTCCAAACATGCTTTGAACCCATATACCAAAACCCTTTGTGAAATTCTACTCAGGTGACCTCGGCAACTCCACTCAATCCAAATGAAGAAGAGGGTATGATCTCTCTCTCTCTCTCTCTCTCTCTCTCTCTCTCTCTCTTAGTTTTAAGAAAAGAGGAAAGAAGAACCATGAGTTGAGGTTTGAAGAAGAAATTATAAAAAAGAAGGGAAGAAGTGAAGGGTTCGGCCGGGATTCCTAAACCTGATCATTTATCCTTAAATCCAGCGGTTGCGATTGCATCTCCGGTTACCACTCTCGAAGCCCTGATCATCATCGCTAGCTTCGGCAATAATTTCCATCAGGTAATCTGTGTGGCTTTAGGGTGTACTTTCTTCTTCACTACTTTGAAGTGGTCTGAATTCCATTCCCATTTTATTCTATTTTTCTTCTTCTTCTTGGTATTTGGATCACTGAGATTTATTTAAAAGAATAGTCAGATTGGTTACATCAGTTTTATCCATGGGAGTTGATTCTTATGATCAACAAGGAACCAGAGAAAAGTCCCATTCTCCCCTGATTTCTTGTAGACTTTGCTATGGGTTTCATGTATCAAAGCATAAGGTATATAGTCTTGGCCTTGTGTTTAGTTTTCCATTTACATTTGTGATTACTTTGTCTAAGATTAAAGGGTACAAGTCATACATAGCCGATAATCATGGTTTAGGCAGCACCCAACTTTTTTCCTCAAATGATTCCAATGGCTAGTTGGTAATTTGAGTTGGAATGGTTTCACTGTTTTTGTGAATATTAGCCTAAAGTATTTGGGGTAACACCAGGCTATGACGGAATGCTTCTTGAGCCAACCCCTTCCCTTCCTGCCTTAGAGTTTTCGCAAGTTAAGAGAATTCTTCCTCTTTAGAGTCTGTCATAGAGAGTTTAGGACTCTGTCCTACCACCCTAGAGTTTAGGAGTCTGTCCTTCCCTTTTAAAATTCATCAGTCTGTCCTACCTCTATAGAATATAGGATTCTGTCCAACCTTCATAGAGTTTAGGATTCCGTCCTTCCATCTTTGAGAGTCAATCTTTCAGGAGTCTGTCTTATCATCATAGGGGTTAAGATTCTGTCCATCCTCTCATCAAGTCATGTGATTTTTATCCGCTCTTGCAAGGTATAGGATGCTGTCCAACCCTTGCAGAGTCGTGATTCTGTCCAATTCCCCCGTAAAGCATAGGATGCTGTCCAACCTTTGCGGGATATCAAGAGTCTGTCCTACCCTTATGATGATAGGATTCTGTCCTCTTGTGTCAAAAATAATAAAAACACTTCAAAACCAAAAAATCTCAAAAATCTCGAGTCTTTAGGAGTAGTTAGGAAAATCTTGTCCGAACTACGGATGGCTTGATCCCTAGCTGAGGGGTACGTAGGCAGCTCAGGCTTGCAGCTGGCATCCTGAGTTCAGTCACAACTTTCACAACTTTCACAACTTCTATAAGCTTCAAAACCTTTCAAACATTCCAAAACTACAAAAATTCTTCAAAATAACCTTACCAACAATTTTCAAAAGATCTTCCCATAGAGTTAGGAGTCTGTCGTAGGCGTTTGGGGTGTCTTAGAGTTAGGAGTCTGTCCTGATTGTGTTGATATGCTGTGTCTGGTCGTGTGAGTGTCTCTAGAGTTAGGAGGCCTCGAGTCGTGGTTGGCCAGACACTTAGTCGATCCGATGGCTAGACTAAAACGCACTTAAATAGCCCATGGTTTTCCTTAGGATGCACAGCCTAGTCACACATAGGGTGTAGGGTCCACTTGTATTAGTTAGGGCATATAGGGAGTCCTAAAAATCACCATTCACTAGAACTTAAGTAATGGCGCAAGAAGCTTTAAAAACTAGTCAGGTCTAGTTGATCGAGTCTAGGATAGCGGTCATAGAGAGTTAGGCATTGTAGTTTAGCATAGGTAACCGAACTACGTTGACTCTTATTCTTCCCGAGGCCGGGATACGTAGTGCAGCTAGGATGGATTGCCATCTTGGTCCGAGTCAAGTATCGCATTAGAGTCTAGGGTTTGTCATATTGTATGTTTTGCTGTGTTTTCTTACTTTCCTGTACAGACTCTATACCTTTAGCTTTAGCATGCATGTGTTTGCCCATCAGAACTTAGACACCAATTAGGCATGACCCTCATAACCTAGCTATTCTTAGGCGTCATGTCTTTCATTTCTTTTGTGTATGCTTCTTATTCATCTCCGAAACATGCATGATTAGCTAGACATTATCTCGGGGATATTCGTTCCCATTTCGCATGATTTTCGCCCAAAACTTTTCAAAGTTAATAATAAATGGCGTAAGAGACCAGGTGCTTCCACTTGGGCGAATTGGGGGCACCTAACCCCTTCCCCATTCGTCATCAGGCACGAACCTTTTGTTTCTCTGGTTATCTGTTGCGACAGAGCACAGCATGGGATCCAGAACCCACTTCCTTGGATGGCGACTCTTTCTTTGTTTAATGTGCGTCTCGAATCCGGACTGGTCCCCGAATCGAGAGGTATCTCACTTTACATTGCCGCTCATGCTGTGAGGGGCACTCTTTCGAGAGTTCCTTGGTGGAGCTCTCCTTCACGTGGATGATCTAAAGACTTTCTGAGGGGCCCGTCCCCCCGCCTCTCTCGGATCGGGGTCCACATGCGGCCAAGCCGTCTGTCCGGCCTGGAAAATCTAATTTTTGTCATCTAGCGGACGCGTCATATTCAGTCCGGCCAAGCCTCCTGGTCGGCTTGAGATGGGCAGATTTTTGTTCTGTAGCGCATTGCGCTATATCCTGGTCGGCTTGAGACGACCAGAATTTTGTCCTGTAGTGCATCGCGCTATATCCTGGTCGGCTTGAGATGACCAGAATATAGCGCAATCTGCTAAAAGACAAAATTGAATTTTGTCTTGTAGCGAATCACGCCGAGTCCTGGTCGGCTTTAGATGACCAGAATTTTGTCCTGTAGCGCATTGCGCTATATCCTGATCGGCTTCAGATGACCAGAGTTTTGTCCTGTAGCGAACTACGCTATATCCTAATCGGCTTCAGATGACCAGAGTTTTGTCCTATAGCGAATCACGCCTAGTCCTGCTCGGCTTGAGGAACGGATGAACTGGAAACTGATTCAGGTCAGCCATTTCAAGTCGTCCATCTGAGGTCGACTGAAAAACAGATGAGCTACAACTTACCCTTCTTCAGGTTAAGTCTTACCCACGCGTTATATTCAGTCTGGCTGGAGATGTTCTGAACGGCTTAGGATGACCAAGTTTTATTGAACTTGGGTTTTTGCAAGGGTTTGGTTTTCTGCCCGGGCTCGTTCCTGACTAGGAGTGCGCTCCCGGTCTTTGTGGAGACGAGCAGGGGCGAACAAAGCAGCGAGTACCCAAGTTTTAGTGAACTGGGTTTCTGAGACGGTTTGGTGTTTTTTGCGCGGGCCCGTTCCTGACCAGGAGTGCGCTCCCGGTCTTTGTGGAGACGAGCTGGGGCGAACCAAGCAGCGAGTACCCAAGTTTTAGTGAACTGGGTTTCTGAGCAGCGAGTACCCTAGTTTTAGCGAACTAGGTTTCCAAGCAGCGAGTACCCTAGTATTAGCGAACTGGGTTTCCGAGCAGCGAGTACCCTAGTTTTAGCGAACTGGGTTTCCAAGTAGTGCAAGGAGATCTGCAAAAGAGTTTCTATCATTCACATTCAACATATATTTACAAAGTCGCTTTCACGCCGGGTGGTCTACTACTGATAATATTTTCTGAGGTCTTCGGCGGGTTCAGTCACTTGTGCTTTGTCTCTCAGATCAAGTAGTTCAATCGGCAAGGATTCCGATGCATCTTTGCCTTTTGAGTGCCATGGCATAGTACTCCCTGGATTGTGGTTGATCTCCTCTGACCTCACCCACGCCGTTTGGCGTTATGAACTTTATTTTCTGGTGATACGCTGAAGCGACTGCGCGGATCAGGTTCTGGCCAGGCCGTCCCAAGATAGCGTTATAGACCGAAGTGGCCCTCACTACCAGGAAGTTGACCATGGCGAAGGCTTGGCAGGGCGGCTCTCCGACGAGGACTGGGAGTTCAATCTGTCCCTCCACTTTGACGACCTCTCTTGAGAAACCGAACAAATCTGAGTTCGCTGGCCTTAAGCGGTCGTCACCTATCATCATTCTCTCGAAAGCATGATAGTACAAAATATCGGCTGAACTCCCGTTGTCGACCAGGATTTTCTTCAACTCCCAGTTTGCGACGAGCATGGTTAAGACCAGGGCGTCGTCGTGTGGCAGTATCAGGTTGTCGAGGTCCGCATCTGAAAAGGAGATCTCATTGTCCGTCTTCATCTTCTTGCTGCATGTGTGCATGTCATTGACTCGGCGTGCGTATGCTTTTCGAGCAGCAGACGATGTGCCCCCAGCCGCCGGTCCGCCCATAATTGTGCCGATGACCCCCTTGGCTGGGATCATTGTGCCTCTGGTTGCGTACTGGATGGTAGAGGAGATTGACCCAGAGCAGGGGCGGTTATGACCGCCGAGGGCTCCGGCCCTGGGGACTCTTCTCCCTGCGCTCAGTTATGTGGCTGTCGCTTATGACATACTTCTTCAAGTATCCCCGGCCGATCAGCAGCTCGATTTCTTCCTTGAGCTGCCAGCATTCGTCTGTGTCGTGACTGTGGTCCCTGTGGAACCGACAGTACTTCGACTTGTCCTCTCTTACTTCCTTTGGAGATCATCCTGGTCGGCCATCTTACGAATTATTCACCTCTAATTGCGGCCAGTATGTGTCTCCGTGAGGTGTTGAGAGGGGTAAAGTTCTCTTCCCTCCTTTGGGGGGACTTTTCTCTTTTGACGGCCTTATCATCCCTACGCTGCTTGGTAGGGTTCTTGTCTTCAGAGGTTCTCCTCCGATTTGAGTCCAGGGCCGCCAGTGTCTCTTCCACTGATATATATTCCTCTGCTCCGGCCATCAGATCTGCCAGAGAGTGCGGGTTCCGGCGGGCCACTGTCCAGCGGAAATCGTTAGACCTAGCACCTGCGAGGAGCGCGTTTGCGGCGGCTTAGGGATCTAGATTTGGCACTTGAAGTGCCTCCCTGTTGAAACGGCTGACGAACACCTTCAGAGGTTCGTTGTCATCCTGCCGCAGGGCCATCAAGGATGTTGTTGTTTTCCTTGGCCTACGGCTGCTTATGAAATGGCGAACGAGATCGTCTCCAAAGTCCTCAAAGTTGCTGATGGAGTTCGGTTTGATACTTGAGTACCAGTCTCGGGCCGCACTAGTCAGTGTGGTCGGGAAGGCTCTACAGAGGAAGCAATCGGAAGCGCTGTGGAGGAGCATCATCGTTCTGAATGTCTCCAGATGGTACACAGGGTTGGTAGTCCCGTCATATTGCGGGACGGTTGGCATTTTAAATCCCCTGGGCGCTGGGGCGCTCATGACATCGTTGGTGAACGGCGTTCTGGTTGAGAACACCCTCGAAGCAGGCCGGCTCTGATCCTTTGTCAGCTCTTCTATTCGATGGTCTATTTCTTCGATCCTCCGTAGCATCGGATCAGCTCTGTGGTCTGGTCGGTCCAGTGACATGTTTCTCTCCACCGATTGGCTCGCCACAGAGTTGGGCTGACTTTCCGGACTCCTACGATGAGGCCGGAGTTTTTCTTGCAGCGCGTGGTCTTCTTGGGCTCGATACTTTCGTGCAGAGCGGGACCGCGATCTCCGGCGGTTGTGAGGTTCTGTATGGGCATGCCTGGCTCTGGAGTGTTGGACTTGTCTCATGGAGTGACGAGTCCGGTCTTCATCGTGGCGCGCTGACTCTCCCCTGTGAGCGCGCGACCTTTCCTGTACAGGTCGTGGAGCTTCCGGAGGATGTTGTCGTGGAGCTTCCGGAGGATGTTGGGGGGGGCTTGGATCAGTTGTTGGTACTGACCGACAAGGGCCGTCATCTGTTGAAAGAGAGCCTGAACTTGATCCGGAGTGGGCATGGGGTTGAGATGTTCCGAGCGAGCGGGGCTCTGTTCTGTTGTGGCAGAAGTAGCCACCACCTGCGAGGCGATTCGCTCGCTACGGGTCCTGCGAGGCAGTACGGCTCGAGTAGTCCGTGCGGTTGGTACTCGAGCACTCTTGCGCCCTGCCATTTTGTATATAAGGGATTCGAACAGCTTTTAGTTCATGGTCCCACGGATGGCGCCAATCTGTTAGGCCTAAAATCGGTAACAGATACGACAGTGACGTCAGAGCTGAGCTGGAGGACCCGAGGAGCCGAAGTGAAGAAGCTGAGGAGCTGAGTCCTGCGTAAGGAGCAAACGAGGTCAGAAGACCAACCCGGAGTCGTGCTCCGGACAGGCCCTTCGACACTCAAGTCAGTATGAGCAGGAGTGCAGAGCGAGTTTAAGAGTGGTGGGTGAGAAGTCATTACCCTCCGGTTTGAGCTTTGAAAGCCCTTTTATAGAGGAAAGCCTGCGGTGGTTGGATTACCTACCCCAGGACAAGTGTCGGCCTGCTATAGGTTTGGGGTTACCTACTCTGAGGTAATTACCATATTGCCCCTGTGCAGTGGTTGGGCCACCCTGGGGCCACGTGTCGGCAGCTAATTGGCTGCTTTTTTTACCCCATCACCATGTAAAATGAGATACATTCGAAATGAATAATAAAAAAAAGGAGGAAATGATATCGGCACAACCAATTTTTAGCAATCGCAATAAACCATCTTTTCTTTTATTATTTAAAGAGCTGTCAAAGATTACTACAGTCACTAAAAAGCTCTCCAAGCCAATTAGAAAAGAAAAGACCAGCTGAGTTAGTGTAATTATTAGAACATGGCTGTTGCTGATATTATTTCCCTACAAAAATGCATTTTTCTTATTTCAGATATGAGAGCCAGGGATCCAAAACCTAACGCAGAAGGGATCTTTGGGCGTTCGGATTAATTTGGACGGCACAGCTGTTGGGATAGTACTTGGTCAAAATTCATTTGGACGGCACGGCTATTGCCACATGTACAGACATAGCACGCAATCTGATCCGTTGATCTATGTAGACACAATGAGTCTAACCCATTGCTACGAGTGCCAGATGGTCTTAGTTCCCTGATCCAACTGTAGCATTCTAGGGTTTTTCCACAAAGAGTTTCATCAATTACCATCATTTATTCACTTAATCAAATAGTTCGGATGGTCCAATCACGCCATGAGAAATCTATGGTTGGATCCACCTAATCACTTCTTTTTATTGGCAACAAATGAAACGAGTTTTTAATTAACTCACTACAGCCCAACCCGAGTTTAGTTGTGTGGGTGGGTGTCTGTGTGAGTGTGTGACTGTGTGTGGAGCTTTTAGTTGACTCGGTAGGGCCAAAATGGAGTCAACTCGGGCGAGTTGGTGACTTACCTAATTAAAGGAGCTGGATAGGTCCTCGCTGCCTTTGAAACGTCATAGATTCCATGGACCCCACCAATTAAGAAGTCTATTTTGTTTTACTCTACTAGAAGGATGGCTGCGCGAAGGATACTGGTATTCCATCCCCACGGAATACATGATTAAAATATGACTTTTTGGTACCGAGTTTTGTCTGTTAGAGAAGAAAAGGTCTTTCCTTATCGAAGTTAGTTTAAGAAGAATCGAGGAATGTTCGTGGCGCAAAACAAGAAGGGCCTGAATTACCAAGTCTAAAACAGAGTCCTTTGTTCATCAACACGGTTTAACATTACATTGACTTTCCTACGATCGACAAGGAAATTGAAAGGAAATCAATATGGGAAGACTTCAAGAGTGCCAACAACTTATATTAAGGTTCTCCTATAGCAATTCTATATCGAGAGAGAGAGAGAGAGATGGCGAGGCTGTTAGATGCTTTGAACGATGGAGGGGATGGAGTCATGGTTCCGATTTCTGGGGGTTTGTTTTTACTTATCGTCATGGTTTTGTCACTTTCGATCATTTCTATGATCATATTTGCATGTGGTGATGATCCAGACAACTTTAAGAACTCGAGCAAGGCTGGTGGAGGAGGTGCTGCTGCTAATGGCGGTGGCTGTGGCGGTGGCGGTGGCTGCGGTGGTGGTGGAGGTTGCGGCGGCGGTGGAGGTTGCGGCGGTGGCTGTGGCTGATGACTCTGCATTTATTTTAATTTGTTTGGTCGGTTCCGTATTTATTTTTACCAAGCCTGGTGAATGAATAAACTGTATTTATTTTACCATGGCTGGCCTCGTGAATGGTTTTGCTAGGATGCCCCTAAAAATTAATGCAATTTTCAGTCCAATGATAAGTTATGGACTCGAAATTCAAAACAAACAGGGCCTAAGACAATTTATTTCAACATTTTCACTTTTGCAAATTTTAGCTTTTGTTCTAGTTATTATGGACTAAGACTTTGAAATCTATATAAATCTTTTGAAAGAACACTAACATCGTGTGGGATTAGGATTCAAACTTTGATCGTAAGGATTCAATCCATAAAGACCATTGGCGCGGTTGAACTGGTATCCAAATATCAGCCGAAGTGATAGAATGGCAAAATTGTCAATCAGTCCTTAAGGGCGAATCTGAACCTAGGGGGAAAACGACCTATGGATTGCACCTGTGAGTCCAATACCCACAGTGCTAGACACATCTCACACCGACCAAGCAGATTGTTTCAGGCAATTCCTTTAGGCCAACCCAAGACCTTCTGGGTGGTGAGCCCTCAAAATATCGGCATCAAAATCTGAAAATCCTGCACTATTCCAAGTAACGACAATAACAGTAACAAATGAAAGGAAGCAGAAGCAGTATTAATCATACATCGGAAGATATAAACAAAGAATAGAATCCCCAAAACTTAATCTACACTAAGTACACAAACATTCCTAAACAGAGCTGCTTTTAGAGGACTATTCTCACTTTTTGTACACAACCAAATTCATCTTTCTTCACAGCATCCCCACCACTGTAATATCAAAATTGTCACAACTGTAATAATAATAATTATTATTATTATTATTATAATAAGAAGAAGAAGATGAAGAAAAGATTTGAGAATTTCTGCCCCACCTGTTACGTGCATAGTTGGGCCCACTTAGGTAAAATAAATTGGTTTGTATTTTTTATTATTTTATCTCTAGTTGTTGCTGTGGATAAGACTCTTAGATGTAAGGTTTATCTAGATTAGCTTGGGTAGGAGTTTTAGAGGAATTGGTAAGTGGGTGTTTTATTTATAAATAACTTGTAATAAGTTTTTAGATAAAATGAAGAAAATTGTTTCAAATCGTGTCTCGTGCACAAAGGAGGATTGATCCTTCCCTCGAAGTGGATCAAGAGGCCGATCTTCCCTCTAAGAAGATCAATCCGTTGCGAACCGGATCGGGTTCATAACATAATCACTTGTTAAAATTTTTAGAGACCAAACGAATTACTTTTTCATTGCTAGAGTATGATATTTATACAAGTGTGGAGGTAATCATGATCTCTTGAGTGAAGGGATAGTTACAAAATTACAAACAACAATCAAGGCTATCACAATCCATTGATTGCAAGATAGTTTACAGCTCACAATTACTGTTACAGATTTACAGCAATCAAGGCAATCCCTTGATTGCAGCCTAGTATTTCCAATACTCCATCTCAAGTTGGAGTGTGGAGATTTAACACGCCCAACTTGACGATAATAGAGCGAAAAGCATTCCTCCCCAAAGGCTTTGTGAAGATCTCTGCAAGCTGGTTGGATTTTTTCTCGAACTATATGACAATCAATTTCTATGTGCTTGGTCCGCTCATGGAAAACTGGATTTGCAACAATATGAAGAGCAGCTTGATTGTCACAAAAGAGAGTCATGGGCTGTGGATGAGAGATGCCGAGATCAGTTAACAAATATTTTAACCACTGCATGTCACAGCCAGCCATAGCCATGGCTCGATACTTTGCTTCGGCTGATGAGGTTGACACTATATTTTGCTTCTTTATTTTCCAAGAAATTGGTGAGTTGCCCAAAAAAGTACAATAACCTGTTGTGGACCGGCGAGTCATGGGACAACGAGCCCAGTCCGAGTCGCAATAGGCAGTTAAGTGAAGCGCACTGAATGAAGAAAGTAAAATTCCTTGTCCTGGGCTTCCTTTCAAATATCGAAGAAGACGAATGACTACGTCAAGGTGTGGTTTTCGAGGTGCATGCTTGAACTGGCTAAGAATATGAACACTAAAAACAATGTCACGTCTAGTAATGGTGAGGTAGATCAAGCGACCAAGGAGACGCCGATAAGAGGAAGAATCTCCAAAAATTCACCATCACGGTCAGTCAACTTTAAATTTTGCTCCATTGGAAAATCAATTGTCCGGGCACCAAGTAGGTCCATTTCATCAAGTATTTCTAAAGCATACTTGCGTTGTGATAAGTATAAGCCTTTAGTAGATCATGCCACTTCAATATCCAAGAAAAACTTGAGTGGACCAAGATCCTTGATATGAAATTTACCATGTAGGTAAGTTTTAAGATGCTCAATGGAAGGAGAGTCATTTCCAGTGATGATGATATCGTCAACGTAAACCAATATGAAGATTGGCGAAGAACTATTAACTCTTGAGAACAATGAGTAATCAGCCCTGGATTGCTTGAAGCCAGCACTTATCAAAGCATCTGAAAACTTTGCAAACCAATTTCTTGAAGCTTGTTTGAGACCATATAAGGACTTGTTTAGCTTGCACACACTACTCTCCTCCATATGAGAAAAACCAGGTGGGATGGTCATATAAACTTCCTCGGTAAGGTCACCATGCAAGAATGCATTGTTGACATCTAATTGTTGAATGTTCCAGCCTTGAATAGCAGCGATAGCAAGAAGACACCGAACAGTTACCATCTTGGCTACAGGTGCAAAGGTCTCATGATAGTCAAGACCTTCTTTTTGGGTGTAACCTTTCGCAACTAGGCGTGCCTAATGTCTTTCAATGGAACCATCAGACCGATACTTAATTGTATATATCCATTTGCATCCAATAGGATGCTTTCCTGGAGGGAGAGAAGTAATGGCCCAAGTATTATTGTCTTCCACAGCCCGGATCTCACTTGCCATTGCTTCTCTCCACTCAGGCAATTGGACAGCTTGTTGGAAAGTTCTTGGTTCGCTCTCAGAGGTTATCTTAGCAAGAAAAGCACTATGGCATGGTGAAAACTTATCATAACTAAGTACTTGGAAAGAGGATGGCGGGTACCCTACAAGCATGTCCTTGAAGATGATAGGTTTGTGTCGACAGCAGAGCAATGGAAATCACAAAGATAGACTGGAGGTTTGGTGGTCCGTGTAGAGCTGCGTGGTGATGGGATAGGTTGTTGGGATTTATGAATGAGAGATGGTTGTTGGGTTGGAGATGGTAAAGAGAGAGTATGATTGGGTTGGAGTGGTTCACTTGATGGGGTGGGTGAGTGGGTTTGATGGGGAGGGTTTGTGTTAGGAGTAGGTGAGGAAGAATCGGTTGGTAAATCCGGAATGGGTAAAGGTAGGACACGAGTAGGGTTATGGTTTGGAGGTAAGGCATCTCGAAATGGGAAAGTTGTCTCATAAAAGATTACATCTCTGCTAGTATACACCTTGTGAGACTCAATATCATAGATGCGATATCCTTTTTGGGCAAAAGGGTACCAGACAAATACTCCAACTTTTGCGCGTCTATCAAATTTGTCAGAATAATGAATGTTATAAGCATAACAAAGACAACCAAAGACGTGAAGGTGATCATAGTTGGGTTGGTGGCCAAAAAGGGCCTCATATGGACTTTTTCCAGACAAAAGAGGGGTAGGGACACGATTGATTAGATAGGTGGTAGTGAGAACACATTCACCCCAAAAATCTAATGGAAGGTTTTCTTGAAACCTCAAAGCACGAGCTACTTGAAGTAGGTGCCTGTGTTTCCATTCGACCACTCCATTTTGTTGTGGGGTGGCCACACAACTATGTTGGTGAAAAATCCCTTTGTTGTGAAGTAAGGATTGGAATTCAGAAGAAAAAAACTCAGCACCATTGTTGGTTCTAATTTGGTGAACTTTGCTAATAAACTGATTTTCGATTAAAGCAAAAAAATTCTTGAGATAAGATAAAGTTTGAGATTTGGTTTGCATCAAGTAAACCCAGGTGACTCTCGTGTAGTCATCAACAATTGTCAAGAAATAATGAGCACCACAATGAGAAGCAGTACCATAACGGCCCCAAATGTCACAATGAATTAACATGAACGATCTTGTAGAAGAAATACAACTCAAAGGAAATGCTAATCTAGATTGCTTGGCAAGTGGACAAATACCACAGATTGATTTATTAGACAAACAAATACTCGAATTGTTCTTGGACAATGTTTGAAGACGAGAGTGAGAGAGATGCCCTAGTCGCCAATGTCATAAATCAAATGATATGCTGTTGGAAGGGAAAGAAGCTTGGTTGGCCTGGTGTGGTTGGAGGATGTAAAGACCTCCTTGCTGTTTACCCGACCCAATCACCATCTTCGAGGACAAGTCCTGCAAAATACAATGTTCAGGAAAGAAAGTGATTGAGCAATATAGTATTTTAGTGAGCTGACTAACAGAAAGAAGGTTATGGTTAAATGAGGGCAAACATAAAACATTATCAATGGGTAAAGATGATGTCAACATGGTAGAGCCAATATGAGTGATGCGTGCAGTTTGACCAGTAGGTAAGGAAACTAGCTTCATGGTTGAGGTGGGTGATGCAAAGCATAAGAGAGAGGGGTCAAAAGCCATGTGGTCTGTTGCTCCACTGTCAATAATCCCATATGGGGTAGAGTCACTCAAGCAGGCTGAAACATTACCTGAGAGGTTGGCATTTGGGGTTGAGTTACCAGTGGATATAAGAGATAACAACTTATGGTATTCATCAGCAGTAAAAGAAAATTGTGGCTGGACGGATTCAACTCCTGCAATATTTGGAGGAGAAGTGTCTTGCTGATGGCCGTTAGAGGAACTAGCTGTGTTGGCCATGAAAAACGGCTGCTGAGGACAATTTTGCTGCTG
Source organism: Tasmannia lanceolata (assembly GCF_043159265.1). NCBI lineage: Eukaryota > Viridiplantae > Streptophyta > Magnoliopsida > Canellales > Winteraceae > Tasmannia > Tasmannia lanceolata. The sequence goes on along the minus strand of NW_027518695.1, from coordinate 422,966 downwards.
AGCAGTTGCAGGTTTGGAGTTGATTGCTCTTGGCTGATTTACGAGGGGTGTAACCATGAATCTTAAAGCACTTATTGATTGTATGGTTATCCCTCCCACAATTAACACAATGTTCTTGGAATTTGGGAGTGTTGATGGTTTGAGGAGGAGGCCGGTTCGTTCGAGAAGCAGCCATGGCAGAGTTCTCTATAAATGATTTCGGTTGAGCATGAAGGAAACGTTGCCTTTCTTCTTGAATAAGAAGATTATATGCACGATTGACTCTTGGTAAGGGGTCCATCAAAAGAATATTACTCCTCACTGAACTGTAGGCCTCATTTAGGCCCATTAGCAGCTGCATCAACCATTGTTGTTGCTCAAAGAGAAGCGGCAGACTTGGAAGGTGCACACGTACAAGGGCCAACCATTGAAATTGAAGAGAGCTCATCCCAAAAGGGCTTGAGCTTGCTGTAATATGCACAAATGGAAAGGTTGTCCTGCTGTGATGTGGCAATAGAACTCGTTAGTTCAAAGATTCTGCTGCTTTGAGAGAATCGTTCTCTCAGTTCAATCCAGACATTATGAGCTGAAACACCATTGTTGATACTATCAGAAATTTCACCAGAGACGGCATTTAGCAACCAAGACGTGACCATATCATTGGCTCGGTCCCATTCGCTGAACATGACAGAATGTGTGGCCGGTCGAGGAAGAGAACCATCTATGAAAGCCAGTTTTTTCTTGGCATTCAAGGCCATCCGCATAGCACGCGACCAATTGTAATAGTTGTCGCCAGTAAGAACTTTGGAGACAATAACAGCCCCAAGGCTGTCAGAATGATGGATGTAATATGGTGATGACGAATATGCATCTACAGAGTTTCTAGAAAGAGCATTGGAAATCCTTGTTTCTGAAGGTAAAGGAAGTGAAGATTCATGAGAAGAATCTGATAGCGGAATAGAGGAGTCTGCCATGATGGTTGGAAAGAGCTAGAGAGCAAGTAACTTGCAGGATTAAGGAAAATGTCTATTGCAAAAGGAAGAAGGAAAAAGATACTGCAAGTCTAGAAAAGATGCCTAGACCTTGTGCTTTGATACCATGTTAAATTTTTAGAGACCAAACGAATTACTTTTCCATTGCTGGAGTATGATATTTACACAAGTGTGGAGGTAATCATGATCCCTTGATTGAAGGGATAGTTACAAAATTACAGACAACAATCAAGGCTATCACAATCCCTTGATTGGAAGATAATTTACAGCACACAATTAATGTTACAGATTTACAGCAATCAAGGCAATCCCTTGATTGCAGCCTAGATTTGCCCAGTATTTCCAATACTTGTCTTGAAGTTACTCCCACCAAGGCTGTTGTGGAAGGGAGACACAGAGCCAGACATATGAGAACCTTCGTCACGGAGAGTGCCATTGAGCATTGCAAGCGCTCTGAGCTGCTGCTTCTTGAAGAAATCATGTGATTCATCCTGGACATATACATAAATATTGACAAAAACATGAGCTAGAAAAAAATCATTCGATGAAATGTTATAGTGAAAGTAAATCAAAAGCTGAGAGAAGAAGCTACCACAGCCACAGGCTTGAGCAAGTCTAAAAGGATCTCAAGGCATCAGGCGGGCATCAACTATTTCTACTGGCAATTCGGCCTCCACATTTATGTGAAGAGGCACATTCAAATGCTCGTATCCTGGTTTTGCCCTCATCATTTCTTCCTATCAGAATGTGAAGTCATGATAGGAACAAAGAAGTAGATATCAATGTCTCCTTTTTTTTAATGGTGAAAGATTGTATTAAAAAGGGGAAGAAATCCCAAAAAAAAAAGAGGAAGAAATCCCAAAGATCGAGGTGATCTAATACAAAAGAGAAAACAGATCCAAGAGCCACGTACAAACAAAAGATACATAAGACAAGAAGATCAAGAAGGAAATCAAACAACTCCAACCAAGCTCTCCTGACTCCCATGCAAGCCACCCGTCAGCGTCGCTATTGGCCGACCTCCTAACATGCTAAAAGATAACCGTATGTCCCTCCATAAACTCCTGTACTTCTTCAATGGCATTCGCAAACCTCTATGCTCTGTTTGGATGCCGGGTTTTTTTTTTACCTGGGATTTATGTGGGTAAAGGTAGGAGACAAAAGAGGGGACAAACATTAATGAGAGAAAGATATTATGATGAGTGGAGAGAGAGGGTAGAGAGAGAAAGAGAGAACATCATTTTCAAGAGAAGATTTTGCTGATGTCAGCAAGAAAAAGCTGATGTGACCACTAAAACTTTACCCACATAAATCCTGGGAACAAAAAAAACCTAGCATCCAAACAGAGCACTAAGGATAGTGATTCCTACGATCCATTGACCTAATTATAACATTAAGGGAATCCCCTTCCACGATCAAACAATCCGTCTCTACTTTTATAATGGTACGATCCAAGTCTCCTCCATGACCACTAGGCTTAGCTTTGGGAATTTCAGAAGAATCTAGGGCTTTGAGGGGAGAGAAAAGAGGAAGCGTACTTGTCTTGGTCGACGAAAGCGTTGGTGGAAGAGCGAATGGCGGAGATGTGAGGAGAATGAGAGGCGGTGGATGGAGAGGGGGAGTAGGCCATATATCTGCCGGTGCCGGATGACATTTTCTCCCGCCACATTAGAGTCAGATTCTGGCTAGATTTTAGTCGGTGGAAAAAAAGTACAGAGGAAACTCTTTTTCACGTTTGACTACCGTTTGGTTGCCGGAATTTTTTGAGTTCCTGGGGGATTTTTGGTGGAACAAAAAACTTCCAGGGAGATTGGTGGGAATAAAAAAACTCCCTAGAAGTATCCCGGTAAAATAAAAATCCCATGTTTGGTTGCTTGAACTGTTGGGAAGAAAAAAAAAAAAAAAAAAAAAATCTTCTGCAAGCTTATTTTTGGTTCCTGGGATTATTTTGGTTCGTGGGAGTATATTTTTTTCCTTCCTGGGTTTTGTGCGGGGTTATTTTGGTTCTGGGATTATTTTGGGCCCACCAACCAAACGTGGGTGTGGAAATTCCGCAAAAGTCCCAAGAATAAAAAAAAAATTCGGCAACCAAACGGAGTTCGTAAGGTCAGGTCAGAATGTTACGGCACAGATTCATCCTTTCTTTTGTCGTGTGAAAAAACAAACTAATGAGTTGTGGAGATGGAGGAAACGACAGTGCCCTTCAAGAACCTCCACAGCAGAGAATATCAAGGTCATAAGAAGAAGGTACAATCTCTCTCTCTTTTTATAAATAATATTCATCCATTGATACGAATTTCTAGTTACAGAAACCTTTTAATTTCCAGGTTTATTTGAGAAACCCTAGTAATTTTCAGAAACCATGTGGAAACGCGAGTGACTGACCATTTGTTGGTTTATTTGTAAGGTGCATTCGGTGGCTTGGAATTGCACGGGCACGAAGCTCGCCTCCGGTTCCGTCGATCAAACTGCTCGACTTTGGCACATCGAGCCCCACGGCCACGTACCCCACCTCTCTCTCTCTCTCTCTCTCTCTCTCTCTCTCTCTCTCTCTCTCTCTCTCTCTCTCTCTCTTCTTTTGGAGTTTTGGGTTTTGGGTTTTAGGGTTTTGCCAACGACGTTAGCAAAACCCTAAAGGATAGGTGGATCTATACTGATGTCTAGAAGCAATGGTGTTGCAGGGTAAGGTTAAAGATGTTGAGTTGAAAGGGCATAGTGATAGTGTTGATCAGCTATGTTGGGACCCTAAGCATGCTGATTTAATTGCAACTGCATCGGGTGACAAGACAGTTCGCCTTTGGGATGCTCGTAGTAAGTATTTACATATCCTTTGGAGGCTCTCTTTTGCAGTTGTGTTATGGTTGATCTTGAATCATTGCCAATTTTGTCCATATATAAAATAGGGGCACTAGCATTTACAAAACTGGTATCAGAAGACGACCAAACTGCCCATATTTTTGGTTTTTTGTCCCTTTTCCTTTGCTTCAATCTCAAATGTATCTTTCAGAGTCGATTACCTCTCAAAACTGATAGCAATTCCTGCCGATGTATTTGATTTTGAGAGGTTACTGTTTAAATATGGTGCATGTGGTATTTGTAAATCAGAACAAATCAGATCTATCGAACCAAACAATCTGAAAACAAATGAAGCATGCCTAACTATACTGGATATTTTCTGCAAGTAGTGGAATATGAGCAACGGCCCTTTACCTATACCGAGCATATGATTAACCGAGTTACCATGAGTATGAGGCTTTTAGTACAAAGCTGACTCAAATGCTTGATTCACAAAGGCTATTAGTAGTACATGGGCTTGCAGGTACAAGCTCTACTCTTTTCAAAAACGTCCAACTGAATTACTTGATTCACAAAGGGTTGACCAGTCACATCGGTAAGCCCAAAAGAAATAAGGTGCTTGCAATGCAATCCACTTTGGATGAAATGTTAATAATCCCTATTGATACTTGCAAGTTGCAACAATGTACATCATCAGTATGTCTTTAAGATGCAGACAGTTCCTTTTGCACTTGTGCAGTCAAATTTTAGGTCCACAATTCCATAGAAGAAATCCCCTACCACTTTTGGGACCCAACACGGGCCTCACTGCCCTTCTAATACAATGCTCTATACCTAATATCACAATTCTCGACATCTTACTCAAGAATTAGGCCATAGAAACCGTTGAAGTTTATTTCTATTGCTTTATCATTACTGTTTATGAGTAAGGGCAGATTAATCATTTTCTTGTAGGTTCACTTATGAGATCTCCTTTTAATAAAAGATATGAGAGAAGTCATGAAACCTCTCGACTTTCCTCTATTGTCTCCTTTCTCTTCATCTTCTCTACCCATCTCTCTCCTATGTTCTTTTTCTATTCATTTCTTTATTCTCTTCACCTTACATTCTTACAACACTAACAGAAACAAAACATATGAGCATTTCATGGTGATGTTCATTCTTTGACATTGCAGAAAATCATTTCAGACACTCAACTTCGTGTAGTTCTGCTCATGTGTGTTTCTCCACAAGGCTTTTTTCTGTTGGTGATTGCTTCATGTAGGAGCCCGACCATAGAGTTCCGGCAAAATCCATTCAAAAGATGCTCCTTTTGAAATCGAATGATAGCTTGCTAGTGCTATTGCACTTGTGTATTGGCAATCAAGGACTTACATCGAAGATCTGAAACTTCATGATCCAAATATAGATATCTGAGGGATGAGGGTTCAACTTTTTGTTCCATTTTGTTTCTCAGTTGGAATTACAAGTAAGACGGACATAAAGGCTTGCAAGGCTGCATATTTCCCTATGTCACTACTAAATACTCAAAAATTCTGAAGAGTTTTAGTTTTAGCCCGTTAAACCTGTTTCGTTTTATTCTTCTTCTTTATTTTCTTTTCCTATTTCCTTTTGGTAATTTGTTTCAGTTTCTTGCAATGTCTTTATGTTTCAGGCTATTTATTTTCATATTTTTCCCCAATTTTAAGTACCACAGGTTATATGGCTGATTTTGATGTTTATTAATGCCTGATTTATACAGGTGGAAAATGCTCGCAACAGGTAGAACTCAGTGGTGAAAACATCAACATCACATACAAACCTGATGGGACACACATAGCTGTCGGAAACAGGGTATCAGATATAATTCTTTACTAGATCCTGGCGAAAATTTCTGAATATCTGCTTAATATCAAGAGTCTTCAGAAAAAAAAATACAACATTCATGAGAGAATGCCAAAACATTTGTCAAAGGGATGCAGGGTGGCAACCAGATTTTGAATGAATTCTTAACATTTATTTTTCATACATTAGTCATTATTATGTGATTTATTTGGGTTTCTATCTGAGCGGCTGGTTTTTTAAGATTCTCACGAATTTGTTTGTTTATATTTTCATTTTTCTCCAGAGAGTTTGTAATCTCCAGTGTCTTCTTCCTTAAAAAATTGGCTTTGTTGTAATTTTGATGGGTTTGCTTATCACTGCAATGAGAACAGGGTTTTTAACTTTGCTTTAAGATCACTGAGCCTTAGCTCTTAAATCTGGGAGATTGTTGTATCTTGGCCATATCTCATTCTGTGTCCACTCTAGTGTTTAGATAAAAAGTGACCTAAACAAACAAGAATCGAGTATTTGACTTTGAAAGTTATTAAACCTTGGTTTCATAAAAATTGGTGTTGTTTGCATTTGGAAGGAGAAAAATAGAAAAAGAATTTGTTGTGCAGATTATGTAAGTATGGATTTAATTTAGACAGGGTTAGTCATTTTGGTCAGGATTTGATAGCATTTGTATGCGCAACGCTCCAACCCAACTTGTTATTAATTATTATATTTCCAGCAACCTTGTTCATTTGCAAAAGATGTACAAAGAAGTTATGTGAAGCCAGCTTGTTTGCATTTGGTAGGAGTAAAATAGAAAAAGAATTTTCCATTCAAATAATGTTGGTACGGATTTACTTCAGGCATGCTTATTCATTTGGGTCAGGGGGTTGATAGCATTGATGCGTGCCATGATCCAAATCAACATGCTATTAGTTAATCTATTTTGAACAACCCAATGAAGTTACTCGAAGCCCTGCAAATCTTCAATTATGATAGTTGCTAAAGCTTGTTTGCTTTAAATTGTTATCTGACATTACCATTAAAAAAATGGCATCTGAAGTTGAACTCTTATGTTTGAAACCATTTCTTATTCATTTGAATGTCAACAAAGTTTTTTGAAATCATCAGCCCTACAGATCCTCATGGGCAGATGTATCTATGGATGGAACTTGAAGGAGCAAAGGTGTTTGGTGATTGGCAATGGGTATTCGGTAGCGGATCAACACAATCAGATTCATGGAGAGAGTGGGGTGCAACCGGGTCACTATGAGCATGTCTAGATTCAATGGGCCCATTAACAATAATGTGCTAATCGATTTCTCACTCGAAGTTGGCAGATTAACATGGTCGAGTTATAGGGTGCTAGTCTGCTAGATAGGTTTCTGATTTCAAAGGATTGGAAGGAGCATTGCCCGGGGTGCGACTTATTGACCCTTCGTAGGATAACTTGAGATCATGTTCCCATCATTCTCGGGTTGCTTTCTAGTTCTGACAGCCCTAAGACCTTCCGTTCTGAGAACGTGTAGCTGGAAATGACGGGTTGTCAAGAAGCGGTTAGAGGAGAGAAGGGTAGGAGCAGAAGTTAGTGGGTAGAAAGGTCAAGTGTCTATGCAGAAATTGAAGCATGTGAAGAAGTGCATAAAGGAATTTAGTACAAGAAATATTGCGGTGGAGAGGAACACAAAGCATTTGGTGGTGAATGTGCTATGGGCTATGGAATTGGTTGAGGAAGAGATGCCCTCGCAAATGAGGCATTTGTAAGAAGATCGTCTTTGAAGCTGGAGGGAAAGATCTAAAGCGCTTTGGCTCAAAGAAGGGGATAGAAATATGACTTTTTTCCCAATGATGGCCAACGCTTGGGGGAGAGTGAACAACATGAAGGTCTTAAAAGTGGAAGACATAATGGTGGAGGACCAAAAAGGGAGTATGAAGAGGAAGTGGTTAATTTATAGGCAGCTCTATACGAAACATATAGCTTAGATAGTAGCTCTTAATAGTATCAATTCCAAAAGGCTTAACGACTAGCTCAGCTATTTGACTTGTGCAAGCCTTTGAGAAAGAGGAAGTGAAGAAGGCAGTCTTCGCCATGGATAAAGTGATGGGTCCAAGATGTCTTTTTACCACAACAGTTGGGAGTGGAATAAGAAAGATGTCATGGAGGTGTAGGGTGATTTTTTTTTTCCAAGAGGTCGTATTAACAGGGATTCCGCCTTCGTTTCTCTTATCTTTAAGAAGGGGCGGACGAGATTAGGATCGCAAGCCCATAGCTTGGTGGAAAGTATGTATATGATTACATTGGAAAATCCGGAAGTGATAAAAGTGTTGGGATCTTGAACACCTCTTTCACAGGCAAATTATTTTACCTGCATCTTGTTTCCTCCTCCCCTCCCTCGTTGCTTTCCAAAGTTTGGACCATTGGAAAAGCCGGATGTGATAAAAGTGTTTGGATCTTGAAAGCCTCTGCATCTTTCACAGGCAAATCATTTTGCCTCCATCTTGTTTCTCCCTCCCCTCCCTCACAGCTTTCCAAAGTTTGGACCATTCCAGCTCCTCGTAGAGTATCTGAGTTCGGATGAATAGCATGCCGGTACAAGATTTGGACTATTGATCACTTCCGTCATTGCCTCATGGCACATGCTTATTGTTGACCATGTCCACTAGTGTCATGTGTCTACTTAGTTTCATGTCCACTGGTGTCATGTGTCTACTTAGCTTCATGTCCACTAGTGTCATGTGTCTACTTAGCTTGTTGCAGGATTTTTATCTTTTGACATCTAGCAAGGGTAGTCGGGTTTGGAAAGCTGAACATAATGGGGACTTTTTTCATGTAATCCTTTTTCCGTACTCTATTGAACAAAATGATATCAGATCTGTTTTGGAAAAAGGTTGTGGAAGTTAGCCATGTCTTTCGATGGCTCTAGTATAGGAAATCCAAGGCCCTCTGGTATTGGAGGTTTGTTGCGGGACGAAGAGGGGTTGTATTATGGGCTTCTAGAGGTCCGATTGGGGTAGCAGATGCAAATGAGGCGGAAGTTACGCTATTCATCAAGGAGTTAAATTACTTCTCAATGTAGATTTGAACAAGGTAGTGATTGAAGGGAATTCTCTCAATGTTATCAGATGGCTTAGAGCTTCACATGTGGTTCCTTGGAGATCTGCTGCTCTCTTTGATGAGATTCAAGACAGATTGGGATCGGCCTCGGTCTCTTTTCTCCATGTTAGACGATCTGCCAATGGGGAGGTGGACAAACTGGCTAGGGAAGGAGTTTTTAGGGAGAATTTAGAGTTGTTTGATTTTCTTCCCCCCTAACTTCTGATCTTCATTGTCCATATTTCTCTAATTCTGTTTCCATCCTTTTTCATTGTATTTGAGACCCTCTTGGTCTCATGTTTATTAATGAAATCCATTCACCATTCAAAAAAAAGTTAGCCATGTCATTTTTAATTCAATGCCTTGTGTGGATGACAGATTTTCAAGAATATTAACACCTTAGATGTGTTCAAGAAGAATGGCTTCTTGTTAGCTCATAGATGGTCCCTTTGAAAATGAATGGAGATGATTAATCACATTTTCGTCCATTACCTGCTACCTAGCAGGTTATGGGGGGCATTTCTTTGATGGTTCGGGGTCAGTTGGCCATTCCCTTCTGCTATAAAACAGCTTGTTGTGAGCTGGCAGAGACCCAAGTTAACGATAAGTCGATGAGGACTGTCTATATGTGCGATGTGGCTCTGTGCACGTTTTTTTGGATAATATTGTCCTAAAGAAATCAGTGGGTGTTTGAGGGACACCGAAGATCCTTTAGAAGATTAATCTTGGAGAAAGTTTATCATGTTGAGTTGGGCTTTTGGCACAGAGATTTTCAGAGGTGTTTCCGTCGATGATTTTTTTAAGGAAATGAAGAGAGGTGCTTGCTGACAGCAAAGGGAGGAAGCAAAGGTCGTTTTCATGGATTCCACCAATCGGAGTACTCAAATTTAATTTTGATGGGTGGTCTTTAGGTCATCCTGGACCAGTTGGGATCGAGGGTGTGCTTAGAAACTAAGATCTGGGTATTTTTCCTATCCCATTGGCATTGTCAACTCCACTGCTGAAGCTAAGGGCTGTGGCGTTTGGGGATACGAAATGCCAACATCGCTAAAGATTTGGGTGTTTTTCCGATGCCATTGGCATTGTCGGCTCCAACATTGCTGAAGCTAAGGCCTTTCTTATATGGTTGAGAATTTTCAGATCAAGGTTTGAAGGTCCTCTTGTCGTGGAAGGTGACTACAAAATGATGTTTGTGGGGATCCGAAAGGGCCATGGCATTTGGGGTTCACAATCAATGAGATCGTCAATATACCGAGGGATGACATTATTATGTTTAAACTTTAAACACACGATCGAAAGATGGTGTGAAACATGCGTTTTTCTTCGAGGGGCAATCTCTTCCCCACTTTTAACTGCTTTCTAGGCTTTTTCAGCCTATGTAAATTCTTATTCTCTTTCTCTAATGAAATTGGTTACCTTTTTCAAAAAAAAAAAAAAAGGAAAAAAAAAGAACAAAGATGATTGTTTCTTACGGAAGAATTTTGTCTTTCTACATCATGTGCCTGTATAATGCTAGTGGGGTATGCCTTTTGCATTACAATCATGAGTTTATGGCCATTCTCATACTTATTAGTTTTCTTTTATTGTAGGATGATGAACTAACAATATTGGATGTTCGGAAATTTAAACCGATTCACAAACGGAAGTTTAATTATGAGGTAATTGCTACTTGATAAATATATGAGCATTTGAGATGTTTTCCATTCCTCATGTTTTAATATTTTCTTTTTCTATATTCTGTCTCCTTGCTCTTTCTTGTGTCATATATCATGATTACGATTTTTTATACTTCGCTTATTTATATTTCAAGCTAACTGACCCATATTTATTTCTCACTTCTAGTTTCTATCTTGTGAGAAATAATTTCCCCACTTTGCAATACACTACTGTCATTTCCTTGGTCAACATTGGGAGTGTGATTTGTTTATTGAGTTCATGAAAGTGACTGGTTATATTGTGAAGTTCTTCAAAAGTTAAAACAGCAATGATGTATTTTTATTCTTTTTTTTTATTTTAGCTGGATAACTGAATTTATTGAAAGGAATTAGAATAATATACAGCAACAGCTGAGAGACGGGACCTCCAACAGCAAAAAGGCCACAGGAGGCCAAAGCAGGATAGCAAGAACAAAAAGCAACATACTCATTAGTACCCTTGGAATAGCTAACCGAACAAAAAATGCAGTAATAACTATATAGAAAGCAGTATTGGATGTGTTTGTTGGATAATTAAATATTCTTCATTTCTTCTCATGCCTAATTCAAGCCATAAGGTCTGTTTGCTTACCACTCTCCCATTACCTTCCAAGGAGAAAAGGTTTTCATGGAGCATTGTGATGACAACCTTTTCCAAGTAATAGATGCTGTTTTGACAAAGTGGTTTGTTATCAGGTAAATGAGATTGCTTGGAACACGACAGGAGAGATTTTCTTTCTTACTACAGGAAATGGTGAGAAGAATTTCCAGGCCTTTCTTTTTCATATCCTGTAGGCTCCATGAATGAAATCTACTTTCTTTCATATAATTGGAAGGTCAAAGAGATTTAGATTCAGGTGGTCTATTCAGTTTCAGTTAATTAACATGCTTTGACATGCGTGAAGTATCAATCATAGGGGAACTGATATTTATTGTTCAACAGGTACTCTCGAAGTATTGGATTACCCATCTCTTCGCATCCTTCACACCCTTATGGCTCATACAGCAGGTTGTTATTGCATTGCAATTGATCCAATAGGAAGGTGATTTAAACAATGTTTACTTTACTGTTAGCATCTGCTTCTATTTCTCTTTCATATTTCATGCTCTTGGTAACACAAGTAAAATTCCTTTCCTCATTCTTTTTCTATGGATATTAAACACCTGTGTGCTTTTCTATAGGACAGTTACAAAACAACTGTCATCCCAGGATTCTGGAGTAAATCTGTGCCTTTCATCTTATATGACATCCCACCAAAAGTGGGCACCAGTTGTGGTAGTTATAGTGGTTTCAAAAAGTTTCTATGCTCTTATTGTCAGGCCCAATGTTTCAGGACAATGGATAAGCTTGTAGTTTTCCAAAATCAACTTTTCCCATAATTGTCACCTGCACTTGACTTTAGTGAAAACCGCATAGGCAAAGGCTTGTCGCCTGTCAGTATCTTAAGTGGCCGTGTGAATGTGTTTTGGCACCAACGTCTTAGAAGAGGCATTTATGCATGTGAATACACATATATCACCATACAGAGGTAAGTGTTTACCAAGTATGCAAATATATACGAGGGAGGCTTATTGTCAGAATCATAGCACTCCTTCCTAGGAATGAAAGGTTCATGGCTCTATAGCCCTTGGTTTTGCTATTAAAAGGCTCTCTCCATCTAAGTTTGAAGGCAGGATCCTTAACAAAGTAAGAATGGCCTCCCTTGAGGATCCGGGAAGACTAGCTTCCCCAAGTTGGCAGCTCTCCCTCTCTATCTCATTCTGGGACTTCACCAGGAATTCGAGGACTGGACGTTGTTCTCTATGGAGACAAAAGCTATTCCACTTTCAGACGGTAGGTTCTTGAATAGTGGAGGAAGTTTTGAAGATCAGTGACCGTCAGGAAGTCCTAATCCCGTTCTCTGGGGTTGAATATCTGCTAGAGTTCCTGACTCAGCATGGCATGTTCAAGTCTCCTCCGGTTTTGTTGGGTTACCTAGATCACCAAACTAAATGCCTATCTAGATGGTGATGACAAATCTGTTTTGAGGAAAGCCTTGCATGAGAAGCCCCAAATATGGCACTTTTTGTTGGATTCGACCTGTTGGGGGCCTCGGGAAAGTGTTTTGGAGTTTGGGAGAGTGGTGAAGTCTATGATTCTAGAAAGTAGGGAGATAAAATAGTTATCCGGCAGGCAGGTAGTGCCTGGACGGGGGAAAGTCATTGAAGTGGATGAATTAGTAGATTTTCTTCGTTGCTTTTTATCTAATCTAGGAGTATGCTCCTGGCCATCCTTAATTGATCCTATGTATTGCAAGTTGGGACCTCTGGTCCCCAATGTATTTTCCATAGTTTCAATAAGATTTGTCATCTTTCAAAAAAAAGTATGCAAATATATAGGAATTTTGTCTCTAACTAATGGTCAAGACTTTGTTCTTCAACTTAGAGGTTGAAAGTTCAATCCCAGCTTACCTACCAAAAAGAAATATAGTATGCAAATATATAGTTCATAAGCATAGCGATAGACTTCTATTTCACTTCTCCTTACTGCCGCAGATACTTTGCTGTGGGAAGTGCTGATGCACTGGTCAGTCTTTGGGATCTTTCAGAGATGCTGTGTGTCCGCACATTTACAAAACTTGAGTAAGTCTTACAAGCTTCCTTATTCTTTCTGCTTCCAATTTGGTGACTTTCAGTAAATCTGTCTGGACACCATCCTAATAAAGCATTTACTAATTATAAAAATAAATCTGGATCTTTTGTCATATCTGCCCAGATGGCCTGTCAGGACAGTTAGTTTCAATTACACGGGGGAATATATTGCTTCAGCCAGTGAAGATTTATTCATTGACATTGTATGTCTTGTTCATAAATTTTTTATTTCATTTTATCTTTATGTTCTTTTCAAAGCTTATCAAAAGATAATGTTCATTAAAAGTTTTTACTGGTTTAACAGTCCAATGTTCAGACTGGACGAACTGTCCATCAAATTCCTTGTCGGGCTGCGATGAACAGCGTGGAATGGAACCCCAAATACAATCTATTGGCTTATGCAGGAGATGACAAAAACAAATACCAGGCTGATGAAGGTTTTCCATCAACTCTTCTATTGTTTTGGGACAGTAGCGAAAAAATCCATTAAAGAGTGCATCTCATTTTCTAACACAAAGCACATTACTTATGCCTCGTTTTCATTGTTTGTGTGTTCTTATCTACTAACTAAATCTAACAGCCCTTTTTTTTTTTTATTGAATTCTCTTCGCAGGTGTGTTTCGAATATTTGGCTTCGAAAGCGCCTAACATCAGCAGCGCCTAACAACAGCAGAAGAACAGAAGTTGGCTGACTTGACCAATCCATGTTCTTGAGTTTCTAAAAAATATCAGTTTCACAGGTTAGTGTGCTTGGCTTAAGACTTTGAACCAAGAACTTTGCCAAACTCTATAATGTTCCTTTTTTCATTACCCTTTGTGAGGATATCTACAATGGATGAATGCTCCTCCGTGGGCGTTATGCATATTTCTCTTTGTTTCACCCATTTCCAGTCATTCATGTACAGTAACACTTGCTATTGAATGCATTGGCACAAATCTAAATTTTCATTGGAATTTGAAAATTTAAATGGTGAAATTGATACCATGCTATTTATTGTGGAATAATATTTGGACATCATACGGGAAATAATCTCTCTTTCAACATAAAACAAATTTGTTCTGAGCCCTTTTTACCTCGAATGACCCAGTAAAGATGCTAGGGTAATTTGATTATTTCTACCCGAGAAGGTGCCCCCCCCCCCAATTCTGCGGTGGAAATGAGAGATTCTCAATAACGAGAAAGGTGGCAAAATGACGAAAACAACTAATCAAGGTGAAGACAGTGAAATTTTTTGGCTATTGAGAAACCCTTCACTTAGAAACCTAACGAGGAATGGGGAGGAAGACGAGAGCTTTTTGCTGTTTCTTCAAGTTACTGTAGCGGGTAATTGAATCCTCAACTGTGAATATTTGAGCATCCTGTATTATCGGGTCCTTGCTTGGCAGTGAATTTTGGCCACTTCTGCCCATTATTTGGCATATCAAAAGGGCAAAATGATACTGCAAATAAAAAACTTGCTTTTTTGGTGGCGAGGGAGGTGAAGTTGAAGTGTATTTTAGTCTCACATGATAAGTGTAATTTTCAAAGAGTATTGTACGGCCCACTCCATAGGATGATCCAAACCGGCCATTTGTTGGGCTTCAACATAAATAGGTTGTACCCGAAAAATCATTTCCATAGGATGATCCTAGCCCTCCGATCTAGAGGTTTCTATAATGTGTAGTTACTTTACACATAGGAGGGCTAGGATCATACTATGCAGTAATAGCCCTCAATAGATTGCAAACTTAGTGTTAGCCGGCATTGGGTGCAAGTCTACACATTCCTAAAAAACTGTAATGTCTGATTTTCTACACTATGAAACTAATTTCTCTAAGAATATTGATTATCTGGCATCCAAATGCTCTGTGTCTGATAATATTCATAATTTTACACCATTTTCTCAAAATGCCAACACCCTTTAGATTACAACTTACAGATTCAAATCGAATTTGCCAATTAAGGGCCCGTTTGGATGCCAAGAAGATTTTGATTTGGATTTCTCACATTTGCAGCGCTTGTTGTGTTGTGATTTGGATCCGGATCAAATTCTTTGATTTCCAAATTAGCGACTGACAAAGAAAAAAAAACAGATTTCCAAATATGCTGTGGAAATAAGTAATTGAAAATCCACAGATCTGGCAGTTTCCTTCACCCTCTTTGCTCCTCAACCTCTCCCCTCAAGCAGGAGTTACCCCCTTCCCTCTCTATCTCCCTCAACATGAGTTGGCTGATCTATTCATTTTGTATTCAAAACTCAATTCCAAATCCAAGTACAAACTGTCAGGTATCCAAACGGGCCCTAACTGATTTCCCAACTGCAAAGTGCAGCATTATTGATACCGTTGATTCCAAAAATGCCCCCACCCAACAGGCAAATTCACACGACTTAAAATTTTAACCATGAATTGAAATAGCATGGTTAACTACCAATACAGCCCCAACATAATTCCTGAATGACTCAATCCATTTCAATTCATGTATCTCCCATACCCAATCACTTTTCACTACACAAAGTAACCAGTTTAAAAATGAATCAGGCAAACCATAGGCAACCCAACCCAACTGGTTTTTAGTTCTTATAGTTAATGAAGTTTTTACAGGTGCAGTTGCCGAGGGTAAAATCCTTCCCTCAGAATAAGTAGTACATTCTTAGAGGGAACTTCCAGTCATATTGCATCACCATTTTCCTGTTTGCAAGGCTGACATTTTTCCTCTTAATCAGCAGTAAGAGGAAATTCACTGAATCAAGAATCAGACTAAAAAGCTACAACTATAAAAGCAAGACAAGATTACAGCTCGACCTGTTTTCTGACCTGTAATTACAGGATCTTGATTGTGTTTCTAGAAAGTATTAAGGGAAGTTCAGAACTAGGCACGCCCTACAATTATAACCACAATCATTACGCTGGGCAAAGCAGCTATATTCACCAAAGGACCTAACCCATTTAAAAACAGTGCCTGCTTCAAAAACAAAGTTTCACGTGCAAAAGAAAATGATGAGACAATTCTAACTTCCAAAATGAACTAACGTTGGTCAACAGCCTTGGCTTGCTGCTGGATCTGCTGAAGAAGAGCTGCAGCTAGCTGCAATGTTGCCCGTAGACGTTTCTGTGGATCTGCTTCTGTCTCTTCTCCACCATTATTTTGCATTTGTTGATTACCCTCACTTCCAGAATTCCTCGACCCATGTTTTGTATGAATTGTCTGAGGAACTGTAGAAACATTGGATGCCTGTTGCTGCCACTGCTGCACTTGACAAAACTGAGATGCTGAAGGTTCCAAAGACACAGAAGCATGATTCTGTGTACCAGAATTCGGTACAGAATTAAGCGTCTGTTGTGGCTGATTTGGTAACTGGCTATGATCTTCCCCTGTTGACAAAACAGGTACTTTTCCCGATTTTTGCCGTTGTCCAAGAAGAGTTGCCAGCTGTGCTAACTGTTCAAGTTGCAGTGGTGGAATGGGCATCGATGAAGAAAGCTGACGCTTGATTTCATGTTGAGAAAATTTGCTGCCGGATAAAGGAACACCCGAATTTTCAGGTGTATACTGACTTGGTGGTGGTCCTTACACTACACTTGGTTTTGCTGAAATGTACTCTTGTACACTGGAACCATCAGAAGGTTGGAAGGTAACGGTGGAAGCTTGGGAAGAAAATTTGATGGCAATGTAGGATTTTGGTGCCGAAACTGGTCATACCTAATCTCACTGGGAGAATCAGATACTTTTTCCATATAAGGAAGATTACTAGTTCCTGGTTTATGTAACGATGAGAAAGCAGACGCTGCTAAAGGAAAAGTTTCTGAAGATGAGTTGATATAGCTTTGACCCCAAGACGATGATTTGAGATCAGGTGAACTGGTATGATATACCCTCATGAAAATGTACTTCATCAGTCCCAGTAGGGATAAGAGATGGGAGTTTGGAATTCATTAATTCCAAGGGGTGATGAAGAGAGCTGAAATGAGAACTTGGGTGCTGTAACCTTAGTATGACGCCCGAGATGCTCACTTTCCCCGGTACTTTGAGAACTTTTTCAGAAAAGTCCGATGGTGGCACAAGGAATAAGGTAGTCGTCTCATTCAATTTAGCCACTGCTGCTCTCTGCTTCTCCCCAAGATAACGCATGAACTCGTTATAGAACCTGATATCAGTATCACTATGTGGAACAAAGAAGACCACTCAAAAATTGGCTGCTTGATAGAAATGTTTTGTGAGCATTTCAAGACTTGTCCTTGCAGTGCAATTTAGAAAGTCAGGCCTGCGACATGAGTCTAGAGTTAAACACTGAAGGTACCAACATCCAACATAACACATGCCAAGGAAGTAAAATGCAGTGAGCAACACAGAAATGTGCAGGTGCATGCATGGTGTTAGTCTGGGTGTGCTCTATGCTGTGGGTGTGCAGGTGCATGCATGGTGTTAGTCTGGGTGTGCTCTATGCTGTGTGTGTTAGTCTCTCTCTCTGTGTGTGTGTGTGTGTGTGTGTGAGAGAGAGAGAGAGAGAGAGAGAGAGAGAGAGAGAGACCTAGCAATGCAACCGGCATTTCTGCTCCTAAAGTTTGACAGTGTGACCTGGCAAGGCCAAACAAACTTGTCAAGGAGAAGCAGTTTTAATCATCACAGGGATAGCAAATGATGATAGACAAAAGGAAGCCTTCTCCCAACATTTCCAACTCTCTATCATTGCTCCTACTGCCAATGATTCCAGATGAAACTAATCCAGCACACCAGCTATGATTTAAAATGCAAGTGCCAGCATCATGTCTCAAATTTCATAAGAACATAATAAACACATGATAGGGCACAACTTACAAGATGAAATCCAGGACTTTTCCAAAGGGAAAGCAATGAGCACGACAGACAGGAGTTCCTCCTTTTACGATCATCCCCTCCCACTTCCATTCATCATTCAAAGGAGACTGATGATATTCAAGGATGAACCTTTGCAACTTACAAGGGTTTGTAGGCAAATGACCAGAACCTGCTTCAAAACTATCATGAATGTTCCATGGCTCATCTCTTTCCACATGTGGATGGGGTAAGTTATTTGAGTGGTCTGGAATCCTATTAAAACCAAAGGATCCGGATTCCAAGTTTTTATCGTAAGTCTCACGCTCGGGCAGATCGGAAAATAATTTTGGCAGGCCAATATGCTGTTTTTCTTGTTCTGAATCAGAGAAAGGATACTCTGGAAGTTCTTTCTCAGGAAATGAACCCGTTTTTAGTTTCTTTGCATCCCTGAATAGGAATTGTCTGGAAAGTCCCAGGACTCTTCAAAAAGCTTTCTTCCAGGTGGTCCCTCTGGAGGAAAATGACGCTTAAGTGTACCCACAGGACTACCTCTGTGGTGTTCATATATATCATCTGATAGACCTTGTACAGAGCTGTTTCTACCAAAACTAGTGGGACAAAAATCCTGTGTCTTGTCCAAATTAGAAACAAAATGAGGAGATGCTGTGCAGAATTCTCCGCTTGAACTCCTGCGATGCTTATCATGTTGAAAATTCTCGATAACCTGTCCACCCAGTCCAGGTTGACCATTTGACTTTATATGAGAAGGGAAAGGAGCATTCATTGAATTCCTTACATGCTCCTCACTCCTTGCAAAGCAAATATTTACACGAGGGTTATTAAATAGTTTCCCCTGAAGAGCTTCTTTTGCTCTGCAAGCTGCGTCTACACTCCTAAATTGTACGAAGGCATAGCTGCGGCCTGGAAATGCAGTGATCTTCTCAACCTCACCATATATGGAAAAAATCCTCCTTAATATCATTTCATCAACATTCAAGAAAGATGGAAACCCTATCCATAACATCTCATTGGGCTCTGCACTCTTATCCCCTTTGGAGTTATTAAAATAATATCCTTCAGTGCTTGCATGGTGCATTCTTGAGTCTCTTTGAGAAACTGGCTTGCATGTTCAGGGCGTCTTTCATCCCTGTTTTGTAGGACCTCACCATGTGATGATGTTAATGGTCTTTCCTGTAAATTTAAAGTTCTCCAAGATAAGGAAACAAATTCTAACTATATATATATATATATATATATATATATATAGACTCTGCATTAGCTAGCATTCATACAAGTGGAATGAGGAGATCATGCACCATTTATATCAGGTAACATGGCCTTTGTCTATGCCAACTACTTGATTATGCAATTAGAAAAGGGAATTAAGGAGTTCTGAAGGTATACAAGCCATGGACATTGAAGGGAAAATACAAAGACCATGAATATGAAAATAAGAATATATGCTGCAGGACTTCACTACTAAAACAATTGAAAGGCACTTTATAACCTACTATAAAATGAGTGATTAAAAAACAATTAGCAGACATGACAACATGGCTTCTGTCCCCTCAGTAAGATTATATGAGGGCTGAAGAACTCAATAGGTAACTTGAATATTTATAATTACTACCACATGCAGTCCTCCAACTGGCATATATCTTATTTATTTCTTCTTAAAAACTCATATCAAAAGCAGCTAAATTGAAGGACTAGCTTGCCATTATTCACCTACCCACTGGATATGAGATAGAAATCCTACTTGAGAACTGCTCATATAATAATCTAAAGGTTCCATATGCCTCATCATCAAGTCAAAAGCAAAAATATTTCTTCAGGGAAGAATTAAAATTAGGAATTTTCAGGCTCCATATGCCTCTTCTTCAGATCAAAAGCAAAAATATTTCTTCAGGGAAGAATTAAAAGTTGGAATTTTTCAATTTCATTACCAGAATGTGCTCAAGAGCTTGTTCTCCCAATTTTTGGATATTAGCATTCCCAAATACCTTGTAAGGCACATTCACGTTCTGGAAATGATAATTGTAAACTGGTCTCACTTTGGCCCCATAAAATAAATTTAACTTTTAAAATGCTGAAGGATTACAACAAATATCTTCCAATGCTAGTAAAAAAAAACAGTTGAAAACAGAAAATGATACCAAGGACAAGAAATTTTTAACATGAGAATAACACTTCATAATAATTTTAGAGTTTGATTAGATGCCATGCCATTTTTAGCCTCACCAACAATCTTTCCTTCTTTTTCTCAGAGAAGTCATTGATTTTACTCTCAACACTACCTTGAACCTGGTTTAACCTCGATTACCAAAGTTTATTTCTTTTTCAACAATTCAAACAGCTGCAATTACTCCAGTCACTCAACTGATTACCATTTAAGGACCTGGCACGTCTATTACATATCAGCATCCAAATCAACTTTTGCAAGTCGATGACTCTATAGGCCAAAGCTGAATCAACTCTGGCGAGTCATTGATTGACTCGAGACATTATTAAACTGTTGTACATACAGAACAATGTCAGTGCTCACCACTAATACAAGATTAACATGTAAACTTGCTCTTACACAAACATAAAGAGCATTGATTTGACAAAGCCAGCAAGAGTTTTCGTTGTTGCCAATTTCACTTTTAGTTTGGGAGAGGACATCATAAAGAAGGAAATGAGAAGCCAAAAGAAAAGGGGGAGACAAATCACACTACTTAGAAATGGCTCGTATAAAAAGCAAAAACTTTTGATGCATCATTTGAGTTTGAAATCAATGCACACTAACTCTGAGTGCAAGATTCCTATTTCATGATCTTAAAATTTTTACAGTTCACAGAGTTGATAGGATCAGCTTTGGGACAGAAAAGTAATCGTGAAATAGGCATATCCATGCACTAGATTTTCTGATGGCAGATTGGCCGCTTACCTTAATGATGTTGTGGTCTGTTTTTGTTTTGACAGAAAATCAGCTTTAGTTCCTTGTTAGTCCTAGCTTCTGTTTCTTAATCTCTCTTTGTACTTCATAATATATGTTGGTTCTCAGACTATATAAAATGCTAGCGACTTCAAACAGAGTAAAACTTAGATGCCCAAATGAATTCCATATAGTACATTATATGGTGTCATCATTGAACATCTTTTTTTGGTATACGGTCTATGCTGCAACATAGCACAAGAAGACAGAGCACTCGGATGTTTTTATGAAGAGGTGCGTGCATTCATTATTCATATTTCCGTAAGAGACAGGTTCTTCTTCGGAAAGGGACTTGGTTGATTACATAAAGTCCCCTATTCAGTGATGCAAGGAAGCTCACTAGGCACACTTAACAGCATAGATATGCTTGTTAAAAGTATAAAAGATTAAATAACACCTTCTCTAACAGCTTAAGCTTTTGGAGTAATTGGTAGTTTCACATGGTATCAGAGCAAAGGTCCTGAGTTCAAACCTCCTTGATAGAAAATCCACATGCAATGGCCAAAACCAAAAGAGGGGCCACATGTGCCACGTGTAGGCCACACCTAAAAAGAGGGGCCACACGTGAGGGGGAGTGTTAGTATAAAAGATTAAATAACACCTTCTCTAACAGCTTAAGCTTTTGGAGTAATTGGTAGTTTCACAATACTATTCGGTGAAAGATAAATGGATAATATTGGTTATAATGATCCTGTAAATGGAATGACAAGAATATTATGTGGAGTATATGTTCTAAGAATATCGAAGCATAGAAACTTGCTCCTGATTACATTGAAGAAAGAGCCATTGCCTGTATAGTGTGTACTGTGTCTATTATCATCATGATAAATTATACTGAGGGCAAGTTTAAAACATGTCCGGCTCGAATCAAGTCAGTATAACAAAAATGCTGCTGTATGATTGCAACATCGAACATGGTGCATCAGAACCAGCATGGTTATTTCAAAAAGAAAGAATGCATCAATCTGATTCTATGATTGTAATAAGTTTTTGCCTTTTCCTGATAAGTTTTGGCCTTTTCCAATGCCGCATGATACATATGGGGCCTCTCCATTGACCAAACTTTGATACATAAGCAGTAGATTTTTTTTTCTCCCAGAAATCGATGCATCAAAACCAATATAGTTGATAGATATTCCAATGCTACACCTTTAAGAACAATGTGATGATTATAAGATGTTTGTGCCTTTTCCACTGCCAGATGATACATGTGAAGCCTCTTCAGAATGTCATGCAAATACTTGCAAAGGAGAATGATTAATGGTTTGATCATGCAGTAATACCAGTATGATGGACACCAAGGTGAAATCTGCTTGGTTTGGTCTCAAATGTCTGGCAATTATTGGTTGTGGTGGTAGAGAGCCATTGGGGGCAATTTAGTAACTACAGCTACTGTTAACTGGCTTAAGAGAGCATGTAGCGCTCCATGGAGATTTTTCTGGCCATTTAGTACTTAGTGGTATGTGATGTGCTCGAGCTCTGCCAGACCGTTCCTCCTCCCACATTCATGGAGAAGGAATGTCCAAGGCTGATGATAGATTAGCAAACTTTATGGTTCTTTGATGTAGTTATTTGCAATGATATGCTAGAGCTGTAATCTTGTCGTCTTATTTCCTTTTTTTAATTTCTTTTCCTGTTTTTGGTTTTTGTTGTATGGCCTTGGTGTGCTTCTCCTTTCATTAATGAATCACTAGTTCATATATATATATATATATATATATATATATATATATGGAAATGATATCTGCGCCGAGGTGTTTCAATAAACAAGCGCTCCACTTGTTTGTCGATAGGAAAACTATGGTTTACCTACTCATGCAATGGCATTTAGCTTAACAAGTTCCAGAATCCAGATAGTGTTCGAGTCCTGCTTGTTTGAGCCATAGCCCGAAGCTGGTGTCATTTGATAGTTGAAAACATGGAAGCTATTCAAGGGAATGAGCATTTTGTGGCAGGTTTTGGATGTTAATTTCTTTTTTAAAGTGGATCATTTCATCTGCCACATTCCAGAAGACAATATGTGCTATATAACTGATAAGGAAAACTGCACCCATCAATGCCTTTCTCTGCTTTACAAGTTTTGGATTCGTAAAAATACCCATTTGTGAGTATCATTCTGATGTTGAGAGCATGCAAGGAAGTTGAAGGAATGAACACTTTTTGCATCTGGGTGATCTTTTTTTTACTGTTCATTTTGGTCCTGCTATGACCTTTTGCTTAAAAAGTTTTGAATTTAGTGGGCATCATGGCTACTTTGAATCAGAAATGTGCCTCGTGTCATCGAGTTGTTGAGATGAAAAAAGGCTGTTAAAGGAAATAAGCTTTCCACAGCTACCATTGAATGAAAATTCTTTTCTAGAGCATTGGATGAAAAAATCTCTTCTGGATGGGGTTTCAGAATGACAAGAAGTTGTCTATTTGCCTCTGCAAATCAAAACACACTCCTAGACCATTAGTCACCATCAATGATCTTGTCAATAATGTCAGCTACTCTCCATGGACCCAGACTCCTCCTTCATGCCCATACAATGGGCTTATGATCTATTCATACAAAACAATTAACCTTCTCAGTCCAGCACAGGCTTTGGCTTCTATTGAGTCATGATATCTAAGGGGGCTAAAAGGCTAATCCAACCCACGTCTAGAGCCCCTGAACATCTATCCCATTCAGGCAGGAGTGCGCATATACTACTATAAAACGCAAGAGTGAGCACCTATTCTCCACCTAGCTCCTAAGTCCTGAAGTTGAGCTTGATGAAATTAATGAGGGGAAAGAGCTTCAAAGTTGTCACTAGCATTTCCAATCTTTTTCCACCTCTACCACCTCCTTCCACTTGCAATTCAGATTACTATGATACCCCCAAACTCTGTCTTTATCCTTGGCCAAGAAATAACTTAGCTTTCTACCCTCTCCATTAATTTTAAAGTAGTTACAACTTCATCTCTAAAAATCTAACAAGTTCGGCATACCTTTTCCATCGCAAGATGGCACAAGTTGTAACTCTTAACAGATTTGTGCCTTACACCAAAAGGCCCTTCTCTCCTATCTACAAAGTACCAATAAGTCACCTAAGGTTCTGACTTTACTGGAGAAAATTCTATCCATACCAAAAAAGGGTATGGAAGAAATGCACATTGTTATGTAACATGTAAACAAGTGATCCACCGTCTTTTCTACCGTACTACACATGATGAATCTACTTGCCAGGCTGATTTTCCTAATGTTGAAGGAAATCACATGCGTGCTGTGTTTTGAGAGAAGTTGGCACTATGCAACAGCCGCTATCATTACCAAGACACTCCAGACATATGAAACTTTTTCCCCACTTTACGAAGCTCAGTCTTTATGGCAATACATCCCAATGCCCGGGGCTTTCTTATTTTTGGCATGTTCTATATTATAAGAATAACTCAATCTAGAGAGCATGGGTGCCATGGGCCAAAGACCTTAGAAATGGTCTTCAAAGGTATGCAGAGCTGAACGACTGCCGTCCAATATAAAATGGGGGAGATTGGATTGACAAGAGTCAGTAAACTAATCACATTTCTTCTCTTTGTTGGCATCTCAATGAGATCGATGATTGAATTTGTTTTCTTATTCACATCAGCATGTTTGAAATTCAAGAGAAAAAGAAGGAAAAGGGGAACACAATGTTACTTCTCTTCAAAGAGAATCTTGCCACTAAAAGTGGGCACTGCATTCATATATGGTTAAAGGGAATCCTATTATCGGCGATCAAATAGAAATGAAACTGCAAGACGAATTTAATTTTCAATGTCTAAAATGTGAATAGCATCCATGTATCATGTGGACTAGTGTTTTAAGTCCATGTAGCTCAAGAGCCAGAGCCCATGTCTGGCTTGGGATACAAGCAAGGTAGAGTTATCAATTCCTTAATAAGAACTTTGAAGAGCATGTTGCCGAAGAAAGTGGAATAGTAAGTTTTACATGGAAAGATTATGCATGTACAGAGAATTCAGGTAGTAATAAATTAGGGAAGGTTCTACAACATGATTTTGTAATTATGGTATTTGTCAATTTAATTCTGGAAATCTCAAAAGATTTTTTTTTAAGATTATGTTATTTGTTCCATCCACTGCAAATGGTGCTGCATCTCTTCTTGTGCATGCAAGTAACATTTTAATTAATAATGATGATTTAGCGAGCATTTTCAATCTGAAGACTGTCCTATAATCATAATTTGAGGACCTTGGTTATCTCAAGTGCTTGCAGGGTATTGAAATTGTTCATTCCATATGGAGTATGTGCTTTTCAATCTGAAGACTGATGACTGATCTATAATTTAAATTTGAGGACCTTGGTTATCTTAAGTGTTTGCTGGATATTGGAGTCGTTCATTCAATATGGAATATGTGCCTAACAGCAAAACTTTGTAATACGTTAATTTATATATGATGGCATGCTTCTTAATTCTTATAGAGCTTATTTGTAAGCAACCTTTATACTTTAACATTAGTCAATTGAGCATGAACTGTCATTGTGAGACAGCTTGATTATCAGAAGTCTATCAGATTGTCATACATGTTACAGCCACCCAATGTCTTGGTTTCTTTAGACAACCACATCATCACAGGAGCAGAAGATTACATAATTGTTTACGAAGGCATATGGGTAGATTACACTGAAATCTCATTACCAGATTGTTGGTTTTATTGTTGCCAGTTTAATCGGAAGCATTACACTGAGAGTAACTTTTCTAATCTCGTCATGAGAAGATATAATATTAATAGTAGTAGTTTTGTCAATCCTTTTTTTTTTTTTTTTTTTGAGTGATAGTTTTGTCAATCTTTATAAGCAAAACGTTGAAATTGTAATGTTAATCTCTCGGGATTAATTGAATAGTCACCTAACCATTTGGTGTGCTAACACAGCTCGAGGGGGTTATAGTAAAGAAAGGAGCAATTTGAATTTTCTAATTTCAAATATGTCATTTTCCATAAGCCATATTTATGTTCTTCGCTAGTGGTCCAGGTTAAGCTTCTTGAAGTTTACTATACCTTATCTAAAGAAAACCAGCACATCAGTTATGTGAGATTTGATCTTCACATCGAACTTTGACAAACTAGAAGGAAAAAAAAGAATTAGATTTTCAATGTTTCCTTCTCTTTACAACTTTCCAGGAAAATAAGGAAATAAAGAAAAGGAAAATGTAGGGCAGATATATCAACACAGAACTTGAAGATTATAAACATCTTGAGGTTCATTTCACATCAAATAATGCATCTCTTGATAAATTTGAAAAAAAAAAAAAATTCTGATGAATACAGACTCGCAAAATATAAACCAGGTACGCTTACTTTATCTTTCAAAAAAAAAAATATTACAACTATTAAATGCTTGGAGTAGTTAAAAAATTCCTGCTGATTGGATGAAAAGACTAGATCCATTTTTTGGCTCTCCATTCCCCCCTAAAAATTGGGAATAAGGAGTTGCCCGTGGAGGGTAGACTGCATCATGAATTCTCCAAGGCAGTGGAAATAAGGTTTTATTAGCCATGTAGTCATTAAAATTATCAGGTAGTTCTGCCTACAAATACAATCATTCATGGACATCCAACACTATGATACAATAAAGCTTGTGCACAATATGGGCAGCGAGCAAGCTTTGACCCCTCAAAATATATTAAACAGCTTTGATTGTAAGTACAATTTGACATTATCATTCAACAATTTAGTGTCAGCCATCATGACTGGTCGTATTAAAAAACTATGCTGCATTGCAAGTTATGCAGATATCAGGTATCAAGCAAGCCTTACAAGCCAGAACTACATAGCTTATAGACATTTCAAAAAATTAAATAGACATTAGCATACCATGATGATTATTTTGAGAAGCATCGAAGCTTCTGTATTTTAGCTTATGTAATTAATCATCTTCCAGTCCCATGAGAAAGTGAGCAGTATATGTAATTGATGTGAAATGTCAACTCAAATGATGATTATTGATGAGAAACACATGTGGAGACTTCAGATACGCTCACAGAAGAAGATTTCAAATGTTCAAAACCAACACATGTTACGTGTAATTACTGTTCCATATACAATATCACATCCCGTTTGTCATCACATTTTGCATCTACATGCCCTTGGCTGATCGGCTGATGTTAAATTACGTGTCACTGGATCTACTATGTACATTGCTGTATCATTCAAGAAAATTTACTTTAAACTATAGTATTGATTCAAGATCATGGTGGCAAAGCTTAATCTAATTGTTCTCAACTGCATTAATGTTTAATCATATCAGCTCTTAATGAAGCTGTAGATGTGAGCATTGTTATGCACAACAAAGTTCAACAAACACTAAAAGGGCCTGCAGAATGCAAACCACATGCCAGGGGACATCTTTAAATAGCTGAACTCTCATTGTGTTAACATGATTACTAATTTCACCGGATGTGCATCTGACCAATTTAAACACCATAAATGTACATGAATTTGGTGTTCGAGTGCAGACGTGGACATTCATCAGCTTGCGTCCTTTAAATGTACTTTTAATACATTTTCAAGTATTAGATTGCTGAATACATAGTGGGGTAAGATTCCTCTTCAAAGTTAGGATGATAAAATCCCATTCAATGTAAGTCGGTGAGTTAGCTCAACCACATTGTACAACTGGTGTTTTTATGAAATATCAACCATTCATGTTTAAAATTAGGCTGGCCTTCATATAATACAGGAAATATATGGACGTACAGAATAGATTAGCTTGGTGGCAGTACGCAGAAGTAAAGAAAGAAGACGAAAGAGCATGGGAACAAGTGAAATAGAGATCGACACAACTAACCCCCTTTGTGAACTCGATTTTCAGCGGGAGGCCAGCAATGACAAACCCTTGAAGCTCTCTCATTGCAATGGATGCATCTTCATTTTTCTTGAAGTTAACAAAAGCATAGCTACGGCCAGGGAGAAAAGCAATGCTCTCAACCTCACCAAACCGCAAGAAGTGCTCTGAAAGAGTTGATTCAATTATGTGGAGGCGATAAATTTCCAACCCAAAGGCGTCAGGACTGGGGCAAAGCGTTCCGCCCAAAATGACCCTTCTCTTCCAACCTAGGCGAGTATTCGTGGCGGAATCGGTCCCTTCCTCCCCTAAAATTCTACATCAAACGATAACAACCCAAAATCCATCTCAGAAAAAAAAAAATTGAAAATTTTGAAAGTTTTAAAAAAGAGGGGGCAGAAGTTTGGATCGATGAGACCTCTAGAAAATAGGGGAAAAAAAAGAAGGAAAAAGAAACCCTATAAATACATAAATGGAAAAATGAAATGAAGTTAACCGATAAACATGGAATAAAAAACTTTGCAGTTCGAGAATGTGAAAATCAAATGAAGTAACCCATTTCTATGGAATAAAAAACCGTCAACAAACCATAACTGGCGAACTCAAACCCATGAAATTAAAAGACTAAGAAAGCATAGAAAAAAGAATATTTGCAGGAACTAGAGATGGATGATCGGAGAGAGGAACTAACCATTTCTTCAGCTCAGGACTCCCTCTGGAATTTGTTCCCCTCCAAATGCAAAGATTTTTAGGATTTTGATGAGGGAAATTAGAGAATGCCAAGACAAATTTTCCAACTCTCCCCCGTGTTACAAACTCACAACCCTATTTTCTTTGTAATATAAGTAAGGGAACCAGGCTTTTGCATTCATAGAGAAAAGTGCAGCTGCGTGTCCCAACTCGCAAGTACACCATATATCCCTTCTGTGGGCCGGCCGGCCCCCTTCTTTAGGTCACAGATGTGAATTCACTAAATATCTACACGAGTTTCTTATTGGATCAGCATTAATTGTAATTGATGATAAAAATCATTCATTTTTTGGGCCCGGCCCCACGCTTAGAAAATCATCTCCATAGAGGGACAGTACGTTATAACGACATTTTGAATGACAAATGGAACCTTTAGCCTTAGAGACTGGGATTCCAAATTGCTTGCTTCTTTTATTTAGATTAAAACATGCTAGATATGTATGTAACATGGGAAATAAGAAAGACAGGAGACGAGAGGGCAAACGACAAATACAAGCTTGAGCTAGGATGAATGGAGAAATTATACAAGAGCGTAGAAAAGCCAACCTTCATTCCTGTGGTTCTCGAACACCAGTTTCCATAATTTATATAAACAAAAGAATTCCACAAACTCGCATTTGTTTGAGCTTATCTAAAGACTAACATCTTATCACCATTCTATTCAGACATTGGATCTTCAGTAGGGAACTTGCTTTCAAACATCTAGTTTATTCCTTCATTTTTCCCTTTCATCTCAGCAATGCCCTTCAAACACCTATCTACACTGCTCTGTCCTCCTCATATTATGGACAGCAGCGCTACCCGCGAAACTAAAATACAGGCACTCCAACCTTGAATTTAGATAGGAAACACACATAACGTGGGTACACTATACAATGAGATCCGGACACCATTGGTTTTCAATGTGAAATGAGAACATTCCTTGTGATATCCATAGGGTCCCATCTGAGTCTAGTACAGTCAACTGGATGTCAAGGAACTGATCCTAAGTAGAAGTCCTGCAGTGAGCCGGAAAGATAGATCAGCAAATCATCAAAACTTAACTTCATGATCGCAAACATCATAATGGCATAATTAAAGCATAAAAAATGTTCATGCCGCAAAAATAGATATGACAAGTCACATATCAGTGGCTAGGTATAACACCAGACAACTAAACCCAACCAAATCCACCAACAAAGGCCCTGTTTGTTTTGGATTTTGTGAATTGATTGAGTCCAAAACTGATTATTGGACTCAATCCAATGCTGATTTTCAGACCAAAACGGATTTTTAAAAAAAGGAAAAGAGAGAGTTTTACACGCTGCAATCTAGCAACCAAAATTCATCAACCATGATTGGAAGTCTAGAATGACACAACCTGACTCTCGCAAGCAAAAGTGTCATGTAAGCTTTTTTTTTCCCACCCTAAGTGTTACTGTTCGTTATTTGAATAAGGACCGAGCATGGAAACTTATTGTTTAAATTTGGACAAAGTAAAGCAAGGAACTACCACAGCAAAGGAGTTGCAGCTAAAATATTTACAGAAAATAAAAGTCAAATAATTACTGATCGCATCAAGCAGAAAAATCAACCCATGGCTGCTATGAATGCTAATAGAAGACTGTTGTTGCCTATGGCAAGGTTGCCAACTGTAAAGCCCCCTCCAAGCATAAAGTAGGAAATAGCTTCGCTGATTTCTTAGCTAACAGGACCACTAGATTGACAGGGGGATTGAGCATAAATGTTGGTCTGCGTAACTCTCCAACTCTTCTTCTATTATTCATTTTTTGTCTGCTCCATTCCTATTTAAAGACCTTGTACACTCCCATTGTTTTGCTTAATATATCGCTCTTTCACAAAAAGTCGGGGGACAATGGATAATAATCAGACAAAATATTTACCTAAAAACCATAAAGCTCAAAAGAAAAACATGTAACACATCAATTGTGCTAATAATCACACTACAAATGGAAGGCCATCGTGAAAGAAACCTTACCAGTATTCATAGTGAGTAGCAGCATCAAGATGTGGATAACTCTTCAAGGGTCGCTCTGGTCCGACACCCTAGTTCACAAACCAAATATCGCAATTGTCAAGATCGTGCTAATAAAGCAAGACTCGTTTCAAAAAATATTAAAACAATCATATGAGAGAGAACATTCATTAGCTTATAATCAACATGAGTAGACTCAATTTGAGTTGATAGGTACTTCTGCCCATCAATAGTATCATTAAAACAAAAGTCCACCTTTCACAAATTTTCAGAACCCTACTATGTGCACTTGAATCCTAGCAAATGCACACTACAAACATCAATGTCAATTGTAAAAAAAATCATGATTTGAAGCTATAATTAATGAAAATCAATGGACATGTAAAGTCCTTAAATGAGAAATGGGAAAAATCTCTCTTAGGTGAACATAAAAATATACCAAAGAATTAAAATGCTACAACTTTGTCGATGATTTTATGACACGAGTTAATGCATCTATTTTTATTTTTTTTGAATAAGGCAGATTTATATAAAAACAGAACCGAGATGGTCCTGAAGAGATACAAAGAGAAGAGAAAAAAATTACAATAAGTCGAGGAGGAAGATAATCAAACCACTCTAAATCTGCCCTAAAAACACCTCCCCTAGCTAGAGAATCTGCTTCAGCATTGGCTGTTCTCCTTACATGATCAAACACAGTAGAAGAACCCTGAACCAGGTCCTCAATCTCCTCGAAAAAAGGCAAAAATCTCCAAGGAGGGATCGCCTCACCCGACAGCCAGCGAATTACATTAAGGAATCCCCTTCCACTATGATTTTGTCAAAAGCCGATCTATCCAAATACTTGATCCCGCTATGAACAGCTCTAACCTCTGCTTCATTTGAGTCCGCTACTCCGATAGGTCCCGAGTAAGCCCAAAGAACTTCCCCCTTGTCATTTCTACATAAACCCCCAATTCCTGCTTCTCCAGGGTTACCAAGAGACGAACCATCGAAGTTAAGCTTCATTAGCCCATCTGAAGGAGGATGCCAAGATTGGATGATTTTCACTTTGCTGACCCCTTCCTTACAGATGATTGCCCATCCTTCCCAAAGGTCAAAAGCTGAAACAAAACGAAACAAAGGGAGGCTCCTAGCCCAAGATATAACAGCAGTTATCAGCTTTACATAAATCCAATAAGGAGACCTAGCCTCTCCTTCAAAAACTCGCGCATTCCTCTCTTTCCACAAGAACCACCACGTAGCCACAAGGCACATCTTCCAGAGAATCCTGCCTTTCTTTCTCCAAGGATTCCACTCCCAACTCCTAATGAAGTCAGTCATAGTTTTGGATGGGACCCAACAGACCCCAAAGCGAGCGAAAATGAGACCCCAAATGTCTCTAGCTACCTTGCAATGGATGAAAAGGTGATCTATTGATTCGTCATCAGATCAGCAGAGAGGACAATGATCCACCAGCCACATTCCACGCTTCCTCAAAAAATCCATTGTCTGAATACGACCACTGCAAACAGACCACCCAAAGAAAGCAACTCTCGGCGGACAAAAGAACTTTCATATTGAGGAAGACAGAGGCTCCGCTATACTAAAAATCATGTGATGGTAAAAAGTTTTAACTGAAAATAAGCCAGAAGGGCTCCAAATCCAAACTCCACTATCTGCTCCCGATTTCTTGATGTAGCAAGCTTCTATTAGAGACAGGAATCCTTGAAGATAATTTAATTCTCTATCAAAAAAGGCTCTTCTAAACTTGGGAGTCCAAACCACTTTCGCATTCACTCTTTCGAAGCAGTCCTTGACCCATGCCCCTTTCTGAGACGACACCATAAATAACTCCGGAAAAAGCTCCTTGAGAGGCACAGCCGAGCACCAAGGATCCAGCCAAAAACGAATCATATCCCCCACATAGACCTTGAAACGAATGCCTTTCGTAAAAAGAACCTCCACCTTCAAAATATCCCTCCACACCGATACACCTTTGAATTTATAATTGTCAGCAGAGCACCAGTTTTCTTTCGTGAACCCATACTTACTTCCAATAACTCTAACCCACAAAGAAGACTGTTCTTCGCCAAACCTCCAAAGCCACTTTCCCAATAGAGCATTGTTAAAACCTTGAACCCTCCTAAGACCCAATCCTCTATTTTTTATAGGGAGACAAACCGCACTCCATTTAACCAAAGGAATCCCTTTTGAAGAACTCGATCCTCCCCACAAAAATCTTCTCTGGATTTGCTCAATTCTCTGAGCTACACTCACAGGACATTTAAAAAGAGAAAGAAAATATATCGGAATATTTGATAAAACTGCCTTTATGAGAACCAGCCTACCACCTTTGGATACCAAGTTACGCTTCCAGGTGTCCAATCTCCGCTCAATTCTGTGTATAATGGGGATCCATAAATTTTTGTTTGGTCTTCCCACTCCTAGCGGAAGGCCAAGATAAGAGGCTGGTAGAAAATCGAAGGCACAACCCAGGATACCAGCAAAGGAGGAAGTGTCACACTCCGGAACGTTGATCGCATACAGCCTGGATTTCGAAAAATTAGATCTTTGGCCCGAGACTATCTCATAACACCTTAAGATTGCTTTAAGATTTAGAATCTGGGAGACAACCGGAGGGCAAAACAGGAGAGTATCGTCCGCAAATTGAAGAATCGATACTTCTACCCTATTGTTGCCTATTAGAAACCCTTCAAAGAGACCCAACTCACTTCCTTTTTTCATCAATCTGCAAAGGGATTCTGCTACAATCACAAAAAGAAAAGGAGACAATGGGTCCCCCTGCCTCAAACCTCTAGTCGATTTGAAAAAACCTTTAGCAAAGTCGTTGATCAAAACAGAGAACCAAGCGGACGCTAAACAATTTCTGATCCACCATCTCCCTCGGCCACCAAAGCCCATTCGACCCAGCAGATAATCTAAAGCTCCCCAGTCCACCCTGTCATAGGCCTTCTCCATATCAAGCTTGCATAGAATCCCTCCTTCCCCATTCCTTCTGTAATAATCGATAGCTTCATTAGCAATCAAAGAGCAATCAAGAGTTTTTCTGTTACTTATGAAAGCGCTTTGACAGTCTGAAATAATTGATGGTAAAACCACTTTGAGGCGATCCGCCAAAACCTTGGCAAGAACTTTGTACGGCTACCCACCAAACTAATCGGACGAAAATCCGAAACTTTTGACGCCCCTTCGATCTTTGGAATTAGGGAAATAAAAGTAGCACATGTCCCTTTGTCGAGAACTACTCCCTCAAAAAATTCAAGGAAAAATTTTAGTAAGTCAGATTTAACAGCTTCCCAACATAGTTGAAAAAATGCCAAACAGAACCCATCTGGTCCAAGAGCTTTATCTTTCGCTAAAGAGAACAATGCTTTCCTAATTTCCTCCTCACAGAAAAGAATTTCCAGCCTAGTAGATTCCTCCAAGCTTAAACTATCAAACGGAATCTCTTGAGGAATTGGACGAAGCATCCCATCAGCTAAGTACAAAGACCTGTAAAAATCAATAATTTCCACAATAATCTTCTCCTTGTCCGACACACAGACCCCCTCCACCACTAAAGATTCAATTTTGTTTCTTCTCCTGCGAGCGCTAGCCATGGCATGGAAGTAGGCTGTGTTTTTGTCGCCCTCAGACAACCACTTGACTCGGGATTTTTTACGCCAAGAAATTTCTTCGAGCAGCAGCAGCCCTTTATGTTCTTGGCTTAACCTTCATCGTTCCTCATAGTCTTCTTCTGACGCCAATCCACACTCTTCTAGGGCATTTAGCTCCAGCATTCTATCCTCCAGGATCCGCTTCCTGCCATGGTCAAGCTATTTCTTCTCCTTAGCCCACTCTTTCAATTTTGTCTTAAGGAATCTTAATTTTTTGCCAATGATTACATCAGCTGGACCTTTAAAGACACAATCAGACCATCATCTTACTAATCGTGCCTCCATAAGGGAATCTTCCAACCATGCTAACTCAAATCTGAAAGGAGCCGGACCCCACAACTCCATTTTAGGATCTAAGAGAATAGGGCAATGATCAGAAACTGAATGAGCTAGAACTTTCTGATAGACCTCCGGAATTATTGCCAACCATTCTCCCGAAAGTAAGAATCTGTCGAGCCTGCTCACGATCGATCCTCTGGCCCAAGTGAAAGATGCACCGCCCAACGGCAGATCCACCAACTCATTGATCGCGATGAAGTCAGAAAAATCTCGCATACCTGAATTGACTCGCTGGCACCCTAACCGATCCCCTATTTCTAAAATTTCATTGAAATCTCCCCCGATGCACCATGGGTAAGAGCAGAGATTTCTCATCTTTGCCAATTCCTCCGAAAAAAGACTCTTGTCAACTGATAATGTAGAACCGTAGACTCCAGAGAATAACCAATCAGAATTGCCATTCGTCTTTCGGAGAGCTACTGAGAGAGAAAAAAACTCCACACCATACATCCTTAATGACCCATTTAACCTTGTCCCAAGCCACCAGAATGCCCCCCGAAGCTCCTTTAGAAGCTAAGAAAGCAAAGTCCCACTCATTTTTGAACCCCATGCTTCTCATGTCTATTCTGCTAATGTGCGCCAACTTGGTTTCCTGAAGGCATACAACTTCAGGTCTCCAAATTTTAACTAATTCTTTAATTTGGATTCTTTTCTCCTGGGAACCCAAACCATTAATATTCCAAGATAAGATCTTCATTAAAAACCTTAAACAGAGGTAATCTTCCCCGCCCTCACACCGAAGGCTCTCCCTTTTTTCTTTGAGTTAGGGCCTTTACTGAGCGACCCTGAATCATAATTGATATTAGATTTTAATCTTACCAGCTCTCTTTCCTTCTTTTTCAAATTTGCTTCAGAATGGGTATTTGAACTTGTAACACCCCCAACCTCCCTGAGCTCAGCCTCCTTGATACTAGATCTGTATTCCTCTTCAGGTCCAGTAAAAACTAAGCCCAGATTATTACTAATTGGCAAAGTGTGATCAACCATCAGATCAACAACATCCTTATGAGAGCCAGACCCAAAAACGTTCTCAGACAAAACAGGAGAAAGCTCTGAAACGAAAGGCAGTAAAAAGGACACCACCTCATAGAAGAGAGATGAGAGAATCTTCCGAGCGATACCCTTACGAGGAATCGAAGAGGATGCTCCCTAGCGCAGCCAAAGAAACAATTCACCAGCCCTCCAAGACCACTGTAATCAATCAACACCTTTTTGTAACCCAAAAAGCAAAGAAGGTATGTACTGCCAAAAGGAAGAATAAAATTTGAAACCCTGAGCTCGCATCGATTCTCCACCAGACTGCTCCCCCTCGATCCTTCCCCCTCAAGCGCCTCTTCTATCTCGAAGTTCAATCTGGTTCGAAAACCACCCGCTAGAATTAATTCATGAAAACACCTCTGAGCCATGGATCCCCTTCAAGGAAGAAGAGGGAGAACCATATGAAAAATCCTCCCCACAGACGACTAGCTGCAAATGTTCTGCTGGAGATCCATAGGTTCGATCCCAGATTCTATCGAGAATAAAAGCCTGGGAAGGGGTCGAACCTTTTTCTAAGGTAAAAGGAGAGAGAATATTAGGCCCACTTGCACACTCCGGATGAGACCATGCGCAAGGCCCATCAAAATCGAACGGAGAAAAAGAGGCCCTAGGCTCCTCTGGACTTTTAGGGCCCACAGAAATATCTAGAGAGCCTACTGATGAAGTATCTTCTCTTCCAGGAATATCTAGAGGGCCCACTAATGACACCTCAAAAACCGAGCCTCGAGATGCATCCCAACTAGTCATTGGGGATAAGGCAGAGATAATATCAGAAAAGTGGTCCCCTCCCCTGATGAGACGTCACTGACAGGACCACACATACTCCTCCATCTATAGCCTTCTGGGGATCCGGATTTTTGAATTTCAAAACTTCCGCCAGCTGTAGCACCACTATCCTGCGCCCCATGCAGCGCACGGTAGTCTTGATTTGTAATGACCGTCGGTTCCACCTCCCCTTCCTCCCTATCGGTGATCTCCGGCTCAACCGTCGAGGGAGATTCTTCTTGACTGGCATTGAATACTTCCTTATCCATATTAAAAGGATTTTCACCTGCTTCATCTGCATAAACCCCTTCAATATCAGATTTAAAGGAGACCCACCTCTCGTCATTCCTAGCCAATCTTTCAGCCGCATAAATTGCAGACTTTTATAGCATTCTCTTCTTCTTCATCTCTTTCTCTTGAAGCTAGAATCCACCTGAGAGCCCCATCAATAGAACTTTGAATGGAGAGCTCTTTACCAGGAATGCCTTCGGACAAAATCAGCATTCGCCCCGCCTCATAACCATTCCCCACAAAGCAAGACGAGTCAACCTCCATCACCTTACCTATTTTTCCCCCTATTCGACGAAAGTTGTCTGCGCACCAAGCTTCAGGCGGAACTCCTTCTATCTTCCACCAGTATGGATTCCCAGCCTTAAGAAAGTTTGCATCCCACAACAAAAGATCCTCAAGAGGAGAATTAACTGCAATGATCCAATCCCTAATTAATTGAAATCTGTTAATGCCCGAGGAAATGGAGATTTGAATTTCCAGCGTTGCAATTTTATAAACCACTACCTCTACCCCAAAACTACTATTTCGAGAAAGCCAGGCCTCCATCGCCTCCAAATCACCGTCCCATCCCTCCCGCATCTTCCCCCATAAGCCTAGATCTGCATTGCTAATAGACTTCAAAGGAACCACTTCGATACTGAATGTTATACCTTCCGAAGTAGCAGGAAGGAATTTCTCCACTCTAGATCTCCCTACATCAACCTCTATTGGAATAGAAACAGGCACCCTTCTCACCATCACTTCTGATTGCACTGGGAAATTGAAATCCAAACTCAACCAAAACTTGTTACATTTCCAGCATCTGACCCTCTTTCTGAAGTTTCTGAAAGCACATTTACAACACCTCCAGTCTCCCAGAGCCCCATCCTTTCTTCTTTTGGAAACACTTTCAACTCTTCTCCCAGATTTGCTTTTCACTGGAAAGCAATCCGCCCCCTCATCTTTTTGGGACCTATTTCCCATCCCAGTATCAGATACAGGGCCAAGCGGTATCATATTGGCTGCTGAAGCTACAGAGTTTCCTCCTTCTGCAAAACTCCTCTGATCCCCTAGAGGAGTCAAGTTTGCCCCACTAGCCCATCGAAGTCGAACACCCACTGCTCTACTTACACCGATTGAGGCCCCCAGGGGGACTCTATTGGCTCCACTCATAGAGAACAAGCCTCACTAAAACCTTCTCCTTTCAGAAAAATGTGCAGGTCACTAGACAGGATTAATCCACCAGACTCCGATTCCGATACCCATGATGACACAAAAATGGAAAATGACACCGAAACGGAAGATACGGCAGTAGAAGAAGCAGAAGAAACAGATGAGGAATACGATGAGCCCTACGTGTACAACGTAGAAACCTCTACATCAGAAACTTCAGTAACAGGATCGGAGAGGGAAGAGTTCGAGGCTGAAATGGAGAGAACTAGGGAAGGTGACCAAGCTACTACGGCTAGCCTGAGAAGTACTCCCACTCCAATTCCACCCAACTCTGAATCTCTCCGAAGCGCTTACCAGCCACCCATCAATCGCCAGAGAAGAAGATCACCGCGGCCACCAAATCTCATGGCATTCATAGATTTATCCACTGATTCTTCCTCGGATTAATCTTAACACGAAGCTCCAACTAGATTTCGCCAGAGAAAGAAAACGCCGGAAAACACGCCGGAGTTCTTTCCTAACACGCCGGAGTTCTCTTTGGGTTCTTTCTCATCAGAAGTGAAAAACACGAGTTAATGCATCTATTATTTATATTATAGCTGCGATAACTTGGAAACAGGGCTCATTTCCAAGGTATCTTAACAGGAACAGCTACTCTAGGAATAGATCAGTGTTGGAGTGATCATCTGAAACTGTAGTTCACAAACCAAATATCACAATTGTCAAGCTCTTGCTAACAAAGCAAGAATCATTTCAAAAAATACTAAAACAATCATATGAGAGAGGAGAACATTCATTAGCTTATAACCAACCTGACTAGGCCCAAAGTATGAATCCTTAAGTAAGAAATTAGAGCAACAACAATGTGACAGTAAATATAACAATACATAAGAATATGGTGAGGAAAAAACATAAAAAAAACCATCTAACCCATCTATTTCGTAAATATTCTTAAAGAAAAAATCTACTTCTCAAATATCTTCCTTGTCAAGACGCAATAATGGTTAACTGTAGGCATTTGCGGGCCAATAGATGCAAGTGACATTATTTAACTCCTATCCTAAATAGCAGAATTCAGTGATGCTTTTATGGCGGCCACCCTGAAAGGTCGGATCAGTTGGCCCTGTCCTAAAGTGGTAGGAATTGGAACTCTGTCCTGCTACATGCCATGGACAACCATAGGTGGTGTTCCACCATATTATATGGTATTGAATATATAGGTGATTCTACCCGTAAATCGAAACATATAAACAAAAGTCCACCTTTCAGAAATTTTCAGAAAGTGGACAGATTTCATCAAAGCCCAGCCCTACTATGTGACGAAGGACAGATATGGGGGAGGAGAGAAAGAGGTTTTGGAATGCTTGTTGAATTTTTTCAATTATTGATGGGTTTCTTGACAATGTATAAAGAAAGGCTCTAGAATGCTATCGATTTGATAGAGAAAGGGAACAGATCGATATCTGGGGGAAAAGATCGGTACTTGAAGGATTGGGTGGTTTATAGGTTGAGTAAAGAAATAGAACGGGAAAATGGAAGGTGAAAGAGAACATGGAAAGGGCAAAAAAGGGAAAGTTAAAGGTGTTGGTGGAGAGAATGATGTGGAAAGGGGGGATGGGAAAATAAACGAGGAAAACGAGAGACAAATTATCTAGAATCACTCCAGATTACCCTAAGGCTTCGTAACGTCAGGTTGGAAGCCCCAAAGTAACCCCTTGCCCCCTACTTCTTGCGGCTGAGTTAATTACATCTATTAAGGGGCAAGTGGCCAATGTGGGCCCTACATGGTCGCAAACAACTTGGGTACCACCGGGAGATTTTTAAGGGGGTTTGGATAAGGAATTCGTCAGGTGACTTCACAGTAAAATCCTTTTACCCTGAGTCTGCGAAAATCACCAAAGTGTGGACAATCCAAGTTCCTCTTAGAGTTGGGTTATTTGGTTGGGCGGCTTGCCGTGGCAGGATTCAAACGATGGACTTCTTGAGAAAACGAAAGGATTTTACTGTAGATCAGTTAATTGTAGATCAGTGCGCCATATGTATTTAGGCAGGAGAGTCTGCCAATCATTTGCTTCTTCATTGCAAAGTGGAGAGGGTGGTCTTGGGCAAGTTGCTTTATCGTTTTGGAATTCATTTCGTTTTCCATGAATCCCTCATGGATCTTCTCCGAGGATGGTCTTTGGTTCCTTGGAAAAACAGAGGAAAAATTTTGTGGAATGTAGCTATTAGGGGTGCAAGTTTGGCCCTGTCAGCCCTGAGCACGAACAGGGTCAGGGCTGGATTTTCCAACCCTAAGGGCGAGTCAGGGTTCATTTTTTTAGACCCTGACTCAGGTCGGGTCGGGTTCTGGGTTAATGCCTCGGGTACCGTGACCTAGCCCGACCCTAAGTTTTCTATTATAGAATTGAACCATATGTGCATGTTTCTTTTGCTAATGTTTTCTATTATCTTGGATTGATGTTTCTTTAGATTATTATTATTAATTGTCTCTGTTGCCCGTCATGTTGTTGAATTCATATTGTCTTATTTTGTTCCCTTTCTCTGTTTATTGATCATTTTGTTCTATATGATAAGTGGTTGCTTTATTTTTGGCACTCTTAACAGGTATTTGCACTAGGGTGAATTAGGGTCGGGCCGGCCCTGCCCAATCAGGGCGGGCCAAGGCCAGCACCGAGCCCTGTAGGGCGGGCAATGGGTTGAAGTTTTTCGCCCCTGACTCAGGGTCAGGGCGGGTCCGGGCCAAGATAATGGGATCCAGGGTTGGGCTAGGGTTTTGAAAAAACCGACCCAACCCGACCCTGTTGCAGCCCTAGTAGCTATGCTAGCCACAGTGTGAGTACCGTGGAAGGAAAGAAATGCAAGAGTTCATAAAGGAACATTGAGAGGCCCTGCTTTCCTATTCATCAAGGTGATGCTTTCCTATTCATCAAGGTGATCGCCTTGATCATCTCTTGGGTTAAGACCCTTCCTTCCTTCTATTTTGTATCGGCTTATGAACTATGGGAAGGTTGGCAAGAGGTCTCTAATGATGCAGAGAAGAAGCAAAAAGTTTCCCAAAGATGGGATCTCCCTCCTCCTGGTTTTTTGAAATTGAACTTTGATGGATCAAGGTGATATATTGTGGGCTTTTGCGGGGCGGACGGCGGATGCATCGGAGGCCGAGGTCCGAGCCAAGTGGCTCAAAAGGGCAAAAACATCCTTGTAGATTCGACAAGTTCTTTGATGAGATAGGTGACTGCATAAGACCATCGTCTTTGGTTTTTAAGCATGTTCGAAGATCCGCAAAAGAGGTAGCCGATAGATTGGCTAGGTTGGGAGTGGCCAAAGAATCTTTGGATATTTTCGACTCCCTCACTCCCTAGCTTAAACCCGCCCCATTTTAGGGCGGGTCTTGTAATATTTCTCTCTCTTTTTTGTAATTTGACCATCTTGGTCTCCTTCTTAATAAAATTGGCGATCATTCAAAAAAAAAGATTTTTAGATCGTGGATGGCCCTCCACTATGTGCACATGTATCCTAGCAAATGCACACTACAAAACAACAAACAATGTCAAATATCTAAAGATTCATGATTGGATGCTAAGGCCATGTTTGGCTGCCATGACAATTTTTTCATGGAATTTTACATTATCAAGTGGTGAGAGAGGGCTAGGGAGGAAGGGAGAAGGTGAGATCTCAAGTCTCTTCATCTCCCTCCATTCCTAGCCCTCTCTCACCATTTCATAAACTAATATTTCATGGAAAAAATTCATGGTTGGCAAACATGGCCTAATTTTTTCATATCAGTGGGCGTGTAAAGTCCTTTAAATGAGAAATGGGAAAAAAAAAGTCAAAAGATCTCTACATGAACATAAAAATGAACAAAAGAATTAAAATGCTCCAACTTTGTTTATGCTTTTACGACACCAATTAATACATCTATTACTTTTGTTGTAACTGTGATAACTTATGCGTACAACCTTGACGAACTGAAGGTTCCCATCCTACAGACATCCGAATTCACCATAGGGATAATCTTGTTGAAGTAGGAAGAATAAATTTAATTTTGTAAGAAATTGCGAGAAACTACCATTCAAAAAAAATTACGAGAAAGAGGTTTTGGCCACCC
The DNA here is from genome assembly GCF_043159265.1 of Tasmannia lanceolata. Classification (NCBI taxonomy): domain Eukaryota; kingdom Viridiplantae; phylum Streptophyta; class Magnoliopsida; order Canellales; family Winteraceae; genus Tasmannia; species Tasmannia lanceolata. The sequence goes on along the minus strand of NW_027518695.1, from coordinate 381,347 downwards.
CCTTCTCCCAGCCAATATTGGCCCTTGGTCTTCAATGCATGTGCTTTGTTGATTTGTCAACTAAGGCTGCATTCTTTAACCATTCTCGGCAGCACTTTGACACTTTTTTCCACTGCAATAAATGAAAAAATGGAGAATGGCATTCGGCAAATCTGACCCATTCTGACCATTTCTCCCATTTTCGACTTTTGAGTGGGTTTTGGAGTCTAACTGTGCTGATTTATTAGTGCTAATTTTTTAGAATAAAAGAACGTCGATCTGCACGATTTTGTTTATCTCGTTTCATTTGCTCTGAAAACCTGAAAACGAGGAGCGTTGAAGAACCCGAAACATCCCCGCCTTGAAAGACAACCTTAAAAACCAGCCAAGAACATTGAACACTGTAGAAACACACAAAAGAATACTCGATAAATCGCATTAAGAATTAGCTCAAATTCAGTTGCCAACTAAAGAATAATACCCCCACCATTAGAGTACATCCTGTTCTCATGTCCAAAGAGCACTTGTGGGCCCTACTCATCATAGCGCATTTCATATGTGGACCCACTTTCCATCATGCAAAAGCTCATTTCAACAAAGCCCATGGAGACCGGCCCACACTACAAATCTTATCCCTTCTTAATTTGACCGAACCCACCCTTATCTCCTTATGCCTATAAAAAGGCCTTCACCCTTATAGTGTGGCATTCCAATTCATCCCTTGTTTTCTCAAAACAAAGCCTTTACCCCTTTTCTCCTCTCCCACTTCTTCCCTAAGTCCAATGGACTTACATTAAAATGAGCGAAGTGCGAATTTTGAAGCAACATTTCTAGCGGACACGAGGGGGCTCACCCACATGTACCCCTCGAGGTCCGCACACTCATAGTGATAAAAAAAAACTTTCAGGAGGCTTTTGCAGTTAATCTTTCTCGTTGGCGCACTCATCATAACACATTTCATACTTAGTCCGTTGCCCTCTCTCCAGGGCCATGGAAGAAGCTCAGTTTAGTAGAGTCCATGAAGTTCACCCGCTAAACCTTATCCTTTAGACTTGATGTGACATGCACATTATCCCTGTATGCCTTCAAAAAGGCCTTCATCCTTACAACAAAGGCACTCCAATTCTCCAGCTCATTTAGAAGAAAGAAAAGGAGAAGCAAGCCTTATACTTTCCTCTTCTGAATCTCCCTCTTACTCCCTGGCAAAAGGTCACTTTTTGGACGGTTTTTCTTTTGTTTTTTTTAGAGGGGGGGGTCACCCATGGCCACATACTCCCAATGACAAACAATTTGTTGATGTCAAAAACCTTTTGTAGTCAGTTTTCAATTTATTTCATAAAAAATGCTCTTTTCCATTTATCTTGTATTAAATTTATTTATGTTCTCTCCTCAAAAGTGACAGGAATCGATCCGACAAAGGATCAGACCCTAAACAGTTCAGGGATAAAACAATATGTTCTCATGTCAAAAAAAAATAAAAGAATTGGGACCCCACTCATCATAGCCCATTTCATATGCAATCCCCCCACTCCCATCCATCACCTTGGAGGAAGCACATGATTTCAACAAGGCCAATGGAGACCAGCCCACACTATAAATTATATCCCGTACTTGATTTGATGACACCCTTATTTTGATGAATGGCAATCAGTGAGGGGGCTCATCTATGGGTAACGCTCACGGCTCACACATTCTCGATGAATAGCAGTCCGTGGATATCAAAGCTACTATAGTTAGTTTCAATTTATTCCATAAAAATGGCTCTTCTTTACATTTATCTTGCATTGCAAGCATGTTTGCGGCATAACGGAGACAAATGGCACTGTACTTGTCTATGTTTTTTCCCTCTGAGTGATGAGAGTCAATCAGGTAACAGATTAACCTGCTACACACTTCAGGTTTAAAACATTATGTAACTCTCATGTCAAAAAACAAATCGTGGGACCGCACACACATCATAGCCCATTTCATATTTGATTCCACTCTCGTCTCTTTATCACCTTCGAAGAGGCCCGTTCGAAAGCACGCTATGAATCCTATCCCTTGATTTGAAAATTTCATCATCTCCTTATGCCTTTCACCCTTGCAATGAATGACATTCTAATTCATCCTCATTTTCATTAGAGAAAAAAACTTAGTCCGCCTTCCCTAAATCTGACAGACCTATCAAAATTTACGGAGGGTGAATTTTCTGATGACATTTTTGGTAGCTGTGAGGGGGCTCACCCATGGGAGCCGCACCCCGGGAGTCGCTTACGATCCACGATCCTGACAGCGACAACCATCCTGTTTTTTATTTCGACAAAGGTTTACATTTTTTTTTCCCAAGGCTCCACAGTGACCTACGAAAATCAATAATGGAATCAAGTTCCCATGCTTAGCTGGTCCAAACTAAAAATTGCTTGCACTTCTCAACATTATTTGTTAATGTCAAAAGATCTTGGAATGTTAATGTCAAAAGATCTTGGACAAAACCTCGATGAAGTTCCCAAGGATGCACCAATATATGTGACATCCCGCAAAAAAACACAAGGTTAACTGTATAACATTAATTAATAAAGTCCCCCATATCTCCTGGATGGATATTTCACCATCTCAATCCAGTTCTCCCCCAAATGCCTTCCCGCACCCGACATCAAGCCTCATGAATCGGGGGGATTCCGGCATGAGATAAGCTGAGAATTCCAATTGAGTACCTGGGGAGGCTGGGGGTGCGTAATCTCTACCCCTATCATAATTTTTTGCTCTATTAATAAAGTTGTTTTCCATCAAATAAAAAAATAAATGGAACAGGGCAGAAATCAATATGCATATGCACACATCAATGACAAACAGTGAACACATTTATTAAACAAAACATATTAATTTGAATGTAAGCATGTAAAGTCCGCAAAGTAGTCAATCTCATATCAGTTTTGTTTGATGTTATTGTGCTAGTGTGTTTTCAATTCATATGCAACTGATAGACATTAAGGGCATGTTTGTGGGCCAGTTGTGAGAGATGGGCAGAGGGAGAGACTTGAAAGGGTGGGAGGGAAATAAAAAGCCCCTGAAAAGCAAGAAAAACAATTTGAAGTAGGGTATGTTATTCGTTGTTTCTAGGGATTTCTCATGCTCTATCCACTCCCTCCGTCTCAAGTCTCTCCCAATCCCTCCTCAGTTCCAAGCGCACAATTGGGCCAAAAAATATTCCATGGATTAATTTTTCATGGTTGCCAATCCCCTTAATGAGAAAACATTAAAAAAATGTAAAGGATTATGCTAGCATTTATACATTTAGTAGACAAGAGTCAACTAGCAATCATCACATCTTATTTTAACACCTGAAAACTCGTTGATGAGAAGTATTGATTATAATTAAACTGATGATATTGGTAATGAACCCAAAGGTGTAAATTCAGAATGTAGACAATGTAATCAACATGGGGGAACCTGTTGACGAACAACCTCTTGCTCAATAAGACCTATGCCCTCTACTGCCTGGAGAAGAAAAATTACATATAAAAAAAATCGGAACTCAGATTCCAAGTCCAATGAAGCCCAACTAAGTTAAACCAAAGATTTCCAAATAACCGAAAGAGATGTTGGTGGCAGCACCATCAAATTTTATATTAAAAATTCACTTTTAGCAATCCGAAAAAATTCCCTTAAAAGGAATAATGGGATCAAATGTGCAAACAAAGATAGGCATTCAAGGTAATGTCTCAAGTTTTGAGAACACAGCATCATGTCAAAGTCAACACCCAAAAATAGCAATAATAGAGATAAAGAGACTAATGGGGATAACTGCAACGTCAACAGGAATGAAAAGACTTACATTATGGTTATCATCAACCACGGCCAATAGCTTCTTTGGCCGACCTATATACAAATAAGAAATTTCTAATGAAGACAACACCACAGCTATGGTGAAAAAAATAGTCATGAAGGCAGACAAGCAAACATATGGGTATACGGTTCCATTAGCACATAAGCATGTAATTCACAAGGTAAAAAAATATAAGCAGTCATGAAGGGGCACAAGCAATCAATGCATGCAACAGTGTTTCGAAATGGGGATGCAGGTCAAATCGCGGCGAAAGCAAATCCTAGGCGGCTCGACACGACGCGGTCCAGTGCTCGGTTGATGCAACCAAGTACTCAGTTGAATTGGTCATAAATTGGGGGAGTCAAAGGAGTTTTGATTGACTTTGTAGGGCGAAATGCGGGCTCGGATAAGAACAAGACCAAGGTAAAAAAGGGAGTCAACTCGGGGGAGTCCACGATGACGCGGAGGAGTTTTAAAACTATGGCGTGAAAGCCCTTTAGCACATAAGCATGTAGCCTACTTGGGCCCGAAGAATAGCAATAATCTTAATTGACAGTTCGGTTCCATTCCATATGGAATTCCCAAAAAAGTCTGTTCATGAATGGAATCCGAAACATAAAATCAAATGCATCATTCTGGTCAAAATTTCAAAAAATCATGGGAAACTTCAACATGAACACCTGTTTCATCCGGTAACGATCCGAAAAGACACTTTCACAAATTCCAACCAGAACGGTGCTCCCTAAATTCCATCCGGAACAGCTATGATTTGTGGACACGGACACGAAGCGTCGGACACGGCAAACCTCCAAAATTTAGAAATTGGGACACGGCTAAAATAGAAAGTATATGTAATCTTGATTTGTGTATATAGATTTGTGTGATGAATTTTGACACGAATATGGGGCGTTTGACATGGGTAATCCCTAAAAATCTAGAAATAGTGGCATGTTGATATATATATATATATATATAAAGTTACCTACGCTTCTAGCAGGCATTCAAAAGTGTTGAAAAGAGTGTCGGCACGTGTGGACATGGGCGTCGTGTCGGACACGACACGACACATGTGTCAACAATAAATTCAAAGTGTCGACCAAATCATAGCAGAACATATACCATAACAATCAAAGTTTTTTTTTATTTAAAATTTCCCCAATTTCACATATTTTTGTTAGATCTTACAAAGAACATGAGGGACCTTTAAGGTATTTCAGCCCTCACCAGTGGGTTAAAATCATCAAAAACCTCTCTTTTGGTCACATTCAGGGTTTCTTTGGTTTCCCTAAAACATAAAATAACGTTGATGACGAACTTTTTTGTCCTTTTTCCATGCTCTCTCAAATTTTTCTTCTACAACACTACTTCACTCCTAGGAGCATCTTTTTCTGAAACAGAACACCAGAACAAAACGGCCATAGGAACAAAATTGACTACTGAGGTATTAACAGCCGCATCTTTTGCTCAGCTATTCAAGTAATCGAATGAAATTTTGCATACAAAGGTTCACTAGACCTCCAATATAAAATTTAAAGAAGAATGAATAGTAAGGGATGAAGGAATTCACCTCTCTTGGGTTTATGCACCTTCGGCCACGTATCGATTGAACCTTGTTCCAATCCTTTCTGTCATCATTGCCCATATTTTAAAAAGAATACAACCCTGCTAAACTCAAAGACAACTTTCAATAAAAATAGCATTTGACCAGGTTGGACTTGAAATCTCACCAGCTTTCTTTTATGAACAGAATCAGGTGACAGGGGTTTCTTGTTAAGGGCGCTCTGCTGACTCCTGCTCGCTTTATTCTTCTTACTAATTTTCTGTAATTTAGGTGCTGTTTAAGTGAAGAAAGATGCAGAAAACATTCTCCAACACAAAATATAAGGAATACAGAAACTTGTCATATTACAGTTTATGTAATATCAAGACTTACATCAAACTCTTCATCTTTTGTCTTTGCCACAAAAGCATCCCAGTCTTCCTTGTTCACATAAGATGGTTTTTGTGGTTCAATACCTCCCTCAAGGTCTTTCTTGACTTGAACCAACAGCTTGTACTTATGTTGTCGATAACAAGATGAGATCTTTTTCCTGGTGTAGCTTCTATCTTGATCAAAATTGTACCTTTCCTGTAAACAAAAAGTGTAGGCATTCAATCAATTCAAAGAAAATGATATTCAGCAACAGCTTTGAACTTCCAAAGGAAATATTTACATAGGATAAATCTGGGCTACCTACTGTTAAGAAATTCAATATTGATTTGTAGTCGTCAACTGGAACATCCCCAATTTGCTTAAATCTGATGGGCAGAAAATGGCATACGTACGAATTGATTGATCTTTTAAAAGCCCCGGCATTTGGGCCAGTTGGGTTACCAATATCGTCAAAATCCACAGTCAAACGTCTAGCTAAATTACGAAATGCTGCACGGCCCATTTTTTTAGGCACTTTTTTGGAACCTACACCAGCATAAACCTTTAAAAATATAAGAACATATTTATAATGTGTTCTTCAATAACAGAAACATAGATTAATATAAAAAACTAAGATTAAAAAGAGGCGGATGCAAAATAGCATACTAACCTTCAGTATCTGCATAGGGAAAGTCGGAGCTCTCCATTGCTTCTTTGAAAATGGTATCAACGTTGGTATTTGGATCCAAGATGCTCATAGCAATATTATCTAGAATATTATTCTTATATTGAAGATCCCCATACTCGTTTCCATCTTCTGGGGTCAAACACGCATCTTCGTTCATGTTTATTTGTAGCATTTTCAGACCCAAGGGCAGTTGCTCCTGTTCTGTAGTTACTTCATCCAAGTTGTCACGGCCATTGTTCAGTCTCATAATATCCATAGAGGCAGGCATCGAACAATCATTCGGGAATCGTTCGTTATCATCAGCACCACTTGATAGTCCGGAGCTAAGAGAAGCATTAGGCAAAACATCGGCACCTGAACCACCTGTGCCATCTGCACAAAATAACAATCAACTCATGGACAGATACAGTGACCTGTTTTGTGACCAATTAATTGGTTATAGCCTAATCAAACATGTACGATATAAACACTTGGCACTAATTTTTCATGAAAACTTGGAATAATTTTTGTTGATTGATTCACTTGCCCATGAGTAATGGTGATGGAAAGAAAAATAATTCCAGAAAATCGTAAACCAAGAACCAGTAAATAAACTTCAGCGAACCATTCAATAAAGTAATTAAACCAGTAAATAAATCAAGACAGATACTGAATAGTGTTGAAATACCAAAAAAGACAAACGACTTCAGCATTGTCCAAATTCCATAGAATAAGAAGAAGATTACCTGGTTGGCGAAGGTGCTTTCTCCGGATAAAAAGGAACAAGAGATCCTGGTGAAGCGCCCTAAGAAGTTCAGTCCGGGACGATGCCCTAGAAATGAGCGTGGACTGGTAACTCAGCAAATTCTGCATTCTCTGCTGCTCCAAATCTCCCGACTCGGAGACGCCAATCCGATCCTCTAACACTTTGATCTCCTTGTTCAATACGTCGATTTTCGCCTCCTCGCTCCGCACATTCGAGCTGATCTTGTGATAGTCCTGCAGAACTCTCCTGATCTCCGATTCAATCTGATCCATCCCTACGCTCTCCAATCCCAATCCCAACCCTACTTATTCTTCTTCTTCTTCATCCACATCTTTCTTTCTTTCTTTTTCCTCTTCGCTTCGGCTCGCCAGCGCGATTTTTGGTTGGCGAGGCGAGCTGTCCATTTTCAGGAGCAGGCCGCTAGGTTTTTAAGATGGGCGGACGTGAAAATTTTGCAAAAAATTACCTTCGATTTTGCGTTCGAGTCCGGTAGAGGTGGGCCTACTGTTCTGTAACATGTTACATGTGAGATGCACGGGTCCGTGATTAACATGATAACGCCCATATTTCATTAAATTAATTCCTAGTATCACTCTCCTAATCATCTCTACATGCTGTCTCTTACCTAAACCCACCGGAAATCTTTTTGTCTGCTGTCTTACACCTAAAGCCACCTTTTTTTCTTTTTTTTTCCCATAAAATATATATATATATAATATAAGCCTTCTTTGGATTAGAGGAATTTTCTGGAAATGTTTGGAAAGAAAAAAATATTTATAAATTTTCTTACCTTTTTTTACCCTCAACCAAAAAGTAAATTCAACTCACCCTATTTATTTTTTACTTCAAGGGACCTTCAATTAATGATATTATCCCTTAAAATTAACCATAATTATTTCATCTCCACTAAATCGTTGAAATATAATTTTTTTCCCATGAAATTTTTTCAATCAGAAATCCAAACAAGGCGCTTTCAAATGAATAACCTAATAAGAGGGCTTTGGGATGCCACATATATCACTTTGAAGAAATTCCATTGCCATATAAAAGAACTAGTCGTGAGATGCAAGGGGCGGACCAAAAAAAGAAAGATTTATAATTTTTTGATTAAAAAAAGAAACGAATAATGAATATGAAATCACATTTGAAAGAGAAAATTTCAACAGAAGGGCCATATGAAATCCATCTAAAGGACATATATCTTGAACAAAAAATAATGAATAATAGAAATATATAAAAAATGTAAGCCAGCCCAATAACAAAGGAATTCATCACATTTCTCCAAACAAATCATGAATCCGAAACAAAATTAGATAAGTTGCAAGGGGCAAATAAAAATGATCCTAACGCTGCGATTGCATCGGGCAGAAGGAAGAAAAAGCTGTAAAATTTTAAACTTAAATAGCTTAATTGAATATATGCAAGCAAAGATAAAAAAAATTCATATTAGGAGGTAGAAAGAAATAAATAAAGCAAATCAATATAATACAACCCCAACAGTATCTTTAAGCTAAAATTCCCAAATCCCAAACTTGTAGCTATGTTTAAATTTTTATAACTAATTGCCAGAGATATAGTTTGTAAAGCAAAAATTTTAGTGCCATTAAAAAAAAACAGCCAATTTCTTAGATCATGGTATATCTAAATATTTGAACACTTTTTTTTGCCATGATCGGAATAGAAGAGGAGTCCAATTGAGATAGATTTGCAGGAGGTGGTTTTGATGGAGGAAAGGAAGGGGAAGAAAAGATGTGGAAAGGCAGGTGACGGAAGAGGAAGCCGCTTGGCAAAATCAATCGGGGAGGCTAGGCCAGAGAGAGAGAGAGATTGCCCTTTTAAAATCGTATTAAGATAGGTAAGATGGATTGTACCAATCTTTTTATTGTGTTTTTGGCATAAACATAGCCGTATTTAGTTCATATTTGCTTTTATAGATAGAGGAGATATATTTTCGCAAAAAATTTCTCGAGTAGGACTTTATTGAGATCGTGTTATGGAGTTAAGAGATATACGTTGACATATTTAATGCCTAAAAAATAGGCGAGCAATATTTAATGCCTCAAAAATAGGCGTCTAAATTACTTACAAAGCAAGTAAGGGGGAGACGAATTAAAACTTGCGGATTTCCTTGATTTTAGCCTCTTTTTTTTCAAATCCAAAATAGAAGCGTATTTTACTATTTTAGGAGATTTAATCTGTGGAGAGATATTATTTTAATCAATCCTTGATTTTTGGCGATTTTCCATTCCTTGATTTTAGGCGTTTTAAATTCCGGGTGCCACATCCCCTTAACACGTTTTTAAATTTCGTTATTAAGGTTACATGTGAAATGGTGAGCCACATCTCCTTAATGCGTTATTAAATTTCGGAATGCAGTGGGAGTGACATGTGGAGCAGCCTCAGCTTCCCACATTCAGCTTTACTTATATATATAGATAGATTACAGTGGGGCCTACTTAATTGGATTAACTACACTATTCATTTGTTAATCCTCAATATGAATGCACGGTTCCTCAAAAATCTTTCTAGGATGATGGAACCTTTGGTGTATTTGATGCAGAAAGGATAGTTTATAAATTTAAAAACATGAATGCCATGTTTTGGCAACAATGAATTTTCTTCCATGGAATATTAGCTCACCAATTGTTGGTGGGAGGGGCAGCGTAGGTAATGTTGGAGAGAGGGAGAGAATTCAGAGGGCATGAAACAGGAGATAAGGAAAACACTGAATAATAGTAAAAATACAGTGTATTATCTTTTTAAGATAGGTGAAAACACACTAACAATTCTAACTATGTACAAAATTTTAAGGAATTTGATAGGATCATCGTAGAGTGCATTCCACGGCTGGGCTGTTCCATGTGAGAGCAGCCACTGTTAGGGATAAAATCGGGACCCACCCTTTAGATCTAGACATGTTTCATGGGACCATCAGACGGTTCATAATAGACCAGCTTTCACTTTCTTTTAGTTATAGACTCCACGATCTCACCCGTCACGTCAGATAAAGTTGTTAGAGATCGGAACTCACGATCAGGTGATTAAGACATTGGGCTTCAACCAACGCATACACCGTACATAGTTCTGTTAACTTCCTAGCCAATTGCGAAGAGACACGTGGGTCTTATACCGTGCTAATGTGTATGATCCCCTTTAAAAGAGGACTCTCCCGCTCACATGAGAGGGAGAGAACGTAAACACTATCCAGAGTTCTAGAGGTCGAGGAAGAACTTTCTCCTGTGTGATCTCCTTTATCTTCATCTCCATTTTCTCAGGGCAAACTTCGATCGCTAAAAGATTTATATTCTCAGTTTAGTTCGTTGTTTCTTGTCATCTTTTTCATCTTAGTTTTCTTCGGTAAACATTGATTTCTAGTTGTGAGCTAGTTAAGGTCCTTTGGAGCTAGATCTCAGGGATCTTTCACCTTCTTTTGTAAAGGTGCAGGAAACCAACGGCAAAACTCTACCAACTGCACGATCATCAACACAGAAATTATTGTTAACATTTTGGCTCCATCTGTGGGACCTCACCATTTTCCAGAAAGTTTCCTGCAACAATGAAGAATCCGATCTCCAAACAGGATGACAAAATAATGACGAGAAATCAATTTAATCACGGCTCCACCGACGATGTTCATCTCCCCCCGCCAAATAAGCAACATATCATTCAGACGAAGGAATCTCCAGTGGGATCCAATCATGATAACAATCTCCCATACCATAGAGATGTATCACGAACTCTCCCGACAAGTCACTGAGATCCTTTGCCGATTACCGCCCTTACCGGATATTCCACGAGAAGTGGATCCTCCGATAAATCAGTCTCCGCCTAGAGCATATCTGGATGACAGTGAAGACTCTCAGGAAGATCGCCACCCTCGTAGAAGACGTCGTCGAGAGCGCGCGGCCTCCATTTCCATCACAAGCCCGGTACAAACAAATTATGCCAGCGATCTGCCAGAACATCGTCGAAACTCCAGTAGACAGCATCATTTCCCTACCAAATTCCCGGATCGTGCACCTACAACCTTAGATTGATGGATCGCAGCAGATCCAATTGTTCCAATAATGGAGTTGAACTATGATCAAATCGCTAGGCTATAGAGCCAGCTCCAGGAAGTTAGGCAGGAGATTAAAGCTCCTTACAACATCGATCTCCTCAATGAGTGGGAGAAGGAAGCGATTTCACCTTTCTCATCAGAAATAATGTTTGCTCCAATAGATCCAACATTCGATCTGGCTCGTTTTACATCATATGATGGAACGGCTAAGCTGTTGGAGTTTCTCAAGACCTACAGAAGAATCATGCATCTCCGAGGCGCTTCTGATGGCTTCATGCGCAAAACCTTCTCCTCATTGCTGAAAGGAAATGCCAATACATGGTATTCCAGTCTGAAACCTAATTACATCGGGTCATTTCACGAACTAGGTAGGAAATTTGCCTCCTATTTTGCAAACAATCGGCCTCAATGTAAACCAGTCGACGCTTTGATTACGTTGTGCCAAGCAAAAGACATGACCCTGCAGAGTTTTATGAGCCGCTTTAATGCTCAGGTAGTTCAAATCACTAACCTTGATCTTGACATTGCTATAGCAACCTTGAAAGCCTCCATTCTGAACCAAGATTTGAAGCTCTCACTTCATGCCGAGCCCCCTCGCACTATACATGACCTCATGACGAGGGCCGATAGGTTCGTCGACGCTGAGGAATCACCCATCTTGGATAAAGATTTGGATCATCAAAAACCCCAGGAAAAGCCAAAGGAAGAGGTCAAACAGGCCGAATCGACCATCGAGACTCGAGGATAAGGATCGGAACCGAGGATTGATTCCCCCTTTGAGAAGTTTTATACTCCCCGCAACACAACAGTTTCCAACATCTTGTACGAGATTCGAGATCAAGGACTGATACAACGGCCAAGGAGAATGAAACAAACAAGTAAGAATCGTAAGAGGTGCAAATATTGTCATTTTTCATGAAGATCGCAGTCATACCACATATGAATGTTTTCACCTTAAGGAGGAAATAGAAAGGTTAGTCGAGCAAGGCCAGCTTCATCGCTATGTAAGAAATCCCCCTAATAACGATTGTCATTGACAGACGTCGGAAGTCCGACGATCCTCCTTGAGTCATTGCTCTCCTGATCGGCAAAGGTCTATTACCCGGCATTGTTTTCCTTCCAATCACAGAGACCTAGAGCATCGTCTACAAAATCCAAAATCTAGCAGACAACCCCAAATAGCTAGAAACATAGATGTAATTTCGGGCGGACTAGCAGCTGGTGGCCCTACAATTGCTGGAAGGAAAGCTTATCTAACACGAGTAGATTCTTTGGAAGCTCCAGTCAAAAAGTTGAAGAAAGTTGAAGAAGATATCGTTCAAGACATCACTTTCTTTGATGCATGCTATGAAGATGTGACAGTACCGCACGACGACGTAGTAGTAGTTCGCTTGGTGGTCACAAATTTCAACGTGAGTAAGATTTTAGTCGATACTAGAAGTTCGGTAATTATTCTCACTCCAGTTGATTGGTCCGTATATGGATTTTTCGAGTGTGTAGACACCCTCATTTTGCTACGCCTTAACCGATAGTATTCCACAAGGTGTCCATGGAAAATTCGCTAGTTTTACGTGAAAAATAATGAAAGATGGCATTTGATGACTTAAGTGTACTAAATCATGTGAGCTACCCTTGGGAATTATTTCAAAAACTGTGGGTCATCAAAATAGTAATCCAACCGCATAAATCGTTAATCGGGCTAAAATCACCCTAGGCTGCTTCACAGCTAAACTTCCAAAAATATATTGAAACCCAATTTTTGAAGGGACTCCAAATCAACGACCGAGAACAATGGGGCATGTTCATGTCATCAAAGATCAAGTGGTTTAGAGAAAAGATTATGCCATCGTTAGGACCCACCCTGTTGGATTACGAGCATTGAGCGCTAAAATTGACAAATCATGATTGGATCAATAAGAACCGTCGGAATGTTAAATCAATGACTTGTGCTGATAATTGGGCCGTTCTGGGGCATAGGATTGATGGATCAAGGATCTGGATCATCGGTCAGAATAATACTGAAATGGCGGAATCGATCAAAACCTTTTCGTCAAATTTGGCAAGATCGGGCTGCCATCTAAATCAACGGGCCACGTTGATCATAGCGAGACAAATTAGATTTTCTTAGGAGATCATGAAATAAAAAAAGAAAAAGAAAATCATTCATTTTCTCCCTCTAATTCATTCTCCTTCTCTTTCTCTCACTTAAACTACCCCACCCCCTCTCTCTAAAACTCCCACTCTCCCTTTCTCTCTCTAACCTCTTTGTTGGGGAAAGTTGCCTTATTTCCCACCCACGAGAGTTGCTTGGGTGGGAAGGCAATAAGACTAAATAGGAAAGTTGGCTTTTTTGGCTTTTGGTTTTGGAAAACCCAAGATACATAAAAAGCACTTGATTTTTACTCTTGTGTTTTTTTGTGGTAACGGAAGAGGGAGAAAAAGGGAAGAGAGGAAAGAGAAGGAGAAAGAAGTGGCTATTCATCTTGGATTTTTTTGGGCTCTTCTTGGGTATTCTCTTCTTGGGTTTTTTCTCGGGTTGCTCTTAGTGTGCGGTCTTGGGTGAGAGAAGCAAGGAAAGGGTTGCGGGTTTGTAGGTTTGTGATTAATACATTGTAATCCTTGTATATTGTTTTTCTCATAGTGGAAGATCATTTTTGTCGACCGTGGAGTAGGTTGGGCCGAACCACGTAAAATCTTGGTGTTCATCTTGTGGCTTATTTGTTATTTTTCTTTTCCGTTAAATTTGTGCATGATTAGATCAGATTGCCCGTTGGATTTTCTCAACACTCTCATTTTCCTTGGACCCATAAGCCATCCGAATCCATCTCTCTCTCTCTCTCTCTCTCTCTCTCTCTCTCTCTCTCTCTTTCTCTCTCTCTCTCTCTCCCAGTTCTTAGATTACTCTAATACAAGGCTAAACCTCATTACAGTGTTATGGGACCCATGCACCTTTGGTAGATCCAAGTCATCCATTTAATTGGCTTTGCTTTATACCCCATGTGGCCCCAAAAGGAATGGATAAATAACTGTTCACATTAAAATCCAGAGGGTTTTTTCGCAAAATAAGTTATATTTGTAAAAGCAGTCTTCGAGTTTGACAATTTGTAAATACAGTCATCATATTTAAGAGAATTTTGCAAATCGAGTTATTCCATCCTTTCCGAGAGAATTTTACCTTGATGGACCCTGGAATCCAATTATGAACATCGGATCTCTCACCCGAGAAAAAGCCCTTCTTTCCGAAGTCCTTTACAATGATACAGCTAGAAACCTTCCTATTTGGAAACCAAACAGTAATGGCCTTTTCACCGCCAAAAATGAGTGGGAAGTCACAAGACAGAAATTTGTTAAACCTGGCTGGGCCTCAAGAATTTGGTTCAGCTGTCATATCCCAAGGCATGCTCTTGTTTCTTGGAAAGCTCTCAAAAATGGCCTAAGCACCACTGATAACCTCCCATTCCTGGACCCCTCTGTAAACAGGAGCTGTATTTTAGGCAATTCTGAACTGGAATCTGTTAACCATCTCTTCTTTCAATGTAACTATTCGAAATGGATCTGGAATATTATTCTTGGGAAGCTTGGGCACAGGCGCAATCCAAATCCAGACCTTCTACTGGAAGAGCTGTGGCTTGCCAACAATTTCAAAGGTGCAGGTCAAACATCAAAATTGGCTTACATTGCCTTCGAAGCAGCAATCTACATCATCTGGATTGAACGGAATAATCGTGTTTTCCACAAAATTTCCCTCCCCAACTCAGCGCTGCTGTCTGAAATTCTAATCTTGGTAAGATCAAAGGTCCTGGGTATGAAGATTGAGGAGGAGGACAATCCAAGCAATAGGGCCATAGCCTCTAACTTTGGCTGCACCTTAAGCCCCAAATTCCGTCCTCCCCAGTTTTGTTCCTGGCTAAAGCCGGTTCAAGGGACTTTTAAAATCAACTCTGATGCTTCTTTGGATGCTGAAGGAGGAGGTATTGGCGGAGCAATTCGGGATAACAATGGATTCCTTGTTTCCATGTTCTCTGTTAATGTGGAGCGGGAGGAGATTCTTGCCCTGGAAATCTGTGCTGTTCTTGCGGGATTACAGATGGCCTCATCTTTGGGTCTTGTTAGTATTTGGATGGAAGTAGATTCTAAAATTGCAGCCGATGTAATAAATGGAAAATCTAAAATTCCTTGGAGATGCTTCAATCGTATTCAGGTAATTCACCAGCTCTTATCCCATTTCCAAAACTAGAGGATTACTCACATTTGGCGAGAAGGAAACAGTGTTGCGGATTTTCTTTCCAAACGGAAATGCCCATGCAAAGGGACAGACATCCCTCCTTTTCTGTCTCCCCCGACTCTCCTTCACCTCCTGGATACTGATAGGCAAGGAAATGAGTACTGCAGATTGTAATTCCTCCAAGCTTTGTAAGTCTGTCTTTTGGATTTACTGTTGTTGGGAGCTTGTTCCCTTTTGGTGGGCGTTTCAGCCCCCTTAGTTGTAACCTTTTCTCTTTCTTAATGGCTGGTTGGAGTCCTGCCTAACCCCTGCTTACTCATCAAAAAAAAAAAAAAAACTAAGGAATATTCTTTTTGACTCACGAAACTACAAAAGTCTGGAGAAGATTTTTGGGGCGCAGCCTATCTTCAGTAAGGACCGAAAAATGAATGGTCTAGATCATCCAAATACAAGGTCCCGCTGTACTTTTTTATTTTAAGTATTTCCATGGAAATACATGCCACCGATCATACAAAATCTCCGGTTAGCAGAGTTGCATGACATGTGAAGCCAGGATCAAGAAGAAGTAACAAAGATATCCAATACTCGTGGATTTCTGGGTATAGAAGCGCATTCATCACTCTTACCCACGGAAAAAACCTTCTTCAGCCTTGAGGACTTCCCTTCCATAACGAACAGCTCGTCTGAGAATGCGTTTGAGAACATATTCCCGACCCTCGTTGCCTGCATGCAAAAATAAATAAATAAATAAATATCATGTGCTCAGGCCACAAAATAGTTTCAATGAAAAAACCGAGTGTAGACACCCCATTTTGACCGGACCCTTTTCCCCAAAATCGAATACATTTCTGAAGTTGAGTCGAAGTGCCGAAATGAAATAAATCCTGAAAGAATTCTCATTTGTGGATAATTTTCGAAATCTCTTGAAGCCTGAATGGTCCTCAAGTGCCTATTGAGACCCTTGTTTAGTTGCCCCAATATCCTTGACCATTGTTATGAAGCCTAAAGGGCTTTGATGCCGGTACCCCATTATTCGAGCCTTGAATCGCTGACTTTGATACCTCGCTCTTAAATGTGCAATTTAGGTCATTTCAAGTCAAAATTTTTGTGAAGAAATGAGGTTAATTGGCCTGAACCTGATCCGATTTTATTGAGGGCATAGCTTGAATCCCAGGAAATTTAACCCGAGTTGCCCCCCCATTTCTTATCCCAAAACCAATGCAAAAGAGAGGTGAATTACCCAGCCAGGGTGTGCCATTATTAACATCGTATACAATGAAACAGGGCCCAAGTGCTGATCCATGTTCTTTCCTAAGCCACCCCCTATGTTGAAAAAATAGTTACAAATATACTATGTATGGGCTGTGCAAGGGAGAAGTAGGGGGGGCGAATTTTATCATTCTCGTATTTAAAACCCAAAACCGAATTAGGGCAAGGGGGAGGGCGCCTCATTTTTCGAGAAAAAAGGAGAGGAAGAGAAATAGCAGAGAGGGGAAGAGGAGGAGCCGCCATCCACCATCTTCTGCCTCAGCCGCCGTCCCCAACACCATTCCCATCGGCCGCAACTCCGGCCAGCACCCATATCCTCTCACCTCCACCTCCACCGCAAGCCACCACCCTCTGCGATCTTCTTCTTAACCACCCTCGTCTTCAACCTTCATCTCTTCATTTGTTCCGATCGCCATCACCGGAATCCCACCAAAACCCATTAGAGCCGCCACCTCTAAAACCCAAAACCCATCCCAAAGCTCCATCATCAGACCCTAAATTGCAGAGGAAGAAGAGAGAACGTACAGAGGGAGAGAGAGCTTCATCCTCCGACCACCATCTCCGGCCTTCTTCCACCATTGAAACCCCCTTCTCTTCTCCTAAACCCACATCCAACCACCATCACCTCCATTTTTCTTTTCTCCTGCAAGATCCAAAACCCTTAAACCCATCCTCTCCGGTGGGTTCCTCACCGGAATCCGGCCGTGCCTTCTCCAACCGACCACCTTCCTTTTCTTCTTATATATCTCAACCACCACAAAACCCATTTCATTTAAACCTCTCCCATTTCTGATTTTTTACAAACCCATTTCACCACCTACCTCCACCCTCAGCCACCTCTGCTACCACCCCATTCCCATTTCCCTAAACCCATTCCATTTCCATCATTTTCCAACCCAGGTTCGGCCATAACCCCTTTCATTTTGACCATTCACCACCATCTTCACCAATTTTCACCTCCCAAACCCACTTCGAATTTCCCTTCCCATCTGCAATTTTGTAGAGAATCACCATCTTCAGCAGGATTTTGTGAAAAATTCGAGCGCCTTGCCATCTACCTCCTCTACCCCAGCTCAGGTAATTTCTCACCCTCTTAAGCACTTTGGTCAGAATTTACAGCAGGGATTGTTTGTCTGACTTAGTTTTGAAATTTAATTGTGATCTCTGAAAAATTCTTTAGACTTATTTCTCGAAATTCTGTCACCTCTATTCTTGGTGTTTCATGATTCAAGGCCCCTTTGATTTGCAAGCTTGAGCTTAGGGTGGTCATCTTCAGATGATGATTTTCTTTATCGTTTAGTTAAAAATCTATCAATTCTGGCCATAATCTCTATCAGGTAATATTTGTGGTTTTGGGTATATTTTCTTCTTCACTACTTTGAGATGGTCTGAATTCCATCTTATTCAATCAGTTTGTTTAATTAATATTCCGCAATTACAAACCGATCTGGCAATTTCATCTGTTATGAATTGACTTCAATTTCAAACATCTATGAGTACAAGTGAGTTGGATCATGCCCTGTCATATAAATCAATTCCAATTCCTCTTGCCTAGAAGCATAAGTTGGTTTGATGCCCCTTTCATAATTGTGAGTGAATTCTATGATCTTATAGATATTGTGAATTGATTTCCATTTCTTGTTGAAAAAGAGCTTCCTGTTACCAAGTCACTTATGAATAATGGTAGACTCAGGACAATTTATTCATTTCATGAACTTTTGTTGATTCAATAGTTGCTCTTTGAGTTTTCTTGTGATGTTTGTGTTTGGCCGTCAGATAACTTGAGCTTGCTTTATTGAACCTCTCAATGGTTTGGAATTGCGATGTTAGTTTTCCAAATAATGTATGCTTGCTTTGTTGGATCTTAGGACAACAACATGGTGAGCCTATTATGTTTTTTTACTTGTCAGATGATGTGGATCCAACAGGGTAGCAAAGTACAAGGGGCAAGCATGCACTTCTTTTTTTCTAAGAAGCTTGAATGTAGTTAAATCTGTTCTTCTTAGACTGTTGGACCTCATTCTATGGTTAGGGGTTAATAGTACTAGGGGGCTTGCAATCAGAATTTTTTCAAACCTTGCATCCCTTAGACCTTTTTTGAGTTCGAAGTTCTAATAAAAGCGCAGGGTTTTATTTTATTTTTATCCAACTTTGTAGAGTTGCCTACTATGATCTCAGCACTTAAGCATAAGGGAAAGTAGAAGGGCGATGAAGGCGATAGCCCAAGCCCATCTTTAGGGGACTCGTTCAATCTAAGTAGCGCTCCCCTCTTTTGTTTAGTAGGCCTACCCAACCTTTCAGATATGCCCCCTGTTATGCATCAAAATTTATAAAAATCAGAAATATCATTTGATGCATTTGTATAATCTGTTAAAATTTTTAATATTCTTCTCTTGTACTAAGCTTTGAGTTAGGGTTTGAAGACGGTAATAAATGGTGTTCAGGTGAGATTATCTCAAAGCTTCTCATACTCATTCCTTCTTATTTTAAATAAATTGTTTAATTGAAGAAGGAAATCAGATGATTTGCACTATTCGATGTCCTTGACACGAATATCGTCTGATTTCAAGGCGGTTTGTAGAAATATTATATGTGTAGGGAATCAGATGATTACTTTGGCATCATCTGATTTCATTGGAGTCCCCGTATTGGGGTTTGTGGTTGGTTTTGAAGTGTTTGATATTGTTTTTACTTCATTAGGCTACCGAGCGGCTGGTCTGGGCTAATTAATTTTTATTTTAAATAAATTGTTTAATTGAAGAAGGAAATCAGATGATTTGCACTATTCGATGTCCTTGACACGAATATCGTCTGATTTCAAGGCGGTTTGTAGAAATATTATATGTGTAGGAAATTAGATGATTACTTTGGCATCATCTGATTTCATTGGAGTCCCCGTATTGGGGTTTGTGGTTGGTTTTGAAGTGTTTGATATTGTTTTTACTTCATTAGGCTACCTAGCGGCTGGTCTGGGCTAATTAATGTTGTTTATCATGCTATTTGAATTTGATTTTGAATTTGAGATTGCCTAGTAATTCTTTTCTACTCTCTTGGTGGACTAGCGCAGTCTTCTAGACTTCTTTAGATAATAGAACCTGTACTAGGAGACATACTCTGTCTCGTTAGGCAGTCCTCCTTTGGAGGCAAGCCTCATTTGTAGAATCCTCTATGAGATTGCACCTCAATTTGTTCCTCTGTTAATTAGAGACCAATTTGGTCAATTAGTTGTCTTAGCCTTGCTTACCTCTTGCATGGGCAATGATAATGTTACTTGGAGCCCATCTCTGTGTGTGTTTGGGAGACCCGCCCGGTCTCATTCTCTCGTTAGTCCTCTTTGGGCGCCGTTTGGTTTTGGGAGAGCACCCTACTCGGCTTGGCTTCATACCCCTACCCTTATGGGTATTGGGTTGCACATTTGTTGCACCCTAGGGCTTGGTAGCTGTCCGGCCCAGCTGGGTGTTTTACCTCTGCCAAATGTTCAAATTCGTGTTTCCTTTTCTTTTAGAGAGTCTTTGACTCATTTATCTTTAGTTGGTGTTAGTGGAGTCTTTGACTCATGTTTCCATTTCTTTTAGAGAGTCTTTGACTCATCTATCCTTTAGTTGGTGTTATTGGAGTCTTTGACTCGTGTTTCCATTTCTTTAAGAGAGTCTTTGACTCATTTCTTTGTGTGATGTTGTTATCAGTGGAGTCTATCCTTGTGTTGTTGTCAGTGGAGTCTTTGACTCGTGTTTCCATCTCTTTTGAAGAGTCTTTGACTCTTGTATCTCTCAGTTGCTCTCTTTTGAAGAGTCTTTGACTCTTGTATCTCTCAGTTGCTCCTTTTGAAGAGTCTTTGACTCTTGTATCTCTCAGTTGCTCCTTTTGAAGAGTCTTTGACTCTTGTATCTCTCAGTTGCTCCTTTTGAAGAGTCTTTGACTCTCGTATCCCTCAGTTGCTCTCTTTGAAGGGTCTTTGACTCTTGTATCCCTCATTTGCTCTCTTTTGAAGAGTCTTTTACTCTTGTATCCCTCAGTTGCTCTTTTTGGAGAGTCTTTAACTATTTTATCCTTTGGTTGCTTTTATTAGAGAGTCTTTGACTCATTTATTCGTCAGTTACTGCTATTAGAGAGTCTTGGACTCATTTGCTCTTATAATGGTATTATTAGAGCCTAGTTTCTCCTTTTAACTCTAGGTTGTTGTTTTGTATTTTTCCTCCGGTCTTTGACCAAAAGGGTGAAAACATCAAAAACCTTTAAAAAATCTAAAGTGTTGAGTTTAGAAGCGTAGTTTGAGAGTTCGTTTCGAACTACGTTGGCTTGATCCTCTTCCACGAGGTACGTAGTGCAGCTTGAGATTCTTATCTCAGGTCCAGCCAAGCTTTGTAAATAAATATATTTTAACCTTCTTTTCTTTAAAACTGTGTTTTCAAAAAGCTCTTCCTTTAGAGTTAGGAGTTTCTCCTAGATAAAGAGTTTCTTTTAGAGTTAGGTGGTTTGTCTTTGATTTGTTGTGGTTATTGTGTGCTTGTTTTAGAGTTAGGAGTTTGTCCTAGAGTTATAGGAGCGCCTCCGTCCGGTCGGTTGGTGATTCACATCGCCGACTGATGACTAGGTCTAGAATGCGCTAGTAATCCCATTGTTTTCCTTAGGAAATACAGCCTAGTTACACATAGGTTGTAGGAACCACCTGCATTAGCTTAGGGCTAACCTGCATTTAGTTAGGGCATATAGGGTGTCCTAAAATTCACAATTCACTGGAATTTAAATAATCGTACAAGAAGCTTTTAATAACTAGTCTGGTCTTTTAGATCGAGTCTAAGATAGAGGTCTAGGTGTCTTAGGCATCCTAGCTTAGAATAGGTGCGAAGAACTACGTTGCCTTGATTCTCGTGGAGGCGGGGATACGTAGGCTTCTTTGGAGGAATACCAGACCATCCGAGGACTCAGGCTAAATCATTTAGAGTCTTAGGATTTGTTGTGTTATATTGCATATTTTGTTGTGTTTTCTTACTTTCTTGTGCAGACCTATACCTTTAGCTGTAGCTTGCATGTGTTTGCACACCAGAACTTAGACACCAGTTAGGTATGTCACTCATAACCTAGCAATAATTGGGTGGCACCTCTTTCATTTATTTTTTTTGTGTGCTTGTTATTTCTATTCTCAGGAAATGCATGCTTAGATAGACGACTCCTGAGGATTGTTCCCATTTCACATGATTTTTGCTCAAAACTCTTCGAGGTTAATAATAAATGGCATAAGAGACCAAGTGTTCACACTCGGGCGAATTGGGGGCGCTCTTCGGACCTTCTCCATTCGTCATCAGGCACGGACCTTTTATATCTCTGGTTATCCATTGCAAACAGAGCATTTGTTTTGGTTCCATGGCTTGTCCATGGATGGCGACTCTGAGTTATTTTTCAGATATATCTTGGTTTCGAGCCCTGGCTCCGGATCATGATGTATCTCTTTTTATATCGCCACTCATGCTATGCTGTGAGGATGGCATCCGTTTCGAGAGTTCCTTGGCAGAGCTCCTTCACTTTGTGGAGATCTTAGAGGATTGCAGGAGGGATCTCGCGTCCCTCGGCACCGTCCTCGGATCGGGGTCCACACCGAGCAAGAGATGTTTTAAAATATTTGTAGTTTCATTGCAACTGTCCGTCTGCCCTGTTGAACAGTCAATTTTGCTAATGGAGGAACAGTTCTGTGAATCCCGTGATCAATTTCGTGAAAGGCCGGATCAAGTTCACAATAAAATGAGATTGAGTGCAAGAAACATCCTGCAAACTTTCTAAAATGGATAGTAGTGTTTTCTGGTAAAGATCCAGTCCATTATTCTCTCAAATGAAGCTCTATGGTTCTCTGGTTTGCATCCAAAGGATGAGCTATCATTGGCAGGAGATCTTCATAGAGCATGAAAGATCTTGAAACCAAATGGCGTACATATTGGATAGGATGCATCATTCCCAGAATTGATAGGACAGTTCAAAAAAGTTGCAAGTTGTGAACCATGACTTTGTCCTAAATTGCAAAATTAAATTGGCCAAAGAGTAATTCTGGCATCCTCGCCATTGTTTAAGTTAATCTGACATGTACTAACAGCCTCAAGGCCCTCAATCAGTCCTCAAGGATTTGATAGGTCAATCCAGTTAAGTTTCAACTTAAAATTCACATGCATCTATTGAATATATTAAAAGCCATGGACTCATAGGCAATGAGGTATGCATGTCCTAATCACTATACTCATTCTATGAACATGAAAGAGTATCATGATTCATCGCTCTCTCTTACACTTATAAGACCGTTGATCTTGAATGCACAAGCTGACATGAACCTTTCAACCTCTCCAAAACAGGGAAGGAGTTTTGAGTCGCTTTTCCAGACATGGACTACTTTGCATGTGAGGAAAAATAAAGTCTGCATGAAGCATATAATCTGAATGTATTATTAATTAAACTAAACCCAAGTATAAATACATTGTTTTAATTGGATGTTGTATCATGCTCATCCCCACTCACTCTTTAAGAACTGATACTAGTAAAATGTCCCCTTTCCTGCAGGCATAACACTTAAAATGTCCCTTCTTCATGCCTTCACCTTCCTTCTCTTCCTTCTTGGTTGCTTACTCCGACCCTGCCTATGTGCCCCTTCTTCTCATAGAGATCTTATGTAGGTGATCTTTGTTTTCATTTTTTGAATGATATCTAACACACACACACCAAATGGTCCATATAGCAGCAAGCAAGGTCAGTCTCCAAAGAAACCTTCTTTTTTTGGGCCATAGCAGTGCTTCCAAAAGTCCTTCCATTTTTGCGAATGTATTGTATTTTGACTTGCAGGTGGGCGCAGATTCTTCCATGCTTTCAGGATGTCTCCAGTTATGCGTTGAACCAATTTTGGAAGGAGGCCTGCATGAGCAAGGAGAGATTGATATCTCGAACCCTAAGTGGAGCCCACATGACCTAGGCAAAGTGAATCATAACTTTTATGGATCAATTTTAGGCAATCATGGCCCTGCTGGAGTGGGACGGATCCTTTGAAACGACCATGAGGATACCGAGGGGGCGTTCTTGGGTCCAATTGGGATCAAGGATTCCAATGAGGCAGATGTGATGGTCCTACTTCAAGGGATGGGGCTCACTGACAATAAAGACTTGGATCGCTTGATTGTGGGAGGAGATTCCCTGAATGAAGTTAGATGATTGGACCTAAGAAACCCTCACTCCAGGAGGATCACAAATGTCATTGAGGAAATATAGGAGCGCCTGGAAGGTCATGAGATTACATTCCAGCATGTCAGGAGATCGGCTAATAGTGACGCGGATCAGCTAGTGCAAGCAGGTGTTGGGAGGACTAAGTTAGGGCTATTTGAATCATCCTCCCCCCCTGATTCCATTACGTCTTATTGTATTTATGTTTGGGAGAGGGTGCTGAGTTTGCTTCTTTTGTACTTTGACCACCTCTGTCTCTGGGGTGTCCCGTTCTTAATAAAATTAATCAACAATAAAAAAAAATAAAAAATGCCCTTAAATCGTTGTTACTTAAATGCTTCAAAATGGAATCATAATCATGCCCAAAACGTATTGGATATTGATAATTTTAGGACTTGATGTCCAGAAGCGCGCAATCCAAGCCTTTAAAAGTTCAATAGTATTACTTAAATAAGACTTCATAATACAGCTATTTAACTTACGCATTTGTCTAATTATTCAGCTCGCTGTTAAGAAAATCTGTAACTTATGGTATCCATGATGCCCGATGACATGTTTTGATGGGTAGGCCCATTTTTTAAATGCACACATGAGAAAGCTTGTATATATTAGGGATGATATTCCCACCCCCTTTTCAGAACTTATCATTGACGGTCACAGGTATGGTCTTTTTATAAGGACATTTCTGTCTTTTTAACAAAAAAAATCCACCATGGGTATTTTGGTTACTAGTTGATTGCAAGATTTGATTTGCAAAATTCATTCAAATATTATGCCTATATTTTTGGTTTGTCAAACTAGAAGACTCTTTTAGCAAATAAAGCAAACTAGAAGACTTAGAAGGCAATCAAATGAATGGCTTAGATCATCTACTAGGATGGTCTCTCTCTCTCTCTCTCTCCAACCGAACCTCATTTCTTGATTGACCACCAGCCCAACCCATATTTCTCATTCTATTCTTATCCCATATCTTTGCTAGCCCATGAAGCTTTCTCACCCTTATCATTTTAACTACCAAATCTATCCTAAACAAATGGGCTCTATCCTAACTTTTGAAGATTCTAACCCAACGAAGGAAGGAGAGGAGTGTTGTTATAAAAGTCACGCATGGTAGAAAAAAAAGGATTAGCTCTCATCTCCAGCCTTCCTCCCCTTATTTTTCTCACCCACGCTTCCACCTCCTCAACAACTGCTTCTTATCCTTATCCTAACCACCCTCCATCAGTGGTCTGTAAAGAGGAGAAGAGACACTAAAACCAAAGGGGAGAGATCAATAGCACTGCCGTCCTTTCCCCTCCTATGTCAAGCACGCCCAACCCTCACTCCTCTACAACAAGCCTCTCTCTCTCTCTCTCAGGTCACTTTCTCTATTTCTTTCATGAGATTACTGGACAAGATGCTTTCTACTTTGCTTGATCTGTAAAAGTTGTTTCCATGCTTGATCATTTGCGAAAAGAGTTAACCCATTTCAAAGAAATTTGCAAATTAGGCCATGCCATCAGTAGTATGCTTTTCTAAAGACCCAAAATGCAAAAGAAGAAGATTTCCATGTAAAAAGGCCACCATATTATTGACAGGTTTTGAATTAGTATCATTGGTTGCCATAGGCATTTTGATAAAAAATTGACTGCACCACTGTTGGCAGATTTTTTTGCAGACTTCATTTTGAAACTCACATTCAAATGTGGTGACTCTATTTCAAACTAAAAACCCTATATATGGGCCAAACAATGGTAGCAACTTTTTCTCTTTTGATAGATTTGTTTTCATTGATGAAGAAGCAATAAGACAGCAGCCTTGTACTTGACTTCGTGACTTTTGCTATTACATCACCTACGTACTATCCTTCTATAATCTAACGGGAAGGTTATTATGGTCTTACAATGCAAACTCTGTTTTATGACAGTTGACATTTTAAAGAAGACAGTGGTGGGCAAGGTCTCTAATGACTTGGAAGGAATTGAATGGAAGCTTCAATGGAACGGCTGTTTGCTTTGATTGATGATATTTACAAATACCCGTAGACGGTGTTGTGGTGAGAGACTCAACTCTACCCTCTATCCTCTCAGTTTTTGTCTTCCAAACCTTATATTATGGTATGCATAAATAGTTGGGCCCATTTCTTCTCAGAAACAGCGCATAGCGATAACAGTGTCGGGAGATTCATCACCGACAATGTAGCTTCCATTCCAAAAAAGTCCCCTGCTGTCTTCGATAAGCTCTTGAATGATAGATTACAGGTAATAATTTATTCTCATGGCCACTTTAAAAATAATAATAATAATAATAATAACAACAATAATAATAATTTAGTCTCATGGTTCCTTTTTCTTAAAAAAAAATTTTTGTTAACTCGAGGTTGCTGAACTTTTACTTTCTGTAACTGAATTTCTTTGTTTAATTTTTCTCTATTGTATTCAGGACAATTTGCTGCTACTATATTTGTCAAGCCTCACGAGGACACGACTCGGCTTAGCAGAGAAGTTAAACACTGCTGCTCAGATCTTGTAACTAATCAAGCACTTTGAGAGAGAGAGAGGGAGAGAGGAAGTAGTCGAGACCTTGGTGTCTGTAGGTTTCCTTTTTGTCATTAACATCAGTTGATCAAACACTTCTATTTAACATAGCTAAGTTTTACGAGAAGACATTTCTCTTCTCGCATAAGATTTTGTAATCATTTATATGCAAGTTTTGTTAGATGGCAGTGTAAGTGTTCGATACAATATGAACACCGGCAACGGATCTTAGCGATTCAACATTGAGAAAATCACATGTAACAATATGGAATAAATTGAAATGAGAAAAAGACATACCGGAAGTCATGAATCTTATTTTTTCTTTCTCTTAAGGTTTCTCTTTGCTACACAATAGTCGGTGATGGGGACCGGTTTCCTTTCTCTTCAAGCGTGGATTATCAAAGTTTGGAAACAAATTCGTTGTGTGCAAATAGGACCCAAGTACTTTTTATAAGCGTTTGTGAGAAGAGATGCGACTCCTCAACGCGCCGATCCCTCTCCCCAAACGTCTCTTTACGTTTATACCTTTTCACATAAAGTCTTTTCAATAATGACTTTTCACAAAAGTAATTAACTAACCAAATGATCTTGACCGTCGATCTTGCAAAAGCCACATCCACCGTTAGGATTATTTCCTAACATTCTCCCACTTGGCTAGCAAGATCTTTGAGCCAAACATAAGGATAATAACTTTAAATTAGTTAGATAATAAACCCAACATTTCGTTTAGCAAAAACTACCAACAATAAACCATGTAACCATTGGGTCACCAACTCTACCTAATAGCCTACCCCATGATTATATTATTAGTAATTCTTACTAACATGAATGTAAAAGCATACATGCATAAGATGTAAACATGGTCCAAAATAGTCTACAGACATTCTACCTCTTACTCACAATCCATTTACATAATGTGCACAAAATGGAGCGGTAGAAAATAATATATATCAGAATCATAAAATAAAATGTGATCACAACAGTGTATCTCAATACCTAATGCAGACTCCCACTGTCATAGGCTATCAAAAGTGTCAACCAACCTTATGGCGCAACATGCTCTCTGAAGAGCTTTGGTGACAAGCCCTCAGTCAAAGGATCTGCCAACATAAGTGCGGTGCTTATGTAATCTTCAGATACACACTGATTCTGAACTTCCTCACGACAATATGTCAATACATTGACCACATTACTTGATTTGTCGTTCTTGGAATTGTAAAACCGCAGCGGAATTATCACAATACATTCCCAGTAACTTGTCGACTATCAACAAGATAAAACCCTGAGATAAAATTCCGCGACTTCAAGGCATAGTACAAGGCCTTGAAGTACACAATAAACTCCGTACCCAAGGTGGAAGCAATTGAGTGTCAATTTGACATTCTTCCACGATTTAGGACTTTCTGCAAAATATATTAGAGCAGAACTCTAGGTGTTCCGACAACAGTCGGAATTAGATTAATCAATCACACGAGGGTTATCTCATTTACTTTATGTGAGCATTAAACCTTTAGTCCCTTACAGACAATATATAACCTTTTGGCAAATTTCCAATGATCCATACATAAATAACATTGGTACTTTCTAAATTTGCTCACCATATAGGTTATACACAGATAGGTGCAGATTTAAATATTCAATAGACCCCAATTGCGGAACTATTATGGAACCTCTTTATCTACTCCTATAATGAATCGATCCTGGGACCTTGGAACTGACTGAATATATCACCCTTAACTATAGGAACACTACAAATTGAGTAATTTATTCATGTTCAATACTTAGGACTTTACCAAGATAGACTTTCTGCAATCTCAGCAATCCTCGAGTCCCAACTAGGTGAATCTAAACTCCTATTATGTAGGATGCTTCACCTGAATTCTTTTGTATGAATATCATTGAACATGGCTAAGTACTACTAGCAAATAGTATACCATCAACACATAACACGAGGAAAATAATATTACTCCTCCGACCTTAAGATATATCCATTATCCTGTGACAATTCCTTAAAACTTAACATAGAGAATACTTGATGAAACTTTATGTACAATTGTCGAGAAGTCTGCTCTAAACCTTAAGCAGAATCTCTAAGTCTACAGACTATGTGCCTCTTTCCTTAGCCTCAAGGATTGTTCGGTAGTTGTCACCACCAAAACATCTATAATGTGGGTTGTTAACTTATGTGTCTTTTTTAATGTTCCAATGAGCATTCGTACCACCTTATCTTGAATCACCAGTACCGGTACTACAATCTGGTTCTCCTTAAAGGTGATTTTACTAAAGACACTACACTCCCACTAAGGTCACCATCCTTTAGAAGTCTTGGCACATTTAATCCCGACAATATACGTACTATGGGTCAATCAACAGAACCTAAAACCCTTAAATACTTTAAGATAATCTATGAAATTGCAACTTATGGTCATATGGTCATAGAGCTTAATCACTATATTCGTGGGTTATAAACTTTTGCCTCATGTAAACAACCCAAAGTTGCATGTTTCCCAATTTCAACTTCCTTATGACCTATAAATCTTAAAGGGTCTTAGGCACAGCCTTACTTGGATCACAAAATACATGGGTGTTTTAAGAGTTTTAACCCACAATCTTAGGCAACAGAGAGTTGCATAAATGATCCTTATTGTTTTGATCGTTTATGTCAAGTTAATTCTCGACTCTTACCTTATAGATCACAAACAAAGATAGGGCCTCTACTTCTGATTAGAGAGACACACATTTAAATATGGCTAGAAAATTTAACCAAAAGGGTAACACCTTCCGCCACCAACTGTCAGAGTCCAAAGATCCAAGATGTCATTGTGAATGACCTTTAGTAGATCAATACTCTTGGTAACACCCTAAACCGATTAATCTTTGTATATTTCTCCTTCAATGTACCCCGTATCATTGTTTAAATCGGTAAAATCAAGTGAATCTAGAATTCTTCTTTTACCCAACTATCCTCAGATATGTGGTTAAAAAACTTAACCTACTGATTGGATAAATAATCACGCGATTTCATTTATTTCTAACAATACTGATTATCTTATTCTAATGCAAGGTAGGCCAAGTCTGACCTTGAGAGAAGTGCCATCCAAGTCAATAAGGATTGCCTTGAAGAGAACCAAAATCACTAAATGGGAAATGGAAAACTAGAGAGAATCCATTATACTTCCAAACCTTGATTCATAGCCAAAGGAATCAAGTTTTTCTAGAATAAGATTTCTAGTTCATATGAAACCAAAATTTCAGAAAAGAGTGGCGAGTAATAATGGATTCAACAGCCACCTTTATTCTACTTCCCGATATAATGGTATACTCTCCTCTACTAAGCACCTAACTCGCACCAAGACCTCACATAGAATTCTAAATGTACAAATCTTTTTCCGAAGTACTTACGAAATAGAAATCATAATATACAAAGATATGGTATTAATTCCAGGCCATATCGAACTTAAGGGATCCATACTTTAAGTATGTGTCATTTATTATTCAAGATAATGGCACTTGATACAAAGTTCACTCTCTTTAATTGATAATGCTAAGACTAGTCTATATCTTCATGACTCTAATGCTGCCATTTAAAATAACCAAGAGGTGTGTCGAAAGTGAGCACAACCAAGGTTCTGAATCTAAAGCCTTTCAAAGTGTGCTCAAAACTACAACTTTGGTGAATATACTTTAAGGTTATCAAAACACATCATAAGGGTATTTACAAGTGCTTCCAATGATCCTCTAAAATATTCACTAACTACATTCAAGAACTCCTTTGCATTTTCGAGTCTTAAAAATATCTCGAATTGCATAAAAAATGGAGGTCTACCATTACTACTAGAGTGATACTAACATTGAACTCCCACTATTCATAAGCATCTTTTAGATGTGGGTTTGGAGAGCCTGTCATTCAATGATACATAGTCTAGCCTTTTGTAGTCTTGAATTATGCAGATCTATTCCATCACTTGCAAAGGTTTCTGACCCACTAAAGTACTCAACATAATCGGTATCTAAAAAAGACACTAAGATACCAACAACTTCAATGTCACAGACACGGACTTACAGTTCCAAACATGCTCACTTCTTATAACACCTATTCAGTCCAGAAATGGAGTTTAATTAACTCAATCCACGATTTTAATCAATCCAACTAAAAAGAATGACTAAAATGTATAAAATCATGACTAAAATGTATAAAATCATGATGATACATAAGTGTGCTTCTAATTAGATACCATATGTGCCATCGTGGGTCGTCCATTGGACCGTGCCATGATGCAGAATTGGTTTCTAGTTTAGAAAACACAATACCATGATTATGAAGAGACACCGGTGTATCACCGTGGTCATCCGTTGGGCCGTGCCACGGCACACAATTGGTTCTCACATACAATACTCAATCAATCTATCTTAAGGGAAAATTAGTTAGATTGCCCAGAATCACTAAAAAAACACAAAAATGTGACCCCGACGAAACATCAGACGTGTCATTGTGGGTCGTCCGTTGGGCCGTGCCACAACACACAAACGATTTTCAATTCAGGAAATCACAATACTGTGATTCTGGCGAGACACCAGGCGTGTCACCGTGGGCCGTCCGTTGGGCCGTGCCACAGCACACAATTGGCTCTCCCATGAGACTAACTAGGGCCTGATAACCCTATACTTGAGGCGCACATCACCGTTGGGCAGAAGTATAACCCCAAACCAGGTTACCCAGGCCTAGTCCTCTCACACCGCCTATTTGTGCAAAACAACAGTCATCCGTTGGGCTAAGTGTTGCTCTTGGACAAATAGTCGCAATTGAAAGTGGTTCATAGTCCATAAATGTGTCATTGTATGCGACACTGTTCTCAAAATTAACCACGTAACCTTAAGCGATTTCGTTTCCCAGTTGGAATCGCAGTTCTTTGTTCATTCATTTTGACCAATCAGAACAAGATATAGTTCAATTTCAACTATAAATAATGAACAACGTAATAAACTTGTGTATACAAAACCAACTTTCAAGTTCCATGATCAAACATAGTTCAATGTTTTAGGATTTGAAAATACACACTATCAGTTTATTATAACCATAAGCTTGGATTTTAAGCATATCTGGCATGAACTAATGTGCATTCAAGTTAAAAGTTTAGTCCCATATATGATTTCAACTAATCATTTTAATCCTTAAGTTATATGCAAAACATAAAGCATATAAACAACATATACGGGTGCTTAAGTTAAGAATTAGAAACCAAAGGTGTTCATTGACTGACTTTTAATCATTAAACAACATCAAAACTTTACATAACTGGGTCTCCATGGCATTTAGTTAATTCTTCAAGAGTTTGAAATCAAAATTAAACTCAAGGCCCACTTTAAAAAACCCAAAAGTTATAAAATTACATTGGAATTTTAAAATCCAGACTCCGAACACCAAAACAGACCTTGGAAACGGGTTCATAATGGTCTAAAACAATATGAATGGTCTAACCCAAGTCCAAAACCCCAAAATATTTGACTTAAAATCAAACTTACAAAACCAAAAGTCTTGATTTTACACTGTAACTATATCATACAGTGCTTAAATACCAAAAATGACCTCAAAAATAGGTCCAGAACGGTCTGTAACCTTAGGAACCAATCTAATCCGAGCCCAAAACTCCAAAACTTTTGACTCAAAACCAAATTTATAAAGTCAAAAGTGTTAAAAATACACTATAAGTGTATTATACAGTGCTCAAATGGCAAAATGGATAGCAAAAATGGTTTCAAAGGGTTGCAAAACATTCGGAACCAGTTTTACTTGGGCTAAAACCCTAAAATATTTGACTCAAAAACCAACTTGAAAAATCAAAAGTTTTTGAATTTACACTATACCTATATGATACAGATGCCAAATGCCAAAACTGACCCAAAAAATGGATTCAAAATGGTGCAAAACCTCCAGAACCACTATAATCTGGCAAAAAATCTCACAAAAATGGGCCAAACCGAGTCAAACACATATTTGGGCCGTTTAGGCCTATGGGCCGGTTCAGGTCAGGTTGGGCCATGCGGTCTGGTGGGCTTAGAGGGTCTACTGTGCCCTTTTTAATTGAAAAGCCCGTCGCTGATCCTTGATGGGCCCGCGTGGCCCGGTTCGGCCCGCCAAGCCCAACACTATTCATCGTCTTCTTCATTAAAATAGTGAAAATTCCAACAAAATCCGAAAAAACACTCAAAGTTCGATTTATTATTGCGGCTTCGTTTGAAGTCCGATTGAGGCTCACAATACGCCGTTGGACTCGTCTCTCGACGAACTTCGCAACCACACCGGAAAATCTCCGGTCGGACAAGCCGGTCGCCGGCGGTACACTGTTTTCCGGCAAGGTCCAAAACTTCCCCAAAAGTTAAAATTTTCATCTTTAAATCGTCGCCAAACGCAATCCAGACATCGGATCGACGAACCGTTTGTTGCGTTGGATTCATGGGAACACAAGCAACGTTTCAGTGTCATTTAATCATCGATCCGACTCCAAAATTGATGGCGGCACTCAAAATACAAGTTTTCCCAAACCCTATTTCAATTACTTTTAATGCGATTTTCTCGCCATTTTCTCGCCGGAACCGTGGCTTTGATACCACATGTAAGTGTTCGATACAATATGAACACCGGTAACGGATCTTAGCGATTCAACATTGAGAAAATCACATGTAACAATATGGAATAAATTGAAATGAGAAAAAGACATACCGGAAGCCATGAATCTTTTCTTTTTCTTTTTCTCTTAAGGTTTCTCTTTGCTACACAATAGTCGGTGATGGGGACCGGTTTCCTTTCTCTTCAAGCGTGGATTTTCAAAGTTTGGAAACAAATTCGTTGTGTGCAAATAGGACCCAAGTACTTTTTATAAGCGTTTGTGGGAAGATATGCGACTCCTCATCGCGCCGATCCCTCTCCCTAAACGTCTCTTTACGTTTATACCTTTTCACATAAAGTCTTTTCATTAATGACTTTTCACAAAAGTAATTAACTAACCAAATGATCTTGACCGTCGATCTTGCAAAAGCCACATCCACCGTTAGGATTATTTCCTAACAGGCAGATGGTTTTTTTACTTCTAAATAGGACGTGAGATGGATTCCAGTTTTAGAAGTCGTAGTGTAGAAAATGGTTTCTTCAGCTAGATTTAAAAAAAAAAAAAAAATCAGGAATGGTCTAAGGATATTAGGGATCTAAGGTCATTTTAGTCATAGTCAAGTATTTTAATCATACTCATGGGAGCAATTTCTGTTTTATTTTTAGCTTGAAGCCAGCTTACACTTGACACATGTATATTTGGGCATAACTTGATCCATGTAGAACAA
The DNA here is from genome assembly GCF_043159265.1 of Tasmannia lanceolata. Taxonomy (NCBI): domain Eukaryota; kingdom Viridiplantae; phylum Streptophyta; class Magnoliopsida; order Canellales; family Winteraceae; genus Tasmannia; species Tasmannia lanceolata. Next base: position 347,616 of record NW_027518695.1, on the reverse strand, counting down.
AGATCTAGTCAAGGCATCTAAATATCAAGATGGAAACGCACATGGATAACGATTGGCCAAATTGGACCTTGTTTATGTTGTTAAATACCACTTAGAGAATTCTAAGAAAAAAGAAGTTACCTAAAAGGCACTTATTCGGCCATACTCTTGTCTTGCTTATTTGATCCATCCATCCATCCGAATGCAACCATCGGCCAAATTCCGTTTATTACACCTTGTTAGAATGTTGATTTTTTGGGAAACGATTTCAACAGAAACATGTTTTGATACATGACGCTCGTGTTTCTTGTCTTTATATTTAAAGAGCTGTAAAAGGGTTTTTAGTTTCTATGGTCCCCAAAAAGCACTTGCGAGACAATTAAATGCTAGCTAGAAGACAAGATATATGAGCGCATGTATCAAAACATAGTTGTGCTGTAATAATTTCCCTTATCTTATGAGTGAGATATGTCCATTTAGGATGGGAGGAACGGCATGTGAGTTGCACCATGTTGTTCTGTCAATTTTGTTCTACCAGATCAACCGTCTTGATTTGACACTAACTATTGATCGTAAAAGTGACTTTCTGCCTAGCGATCAACTGTCTTGATTTGTCACTTACCAGTGATGTAAAAGTCACTTTCTGCGTAGCCGTTCTCATACCGATTGCATGACAAATAGAGTAATGGTAATAATGGTAAAAGACAGTTTTGTGGTCCTAAAAGGCTGCATGGGGGGTATGTACTATGTGAACGATCAGGATGGTTAAAACTTATATAACATCACTCTACGCGTTAAGCTAAAAAGCATCTGGAAACTTCTCGATATCTTACAGCCAAGATTCAACAACATGAAAAATATTACTTTCCGCAATTTATTTTCTTTTTCCTAGATCAAAAAGCTCTCTTAACTATAGCTCACTTAGCTAGGACGTGACCTCATTGTAGAAGTTTGCTACAGTTTAGTGGGTCCCACCATTGAATGATCTGAACAGTCCAATTGGCAGGTCTTGATTTGGATCTCCTATGACCGAAAACTATACCGTTTGGCGTTTGCCCATCCTACCATCCAATAATATGCATTTTTCTCATTGAACATGGACGTTAAAGGAACTGCAACTAGGCAATGGTACATGTTCAACAGCAAAAAGATACACACTATTGGAAGTTAGGATTGTGTGTTGGCATACCTTTTGGGCTATAGGATATCCAAACCAAAGCATGTCAAATGGAAATTCGAAATCATTCGAAGGAGGGACTCACTGCACCAGAGAGAGAGAGAGAGAGAGAGAGAGAGAGAGAGTAGGGATTTCTCATGTGCTCTCTCCGTGTTCTCTCCACACATGCCATCTCAAGTCTCTCCTCTCTTGCTCTTTCCTCCAATCCCAGCTCCTATTTCACAGTTGGGCCCACGAATGTTCCATGAAAGAAAATTTTCACGGAGTATTAGCTTACCAGTGTTGAGAGAGGGGTAGGAAGAGAACTGAGAGGGCACGAGTGACTAGAAATGATGCGAAGTGGCAGAAAAATAAAATTCATTGAATAGAGTTTTTTCTTTTCCCTATTTTTATGCCACTTCCACCCTCTCTTCACTCGTGGCCTCTAAATTATATTCGTTTGTCACCCGCCTTGCTCCTCTCCCACCACTTGGTATCATGGCTACCAAACATGGCCTAAAGGAATTAAGATCTATTTTCCATTGAAAAAATTTCCTTGTATCAAAAGAGACTTCAAGGGCATGTTTGGCAACTACAAAAAATTATTCCATGCAATATTGATGGGCCCAATTGTGAGAAAGGCAAGAGGAGAGGGAGAAGTAGAGATCTGAGAGGACATGATTGAGATTGATAGTTTTTTGTTTCCTAATTTCAGCCACTTCTCACCACTTGGAGACACTAGTTTCCTGATTTTTGTTTCGCGTCTTTTAGCTACTTTACCCCCCTACCTCTCTCTCACTAATTGGAGACACTAGTTTATAATGAAAAAAAATCATGGTAGCTAAACTGACCCTCTCTTCGCTGTATTTTAGGGGCTTTTCATGCTCCCTCACATTATTCCCTTGACCGTAACCCGTCCCAACCAAGCTTCGAGTCAAGAGGTTCAACTTTAACCCATCTCGCCTCTAAAGCTTAACCCAACCCAACCCGAATTTAAATTGAGTTGACTTTTTTCAACTTAACCCTAGAAAATGCCAACCCTACCCGAGCTGAAATCTAGTTGAACCAATTGGGTTTGGGTTGGGAATGACCCAAGTGGCACCCTGATCAACCATCCCTTATTCATGGTTTCCAATCATGCCATAATTGTTTGCATATAATCATATGCAAATAATCTATATTTTATGTATATAATGGGAAAACATGGCGTGCCACATTGCATCCCACACTCTTTAAAACATTATAAAACTTTTATATAAAGATACGATAAGATAAAAATGTATTTTTTAGCTGTTAAAAATCTTATAAAATGTAAATCTATACTAATACAATGGGTTGGATAGGTAATAATGGGAAAACTTGCGTGACAGTAAGTCAAACATAGAGCCACTTGCCCCAAATTGATTGAATAATCGTAACCGGTGTATATTATAAGGTAACCAAGTTTGGTTATAGAAGAGTAAGGGTGAATCACTTATCCAAGAAATCAAACCCTTAATATTTTTCTACTATTTTGCTTAAAAAAACGTAAAAAATTTCCGGCGAAATTTGTATCCACGCGTCGGGTAACCGGCTGCTCATCGTGGAATCTCACCTAACAAAACCCAGTGGTCCTCACACGTGAAGGCTACCAAGAACCGAAAACCGTCGGATCATCATAGGTGACCCGAACAAGCCCGATCCGACGGTTAATATCTACCGAATCCCAAGTCATGGTCCCGCTGCTCCCGCCAGAACTTACCGCGTGTCTCAGGTCATCACCAATTCGTGCACACAGTTTCCCATTTAATTTAATTTTTACTTTTAATGATGGGTAGTTTCTCATTTTTCTTGTGCAGAAAGAAAACGGAAAAACAAAACAAGCAAAGAAGGTATATATATAAAGACTGAGACGAGGACTAGCATAACAGAGAAAGGGGTTTCTGTGTTTTCTTTGGGATTTTATTTTTCAGCACGCGAGACAGAGAGAAAGAAAAATGCATCTGTACAATGCTTGGCTTCCGCCTCCAGTTGCAGAAGAAACGAAGAGAGAGAAGGAGTCTTTCTCTTTCGTTGTGAAGTCGGTGAAGGAATCATGGCGACCTGATGATCCAGAATCCGTCTATTCGACTCTCAAATGGATCTCGGTCATTGACCTGTGCGTTCCCATCGCTAATTTTCTTCTTTTTTTTTTTTTTTTTCATTTCTCCTCCTACATACTTTCAACATAGAATTTCATAATTTCTTGCTTCTTTTCAATTTATTTTTTTTTACGAAATTTCGAATTTTGTGTTTGATTCGGTGAGATGTCTGTTTATTTTTACGCCTTTTTTGTTTGTGTCTTTTGGAGGAGGCTGAATTCTAGGTTAAAGGCGTAATTATCTTATGTGCTGATTAACACAATAAGTTTAGCTCAATTTTAATTGAATCCAAGTTATATTTAAGTTAATTTCAATTTGATGATATTCTCTCGCTCATTTTAGTTGTATTCTACTTGATTCTAATTACATGGCTTACACGAGCTTAACCAACGGTAGTCCATCTTTTCTCGATTCAGACCGTGATTTCAGTTACATTATGTTAAGCTTTTGGTTATATGAGATGAAAAGAGAACGAATTTTAGTTTCACTTGGAGAAACTATGGTAATTTGTTTGTTAATTCAAGTTGAATTTTAATTCTATGATTTTTCATGTTTTATTTGTTGTCTGCCTCATCTGTTTTTAAGGGTGACGTCTCTTGATCTAGACGTTGCTGCTGTTGCAATTTTGAGGGTTTCTCATAAGTTCGCCCATATTTAGTGGTTCACTATTTTTCACAGGCTCGAAGAACGTAGGCTATGGGTTTCAGAAAAAGTTAAGTGGAAGACATGAGGAAATAAATAAACAAGTCAATGAGAAGGGTGTAAGTAAATGACATTAATCATAGGAGTATAAGCAGGAATGGAGATATCCATTTGCGCAAACTCTATAATGTTCAAGAAACATAAGGAACAGTTAGATGGGTAATTTGGAAATTTATGGGATTTACGAGAACTGAACGATGTTAGGCAAACTCTATAATGTTCAAGAAACATAAGGAACAGTTAGATGGGTAAATTGGAAATTTATGGGATTTACGAGAACTGAATAATGTTAGTTTTGCTCGCATCTCATCATCTTTTCTCTTTGGCTCCTTTTCAATCCCTCATTAAGATGTCTGCAGTTGTTACTAGTTAGCCAGGGCCATTAACTGCTTTTGTTTTTGGAGTAAGATGTAGGGATCTGCAATATTTATGTGTATGCTGTTATAGCTTTGCAAATCTGTCTGGCTCTCTCTATGGGTGATGTAGATCATCCATTGTTCTCATTGTCTCTTTGCTGGTTGAAGAGGTCCGTGGATTGAATTCTACTTTGGAGATTGTTTCAAAAAGTAGACCACACATATTCTGCAATATTTATGCGAATGTTGTTCTAGCTTCGTAAATCTATCTGGATCTCTCTATGGGTGTTGTAGATCATTGATTGTTCTCATTGTGTCTTTGCTGGTTGAAGAGGTCCATGGATTGAATGTCACTTAGGAAATTGTTTAAGAAATTAGATCACACACAATCTTTTATTGCTTTCTAAAACCATTTGCTTTTAGTTATTAACATAAAAAAGGGAAGTGTTATATTCAGCCCCTTTCCTTCTTTGGGCCGTCCCCCTCTAGTGTATTTATGGCTACCCTTTCACACTACAAGAGGGTGGCCCAAGAAAGAAAAAGGGGCGAATGTATCATTTCCCTTTTTAAAAATTTATGAACAAATTAGACAATAGCTAGTTGAGCTTATCATTTGCATCCTTGAGCCTAAGAGAACCTTCTTTCTGCAGTTTTGTAAGAGCAAAGAGTGAAATTTCTCTGGAAGATGTTGGGGAACTTGTGCAAGTTGGGTTAGAAGTGTTTCATGCATCACAGAACAAACTTTACGCTCAGGTAATATGACGTTTCATCCATACATTTGTGATATTTATATTATAGAATGTGCTTTTGTGCATTTTTAGTTATCTTTTTTCTTTCTGCTGTGATCCCAAATTTCAAATTTGATCTATGATAATTAGGTCAGATGGGGAAATATCTTAGTCAAATTACTAAAGAAGAATGGAAGGAAATTGTCCTTGAAAGTTCAATGGCGACCTTTGTATGACACTTTGGTTCATACTCACTTCACAAGGTGAATTTTTACCTTTCTAGCATATTAGCTTGTGCTCTTAAACCGGACGTAGAACCACTAAGAGCCGTCTGACCGACATTTCGGGTTTCGGTCGGGACCGACACCGAAACGTCTAATAGGTGAAACGGTATTTTATTTCGTCTCATTTTTTCTGAAATTTCACCCAAAAACCTGGTTTTTTTTAATTTATTTAATATTTTACCAAAATTTCGACCGAAATGACTGAAATTTCGGCCGAAATTTGTTATCGAATAAAATATTGTTTTTATCGTTTTGTCGGATTTCGGCCGAAATTTCGATTTCGGTGGGGTCCGAAACCTGTACCAAAACCGAAATTTAAAACAATGGTCCTACAATTGAATATGTCAAAAGCTTTCCATTTTCTTTCTCACATATTCCTTACTATTTTTCCTTGTGGAGCTCCAAGTCAAGAGTTCTTTTTTGTTTATTGAACTATAAAATATTTACCAAGGAACATATTGGCATGTGTATGACACTAGCTGGATACCTATTTAACTTTCTGCACTTCTAATTTTAATTACTTATAATTTCTGTTATACTAGGTACTATTTTTTATATGTGTTTACAGAAATACAGGCCCAGAGGGTTGGAGATTGAGACAACGTCATTTTGTGGCAGTAACATCCCTCATCCAGTCTTCCAGGAAATTCTTTCCATCAGGCTCTGCCTTTGAGATATGGTCTGAGTTCAGGTAATTATTTTGGCTTCAATTTTATTCAAAATACTCTTGCAGTCTTCTGTACAACATTTTGGGGACCATTAAAGTTTGTTTTTCATTTCCAAAATTAGACAAAATGGCCCTATTATTTATTTTTCTGAATTGTTCTATAATTTTCCTAAAATATTCAAAGATTTTCTGTTGGCTCATTCAACTCAGTCAAGTCTGTGTGGACTTAGCAAATAACAGCTGCCTACATAACTGGGCAATTTCGAAGTCAATGGTATATTTTTTTGCGGCATCTGTCTATTTGTTTGGTTCTAATATATCTTTATGTTCTTGTAAGATATCTGTATGAACTTCACTGAAAAAAAAAGAACAAAGAAAATTTCTATGTGAAATCTTCTGTATGATATAAGGGACCGATGAAAGTTCTTAAGACATCTCATTCAGTTCCTAGTAGTAATGAGGATGCTTTCCTATTCTGGTTAAGCTCTGGTCATTACTATAGTATTGCTTCAGTTGACCTCTTAATGCTCCAGTTTGATAAACCCTAATTGGTAATGTTTTTAACATCTCAGTATTTAAGTTAGTATGGCTAATTCTTTCACTTTTATACCCTTTAATGGTGCTTGGAGCTTTGATTTTTTTAGGGTTTTTTGGAATGATACTTTGAAGTTTTGAGTTTCTGTTACCAATCAACATGAATAGTAGTAACCAATGTTTAAAAGCTCATATACTTGGACAACTACTCAACCAAAACTGAGTTGACTCGTATGAGTTAATGATTGACACGGTGATATTTATTGAATTGGGTGAATCATAGAAAAGTTCGTTTATATTGAAAGGGCCAAAACTGAGTCGACTCGGGTGAGTCACTTTTCAAAGCGTAGCAATCAATAAATTATGCCTTCCAGTAGTACTCACTTTATTAATGTGAAAGCTGGACTGTTTCACATCATTTTACTGAATAACTTTGCAGATCCTTATTGGAAAATCCATGGCATAACTCATCCTTCGAAGGTTCTGGGTTTGTGAGACTGTTTCTTCCTACAAATGTGGAAAATCGTGACTTTTTTTCACTGTAAGGATGACAAATTCTATTGGTTAGGGAGACTATATGTGTTTTTTTTTTGCTTTTAACAGTATCAGTTTATGACCAACTCACTTTCTTGTCCTTCGGGTGGCAGGGATTGGATTAAACAGTGTCTAGATCTATGGGATTCGATACCAAATTGTCAGTTTTGGGATATTCAATGGGCTGCTGTTGTTGCTCGCTGTATAAAGAACTACAATACAATTGTTTGGGAAAGTTTCTTACCAGGACTCTTTACGCGGTACTTAAATATGTTTGAGGTGAGTATTGTAAATTGCTTTCAAAAATGCTTGCCTTTTGTCATCATCTGCTTTGATACAAGCAAATCTTGAGGAAAAATAGGGCAATATTCCACTTGCCACTTTGGATACGGTCACCTTTATTAGGAAAGCATGTGTCACATGAATGAAATGATTCCACACATGATTGAGCTATCCATCACCTTTTTAAACTTATATAAACAATGTTGTTAAAATCTTTCGATTCAAATCGATTCGTGGGTTGAACGATTCAAATCGGACAAAGAATCTTTTTTCATAAAAATCTTACGATTCAAGTGCGATTCGACTTTGAATCGTGTGATTTTTACGATTCTTTTTACATTTTTTTACGATTCTGTCTGTTTTGGATTTTGAGAACTGATTGTGATTTCAAAATGAAAATCATTTCAAAATGCTCTGTTTATTGCTGACATTTCTTTGTATGATGATTATTATAGATTTGAGTATGTGCTTTGTTTACTGATGTGATAAATTATATAATGATTTATTATATGATGAATATAGTTTGTGATTTGTTTCGTAATTTACTGTGCGATGAATATGGTTTCTGCTTTGGATTATTAATCATGGAATTTTATATTTAATTTAATAGTTTCAAATGGAAAATAGATAATTACTCATTTTATTCTTATTTTTTACCTTTTATATTTTTTCTCATTTATATATATATATATATATATATATATATATATATATATATAAGTTAAGTGAAGCTACACATACGTGTAGCTAACTTAGCTACACCGACGGCTTAAAATACAGTGGGCCCACATTATTTGGGTGATCCAAACCAAGGTTGCCAAGGCGGGAATCGAAAGCGGGATTCGATTCGGGATTCGAAAGCGGGAATCGAAGGCTCCTGGGATGGTGGGAAGCGGGAATCGTGGGTTTGCCAGAGAGTCGACGGGGATTCGCGGGGATTCGCCGGGGAATCGCTAAGAGTCGCTGGGGAGTTGGGATTCGCTGGGGATTCGCAGGGAATCGCCTGGGAATCGAGGTTCCTATGAAGTGGGAATCGGGGTTTTCATAAATTGGGAATCGGGGTTCCCTAGAATCGGGGATTCGAATCGAATCACGGTTCGGATTCGCGATTCGGGGATTCGCGAATCCCCAACTCCAGGTACGAATCCTGCTTCTCTGATCCAAACCATTCATTTGATAGGACCTCACATTGATAGGGTGTGCCCAAAAAATCAGCTCCATTGGATGATCTCAACCCTTCAAACTGTGGAGGCAAAAATGGACAGATTTGTGAAGGTTTTTACACGTCCATTTTTTGCCTCCCCAAATCGTAGCGTTGGGATGATCCTATGGAGCTGATTTTTTGGGCACACCCTATCTATGTGAGGGCCCATCAAATGAATGGTTTGCATCACCCAAACAATGTGGGGCCCACTGTATTTTAAGCCGTCGGTGTAGCTAAGTTAGCTACACGTATGTGTAGCTACACTTCTCTCTCTCTCTCTCTCTCTATATATATATATATATATATATATATATATATATATATATATATATATATATATATATATAAATCTTACGATTTACGATCCGATTTACTATTCGAACCCTGTTACGATTTACGATTTGATTCCGATTTTCAGAAACTTGCAATCAACCATTCTGTATTTGCTATGAGCTGCTTGCTTGTTTTTAAATAAATATGCTTTGCCATTCAAAAACATTAATTCTATATTTTTTGCCTTGGTTCATAAGGAATAGAGGTGGCAAGCTTTATGTTTTCAGTTACCAGTTTTGGGTCTTCTTTTGTAGTGTTTGGGTCTGACAAAGATCTCTTATTTGTTGTCGTTGTGATTGAATTTGTTGGATTGAAATTACTTTTGCTAGTTTTTTATACATGTGAAGTTTGATGAACCTTGGTGTTTCTGGCTTGTATTTTTGATGGTACTGAGCTATTCAAGTAACTTATGTCGGTGGCGGTTTAAGTCATTTCTGGAGGGGTTTGTGCTTTTAAATATCCATCAACCTGTATAGATCATGACATTTGTCTTTTGGATTTGATGCATGAGCTATTCAAGTTAGGCTCATTGCTTGTTTGATATCGGATATCCTGTATGTTTTTTAAATCCTTTTAGTAATTAGGATACATATTGTTCTAGGGCATGATGGTTGTTTTTAACATGTTAGTAGTGAGTTTTTGTTAGGGGTTAGGCTCAGGGTCGGATGGGTAGGTTTATGGTTAGGTGGTCGTTCTTTATGTCATGAGTTCCTAGACCTATTGGGCTTTGTTAAGGAGAGGTTAAATTTTCAGCGTCAGGATTGGGTTGGGCGTTCCATAGGAACTTTAAAGATGCAAGAGTTAAAAAATTTGCTTTAGGCTCTTTGGCCTTGTTGAGCTATGGAATTTTACCAAAAATGGGATAAAGTATTTGGTAAGAAGAAAATTGGTTGCTCACCTAAGTCTAAGATTTTTTTTTGATGAAATGGTATGCCTAAGTCTAAGTTAAAAAACATGATTCCTAAATTCAAGGACAAGAGGAAAGCAAAATGAAAAAAAACTTTAATAAAAATGAAAAATGGTTGCAAAACCTAAGACTGAAGCTAAAAAGGGAATTTTTTAAATTTAAGGAAAAATAAAAAGCTTTGAAGAAACTTTTGTGAGGATGGAAATGAGTTATCTCTATTTCAAAAAAAGGGAAGTTGCGTAACCTACCATGAAGGAGAAAATTAAGGGACATGGAACCAAAAGTATGGGAGATGACGACAGTGCTAACGACCACAAGACAAAGTTTTATAAATAGGAATGGGAGAGGTCATTTTGGGGGATCTGATCTTTTGGAGGAAGGCTATGCTCATGGAGGAGATGAAGAGGAGAGAAAATAAAGGAAATAGGTTAGAAAGTTTTGGACTAACTTAAAAGGACAAAGAGGACATCCTTGAAGACTCTTCCTTTTGAGAATAAGAAGAAAAAGGACTTCCTCCTAGGAGAACAAGATATCCTTCGTAAATTTCCTCTTCTTCGAGATCCAATGTCTTTTCATAAAAGAAGGGAAGAGGATTTCCTTGTGAAAGATCCATGAACATGGATATTGATGGAAGAAATAGCTCATACAAGAAAACCAAAAGAATGTTGCCGAAGATCATCAATCTCTAGATTAATACTCTCCCAAAGTTGTTGAGGATTGAAAAGCCAATCAGTTTGTTGTTTATGACACCAAACAACCTACAAATCATGGCACCATTCCTTTTTTGGATAGCCTTTTGAATGGATTTTATCGTTGACTCTCCCATCAATCTCTGACTTGTCCGGTGGATCTTCATGCAATCATCTCTAAAAAACAGAGAGAGTCGATCACATTGCAGATCACCATACTGATCGACTTTCAAATCATCCGTCGTCAGAGTGAGGGTGATCTCGCCAATAGAATTACATAGGACTACGCCGATTGGCCTTTGATTATATCTACAATAGACGTTCAATTGGTGGCGCCAGTCGATCCCCAAATAAAAAAAGGACTCTAGAAACGACAAGTTATCAAAATGACTTAAGGGAATTCTCCTTCCGAGAAGACTCCTTTACAAACACAAAGTTAAAATGGTTACTATGACTCGAAAGGGATTTTCATTTGTTGGAATTTTCCTAGAAAAGTGTCAAAAAGGAAATTTTGTTAAGATTCTCTACAACTCAAAAAGGGCTCCTCTCCAAGAGGACTCTCTCACGAAAATGAGTTTCGAAGAGAGATATTTACAGAACTACTTGTCTATTGCTTATTTATATTTAAATAGGGAAACTCTAGTTGAAAAAACAGAGGTGTTGAAAGGAAAAGATTTCACTTGATTAAGTGGGAGGAAGTTTGTCGGCCAAAAGAATTTGGGGGAATTGGGTATCTGCAACCTACGGATTGTGAATGATGCGTTGTTGGCTAAATTGCTCTGGAGATTTGGTGAAGACAGAGCTCATATGTGGACCAAGGTCATAGATCATAAGTATGGAGTTGGTTTTGGTGATTGGACTCCGCCCGTTGATTATAGAACTGTTGGGATTAAGGTTCCTTTTTCTAGTAGAGTTTGATTCGGAGCATACCAAGGTGATAGAATTCTTTTCTGGAAGATCCTTGGTGTAATGTGAGACTGTTGCTGGGGATTTCCGATCTTTATGTTGTTTTGGTAGAGAAAGAGGTCTCAATACGAGATTCTTTTAATCGAATTGATGGTATGATTAGTTAGATGGTCGATTTTTGTCAGAATTTTTTTGATTGGGAATCGAAAGAGTCGCTTTGTTTTTGGAAATGCTGGATTCGACTTACACCGGGAGGGTGAGAGAGGATAAAAGGTTTTGGATTGGGGCTTTTAATAGGATATTCTCGGTTCAATCTTTCTACGGTCTTTTCTTGTCGACGTTTTCAGCCTCACAAGTTAATAGAGACTGTAGTATTCCTTCTCTGCCTAGAGTCTGTGCCTTTTTGCAATTCTTAATAGGTTCTTGACCATGGGTCATCAATGAAACCGAAAGATCATCATTCTCCATCATTGCGCTATATGCCTGCAGGCAGGGGAATCAGTTGATCTTATATTCTTGCATTGGGGCATTACAGAGTGGCTAGAGAGATATGGATGAGTATTTTGAACCTCTTCGCTATTTTCTTGGTGTTTCCTAATTGCTTTGACGAGTTGTTCGTTGCCTCGAGTTGTTCCTCGTGATTTGAAAGGGTAAAGATTTTATGGAGTCTAGCTTTGTTGGCTACTATTTGGGCCTTTTTTTAAAGGAAAGAAATAAACATGTATTTAAGGGAAAAACCATGAGCCTCACATTATTTTCCATCAAGTGCTGTTGTTGTTGGTGAAATGGGCAGTGGTTACCTTCTGTTTTATGGGAATATTGGAAACCACTCTAAGGCGTTCCTGGATCGAGATATGCTTCAATAGGGAGGATTTCAGTCCCCTCCCCCACAACTCCACATTGGCCCCCCTCAGTAGGGAGGATTTTAGTCCCCTCCCTCCCAACCGCACATTGGTCCCCTCCTACTGGAATGTTAAAATTGAATTTTGACGGTTCTAGCTTGGGAAATCCGGGCTCAACCAGGGTGGGCGCTCTTTCGAGAGATGAATATGGTTTTACAATTTGGGCCTTCTTGGGCTCAATTGGAATTAAAAATTCAAGTGATGCGGAAGCGCATGTTATTACTCTTCACATGATCCAATTGATAGAAATACATGACATGGACAACCTAATCGTGGGAGGTGACTCCTCAATGTGATAGATGGCTAAATCAGAGAGGATTGATCCCTTGGAGATTCCTCAAAGCCCTTGATGAGATTTTGGATCGCATTGTGGGTCACTAAGTGAAGTTTCAACATATTTGGAGGTTGACAAATAATGATGTAGTTCGGTTTACCCATTCCGTGGTGGAGGGAACCAATATTGAGTTGTTTGATTTCATCCCTCATTGATGGAGTTTTGTATCTTCATGTTTTTTTCCTTTTTCTTGATCGTATGGTGGCTATCTTGGTCCTTGGGGTCCCCACCTTTTATCTTTCTTTTAATAATATTCTTGCATTTCTCAAAAAAAAAAAAAAAAAAAAAAAAAAAAAAAAAAAAACAATTGAAAAGTATCATGTGTTGATAAAAATAAAATTAAGAAACTGCAAATACTATGAAGGAAAATAACCAAAAGCATGCATAATTTGATCGATCTAGTCTAATAGATTTTTAGACAATCAAAGAATACATTGCACATAAATCTATCGTTAAAAGATAGACTACTATAAAAAAATAGAAAAAACAATCAATCAATAAAATATGCATAAATAACTCCCAAATCTCCTCAAATCTTGTTGTTAACATGCATATCCATGCAATAAAGCATGTTTTTTTATGTATTACATGCATAAGAAAAAAACAATGAGAGAAAAAATAGATATTTTATCTAAAGAAAAATTTCAAAATTTCTTGAATCCAGCTTCGATCCATCGATTCTCGCTTCAAATCTTGTTTTTTGTGGTTGAATCTAGTAGATCGATTCAGGTCATATGACCTTAAAGCACACAAAATCCCTTCGAAAATGAAAAAAGGAATTAAAAAAACTGAAGTTTAGGGTATTCACTTGAATGTGACACACAACAAACCCCATATCGGCCTTGTATACTGGTCATTATCTACTGATACACCTTGCTTATAGGCCGATACAACAGATATGGTGCCTTGCACTTGTCATTTTTTAAATCCATTATAGGGCGCCCTATTTATACGGACGTGTATCTGCCAATAATTTTTTTTTTTGAGAGGTAACAAGAATTTATTAATAAACCCAAAGGAGAAAAAAACAGCGGGGGACAAGATGTCACCAGAAATACAGTTTAGCACAGGTGCGAAAGACAAGGCACCACATATTACTTCAATAGCATTCATAAACCAGAAAGATTTAGTCCTAGATCACAAGGAGCCAGCCTAAAAATATCAGACTTTGTCACCCTAAAAATATCAGACTTTGTCACCCTTGCAAGGGGTAGATCACGCCCTCCTTGGCCAAACTGTCCGCCATAACATTTGCAGATCTGCGCCTGTGAGTAATCTGAGGGTGGAGCAACCGAATCAAGTCCCGGATTGCGTCAATAGTATCGTGGATACGCGATGGTCATTATGATCTATTTAAAGCCCATGCTATTGCATTTGCTAAGTCTCAGCGGCCCAAGATTGTGCTTCTCAAACCACTTAAGACCGAATAGAAGAGCCTTGCCCTCCGCTTCATCTGCATCACAAATACCCACTGGTCCCTCATAGGTCATAACGACACCGCATTCCGAATCAACCCACAACCCCCCCTCCCCCCCCCCCCCCCCCCAAAAAAAAAAAAAAAAAAAAAAAAAACACACCCACCCCTCTCCGAATACCAGCCCTACCAGGATTCCCGAAAGAACTACTGTCAAAATTCAGCTTAAACCACCCCTCTGGTGGTGGGGTCCATTGCGGAGTCACTGTGGGAGAGAATTTTCTTTTGGAGACGACCGACCGCTAGTTCCTTAAAACTGTGCAAATCGAGTAGGGCAGCCCTTCCTTTGCTTTAACCCAGGAAATTATAGCAATTTTACAATCCAATGCTATGTGTTGCCAAGATCTCTACTTGGATAAGAAGATTCTACTGTTTCTTTCCTTCCAAATATGCCAAATGATTGCATATGGTATTGCTGCCCACATATTGTTTCCTCAACAACCATGAAGAGCCCCGTTCCAGTCCATGATCGTCGTCGATATACGTCTTTGGAAAACCCATGAGAAGCCGAAAAACTTCGAAATCGCCATCCAAGTGCTGTGAGCAAATGGGCAGTGAAGTAGGAGATGATCCAGAGTTTCTTACGCATTTCTACACAGAGTACACCAACTCGCGAGGCTAAAACCGCGCCTTTTGAGTCTATCACATCCTGTTTATACACCTGTGAGCCACAGTCCACGCAAATGCCGTTACACTGGTTGGGGCTATTCGCCGCCATATGTTTGCTCTCCGGGATTTATAACCACGGCCTTCATTAAGTTTTTGGAAAAAAAGACCTCACAGAGAAACCTCTCTCCGATTCGGGAGTCCATACCCATTCATCTGAATTGTTCGGAGAGATATAGTAAGTTTCAAGAGAGTTAAGAAGCTCCGCCAGGTGGGTGATCTCCGAATCCTTAAGGTCTCGGTGGGTTCTAATATCCCAGAAACAGTTCCCAAAACTGACACCTCTCCTTAGATAATCAGAAATTTTCGATTCAGGATCAACCGCAATGCGAAACGGACCATATCACCTTTGCCAGCCTTAAATCTTATATGAGGCAGAAACAGATTATTGACACTATATATCGATTTCCACACTCCAGATCCCGATCCGGCCGAGGGGCCATGACATTCCCACTCGCCCCAACTGCTTCCATATTTATCCTTTATGATTTGATGCCAAAGAGCTTCTTTAACAGCCGATATTTTGAAATGTGTTTGCTAGTTGGTCTCTCTCTCTCTCTCTCTCTCTCTCTCTCTCTCTCTCTCTCTCGTACACCTTTAACTAAAATTTAATGTTACTTCTTTTGGGTGTTTAAAGATTGTCATGGAGTGGTTGTGTCGGCCTTTTAAAAAACTATCCATACAACAGATGAAGGGAAGTCGAGGGTATTGCTTACCAGCGTTCACTTATTTGTCAAGTGATTGGACGGAATCTTGTGGCGAAGGGGATTCAGAAAACAATTAGGTGGAAAACACTCAAAAGTAGAGAACCTTGGCGATTAAGGTGCATCATTAACGAGTTCTTTGGTACTTGTAGGTGTAAGGCAATTTCTTTTCGTCATGTTAGAAGGTAGGCCGATAATGTTGCTGATTTGTTGGCTACGGGTGGGTTTTTTTTTTTTTTTTTTTTGGGGGGGGGGGGAGAGAATAGGTAAGCCGATAATTTCTAGTCAGTTTGGTTTATAGTTGTAGCAGTTGTATATGGATTTGTTCTATAATCAGCAATTCAGTTCCATGTCTCTTGGGGTTACTATGTCTATCTTTGATGATGTTTCAACTTAGTTGTCTCCAATCTTCTAGGTATGGACCTAAGTTAAGAATTCTGTTTTTTTGCCATTTTGTTTTGGCCACTCAACGGAACGCTTTGGTGTTTCGGCCGTTTTGTTTCGATGTGCTACGACGACCGAATTTTTTTAATAGTTAAAAATATCAAAAAATCCAAAAAAATTAGAAATTGTAAAAAACTGGAACAACATGCTCATCCTCTGCAACCCATACTTAAAGGAAAATCACTATCAGCTGAAATGCCTGTATTGACTAGTGCCCGACTAGATTAACAATTTTTAGGGACCAAATTATGAAATCTTTTTTACCGGACTTTTGGGATTTAATAATGTTTGGACGTTATAGAATTTATGAATTTTTAAAATTAGAAAAATACCACATCATTTCGAAGTTAAGATTTTTACCTAGCCCGATTTTTTTGAATTTTGTACTAGAATTGCAAAGTTGTCTTTTTATCCTTTTAGAATTGGGTCTTGAAACTATTTTTAATAAATCCAAATGGGGGTATTCTGTTATTTACATGTAAATCTTAAGCATTTACTTAAATGATTTTACATGTAAATGCTAAGAAGAGAAAATAAGAAGAGAGGAGAACTAAGAAGAGGCAAGAAAAAGAGAATAAAAAAAACTAAAATGAGGTATTCGGTTGAAATTTTGCCCTGTTTCGGCTGAAACACCGTGTTTAACAAAAATGGTAAACGTACCGTTTCCGTTCCAGATTTCTGTCCAAAACAAAATGTTTCGTCCATCTCGGACAAAATGAAACGAAATTAATAACTTAGGGATGGACCCAGTCTTACTATTTGTCTGATGTGTGTGTTTTGCAGATAAAACACATCTATCCACTGAAATGATGCTAACATAAGCTTGAGCAGGCTAAAAAAAGACAGCTTTACATCTTGGCATGAATATATGCAGTTATTAGGGTTGGCATTTGTTATGTAGTTTATCAACTTGTTTACACTGCTCTTGTCTGTTTGGATCAATATAGTTCTTCTGTAACATTGGGTTGTTGTTATTCATGAAATGACGTCTTTCTAGTCGCCCTCAAAAGACTTTGATTGGAGTTTATATTGAATTAAATTGTATAGCTGCATAAAACAGAGAATAGTGTCAGTTCTATGGTTGCCTTGTGGTATGATGGTTGTCGTTTTTATTTTTATCAGCTGTGTATGATACCATACTGTTATTACTTTATAGGTTCCTGTAGCAAATGGAAATGGATCATACCCTTTTTCCCTTGCTGTTCCAAGAAATACAAGGTTCTTATTTTCCAGCACTGTGGTTACCCCAGCTAAGGCCATCGCCAAATCAATTGTAAGAAGATGCTTGTCGTATATTTTCACAACACTTTTTCTTAGTTGTTTTGAGGATTTGCGAATCTATCGTGAGGCATGACTTTACAGTTGTTGTAGATCCACTCATGCAATTTCTTGAGTCATGATGTATCATATAATTGGAAACTATCACAGGTGTATCTATTAAAGCCTGGGAGTTCGGCACAAGTGTACTTTGAGAAAATGGCAAACCTCTTAGAGCAGTATGTATTCCGACATTTTCAAGCTAATTTCCCTGTTTTGTTTCTCAATGCATATGAATTGTTGATGACTGCTATTTAACTTTCACTGCGACCATGTTTTGTTGTTCTAGATATTACCATCCATCAAATGGGGGTCGTTGGACTTACTCATTAGAGCGTTTCTTGCGGTACTTGGTAATCTTCTTTCAAAAACGACTTCAGCATGAGCAACAGTAAGAAATCTTCTTAGATGATGATATGAGAGCTCTTCTTCAGTTAATATGCTTGGAAAAGTAGCTGCTTATCCTACTAAAATAATTTTATTACAGAAACAAAGATGAGAATAAACAGGCTGAACTGTATCTGGGAAGATCAGAAAGAAGATCTTTTGTTGAAGTGGTATTAAAGTTAATTGATCGTGGTCAATATAGCAAAAATGAATCTCTTTCTGAAACTGTTGCTGCTGCGACTTCCTTGTTAGCGTATGTGGAGCCTTCTTTGGTTCTTCCATTTATTGCTTCTCGGTTCCATCTGGCCTTGGAAACTGTGAGTATTTCTTTCTGTGTTGATCTTTCATAATATTGTTAGGATTAATCAACTTAAACATTTCTTTCTCTCCCTTGTAGAGATTCAGGTTTTTTACTTTTTCTTTGCCCGAGGAGACATTTTCTAATAAGCATCTCTACACGACAAAGCTATAGTGTTTTCATAAAGATGTCTCCCTTTTAAATGTTCTCTCATTTCTCCACTGGCTTCATTGAATTTATATTTTACTGTTCAGGTGACGGCCACCCACCAATTGAAGACTGCTGTCACATCAGTGGCATTTGCTGGCCGAGCACTCTTCCTTGCTTCCTTTTCAGTTCCTCCATCTGCAGACGACCTTGGCAGTTCTATTGTGTTCATTGATCTTTTAATGGTTTCTTTATCCAATTCATTACTTGGTATGGATGCTAATGATCCTCCGAAGACGCTGGCAACCATGCAATTGATTGGTTCTATATTTTCCAATGTAAGTATCAGAATACTTTACATATGCATGCTTATTGTGCCTAATATGGTTCCTCTTCATCTAATTATGATGTTCTGATTGCAGTTAGCTGCATTGGAAGATAATGAAAATGGGCCTGCATTTCTATCAATCATCAATTTTTCTGAATGGCTTGATGAGTTCTTATGCCGTCTATTTTCTTTGCTTCTTCACTTGGAACCAAGCAGTGTTTTGTAAGTAATGGCATTTAAAAATCAGTGGGTTTCTTATGATTTCTTGATTCTCCCTTCTAGTTTGCTTATTCGACCTTATATTCCTCATAGTTGTCATTTTAGTTTCTTCACTTGAGAGTTACTCTAACCGTGTAATGGGCACTCTGCAGAAATGAAGGCACCCACACATCATTAACCTCGGGAACTTTCCTGGTTGAGGATGGCCCATATTATTTCTGCATGTTGGAAGTCCTATTTGGGAAACTGTCTAAGCCCTTATATAGCCAGGTTCGAGCTCTTATGCTTGAGTACAGGGTTCAGAAGTATATTCACATTTTGTCTATATGGGTCATGCTGTTAATCTCTATACCTGTTATTTGCAGGCATTGAAGAAGATTTCCAAGTTTGTTAAGACTAATATTCTTCCTGGAGCTGTTGCTGAAGTTGGGCTTCTTTGTTGTGCATGTATTCACTCTAATCCTGAAGAGGCAGTTGTTCACATTATCGAACCAATCTTGTTGTCTGTCATCTCCTCTTTAAAAGGAACCCCTGTATCAGGTTTTGGTGGAAGAGGATTTTCTGATGGATCATTTTCAACCAAGGTTTTTCTTACACGCAATCTTTACTTGATTGTTTTGTGTCTTCCTGGGATTTCTTTCATGAACTACAAATTAGTTGCAGGCAGCACTTTCTCCAGCCCTGGAAACAGCAGTTGACTACCAACTGAAGATATTATCGGTTGCCATCAGTTATGGAGGTCCCGTGTTACTTCATTACAGGGATCAATTTAAAGAAGCAATCACATCTGCATTTGAGGCTCCTTCTTGGAAGGTATTTAGCTGTCCTTGACATTGTAATATGTGTGTGTGTGTGTGTGGGTGCGTGCGTGCGCGCGTGCGTCCGTTATGCATTCACTGGTTCTTGGAATTCAATGTATCCATGTTCATTTACCATGTTATAGGTTAATGGAGCTGGTGATCATGTTCTTCGATCCCTCCTTGGTGGCCTCGTCCTTTATTATCCCATTGACCAGTATAAGTATGCGCACACGTTCTCTTTCTCTTGGATCGTATCAGCCAGAGATTTGCATGTTTGATACATTGTCTAGTTTTTACTTTTTACCTTTCTGGTACCAGACTGTAATTACATGCCTGATGTCCAGATGCTTTTCACGCCATTCTGCTGCTGCTTTAATAGAAGAATGGATTAGCACCAAAGATTATCCGAAAGAAGAGCTGTCAGTGGACCCTAAGTGGCACATTCCTAGTGATGATGAAATATTGTTTGCGAATGAACTTCTGGATCTGCATTTTGGATCAGCTTTAGATGATCTTCTCAGAATATGTCAGACCAAAATTCACTCAGAGCCAGGTAGGTCAAATACTATCTCCTGTTAGATTTGTTTTGTTGTGATGCACTGTATGTTTTACAGTTGGACATATCTAATTGTACTTGAGCTTTACAATGATGGCAAATTTACATCTATGCCTTATTGGAAGGGTACACTTATTTCTACAATGTCCTGTAGTTTATTATTGTTTCTTACTTAACATAGAAGTTGAGCATTAACTAATTAGATTCATATCCAGAATTGTAAGGTTCATTTTTATTTTATGGGTTGCGATTTTAATAATGTCCCCATGTGTTTTGTATCCATATGATCACACTATTCTGACTTAATAAAATTTTCCATACAGGAAACGAGAAGGAGCACTTAAAAGTGACCTTGTTGCGCATTGATTCTTCATTGCAAGGCGTTCTGTCATGTTTACCTGATTTCCGTCCATCCTCTAGGAATGGGAGGACCAAAGATGCAAACTATAGTTCTTTCATAATCGCTGGAGCAACAGGTTCAACTGTTGGGAGTTCTGGACTGAGAGAAAAAGCTGCTGAGATTATACATGTAGCTTGCAAGTAAGATTTTATGTCCGTTGTTTCATTTTCGTAGTCTTCTGATTTTGTACTTGGTTTGATTTGCTGGATCTCACTGGTTGATGAACATTGAGCAGATACTTAATTGAAGAAAGATCAGATGATAGCGTCCTTTTGATACTCATTATCCGTATAATGGATGCTTTAGGAAATTTTGGTATGCTCACTGTGATTAAATGTAGTACATCCATATGTTTTGATGTCCTCATCAATATGTTTTCTGATATCACAGTAGCTGTGGCTTTTTGGTACTTTCTGTATATTGTTTCTTCATGCGGTTCCCTGTATATGTAACCCATTGCACAGGTAGCTTGGAATATGATGAGTGGTCTAATCACAGGCAGGCCTGGAAATTGGAATCTGCTGCCATTATAGAGCCTCCATCTAATTTTATTGTTTCCTCTCATGCTCGAGGAAAGAAAAGGTGAGATCCTTTCTTATTGTGACTTCCTTGTGCCTTTATTCAAACTAAAATAAAGCTCGTAGCATTTTACATCTTGAAAGCATATTCTGTTCTTTTGCAGGCCTAGGTGGGCACTTATTGACAAGGCATACATGCATAACACATGGCGATCCTCACAATCAGCATATCATTTATATCGCACAAATAGCAATTTATCTCCATCAGAGCACGTGGTTCGTTTGATGGATGATCTTTTGAATCTCTCTTTGCATAATTATGAAACCGTTCGCTCGTGAGTCCTTCCATCCTTTTCTTTTACTAAAATGATCATTTGGGAGTATTATATACTAGTTTACAAACTTTAGGTGAAAATCATGCGGCTATGCTGGTATGTAATATACTTAATACTTTTTATGATTTTGTAGAAAACCGCCGTGCACCTCTGAGTGTTAAGAAGTACTAAGCCATTTTTTAAGCCACATAAGAGCTGAAGGTTGAATATGATAAGTAGGTATCTAGAATTTGGCAATATTGGAATGACATTGGTGGGAGGGATCAATTCAAGGTGTTGAGTTGGATGTCTTGAATTCAAACCCGATCGGAGTCCAAAATATTGTGTGTGTGACCCGGATAAGGCCCACTTGGACCGGCCCGTTTTATGTGTTTTTTTCGGCCCTATAATACTAACTTGTGGCTCGCTTTATATAAAGGGGATTTTAGAGCTTATTTCGTATGCAAGTCTTGTAAAGAGGATTGAGAGCTCAAAAGAAAGGGGAAAAGGGTGTGCTAGGGGTTTCTAGTGGGTTTGGTGAGAGAGACACTGATCTTCTCTTGTAATCTCTTGATTTTATAGTGGACTTTCTCGTCGCCTTTGCCGTGGAGCAGGCTTTGCCGAACCATGTAAATCTTTGTGTCTTTTGTGTGTTTGCTTGTATTTGTTGTTTCGTTTTGCTTTGCCATTGAAATCGTAGATCGCGTATGAAGAGGGATTTTTCACAACACGAGGTTTGTCGCATGAACAAAAAAAGGGAAAATTAGTCCTTTCCATAGCACCCCAATCAAATTAGTAAACCCCATGCCTTGGTGTGGAGCTTCAATGAAGATATGGGACCAATTTGGGAGTTAGAAGTCTAAATAGATAGTTTTAGTTCATGTTTTAAGTGAAAATGGTCTTTTTTTAAATGGGCGAAAGTTTCATTGATATAAAGACCGAGATAGTTCATTACAATAATACTAAAACGCAAACGAAAATACAACCAAATATGAATAAGAAAAGAGAGAGATAATAGACACTAAACGCAAGCCAAATTGTCAAGGCGGGAAGAAGTCATATTGCTCCAAAGACTCCAAGAGGACACCACGCCTACCTAAATTATCCGCTACCTCATTGGCGGATCTTCTAATATGAGAGAAGCATACCAACGAAGGGCTGACAATATCTTGAATTTCCTCGAAATAAAAGGCAATGCGCCAAGGATAGACATGAGACCCCCTCAACCAACGAATCACATTAAGTGAATCCTCTTCCACCACTACCTTATCCAAATTCTCTTTTGCAGCAAGCCTTACTCCTTGGAGAGACGCACGAATCTCCACCTCGTTTGAATCTGCTATCCCAATAGGCCCAGCAAAAGCCCACGAAACCAATCCCAAGTCGTCTCTAAGGACACCCTCTATACCACTGGCCCAGGATTTCCCAAGCTAGAACCGTCTAAGTTAAGTTTCAAGAAACCCCCCGCCGGAGGTTCCCATGGTTGAATAATTGAAGGCCGAGCTTTCGCACTCACACATACTTCCCTCCACCTGTTCTATAGATAAAAAATGGCCAGTAAAAACTTGAAGCAAGGGAAAGTTTTGACCCAAAAATTGTAAGAGCGATTAACTTCATGAAAAGGTGAAGGGGACTTCTGACAATGCCCTTGAATATTCGAGCATTTCTCTCCTTCCATAGAACCCAAATAACTATAAGGAAAGAAATATTCCACAATATTCTTCCTTTTAATCTCCAAGGAGCCAACTGCTAGCTTTCCAAGACATCTATGAGATGTATTGGGAATGCCTAAGAGATACCAAATCTGCGCAAAAGCCCACTCCAAATCTCTCTAGCAACCTTGCAGCGGACCAAAAAAATCACTTGAACCACTTATTTGACTTGTTGTACGGATAGGGACTCCACCTAATCCGAAGCAGAATGAGTGAGTGAGGATAAGAGTTAGCCAAGCATATAGACTTCAGAGTGAGTTGAGTTTTAAATTGTTGTGTTTTTTTTGGGTGGTGTCTGTGCGGGTGGGTTGGGGCGGGGGTGTTTGTAGCTGTAGAGAGTTGAGTAAATCAGTGATGGTATGGATGAGTGAACTCAAGAAAGTGTAGAAAGGCCAACACAACTAAGGTTAGGGGGGGGGGGGGGGGGTCAAAACTGGAGAGTTATGAGTTTAGGGTTTCAGAGCTCTCTGGGTTCTCTCTCTCTCTCTCTCTCTCTCTCTATATATATATATATATATATATACTAGTAAAAAACCGACAAAGAACTGTACGGACCACATCATATGTTGATCCAAACCGCCCATGTGATGGAACACAACATCAATAGGTTGTGCCCGTAAAATCATTTCCATAGGTTGATCCTAGCCCTCCAATCTATAGAGGTTTCCATAATTAAAAAAGCATAAAGGAGGGGGGTAGGATTGAAATTATGTGGCTTTAATGGGTGCCTTTGTTAAAAAGCATAAAGGAGGGGGTAGGATTGAAAATATGTGGGTTGAATGGGTGCCTTTGTTTAAAAAAAGTTAAAAAAAGTGATGTGTACTTCTCATAGAATTTTGGGAGAAATTCAAATAATTCTCTCCTTTTCTCTTCTGCTATATATATATATATATATATATATATATATATATATATATATATATATATATAGAGAGAGAGAGAGAGAGAGAGAGAGAGAGAGAAAATTGTTGGTGCGCTTAAGCTCACCATTTTTTTGGTGCGCTTAAGTTGTTATAACGCCTCCCATTCGTTTAAATGTTTGGGTCCCGCTGGGTCCCGCTTAAGCGCACCAATGGGAGGCGTTATAGCAACTTGAGCGCACAAAAAAATGGTGTGCTTGAGCTCACCAACAGTTTTCTCATATATATATATATATATATATATATATATATATATATAGAGAGAGAGAGAGAGAGAGAGAGAGAGAGAGAGAGAGAGAGAGAGAGGAAACTGTTGGTGAGCTTAAGCGCACCAAACTTATGGTGCGCTTAAGCTCCCCAATCACATGGGTCCCACAGCTCCATAGGTGATCCAAACCATTCATTTGCAAGACTTAATCATAGATAGGGTGTGTACCAAAAATCTGCTCCATAGGATCATCCTAACCCCTCCATTTGTGGAGGACAAAAAATGGGCAGATTTGTGGACAAACACTGTTTGTCCATTTTGTCCTTCACAAATGGAGGGGTTAGGATGATCCTATGGAGCTGATTTTTGGTACACACCCTATCTATGATAAGGCCTTTCAAATGAATGCTTTGGATCATCCTAACAAAGTGGGCCCCCATGTGATTGGGCGCTTAAGCGCACCATAACTTTGGTGAGCTTAAGCGCACCAACAGTTTCCTCATATATATATATATATATGAGGAAATTGTTCCTAAGCTGTAGCTTATCTAAGCTATAGCTCAAAAACACATGTGGCCCCACATTTTTTTGGGGATTCAAAGCATTCATTTGGAAGGCCCTTCCATGGATAGGGTGTGTACCAAAAATCATCCCTATAGGATCATCCTAACCCAATCAAAGGTGGAGTGGAAAATGGACAGACACTGTGTGTCCATGTTTCCGCCCATTTTTTCCCTCAACAGATGGCAGGGTTAGGATGATCCTATAGGGCTGAATTTTGGTACACTCCCTATCTATGGAAGGGCCTTCCAAATGAATACTTTGGATCCCCAAAAAATGTGGGGCCACGTGTTTTTGAGCTATAGCTTAGATAAGCTTATCTAATTTATAGCTTAGGAACACTTTCCTCTCTCTCTCTCTCTCTTTATATATATATATATATATATATATATATATATATATATATATATATATATATATATATATATAGCCTTAAGACCATTTTTACACATGTTATGATATGAATGGAAAAAAGATTTGCTTATTGAGTTTCTCTTCTCTTCTTGTCTTGATGTGATGCTTTGATCACCCGTTGGTGTATAGCCTTTGGTTTTATAGGTCTGATGCCCTCGGTTTATCCTTCTTCCTTCTTTTTTGATCGAATTTCTACCACTCCCATTGATGTGACTTTTCCATGTCAATGGATAGATTGAATCAATCTTGACCATTGGATTTCTAAGAAGTGTTCTTGAGAACCAACGGTCAGATCAACTAGATCTTGATTGGGATTGACTATGTTAACCCTAATTGTGAATATTGAGACATATTGGAGTTTGAATTTGATCTATTTTTAGAAATTGCGTGAAAACTCCAAATTTGACCATAATATTGGGTAATTTGCATAGCTTAGTGATTTGATTCGACTTTATTAATCCTACCACATATTTGGTATTAGAGCATTGGTTCAATGGCTACTAGAAGTGGTAGAACCTATAGAGGAAGATTGTCCGATAAGGATAGTGATGATCTCATATTTGGGTTAATTGATAGAGTTAACCTTTTTAGCAGCAACAACTAAACAGAAACTCTAATCGAGATGGAGATTATGTAGCCAACGCTGAGAATTTTGCTTACCAAGGAGCAAGGTTTTAAATTTTGGTTTTGGAACCCATTTCGGTCGGGGACAAAATCCAAAATTTCAGCCGAAATCTGAAATTTCGGGCCGAAATCCGGTAACGATAAAAAACAGAATATTTTATTCCGTACTAAATTTCGGCTGAAATTTCGGGAAAATATTATTTAATTGTTAAATTCCTTGATTTTCGTGTCAAATTTCGGAAAAAAGAAATTTCAGGCCTAAATTTTGAAATTTCGGGCCAAAATTTCGAAATTTCGCCCGAAATAAAATACCATTTCAGGTTTTATCGATTTCGATTTCGGTATCCACCGAAACCTGAAATTTCGGACCGAAATTTAAAACCTTGCCAAGGAGACCACATACCTAGAGTGAATAACCCATATGGAGAAGAAAATTGCCAAGGGTTCCACACCTATAACTGTCCCTAGTTTTGCTCGTACCACAAAAATACCAATTGTTCTCGTACCAACAATTGGACACAAGAAATTCTTGAGAGAAATAGGTATGAAGTTTTGGATCATTTAGTGGGTGACATAACAAAGATGGTTAGGATGGATGTACCTGAATTCAAGAGAACTCTTGAGTCTTGATGCACAACTAGTATTCCTTGTTTGGCTAACCGTCATGGTAGAATGCTTTGAATGACATGATATGACCAATGACCAAAGGATAAGGGTTGCAAAAATGAAATTGGTAGGTCATGCTAAGATTTGGTGTAGAAATGTTGAAATAGGTATGAAGCCTTGTATATTCTGAGAACAAAAATACCTCCACGTAGACAATGAGATGAGATGAGAAACCAAACTCATACGCTAGTACCTTCTTTGGGATTTTCAAGATAGACTCTTTTATCAACTATGTTAGAGAGAATGGATGAAGAGGAAGAAAGTGAGTTAGGGAAAAACTCCCCCTCACTTATGTATTTATATAAAGAGAGAATGTTAGACATGACAAATATTCCCTAGGGCCTATACATAACACTCCCCCTCAAGCTGGAATGTAAATGTCAAACATTCCTAGCTTTGCTACAAATGCCATTTAATGCCGGATGAAGTGACAATCGACCTCAATATGTTAGATCCTCTCATGGAAGACTGGATTTGTGCCAATGTGAATCGCAGCCTTGTTGTCACAATATAACTGAGAAGGAGATGATGGAGGAAAGCCAATCTCTGACAAAAGAGAGCGTAACCAAATAAGCTCTCCACTTGTGTGGGCCATTGCTCTATATTCAGATTCAGCATTAGATTTAGAGATAACATCCTGCTTCTTACTTCGCCATGATACAAGGTTACCTCCCACAAATGTGCAATACCCTGTGGTAGATCTCTTGTCAGTTGGAGATCCTCCCCAATCTGCATCTGTGTACCCTTCTATCTTCTGATGTCCATACTTCTTGAACAACAAACCTCTACCTGGAGCACTTTTCAAGTACCGAAGAATCTGAAGAACTGCTGCCCAGTGTGAAATACGAGGTGAACTCATATGTTGGCTGACAAACCCAACAACTAAAGAGATGTCTGGGCGAGTGACTGTAAGCTAGATAAGTTTACCAACCAACCTCCTATATGTGCCAGGATCATCTAATAAGTCTCCTTCTTCAGGAAGTAATCTTACATTTGGGTTCATAAGAACTGAGGGAGGTTTCACTCCAAGATAACCTGTCCCCTGAAGTAAGTCCAAGACGTGTTCCCTCTGTGAGAGGGAGATCCCCTTGGTAGAATACGCTACTTCAATGCCAAGGAAGTATCTAAGACAACCCAAATCTTTGGTAGAGAACTCTGTCTGCAAGAAAGTTTTCAATTTCTGGATCCCCACTATCACTGCCAGTAATGATGATTTCATCAACATAGACTATCAATAGCACAAAACCAATTGCAGACTGACGGCTGAAGACTGAATGATCAACTGCACATTGCTTCATGCCAAAGCGCATGATAGCATCACTAAACCTCCCAAACCATGCTCTAGGGGACTGCTTGAGGCCATAGATGGATTTCTTCAATCGACATACGGAGGAAGACATCTCCCCCTGAGCAGCATACCCAGGAGGTTGCTCCATGTGCACCTCCTTCGTGAGCTCACCATGAAGGACTGCGTTCTTAACATCTAACTGATGTAGAGGCCAGCCATGGTTGACAACAAGAGACAGGAGAACACGGACAGAGGGTATCTTCGCAACCGGCGAAAAAGTCTCACAATAGTCCACACCAAAGGTTTGAGTATAGCCTTTGGCAACCAAGCTCACCTTAAGGTGCTCAACAGACCCATCAGGCAAGTACTTAACCGTGTAAACCCAACGACATCCCAACAGTACGAGCAGCAGGAGGAAGAGGTACTAAATCCCAAGTCTGATTGGCCTGAAGGGCCTCCATCTCAAGATCCATAGCTAGGGGTGGCAACGGTTCAGTTTCGGTTTGGTTTGACCCCCAAACCGAAATTTGAATTGGTTTGGTTCTACCGAACCGAAACCGAACCGAAATTTGAATCGGTTTAGTTGAACCAAACCGAAACCGAATTTTCAGTTAGGTTTCGGTTCGGTTCGGCCAATTTCGCCACCCCTTACTCATAATAATTGGAAATCGGGGGCCATGGTTCAATTTGAAATTTGAATCGGTTTGGTTCTACCGAACCGAAATTTGAATCGGTTTGGTTTAACCAAACCGAAACCGAATTTTCGGGTCGGTTTCTGTCCGGTATCGGTTCGGTTTCGATTGGATTGCCACCCTTATCAATAACTGCCCGTTACCTCGGGTGATCAAGTGCTGCAGGCAAGGACTGTGGCAAAGAAAAAGAAGACAAGTGTTACGAGAGAGATTGAGAAAAGAGAAAAGTGAGTTAGGCTGTCTCCCCCTCACTGATTTATTTATATATTTAAATACAAAGTACAATTACTAGAATGCGCCCATACTAGGCTTATTCTAACACTCCCCCTCAAGCTGGAATGTATAAGTTATACATTCCTAGCTTGCTACAAATGTCACTCAACTTTGCTTTATTCAATGGCTTTGTGAACATATCAGCCAACTGTTCTGCATAACGAGTGAATGCAGTACGTATCTCCCCCTTCTGAATTCTCTGACGAATGAAATGACATTCAACTTCGATATGCTTTGTTCGCTCATGGAAGATTGGATTTGTCGCAATATAGATGGTAGCCTTGTTGTCACAATACAACTATGAAGGCGAAGGAAACACAATACCAATCTGAGACAGGAGTGATCTCAACCAGATAATCTCTGTACTAGTGTGTGCCATTGCTCTAGATTCTGCCTCAGCACTTGACTTTGCAATGACAGACTGCTTTTTGCTTTTCAATGAAACCAGGTTGCCTCCCACAAAGGTACAATACCCGGTAGTCGATCTCCTATCTGCAGGAGATCTAGCCCAATCAGCATCAGAAAACCCTTGAATTCGTAGATGACCATGTCGTTTGAATAATGAGCCCTTTTCTAGTGCACCCTTCAGATATTTGAGGATTTGAACAACTGCACTCCAGTGCGAAGTACGAGGGGAGGTCATGTACTGACTGACCACCCCAACGGCATAGGATATATCAGGATGAGTAACAGTAATGTATATGAGCTTGCCCACAAGCCTTCTATACCTACCAGGATCCTCCAACAAGTCACCCTCTTCTGAACTAGTTTTACATTGGGATCCATAGGTGCAAACATATGTTTTACAGCAAGATTTCCTGTTTCCTCCAACAAATCCAAAACGTACTTTCTTTGTGATAGAGATAAGCCACTAGAGGAGTATGCTACTTCTATCCCAAGGAAATATCTAAGACGTCCTCACTCCTTTGTAGCGAACTCTTTTTGTAAGAGAGCCTTCAGTTTCTGAATTCCCCCCGAGTTACTACCTGTAATAATGATATCATCAACATATACAATCAACAGAATGCATCTTGCTGAAGACTGATGACTGAATACTGAATGATACACATCACACTGTTTCAGGCCAAACCTCATAATTGCCTCATTAAATCTGCCGAACCATGCTCGTGGAGACTACTTCAACCCATATAAGGATTTCCTGAGGTGACAGACGGAAGAGGACAACTCCCCTGAGCAACATACCCTGGAGGTTGCTCCATATACACCTCTTCAAGGTGGTCGCCATGCAGAAAAGCATTCTTCACATCTAACTGGTGAAGATGCCAGCCATGATTGACTGCAAGGGACAGGAGAACACGAACTGCAGGTATCTTCTCAATTGGAGAAAATGTGTCATTATAATCAACTCCGAAAGTTTGAGTGTAACCCTTAGCAACGAGACGAGCCTTCAGTTGCTCAACAGTACCATCAGGCAAATATTTAATGGAGAACACCCAACGGCAACCAACAGGTCGAAGCACCAGCAGATAGAGAAACTAGATCTCCCGTCTGGTTAGAATGTAGAGCACCCATCTCAAGGTCCATGGCAGCGCGCCACCCTTGGTGTTTTAGAGCCTCATCCAAAGACTGGTAACACAACAGAAGACATAGAGAGCACAAAACTTTTGAAAGTAGGAGTTAGACGATCATAGCAAACAAATTGAGATATAGGGTGTGCAGTAGAATGAGAATGAGTACGCGAAGCAATAGGTGAGTCAGATACAACTGTAGGAGAAGGGGTGAGGGATACCTGAGTAGAGGGTAAGGGGATCTCTGCCAGTGAAGACGATTTGTTGGGGGTGAGCTGGAGGCTGCCGTGCTTGCTGCAGACGATGTTGATATTGTATTTTAATTGCTGGAGGAGCCACTCTGGGAACATAGGAGTTGACTTGACCAGGAGGACAGTCAGAAGTGGATGGTAAAGATGTCAGAGCAATGTCCGGAAGGACAGAAAGAGAAATGGACACCTCAGGCTCCAACTTGGAGGAGCTAGTGACAGAACCAGAATCGAAGAAGGGTTCGGACTTAAAGAATGTAACATCGGCCGATACAAACCACTTACGCAGACAAGGACTGTAGCAGCGATATCCTTTCTAGGTATGAGAGTAGCTCAGAAAGACACCATTCTGATCGAGGGTCGAGTTTGTCGCGACTAGGACCCAAATGATGAACAAAGCAGACGCACCCAAAGACACAGGGTGTGAGGGGCATGGTTTTAAATTTCGACCGAAATCCGAAATTTCGGACCGAAATCCGAAATTTCAGATTTCGGTGGAGACCGACACCGAAATTGATGAAAACCGAAACAGTCATTTATTTCGACCGAAATTTAGGAATTTCGGTCTCCGAAATTTGACCCAATAAATCTTTTTTTTAATATTAATTTAATATTTCACCGAAATTTCGGCCGAAATTAAATTTAATATTGAATAAAATAATAGTTTCTGGTTTTGTACCAGATTCAAAATTTCGGTCGAAAATTTGAAATTTCAAGGTCCGAAACCGGTTCCGAAACCGAAATTTTAAACCTTGGTCAGGGGAAAAGGGTCCTGCTGTGGGTATAATGTGTGATATGGAGAATCGCCATTCAGCACAGAGGACGGAAGGCAATTCGCCAGAAACATGCAGTAAGAATGGCTTTCCCCCAAAAAGATTTAGGAACCTGCATCTGAAAGAGTAGAGTACGTGCCACCTCAAGGAGATATCGCAATTTCCTTTCGGCTACACCATTCTGTTGCGAGGTGTAAGCACATGAGGATTGATGTGTAATGCCATGAGAGGAGAGGCATTTATGAAAACCATGAGTATCAGAGAAAACTCACGAGTGCTATCTGTACGAAGACATTTAAGATTACAACCAAATTGATTCTTTATTTCAACATGGAAAGTTGTAAAAGCAGAAAAGACCTGAGAGCGATCCTTTAGTAAATACACTCATGTCATACGTGAATAATCATAAATAAAGACCATAAAATACTTGAATCCATTATTTGACGCGACCGCAGAAGGTCCCCATACATCCGAATGAACCAACTGAAACAAACTATCAACTCGACTAACGATCCGGGAAGGGAAAGATGCCATGTGATGCTTCCCGAGTTCACAAGACGCACACCGAAAAGGAGAAGCAGAAGCAGGAACTAAAGATGTTTGCCGGAGGGGCTGAAGTGATGGGTGACCAAGTCGACAGTGCCACTGAAAGGCATCCACGGAGCTATGTAAAGCAGTAGAAGAAGGATTGCAGTCAAGGCGGTAAACTCATGTCCTGATCCAATCGTCCTCTCAGTTAAAAGATCCTGAAACACACAATTAGAAGATAAAAATGAGATA
This sequence comes from Tasmannia lanceolata, assembly GCF_043159265.1. Taxonomy (NCBI): domain Eukaryota; kingdom Viridiplantae; phylum Streptophyta; class Magnoliopsida; order Canellales; family Winteraceae; genus Tasmannia; species Tasmannia lanceolata. The sequence goes on along the minus strand of NW_027518695.1, from coordinate 315,739 downwards.
TAGCAAGCGAGATTTTTTGTAAGTTGACTCACATAAAATAAATTGAAGGGAGACTTAGGGACACATAATACATATAATAGTGGCAGATGAGGTGAAGGACAAGTGGTGCCAATACTAGTATTGGGGGTAGTGGAACCATCAGCTAGAGTAATAGATTGAGAATCAGATGGAAATGAACGAAATTAAGAGAGCTGAGACGAGTTACCAGTCATATGATTGGAGGCTCCTGAGTCAATGATCCAGGACCCTGAGCTAGAGAGTAAGGTCGTGTGTGAACTACTTGGCTGAGCAAAGCCTGAAGTGGGATGGGAGGTACTCTGTCGAAACCGCTGTAACTCCTCATAATCTGTCCTCGTAAAACTGAAAGACTCATCAACAGATTTAGAAGCAGGCGCAGAAGTCACTGTATCAGAAGGGCCAGTTGTCGTGAGATGAGCTGATCGAGGTGGGCGAAGCTTTGGATGAAGCGTATAGTAAGTCTCTATCTAGTGGCCATCACATTGGCAGTGGGTAGAATAAGGATGGCCACGTCCACCACCAACACGGTCGCCACCACGGCCACGGCCACGAGCTCGAAAAAAAGAACCACCTCATCTGGGAGGGCGAGCAGCACCACAACCATCGTATGCCTCTAGAGCAAAACTATCAGAGGGGAGCCATGATGGAGACTCGCCAAGGCACTGTTGTGCACGAGAATAGGCCTCATGCAACGACGGAATGTTGCCGGACCTGAGAATCTGATGACGCAGGTGAGTAAACTCCGGGCCTATGCTCTCAAGGTAGTGCACCACTCGAATTTGTTCCCGCTGCCGGTGAAGAAGATTAACATCAGAAGTGAGGGGCATGAAGACGTCAAGCTGCTGACATGAAGAAATAAACTGCCCATAGTGAGTCTCAAGAGACATGTCACCATGACGCAGGCGCATCCAATCAGAATAAGTGGCACAGATATGGGTGAGGTTTTGAACTTCGGAATAGGTTGAGGCAGTGTGATCCCAGATCTCCTTTGCAGTCGGGAGGAGTATCATTGTGGAGGAAATGGCAGGGGTCATGCTCTGCCAGATAAGACTACGAATTAATGCATCTTCCTGTTCCCAACGAGTATACGTGAGGTCTTTGGGTGGGGCGGGCGCGGCCGGGGGGGGGGGGATCCAGACGAAGGAAACTAACCTTTACCCCGTCCAAGAAGGTATGTCTCAACTGCAAATTTCCAGGGTAAGTAGTTGGTTCCATCAAACTTGGCAATGCTCAGCTGTGGGTAAGAACCCTCCACAGGTGCCAAGGTAGGAGAAGAAGAGGAAGAGGTAGCCGAAGGTGGGTGTTGGGCACGGACCTCTGTGGTCATGCCGAGAGAAGGATCCACAATGACAGGTGGATCCATAAAGACAACAAGTGACGAGAGAACTGAAAGACCTACAACCAACGGCTACAAAGAGGAAAAGGAGGGATGGACAAACCAACTAATCAAGACAATGACTCATAGCACGGCTCCACGGGCCACGCATAAGAACAGAGATGGAGTCATAACGAAGATGGGACGAATCTGCGAAGAGAAAGTGAAGAGAACTGACCTAGATCAATACATGGGAAATAAGAAGAATAGTGGAAACTAGGGTTAGGGTTTTAAGAAAGGGTTGTATATTGGGAGGGGGGGGGGGGATGGACGGATGATGATAACGGTAGAGGACGAAAAGTCGGGGGGTGTCGTGGGGTTGGAAGAGAGCCCACAAAGTCGCGGGGTGGGGGGGGGTTGGGTACAGGAGGGTCGCGGGGAGGAGGGTGGGTTTTTCGGAGGGGAGAGCGTGGGTGGAGGGGTTCCGGAAGGTCGCGGGGAGAGAGGGGGGGGGGAAGGGGCAGATGGGGTCGGGGAGGGAAGAGGAGTGTCGCTGGGGATGAAGGGGGGGGGGGGGGGAACCCAAAGGGGTAGAGGGAGATGGGATTAGGGTGAGGGAGACAGGATTAGGGTAGGGTTTAGGGTTTAGAGGTAGGGGTAGGCGTAGAGATGGAGATGGAGAAGGTGGAGGCTGATGGTGATCCCTAGGGATCAGAAACTCTAGGGCTCTGATACCATGTTACGAGAGAGACTGAGAAAATAGAAAAGTGAGTTAGGCTGTCTCCCCCTCACTGATTTATTTATATACTGAAATACAAAGTACAATTACTAGAATGTCCATATTAGGCTTATTCTAACAAGGAAGACACAAAATTGCGAAAAACATGCGTGAGAGAATCATAGGAAAGAATAGAAGAGATAGGATGTGCAGTTCTATGAGAACGAGTACGAGAAGCAATAGGAGAGTCGACAGGTACCTCTGAAGTGGAAGGAGGGATCTCCTGCTGAGCTGGCGATGGCGCTGCCAGAGAGGGATGGGCTCTGCAAATTTGAGTCGGCGCTGGTAGGTCTTCTTAGTTACCGGTGGTGGATGAGCAGGTACTAGTCAGGGAGCAGAAGTCTCGCAAACAGGGAGCAAACAGGGACAATCTCAGATGTCGGTAAGGGAGGAGATGAAGAGGGAGGGACGGCCGGGTCAGAAAGAATGGGAATAGGTAGATATTGAAACCCTCCATAAGCTTCTTCGTGGAGGTTTCTAGGATTTGTTGATGAAGAATAGCAATCATACAGAAGCGGCAACCACTATTGTATAATTATTTGATATAATACTGAAGATATATTATTCTAAAAATATTAGTTAGGATATGATTTTAAAACTACATCTGGATTATAGCAATACAGTTAAGCTATACAAATAGTTAATCTATGAATTATACAAAAAAAATGAAATAGGTAAAGTGGGTTTCTCTGACTAGTGGTGTTTGACATGCATCTGACAAGCATGCCTAACGTGAATGTGTGACACGGCACATTTTGAAATATGGAGTGTCCTTGTCATAGAGGGAAGGATAGACAGTTAATCGGGTATTTGCTAGCTGTTTGTAGGATATAGTTATGACAATATTCTACTAGGGTGCTTTTCCCACTTTGGAGATTGCTATTCAAGGTGTTTTGGGCTATATAATGACTTATTTTATACTAGTGGCTGCTGTTTTCACTCAGTTTGGGCTCTTCTGATTTGGCAAGAAGGTGAGCCTTTGAAAGTGAAGTGAACTATGACGTTTCAGCTTACTGAAAGGCATTCATAATTCATGAGAATCATCTTAAAACATGTTACCTTTGATTGTTTTGAATTCAACTAAATTATCATTGGTGATCGCCAAAAAAGAAAAGCATGGGTTGTCTTTGTCATGATGGTTAACTGGATGTTTGTGTTAAGATGAATGTAAATTTGTTTGGGTATTTTGATCATATACCAGATGATTTTTTCCTTTTCATCGCCTCAAGTGTTTTTTTTTTCCACCCCTTTTTGGGTGATGTTTTGTTTCTCCACGACTCGATTATGTTACAAGAGAGTGCCTTCAGGATTCACCTAATTTTTTTATTAAGTTCGCCTCACATGTGATGCCTTTTTTGAATTGATCTTCAGGCTTTCAGTAAAAGCTCTACTGAAGATTCTCAAACGTTGGCCCTCTCTCATTGGGAAGTGTGTTATCACCCTTACCGAAAGCTTGCGTGATGCACACACACCAGAACATGCAGTGCTAGGTTCTTGTGTGATCCTTTCATCACAAACTGTTCTCAGACATTTGGCAATGGTATCCAGACAACACAATTGTGACTGCTTGAAAATTTATTTGAAGTGCGTGAAGATTTTGTTGACATATTTTCCTTTTCTACTCATATTTCAGGATCCAAAGGCCTTCTCTTCATTTCTTTTGGGTATTCTCGCTAGGTAACCTTAACCTTATGTTCATCCCAATTATCTCCATTGGTTTACTTAATATTTTGATCATGATATACCATGCATAATGTGCAATGTGGATCTTACTCATTTTTTCCTGTGCATCTTTGAAGCTCCCATCACGAATCATTGAAAGCTCAGAAATCTATCAGCGAGGTAATATTTTATATAGTAGAAAAGCTGATGTTTTTTTTTGTTACTGTTGCTCATTGTACTATCTAATGCCGTATGACATCATTAGGTTTTTATCAAATACAATATCCACTTTGCTGGAGTATCAAGGAACATTTTTAGGACTTCAGATGATCAGACAGATAGGCCAGACTTTCCAGACTTGGTTTCTCAGATTGCTTCTATGAGCTTTGATACCAACGGATTGCATTGGCGGTAAGGGTTTTATTAGAACTTTCTTTCTAGTTTTGTGTATAACTGCACAGAAATATACTTGTTTCCATGCATTTATCATCTATATCAAGGATCACGATTGGGTGAGGATTCGTCAGGAAATGGGCATAAACGTGTTATTTGAGCATCTCTGTTGAAATATAGTTGTTTTTGTATGAAAATACATCTCTTCACACAGGTACACGTCTCTCTGTATCTGAAACTCACAGACTTTGTTTTTTTCAGGTATAATCTGATGGCTAACAGGGTACTGTTATTGTTAACTATGCCTTCTAGGAGCGATTCAAATTTATCCTCAAAGATTCTAGATGAAACTGCTGGTCAGCACATCTCATGGTTGATTGGCTCATTATATGAAAGATGATTGCTTCCATAGCCTCTTTTTTATTTAAGTGATTTGACTATTGCCTAAATTGTACCACTTAATTGCTGATGCCGACTTTTTTTCAATGATTATGACCAAGTCATGATGTATTCCGTGTAGCTGAATGACTGTCAACTATTTTTCTTCTTACCTAGTTTTGTGATGGGAAACTTATATCTTATCAGGACACTTCTTAAAGAATTTGAAAAGTCAACTTCCTCAGACGAGGATGCTTGCAATCTCAGCTCTAAACATCCTATTGAAAGAATCGCCACACAGAATCTCCGGCCAGGAACATAACAAATCCGTTGGGCATTCCAAAGGACATGCCAACTCTTCCCTTGAAGGGGCTCTAAGTAAAGTATTTCAGGAAGAAGGCTTTTTTCATGAAGCACTGAATAGTCTTTCTCATGTGCACATAATTACAGACACTGAGAACACATCTTCCAGAGGAAACCACGGGGCCTCTTCCCTCCAGAGCCTCGCAGATACGTCCATCACATCTTTCTATTTTGATTTCTCAGCCTCATGGCCACGCACTCCTAGCTGGATCTCTTTGACGGGGGTTGATACTTTTTACGCAAGCTTTGCACGGATTTTTAAGCGGCTGATACAAGAGTGTGGCATGCCAATTCTACTGGCACTTCAAAGCACACTAGGGGAGTTTTCAGATGCAAAAGAGAGGTCAAGGCAGTGTGTAGCTGCTGAAGCTTTGGCTGGGGTACTGCATTCTGATATCAATGGCCTTGTAGAAGCCTGGGACAGCTGGATAATGAATCAACTAGAAAAGATCATTCTAGCCCCATCTGTGGAATCTATGCCTGAGTGGGCAGCTTGCATACGGTATGCAGTTACGGGGAAAGGAAAACATGGAACGAGAATTCCTCTTCTGAGGCACAGGATTTTGGATTGCCTGGTGAAGCCTTTACCTCAATTGGTGGCAACTAATGTAGTTGCTAAGCGGTATGCTTTTCTCTCAGTTGCACTTATTGAAGTCTCTCCTCTCAGAATGCCAGTTGCAGAGATCCAGTTCCACGAAAAGCTACTGCAGGAGTTGCTGGATAACATGAGGCATTCATCTGCCCAGGTAATCTTGGGCCTCTTTTAAGTAAATCTAAATTTTATACCAGAGATGGGAGATTCATGGTCCCCATTCAGAGGAGCATGAGAAATTATTGTGAAGGGTTGAAAATTAAACTCCTGTACTTTCATGAAGGATTTAAAAATCAAATTCTTTCTTTTTTCCATTCATGGAGCTTTTTATGAAGATTTAACACAAGACAGTTACTCTCGCACTCATCTTGTGTGTACATGGTGCTAGCTAAATCTGTTTTTCTGGATTTTCTTCAATCACTTTGATTTGATTCACCAACCAAACTGAAGAACACTTGTTTTTGTACAATTGAACCATGCAATCTTTGCTTTGAAACAATTGTTTTGAAGACAGTGGATCTTTACTATCAAGTTAATGTTGAGAAGGGCATCAATTTATTGATGGAGTTGTTCCAACTTTGATGAATGCTGCATGGTTAGTCGAGGGAGTAGGATTTAGGAATTGGTGAGATCATTGTGGTTTAGAGTGGCAATGCTATTAAATACCATGGTACTCCTATCAGAATTTTGTATTCTTCGTTTCTAAACCTTCCTGTAGGGATTCAATGTAATGTTTCTCTCCCTTCTTTCAAGCTGTGGGTAAAGTGTTTCTCTAAATAAGTTAAAGCGACGCATGTTCCTTGCTGATTAATTTTTGAATATTCTGAAGCCATGGAACTATCGAACTCCTTTTTGGAGGTCAAGCTGTTTATACTAATTGTGAACTGATCCAAAGTACATGGTCTAAATTCTTTTTGTAGCTGATTCGGCAGAGCTAAATCTGGGTTTCTTTAGCTTTTGCAGTTCAAATGTCTTCCGGGAATCTGTAGTTATTTTTTCATGTAGCCTTTTTGCATATTTTCTTCTCTTTAGAAACAAATTTTAGTATTCTGTTGAATTTCACAGATCTGAATTACATGTATAGTTTTTTACCATTAGCCTGGAGTGATTTGAATTGATATATTTTTATTTCTTTATATGATAATGATAACTTAAATATGTGCAATTATGGATTTGCAGGCATTGTTTTCCTGAGAGTTACTCCTGGAATTGTTTTTCCAATTATTTCATGATTTATATTTAAATGTGTGACAGGTAAGGGAAGCCATTGGTGTGGCCCTCTCTGTCTTATGCTCAAACATACGCCTTTTTGCATCCTTTACACCTGCCCATTCGCATGAAAGGATGGAAAGCTATGCATGTGACTTGTTGAAAATGGGAAGTTGGGATCGGCATCTGACAGAACGAGCTTCTGAACTGGCAGTCAATATCCAGTGTGTCAATCTGTCTGATAGTTTGGAGTCACCGGAAGGTTTAAATCGTGAAAACTGTTTCTCAAATGATGAATCACAAGAAGATGTTAGATGGATGGAAACGGTATTCCATTTTACTGTACTTTTCAATTAAAACTTCTACCAGTTAATTTTATTAGCATGTTGACTTCCATATTTTTCTTAATGAGTGCAGATGTTCCATTTCATTATCTCATCTTTGAAGTCAGGAAGATCTTCGCTTTTATTGGACATAATTGTCGATCTTCTTTATCCAGTTATTTCCTTGCAGGTAAATACAATTTGGAAATTTTAATGCTCATATTGGTTTTTGTTCTTTATCAGTTTAAGCTCCGTACTTTATTTTAAGAGGAATGCTAAACTGAAGGGCGCCCTTGCAAAAAAACCAGAGACAAGGGCACCCCCATTAATAAAGGCACTTTGGTGAGATGGTCCAATGGCGGCGCCCTTATAGCTGTTTTTTTTTTGCAAGGGCGCCCTTCAGTTTAGCATTCCTCTTATTTTAATACTCCGTCACTTATTTTATCTCATGTGCTTTGATAGTTTCTGGTTGCTTTTATTTCATTATCTATTGTTATATCATCATATGGTCATCTATCTTGAACCAGAATTTTCTGCTTATATCATATTTAGTGGGTGGATTTTTTGATTCAAATAGTTTATTATACCATGCAAATTCTAGGGCCGCAACTCGGGTCGGGCGGGTCGGGTTTTGGGGAACCCAACCCTACGCGAGAAATATCTCGGGTCGGGTTGGGTTTTTTTTCGGAAAACCCATGATTCCCAAACCTGGCCCTACCCATAATAAATCTCGGGTCAGGTCGGGTCGGGTTTTTTCACGTTGACGCAATTTTTTAAGGAAAACTCTTGTTTGGCAAGGCAACTCAACTCATAGAAGCAGAAATTACACTCACATTACACTTGAATCAAACAATGATGTAATTACACTCACATTACACTTGAATCAAACAATGCTGTAATCAAACAATGTTGTAATTACAATCAAACAATGCTGAATCAAACACTTGAATCAACTCAACTCATAGAAGCAAAAATTACACTCACATACTATAACAGTGCGTGTGTGGGTTTTCACTTTTAACTTTTAACTAACAATAGAAAAAAAAAGTACATACTATAACTGATGTAACTCGGGTCGGGTCGGGTCGGGCCCCTTCAAACCCGGCTCGACCCGAGATTCATGCGGGCTTTTGGATGCTCAACCCGAAACCCATGAAACCTGAACCCAACCCAGGCTATTTTCGGGTCGGGTAAAACCCGGCTCGAGTTGCAGCCCTAGCAAATTCAAGGTCCATATACTGTTGTAGTTGCATGCATATAAATTCTTGCTTCTAACTGGAGGGGAATTTCTTAATATTTGTCACCACCTGAACATGAATTCAAAAGAATATATATGGTTATTTCTGAATAATGTCCCATTCTTTGGAAAGATATGTTCCCTCAATTGACAAAGTAGTAAAAAATTGTTACTCTTGGTAGCACACAAAACTTTCAATTTGTTCCATCTTCCTTTCTCTGCTTCCACTTCAATCTATTTGATCCATTTTGCAATTATTTGACATGAGAACATTATCTAGATGCTTACTCGGCTTTGGTTTGCTGGAATTTGGAAGTAATATGTGGCCAAGTGAGCCATGATTTACTCTTGTAACTAAGGAAATCTTTTTGGACATTTGCAGGAAACATCAAATAAAGATTTGTCGATGTTAGCGAAGGCCTCTTTTGAATTATTAAAATGGAGGATTATTCCACAACCCCATCTACAAAAGGCTGTATCGGTGCTTCTTTCTTCCTCCAATGATTCTAACTGGAGAACAAGATTCGCAACTTTGACATATCTACGGACTTTTATGTATAGGTATGGTACTTTGGTACGGGCTGCACATCTATCAGATAGCTTTCAGCATTACATGACAGCATTATTTTTCCAATTACTGATTTGCCACTGTTATGCTTCTGTTTGTACATGTCTAATCGTAAATATAATAAATAATATCGCATACACACTTTTCTTTTAAATAATGATGCTGCACCTTCCTGCTATTTACTGGATATCCTTTTTTTTTTCTTTTTGCTTTGTGACTTTGAATTGCCAAAGGAACATCCAACATTCCAAATGATGAGTTTCATATAAAAAAGGTATTGTAAAAACACTCTTCCAGAACTTGATGACTTGTATAAGTTTTTCCTTTGTTCTTTAAATTCTCTTTCTGATACTTGACTTTGCCTTTTATATTTCCATTTGTCTTCATCGCTGCTTTCACCTCCATCCCTAATTGTGGAACTTTTTGTGCAGGAAACAAGTAATCTTCTTAGGGTTTCTGTGCAAATCCTTTCCTTATTTTACCTAAATTTACTATTTGGTTTCAGATCAATGAATCATCCCCTCAGGTCTCACTGCTATTTGATCCCAGATCAAGGAAGCATTCCCTCAGGTCTCGCTGGAGAATGAGACGAGTCTCTTGATTTATTCTATGAGTTTAATCAAATGTTAAATGCCCATGCCGCATCATTAGAGTGGAAAATTTGAAGTCCAACTTGAGGAATCTTTTATCCTATCCACGAACCCATTACCATTTTTGCTCAATTTTGCCTCTGCCTCCTCATATCTTGCCAGATTGCTAGAGGATGGTATGACCTGAGTTGATTTCTTCTAGGAACTTCGATCGAATCAGTGAACTCTGAACTCTACCTGCATGTGAGGGAGCAATTAAAATTACAACCTTCCTAGATGGCTTCCCCAAAATGATCACCCAACATTCTCTCTGATCTTGTCTCTTCTATTGAGCCATATGACAAGTTTTTTACATTTTATTTGGCTACTCCAATTCGCAACAAAATCATTTACCCATCTTAGTTTCAACGATACCCTTCTCTCCATGCCCAATCGTCATACCACCTATGTCTATCGTAAATTTGTAATGACATTAAGCAACTTGACTTCTTGTGTAAGATACTATTTTCATTTTTGGTGGGTAAACTGGACAGACGTCCTGTATTGCATATTCTTAATTGCCTGGACACTTAAATGAAAAGATGTTATTCTTCATGTGTGACACCTACAGTGAATATGGAGGAGACTTTTAAAAACTAAAAGCCACCATTTCCTTATCTTTCTCAAGATATCAATATATACCCTAATTTGTGGATTGCATTTGATTTTCTTGTCGTCAAAATTGTTGGTCCTTGCAAGCCATATTCGTGTCCCCATAATGATGAGCTCCAAATATTTGTGAGGTCATTTGCCCAAGTTTTCCCTGTCTTCTTCCCTTTAAACATCCTTTCCTACGACTGGGTTTCTAGATTGGCGTTGCTCACTTTTCTACTGTAAAGAGGCCCCATTGTGGAATCACTACCTTCGCCCTAATGGTGGTTGCAACCAATTAGAAACCCTTCCTCAAGTTCATGCCTACTTAGATTCCACTTTGTGTCTCTGTTTAAATTTTGTGGGAGATGGTCTGAGTGCTCGGCTCTTCAAACTCCATTGTGGTGTCTGTATAGGTTTATGAGAATTTGTCTGCATATGTTTATCTATAAAATGTCCATATATAACCTTTTCTCTTGGTGTTAAAGCTTGTGTTTTGGTTGTAGTAAGCAAAACCAGTTCTTTATACATCGACATCTGATGAGATTTATCATTTAAGGAATCATATATGTACATCTGGCTTATGTGTGCTGTTCTCTTTTCCTTTGTTTGTCCTAAACTGGCTTTATTCCATGTTTTTAGTCTCAGTTCCTAAGTAGAGTTCAAATTGCTGTTTAGTCTCATTATCATAATACAAGCTCTTCATTTATGATCTATGTACTTTTTCGCAAGGATTTTTAAGCCAGTCAAACTGTGATATTTCTAAAAGTGTTACATTATTTCTTTGTACAGGCATACCTTCATTCTCTCAAGTGTGGAGAAACAACAAATCTGGAAAAATATTGAGAAACTACTTATAGACAACCAAGTTGAGGTGAGTGTTTTTATAGTTTAATTATAAGTTGAGGTGAGTGTTTAGAAAGTTGATTGAATATAGGTATAGACTTTATGAAAGGAATGTAATTCCCTAAGACTTTTAGTTTTGCTTTATCCTGTCATCCATCTGTACCTAAATTTCTCATATTGAGTGCATTTATTTGTTGCTAAAGAAACCGCTTGCTGACATGGAAGGATATTTATGCATTGCTGAAATTCTATAAGTTTTGTTTTTCATTTCAATTATTTTTTTTGAACTTGAATATTATTTGCAAGATATACCTTGTATGTCTTCATATATCGTTACAAATGTGTATGTATTGGTTTACATGACAAATTTAGTCGTAACATCTATACATCATTGCACATCCACAAATATTGCTTAATACGCATATAAAATAAGGAGATGGTGGCATTCCCTTGTTTTGATGCTGGTACTCTATTTATCTTAAATTTCTAGAATATTGTCAATATCAAAGGCAAGGGAGTTAGATATCAGCTCCCTAAAATAATATGTGTAGTAGTTATTGTTATAGTATATACATTATTGCATTGGTATATACATGCATATATACATTTATTTATTAATTTACTGTTTATCCTTTTTCCTTTTTTTAAATATCTTTTATTGTTTAAATATTGTTTTTATGAAATGAGTCAATCAGTAAATATTTTTCGAATATTCTAGTCCAACTGTCTTACATCGCCTCTTATTCTCTACTGGACAAAATGTATATCTGATTATGTTCTGATCATCATGTTAATATAGTGATGAAGTTAGGTAAATGTACAGAATATTGGCACATTAAATTAAATAGCTTATTACTGGTTCAGGTAAGGGAGCATGCTGCTGCAGTTCTGGCGGGCTTGATGAAGGGTGCAGGTGAAGACATAACCAAAGATTTTCGTGAGAGAACATTCTCCGAGGCCAACTCCATACAAAAGAAACGAAAGCAGAGGTCAAGTTCCATTTATCTTAAGCCTTCCTTTCAGTAGTTGGTGGACTGCAACAATATATATGTATTTATGTATGTATACATGCATGCAAATATACTGATTCTAAAAGATTGAGGACTCTTGCAGAAACCTGAAATCGGGTCAGTCTATAGCTTCAACACATGGTGCAGTTCTTGCTTTAACAGCATCCGTGTTATCAGTTCCTTATGACATGCCCGGGTATGTTTCCTCTTCCTGAAACGAGGTGGCTGTTTGCATGAATATTCACGGTGCCAAGCTCCATAAGTTATTCCTTGAGAGTCTAAAGACGCTAAATATAAAATGCTTATAATTTGATCATTTATTGGATGGTGATAATGTTTTTTCTGGACATCTAATGCCAGATCAATTCCCTATAACTGATAGCAAGAAAAAAAGAAAAAATACTTTTTCTCAAAGAGGGATGCTAGGAAAATGCAAATGCATTTTACATTGATTTTCATGTGGTCGGCGGGCATCCTTTTGCCGGCCGGACTCTCCTCCGGTATTGGCCGGTCTGCAAATGATGGCTACAGAGTTGCTGCTAGATTCTTGAAAATTAATCCTCGAGATTAGGAAATTCTTATTATTTCCTATTTTATATCATTTTTCTTTTTGTAATTGCGATGTTGATGCTTGCCCAACATGTTTACTCACCCTGGCATCATCTTTTAAAAAAAGAAATGGGCTGTCCTCATTTTATAGCTGATTCCACATTCAGTCACATGTCCTGTGACAAAGTTCTTTTGATGGGAAAAAGTTAGGTGCAACAGGTGCCCTATCCTGCGCACTGATAGGCACAGGAACACTTGTTCCTGAATTGAAGCAGTGCTCACTCTTCTTTGGGTGATAATTATTATCTTTGATGTTGTTTATCCTTGATGATGCAGCTGGCTTCCTGATCATGTAACCTTACTGGCTCGATTCATCGACGAGCCGTCCCCTGTAAGATCGACAGTTACGAAAGCAGTTGCAGAGTTCCGGCGAACTCATGCCGATACCTGGAATGTCCAGAAAGATTCTTTTACCGAAGACCAACTCGAGGTGAATTCATTTATAAATTCTTTCCAAATATTTTGCACTTGTAATGTTGTTATGCACAACAACTTATTCATTTGTTATTTTACTCGCAGGTTTTGGCTGATACATCATCTTCGTCCTCATATTTTGCCTAATTGATATGGCTCCCTCAATAACAGAAGGGGAAATAATACGAAATGAAAAACAAGAATAAAGAAATGAGGCCTGTATTAGCAACCTTGCTATAGTCCATAAAATGAGATTTATTTACAAAAAACAACTGCATGTACAATTTATAAGTGCCATCTATAAAGCATTTTGTTTTTTTCTTTTCTTTTCTGGTATGTTAATTTTGTTTCATGAGTTTTTTCTCTCCCTACCCCAACAGTTTAAACAATAGGATCCATAAGATCATCAGGTAAGCCCCACAAGGCACAATCCGATGGTTTTCCGCCCTTGGACACTTCATCTCTGTCCTCCACTTTCCCATGCAGGCCTGCCTAATCTCCAGTGGCGAGGAGATAATCTGGTTCCAAAAATGAACACTTTTTGGGTAGTGTGTCCTTTAGATGGTTGTGCCTTTTCACATCAAGACGTGGAGGGGTTGGCTTGGAGCTGGAAGTCTGATATGCTTCTTTGCGAGTGGGTGGAGCCTCTCATGTTTGAGCAGCTGAGTGCAAGATGGGGCCACAAGGCAAGGCAGGGGAAAATGTTTAAAAAAAAAGGTGCATTCAAGAAAATTAGTGATTTACGATTAGATTTTCTTATTTAAAGAGAGTTTTGTGGTTTAAGAAGAGATTTATGAGAGAGAGAGAGAGAGAGAGAGAGAGAGAGAGAGAGCAAACGATTAAAAAATTGGGAACAAACAATTAAAAAACGGCAGAATGCTTTGCATATATATATATATGGGATGCGCGCCATGTGACTCCTACAACATGCCCCAGTCGTTGCAAGTAGACAACGTGAAGATTTGGGTCACGGAGGTTGTTACAATTCGTATATGATAACCGAGAGTAAGAATGATATGAGAAAGGGAGAAATTATACGGAGGAAGGCCGTGCATGCAAGTGCAGCCCAAAAAACAGTGGGGCGCAGTATAAAAACCTCCACAGGAGGGTGAAGATTTTCTGCGCACACCCTATCTACATCGGGGCCCAACAAATGAACGGTTTAGATCACCCAGACAATGTGGACCCCACTGTTATTTTTGGGTTGCTAGTGCATGCACTGTGGGAAACCATATAAATTCTCTGACAAAGGAACAATCAGATCCTGCCGTATGTACAAAAAAATTACTTTTTGTAGAGTTTCTTAAAGAGAAAAGTACAGAATATGCGCAATAATTACGAGGAATTATGGATTTCACACCTTTTAAAACAATCATCAAACACGGGTGGAAAAAAGACGCCAATACGATGTCAGAAATCTCCTTCAGCTTCCTTTTTCATTGCAGAAAATCCCCCTGTATTTAATGCCTATTTAATTGGTGCGCTTTACAAGGCTTCTTTTGGTTCGTCTGAATGTGTATTTGAACTGACAGAACCTTGGGTTCGTTTCTATCTTGGCCGTCGGAAATAACCAGAGACGGATGGATGCTTTACACATGTTAAAAAACTTTTTGGAATGCTGGTGCCTCTATACACAGGTGGTTTGGTTTGAATTTGAAATTTTCCTTTGAACCCAGAGTCCCTTGGGTTCATTTAAATTTTGGCTGTCGCCAATATGCATAGACGGTCGGATCCACGACACGCGGACATCAATATGGAACGGTGACGTGTTCTAATAATACCGCCTCTCTGTATGAGATTCCGTCAGCGTACCCATTATTTCCGCTGGCATACCCCTGAATTCCGTCGGCATACCTTTTGATATTCCGGTGGCATACTCGAAACGTTTTGAACACATATTTGAACCCAGAAAATCCGGTAGCGTATTCGATATTCCGGCGGCGTACTCTAAAATCCGACGGCGTACTTGATATCTTTGAACGATGGGTGTTTCTTGAATCTGGCGGTGTTCTCAGCCAAAAGAGATGTCACCGTTCTAAGCCAAAAGAGACATGAGAAATAATAAAATATTCAATAACGTTGCCGTTCTCAGCCAAAAAAGTTGTGTAAATAATAAAATATTCAATAACGTAGCCGTTCTCATCCAAAAGAGACGTGAGAAATAATAAAATATTCAATACCGTCGCCGTTCTAAGCTAAAAGAGACGTGAGAAATAATAAAATATTTAATAACGTCGCCGTTCTAAGCCAAAAGAGACGTGAGAAATAACAAAATATTCAATAGTGTCACCATTCTCAACCAAAAGAGATGTGTAAATAATAAAATATTCAATAACGTAGTCGTTTCTCATCCAAAAGAGAAGTGAGAAATAATAAAATATTACTTTAAAGATAATGATTGATGTTGGGTTGTGAGCTTGTCAGGAAGGGCAACATACGAAGACTCTGATAATGTCAGAAGAGCACTGGATCTTTTTTCCACCCGTTTTTGAAGAATCATCCGTGTTTGATGATTGTTTTAAAAAGTACTCAAAATCTATAATTTCTTGAAACTATTACCCACATTCCGTACTTTTCTATTCCTTAAACCAAAGGAAGAGTTGTACATCACTAGTGATGTGGTGGCAATAACCGGACAAAAAGGACAGTTTAAACAAGCGATGCCAATTAGCAATGGGCACAACCTTTTTGTGAGTCCATCGCATCTAATCAGTAATGCCAACTAAAAATATAGTGACGGATTTTTTTGCTTTGGCGATAGATAATCCGTCAGGAATGAATGTATTTCTTGTTGTAGGATGCTTATTTTTACTTCCCCTTCACGGCTTCACCCAACCTCCCACCTAATGCATGTGAATTGTGATATTTGACGATGCAAAGTTGTATGATTTTTTAATAATGAGACTGTTTTTTTCTTATCTATGTAAAGTGGGCATATAAATTTGTTTGTGTCTATTTTTCCACTTAAAAATGCGTGTAAATGTTTTTGGAAAAAATACATTTACACCCCCTCTAGTTTCTAACACATTCAACTCTAACCCTGACTGTCAAAACGTGACAACTATACGCCCTGAGGTTGCATTTTGTTATAAGTATACCCCCTCCATCAACTGTCCGTTAGTTTAACCTTACGGAATGGCCAAACTAACCTGTGTTAATATTTCTAGGACAGGAATACCCTCATCTCTGTGTTTGAGCTATTTACAGACCGTTTGGGCAGCTTTCATTTAAAAATGATGGTTATCCTTCCAGAGTTCCAGGTTGAAGAGCATCTGTGAGGGTGTTTGGCATTTCCTCCCAAGCAATTACGGTTAGGGTTTGTCATTTTCTGCGACAAGTTTGTAGGGCTTAGCATTCCAATATAGCATTTCTTCATTTCTTCCACTGAAAAGGAAGTATTTCTTTGTTTTTCACTTGTATGTGATTATTTTAGAAAAAAGTTTGGCATTTCTTCTAATGTGATGTTTGTTTTTTTACCTGTCTGTGATTATTTTAGCATTTCTTACCTAAACCCTAATATTTTTTAGGGGTTTTGCTGTATTTTATTGATTCTTTTCAAATGTGGGGTTTTGTGAACAAAAACCCTATTTTTCTATCCTAAAATGGGAAAAAGATGACAGTTGGTTCTTTTTTTCTCAGAAACCCTTATAAGTGCATTATGACAATTAGGGTTTGCCTAATTTGGGAAAAGGATGACAATTGGTCCTTTTTTTGTCGTACATAGATGGTATCAACTAGCTCTTCTTCGAGTGGACAACGTTCCCAGGGTTACGCCTTTACAACATGCCACTGTGGACAACGAGCGCCATTGAGGACATCATGGACGAGCAATAACTTCGGGAGAAGGTTCTTGGGTTGTTCTGGGTTTGAGGTGAGCAATCTTTTGTTAATTATCATGTTTTGGATATGATTTATGGCTAACCCTAAATGACCTTGTCTGATTTCAGATAAATGTTGTGTGTGGTTTCTTCCAATGGGTTGATCCATCAATCTGTCTTCGAGGAAGAGCTGTCATACTAAAGGTTATGGAGAGGTTTTAGAAATTGATGTCAAAGGTTGAAAGCTTGGAGGCCGAAGTCGCGAAGTATCGTGGCAGGGAAAAGGTTTTCCAGACCTTAATTGCCATTTCATGGGGTGGTGCTCTTCTCTTTGCTGTTTTCTTATTGGTTAAAGTTTATTGGAATGGGAGTGTCAGTGGGAACAAAATGTATTAACCATGAATCTGTCGGTATGGGAGTGATGTTTTGAAATTTATGTAATCTAAGTCTATGTAAGAAATGTTTTGAAGAAATGAAAGTGAATTTTTATCTATTTGTTATCATGAAACTTGCTTTGATTTCAGTCTTTAATTCTTAATTTCAAAATAATTGAAAGAATTCAATCAAAATCAATAGGCCATGGAGTACCAACCTGTCCAATGATGAATAACCAGTGATGAACAACCAGTGATGAAAAGCCAGTACCAAGCCATTCAATTGAATAACCAATACCAAAGTCATTCAATAATTGAACCACCAGTACCCAAGCCATTGAACAACCACTACCTAATTCATTGAACAACCACTACCACTACCCAAGCCATTGAACCATGATTCAAAGCCATTGAACAACCACTACCAGTACCGAAGCCATTGAACAACCACTACCTAATTCCCAAAGGACCAACTGAAGAGAACATGTGAATTACAACCCAGGCACATAACAGAGTAACCTGTACATTACAAGCCAAATACATACGACATGCAATAATTGAATTTTAATTTCAACCATAGACATTGAACAACAGTACCTAAGTCAAGACAAGCTTTGTACAACCATAGACATTCAATACAACCCATCTCAACCATAAGCCATTCAATACAACTCTACTCAATTTTACACATGAAATCCATGTCTTGCAGTTTCATTACAACACAGAAAAAGTCAACTACAACCAAGCTCAACCAGCAGATTCATTACAACCCAAAAACTGTCATTTACAACCCAGAAAGTGTCATTTACAACCAAACTGCATCTAGATTTACTCCAAAAATATACATGAAGACCATAAAAAATAAACATGGTTTACATAACATTGTTAACATAACAATCCATGGATAAACTTCCAAAATAAAATAACTGTTGAACCGAAATCATTGGCCCTTTACATGGTCCAAAGTAAGTATGGAGACCATCAAAATCCTCCCTCAATGCAGCTCTGAATCCATCAAAATGCACTCACAAGTCAAATGTCACACATGAAAACCACCCAAACACCTGGAGTTGAAGACTGTTGGGTCTCAAAATAAGGTCCACTGTAGTGACCACCAAAAGTACTTCCAACACCCGAAGTACTAGCACCAGGTGCTCCACTAGACTTGCGAGGTGACTGCACAGTTGCCAGCAAGAATTAGGTGATATGGATTAATTCATGTATTAAGAAAAATAACTATGAAGGTTACTTACTTTTCTGGTTGGATAAGAGAAAAAATGGCCTTTATAGAGACCAACCCCAAATGGTTCACCTCTTCCACCTCTTCTTCCACCTCTACTACCTTCTGCTCCACCCCTCCCACCTCCACTACCTCCTGCTCCACCTCTCCCACCTCTTCCTCCACTTCCTCCAATGTCAACACCAGGCTACATGTACCATTCAAACAAAAACATGAGAAAAACAATAACAGTAATTGATTTAACAAAAATAATAACATTAAGGAAATTGCTTGAAAGGAATTCTCTATTATCGGGTCTGTGCAATCCCCAACTACAATGCTATCAGCTCTCCCACTTCTTCCTCCAGAAACAACAGTACCACACATGTACCATTCACACTTGTACATTACAAGAGAACTAATAGTATATGCTTTAACTAGGGAACTACTTCCAAAGGAATCGAGATTTACCTGGTATGTGCTACCACCTTTTCGTCCTCGACCCTTGCTAACTGGTTCTTTTCCTCTATGTTGTCCTACACCCACTCACCCAGAGTAGCTGCATCACCATTACTGGGTGTTGTTTTCCCTCTAGAAGCAGACTTTCTTTTTTCCTTGATTGGCCCTTTGCAAGTGCGAGTGTTGTGTCCAAAATGACCATACTTACTACATTTTAGTGAGCCATGCTCTCTTGTCAACTTGAAAGGATTTGCATCTCTTTGGGGTTCATCTACATCCTTCCCCCCTCAGCTTCTTTGGCCTTCCTGGGGCTTTCTTATTGGAGGTGGCTGGACATGGTCCATGTCTAAAGATGGCCATTGCTCCATACTAGGCATGGGGTGAATCATTTCTTTATAACTCCTCTGGAAGGCATCTCTATGGTAGTAGGGGTGGATAATTTTTTCTACACTCTCATGCTGGTAGAAGATAGCAGCAACACCATGTATTGCATGGGATACCAGTCAAGGCCCAACTCCTACAACCACAAGATTGTTGCCCTAAGTTAATTGCATACCACTTTCCATTACCTCTACACCTCATATTCCTCCCCACTAGACCACTCTATATGGCAATCACAAGCTAGATGGGAGCTAAATATCATCCCCACAACCAAAAGTGGCTTATGCATATCCACATGCTCATTAAACTCTACCCTAGGTTCTCGCTCATCTGAAGAAGATCTTGGACTTCTAAGGTAATATCCATCTTCCTCCTCTTCACGTGCATTTGACCTGAGAGGATCATCAGGTATAACCTCCTCTAGACATGCCCCATGCACATCTTCCTCCTCATCTACAGCTTCTCCTTCACCAACAAATTCTGCTCCTCCAAGAAAATCAGCAGCATCATCAATATAATTAGACTCACTTCCAAGTCCACAACTACTGCCATTGTCATCTGACCTCCTAAAGACAACAAAATAATCATCATCCGAATTTGAATCTTCCTCATCTTCACTACTATTAGCTGGTGGAATGGGGATGTGCACTTCATCATCCAAATCTTCACTATGTTCATCAGTAGTACCTGGTGGAATGGATGTCAGCACTTCCTTAACAAAGGAATGATCAACTAGATTAATGTGAATGGGGGTTTTCACTTCCTTACACAAACTTTCTTCAACTGCATTTCTGGGAATTTGGGCCTCCAATTGGCTAACCACACAGTCCTCAACATTAGTTTGTTGAATTGGGATCTCCAATGGCCTAACCAATATTTCATCAAGTTGGGCTCCATTGGCCTACCCAAACTCTCATCAACTTGAGTCTCCACTTGCCTAGCCAAACTTTGATCAACTTGATTTTGTTGAATGGGGCCACCACTTACCCATGCAAACCTCCATCACCTCCCAAAACATCTATCTATGATGTACCTCCCAAGACATCAACTACATCCGCTGGCAATAGGGGGTGTCAACATATATGTAAATTGTAGATTTCCCTCTATGATGGTCTATCATTTCCAAAACATATCTATCAAAATTAATCCTTCGAAAACCACCTTTCTTACCCCTCCCTTGAGCCCTATGATACATGAACAAATAGATAGGAGCACCAACTATCTCCCCCATAATGTCTTGCATTTCAAACAATGAGAGCAAATCTGGGTCGACGTTATCAATGTGGTTCACAGTTCCCCCTTTATATACCCTCTTAGGGCTGTCAAATTTCCCACCATGATGCACCTCGAAAGTAAGAAAGCCAAAGGCCATCACTGTCATATAAAATAAGAGAACAAAGTTAAACTAGAAAAATTGAAAGGGACAACATATAATCATTTTTTAACTAAACAGTGGTACAAAAGACAAGAGACCCCTAATTTGAAAGCAAAAACATTGAATTTCCAGTGGGGGACCACAACATATACTCATTTGAAAGCAACATATACTCATTTGCAGTGGGAGACCCCTAATTTGAAAGGAAAAACATTGAATTTCCAGTGGGAGACTACAACATATACTCATTTGAAAGCGACATATGCTTATTTGTAGTGGGAGACCCCTAATTTGAAAGCAAAAACATGAAAGCACACCCAAATAACTACACAGAACACAACAATTCAAACACAACACTGTAATTATAAGTGGGGGACCACACACACACCATAGGGAAGACAAAGGCCAAAAAAAACCCTAAATTAGAAGGGTTTTTTTGTGAAAAAAGGGACCAACTGTCATCTTTTTCCCAAATCAGGACAAAATAAATAGGGTTTCTGTTCAAAAAATCCCACATTTGAAAAGAATCAATAAAATACAGAACGGTTTAGGTAAATAAAACACCTACATTGAGGAATTTTCTCTAAAATAATCACAACCAAGTAAAAAACAAAGAAAAAATTCGTTTTCAGTGGGAAGTTTGGAAAAACATTTCAAAGCTCATAAAATAATCACCAAAAAAAGGGTTTCTTCCATACTTTAACACCCCACTATCGTTATCTACAGTAAACTATGAAGAAAACATTAAATTATAGAAAAAATAACGACATGAAACTTCGTAGATATGCCAGCGGTTGGAGAAGACGATGGTGGTTACAAACCCTATAGTTTCCCTGATTCGGCAACACCGAAGGTTGAAGATGATCGGAAATGTTCCTTCGGGTGAAAGTGAAAACCTTCGATTTTTAACCCTAAAAGTGTTTCTTCGGTTTTTCACTTTAGTTAAAAAACGAGGGCAAATTGGTCTTTTTCCCTGCGCCGTTTACTCCGTCCGGTTTAAAAACCCCGATGCAACCTCAGGGGATGTAGTTGTCACGTTTTGGAAGTCAGGGTTAGAGTTGAATGTGTCAGAAACTAGAGGGGTGTAAATGTATTTGTCCCAATTTACATCTAAAATAACAGAGGTGTGAGAAAAAAGTTACCTGGATTAACGAGAGGGAGTGGCATGATGTTGCATTTTTGGAAGGTGTCCCTAGTTTACTATTCTAGAGGGTTGGCCTTGCTTAGTCATCTCGCAATTGCATGATTGCATCCCATGCAATAGTTGCTAAATATGCCGGAGGAGCAATGAACCTAGCCTTGAAAATGGCATGGCCCCCACAAAAATCTCATTATTTTCCTCCATTAGCCACCTATTTAATATCGCCCAGAAATGGAATCCTAGTCTTTAGAGGAATACGAGGGTAAAAAGACAAAGCATGCCCTTTGAATGGCTGCATTGATAGTGTAGTAGTGTAGGGGCAGAATGGTCTAATTACTCTGTACAGACAAATTTTCTTTATCATTATATACATGGAGATGAAAGCAGAGAGTACTCCATTATTGATCTTGAAACAAGACCAGCTACCTTCTTACTGCGTACTTCCTTCTTCTGTTTTTTTTTAATTGCTCCGTGTCTTTTTGAATTGTAAAGTAGGATTGGACTCGTGTTTTTGTATTGTACTTGTGCTGCATATGTGTTGCATGCATAGTGGACCTTTTCACTGAAAAAATGTTGATCTTTACCTCAGTCGATGAAGTGGTGATTTTTGTTTGTTTGTTGAGCAGAAAATGTTGTCAGATTTGATTAAACGGCAGAAAAATGTATTGAGAGTGGATCCAACACGTAGGCTTCGATGGACAACAGAGCTTCACCACCAATTCCTCGACTCCGTCACTCGTCTCGGAGGACCTCACAGTTTGTTCTTCCTTTCTTTTTCTTTTAACTATTCAACTTATCCATCTTTTTCTCGACAATGGTGAACGTGATGTGTTGTTGTTGTTATTGGTTTTTTTTTTTCCCTTCTTTTTGGTTGGTGGCGTGAAGAGCTCTCTCTCTCTCTCTCTCTCTCTCTCTCAGTTTGTTTGATGGCAGTTTTTTAACTACTATTATGCATTTAACATTTGAAGTCCTTTCTTTATGGAAATTTTGTTTTGTAATACTGTTATTCTTTTTCCTCTTATGGGCTTTGGACCTTTTGGTATGCTGCACGTTGGATGGCGTTTTAAGGTTCTTATAAAGTGGGTTTTTATTTTTTATTTTTTTCCCCTTTCTGGATGATCTGATGTGGATTTCTGACGAGTTTTGAGATTGACTTGGCAGATGCATGCTTTTCTTTTTCTTTTTTAGCTCCTTCTTCTTTGCTCTTTTAATCTTATTTTATTTTTTCCCTTTTTATTGTGGGAGTTTTCATCACATTTTGGAAATATTGGTGTTTTTTCTTTTTGGCCCGTTTGATTCGAGTCTAGTGTTTTTGGGGTTTTGTTCAAATGGGGCATTTTTTTCTGTTTAGATGTTGGTAGTTTTTTCAGCTTTCTAATTCATTACTACTTTGATATTATTGGGATCTCTTAACGTGTTGTGGGATGTTTTTACCAAAAATTTCTGCGCAATAAAGTCAGAACTTTGTTTCATTGTTATGATAATTTCTTTGTTTCATTTGTATCTTTTATAGTTTTATTCTGATGATGCTTTTATTGAGTCCTTATCTTTCCCATTGAGATTCATGCACCTGAAAATATATGCAATTGGTATCCAATGTGTATTTCCTGTTTTTAGTTTGAAAAAATCTTTAAGGGGGATTGTCTTTTATTTTTGGGATTTCCTCCGGTCTAATTATAGGTAATCAAGATTTGTAAGAAGGGAAAATAACTACTTGCAGGGAGGAGTAAAGCTGTAGAGATCAATTATGACAAATGGAGTAGAATTTCTTGATGACTTTGATGGTAGAGTTGAAGGTTTTCCAGTCCCCTTTCCTCTTTGCACTTTGAGCAGTGGTTACAAAAGAAAGGATCATCTTGTTTTCTTCGTCATTCACATGATTTTTACTATTTTTGTCCATGTGTCCTCATGGTGAATTTAGAACCTTGCTTTCAATTGATTGTAGGCCTTCATGAGCAATTCGTCTATGTTATGTTTCAGCTTGGAGGCCCTGCCAATTAGTGCTTTAGTGTTTTTCCCTTGGATTTTTGTAGAGCTCTGTTAGTTCTGAACAAGGAAGCAGGATTCTTCCTTGGGAGCCTTCGATTCCCGCTTTTGATTCCCGCTTTCGATTCCCGCTCTGGCAACCTTGAGTAGGTTTCTTCCCTGGGAGCCTTCGATTCCCGCTTTCGATTCCCGTTTTGATTCCCGCTTTCGATTCCCGCTCTGGCAACCATGGTTCTGAATCCCTTTTTTTTATGATAGAAAAGTAGAATTTGATGTTTTGTCACTTGCGTATCTTTTGTTCGTGGATATTTGAGGATAATTTGATGAAATTACATGACCTAGGCTTCCAGTCACATTCAATCATTTGGTGAGTAATTCCATCAGCAGTGCTAACTTGGAATGAGAGTTGGGTAGATTTGTTCCAGCTTTAACTTCCATAGGCTCTGGCATAGTTTATCCTTGTTTCTTTGGCTATTTGTGTGTCTGGGTACGGTGGCTCTCCGATTACGCCGGCTAATTTGCTCATTCCTTTAGGAGCCCAAAACTTGAGGTGCAGCCCTGGGAGTTGGCTGCAAACAGGGACTGTTGAGAGCTTTAACCTTTTTCTTTAGCCGGGTTTTGGTATTTTAGGCATGGCAGTTACTTGATGCATGGGGTTGAATGGTTGTTGTTGAAATATGTTTGTCGTGTCGGGGCATTTCTCTCCATCACATTTTAACTTATCAATATCAAAATGTGAGTTTGGGATATTGAACTCTATTCTCACGATTTTCACATTTTCCGTCCAATTTTCTCTTCTTCTTTCTTTGTTTATTGACCTAATACACAACCATTAACATGGTATCAAAGCAATAAATATTACTTTGCTTTCTCTCTCTCTTTGTCTCTCTCTCTCTCTCCTTTCTTATTGCTCGATGAGAAGTCATATTTGATCACCTTTCTGCTGATCTTTAGTTCAAGTTCTTGCGGTTCCTCAGTTTCGTGTGGTGGTTCAGCCAAACCACAAGTGGTGGTGTGTAGTCTTGGAAATAACTTAAATACCTCCTCATTGATTAAATAACTTATATACCTCTCAACTTTCCATTGACTAAGCCTATTCTCATTAACTCTATTTTTGTAGAGATTCTCCACTATCTACCTAGACCTCCATTTAAGCTCCATTGGAGCTCTTGTGTGCAAGCTAGTGTTTGAAGAAGAGAGCCAACTCACCCATATTTTCTCTATGTATTGAATCTTTCTTCTCTCTTTTTGCTCTTGTCTTGTATGTTTTGTTCTTCTCTCATATATATTGAAGCACATCTTGTTGGTGATTGCTCTTCTTCTACTTTGGTTGTTGATCTTGGGCTAGTGTAAACTTTGGTTTCATTATTTGAGGAGAGGATTTTTCGGTGTTGTGAAATCCGTCTTTCTCTATATGTCTATCAGCTAGCTTACAAAAATCCTAAATTATTTTGTAACCTTCTATGCCTTCTTTTGTATGTTCCATGATCCAAACGAAGAAGAGGATTGGTGGAGGACATGAATCTAGAGTCCTGTATTACTTTGATGGTGGTGGTTTGGTTTTTTCCTGTTCAATGGCATTGCTGTTTTGGCCATCCTCTGTTTTACAGTTTGAAAATTTCTGTTATGTTTCTGAGTCAGTTGTCATTCTTAGACTGTATGTATCATGCGAAGTTTGTCACTAGTCCTTTTTAGTTGGTTCATTCAGATATTGGGGTCCTATTCATGTAATCTCTTATTTGAATTATAAGTACTTTGTTTATTTCAGTGACCATTGATTGTGTTGTAACAAACTCCGCATGATACATACATGTTCTTCATTATTTATTTCCCTCCATCATGATTTTCTAACTTATTTATTATGGTAATCCAATAGTAGATTGTGGTTGCAATATTCTTCAACAGTTTCTTATTTGATGACGCTTTTGTAATTTGAATGTTTATTCTTCTGCCACTAATTGTTCCCTGTTTTTGTAAAATAGCAGTTTGGAGATTTAACTTTTTTTTTAATTTGATTATCTCTTTGCTTTGCTTTTTTAAATGCTCATTTGATCATCAGTTTATAGTTTTATGTAGTTCGTTAAGAGTTGTTTTCTATTATTTAAATTGCATTTATTTGTAGCAGGTTGGTACCCTTGGATGTTGGAATGAGTTTTTTTCCACTACTTATACAGAGAACCTTCCTTGTAACCAAGTGAAAGGCAATGGAAAATGCTAATGGCACAGTCCTCATGGCTCATAACAATGTTCTGCAAAATTTCATGTTCTATGTGCTATGACAATGAAAATTTTACCTTGAAATTATTGTTTTATAATACTTTCAATTGATTGATCCAATCTTATGTTGCTATCGGTACTGGATTTCATCGTAGCTTATGGAGCCAATTGCAACTTTTTCACAATACAAATTATGGTTTTGATTTTAATTGCAGAAGCGACGCCAAAGGCTATCATGCGGACTATGGGTGTGATGGGACTCACACTTTTTCACTTGAAAAGTCACCTGCAGGTATATATGCTGTTTAACTTCTCTAATTCTTGCTTATTTTTCTTTCTGTTAACAAAGTTCTTTAATTTTGATTTCATTAGCAACTGGCATATGGCCTTCTCTGAGGTTATGTTACCTATATTAATCCTGTAGTCAGATGCTATGGTGGAAATATGGAAGTGAAATTTTGTAACCTTAGTAATTAATGTTCCTTGCTGCTTATCAGAAGTACAGATTGGGCATGAAATCAAGCAAAGATCCATCAGAGAAATCCAAATATGGTAGATTTTTTTCACTCTCTATGCTTCTCCCTGGTATGCGTGGTTTCCTACTTTTTTTCTTGTTGGATCCTTAGTTTCCTCTGAGAGTCGTCCCTCAACAAGTAAGCTGAACATGTTACTTTAACCAATGTCTATAAACATCCTGACCAAATCAAAACTTGCGAAGCAATTTGGTTTGCCTGGGATCTGAGTAGAACTATTGATCCCTGAAACCATTCTATGATTTGTTAATCAGATTTTTCAGACTTTGAATATCATACTAACCTTTCATGGTGAACTCCATTTTTTGTTAGTGAGCCGACGATTTCTTGATTTGGTATGAGCCTAATATTACTCGTATTTCCTCCACCTATGGATAAATATATGTTCTCAGATTCAATAGAAACTCTTCATTTGGTCATTTGATGATTAATTGGAGTTTGGGCCAATCGGTTTGTAGAAAATGAAATGTTATTTCAGTGACTTGATTTGTAGGTAATCATGCTAAACTGTCTATCTGAGATCTATGCTTGTTCAATTTAATTGCAAGTGTTTTATCATGCCCTAGATTTGATTATATCGTCTTGAACAACTTGATAAAACTTTCTTGAAATAGAATGAAAAAAAAAAGTATCCATCAGTGGAGTCTCGAGCTCACTTGGTTTGCCTGTGCATTGAATTGTTGGAGTGCAGCTTACTACCTTTCTGCTGCCCAAGGAAATAATTCTTCTACACCTCCAGGAGTGCTGACTCCTGATATGAATGAGTAAGATAAAACTTGTATCTTTCAACATGCTTTAATCAAATTTTTAAACTAATAAATTGGATGTGTAAATGCCTGCATTTCTATTATATAGAAACTTCTAATCATATGCCATAAATCGTTATTAATGTGAGGAGGGATGCTATATATATATATTCAGGGATTATGGGGTCGAAGAGGCTTTAAGAGGTCAAATGGAAGGGCATACAAAATGGCATGAACAACTCGAAGTAAGTCCCCTCGTTCTTAATTATAGTAATCTAAGTCTATGAAAACATATAATCAATCCCGCAGGTGTTTATTGTTATTTGGATTTTTACCAACTCTGTACACTTACTATTTTCCTTTAGTTGCAATTAACAAAGTTGCAATTAACAAATTCATTTATACTATGTAAACAAATCTATCTCGTTTATGTTGTCACATTTAATCCTAGTTTTATCATCAAAACTCTAATGTAAAAGGATGTCGGAATATTTTAATTTTGGGTTTATGGGCTGACCCCAACTAGTTTGGGACAAAGGCTTAGTTGAGTTGAGTTGAGTTAATTTTGGGTTTATAACGGGAAAAAACTGGAAAGTAAAATATTTAAATTTTATAAAAATATAAACTTAAGAACAAAATTAGAGCAACAAATAATATCGTGAATTAATCACAATATTTTCGTGACATTTTTGTGGTAAAAATAAAATATGAAGACATCTCGATGATTTCTCAAACTCTCAAGAAAATTTCGTGATCTTGTCATTTTATAAAAAAAATTGGGAAATATCGTGATAAAAATATCAGAGATATTTGTGACTATTAATAAAGCGGGACTTCAGAGCCTTGTGCTTTTCTTGTAATATATATATATATATATATATATATGCTCCTGTGTCTTGTTTCTTTTTATGCTGCTCATCTTATTTATTTCTGTGATCTTTTGTTTTCACATTTATGTTTCCGCATTTTGGTTCTCCATTTAAACATGCCTTGTTGATAGTAAGGTTTTTGGAATCTATTTACATTGGCAAGTAGACTTGAATACGGAGCAGTGATAAATGGATTTGATTGGGAGGCCATTGAATTTGGTTCATACAAGACAAGTGGCAATCAACCTTGCTTGGACTAGCTAACAGATATTTTTCTTGCCTTATTCTTCAGAGATAGCTGTGTAAGATTATAGACTAGCTGAGTCTTTTTATTGGGGATTGGGAGGGCTGAAGTTTGTTTAGGAGAACTGATATCTAGTTGGCACTTAGTTCCCCAGATGGAAATTTTGTACACTCGGGTCTATACTCATTCCAAATTGTTGCTCTTCAAAAAATTAAGATAATAATGTCTCATGGAAGTAAAAGATGTCAACCTAATATATAGTTTGTAAAAAGAACTAACATGTTTCCTGCAACTGTTTGCTATTTTATTTTTTTAATCTTAGTTCTCATATATTTGCTAATCCATTTCTATCAATTTGGTAGTTCCAAATCAAGTTTCACTGAGTTGTTCTTTGGGTAGATTCAGATGCATGTGGAGGCAGTCATCACTGTACAAAAAAGGTACCTGAACCTTTTACTGGAAAAGGCAATTGAATTGCTTTCCAAGGAAATTGTGGAAGCAACACATAAAGAACTTTCAGAACCAGATACTAAGGAAGTAGTGCCCTATCCACATGATCCCTCGATCTCATCCAATTTCCATCAATTTCCAGTGGAGACAATCAGGGTGCAGGTTCCTCCTAATCAGTCGCACAATAGGGATTGTTATTTTACTAAAAGCTACTTGACTTCAAATGGAAGCCCCACTAGATTTTCTTCACAGACTTTTCGATCTATAGGAAATAAAAGATCAAGAATTGAATGTGCATCTGATTCTATATTCTTGGGTAAGGCCGACAAAATTAATGCTGGCCATGGGAACCTACATGCACATTTTAATTTCCCGAACACGTTTGGATCAAATGAGAGAAATGGAATTGAGGCACACATGAATGGTGCAACATTGCCAAATCTTTCTCAAGATGCAAGGGCAAATGCGACTGCTGATGTTTTTTGGAAACTCGATTGCTCTGTGGGGCCAATTTGACGAAATGGGGGGAGAATTATGAGAAAAGAATAAAGTCCCCATGGATGAATATGAGACCACCTAGTCATGAGATGGGGAGACAAAAATAATGTCCTTTTTTGTTCTGTAAGGATTGGGTGACCGATCCCTATTGAAACCTTACCTTTTGAAGCTTGGTTCTAGTTTGTAGCGTCTTCAGTATGAATAAGTTTGTGTCATTAGCATTTCTATTTGCTCAATAGTCTGACAATAGTATAAGCATTTTCGATCAATGAAAAAGCCAATAATGGGAAAATTGTTTTCTACTAGCTGAATCTCATGGCATCTAGTTGTTCAAATATCTCTTTGGGAAGTTTGATATGTTTTTTGGCATGCCCTTTTCTCTCTCATTGATTTGTTATGAGATGAGGTTAAGTTCTTTACTTAAATAATAAATGGATTATGGCCTAGGATACCTTTGAGCATGGGGTCTTTTTATAGAGGAGTCCAAGGTAGTTCAGAAGACTTGCCTTAGTGGGAGTCTTTCCCTACTGGTCGACTTCCCTTGGAGTCACTTTCCATTCTTATCTTGATAAGTACCGGGTTTCCTCAGGGGAACTGGTTTCTATATTGGTCTACCTACCTTATAGGAGAGTAGCCATCCTCAATAGAGACTTTCCCTTTGGGGTACTTTCCTGCTTAGGAGACGTTACTAAATCGGCGAAGTGGAGAATCCTTCTTGCACTCGTACCTAAGAGGCAAGTAGGGGTGTAAACGGATCGAATTCAAAGCGGATATGGCTATATCGGATTAAAGTATACACTATCCGAATTCGGATTCGAATTCGATGGATATTTAATATCTATTACCGAATTCGATTCTGGCGGATATTGTTGAATTCGAATATTATCCGTATCCGTTTATCCGGTAAATTTGAACAGTTTATTGCAGCACTTTATCTTTCTCCTCCTTACTCCTCGAATGAATTTCCAAACCCTAATACCAGACCTCTACCTTCTCTTCTCAAAATTAACTCTCAAACCCTAAAATATATGAGATCCTCTTCCTCCTTTTAAAACAAAGGCAGAGAGAGAGGCGGTAGGGATGGATGGTGTTGGTAGTGGTCTTTGGATTTTTTTTTTCTTTCTTTTTTTGGTGTATATGATGGAATGGGTTTGGGCTATTTTGAACAAGGGAAGTGGGAGTGCTTATGGTGGAAGATGAAGAGAAATGGGGATGGGGATGGAGATGGGGATTGTGTTAGAGATGGAGGTGACTGGCGGTGATGGAGGTGACCGTGAGAAGGTGGAGAGGGGCGGCGGTGGATTTTGGTGGGGGTTGGGTGCACCAAGGAGTGCCGGAGATGGTGTCTCAGCCTCCTCCTTTCTCCTTTCTCTTGCTTCTCCTTGCAAACCTTAGAAGTCCCTTCTTTTAATTGCATTTTGGGTTTTTATATAATCATAAATTGGAAAATTGATCCGAACCGTCCATTTACCATCAGTGACCTAGATGGCATTTTTGCTTTAGAATTCTCTAGAAGCTATGACATCTTCTTTCAATCGCCATCATCCATTTGTCTCTTTCATCCTATAGCCCACATTTGTTGCTTCATAAAGAAGCCATGTCAAACTCCATGAATGCCCTTAAAATGAGAGATTACTTCATTTCCCACCCAAAACATTTTTTATTTTTATTTATTTTTTCTAAAAAGAAAATTCACTTTTCTTTTAGAAACAAAAGATAGTGTGTCATTACTAAAAATAAATATTAATGATATTATTAATAGTAAATAAAAAGGATGTACTTCTTGGATTCGGATGTTAAATGGATCGGATATACCATTTACCAGATTTGCATCCGCTAAGAGCCAGATATCTCATAAATGGATTCAGATAATATCCCTTGAAACGGATTCGGATGATATTCGCTTTAAACAGATTCGGATGCGGACGGTAATCGAATTTTCGAATATCCATTTACACCCCTAGAGGCAAGTTCGGTTTCCTACTTTTACTAGGCGCCACCGTCTCATATGCTTATATGAAGTGTGGATTTTACCCCTAACACATGGCTTGGTTGAAGTGGTAGCATTCCATGGCTTCATGACTGTGGCAGCAACAAATCTAGCATAGATCAAAAGAGAGTGCCATGGTAGGAATATCATTTCCCTATTATTAATGAATATTGAGAGGCACGAGCAACATGGAACCCCATTTTGCTAAAAAAAGACGGGTTCATTTTACAATGATATGAGCTCAATTATGAAAACAAGAGAGAGGAGATGAATTGTTGGAGATGAATCTTGCTTCAAGCATCTATGTTAGAACGTTAATGATGCACTCCAAAAAAACCAGGAGTTTCTTTGTTGCTCAGCAGCGGAGGCAAAATAAATAAAAAAGAAGAAATGGGTCATTTGATCATCGTCGTAGGGAATATAATACTTTGATAACCGTCGAAGGAGATGAGATGAGATTTACTTTGATCCCATCGAAGTCAAGTTTCACATAGGAAAACTAGAAAATACTCAAAAGTTCTCAAAGAACTAAAAAGACTAAAGACGAATTTTCAATAAATAATTCATTACGGTCCTGAGTGAGGGCCCGCCTAGGTATGGGACTAGGTCGGATGCAACCTGGGATGGGACAGGTTTAAAGGGCCTTGTCTAACGATTTCCATCAGCTCTAGAGCTTTTGGTGTATCGGTAAGGTACCTAACATTTGGTATCAAAGCATCCACCACGTTTTGTGTTCGAGTCGCGAAAGGGGTGACATGTGGAAGGGGCTGCATGGAAAAGAGGCCAGAGTGAAAGCCGTCACAAAGTGGGCCGTAGAGGACGGCGAATGTGGAAGCATGGTGGCATGTTACAGTCCTGAGTGGGGGCCCGCCTAGGTATGGGACTGGGTGGGTATGTGACAGGTTTAAAGGGCCTTGCCTAACGCGTTCCATCAGCTCTCAAGCTTTTGGCGTATTGCCTTACAGAAGCCTACTGCAATGCTTTGATAACATCTATTTATAAGAAAAAGAAACCCTAAAATACTCAAAAGTTCTCAAAGAACTAAAAAGAGGCGACTTTTCATTCAATAATTCAAAGAAGTCTATTATAAATAGAGGAATGATAGAGACAAGGGAGCCCTTGCATAAAGAGCCAAAAGAGAGCTTTTGATTGGATCCACCTCATCAACTGTAACTGATTTTACTTTTTTAACTAATTTTAAAATGTAACTGAAAATGGCGTGGATCCAATGAAGAGCCCTTTTGTGGCTCTTTGTGCAAGGGCTCCCTTGTATCTATCATTGCTCATTATAAATAACATATATTTATAAGGGAAAAAAACCTTAAAAGCTAACTTGAGACCTACACAAATAATATCATCCCCTGTCAAAAGTAACTTAAATAAAAGTTAAAAACTTGACTAAAATAACCCTAAAATAGAAACCATGTAATATATATATATATATATATATATATATATATATATATATATATATATAAAGTTTGTAAATCGGTCATAACTTCATCATATCACGTCCAAATCGCGTGATCTTGGGGTTGTTAGATAGGTAATCGAAAAACCTTTCCAATGATACCAAAATTAAGTGAAACAGACAAGATTTGATGCCTGAAAACTAGGCTACAAATAATATTGACAAAAATAGAAGTTGGAAATGAGGAATTGTTCCACATCACATATTCTTGGTAGCTTCACCTACATCACTTAAATTTTCAAAAATTTACCTATCAACCTCCGACGACTGGACAAAATCTTTTCTGGATGGCTAGTATGACGTTGGAAGAAAGTCTGGGCAGCCAAAGGTGGTCGTGCCTAAAAACTAATACAAAATCTAGTAAGTAATAAAATTATCTTCCTCTGACGTTGTTACCTCCAAATGGAGGGATTCTGCTAGCTCACAGTTTGTCACTTTGTCGTGACAGTGAAGGCCTTAGAGGCGAGTGCATTGCTTAAAAGTCTAAAATGGAGTTAGATGAGATGTGATGTAGTAATGACAGTTTAATCTGCTGAATGAAGTAGGGAATGACGAAATCTGGTGATATTCTTGTGGGTTGTGGCGGGCAGACAGAATATCCCTCGAATATCCGTTGGTTCCCATAGTGAGCGCGAAACGGGACCTAAGTGAGTCTGAGTGTCTGACCTGACCGCGGGCAGCTTTAGAAAATTAAATTTATAATTTTCTTGGTGTGGGTCAGGGGGTAAATGGAACACCAACAAATAGGCCTTTTCAGCACAACCTCTGGAATTCATGTTTTTATTGCATCAACAGGTAAAAAAAAAAATCAAGGAATTCCATCTTCTTCTTCACACTCTTTGCCCATTTTGTTCTTGTGCACTTCTTGCCCGGTTCTCTGCTTTTTAATTTGCTAGCAATTTGGCGGAAAAAACCTCGTTTTCCATCTTCTGGGATTGCTTTTCTTTCCCCATATATACATATATTAGCAACTTCAGGTTTTTAAGCAAATGGGTTTTCTTCCATTTATGAAATGGTGATGTGATGATTCAAGCCCCAAAACGTCCATTTTATCAACTGTGAAAAATCAGATTTGTACACCTCATCTTTCCATAAAAGAGAAAAACCCATGTCGGTATTTAAGAAAAAACTTAGGCGACACTAGATACTTACCTGTCCTCCATTTATGTACTCTTTATCTTTCCATAAAAGAGAAACAGTAAATATTAAAACTGAAACCTTCCCATTTCTTTCTTTAAATATAAAGAAAATGACCACCACCAGTAAAATCTTAGGATTTAGATGTTTACTTTATGGGTAATTTTTCAGGGAATTCATTTTCTTCTTTTAGTAATGGCACTCCTCACTTTAGAAACTTCTTTAATTGGCTCCTGATACCATCCCATAATAACTAACTAGAGTAAGTGTAAAAAATTTTGAGAGGAGTTATCAAAACAAGGTAGTGCGGATATCATTTCTCTACTTCTATGTTCTTGGCTTGTGCAATGATATTGCTTCTGCTACAGTTTCTATCTTCGGCGATTTAGTTGATGTGAATTCTGCTCTCTAGCTGTTAAAAAGCAGGGTTTCTCTTCTTGTGATATACTGTGTTTTGAAGACTGCTGATATGGCATTGTGGGGTTATAGCTAATTTCTGCTTGGTTTCTATCAATGTAGCTTTGCTACTGTGTTTATGAGTATGTTCAGTGTCTGGGAATTGTTGTTGTACATTTACTTACTGCAGAGGACCTTTTTTTTTTTAATATCATTTCCTTTGTATGAAATCATTCCCACAGATTGTTTAGATCCTTGACTGTGTAGTTGTGTTGCCCTTTGAATCAGAGCAGCTTTTTAAGAGTTTCTATGGCTGAGTGATATTATTGTTGGCGGGGCCTTTTCACTTTTACATAAACTGCAGTTTTCCTGAAATTTGATGAAGGTGTAGGGACCTTCATAAAAATTATCATAACAGGTTACGGTTTTCAGCTCTATTTAGGGTGGGATTGGGTTGATTGCAGGATTATATCTTGGATGAGATGTTTGTGCAGGGACACTAATGAGTCCTCCTCTAGAAAAACAAAACTAGTTAAAATGTTTTAGTTAATTGTCGCTTGTTGTGTTAAGTGTATGATCATATATATCGGCAGTTTGGTGAACATCTCCAGACCTTGGGGAGCTACTTGGTAGGCTAGTGTAAGAGTATATACCTTGTAAGGTCCACCTATGTAAGAGTAAAACATAGGTGGACCTTACAAGGTCAAGAACTTGACATTGCTTTTTGCTCTTCTTTCTAAATAGGCTTCATAATAGACCAGCCCAGGGGCACTGTTTATTGAGCTTCGTCTTGCCTCCTAAGACACCGACTAATGGGTTGGTGGGTACATAAAGTGTTATATTAACAAATTCACATATCACAAGAATGTAAAGGGCCTATTTCAGTTGCACTCTAGATGCATTTTCTGTTAAACATTGAACAGTGAGGGTCAATCCATTTCCTGGTCCTCCACTGCGTCTTCAAGTGGAACTACCCTTTCATAGGTGTTCAAGAAGATTGGCATCTGTTTAATTTCCTTTTGAGTTTGGGATCTCTTTTTTGTTCTTTTGAGTAAATGAGCATTGCTCAAATCCATGGATCTCATGGTGCTACACAATGCTTCTTAGAGCTGGTAATGGGATGAACACTCAGATTTTATTGTAGTGCATGGGCTTGGAGGCATTCAAAGAGTGTGTATTAGATGTCTCTCTTAATGGCTAAGGTCTAGATGATTTTTTTTGGGGAGATGATATTTTCACCCCCCCTGCAGTATGCATGCGCCCCCCTTAAAACGTGATTTGACATGAACAGTGGGCAACTTTAACGCTTTTTGACGTCAAATCACGTTAAAAGGGGGGCACATGCGTACTGTTGGGGGGGGGGGGTGAAAATATCATTGCCCTTGTTTTTTTTCCAATGACTAAGCTCTAGATGATTTTGGAGGTTGTTTTCATGGAACTCACTCTATATGCATCATCCAGAGGTGGTGGCCTTTAGGGAACATGCTCCGAAGAGGGTTAAAAGAGTCTTAAAGACAAAATCGGTTGGTAGTGCTATACCAACTGTGTTATGCAGATGCTCTTGGTTTTGCTACCTTGACTGTAGCATGAATTGAGCTGCAGTGAAGAGAAGAGAGGACTCCTCAAACAGTTGATGACTCCTTTTTTTATGAAGTTTGGGAAATATTGACAGAGAAAAAGATCATGGACATAACTGTGTCATACGGTGTTACTGAGGTTAATAATGGAACTACAGAACTACAACTCAGTGAGCGCCAAATTTTCATCTAGAGTGGCTATGTTTAAATGCTTCTAGTGTACAAGATGTTTTCATGTTCCTAATCAAACTAGAAAATCTTGCGCTTCTTTGTCCATTGATCAACTTACCAATGGAATATGAAAAGCTGCTTGCAGTCTATTTTGACGACTGTGCTACCTTCGTATGTGTCTTATCTTTGGTAAAATGTGCAGTTTCTTCAGATTATTGACTTAGTAATATTATGTGTTCTTGTTAATCTTAACCTCTATGTTGGGAAATTTGCCTTGTTTCCCACAATTCGGTGGAAGGAAAAATAGATAGTATTTTTTTTAGGTTTTAGAAAAACCTAAGTATAAAAGAAAAGAGGAGCGTGCGTTCTCTCTCGGCAGGAGGCCCTTTTGTGTGTCAGCTGCACAGGGGAGGGGAGAGAGAAGAAGAGAGAGAGAGGAGAGAGAAAGCGAGAAATGGAGAGAGAAGAGGGCTTCTTCTTGGGGTTTTCTATTGGGTTTTTCTTG
Organism: Tasmannia lanceolata; assembly: GCF_043159265.1. Classification (NCBI taxonomy): domain Eukaryota; kingdom Viridiplantae; phylum Streptophyta; class Magnoliopsida; order Canellales; family Winteraceae; genus Tasmannia; species Tasmannia lanceolata. Next base: position 279,247 of record NW_027518695.1, on the reverse strand, counting down.
GGTTTCTTGGATTATCTCTTGGGTACGATCTTGGGTGAGAGGGCAAGGAAAGGGTTGCGGGTTTGTGGGTTTGGGGAACAAATAAAAAACTAATTACAAAATAGATAGGACATCAAAGAGGGAATTGATCAGACCAATTCATCGAGTTGCATACCACCCCTCTTCTAGCCAACTCATCCGCCTTCTCGTTAGCAGACCTCCTAACATGAATCAACTCAATATCTGATTCTGCCAATATTGTAATCCTTGTATATTGTTTTTCTCATAGTGGAAGATCGTGTTCTCGCCCGTGGATGTAGGCCTTTGTGCCGAACCACGTAAAATCTCTGTGTTCATCTTGTGGCTTGTGTTTCTTTTTACTTTTCCGTTTATTTGTGCACGATCGGATCGGATTTGCCTCGCGAATTTTCTCAACAACCTCTATTTATCTAGATGATTCAACTTAACAATATGCTCCATAATTGTGGGAGGGGTCTCAATTATGGAGCATGGTGTTAAATTGAATAAGAACACATTGAGACCCCATCCTTGTTAATGACTCAATAACTACATACCAAGTTTTGCCATTTATTTACTATACTTTTACTATTTTTTGTTGGATGACGACATAGACTGAACTATTTTCTTTTGATATCGCATGTGATAGTTATTTCATGACATTTTCTACTTTTATGTATTCAAGCATTAGTTATCATGTTCGTAGGTAATGATAAATGTATAGCTCAAAGACAGTTTCCAGTAATGTTCACGGCAATTCATTAGTTTGTGGTCGGCAATTAGATAGTGGTACAGACACTATGGACCCGAGCAATGTGGGGAGCAATATGAATAGTCCTAATGTGGCATCAAGACAACGTTTGCGGTGGACGCATGAGCTTCATGAACGCTTTGCGGATGCGGTGGCACAACTTGGTGGACCAGATAGTGAGTACTTTGATCATGTCCATGTTGAGTTGAACTTCTTGTTGGAAAATTATAAATAATGAGCAAAGATCACGAATTTGACATTTCCTTGATTTACAAACACACCACTATTTTTTTAGCAAGTGCTGAGGTCCCAATTACTAATTTTGAATTTCAGAAAAGTAATGCTGGAATTCTAAAAAATATCAGGAGAAGTCTCTTCATACCATGATGATCTAGTCCTGTACATGTAGTAATTGTTACCTTAGTTTAAAAAGTAAAAACACATTCAAGTACTCAAAATACTTGCTGAGTTGCTCGGCTGTGACTTGGTTTATCTAAAATCAACAAAAATTAAATGGGTAACCCGAGTTTCAAGTTCACCTAGACTTGGTCCTCATCCAGTCCAAGTTGAGTTTTGGTTTTTTAAAACTTTTCTATATCCATGCTCATTCCGGCTCCTCTTCCTCTCATGCAGTAGCTACCCCTAAAGGTGTCCTCAGAGTAATGGGTGTACAAGGCTTGACTATATACCATATCAAAAGTCATTTGCAGGTACTCTTCTACGCTAACCGGAATCTCCGTTTGACATCTTTATTGGCATTCTGTTCTGTTTTATGTTTTTAGTGATTCCATTGTTGTGGTGCGTCCAGAAATATAGGCTTGCAAAATACCTTCGCGAGTCTACATCTGATGGTAAGTGAATAGGAATCAATCTCTCAAATAATTATGTCAGTGAGCTTATTTATACTTCTGCCGAGTGGCACTGCTACTTAGTAGATGAGCTCCTTCTGCCAAATTTCTTTACTTACTCCTTCACCGGAATCAATGTAGTGGTGTTTTTATGTACGTAGGCTCGAAGAGTGACAAGACAGAATTGGCTGCATTATTTACAGGCTTGGATGGCACTCCGTGAGTAGACGTCTCTCTTCTTGCTCTGTCTAACTGAAATCCAACTATGGCAACAAAACATGGAGGTCCTCCTCCACTTGATGGTCAGGGTAATCTGATTGGCATGATTTTTGGGCTATGGCCAATCCATGATGAGCTCCATCAGATGAACAGCACAGACCTTTGCACTTGTGCTGACTGAGTAGAAGCAGAACAAACAAAGTGTTTCTCACAGTATACTTTCCCATTAATGCACTAAAAAATTGCTACTTTGCAACTGTTGAAAGAAAGAGAATTATGGGTTGGGCTTATTCTGCAATATGCCTTGGTCAATTTGAATACAAAAACATCGGTGTCGGGGGAGTATAGTCTTTCAGATTGTTTTAAAGCCTATTTAACAAACAATTCATTAAGGGAAAAAATGTGTTATTGGGCATATCTGTTCGCAGACATTGACATTTTATTAAGAAAAAACCTGTTCATCTTTCTTTTCTTCTTATGCTTTTGCAATTGAATATGCAGTTTATATATTTTCAATGAACTTTTAGGAGACTGATATCCACACTTCCATATTTTGGTAATGGAACTAATCGCTTTGTTTTACTTTTTTTTATTGGCTGCTGCGAGCTTTGTGGGAATTTAAATATCCTTTTACAGCTGGTTGAAAAAGGTGTAAAATGTAGTTCCATTATCAAAATATAGTAGTGCTGATATCAATCCCCAATTTTTATTGGTTGGAATGTTGGATACATTTTTTATGCTTTTATAAACTAAGATTTATTAACCAGATCTATCTCCCTTTATCATCATATAACTGTATGGATATGCTAATGTGTTGCGTAAGTCTCCCAAGATTGCCCTGCCTTGAGAACTGACATCCATGTCTGAGCACAACATGTTCGTGTCTTTGCTTTATAATTTACAACAAGTTGATGAGAATAACCTGTCTTTCCTTTATCACCAAATGAACCTTTCCATTTCTGTAAGATAAACACAACTATGGCCACATTATAGGCTCCTTTGTGTCTGTTAAACATGTTAGAAATTAATAAGCAGCAGTTTTATTGGTGGTTTCTGAACGTCTTTGGTCAGAGAAACACTTGTTTCTTCACAACTTGTTGGTTTTCTCAAATTGTCTCTTTTTCGTTTGAAAGCTTTCACCTTTTGTTTTTCAAAGTTGGTGTTTAGGTAACTTATATGATTTTTCATTCGATCTGAGACAGTGTGGTTATTTGTTATTGCCAGTGGAATGCAAATTACGGAAGCACTGAAGCTGCAGATGGAGGTGCAAAAGCGTCTGCATGAGCAATTAGAAGTGAGCTTTCCCTCTGCTTGTGTTATTTTCAACTGCATAATTCATATCACTACTACTTAGAAGTCATACCAGTAATTTTGAAATGGACATTTTTTTTTGAAATGGACATTTCTCATAGCAATTCAGATGCTAACTCCAGTCCTAACGTATGACTTGAAGATTCATCATGATAAGAAATAGTACTTTTTTTATACGTAAGCCGGGATTGAACCTCCGACCTCTAGGTCGATAAGAATAATAGTACTTACTACTTAGGATGAGAAAACTGCAAATGATGACATTTTTCGTATGACTTCTCTGATTCATAATTATGCAACACCTATGTAACATTAGCAATCACATCAGCTTCCAGAGAGACAGTGGAAAGCCCAAATACTGAGGTGGCCTTAAAATCATATGATATTACTAAAATGTTACCAAGTCTCGGTTCCTAAAAGCATTAGATATAGAGAACTATAGTTGAATAAGTAGGAATATATTAAAATTACATGAATGGTATATGAAAATATAGGGGAAATGATAGGAAAAGTTGCTCAAAATATCGTAACAAGCACATTTTCTTTCTAAAAAAAAAGCGGTTACTTACATGGGCAAAACAGCAAAAAGAGCTAGATGACATAGCAGCTCACAGTATATTTAATGGGAAAATGTCTCAGTTTTTTTAGTTGAAAATAAAGATATTGATCCACAGTTCCGCAACGTAGAAGGTCTAGAGTCTCTAGACCCATGGCAAATAAAGCTCAGTTCTGCTTAATTCAACAAAGGCACTATTAAAAGGTGACCCATGGCAAATAATGCTCAGTTCTGCTTAATTCAACAAAGGCACTATTAAAAGGTTGCCAAATCTTTCCAAAAGAAAATAGAAAAGGAAATGAAAATGAAGAGCTACAAGAAGGTTTCCAATTTCATTTCCTTCCATCACTGATGCACCTTTGAAGAAGGGAATTCCTTCGTTTCTTCCTTCCATTTTCTCTTTCCCATTGAGAATGAGAATAGGAGGAAGATAGAACTTGTATGCAGCTTCTCCGACAAGGTAGATTCTGAAGGTGATGATGGCAATTCTGAGACTGGGAGTCTCATGCTTGTAGCTGGTTTCTGGGCATCGGATGCTTCGGCCATTCATCTCTCCTCATAAAAATGCACCCGTTGGACCCATTGAATTCGCCATTGGCGCAATATCTGCAACTTTACCTTTTCTTCTTGTAGGGTTTGGGTGAGAGGATGAGTGCTAAAAGTTGTCTATCAATTATTTTTAGCCTTGCTACAGAAGCTCTAGCCTTACTAAGCGGGTCAAACCATCTGATACCATGATTGTGAGGAAAATACTATTTGGAGTATTTTTCCTTGTTCTTGTGGTTGACGAGATCTACTGTTTGATAGTTTGGACGCTACTTGCTTATCAATTCCTTTGTTGTTTCTCGTGTTCTATTTGCTCTTTTCTTGCTTCTTTCAAACAAGTGCCGGTCTACCTCAGTAATCTCATAACTATTTCTAGCTCATGAAATGGCTTATTTTGTACTTTTTGTTTTGTTGCTACATCTGTTGCCGCTTCTTGTTGCAGTGCCCATGTCAAGTGTTCATGGAAGAACTCAAATACTACACCCTCTGAGTTCGATAGTGGACTTGCAAATGACAGACCAATGTCCCTAACGTTTGAATTTTCAAAATCTGTTGCCAACAAACAGGTCCAAAGGCAGCTACAGCTACGCATAGAAGCGCAAGGCAAGTATCTGAAGAAGATCATCGAAGAACAGCTGCGGCTGAGTGGCGTGCTCAGTAATGGCTCGGAATCAGGCATCTCGGGCGACCATTGCCCTGAGACGTCTGACAACAAGACTGACCCCTCCACCCCAGCACCAACCTCAGAGTCTCCCCTCCAACAAGATAATATTGCCAAGGAACGTGCTGCTAAAGGCCCCTCCAAGAGCCCTTCTTGTGACGAGTCATTCTCTTCACACTGAGAGCCCCAACTGTGACAAGTCAGGCAAGAGACAGCAGAGTATGGGCAATGCACATGCGAATCCAGAGACGATGCCTATCAAGTCAGGCTCGAGTTTGGGTTTCAGGCAACCATCCCTCGGTCTTCCAAATGGGGGGACAATTTGATTCATTGGCCACTTCTCTCTTGGACGAAGATCGGTTTGAAAATAAAAAAATGTGTCCAGGAGTGACATTTGAACCGAGAACAGATGTATGTAAGATCATTCCCCCTTGAGGCCCTTCTGTTATTAATCACTAGTTACTGTTGTTTAGGTGCTTAAGCTGATATAGTTGGTGTTATTTAATCATGCACGTGGATTTTTAATATCAAAGAGTTGTTGGGTTTTGAGAACCTAAGACCTGCTGTGAGGCAATAGAGCTGATGCCAATTACTGCAAAAGCTTAAGCTGATAGAGTTGGTGTTATTTAATCCTTTATGCTTCAACATTTTTTTTCTCTTTTATATCAGCAGATAATTAGGTTCAAAGAAATGAGCATTTGCCAGTCTCCTTCATTTATTTGGCCCGTTCTTGTCTACGTGCATGAATGCATAGCATAGGATCGAAAAGCATTAGCAGCAAGTCGTGAAACTTGAAGATTAAAAGCGAGGAAATGTTGGTTAACATCCTATAACCTAGTTTTCTTTGAATTCCCTTTCCCTGTTTTTTGAGTTTTGGGTATACAAAGATATTTGTGTCTCGAAAAAATAATGGGTCTAACTTTGAGGGGGGACAAATCCTTGGATAAACCCTCTGGGCTTGGCTCTTTTCATTGTGGTTGTTCTCAACGTGAATGGAGGATAGCAAGCCTGTTCAAACGATAAAATAAACCGCAGCTGAACACGTAACCATCTGTTGTCACATATCATTACCATGAACATGGCTGTATTGTGCAATGATTTTGACTGTGCCCGTCCACAGGCGACAATGGGAATGCCTCGGTATTAAAAAAAACACTTAGCTCTCAGATTGTAATTACCAATTGATTTTCTGGTTACCAGCAATAAAAAACAATTGATTGGCAACCTCCCAATTTCAACCAGCAAACGTCATGTTAGTGTTATCCGATTTTGCAATCTGTGGTTTGGCCCATCAACAATATGATGAACACTTGCAAGGCACTTCTGGAATGATTGGTATTCTATCTTTGTTCCAGAAATGTGTAATCTGATGTTGAAATCTTTAAGTAGCACAACACATTTTGGGTATAGAATAAAAAAGGGAAATGCTAATACTCACCTTGCTTAAGTTAAACGAGGGTGTGTAGTAGGTATTGAGGTCAGAGTTAGCTTTTCCAGAAAAGGCAAGAGGTAAAATAAGTCTCACTCCACCCGAAGAGGTGGGGGCATCTTCCACGCATACATTAGTAAAATTCACGCATACATTAGTAAAATTTTCAACCTTATCACTGGTGCGTTTTGATAACAGTGTAAACATTTAAATAGTAGCAAAATTTTAATCTAATGAACCATCTCGATGGTATGTGGATCAAAGAAACAAGGCGGCATTGGTATTGAAAAAACTAAGGTTCAGAAATATAACTCTACTTGGTAAATGGTTACAGAGAAATCAGCATTGCACAAAATCATTGGGGTTAAATATAGAAACGGTTAGGGACATTGGGGGAGTAAGGGTGCATGACATTCAATTTGTGGTCTTCGGTCAGTATATGAGTCAAAACCATGGCTCTGGCATAATCATCAATCTGCAAACGACATGGTAGACCTGTTGGCAAAGTAAGGTTAGAAAAAGAAGAGTAACTAACAGGCAATTCTGTTCAACTCTTAGAAGGATATTTGATGACACATGAGGCGATTGTCTTTGTTCTGGGTTTCAATCGGGATCTTCATTTTGACTTGGGTTGCTTCTGTTATGTTATTGTATCAGGGTAGGGGCATCTTGTCCCCTAAGAGCTGATGGATTGATTCTGATGCTTTATGTATGAAGTTTCTGGAGTAAAATGCTAAAAAATAATAAACAATTCATAGTATATAAATTAACTTAGAACTGCAGCTATAACTACAACATATTTTTTTTTCTTGTTAGAATTGAAGAGTTCTAAATCATTTCAAACACTATTTACAAGAGAATTTGCAAACCAAACAGGTGGATTGATTGAAATGTTTAGATCTCTAAATACCATTATTAGAGAGAGATAACAAACCTCGCATGGAATTTTCTTGCTCCCTAAGGTTACCTTGCATCACTGAGACCAGATGTGACGGAAGATGGAGAGAAAGCAGCCCCAATGAGCAATTTAGTCATCTCAACATCGTCGATCCCAATCCAGCGGGTAAAAGCAAATAGAAACTCCATGAAGTTCACCATTCCATTTCTGTCCCAGTCCATCTCTTCTGCAACAAAGATATAGGCCCAAATAGGTTGAAAATGATGGATATGAAGGATTATCAACAATGTCACTTTCGAGCACTGTGACCTTGTAATGTAAATTCAACATGCAGATTCGTCCATACAGTTATCAAAAGATGAGGTTATTATTAAAATAGGTTCAATTAAGTGCAAAATACAAAAGGATGTTTTCAGATAAATAAACGCACATTTGAAAAATATATTAAAAGAGAAAAAGATAAGACCGTCCCCAAATAATTATGCCAATGAGCGCTGTATCATGGCTCCCATCAAAACATCACTTATGAAGGCTTTGAAGTGCTGAATTAGCAGAAGACTTGGATTTTCAAGATACATCCTTTCCCCTGAAGGAACAGACAGATTATACAAGACATGATTGGCCATCACACTTGCAGCAGAACAGCGGCACACCACATAAATTATGAAAACCTTCAGCATTTCTAGAAAATGGAGGCCCAATAAGACTCATGCAACTCCACCTTTTTGAAAAGGACAATGGATGGAATGCTTAAAACTGTAGCTGCAAATAGCGGCGTCCAAAAACTTAGACTTGACCCGTAGAACAGCGTTTCAATTTCTGATCTCAGCTTTGCAAGTCAATGAAGAACTTGCACTACCCGAGTGCCCAACTCCACAATGTTGAAGTTTGGACTCAGTACTTAGAGCTCGGGCAAACCAAGTTATCTGGCCAATTTCTCAGTCAGGAAGTTCTTGAGCATTGGTGTCTGGATCTAGAAAGGCCAAAAAATATCATTAAACGATAATGATATAACAAACATGCAATGCTGAACTCCATGTTCCCATGAGAAACTGTTGGGGAATGAGAACTTGAGAAGTTACATAAGGAAGATATCCAGTAAGTTAAGAATGCTAACCTACATACTTAGATACCAAAATGTGAGTTGGTTTCGGTTATGGGAATGAAGTTTCAATTTTCAAATACCATAACCCAGGGTACACATCCATAATATATGCTAGCATTGTTTTGACACGGTACCCCTTTGTTTTAGTTCAAACTTCTCTATTTGATGTTAGTAGCTTGTTGGGAATTCTAACAGCCAATTTAAGAAGTAAAAAATAAAGATAGGACCGCCGATATCAAAACAAGGGAGTATGATAACCTCCCTAGTATATAGGACTGCCGATATCAAAACAAGGGAGTGCGAATATAAGCTCGTATAAAATATAGAACAATCGGCAACAGTAAGCTCCTCTTTCTTTTTCTCTTTTGACAAGTAAGCTGGAAGAGAGAATATGTTAACGTTTTGAGATAGAAACGCAATAGAACTACACAAATAATATATATGAATCAAAAAAGAAACACCTAACTTTTCATAAACATGTGTCAAACAGGGCAATTTCTTCAAAAATGGAGTTTTAATGTGTCACATTGAATTTATACCTTCACAAGCAATCTTCTTGTGATAATTAATGGGAAAAGGGGATTCATTTGAAAAAGTAGGTAAAGCAATGAATAAATAATGTGTGTGTGTGTGTGTGTGAGACTAGGGGAAGGAGAAGGATAGAGGCCGTACCAAATCTTTTCATGGCTATGCGCCCAGAAGACCGTTCACCAGACGTCGTTTCATTTATGGCCTGAACCATCTCATTCTTGCTGACATGCCCATCTTTATTCTGGTCCAGAAACACAAACGCGTCAACCAATGTTTCAAACGTTGCCTCAAGATTTGGCAATCCCATCCGTGATTTCTAGCAATTTGGTCATGGAAACACAAAATTTTCAAAGCTCCTATGCTTCAGTCTACATTGCAAGGACAACCCATCTTATAAAAAACAGCCTTGCCCTACACATGTTAGCATGGGTGTTGGGAAGAATAAAGTTATATTTTCTTGTTTTTTTTTATATTAATCACATTTCATTTATATGTTTTATTCTGTCATGCTTTTACAAAATCATACTACTGAATCATCAATATTAGCATAAAACTGTACACAAGTGCGGCCATGTCAGGTTTTCTAGAACATGCCACTTTTGACACCGACCCTTGTATCTGTGTCTCCGTTACACGGGATTCATTCCAGTGCAAATTGTTTCAACTGAGGGAATAGAAAAACAATTGAACAAAAAAACCTAGCTAAAGGGGAGACTGACTAATAAGTGGCTCCATATTAAAGAAATGGGAAATGCATACCCAAGTTGTAAAACCCTGGAAATTAACATGAGTTGCACACCAAATACAAAAATTCTGTTTTATAAAGATATGTATATTCTGCCAAAAAGAAATAGAGAAGGTGCCATTGTTAGATAGTTTTTTTTATATGGGAAATCAATTGTCAGTATATTGGATTTTCTTGCCACAGGTTGCCAAGCTTCTTCTGAGAATACAAGACATGAAAAGGTCTTGAAAAGAACCAATGTGAAGTATAAAGGGCACATTTGTGTCAGACATGGTGACACTGGCAAGCTAACAAGTCCATGCTTATGAGAAGGAAAACGAGCATATTCAGATGAGGAAATGTGAATTTTAAGGTGCCCAAAGGTGTGGCAAAGAGGATTGAGCGGTTCCAAAAGGAATTCCTTATGGGAAGGCAAGGAAGAGGAAAAAAAATGTCTCAAGCACCTTGTTAGATGGGAGATGGTGTGGAAATTATAAAGAAATGGAGGTTTGGGCTTAGGAAGGATAACTACTCTCAGTGAGGTCTTCCTTGGCTAGTGGTTATGGAGATTTGGATTGAAAAGGAATATTCTTTGAATAAAAGCTTACTGCCGATAAATATGGGCAGGGGAGGGGCTTGTGGGGAGTGAGGAAGTTGTCTAAAAGTAGAGGCTAAGGAACTTGGAAATCCGTGTATCAATGGGGCTGTGGTTAGCTTTAGTATTGGGACAGGGACTAAGGCTAGGTTTTGGGGGATATTTGGTTAGGAAGTAGTCCATTAAACAAATCTTTCTCAGATCTCTATAGATTGTTGATGTTAAAGTATAAAAGATAAATAACGCCTTTCTCCAACAGTTTAAGCTTTTGGAGAAGTTGGTTAGTTAACATGGTATCAGAGCCAAAGGTCTCGAGTTCAAACCTCCCCGAATAACAAAAATCCACATGCGATGGTCGGCCCAAAGTGGGACCACATGTGCCACGTGTTTGCCAAGTGGGCCCACACGTGTGGGGGAGTGTTAAAGTATAAAAGATAAATAACGCCTTTCTCCAACAGTTTAAGCTTTTGGAGAAGTTGGTAAGTTAACACTTGAGTTAAAGAAACCTCAGTGCAGATGTTAAGAGACCGGGGGGGGGGGGGGTAATTTAGGGTTGGCTTTTCTATCGCAGTCTAAAAGATAGTGAGTTTGATAGTCTCACTCACCTTATTTTTCTTGTCGAGTCTGTTTATTTCGTAGATGGAAGATGACAGATGCCGATGGGTGCCTGATCCGAGAGGTGTATTCACAGTAAAATCCTTTTTCAACTACCTTTGTCGAGAGGATGGTCAGATTTCAGTTGAAGGGAAGTGTGGAAAACTCCAGTTCTCCCAAGAATACAAGCCGTCACTTGGATCATGCTGTCAATACCATCGATCGACTTCAAACAAGAGGTTTCCACCTCGCTAATGGGTGTCATCTTTGCAAAGAAGAATGCTAGGGCAATTCATTAAATTGGATTTTGATGGTTGTTCCTTTTTGGAATCCAGGGCAAAGGAAAGGTAAGTGGAGTTTTCAAAGATGTCAAAGGAGAGGTTTTATATTCCTATTCAGTTAAAGTATAAAACATTAAATAACGCCTTCTCCAACAGCTTAAGCTTTTGGAGTTACTGGTTGTTTCACGTGGTATCAAAGCAAAGGTCCAGAGTTCAAACCTCCTTGATAGCAAAATCCACATGCAATTGCCAAACCCAAAAGTGGGGCCACATGTGCCACGTGCAGGCCAGCCCAAAGAAAGAGAGGCCACACGTGAGGGGGGTGTTAAAGTATAAAAGATTAAATAACGCCTTCTCCAACAGCTTAAGCTTTTGGAGTTACTGGTTGTTTCACAAGGTCCTATTGGTCATTCCGAATCTAATGAAGTCGAAATAAGGGCCCTCCTCACCAGCATGAAATCTTCAGAAATCATTTTCAAGCCCCTCTCATTGATGAAGGAAATTCATTGAATGCCGTCTTGTGGGCAGGTGGATGGTAGGAACCTGGGACCTTGGTGCCTAGAATCCACTATTAATGAGAATGTAGAAGGTTGTGAAGACTTGGATGCTTCCCTTTTTAGCATTCGTTGATAGGCTAATGAGTTAGTCGATCTGCTAGCGAAGTCGGGTGCTCATAGAAAGTCATTGTATGAGGTTTGTAGCTTCTTTTCTTTAATATAAATCTTGTTATCTTTATAAAAAAAAAAGATATTTTCAAAAAAAAAAAAAACAAGATGATGATGGAATGTGAAGAAATCTATGCTGAACAAAATGTTAAATAGGAACTAACAGAAACAAAATGAACATAAGAAACTAAAATTTGGTTTAGGATACGGCTTGAAGGGCGGTTGGATCATCCTTGAGAAGATATACGAGGCAGAGAAGAACAATGAACTCGTTAAACTTCATACCCATGTTCTCGTTGATATCACATGCCTCAAAGAGATCACTGATCTCCTCCTCTGAGAAAGAGATTTCCAGTTTGTGAAAGCAATGCTTAAGTTCTTCTGGATCTATTGTGCCATTAGAATCTTCATCTGTATGGAAGAGCTATAAGTTAGGTGAAATAGAAACAAATCAAGTGAAAAATGTGTTCCATTTTAACAATTGAGATGAGATAGTAGTAGTACCCAAGTGTTTTTAATTACAAATTCAGTAAAAATGAAACATTAAGCCACATTCATGCAGCATTTTTTTATTTCATATATTTTGGGATGAAATGCTTAAAACATCACATGGGGAGGACAAAATGGCATGGCGGGCATTTCCAACCCCTACATGAAATAGATTCAGAGTTCAAGAAAAAGCTATGTAGCAAGGACACCCAAGTGCTTACAAAATTGTAGCACCTAACACAGATGTCGTACTTCAAGATCATAGATCATATTTAAATAGATTTAATATAACCGTATTCAAGTGGATGCATTTCTTTCGTGGTTTATTCGCACCAGTGGTGATGCACTAAATAGTGTAGCAATGGTCAGGTGTTCAAAACTTCATCCCTACCTATAAAAAAGAAAAGAGAAGGCACACAAGTGCTTACAAAATTGTTGCACCTAACACAGATGCCTGTTTTTCTCAAATTTCAAAATCATAGTTCATATTTAAATAGACTTAATATAAGTGTATCCAAGTAGATGCATTTCTTTTGTGTTTTACTTGCACCAGTGGTGCTGCACTAAATAGTGTAGCAATGGTCAGGTGTTCAAAAATTCATCCTTACCTATAAAAAAGAAAAGAAAGCAGCAATGATATGACATGTCAAATTATCATATAACTTTGGATGTCTTGGCATGTTGGATCTGCTGGGTCAAGACGTCAGACATCTCCAATCCTCTGTTGGCAAGACACGCATCCAGAACCAAACTTCCAAGTCACATAGGAGAAAAGCATGAGAGCATTGAGAACACAAACTAGTTGTATTTATAGCTTGGAGATCAAAACATCAGCAAGATATGAAAGGAACATGGTACGAGAAGAACAAAGACAAAAAGGAAAATTTGTCTCTTTGGTCATCATATTCAGTCATATAGATAAAAAATTGAGTGATAGCTTTACAACCTCATACTAGTATAGCGAATAATAGGTCATGAGTAAATAATGCAAAATAATAGGTCATGAGTAAATAACTGTTAAAAATAGAAAGAAAAAATCAGCTTATTCTCTCTAGTCTCTACTAATATCCAGTGGATGGTAGTCCTTTCAGATTTTTGTGGTATTTCAGTATTTATTCAACGTTCTTGGGATGGGATCAGATTGATCAGGATAACTGTGGATAGGCCTTTTCCGAGGTGGTCTCTCCATTTCTAGGGTGCTTCAAGTCGAACTATGATGGTTTCAGCTTGGGGAACCTGGGTCCATCTGACATTGGGCATCAGCTCCAGATTGAGGGAAGTGAGGTTAGTGGGCTTACTCTGGCACAATTGAAGAGAAGGATTCTAACTGTGCGGAAGATTAAGTTTTGTTTACTGGGGTTCGTCTTGCGGATCAGTTCCTTCTGGCGGTGGATGGAGATTCACCCAATGCTATCTGTTAAGTGAGTGATAGGGTCCACCATCCTTGGCGTTTTACGGATGTCATCGAGGAGGTGCTTCACTTGGTGGAAGGCAACACCACTTATCTTCAGAATGTTTGGCGCTTGGGCAAACACTGAGGCAGACCAGCTAGCTTGGTCCGGAGTGGCTAGATTGAGGCAACTTTTGAGCTTCTTAATCTCCTTGAGGTTTTTCGTTTGCTGTTCTTTTCATTTTTGTTTGGGTGTTGGTTTTTACCAACTCAATCGTTTTTAAGGTTTGCCCCTAGTAAAGCTTCGTCATTCAAAAAAAGAGTGAAAAGAAAGACTACTGATATTCGCACTCCCACGTGTTGATAATGAGACGAACTCAGCTTGTCTCTTCTTGTTAAATTGGCTGCTGAGAGCTTTTTGGGAATTGTAATAGCCTTTGACAGCTGGTTAAATTATAAAAGACAAGGTGAGTTCGTCTTATTATCAAAACATGGTAATGAGAATATCATTTTGAGAACCTCGTACACACTAGGCATCTTGAGAACCACTTTCCCCAATATGAAACGTGAGACCTGCTTACACACTGGGCATCTTGAACAAATCATCTAGTATTTCATTGAATGCATCGTTTAAACAGAATTACTGCATTATAAAATGCAACCAGACAACCATTTTAAGTGGAGAAGATGGACATGCCACCAAATGACAGGGTGTCCAAAAAACACAATCCAAAAAACTGTGCTTCCATTAGTTTTACTTATGTAACAAAGACAAGAACACATATTTTTGTGCCAAACATGGAAATGAAGCATTTCCATGTCAGTCAGACAAGAGGACTGGAAAACAAAACATGGCATATTAGCATGTCTGTGTACAGTTAATGTAGAAGGATAAAATCATCATGGCATGACAAGATGTATGTTCACACTGATAAAGTTTGTTACTAATAGCTATATCCATGTGTATTCAAGACCAAACTAATACCTGTGTCAGGCATCTGCCTAACACAGTGATTTTATGATAAAGAAACCAACCATTTTGGTTAGGTCTCTGTGCAATCTTATATAATAACTTTCAAAAAACAATTAAAGATGTGTGGCAAGAGGTAATCATTTTTTAGTGTTGGAAACTAACAATTAAGAGAACACAATAACAGGAAAAGAACTTACCAAATTGTTCAAAGATGGTCTTACACTTTCTTAAGCTCTCATCAATTTTTGGGAATTTCAAGATTAGGCTGTTGAATGATTTCAATGAACATCCTTCAGATGCCCTCCGCTGCAATGCCTCAACCATCTTTGCCTCGAGCTTTGATTCAGGTACATAAGCACTGGGAGTTGAATCCCCCTTTCCAACTACGCCTCCTATCACAATCCAGTGAAAAAAAAAGGAACGGCAAGGATACAATCCAACTATGTGACTGGAAAATGCCACAAATAGAAGTGCATATCAAATGTGGGAATGGAAGGTTAGAAATTAACACAAACAAATTATACAAAATGCAACATGAAGCAGATCATGGGACCTCAGGGGTAGAATAAATCTACAAAATCTCAGGCTTGAATTCAGAATCAGTCCAAGTCAATAAAAAACTTGGGCATCTTTTCTCACTCAACAACCATGGCCCAGCCAACCTTAGTCCGCTTGGCTGAGTTCTAGTAGATCAACAAGTGTTTTGAAGTTATGTTGAGCTATCAATTATCATAATTCTCTTTTTAAAAGATAACAAACTTTATTAAGGAAAATAAGGGATGCAAATTACAAGAGGGGCAGAGCTTTCCCCTCGACTAATAAATTGCTACTTGCCCCTTCCTTGGCCTGAATTATCACAGTGAAATCGTGAGAACAGGAATAACTAACAACAAAAAGAAATCGGGAACACCTAGCACTTCAACTCAACTAAGCCTTTGTCCCAAACTAGTTGGGGTCGGCTAATGAATCCTTTAGAAAATTTTCATGAAGAAGGTGAAAGAATCTACCCGGCTCAAACTGACAATATCAAAATTTAAGGATCCCTTAAATACCAAGCCATCCTTATATTCCATTGACTTGTTGGGAATTGTGATGTTATGATGTCTTATTTAGCCATTGCAAAATGCACTTGCCCTTGAGACTCAACCCAGACCCAAATTGTTACCTGTAGAGGAGTTGGTTAGAAGTCCTTAAATTGTAACCAGGTAGTTTCAACCAGAATCTATTTCAAGAGTTGGTGCAGACTTTTTTTTCAAATCTACTTGAGCCATTTCACTGCTGGTATCAATCCTCCTGGAATATGATGCCTAGATTCTTAGATCCCTCTTCACCTTCCACATTCTATATCATTAGCAAAATGCACCCACAAGGGCCAACACCCTTAAAAGTTTGCACCATGTCCTTCTTTCTTGCTCAGGGCACCTACAGAAGTTGTCATCATTGTGCCAGAGCTACTTCATCTTCTCTATCCCTTGGCAATTATCGTGTCTTTTTGCCCCTGCTACACTGGTGGGTTTTCATAAGGTAGTGTACCTGTTTTTTCATCACTAGTGGTAACCTTATCAGTTTTCACCATCCTTATTGCATCGACAACACGTTCTTCTTGTTTTCTTCGATTGAAGTTAAAAGAAATTTGGATTTTTCTCAGTCGTTGAGACTGGCTTTATTAGCAAGTTCCTCTTTTATATAATTGAAATCTTCATGTGTGTTCTTTAACAATAATCCTGACATCATGATCATGTCTAGGGGATGGTGTGAAATATTAGGATGTATAAGGGGGTAGGGTGCACAGTCTGAGTGGATCTCTGAGGTGTTTTATGTTACAATTATGCCCATGATCTACAGCTCGGTGAGTCAGTTTTCCAATCCAAATGCTCTTTTGATCAAATATGGTTGTGTAAGATCATCTAACAATAGAAATGATTAGCTGAAATCATTGATATGTCATCTTATATAGATATTCTTATTGCATGGCTCATTTGTTCATGAGTTCTTGCTCCTAATTAGAATGAGTATTCATGCCAGTCTGATAAGATTTTACAAAAATAAGAAAGAAAAGAAAGGTCCCCTGCTTAGGACATAATTTGTGGCATCCATTTTCCTTCTTATGCTTCTACTCTAGATCGCTTTTCTAATAAACATGTCTCTTCTCTAGCCATGTAGCTCTTGTTAATGCAGTCTCTATTGATGTTGCATTGCACCTCTATTTTGCAGTTCTCCTCATACAGAGCTTCCAATATTAGGGCAATGGTAGCGCGAAACCTTAGCAGCCTTCCAGCCACTTGATTCTAGGCTGTTAGTTTGATGTGCTGTACATTGTTGTCCAGCACATGAAACTAACTAGAGCAGATGCCACTGTAAAGTGCACATTTCCGTGTGATTATAGAGTCTAATGCTTTCCTAAATCCTAACACATGATCTTACTAGATGGGAGATTGACAATTGAGAACAGTTTAGAAGTGACAGGATTCCAAACCAAGCATTTTTTGTGACCTCAACATACATGTCCAAAGCAGCGTGTCAACCAAATCAGTCTGAACCAAAGAATCCAAAAAAGTTATCAAAAGGCCACTCAACAGCACAAGCACTTGCGAATACTGCACAGATAATTGGTGGCAATAAACTGAACTGAAATAGCAATAAACTCCGCCTGTGTTTTTCACAGCCTGTCCCAAGCCAGGATAAAGGAGGAGGGTAGGCGTTAAGTTGGCAGACAGCTGTAAACTTTGCCACTTTTCTATGAAATAGCTGACCCCAACTAGTTTGGGACAAAGGCTGAGTTGAGTTGAGTTGAGTTGAGTTGAGTTGAGAAACTGAACTGAAGTTAGAATTATATGGAGAAAGCTTACGTAATCAATTCTAGTTGCAATAGCCGTAAAGAAAGATGTGTAATGCTCTATCTGGATATGGTATGCCTAAAATCCAAAAGAACTAAACAAGTGTCCTAGCTATTAAAAAAAATAGAATAAAACCATAGAGAAAAAGAAGCCCAAAAAACGAAAAGAGTAAAAGTATAAGTTACACACTGGGTAAAAGTTTTTTCTTACTCACGTAGTCGTTTTCAGCTTTGCATGAACTGATAGAAGAACGGAACAATAAAAAAAAGACACCAACAACCAAAACAGAGGAGAAAAAACGAGAGAGAGAGAGAGAGAGAGAGAGAGAGAGAGAGAAATCAGAAATCTGCCAAACTAAATCAAACATAGGTAGAAGCGTAGATATTCACTTGGTCCTTTTATTCCATCTCTTATTCAATATCTATAAAAAAAAATGATAGAAGAAGAAAACAACCAAACAAGATTACCAGCATCAAAAAGAGAATAGATACCTCCAACCAACAGATCTAATCCATGTTAAATTAATTTCGGCATGGCCAAAAGAACAAAATAGAGCAAAATCTAAACAACCCAAAAGAGGAAAACAAAGGCGCTCTAGAAAAGCAGATAAAATATAGAGACTCACCCGGTCCTTCTCAGGCTTATTCGATCTCCAAAATACTATCTTAATAGAAGATCTTTCAGGACCACCAGTCAAAAGATATCAACGCAGGATTCCAAATGTCGTTTAGACAATGGATTTAGCCATTGTCAGGACTCAGGACTAGACAAATGGGTTTCTTAATAACTTATAACTACACTGGAAATTTGTAAAGGAGAAGCTGATGGAAGGAGAAAGGAAAATCGGTTTGTTGGGGTTTTGTAACCAAGATTGCAGCTGTGAATACACCACGTACGAGAGAGAGAGTTAGACACATTCTCTTCAATCAAATGGCTTCTATTGACTCTTTCGTTCTATATTTTAGTCATTTCGTCTTTCTCGGTGGGAAATGAAAGGTCGTGCAGTAGTTCTTTTATTTTATTTTAGGGATAATTACATTTACAACACATCCACTTCCACCCCTGTAGTCTAAAACGTGACAAATACACCCTTGTAGTTTCAATTTGTTTAAGGTATGCCCCCTCAGCTGAAGGTTCGTCCATAGATTAAAGGGTTAGGATGATCCGATGGAGCTGATTTTTTGGGCACACCCTATCTATGTCAGGACCCATCAAATGAACGCTTTGGATCATCCAAACAATGTGGGCCCACATTATTTGGATGATTTTTTGGTAGTGTTTGGATTCGGGTATGGGCCCACATTTTTTGGATGATCCAAAGTGTTCATTTGATGGGTCCTGACATAGGTAGGGTGTGCCCAAAAAATCAGATCCATCAGATCATCCTAACCCTTCAATCTATGGACGAACCTTCAGCTGAGGGGGCAAACCTTAAACAAATTGAAACTACAAGGGTGTATTTGTCAAGTTTTAAACTATAGGGATGGAAGTGGATGTGTCAGAAACTAGAGGGGGTGTAAATGTAATTATCCCTAATTTTTTTCTTCAGGTTATGTGTCTTTCAATATTTCATTTGGTCTTTCTTGTTTATTTAACCGACCCCAACTAGTCTGGGAAAAGCCTTTGTTGAGTTAAGTTGAGTTGAGTTGAGTCTTTCTTATTTATTGCGGAATAGAATGTTACCATCGAAAAGACCGGATCGCCTTGCAATTAGGATAATTTTTCTCGATAAGTTTTATCCCGTATTATTTCTAGGCCTACTTAGATAGGCAGTACCATTTTTTGGTATTGGGATGAACTCACCTTATCTTTCCTTTTTTAACTGGCTACTAAGAATTCTTTCGGAAATGGGAATTGTAATGGCCTTCGACAGGTGGTTTGATAATAAAAGACAAGGTGAATTGGTCTTGTTATCATAACACCTTAGTGGGAATATCGGTAGCCCATTTCTATCCTTGAATAACACCTTACCTCCATTAAACACAAACAAGTGGAATTCCACCTTTTGTTGGATTACACTTGTCCTTATTTTTTAAGATGGATCTTATCTTGGATGTTGTACCCCAAACAATGAGTATCTCTTTTTGCCTTTGGACTAAAAAATAACAGTTGGGCCTGTCTCTCTTTGATTTTGAGATCCGATTGTGAGATTGTGTCCAGGACATGGATCATCTCAGTTTGACTTAAGGTCATCTCGGTCTTACTCAGGGTCATTGCATCTTGGTCAAACTCAGGGTCATTCCAGTTGAACGACCCCGAGTCAGACTGAGATGACCCTAAGTCGATTCTTACTTTTTCCTTCTTCATCCGCTTTTCTTCCTCCATCATCTTCTTTTCTTCCTCTTCTTTAGGAACAAAGTAAACCAGCCTAGGGTCTGTTAGGGGTAAAATCGGTATCTATTGATGAACGACATGTGGCATCTCCGAATAATTGGAAACCGACCTACGAATAAAGGAATGAAATATTATCCTCCCCTTATAAATAGTGACGTTCGTAATTGGGAAACTGCCCCTCAGAGAGGTAACATACCTTAGGCAGTGGCTTCTTAAAAGAGGAGTCTCATTGATAATAACTTACTTATAAGAAGAGATAGGATATCTATTAAAAAGAAATATAAACCTATCTCCCAGGAAAGTCAATCAATTAGGAAAGACTCCCAAAATAGTAAACTTCAAAACATCATGGACCTTCTTCTTTATAAAAGGAGACCTTAACCTTCATAATGGAACGACGTTAGACTTGATCCTCAAAGAAGGGGTACGTAGGCAGCTTGAGAAGACCAAGTTCAGTCTCAATCCTTCTCCATCAAACGCCGTTGGTAACACTTCTGCACTTTATCTCCTTCCCTTCAATTTACCTGTGATTCTGATTTCTAGCTAAATATAGTATTATCATAACTTTGGTACTCTTAATATCTTTCTGTGAGTGCAAGTTGCTTACAGGAACAACTCTATCACCGCTAGATCATATAGAGCGGATTTCAGCATCATCAGATCGACGCCATCCGTGGGACCTCCGTGACAAATTCGAGATAAAAAACCTCGAAATCAATCGCCAACCCACAAGGCGAAGGAGTAATGACCAGGAGTCAAGCACATGCTATAATCCCAGAGAATCAAGTTCCGGAGGAAACGCCTAATAACGAAGATATCACTCCCGTCACTATGACCATGTTCATCCGACTTGCGTCACAAGTTGGTGATGTTTCTACTGCCCTTCAAGAAATATTAAGACGATTGCCACCCCCTCCACCAATGGCTCAAAACATCAATGATTCCCCATTAATTGTGGAGGTGAGAGATCTAAGGAACTCACCCTTAGAAGAAGAGCAGGATGAATCGCCCGAAGAAAGAAACCCTCGTAGTTGAAGGCCAATAAATCACCGACCTTCTGCTTCGATTACTAGCCTGAGACCTAATTACGGGAACGAAGAAGCGAACGACTGACGAGCGCCGGAATTAACCTTTAGGCCTTTTTCGACCCAAATCAACGTTCCCCAGCGTGCCAATAGCGTAGGAAACCCGAACCAAGAGCAAGACAACCCGCATCATAATTTGAGAAACGGAATTCACGCGCCTGATTCGGGACTCCTCGCCGAACTTCAACGACAAGTCAGGGAGATGCAGCGTCACATTAAGAAACCTTATGAGCCGGATCTCCTGACTGAATGTGAGAATGAGGTACAATCACGATTCGTAGAAGTTATAGCACATGCCCAATTGATACCAAATTTCGACTTACCGAGGCTTGATTTCTACGATGGTACGTCAGATCCATTGGAATACCTGCAGGCCTACCGGAGGGCAATGGAATTTAAAGGCGCTAACGACACAGTCACATGTCGTGCCTTTTCTTCATATTTGAAAAGAAGAGCGAATAGTTGGTACGGCCGCCTTAAACCTAGCTCCATATCTTCTTTTCGAGAGTTAGGCAGAGAATTTGTGACGTACTTCGCCAACAGTCGGCCACAGAAAAAACCTGTCGACGCACTCCTCGCTCTCCGTCAAGGGAAGGATGAATCCTTACGATCTTTTATAGGTCGGTTCAGGGCTGAATTATCACAAATCAAGGACCCTAATCATGAGATGGTTAGAGCCGCGATGAAATCGGCTGTCCACGATAGGGATCTCAAGTTAGCCCTGAGTATCGACTCTCCCCGAGATCTCCAAGAGCTAATGGCGGTAGCAGACAAATATGTTAACAATGAAGATTCTTTCGCCATGGAAAGAGAATTAGAGCTCGCCAAAGCTCCGGAAAAGAGGAAGGAGGAGGTTCGTCAGGGAAACCTCATCGATCCGACAATAGGCAGCCGCAATCTGGTAGCCGAGCTCCTTCGCAACAGTTTGAAAGGTACAACTACACCCCTTTAAATACGTCTGTCGCGAATGCCCTTTACGAAATCTGAGGAAAGGAGGATCTCCAATGGCCACCCAAGCTGAAAGGTACCAGCCGAAAACACAATACTAGTAAATATTGCCATTTTCACGGAGACCATGGCCACATTACAGATGATTGTTATAACCTGAAAAATGAAGTCGAAAGGCTGGTAGGGCTCGGGCTTGTTGATAAATACTTGTTGAACTCGAAGCATAATGGACCTTCTCATAAATCCGAGCTTCCGAAGACGGTCAATCCCTCCAATCCGACCCAACCGGTCGCCGGGAATGATCAAAACAGACATATTTCCGAGATTAAACAACTCCCGAACATAAGGACCAACGGTTCACCTAGAATTGCAGGGAGCATTGATGTCATCGCCAGGGGATTGGCATCAGGAGGACCAACAATTTCTGGACAGAAAGCCTATGGCGTCCAAATCCACGCGGTGGAAGCCTTGACAAAAAAGTTGCGATCTGATTCTACTGATGGCAAGGAGCAAATAGTCTTTTTCGAAAAAGACTACGATGATGTTTCCCTCCCTCACGACGATGCGATCGTCGTCCGCCTCATTATTGAAAAAGACTACGATGATGTTTCCCTCCCTCACGACGATGCGATCGTCGTCCGCCTCATTATTACCAATTTCAATGTGAGTAAAGTAATGATAGATACCGGTAGCTCTGTCAATATCTTACATTACAATGCTTTCAAAGAAATGCACTTAGGGTTGGATAGACTTACACCAGTAGAATGGTCCATCTATGGATTTTTCGGCGGATCAATGGACAGACTTACACCAGTAGAATGGTCCATCTATGGATTTTCCGGCGGATCAATTAGTATCGAAGGGAGGATTGACCTACCTGTAACGTTCGGTACCGAGCCTCGTCAGCAAACCATCATGCAAACTTTCCTGATTGTTAAGGTCCCCTCTACTTACAATGCCATTATAGGACGTCCGTCTCTAAACAAGCTCGAAGCGATCATCTCAACACCCCATCTGAAAATCAAATTCCCTACAAAGGCAGGAGTCGGCGAGGTAAGAGGAGATCAAGAGCGAGCTAGGAACTGCTATGCTAATTACACCAAAGTGGTAAAAAAAGCAAAAAAAGCTTTCCAAATAGCCGGCACCGACCCACGTTCGAATACCCACCAGACACATGGGGAACCGGAAGAAGAACTCACCCAGATTCCGTTGTTCGGAGAAAGCGATGAAAGAATGGTCCAGATCGGCTCACTCCTCACGGGTAAGCTCCGAACCAACCTGGTCAAATTCTTGAAAGCTAACACAGATGTTTTTGCATGGTCTGCTTTAAATATGCCAGGTATCTCAACGGATGTTGCCGTCCACCGGCTCAGTGTCGACCCCTCTTACAGACCAGTCAAACAAAAGAAACGAAATTTCGCTCCCGAGCGACATAAGGCCATAAAGGAGGAGGTCAATAAACTTCTACAAGCAGATTCATCCGAGACATACATTATCCGGAATGGCTCGCCAATTTGGTAATAGTAAAAAAAGCGAGTGTGAAGTGGCGGATATACGTCGATTTTACTGACCTGAATAAGGCCTGTCCGAAGGACCACTACCCCCTTCCCCGAATTGACATGTTGATAGATGCTACATCCGGCCATGAGATGCTCAGCTTCATGGATGCCTTCTCCGGATATAATCAGATACGTATGTACTCCTCCATATCCCTAAAACATCTTTTGTCACAGAGCAAGGCTTATTTTGTTACAAGGTCATGCCCTTTGGCCTCAAGAACGCGGGAGCCACGTATCAAAGGTTAGTCAATAAAATTTTCGCACCTCAAATTGGTCGGAAGATGGAGGTATACGTTGATGATATGCTTGTTAAAAGCTCCAAAACTACAGACCATGTCACCGACCACCGGGAGGCTTTCACTGTATTACGGAAATACCATATGAAGCTCAACCCCTCGAAATGTGTGTTTGGGGTGGCATCCGGTAAGTTCCTCGGATTCATGGTGAGCCAACGAGGTATAGAGGCTAATCCTGAGAAAATACAAGCCATCCTCGATATGACACCACCAAGAACCGTGAACGAGGTACAACGACTCGCAGAAAGGATAGCAGCTTTGAGCTGATTCATGTCCAAATCCGCTGAGAAATGCCTCCCGTTCTTCAAGATACTGAGAAATATGAAAGATTTTCAATGGACAAACGAATGCCATGATGCATTCGACGAACTAAAGCAATACCTCAAATCCCCTCCGGTGTTAATGAAACCGTTACCGAATGAAGAGTTATATCTTTACCTAGCGGTAAGCCCCTTGGCCGTAAGTGCTGTGCTTATCAGGCAAGAACAAATGACAGAACACCCCATATATTATGTCAGCCGCGTCCTCCACGACGCCGAAACTAGATATCAAAACATCGAGAAGTTTGCATTCGCGGTGGTCATTGCCGCCAGGAAATTGAGCCCATATTTTCAAGCTCACAGCATCATTGTTCTTACCGATCAATTACTGCGTAAAATCCTACAGAAGCCTGATACTTCTGGTCGGTTAATCAACTGGGCAAATTCGACATATAGGTACGACCCTGCCCTGCCATTAAGTCACAAGTACTTGCTGACTTTGTCGTGGAATGCACGGCTCCGACCAAAGACTAGGGGGGCAAGAGGAGATAAAATATGAACAAGAAGAAAAACAATTTCCATGGATGTTGTTTGTTGACGGTTTAGCCAACACAAGAGGAAGAGGAGCCGGTCCAGTCTTGATCGGACCCGACAAATTCTTAGTAGAATATGCTTTAAAACTCGACTTCGACGCTTCCAACAATGAAGCCGAATATGAGGCACTTTTGGCAGGACTATCTCTAGCCCACGAATTGGAGGCAGATAGATTGAAAGCCCATAGCGATTCTCAGCTCAAAGTCGGGCACGTTAACGGGCTGTATGAAGCAAGAGATAAAAGAATGCTCAAATATTTGGAAAATGTAAGAGAAAGAATCTCCCTTTTCAAAGAATTCGAGATTGTGCAGATTTCTAGAACTCTTAATGCAAGAGCTGACACTTTATCTAGAATGACCTCCTCCGACACCGCCAGCTGGTTCTACTGGCATTTCCGGTGAAGATATAGGGATAACATCCACCTCTGGAATAGCCTCGACGTCGATGGCTTCAGCGTCAATAGCCTGGGCTTCAAAAAGCCCACGGGTGGAGAGATCCAAATCCTGGTTTTCGGCCATGGCAGTAGAAGAAGCAAAAAAAGGAGAAAGGGGAAGATGAAAAAGATATGGGTCACTGTCGAAAAGACCTTAAGAATGAAAAAGTTCAGAAAAACCTCCCTTTAAATAGAATTCGAAAGGCGGTGAAAAAGATATTCTTTAGATTCTCCCGCCCTCTCTTGACACGTGGTACACTGCCACTTGCCCCAAGAAATGGCGATCATAATGGAGGAATCCCCTCCCATCGTATCATCATGATAAGGACTGCCATCTCGTCAAAAACGATTTGACAGCTCTTAATGATTCACTTCGCCAATCGCATGTCAAAATCGTTCGGCCATCATTGGAGTAAGTCGGTCGGTACCGTGAGATGGATATTAATCTACATATTTGACTATACTCTTAAACGTTGAGTATTGTGCCACAATGTGGTATTTAGCTCATGACTCGATTAACACACAGCTTGGATCAAAGCAAGCAAATGGTAAGGGCAAGATGAAAATATTACGAATAACAGATGTCAGTAGAAAAGTAAATCTCTTTCATTAAAACTTCAAGATAAGATATTTACATGATAAGATATTTACATGAAAAAAGGCCCTTAGCCTATAAACATGTGACAATAAAGGATGATAGAAAACAGAAAGAAGGAATCCTGAAAAGTCTCTTGAAGAGGTAGCCCGCCTAGCCAGACCAATCACGAGGAGAATTCTCCTCGTCCGAATCATCATCGCTATCAAGCCTATGAGGAGGGGAGGCTTCCAGGGAGTCGGTCTTGTACTCAGCCAGTTGTTTGTTAAGCCTATCCACTTGCTCCCTCAGGCTCAGGTTGGCGGCACGCAGGTAGATGTTCTCCCTCTCTAGGGCCAACATCCTCTCACACATCTCCATTCCCTCGCGATGCATAGAAAGAAACAGATGACGTTTTCGAGAGACATACTTCCCCATAGACTCCTCTTTGGACGAAGAAGGTGGGGTGTGGCGAGAGGGAAAATCAGGTGGAGGAGGAGAGGAACCTCCAACCTTGGAGGAGGAGAGGCCTACCTTCCCCTTTCCTTTGTTGAGTGAGGAGAAGCTACCAAATGACTTAGACATTTTGAAGAAGAAAAGAGAGAACAAATGAGTCTCTGTCAGAAAGATTTTTTTAGGTATAAGATCTAAAGATGAGACCTCGTATATATATAGAAGCGGAAAGGAGGGGAAAAGGCATTAAGTGCTACAAAGTATCCTTTGGATTTTTTCCTTCTCCTTGCCGCGTGGCACACTGCGGTTTTCCCCTAGAAAAGATGCGCCCATTATGAAGGGGTCTTTTCTCGTCGCGTCATTATGGTTATAACCGTTCTACCGCCTATGGAAGGATAATCGACGCTTCCCCATAATGAGTAGTGCTGGCCGTGAGAATTAATTAGTCTATATTTATGAGACTTGATTTGCCTCACTAATTAAGCAATCGAGGTTGGATGGCTCATATAGGATACACGTTCATAACATCATTCGATACCGAACAAACCCTATGAGGAACAAAACAATCTCCGAGCTACTTCCTTGACCCAAAGATGGCTCAAGGAAGTGGGGGGCAATATGTTAGGGGTAAAATCGGTATCTATTGTTGATGAACGACATGTGGCATCCCCGAATAATTAGAAACCGACCTACGAATAAAGGAATGAGATATTATCCTCCCCTTATAAATAGCGACGTTCGTAATTGGGAAACTGCCCCTCAAAGAGGTAACATACCTTAGGCGGTGGCTTCTTAAAAGATGAGTCTCATTGATAATAACTTACTTATAAGAAGAGATAGGATATCTATTAAAAAGAGATATAAACCTATCCCCCGGGAAAGTCGACCAATTAGGAAAGACTCCCAAAATAGTAAACTTCTAAACATCATGGGCCTTCTTCTCTATACAAGGAGACCTTAACTTTCATCATGGAACGACGTTAGACTTGATCCTCAAAGAAGAGGTACGTAGGCAGCTTGGGAAGACCAAGTTTAGTCTCAATCTTTCTCCATCAAACGCCGTTGGTAATACTTCTGCACTTCATCTCCTTCCCTTCAATTTACCTGTGATTCCGATTTCTAGCTAAATATAGTATTATCATAACTCTGGGACTCTTAATATCTTTCTGTGAGTGCAAGTTGCTTACAGGAACAACTCTATCACCGCTAGATCGTATAGAGCGGATTTCGGCATCATCAGGTCATTTTGGACTTTGAGTGTCATTTGCTCCCAAATTTCAGGATTTTTACGCAACTTCTCTCTTACTTTCTTTTTAGAGAAAACTGTTTCTGCGCACAAGTGTAGATAAGTTGTCTACACACTAGCTTAAAATGCAGTTGAGGGCATATTGTTTGGGTGATCCAAACCATTCATTTGATTGGCCCTCACATAGATAGGGTGTCCACAAAAAATCTGCTCCATAGGATCATCCCAACCCTACGATTTGTGAAAGTAAAATGGACGTGTATAAACCTTCACAAATCTGTCCATTTTTTGCCTCCACAGTTCGAAGGGTTAGGATGATCCTACGTTTTGTAGACACCCTATCTAAGTGAGGGCCGATCAAATGAATGGTTTGGATCACCCAAACAATGTAGGCCTCCACTATATTTTAAGCTAGTGTAGATAACTTATCTACACTTGTGTGTAGAAACCGTTTTCTCTTTTTTTTTTTTTTTTTTTTTTTTTTTTTACTTTCAAAAATAAAATCCTAGTTTTGCTCATATGAAAAAATAAACGTCCCAAGCCTATCCAACACCGTTTGAAAAAACAAGACTTTCATATCCCCTCTATAAGCACTCATCCACAGAGAATATACTGAATCGTAATCAGAACACCATTTCTATAATCACTCATCCACAGAGATTTAAGCTTTGGCAATTGTTCCACGATGCCTAATTGTGAGCAAAGCCTTTATTTATAAGGCCCTTTATTTATTTAGAAGGAAAACACTTCCAAAACGGGGCTCCACACTCTACCATATTTTTATAATGGCACCACTCATTTTGATTTACACTTTTCTACTTCAGCTTTTCACGGCTGTTACAATACTCAAGATACTATCGACATCCAGTGAGAAAAGTTTAAAGAGTAGTGCCACTATCAAAATCAGGTGATGCAGATACCAGTAACCACGATGAATTGCTTAAAAACCGTAGCACCTTATATCTTGGCGATAATCTCATTTTCGAACACAGGAAACATGGTACGTATGGTATGCTCGGTTGCTTATATGGGAATTATTTCGAGCAATTTTTAGGGACTCCCTAATCATGAATTCTAGCATCTATGGAACAGAAGAACTTCGAATAAAATTCTAATCGAAGCCAAAAATCAGTGGAGACACACCGAGCACCTATAAAGCTATCATAGATTTAGGACGCAAATAGTACCTAGAAATTTCAGGTACATACGATCTAAGGAGCAGCATTGAAGAGAAACAACACAAGATCCAGGAACAAAGTCACACAAGAAAGTCACATGTACATTCTCCAAAACAAAAAAGTCCTTACCCTCTAGAGAATTCCTATCGTTTCTTTTCTTATTTACTGATAGGATGGTAGAATATGATATTATACCTATAATATAGAAAACAGGGAAAGCGCCTAACCCATTGCATATTTCTGGGTCCATGATCGTGCAGTTGACTCGTACTTAGCTCGGTCGGTCTTGTACATGTGAGCAATCTCTTGCACCAAGGGGTCATCCGGGTTCGGATCCGTGAGCAGAGAACATATGGATAACAGCACCTGCCATTTTTAAAATATATATATATTATGAAATTCCTTAATTTAGGGTAGAGAAAAAATAAAGATATATTGCTGTGCTTCGACGAAACAGCAAATGCCACTGGGAAGAAAAGCTAATTGATACATTGAATCGTTGGTATAGGTAAACAGTATAATCATTTTCAGTAAGTAAAACCAGACTAAAAAATCCAAAGGGAATAAGTGAGGTCATCGATATTCCAAAACCAGAGTTTGAATTGGACGAGCCAATCTGACTCAACATTATATAATTAAATATGGGCCAAAACAAATAAACTTGGCTGACTTCCAAATCAATACGTGAACTTTCGAACATTGCTAATTTATGACAACAGTATAATAAGGCACTTCTAAAAAATTAGTTAAGGGAAAAAAAACGAATTAAGAAATGATTCACCTTGGATATTGTCAAAGCAGGGCTCCACTGCTCCTTGAGAATGTCAAGACAAATGCTGCCATTGCTGTTGATGTTTGGATGGAAAACTTTGGTACGAAAAGCAACCTGAACGAAAAGCATAATCCTCTAGCTTAGAGTAGTTTTGTAAAGAAATAAAGCAAATGTATAGTCTTATCATCATAGGGTTTGTACTTTGTACCTTTTTCCCAACAAATGCAATTAATCAGCCCAATTTCCTTTGTTTTCAAATGAAGCAATTTTCCCGTTAAAACTTTAAACCCTTCAATGATTATGGCACTACTATTTTCAAGGCAAATCATAGGATACTTCATATCCCTACAATGAGATCTTAGTTCCAATATTTAACAAGGAGACGAAATGACCTGCTTAAGACCCACCCTTAAAACCCTAAATCCTAATATGCTATGACATATTGAGCAGCATTTTTATTTTATATAGTGATGCATGACAAATGCATACAATTTAATTTATATAGTACATCTAACCCTCCCCAAACCCCGCAATGGCGGGAGCCTCGTGCACTGGGCCGCCCTTTTTTTATAGTGATGCATGACATATTCAGCTGCAATTTTATTTTTTATAGTCATCCAGAGGTTTCAGTCAAGTTCAGGACATACAACATGGAATCTAATAAAATAAAAAGACCAACCTCCAGCCAACTCAAAAGTCAGGATAAAATAATTTGACAAAAAGTTAAAAGTTTTGCCGCAACAATAAGAAACTTGGGTAAATTCTGTTCTCTTTTGTTAGGTTTAAAATTTTGTCGCCGTAATTAGAAACTTGGGTAAATTTACTAGGACTGGCCAAATTGCATGTAACAGAGTGCCATAGTTACCAAGTTTGAATTTGAGGGCAATTGTTAGAAAATTCAAGAATCATTCAGAAATTTTAAAAATAACTTGAATGCCCAACAAATTTTAGTTTTTTATCCTATAAAAGATACGATTACTTTACACACATAGGTCAAATAATTAAATTTTATGAAGATGCTCAACAAATTTTAGATTTTTATTTCATAAAAGATAAGATTACTTTTTATTTCGAAAAAAAATAACTATATATATCGGAAAAGTGATCGTACTCGGTCAAGTAGATAAGCTTATCTACTCGGTCGAGCTAAAAACAGTGGGGACCCACATTGTTTGGGTGATCCAAACCATTCATTTGAAAGGCCCATACCTACATAGAGTGTCCACAAAAAATCAGATCCATAGGATCATCCTAACCCATCCAAATGTGGAGGGAAAAATGGACAGACACAGTTTGTCCACAAATCTGCCCATTTTTCCCTCCATTGTTGGATAGGTTAGGATGATCCTATGGGGCTGATTTTTTGTAAGCACCCTATCTAGGTAAGGATCTTTCAAATGAATGGTTTGGATTACCCAAACATGTAGGCCTCCAATGTTTTTAGCCGACCGAGTAGATAAGCTTATCTACTCGACCGAGTACGCTCACTTTTCCCTATATATATATATATATATATATATATATATATATATATATATATATATGAGGAAAAGGATTGTGAGCTTGAGCGTTGGAACATATTCGTGAGCTTGAGCTCAAAAACCATTGAGGCCCACATTGTTATGATGATCCAAAGCATTCACTAGAAAGAGCCTTACATAGATAGGGTGTGTACAAAAAATCAGCTCCATAGGATCATCCTAACCCATCCATTTGTGGAGGTCAAAATGGACAGACCACAAATCTGCCCTCCACTTTTGGAGGGGTTAGGATGATTCAATGGAGCTGATTTTTGGTACACACCCTATCTATGATAGGCCCTTGCAAATGAATGGTTTGGATCCTCACAGAAATTGTGGAACCCATGTGATTGGTGCACTCAAGCGCACCATTCCTTATTAGAGCTTGAGCGCACGAACATATTCCTTTATATATATATATATATATATATATATGAGGAAACTGTTGGTGAGCTTAAGCGGACCAAACTTATGGTGCGCTTAAGCTCCCCAATCACATGGGTCCCACATTTTCTGTGGTGATCCAAACCATTCATTTGCAAGGCCTTATCATAGATAGGGGGTGTACCAAAATCAGCTCCATAGGATCATCCTAACCCCTCCATTTGTGGAGGACAAAAATGGGCAGATTTGTGTCTGTCCATTTTTGTCCTCCACAAATGGAGGGGTTAGGATGATTCTATGGAGCTGATTTTTGGGACACCCCCCATCTATGTAAGGGACTTTCAAATGAATGCTTTGGATCATCCTAACAAAGTGGGCCCCCATGTGATTGGGCGGACTTATGGTGAGCTTAAGCTCACCAACAGTTTCCTCTATATATATATATATATATATATATATATATATATGAGGAATAAGATTGTGCGGTCGAGGGCCCAACCACATGTGTCCCACATTTTTTGTACTGATCAAAACCATTCATTTGCAAGGTCCAATCATAGATAGGGTGTGTACAAGAAATCAGGTCCATTGGATCATCCTAACCCCTCCAAAAGTGGAGGGAAAAAATGGGCAAATTTGTGGCAAACGGTGTCTGTCCATTTTGCCCTCCACTTTTGGATGGGTTAGGATGATCCTATGGAGCTGATTTTTTGTACATACCCCATCTATGTAAGGGCCTTTCAAATGAATGCTTTGGATCATCCTAACAAAGTGGGCCCACATGAGTTTGGCGCCCTCTACCGCACCTAAGCTTGGTGCGGTCGACCTCACACTCCTTTTCCTATATATATATAAAAGAGAGAGAGAGGGAATGAAGTATGTGAAGCTGCACAAATAAGCTATATATGCATGACTCACAAACCATAGTGTTATCTACACACTGTGTAGATAACATTTTCTACACACTAGTCTAGATAAGTTATCTACACACTACCTTAAAATACAATGGGGACCACATTGTTTTGTTTGATCCAAACCATTCATTTGATTGGCCCTCACATAGATAGGGTGTCCCCGAAAAATCAACTCGATCATTCTAACCATTCAAACAGTGGAGGCAAAAAATGGACAAAAAATGGACAGATTTGTGAAGGTTTATACACGTCCATGTTAGCTCCACAACTCGTAAGATTGGGATGATCCTATGGAGCTGATTTTTTGGGCACACCCTATGTGAGGGCCAATCAAATGAATGCTATGGATCACGCAAACAATGTGGCCCCCACTGTATTTGAAGCTAGTGTGTGCGATACCTCAGAAACCTTTTCCCTATATATATATATATATATATATATATATATATATGAGGAAAGGGTTCCTGCTAACGTTAGCAAGTAAGCTTACTTAGGGGTGCAAGTTTGGCCCTGACCCGCCCTGAGCCCGAACAGGGTCAGGGCTAGATTTTCCAACCTTGAGAGCAGGTCAGGGTTCATTTTTTTTAGACCCTGACTAAGGTCGGGTCGGGTTAATGCCTCGGGTACCCTGACCGGACCCGACCGTAAGTTTTCTATTATAGAATTGAACCATCAGTGCATGTTTCTTTTGCTAATGTTTTCTATTATCTTGGATTCATGTTTCTTTCGATTATTATTATTAATCGTCTCTGTTGCCCGTCATGTTGTTGAATTCATTTTGTCTTACTTTGTTCCCTTTCTCTGTTTATTGATCATTTTGTTCTATATGATAAGTGGTTGCTTTATTTTTGGCACTCTTAACAGGTATTTGCACTAGGGTCAATTAGGGCCGGCCCGGCCCGACCCTGCCCAATCAAGGCCAATCAGGGCAGGCCAGGGCCAGCACTGAGCCCTGTAGGGCGGGCAATGGGTTGAGGTTTTTCGGCCCTAACTCATGGTCAGGGCGGGTGGGTCAGGGCCGAGATAATGGGATCCAGGGTTGGGCTAGGGTTTTGAAAACCCGACCCTATTGCAGCCCTAAGCTTACTAGTTACTTGCTTCTGTTAAAATAAGGTGGGCCCACATTGTTGGGGGAATCCAAAGCATTCATTTGGAAGGCCCTTTCATGGATAGGGTGTCCACAAAAGTCAGCTCCATTGGATCATCTTAAGGTGTCCATTTGTGGGGTGAAAAAATGGGCAAATTAGTGGACAAACAATATTTGTCCATTTTCACCCCCACAAATGAACACTCTTTGATGATCCAATGAAGCTGATTTTTTGTACACACCCCATCCATGATGGGGCCTTTCAAATGAATGCTTAGGATCAGCCCAACAATGTGGCCCACCCTTGTTTTATACTAACGTTAGCAACTAAACTAGCTGCTAACGTTAGCAGGAACCCTTTCCTCTCTCTCTCTCTCTCTCTCTCTCTCTCTCTCTCTCTCTCTCTCTCTCTTTATATATATATATACACACATATACTGTAATAAGCTGGAAGGATTTTTTACTGTTCCCCCTCCACGTGTCGTCGTCCCTTACTCCCCCAGCCTCTTTTTTTGGACTTCTTTCCGGTTGAACCCTCTAACAAATTATAATTTTTTGATTTTTTTGAAAATTCTGAGAATTACACATCACTTTTTTTGACTTTTTTTAACAAATGCACCCATTCAACTCACATATTTTCAATCCTACCCCCTCCTTTATGCTTCTAACAAAGGCACCCATTAAAGCCATATAATTTCAATCTTACCCCCCTCCTTTATGGTTTTTTAATAAAAAATCTATAGGGTGATCTTAACCATCCGATTTAAGAGGAATTATGGAAACATCTATAGATTGGACGGCTAGGATCAGCCTACGGAAATGATTTTTGGGGCACAACCTATTTATGTTGTGTTCCATCACATGGACAGTTTGGATCAACCTATGACGTGGTCCGTACAGTTCTTTGTCGGCCCGTGCATCGCACGCACCCATTAAAGCCACATAATTTCAATCTTACCCCCCTCCTTTATGGTTTTTTAATAAAAAAATCTATAGGGTGATCTTAACCATCCGATTTAAGGGGAATTATGGAAACCTCTATAGATTGGACGGCTAGGATCAGCCTATGGAAATGATTTTTGGGGCACAACCCATTTATGTTGTGTTCCATCACATGGACGGTTTGGATCAACCTATGACGTGGTTCGTACAGTTCTTTGCCGGTCCGTGCATCGCACGGGGTTTTTTAGTAGTATATATATATAGCAGAAGAGAAAATGAGAGGATTATTTGAATTTCTCCCAAAATTCTATGAGAATTACACATCACTTTTTTTGACTTTTTTAACAAAGGCACCCATTCAACCCACATATTTTCAATCTTACCCCCTCCTATATGCTTTTTAACAAAAGCACCTATTAAAGCCACACAATTTGAATCCTACCCGCCTACTTTATGCTTTGCAAAATTACGGATTGGGTACATATGTTACATAATACTACGGATTTTTGTCAACATATTACATAACACTACGGATTCAGGACGCCTTTCAAAATATTGACAAATTCGGGGCACCTTAAGAGGCACAACATATTATGGAAACCTCTATAGATTGGAGGGCTAGGATCAGCATATGGAAATGATTTTACGGGCCCAATCTTAACCCCTGATGATGATAGGACTGACTCCTGAAAGACGGACTGACTCTGAGAAGGGCTCTAATGAGACATGACATGTCTCCTAAAACAAAATAATAAGTAGGGCCAATGAGACAAAGCCTGTCTGACAAGCACTCGAGAAAATGAGGTGCTCTTCAATACGCCGCCATCTGCCAAAGTTTTGTTTGGGGTGATCAGCGATATCTTTGGGTGCACCTTGGTACTGCAGTGGTATTTCGATCAATGGCATGTTTCTAACCACTCCGAATTTCTTTCTAGATTTTTCGGAACGGTTTTTGAATTTCCTAAGATTTATTGGAATTTTCTAGATTTTCAGTTTTTCAATTATAATCTGACATAGATAGGATGTGCCTAAAAAATCATCTCCATAGGATCATCCTAACCCTTCGATTTATGGAGGTTTAAATGGACGCGTATAAACTCCACAAATCTGTCCATTTTTAACATCCACAAATCAAAGGTTTAGGATGATCCTATGTAGCTGATTTTTTGGGCATACCCGATCTATGCCAGGGCCTATCAAATGAATGTTTTGGATTATCCAAATAATGTGGGCACACTGTGTTTTTTGGTCGGCGGACTAGAGAAGCTTCTCTAGTCGGCCGACTAGAAAAACTTTCCTCACATGTGTGTGTGTGTGTGTGTGTGTGTGTGTGTGTGTGTGTATATATATATATATATATATATATATATAGAGAGAGAGAGAGAGACAGAGAGGAAATGAAGTATATGCAGCTACATAGATAAGCTATCAGTGCATGGCTCACAAACCATAGTGGGGGCCACATTTTTTGGGGGATCCAAAGCATTCATTTGGAAGGCCCCTCCCATGGATAGGGTGTGTACCAAAAATAAGCCCTATAGGATCATCCTAACCCAATCAAAGTTGGAGGTGAAAATGGACAGACACTGTTTCTATCCATTTTTTCCCTCCACAAATGACAGGGTTAGGATGATCCTAAAGGGCTGATTTTTGGTACACACCCTATCCATGGAAGGGCCTTCCAAATGAATACTTTGGATCCCCCCAAAAATGTGGCCCCACTATGGTTTGTGTAGCCATGCACAGATAGCTTATCTGGGCAGCTGCTTCAAAAACTCATGTGGCCCCACATTTTTGGGATGATCCAAAGCATTCATTTGAAAGGCCCTTCCATGGATAGGGTGTGTACCAAAAATCAGCCCTATAAGATCATCCTAACCCAATCAAAGGTGGAGAGGAAAATGGATAGACATTGTTTCTGACCATTTTTCCCCTCCACAAATGGCAGCGTTAGGATGATCATAAAGGGCTCATTTTTTGTACACCACCCTATCCATGGAAGGGCAGCGTTAGGATGATCATAAAGGGCTCATTTTTTGTACACACCCTATCCATGGAAGGGCCTTCCAAATGAATGCTTTGGATCACCCCAAAAATGCGGGGCCACATGAGTTTTTGAAGCAGCTCAGCTGCGCAGGAACACTACTCTCTCTCTCTCTCTCTCTCTCTCTCTCTCTCTCTCTATATATATATATATATATATATATATATATATAGAGAGAGAGAGAGAGAGGAATATGTTCGTGCGCTTGAGCATTGGAACCAAATGGTGCGCTTGAGTGCAACATTCACATGGGTCCCAGTATTTCTGTGAGGATCCAAACCATTCATTTGCAAGGCCCTATCATAGATAGGGTGTGTACCAAAAATCAGCTCCATTGAATCATCCTAACCCCTCCAAAAGTGGAGGGCAAAAATGGGCAGATTTGTGGTCTGTCCATTTTGACCTCCACAAATGGATGGGTTAGGATGATCCTATGGAGCTGATTTTTTGTACACACCCTATCTATGTAAGGCCCTTTCTAGTGAATGCTTTGGTTCATCCTAACAATGTGGGCCTCATTGGTTTGAGAGCTCAAGCTCACCATAAGGTTCCAGCGCTCAAGCTCACAATCCTTTTCCTCATATATATATATATATATATATATATATATATATATAAAGAGAAAACGGTTTCTACGCACAAGTGTAGATAAGTTATCTACAATTCTACACACTAGCTTAAAATACAGTGGAGGGCATATTGTTTGGATGATCCAAACCATGCATTTGACTGACCCTCGCATAGATAGGGTGTCCACAAAAAATCAGCTCCATAAGATCATCCCAACCCTACGATTTGTGGTTGTAAAATGGACGTCTATAAACCTTCACAAATCTGTCCATTTTTTGCCTCCACGGTTCGAAGGGGTAGGATGATCCTATGGAGCTGATTTTTTGTGGACACCCTATCTATGTAAGGGCCAATCAAATGAATGGTTTGGATCACCCAAACAATGTGGGCCTCCACTGTGTGTTAAGCTAGTGTGTAGATAACTTAGCTACACTTGCGTGTAGAAACCGTTTTCTCATATATAAAAGATATATAAGATTACTTTACACACACAGAGACACTCTGGTCAAATAAAATCATGATTATAGAAACTTATAGCTGAGTAATTCAAATGGCTAAAACAAAAACTATGATCTCTGATCTCATGATTTTTGGGGATAACCAAATGCGCCCTTAACCGATTTGGTAATTCTGTCGGGTTCTAAGCTGAATTTTGAAAAGCATAGGACAATCAAGTATCCAAGTTGCGTTACAAGAAGAATGAAGTTCTACACTGTGCATACCTTGGGTGGCTTGAATGGGTAATCTGGTGGGAAGTGAATGGTGACTAGAAACACACCACCTGCGAAGGGGCTATCTGCAGGTCCCATAATTGTTGCTTGCCAGTGAAACATGTCATCAGCAACAGGACCTAAAATCATGGAAATTCCATCCTCATAAAAATCTAATGACAATAGAAATGTCGTGAATAAATTAGCTACGGAAATACATTCTGAGTTTGTCATTTTAAGTTCAGTGCTCCAAGCAAGCATCAGATTCATATTGCCAACATCAACCACTAACCATTAGAGTAGTGTCATTATGCAGGGAATGGGCCAATGACCCACAAACATGGTTTTAAATTTCCACCGAAACCAACACAAAATGATCAAATTGTTTCCGGTTCGTCCCCATCCAAAACAAAATGCCCCTTATAAGGTGATTTGATGTGAACAGTGTGCAACTTTCACGCTTTTTGACGTCAAATCACCTTATAAGGGGAGCGCATGAGTAATGCATGGGGGGCTGAAAATATCATCGCCCAAAATAAAATCGTAAATGTAACAGTGGTATACCATTCAAAAAAGGAGTAGGTGGTATACTATATCAATACATATTACATAATTATATTTATATGAATTGCATGTGAAATACGGTGCATGTATTAAGCATTAATATGTGAAATTTGGTATGTACTAGATTATTAGACATGACTTGGTGCATGTCACGAGGTGCTCATGTTTTTAAACCATTATGGATTGTTGTCTTGCTTATGTGATGATTTCTAAGTGTGTATTTGTGCTTATTCTAACATTTACTGCAGTTTCATCTTTAAATTCTACCATTTGCATATGTTGATTTTACAAGATTCCCACAGAAATTTCCAACCGAAACTGAAATGTTTCAGTTTCCGTGGCAACGGAACCGAAACTGAAATTTAAAACCTTGCCCACAAGAGAAATTATATAATAACCTGATACATACAACACGAAAGTATGCAAACATGTCAAAAGACTCATCGATCCATATTTTGTGCGGAAGTAATTATAAGTTAAAACAGAACTTTGAGCAAGAAGCAAGAGCTATCCAGGCCTAAAAACAAACGGATAATTTAAAGGAAAAGCATCTAAGCTTGGGCTTATGATGACCTAAGCCCTTACCTGGAACAACCACTTGGTAATTTAACTTAAAACAATAACCTTTGTCCTAGAAGGGACAACCCTTAAAAGGCTCAAGATGATCTTTAATGAGTTAATGCTTTTTTCTCCCCAAATGCAGACTGTTCAGTTTCCACATTAGAAGAATAGACTAGCTTTAGATAAGAGAGAAGAGATTTTCGAAACTTCAGCCATATCAATAAGTAGACACTGCCAATTTTACTTTTCTGGTGAAGAGTGACACACATTTTTTATAGAGATGGACGTGACTTTTGACATGTAAGTACAAGCTTCCTGTTCCACAACGGACTAAAAATCCCAGTATTTATTGGTTTTCAAATATAATTCGCTTACCAGCATGCTTCACTACATATTATTGCATAACTCTTTGAGTGAAGATAACACTCCTAGGGTAGCGAAATTCCTCGTCGGGTAAGTTCTGATAGGCACGAAAGGCACGAAGATCCAGGCATTGTCTCAGAGCGAGGCTCAATGAAATAGCCACATCTGTGAATATGCGGACTATTGACAAAAAGACCCTATGAAGCTTTACTATTCCCTGGGATAGGACATTTTTAGACTCAATATCTTCTGCTAATGTTTAGTACTGGTATTATTTTATATCGATACCTTATCTCACAAAGACACTTGAATCTTCGGGCTAGATTGATTACTTCTCTTGGGTAATTCAACCCTCCATTCAGATATAGACTAATCATCTTCTAGCCATATTCAATTTTCTAAATTGATTGTGATTGGGCATCTTTTAGGGATCATCAGATCCTCGATCGGAATGGTATATTAGCCAGTTCTGAATCCTCAAAATATGGTTTGAGGGATCAATGACTACTAAGATTGTTGGTAGGGGAGGAACAATGGATCGAGATAATCCAGTTTTTAGTCAAACAAATGGGTAATCCCACACAAGCCATTGAGGAATTGCGTCGAGAGCAAGCCACGAATTGCAGCAATGTGGCTGAAGACAATGACAAAAAGCCTAAAACCAATTGGGAAGGGAAAATCACAATGAAACTCAGGACCAACAAGGAACCTATGATACCCGTGATACAGTAGAAAATGAGATTTAAGAATTGTACTGAGTATAATAAGTCCAAAGCTTTTGTTCGTAAATTCCTTATAGTTCCCTCTTCAGAAATGTCCCATCATTTCTCTAGATCCACCATCTTTAGAAACATTACAAGCCAAAATTCACCATAGAGAGCAGCCCATGATGCCAACTAACACATGTTCCAACCTACCAAGGATCTACAAGTCTTATCCAGTGTTTTCGCCATCATTTCTCTAGATCCACCATCTTTAGAAACATTACAAGCCAAAATTCACCATAGAGAGCAGCCCATGATGCCAACTAACACATGTTCCAACCTACCAAGGATCTACAAGTCTTATCCAGTGTTTTCAGAGTCAAAGACGTAAGGTGAGGCATTTTCCTTTTTAAGGAATAAAAGGCGAAATATGAGGTGCAAGCCTCGCAAATTTTTTGAATTTTTAAATAAAAATAGAAAATAACAAAAAATAGTAAAATTCTAGAAATATCATCATCCAACCATCAATACAGTAAAAAAATTAAGTACCTAACAATTATTAATAAGTTATCACCAATTTATACAAAGTAGACAGTTGGAGGCTAGAGTGATTGCTAAGTTACAGTACATTCCACAATTTCACACATCAAAAAACACAAATACACAAAAGTCAGAACTCATAACCTATCAAATACAATAAGGCATGCCCTTCTCACCAATGTGAACATCATCCTCATCTCCGTAGTGATTTTTTTTCCACAGAATATTAGTTTATCAAGTGATGAGAGAAGCCTAGGGAGGGTTGGGCAATGAAGAGAATCAGGATCGTAGGACCGAGAATAGGGTGAGAAGTGGCTAAAACGCAAGGAAAACAAATTGTATTTTGATTATAGTTTTCCTTTTCCTAGTTTTTCCGCCTTTTCTCACCTTTTCATCACTCATGCCCTCTCTAGTCTCTCCTCCTCCGACCCTCCCATGCCCTTTCTCACCACTTGATAAACTGAAATTCCATGGGAAAAAAATTTCATGGCCACAGATTTACATGCATTAATGTGCACAATTATTACTTCTTAGAAATCAAAAGTAGCCTATAGATTCGAAAAAAAAAAAAAAAAATAGAAAGTTTACTCACAACTCGTAAGTGTCTGGTGAGAAATTGGACATGAACAATTCTCAATCACAGTCGATCGTGCTGGTATCATTTTCCTTTTAGGCAATATTTTATTTAATTTATTAGAAATTTATTTAGCCTAAATGTGGGAGATGTCCATATCAGCATATGGCCCATCTTATCCTTGTTTTCAAGGCCCATCTTATCCTTTTAAACTCATCTTTTATAGCCCTTTCGCCTTGGCCTACCTATTTCTCATTTTCTATTAGATAAATACCTAAAAACCTTCTGAGAGCCCTTTTAATACCTTTCACTTTAACCTATTGGTCAAATATAGGTTCCCACCACCTAAAGACCTCAATTCCTTCATACATTACCTTGAGCACCCACTAGAAAAACGGGCTAACTTTGGGAAACGTGAAGAAACTTTATCTTGACCCTCCCCTCATATCTCTTCTCTTCTCCCTTGCTCTCTCCAATCGACCTTTCCCTGAGTCGACTTCTTCCTCCTCCTTTCTCCCTTTCACTTCTCCTCCTCTATTACTCCTCTTTTTCTCTCTTCTTGCATGACATTAATATTTATTCTCTCTCTCTCTCCACCCTTCCCAGTTGGGTTTATAAATTGTTCCCTTTTTCCTCCTTTCCTTCTTACTTTCTATATTAATATCTTCCCTTTCCTCTTCACCCTTCTCAACAAGGTTTATAAACTGTTGCCCTTTTCGCTCTTTTCTTCCTTCTTACTTCCTCCATTCATATCTCCCCTTCCCTCTCTACCATTATGGGTTGGGTTTATAAATCATTCCTCTTTTCTCCTTTATCTCTCTCCCCTTGATCTTCTTTTCACATTTTCTTGATCTTTATCTTTTTTTGGATCTAGATTTCCTTTCTTCTCTTGATTTTGATCTTTTCTAAATCTTGATCTTTCTTTTCTCTTTCTGATCTTCATCCTTGACTCCTTCATCTCTGATTTTCTTAGTGGAGATCAGTCATTCTTTCACTCACTCTAGCTTTCTCTCTTTCTCCTCTTGGCCATTACTTGCAACAGATGATCAAGGCATGAAGCCCGGGGGCATCTCTCCCATGTATGGATAATTTTTCATTCATTTTAGCAGTCTACCCCCATATTCTCTACCCCCTAAATCCTTCCCATCAGAATTACACCTTTATTTTCCCTGATCACAAATGTCACCCTTAGCACCCTATCCAATTCATATTATGACCCATTATCTTTTTTTTATCTCGGTTGGATATCATTTGTGCCATAGTTGTGTAGACTTTTATAGATCTTATTGTTATAACAGATTTTTAGTTGCGATCTGATTTTATTTCTCACTTTTGGACTTAATGTATGAGACTTGCATGGGTTGTTTAATTTCTAATTGATGAATGAAATATAAAGTTTAGACTTTCTACAAGAACCTTAGATGATTTGGCCTATTTAATAAGATTTTGGAATGCATGTTGTTTTACTGAAATTAAAACTTATTTAAAATCCAAAATCCCCAGGACGTAATTTGTGAATCCTAGGTTTGCATTAATTTGGTAACAGAAAGGATCTGCATCAAATTTGGTATTAGAGCATGATTCAAACCAAATTTGATATCAGAGCTCAAATCCCTTGTAGGGTCATTTCAATTAAAGCTACCTAGGTGTTCGGTATCCCTTGTAGGGTCATTTCAATTATCGCTACCTAGGTGTTCGCTAATATGATTGACAGAGTCTACCCTAGTTAACTTATATGTTTTAGACTGCTCACCTAGCACCCTCCTAGTGTTCGGCAAAATTCTCCTTAGAGTCTACATATGTTGATTCTTGTCTATTAGGCATCTTCGATAGTAATTGTTTTTCACCTTGAGTGGACCTAGAAACCTCCATAAACGATAGTCGGTGCTGCAATGGGCCTCACACCATGAAGGAATCATAAAACAACTTGAACAAAAGATCTTTCCAGGTGGCACCACTTTCATAACCTTTTGTCTTGGCTATTTGGCCTTATGTGCTTTCTAAAGTTGCTATAAACCTTTCCAGGTATGGAATTCCAGTCTTGGAAATGTCACCAAAATCAGTGTCTAGACCACCTTACCCTCAAGTCTTAGATATG
Organism: Tasmannia lanceolata; assembly: GCF_043159265.1. Taxonomy (NCBI): domain Eukaryota; kingdom Viridiplantae; phylum Streptophyta; class Magnoliopsida; order Canellales; family Winteraceae; genus Tasmannia; species Tasmannia lanceolata. Next base: position 236,540 of record NW_027518695.1, on the reverse strand, counting down.
ACTACTTTACACTAGTGTCTCTGTTACATGCCACCCCGTAAAGAACGAAGCAAAATTAGATTTGAGGGGCTCATCGCCAGACCACACATCTTCCTAGAAATGAGTCATTTCTCCATTTCCCATTCTATACAAAATACCAGAGCTGAAAGTATCCATCAAAGCACTTATGGCCAGCCAAGCTCAGAATTTCGATCTTGTGGTAATCTTCAAAACTGGATTAAGGATAGGGTTATCTTCCTAGGTAAGATGAGTTATCTACAAAGGAAAAGGCTATAGTCAATTATAAACAGTCATACAAGGGAATTTCTTTTAACAAGTTTGAAAATTGTGAATTTTGTGGGATTGAAACTATGATGAAATGGTGGTTAGTTGTAGTGGCTTGTAGACCGCACTGGTGTTGTTTCCCTGTGAAACTAGTATTTGTTCCTCAATTCTCACTATTTAAACTTTATTTTTTGAGTTGTAAAGAATTACATTAAATGAAGAAAATGAGGGAGAACTCCATGGCCGAGATGGACAATACATAGAGAGAACAAGAAAAAAAACTACAACGGAACAAAAGCCTCACAGAGGGAGAAAGTCAAATATCTCCATAAATGCCCCCCCCCCCCCCCCCCCCCCCCCCCGGGAAGAGGGGGTAATCTGTCTGCATCACAATTGGCCAATCTCCTATCATACTGCAAGCACACTAGGAAATCCATCACTCTATCCTGAATCTTGGCAATCGCATGTGCAAATCTACAGGGGAAAGATGGCTACCGTCCATCCACCTAATAACATTAAGCGAATCACCCTCCACTATCGACTTGCCTAGGACACTTGTGTCAAAAATCAGGATGCCCTGTCAAACTGCCCTCAACTCTGCCTCATTAGAATCCATAATCCCAATGGGGCCAAAGAAAGTCCACCTGGTAAGACCCCTGTCGTCCCTGAGAACTCCTCCAAGTCTAACAGGCCCCGGGCTACACAGAATCCATACATCAAAGTTAATTTTCAGGGACCTAGGATCAGAAGGAGACCACTGAGAAGAAGGAAGTCCTTCCACTCCCCGCTGAAGCAAATGTCTCTCCAACACCAACTGAGATCAGAATACAAAATTAACCTAAAGCAAGGGAAGATCTTCACCCAGGAAATGGTGACCAAGATAACTCCATATAAATGTAGATCGATCATTTGACCAAGCTTCTAAAAATATGGTTATTCTTTTCCTTCCAGAGAACTCATATTACTAGCAACACTACTCGCCACAAAATCCTCCCCTTCCGCATCCCGGGCAAATGGCCAACTATCCAAGAGATCAGAAATCCTTAGAGGAAAGACTCATGCTAAACCGAATCTCTGAAGAATGCGACCCCACGCCTCTCTGACTAGCCAACAGTGAAGGAAAATGTAATCCATCAACTCATCACCCTCCAAACAAAGGGAACAATGGTCGACAATAAGCATCTTATGGTTTCGGAGGAGATCAATGTTGGCATCCTATCTTGGAAGGCAGACCACCCAAACGTGCAGACCCGGAAGGGAGCAAGAATGTGCCACTCCAGCCATGTGCGAAGAAGAATGACTAAAAGCAATCTGGTGGTAGAAAGGCTTGACACTGAAACCCCAGACAAGTACCATATCCAAATCCTTTTATCCTTGCTGGCCTTCATAATATAGCAGGAATCCAAGATGTCAAAAAGCGAGCCACCTGATCAATCTCCCTATCAAATAAGTTCTACCTGAAATTGACCTTCCGCGAGATATGACCCTCCCTCCACTCAAAGCAATCCTGGACGAAAGCTACAGCAAAAAGATTCTTTGAGTTGGAGGCAATCGCTTCTCACAATTTAAACATTCAAAAAATTATTTTTATTGCTTCAACATATGAAGTTTGATTTATTTTTATTTTTCTTGTATTCTTTGAGTTGGAGGCTACAAGCCTACATCAAAGTTTCTAACGTATTATTATTTAGAGGAACATATCACTTTCGAAGATGTCTTCTAGAGGAACTTACCACTTAATGTAGTTACCCGGATGAGCTGAAAATAAAGAGATGCTCAATTATGAATTTAGGATCGATGTTTACTTTTCCTGATCTGCCTTTGCATATTTCCACCTTGCTGTCTATGGCATACATGCATGCTGCTATATCTCTTAAACTGTGCCGTAAAAGAATGAAAAGGATTTGCTGATGTCTGTTGGCACCCTTGACAAGTGGAAATAGACAAGTTTGTATAACAAATAACATACTAAGACCCACCGAGAATAATAATACCCTTCGATAATATTTTTAAAATTTTAGTTGAATTTGGTCCGAACAAGTTGACAACTCGGCCAGGACATAAGATAGGCATGGTATTCCCTCTAATAATGTTTTGAATTAATTTGGATAAGCTGATAAACACTCAAAACCTTAGCCAAAAAAAAATCAAAAGGCTCCACAGACCACAAGGACTTGCATAGAACTTCCTTGAAAAGCAAACAAGAAACTCAAAAGACCAAGTCAATTCAATTCATAACTCTGCTGAATCAACTCACATTTGGGCTTGAGTCAAGCCCAGTATATAACAGAGCTCTTACACCAAAAGAGACACATTAAATTAAAAGGAAATCAAGAAATCCCTGAAACCATTCAAAAAAATAGAGAAAAGAAAAGAAATCCCTGAACACCAAAAAAATCAACCTATGCTGCCATAACAAATATTCATCCCGCGGAACTCTTGAAGCTGAAAGAGCCAATATTTGAAGCAAATAAGGAAAGAAATTAAGCTTAGATCAGAGAGACACATGGAGAGTAATCTGAGTGGAAATGAAGAAAGATGAATAAAAAAAGGGTGACAAAGGTCGTAAAAATAACAGCACACTCATACCAGGTGATGAGGAAGTAAATTCTTGAATAATTGACGAGACATAATAATGGAGACATATTTTTGAAAGAAGAAAAATTAATGGCATCAAGAATTCATTTATAAGAACAAGAGAGACAGGATAAAGAGCCCATCAAAAAAAAGAGACAGGATAAAGATATTATTGACATGATGGTAGTGAATTAAACTAGATAAGGCATGATAAAAATCAAGTAAAGTAAATCATTAAAAGTACATAATTCAGTAGGTTATGCCTTCAGCAGGATAAACTTTAGATACTTTTTAACCTGATATCCAAACTCTAAGCATCCGTAAATTGGCATGACAAAAAGAAAAAATACTACTTCATAACACATAAAAAGGAGAAAATGGAAAGAGTAAGTGAACATGATCACTATCCAATAGGAAATAAATGAATGAAATCTTCCAGAGTCACGTAGAAGCAACCTCCAACTCTCCAAGAGAAACAAAACATACGAAAGATGAAATCACCAGAGAAACAATGGTGAATAATGTGCTGCATTAGAGAAAAAATAAAAAATAGAAATGAAACAAACCAGCGCTGCAGGATGTGGGAGGGTCCTTTTGCAAGTCCTTTAACTCCTTGGTAATCCGTTTTGAGGCCATCAAAATTAATAAAAACAGAGATTATAGCAAGGTAATCAGTACCTGCTGCAAGATCACCCTCAGAATGTCAATACATAATCAATCTATCGGCGAAGAAATATACTCAAACTCAGAAAACAAAAGACATTCAATAAAACCAGTGACATTAGCAATAGAAGATAAGGTGAAAACGATATGGAGCAGTCCAAGAAAAAAAAAGTAATAAATGGTTTTGGGCCACTCAAAAAACTGTACAGAACAACACCATACTCATCAACACAATAAAACCCACCCTAGACGAGCAAATTTGTTGAAAAGCCCTAATCAAGTACTCAAAGCAAACTAATTTCCAGACAAACTAAATCAAGAAACACGTAAAAAATATGATTTCTCCACTCCAATCCAATTTACTAGAAATCTGCCAAACGTATAATATGAAGGACATTCTTCTTCGATTAAAGGCGGATTCTAACAGGAGAATGCTAAAAAGGAAAAGCAAACCGGTGATCGATCCTACAAATAAATGAAAACAATACCGAAAACACAAAAGAAAAAAAAAAAAAAAAGGGGAAGAAACTACAGTAGAACGCCCTAATTTCCAGTGCCATTGAAGGAGAATCTGAAACACGGATGAAAACCCTAGAAATCGAAGAAAATATCACGCCAATGTATCCGAAAGAATCACCACCCAAGGAATCCAAAGGGAGTGAAGAGAAGACGAAGTCGATTCTGGGGTTTCTTATTATTACCTTTTGCCGGGGGAAGAGGAAAATCGATGCTAGGGCTTGTTCCCGGAAACCTTGTTCCAACGCTCATAGTCATCGGGGTGGATTTTCCTCTTTATAAAGAGGTAAATCCACGTCAGATTCCGTGGGCCAATTCGATTGGAGTAAACCAGCCAACCAGGACTAAATCTTGGCCTTCACGAAAAAGGGAGGACTGATTTTGGGGAAAACGAGCCAAAAAACTTGTGGTCCAGAGCGTTACATTGAGTTGAAGGATCAAGTGGTCTCTTCTCGCCAATTGGTGGAAAGTGGAAACAATGGGCTACATAGAAGGGCCAACATTTTACACTAGTGAGAGTAACCCAATTACCCTGGGACCACTTGTTTTAATTTTAGAAATGGCAGAATAATATTATAAATGAAAAAAAGGAGGTGGCCAAGGAGGACCACAACAAGATACAAGAAACACAACAATAAAAAAAAAAAAATTTGAAAAAAACAATGCAACTCTCACGGAGGAAGAAAATCAAATCACTCCAAACCCAAACGACTGCTCCCCTTGCCCACGAATTTGCATCCCCATTAGCCGATCGCTGCACATGATTAAACACTATAGCAGAGCACGAGATTGGATATTGTATTTCATCAAAAATAGAAGAAAATCTCCAAGGGGGCACCACCGCCCCTCTCAACCACCGAATCACGTTAAGTGAATCCCCTTCCACGAGGGTACGAGACATACATTCTTTATCAAGTCTTTTAATACTGTATTATACCGCCTTCACTTCGGCCTCTGACGCATCACAAATTCCAAGAGGGCCGGAATAAGTCCATAGCTTCCTTTTATATTGAACTGATGCGGCCATCTGAAGTTTGTTGAGTCTTGTTGGGAACTTCGAAAAGAAAAGTAGTAAAGCCCTTCGGTTGGTTCGAATATTTCTTGGACCCATTTCAACAAGTAAAATATGACATGGAGCAGCCACCTGTCCAAAACTAGTTTTCAAAGTCCATAGACACAAGAAAATGAAATCTGCTTCGTGTTAAAAACATGTTATTTTTTTATTATTAAATTTTGATGAGGTAAAACTAGTGTCATGTTATTTTTTATTACTAAATTTTGATGAGGTAAAACTACAGTCACAGGTTAAAAGCCAAAGGCACTTAATCCCTACAGAGAAATTTATATTTATAAGATATTTAATAATTATAGATAATTACATTTTTTTCTATTTTCTACACAAAGCTATATATATAAGAAGAGAAAAGGTTTGAATTTTCTGAATTATTTGAAAAAGCTGTGGAATTAACACGTCGGCGACAGTAATTTCGAATCATTCTTTTATGTCGTTTTCATTTTTATCTGTATTTGCCAGCCACCTTCTCCAAAGGCTACGTCTCGCCCATCCTTTGCAATTGTATGTGTTCAAAGATTTGTCTTATTAGACGTGGTGAAAACTACACGGAAATACTTTTTCTTGAAAAGTGACTAGCAGTAATAAGTACTGAAAGAATCAGCCATTAGGTACTAAAGTTTTGGAGGAAAATTACGGACTAAGTGCTTCAAAATCGCAAAATTGCGGAAAAAAAGTACCGAGACACGGGTACATGTACATGACAATTACGGAAAAACTAACAAGAAGAGGTATAGAATTATGACAATTACGAAAAAACTATTTTTCCTGAAAAAATTTTCGAGGATATTACGAATTTTGGACACCTTTAAAAATATTTACAATTTCTGGTATCTTAAGAGGAACAACATATTATGGAAATCTCTATAGATTGGAGGGCTAGGATCAACCTATGGAAATTATTTTACGGGCACAACCTATTGATGTTGTGTTCCATCACATGGACGGTTTGGATCAACCTATGATGTGGTCTGTACAGTTCTTTGTCGGCCGTGCATCGCACGGGATTTTTTACTAGTGTGTGTGTGTGTGTGTATGTGCGAGAGAGAGAAAAAACAGTTTCCACACACATGTGTAGATAAGTTATCTACACTAGCTTAAAATACAGTGGAGGCCCACATTTTTTGGGTGATCCAAATCATTCATTTGATTGGCCCTCACATAGATAGGGTGTCCCCAAAAAATTAGCTCCATAGGATCATCCTAACCCTTCGAATCGTGGAAGCAAAAAATAAACAGATTTTTGAAGGTTTATACACGTCCATTTTACCTCCACAAATCATAGGGTTGGGATGATCCTATGGAGCTGATTTTTTGTAGACACCCTATCTATGTGAGGGCCAATCAAATGGATGGTTTAGATCACCCAAACAATATGCCCTCCACTGTATTTTAAGCTAGTGTGTAGATAACTTATCTACACATGTGTGTAGAAACTGTTTTCTCCTATATATATGTGAAAAGTGTTTCTAGTCGGCCGACTAGAAAAGTTATCTAGTCTATCGGCCATAAAAACAGTGGGGGCCCACATTGTTTGAGTGGTCCTAAGAAGTCATTTGATAGGCCCTGACATGGATAGGGTGCGCCCCACAAAATCAGCTACATAGGATCATCCCAACCCTACAATTTGTAGAGGTTAAAATGGACGGGTTAGGATGATCCTATGAAGTTAATTTTTTGGGCACACCCTATCTATGTGAGGGCGTATCAAATGAATGCTTTGAATCATCCAAACAAAGTGGGCTCCTTATGTTTTTAAGCGCCACCTCATATAAGTTATATGAGGTGACACCTTAGGAACTCTATTCTCTATATATAGCCCAAAAAATCAACTTCATAGGATCATCCTAACCCTTCCATTTGTGGAGGTTGAAATGGATGGGTATAAACCTCCATAAATCTGCCCATTTTTAACCTCCATAAATGAAAGGGTTAGGATGATCCTATGTACCTGATTTTTTGTATGCATCATATCCATCTAAGGGTCTTTCAAATGAGTGGTTTGGATCACCCCAAAAAGGTGGGCCCTTTATGTTTTATGAGCGCCACCTCATATAAGCTATATGAGATGACACCTTAGGAACTATATATATATATATATATATATATATATGAGAGAACATTTCCTACACACTTGTGTAGGTAACTTACCTACACACTACCTTAAAATACAGTGGGGGCCCACATTGTTTGGGTGATCCAAATAATTCATTTGAATGGTCCTCACATAGATAGGGTGTCCACAAAAAATCAGATCCATAGGATCATCCTAACCATTCAAACTATGGAGGCAAAAAATGGACTAATTTGTGAAGGTTTATACACGTCCATTTTACCTCCACAAATCGTAGGGTTGGGATGATCCTATGGATCTGATTTTTTATGGACACCCTATCTATGTGAGGACCATTCAAATGAATTGTTTGGATCACGCAAACAATGTGGGCCCCCACTGTATTTTAAGGTAGTGTGTAGGTAACTTACCTACACAAGTGTGTAGGAAATGTTCTCTCATATATATATATATATATATCTCTCTCTCTCTCTCTCTCTCTCTCTATATATATATATATATATATATATACATATATATATATATATATATATACATATATATATATATATATATATAGAGAGAGAGAGAGAGAGAGAGAGAAAACGGTTCCTACACATATGTGTAGATAAGTTATCTACACACTAGCTTAAAATACAGTGGGGGGCACATTATTTGGGTGATCCAATCCATTCATTTTTAAGGCCCTCACATAGATAGGGTGTCCACAAAAAATCAGATGCATAGAATCATCCTAACCATTTGAACTGTGGAGGCAAAAAATGGACTAATTTGTGAAGGTTTAAAGACATCCATTTTACCTCCACAAATCGTAAGGTTGGGATGATCCTATGGATCTGATTTTTTGTAGACACCCTATCTATGTGAGGGCCTTTAAAATGGATGGCTTGGATCACCCAAACAATGTGGGCCCACACTGTATTTTAAGCTAGTGTGTAGATAACTTATCCACACTTATATATATATATATATATATATACATATATATATATATATACAGTGTGTTATCTACACAAGTGTAGAAAACAATTTGGATCAACCTATGTTGTGGTCTGTACAGTTCTTTGTCAGCCCGTGCATCGCACGGGGATTTTTTACTAGTGTGTATATGAGAAAATGGTTTCTACGAAAGGATGGTTTGCAAGAATAGGATGCCAGGTCATTTTTTGTTTTGAATTTCTCACAAGATTTTTTAAATAAAATGCAACAAAAAAACAGGGAAGGATGCATGAATTTGCTAAATTAGGATGCTAGGTCATTTTTTGTTTTGAATTTCTATCAAGATTTATAAATCTGGGCCTGATATTTATAGAATTCCCAGAAAGCTCTCAGCAACCTGTGACAGCTAAGCTGATTAAAACACGTAAAAAACAAGGAGAGTTCTTCTCATTATCAAGATTTTGTAGCATGATAAAAAAATCTGGGGCGCATATTAATCGTCAGTAAAAAGAGTGCCCTATTGCTGATTTCTTGTAAACCCTGGTCAAGTGGAACTTGGTGGGTTCTTGCTTTTTTATTGAGACAAATGGCAAGTGCACGGTGGAGGTTATTAGGTTGATAGCAGAACTCAAATACTAAAAGCAACCCACACATGAATTTGTTTCATACAGATTTCTTTCTGCATCTCTCCATTGCAAGCTATATTATATGGAAACTCTTCTGTATTTCCTTGTGAGCCGTCACATGTACTACCACTCAATTTTTCTGAAATCGTTGTAGATAGTATGATAATTCCTTAAATTTTCCTTGGAAAAGCAGAGCCAGGATGTAGACGCCAGCCAAAGCCATGCATATGCGAGGATTTATATGCTCTACACTTTTTCTTTTTTTTTTAGTTTTTTTTTTTTGGTTGAGAGAGAGAGAGAGAGAGAGAGAGAGAGGGATGGCAAAGATCAGATGATGACCACTTGTTTATCCAAATAGCTTATAGGATGGGCTCCACCTTGGATAGAAGATGCTCGCAAAATGTCGTCCTCCATATTATATTAACCTTCTATTAACCTTCCAGTCATTTGAGATTTCCCCTATGACCAGGACTATTAGTTAGGCCTCTGTTCGCTTTGGATTCTGAGTCAAAATCTGATTACTCGAAACTGATTTTGGGTTCAATAATCAGTTTTGGACTCAAAATCCAAAACGAACAGGGCCTTAAATAGTTAGTTTCATATGTGAGAACCAAAGGCCAATTGTGGCCAAGAATGCTGTTTGCTCTTAGAATCAGTTCTGAGAATCCAAAACCAAAAGCTACCATTAACTGTGGCTTCATCTGTATCCTCTCCCTCTTCAACTCAAAACCTACAGTTGTTATCTTCTTGTATAAAGGTGAAGCGGTTTCTTCTGTAGATAAGGCTTGACTGATTTCAGAAATTTGTGCAATCATCTGAAGCCTGGAATTCAGTCCGAACTACGTTGGCTTGATCCCTTTCAACAGGGTACGTAGTGCAGCTTGGGATCCACATCCCAGGTCCAGCCAAACCTTTAAAAATCTCAAAAAAACATAATCAAAATCAAAAATCTCAAAAAATCTTGAGTCATGTGCAGAGTAGTTAGGAATTCAGTCCGAACTACGTTGGCTTGATCCCTTTCAACAGGGTACGTAGTGCAGCTTGGGATCCACATCCCAGGTCCAGCCAAACCTTTAAAAATAAACATTTCAAATATTCTCAAAATACAAAAAACTTCAAAACCTTTTCAAAAAGATCTTCCCCTAGAGTTAGGAGTCTGTCCTAGATATTTAGGGTGTTTTAGAGTTAGGAGTCGGTCCTGATTTGTATTGATATGGTGTGTCCTGTCGTGTGAGTGTCCCTAGAGTTAGGAGGCCTCAAGTCGATCGGTTAGACATTTAGTCGAATCGATGGCTAGACTAGGAAGCATATAGTCAACCCATGGTTTTCCTTAGAATGCACAGCCTAGGTACAGATAGGATGTAGGGCCCACCTGCATTAGCCTAAGGCTAATCAACTTGCATTAGTTAGGGCATATAGAGTCCTAAAAATTACAATCCACTTGAATTTAAGCAATCGCACAAAAAGCTTTAAAAACTAGTCGAGTCTAGTTGATCGAGTCTAGGATAGCGGTCCTAGAGGTTTAGGCATTGTAGTTTAGCATAGGACACCGAACTACGTTGGCTCTGATTCTTCCCGAGGCCGGGATACGTAGTGCAGCTAGGATGGATGGCCATCCTGGTCCGAGTCAAGTCCTGCATTAGAATTTTAGGATTTGTCTTGTTGAGTCGTGTGTTGCGTATTTTGCTGTGTTTTCTTATTTTCATGTACAGATCCTATACCTTTAGCTGTAACATGCATGTGCTTGTCCACCAGAACTTAGACACCAATTAGGCATGGCACTCATAACCTAGCTATTCTTAGGCGACATATCTTTCATTTCTTCTGTGTGTGCTTCTTATTCATCTCCGAGACATGCATGATTAGCTAGACGTTATCTCGGAGATATTCGTTCCCATTTCGCATGATTTTCGCCCAAAACTCTTCAAAATTAATAATAAATGGCATAAGAGACCAGGTGCTAGCACTTGGGCGAATTGGGGGCGCCTAATCCCTTCCCCATTCGTCATCAGGCACGAACCCTTTGTATCTCTGGTTATCTGTTGCGACAGAGCACAGCATGGGATCCAGGGCCCACTTCCTTGGATGGCGACTCTTTCTTTGCTCGAGGTGCGTCTCGAATCCGGGCTAGTCCCCGAATCGAGAGGTATCTCACTTCACATCGCCGCTCATGCTGTGAGGGGCACTCTTTCGAGAGTTCCTTGGTGGAGCTCTCCTTCACGTGGATGATCTAGAGAGACTCGCGCGGGGGCCCGTCCCCTCACGCCCGTCCCGGATCTGGTTCCACAGGCTGGCGACTCTGCTGGGGAAACGTTGAAACATTGCCTAACTCTGTAAAAATGCCATTTTAATTAATTTTGAAGAAATTTGGGTCAAAATCAAGCTAAATGGGAACTTTATCGTTAGAAATCCAGGGGCACCAAGTAGGTGCGTAATTAAAACAAGGGATTCACACACTGCACATCATGCATTATCATATTGTTTATTGTTTATTTCTTTCTTTGTTTTTCATCATTATTGGCTCCACGGGATAGATTCAGTGCGTGCCCGACTGGGATGTTGTTACACCCTGATGGTACTGTTGAATCTATTTCCAAGCTATGCGCCGGTGCTGCAGCCGTAGACATTGGGCGTACTTTTGTCTACAGCAGCCGATGGGCAATGAAGCATACTATGTATAACATTGGGCGTACTTTTATTATACATATTAAGTATGTTTCATACGCATAGTACCCGATAGATTGAGTCCGGAGCCCTACTTTGTTTTATATATTATGTATATACTTACTGACTTAGTGAAATCCAACTAGGAAGTACCCGTGTTTATATAAGTATATTGCATTCATATGGGGTTGAACATGTGTTGCTCACACATGTGAAGCTTAGAGTTAGGAGCCTTGTCCCATTTGTAGACTAGGGTAGCTCACTTTATGTGGCTACAGCGCGGTTCTAGTACACTCACTGGTCTGTCGCGAGTCGAGACTTTCTCGACTCCGTTAGATAGATTAGGGCTGGTGCCCCTGGTTAGGATGTATATATATGTATATATATGTATGTATATTGTATTATTCTTAGATTAGGGCTTACCCTTTCGAATAAGGTTTCTTTATCTATTTCAGTCATACCATTCTTTCAGACCCGGTCAATGACTCTTGCTCTTGCTTGGTCATCATCTAGATCGCGGTCTACCCTGTCATCTTTATCATATGATTATTCCTGTATCTCGGATTTATATCCGTTTTGTCGGCTGTCTGATCAGGGCCTACTTTCCACTGAGGTTTTCTGGTCTATTATCACCGATTAGAGTTTGTTCACTATTTCTTTCTTGGATCAGGCTGTTGATTCTTGTTCACCACCTTTTATAGCCTGTGTTCATTTCTTGATTCTTTGTTATCCATTCTTCTTGCTAGCTGTTAGACCAGGGCCTGTCTATCAATGAAGTTTTCTGGTTTATCCATTAGCCACATTGTTTCATTCCCCAGCCTTCGGACATGGTCAGTAATTTTTCTCTATCATTATTCTGACCATGGTCTGCCTTTTGTCTCTCGAGTGTATAGTTGTGTCGTTCCTTTGTACATAACTTATTTGCTGAGTCGATTTCTAGTTACCTTCTTGTACCTACACCATTTGTTGAGTTGATTGTCTAGATTAGGACCCATTTTCGGTGGGTATTCCTGGTCTAATTCATCATATCTATATTCTCTTGATTTGGTTGGTGTCATTTCCCTTGCCATTGTTGAAACCATAATCTGTCATCTCGTCCTCAGATTGTACATATCTCTTGTGTGTATATGATTCTGTCGGTTGATTAGATTAGGACCCATTTCTAGTGGGGATTCCTGGTTTAATCAATTATATGTGCATTCTTTCGGATTCACCTGACGGGTGGCCCGTACTTGTCACTCTCATGGCCACATTCTACTTGCTGCCCTTTTGATTGTATATCCATTCTTTGTTGTGTCTTAGATCTGGTCGATGGCTTGTTCGGTGTCTCTATAGCCATGATATATCTTTTGGTCGCAAATCCAACCCATGACCAAGCGTCGTCATTAATGGTCAGTCCTTCATGTGATTACATCTCCGTGGTGACCATATTCTGCTTGCTGATTGTGTGCTTATCTTGCCATCATTATTTGAATGCAAGTATCCTTGCTGAGAGTCCTACATTACTGAGTTTCTATTCATTTACCCTTATGTTGAGTTGTGGGGATCACCCTATATAGCCGTCATGCTGCCGAATTTTGTATAAACACCTTGAGCGTGATCGCTATCTTTTCAGAGTTATCGATAAGCCATGACTTTACTCTACCACGATCCTTTTAGGGACGTCATGCTGCCGGATTTTACTCAACTCATTTTCAGTATGATCGCTATCCTTTAGGATTATTGATAAGTCATGTGCTTACCCTACCATGATCCTTCTTACAGTTCTGTTGTTAGTTTTATTCAAGGGAGAGATGTGTTTGTATTACCTCTTGTTTCAACTTGTGTATAACATTTCCATAAGATTGCCTCATACTAAAGCCAGTGTCTGTCAATTCCATGACATGAGTCTGACCTAATTGACCTCACCAATTTGTTGAACCAGTCTCCTTTAACTTCACCTAAGCAAGTCAACAGGACTTATACCAGGGTTGAACCCCAAGTCATTGACATCATGGAAGAAGGTGTACTACTCATATTTTCAGTGCCAGTTCATCTGTATCGAAAAAAAAAAAAATGTCATGTGTTGTTAAGGTTTGTCTTTCATTAAGTTTGTACCAACTTTCTTCTCTTAGAGTTGGTAAGTCTTACTATGTTAATGTCAAAAAAAAAAAAAAAGTTTGTCATGTTTGTCAGTCGTGTTCATTCATAGTCTGTTGTTTCCATCCTTTGTCAAGTTCAATGTAAAGCCCATTGAGGCGTGTCGAAAAAAAAAAAGAGTTACTGATGTACTTAAGAGTCTTCAATTCAATAAAGTTGTTGGTTTCGAATCTTTGATGTTCTATGATTCACTCTTAGATCTAATGTTTAAATAACTAAAGACACCCTCTTAGATGAGATTGCAGATGAAATTCCCCTCGAGATCTGAAAAGGTCAAACGAGAGGAAGAGCGTCTAGCATAACCACTTGAAGAAGAAATCGAAGCTATCGATAGTGGTATCGAAATCCGAAACTCGAGAAAGATGGAGTGACAAAACTTTATCTCCCGAGGAGAGCAAAGAATTGATAAACCTGTTTAGGGGGGGTTTAAGGTAGTCTTGCTTGATCCTATAAGGATAAACCAGGGGAATGCCCTGTCGTTGCTCAAAGCAAGATTTCATTGGCTTTAGACATCCAGTTGAAAAGTGAAGATTTTAAAAAGCGAAACATCAGACATCTTTTGGAGCTGATGAAATATTGAGAGAAGAGTTTCTGGCAAAGAAGTATGATAAATTTGAGTCCTAAAAAAAAAAAAAAAAAAAAGAAAGAAAGACAAGGGGTTGTGAAACCTTAAGCATAAATTCAAGATCTTCGAGATGGGAATGGAGCACAGCGGTTGAAGCTTTGCCTGACATGCCGTCAGACTCTTCGAAAAAATTTTCATAGTCTTTGACCCTTAAGCAAAAGAGCTTGTACATCAAATACGCCAGGAGGCCATCCTTGAACGTCTGAACTTTTATAGCCAAAATCCTAATGTTTTAAAATCCATTTGTAAACCCTTTGGGCCAAAAAGTCAAATCAAACCATATTTTTTCTAACCATATTATAAACCCGGGGCATTTATGCACCCGAACTACGTCGGACCTGATCCCCAACTCTTCAGGGGTACGTAGGCAACTTGATTTATTCAGGTTCGGTCAAACCTTGGGATAAAAATCCTTTTTAAAATTTTGAAGCTAAATGCTAAACCATTCTTTGAAAAACCCCAAGGCGAACTACGCGGGCCTGATCCTCCATTTTTGGGGTACGTAGGTAGTCTGGCTAGACCAGATTCGGTCCAAATCGTTTGAACTTTAAATATCCCACCCCTTTTGAACCTAAGCCTTCCTAGAAAGTCCATCTGGTGAAACAAGTAAAGGTTCGAGGCGAATGAAAAGAAAAACAGAAAAAAAAAGAAAGAACGAGAGTCTGAAGACCCACTAGGTTGAAAACCCGAAAGGCCGGCCTAAATGAAATCATGTGCTTGCTAAGTCAATAACCAAAGAAGTTGGCTTATACAAAGGTAAGGGTAGCGGTCTGCTGGATTGAAAATCTGAAGAGGTAATCTAGTCAGAGGCAAAGAATTCCCATGAAGAGAGAAATCAAGGAGACGGAGAAGCATTCTCAAACAGGGCAGGATCCTGGAATCCGAGTAGTGTCGACAAGATTTGCTTTGATATCTTTTTTTAAACTAGGGGCATTAAGACTGAGCAATCCGAAGGGGTTAATAACCATGACGAAAATCCCGATGGAGGAAATTAGAGCCTTTTGACTTGGTTTTCGAGATTACTCCGATGTGGGACCCGCTTGTGTGGGACCCGCTGATGTGGGACCCGCTTGTGTGGGGCCTGTTTGTGTGGGGCCCGCCGATGTATGAATAGTACTTGGTAGGTCCTACTGTGAATAGTAGTTTTGAATAGTAGTTTTGAATAGTAGTTTTGAATAGTAGTTTTGAATAGTAGCTTTGAATAGTACTTATAAATAGTAGCTTTGAATAGTAGTTTTGAATAGTAGTTTTGAATAGTACTTATAAATAGTAATTATGAATAGTATTTTTGAATAGTAATCTTGTATAGTAATTATAAATAGTAATTATAATTACTATTTATAAGTACTATTCAAAACCACTATTCAAAACTACTATTCAAAGCTACTATTCAAAGCTACTATTCAAAGCTACTATTCAAAACTACTATTCAAAACTACAATTCACAGTAGGACCTACCAAGTACTATTCATACATCGGCGGGCCCCACACAAACAGGCCCCACACAAGCGGGTCCCACATCAGCGGGTCCCACACAAGCGGGTCCCACATCGGCGGGTCCACACAAGCGGGTCCCACATCAGCGGGTCCCACACAAGCGGGTCCCACACAAGCGGGTCCCACATCGGCGGGTCTCACATCGGCGGGCCCCACACAAGCGGGCCCCACACAAGCGGGCCCCACATCGGCGGGCCCCACATCAACAGGTCCCACATCAGCGGGTCCCTCGGTAATTGGAAACGAAATAACAATTAAATATTCCACCGAAAGAAAAATAATAATACTTAATTAATAGTAATCATCTCGGTCAAAAAAATTAATAATTTAATAATATTAATAACCGACAAAAATAATAATTTAAATAAAATAATCATTACGGTCAAAAAACAATAATTACTCACCGACAAAAATAATAATTTAATAATATTAATCGACGAAAATAATAATTTAATAATATTAATCGACCTAGTACTGTTCACGCAAGCTATGCACGAAAATAAAAATTTAATCATATTACTATTCAAACAGCTGTTACTATTTCAACAATTTTAATATTAATAATCTTCGAACAGTCAAACATGCAATGATGAAACGATAAAAAAAAATTAAAAAATAAATGAATAAAAAATACCTGAGCGATGCTGGCAGATTTGTTCGGATTCCCAGCCGAATCTCACCGGAGATGATGATCTAATTGCCGGATTCCGCATAAATTGCCGGAAAAAGTGAAGGCCAGCGAGTTCTCAGATCTCAGATCTCAGATCTCAGATCTCAGATCTCAGATCTCAGATCTCAGATCTCAGATCTCAGATCTCAGATCTTTCTACGAAGAAATGAGATCTAGGGCCTTGGATCGGGAGGTGGCCGGAGCTTGCTCGGAGCTTTGATGAGGATGATCGGAAAAGAAGAAGGCGGAAATCGACCGAAATCCGGCAGATCCGATCGGAGAAGAAAACATGAAGACCCACCATTTTTTTTTTTTTTTTTTTATAAATGAGCTCTTCTCTTCCTCTCTCTCTCTATCTTTTTTTCTTTTTTGCAAATGAGCTCTCTCCCTTTCGTTTTTGATTTTTTTTTATATAGGTTAAAATAACCTGTTGATATCCGCACCCCCATTTGATGGGCGCACAAAAATGATAAGGCGCGCCCGTAACCTTTGTCCCATTCGGTCCAGGTTCGGCCCCACCCAGGATAAATCACCCCCCTTCTGCGCATTTACACTACAGCACCGTCTTAGCTCGTTTGCTAGGCAAACGCGATCGGATTTCGACGAAATTTTGCGGGGACCTAGCTGGGACCCAAAGCTAGCCTAGGGTTAAGTTTGGGACCCTAACTCATTGATTTGATGGGGATTTTTGCAAAACTGGAAGGGTTTAGGGCACGGTCAAAATGGGGTGTCTACACATATCCAAATCCTTTTATCCTTGCTGGCCTTCATAATATAGCAGGAATCCAAGATGTCAAAAAGCGAGCCACCTGATCAATCTCCCTATCAAATAAGTTCTACCTGAAATTGACCTTCCGCGAGATATGACCCTCCCTCCACTCAAAGCAATCCTGGACGAAAGCTACCGCAAAAAGATTCTTTGAGTTGGAGGCAATCGCTTCTCACAATTTAAACATTCAAAAAATTATTTTTATTGCTTCAACATATGAAGTTTGATTTATTTTTATTTTTCTTGTATTCTTTGAGTTGGAGGCTACAAGCCTACATCAAAGTTTCTAACGTATTATTATTTAGAGGAACATATCACTTTCGAAGATGTCTTCTAGAGGAACTTACCACTTAATGTAGTTACCCGGATGAGCTGAAAATAAAGAGATGCTCAATTATGAATTTAGGATCGATGTTTACTTTTCCTGATCTGCCTTTGCATATTTCCACCTTGCTGTCTATGGCATACATGCATGCTGCTATATCTCTTAAACTGTGCCGTAAAAGAATGAAAAGGATTTGCTGATGTCTGTTGGCACCCTTGACAAGTGGAAATAGACAAGTTTGTATAACAAATAACATACTAAGACCCACCGAGAATAATAATACCCTTCGATAATATTTTTAAAATTTTAGTTGAATTTGGTCCGAACAAGTTGACAACTCGGCCAGGACATAAGATAGGCATGGTATTCCCTCTAATAATGTTTTGAATTAATTTGGATAAGCTGATAAACACTCAAAACCTTAGCCAAAAAAAAATCAAAAGGCTCCACAGACCACAAGGACTTGCATAGAACTTCCTTGAAAAGCAAACAAGAAACTCAAAAGACCAAGTCAATTCAATTCATAACTCTGCTGAATCAACTCACATTTGGGCTTGAGTCAAGCCCAGTATATAACAGAGCTCTTACACCAAAAGAGACACATTAAATTAAAAGGAAATCAAGAAATCCCTGAAACCATTCAAAAAAATAGAGAAAAGAAAAGAAATCCCTGAACACCAAAAAAATCAACCTATGCTGCCATAACAAATATTCATCCCGCGGAACTCTTGAAGCTGAAAGAGCCAATATTTGAAGCAAATAAGGAAAGAAATTAAGCTTAGATCAGAGAGACACATGGAGAGTAATCTGAGTGGAAATGAAGAAAGATGAATAAAAAAAGGGTGACAAAGGTCGTAAAAATAACAGCACACTCATACCAGGTGATGAGGAAGTAAATTCTTGAATAATTGACGAGACATAATAATGGAGACATATTTTTGAAAGAAGAAAAATTAATGGCATCAAGAATTCATTTATAAGAACAAGAGAGACAGGATAAAGAGCCCATCAAAAAAAAGAGACAGGATAAAGATATTATTGATATGATGGTAGTGAATTAAACTAGATAAGGCATGATAAAAATCAAGTAAAGTAAATCATTAAAAGTACATAATTCAGTAGGTTATGCCTTCAGCAGGATAAACTTTAGATACTTTTTAACCTGATATCCAAACTCTAAGCATCCGTAAATTGGCATGACAAAAAGAAAAAATACTACTTCATAACACATAAAAAGGAGAAAATGGAAAGAGTAAGTGAACATGATCACTATCCAATAGGAAATAAATGAATGAAATCTTCCAGAGTCACGTAGAAGCAACCTCCAACTCTCCAAGAGAAACAAAACATACGAAAGATGAAATCACCAGAGAAACAATGGTGAATAATGTGCTGCATTAGAGAAAAAATAAAAAATAGAAATGAAACAAACCAGCGCTGCAGGATGTGGGAGGGTCCTTTTGCAAGTCCTTTAACTCCTTGGTAATCCGTTTTGAGGCCATCAAAATTAATAAAAACAGAGATTATAGCAAGGTAATCAGTACCTGCTGCAAGATCACCCTCAGAATGTCAATACATAATCAATCTATCGGCGAAGAAATATACTCAAACTCAGAAAACAAAAGACATTCAATAAAACCAGTGACATTAGCAATAGAAGATAAGGTGAAAACGATATGGAGCAGTCCAAGAAAAAAAAAGTAATAAATGGTTTTGGGCCACTCAAAAAACTGTACAGAACAACACCATACTCATCAACACAATAAAACCCACCCTAGACGAGCAAATTTGTTGAAAAGCCCTAATCAAGTACTCAAAGCAAACTAATTTCCAGACAAACTAAATCAAGAAACACGTAAAAAATATGATTTCTCCACTCCAATCCAATTTACTAGAAATCTGCCAAACGTATAATATGAAGGACATTCTTCTTCGATTAAAGGCGGATTCTAACAGGAGAATGCTAAAAAGGAAAAGCAAACCGGTGATCGATCCTACAAATAAATGAAAACAATACCGAAAACACAAAAGAAAAAAAAAAAAAAAAAAGGGGAAGAAACTACAGTAGAACGCCCTAATTTCCAGTGCCATTGAAGGAGAATCTGAAACACGGATGAAAACCCTAGAAATCGAAGAAAATATCACGCCAATGTATCCGAAAGAATCACCACCCAAGGAATCCAAAGGGAGTGAAGAGAAGACGAAGTCGATTCTGGGGTTTCTTATTATTACCTTTTGCCGGGGGAAGAGGAAAATCGATGCTAGGGCTTGTTCCCGGAAACCTTGTTCCAACGCTCATAGTCATCGGGGTGGATTTTCCTCTTTATAAAGAGGTAAATCCACGTCAGATTCCGTGGGCCAATTCGATTGGAGTAAACCAGCCAACCAGGACTAAATCTTGGCCTTCACGAAAAAGGGAGGACTGATTTTGGGGAAAACGAGCCAAAAAACTTGTGGTCCAGAGCGTTACATTGAGTTGAAGGATCAAGTGGTCTCTTCTCGCCAATTGGTGGAAAGTGGAAACAATGGGCTACATAGAAGGGCCAACATTTTACACTAGTGAGAGTAACCCAATTACCCTGGGACCACTTGTTTTATTTTTAGAAATGGCAGAATAATATTATAAATGAAAAAAAGGAGGTGGCCAAGGAGGACCACAACAAGATACAAGAAACACAACAATAAAAAAAAAAAAATTTTGAAAAAAACAATGCAACTCTCACGGAGGAAGAAAATCAAATCACTCCAAACCCAAACGACTGCTCCCCTTGCCCACGAATTTGCATCCCCATTAGCCGATCGCTGCACATGATTAAACACTATAGCAGAGCACGAGATTGGATATTGTATTTCATCAAAAATAGAAGAAAATCTCCAAGGGGGCACCACCGCCCCTCTCAACCACCGAATCACGTTAAGTGAATCCCCTTCCACGAGGGTACGAGACATACATTCTTTATCAAGTCTTTTAATACTGTATTATACCGCCTTCACTTCGGCCTCTGACGCATCACAAATTCCAAGAGGGCCGGAATAAGTCCATAGCTTCCTTTTATATTGAACTGATGCGGCCATCTGAAGTTTGTTGAGTCTTGTTGGGAACTTCGAAAAGAAAAGTAGTAAAGCCCTTCGGTTGGTTCGAATATTTCTTGGACCCATTTCAACAAGTAAAATATGACATGGAGCAGCCACCTGTCCAAAACTAGTTTTCAAAGTCCATAGACACAAGAAAATGAAATCTGCTTCGTGTTAAAAACATGTTATTTTTTTATTATTAAATTTTGATGAGGTAAAACTAGTGTCATGTTATTTTTTATTACTAAATTTTGATGAGGTAAAACTACAGTCACAGGTTAAAAGCCAAAGGCACTTAATCCCTACAGAGAAATTTATATTTATAAGATATTTAATAATTATAGATAATTACATTTTTTTCTATTTTCTACACAAAGCTATATATATAAGAAGAGAAAAGGTTTGAATTTTCTGAATTATTTGAAAAAGCTGTGGAATTAACACGTCGGCGACAGTAATTTCGAATCATTCTTTTATGTCGTTTTCATTTTTATCTGTATTTGCCAGCCACCTTCTCCAAAGGCTACGTCTCGCCCATCCTTTGCAATTGTATGTGTTCAAAGATTTGTCTTATTAGACGTGGTGAAAACTACACGGAAATACTTTTTCTTGAAAAGTGACTAGCAGTAATAAGTACTGAAAGAATCAGCCATTAGGTACTAAAGTTTTGGAGGAAAATTACGGACTAAGTGCTTCAAAATCGCAAAATTGCGGAAAAAAAGTACCGAGACACGGGTACATGTACATGACAATTACGGAAAAACTAACAAGAAGAGGTATAGAATTATGACAATTACGAAAAAACTATTTTTCCTGAAAAAATTTTCGAGGATATTACGAATTTTGGACACCTTTAAAAATATTTACAATTTCTGGTATCTTAAGAGGAACAACATATTATGGAAATCTCTATAGATTGGAGGGCTAGGATCAACCTATGGAAATTATTTTACGGGCACAACCTATTGATGTTGTGTTCCATCACATGGACGGTTTGGATCAACCTATGATGTGGTCTGTACAGTTCTTTGTCGGCCGTGCATCGCACGGGATTTTTTACTAGTGTGTGTGTGTGTGTATGTGCGAGAGAGAGAAAAAACAGTTTCCACACACATGTGTAGATAAGTTATCTACACTAGCTTAAAATACAGTGGAGGCCCACATTTTTTGGGTGATCCAAATCATTCATTTGATTGGCCCTCACATAGATAGGGTGTCCCCAAAAAATTAGCTCCATAGGATCATCCTAACCCTTCGAATCGTGGAAGCAAAAAATAAACAGATTTTTGAAGGTTTATACACGTCCATTTTACCTCCACAAATCATAGGGTTGGGATGATCCTATGGAGCTGATTTTTTGTAGACACCCTATCTATGTGAGGGCCAATCAAATGGATGGTTTAGATCACCCAAACAATATGCCCTCCACTGTATTTTAAGCTAGTGTGTAGATAACTTATCTACACATGTGTGTAGAAACTGTTTTCTCCTATATATATGTGAAAAGTGTTTCTAGTTGGCCGACTAGAAAAGTTATCTAGTCTATCGGCCATAAAAACAGTGGGGGCCCACATTGTTTGAGTGGTCCTAAGAAGTCATTTGATAGGCCCTGACATGGATAGGGTGCGCCCCACAAAATCAGCTACATAGGATCATCCCAACCCTACAATTTGTAGAGGTTAAAATGGACGGGTTAGGATGATCCTATGAAGTTAATTTTTTGGGCACACCCTATCTATGTGAGGGCGTATCAAATGAATGCTTTGAATCATCCAAACAAAGTGGGCTCCTTATGTTTTTAAGCGCCACCTCATATAAGTTATATGAGGTGACACCTTAGGAACTCTATTCTCTATATATAGCCCAAAAAATCAACTTCATAGGATCATCCTAACCCTTCCATTTGTGGAGGTTGAAATGGATGGGTATAAACCTCCATAAATCTGCCCATTTTTAACCTCCATAAATGAAAGGGTTAGGATGATCCTATGTACCTGATTTTTTGTATGCATCATATCCATCTAAGGGTCTTTCAAATGAGTGGTTTGGATCACCCCAAAAAGGTGGGCCCTTTATGTTTTATGAGCGCCACCTCATATAAGCTATATGAGATGACACCTTAGGAACTATATATATATATATATATATATATATATATATGAGAGAACATTTCCTACACACTTGTGTAGGTAAGTTACCTACACACTACCTTAAAATACAGTGGGGGCCCACATTGTTTGGGTGATCCAAATAATTCATTTGAATGGTCCTCACATAGATAGGGTGTCTACAAAAAATCAGATCCATAGGATCATCCTAACCATTCAAACTATGGAGGCAAAAAATGGACTAATTTGTGAAGGTTTATACACGTCCATTTTACCTCCACAAATCGTAGGGTTGGGATGATCCTATGGATCTGATTTTTTATGGACACCCTATCTATGTGAGGACCATTCAAATGAATTGTTTGGATCACGCAAACAATGTGGGCCCCCACTGTATTTTAAGGTAGTGTGTAGGTAACTTACCTACACAAGTGTGTAGGAAATGTTCTCTCATATATATATATATATATATATATATATATATATATATATATATATATATCTCTCTATATATATATATATATATACATATATATATATATATATATATATAGAGAGAGAGAGAGAGAGAGAAAACGGTTCCTACACATATGTGTAGATAAGTTATCTACACACTAGCTTAAAATACAGTGGGGGGCACATTATTTGGGTGATCCAATCCATTCATTTTTAAGGCCCTCACACAGATAGGGTGTCCACAAAAAATCAGATCCATAGAATCATCCTAACCATTTGAACTGTGGAGGCAAAAAATGGACTAATTTGTGAAGGTTTAAAGACATCCATTTTACCTCCACAAATCGTAAGGTTGGGATGATCCTATGGATCTGATTTTTTGTAGACACCCTATCTATGTGAGGGCCTTTAAAATGGATGGCTTGGATCACCCAAACAATGTGGGCCCACACTGTATTTTAAGCTAGTGTGTAGATAACTTATCCACACTTATATATATATATATATAATATATATATATATATATGAGAATACGGTTCCTGCGGGTGCCCTCAGGAAAGTTACCTGCGGTGATGAATTAAATAATAGCGGTGATGAATTAAATAATAGCGGTGATGAATTAAATAATAGCGGTGGCGTGAGCTCATGTGCGCAAATGAATTAAATAATGTGAGAGTGCGTTCTATGAAAACAGTAGTGTTGATATTTTAATCTTTCTTATTTTATAATAATGTGCTACCAAGCTTCTCCTCTTGGCAAGTGGCAATGGTGGTGCAAAGATGCGCCAGATGGCAAATGGTGCTAGCAAAAAACGTAAAAACGTAATCATTAAAATTATGAAAAAAATACGAATAAAATATATAAGGTTATGACAATTACCGTAATAAAATACATAAGTTTATGACAATTATTGAAAGAAACACATATTTAGAATAATTGTGACAATTACTGAAAGAAACACATATATGAGATTTGGGCTGTTTTCAATACAATTAGGCCACATGATGAGCGATGGGGATCACATACACGTCATCCATGTGTGCGTAAGATGTCTTGTGTCTTGCTAATATTAGCAGTTCAATTATAGGGGATGTTTGTATGCATGGAAAACTTGTAATAATTATTCTAAGTAAGTGTTTCTTTTATTAATTGTCATAAACTTATGTATTTTATTACGGTAATTGTCATAACCTTATATATTTTATTGGTATTTTTTTCATAATTTTACAATTTTATAACTATTTCTAGGTAATGTTTCATTTAAAACTTTATACTTTACCTATTTTACTTCTCTGTGTAATGATTACGTTTACGGTTTTTTGCTAGCATCATTTGCCATCTGCGCGCATCTTTGCACCACCATTGCCACTTGCCAAGAGGAGAAGCTTGGTAGCACATTATTATAAAATAAGAAAGATTAAAATATCAACACTACTGTTTTCATAGAACGCACTCTCACATTATTTAATTCATTTGCGCACATGAGCTCACGCCACCGCTATTATTTAATTCATCACCGCAGGTAACTTTCCTGAGGGCACCCGCAGGAACCGTATTCTCAATAGATATATATATATATATATATATATATATATATATATATATATATATATATATATATATATATATAGTGTGTTATCTACACAAGTGTAGAAAACAATTTGGATCAACCTATGTTGTGGTCTGTACAGTTCTTTGTCGGCCCGTGCATCGCACGGGGATTTTTTACTAGTGTGTATATGAGAAAATGGTTTCTACGGAAGGATGGTTTGCAAGAATAGGATGCCAGGTCATTTTTTGTTTTGAATTTCTCACAAGATCTTTTAAATAAAATGCAACAAAAAAACAGGGAAGGATGCATGAATTTGCTAAATTAGGATGCTAGGTCATTTTTTGTTTTGAATTTCTATCAAGATTTATAAATCTGGGCCTGATATTTATAGAATTCCCAGAAAGCTCTCAGCAACCTGTGACAGCTAAGCTGATTAAAACACGTAAAAAACAAGGAGAGTTCTTCTCATTATCAAGATTTTGTAGCATGATAAAAAAATCTGGGGCGCATATTAATCGTCAGTAAAAAGAGTGCCCTATTGCTGATTTCTTGTAAACCCTGGTCAAGTGGAACTTGGTGGGTTCTTGCTTTTTTATTGAGACAAATGGCAAGTGCACGGTGGAGGTTATTAGGTTGATAGCAGAACTCAAATACTAAAAGCAACCCACACATGAATTTGTTTCATACAGATTTCTTTCTGCATCTCTCCATTGCAAGCTATATTATATGGAAACTCTTCTGTATTTCCTTGTGAGCCGTCACATGTACTACCACTCAATTTTTCTGAAATCGTTGTAGATAGTATGATAATTCCTTAAATTTTCCTTGGAAAAGCAGAGCCAGGATGTAGACGCCAGCCAAAGCCATGCATATGCGAGGATTTATATGCTCTACACTTTTTCTTTTTTTTTAGTTTTTTTTTTTTTGGTTGAGAGAGAGAGAGAGAGAGAGAGAGAGAGAGATCAGATGATGACCACTTGTTTATCCAAATAGCTTATAGGATGGGCTCCACCTTGGATAGAAGATGCTCGCAAAATGTCGTCCTCCATATTATATTAACCTTCCAGTCATTTGAGATTTCCCCTATGACCAGGACTATTAGTTAGGCCTCTGTTCGCTTTGGATTCTGAGTCAAAATCTGATTACTCGAAACGGATTTTGGGTTCAATAATCAGTTTTGGACTCAAAATCCAAAACGAACAGGGCCTTAAATAGTTAGTTTCATATGTGAGAACCAAAGGCCAATTGTGGCCAAGAATGCTGTTTGCTCTTAGAATCAGTTCTGAGAATCCAAAACCAAAAGCTACCATTAACTGTGGCTTCATCTGTATCCTCTCCCTCTTCAACTCAAAACCTACAGTTGTTATCTTCTTGTATAAAGGTGAAGCGGTTTCTTCTGTAGATAAGGCTTGACTGATTTCAGAAATTTGTGCAATCATCTGAAGCCTGGAATCTGAAATCTGTAAATTTCCAGTGACTGTCATGTGCTTCATTTTTCTCTTCCCCAAATCTCTTCTGTACTCAAATTCCATGGTTAGATACCTATTATTTTCAGCGTTGTATACTGCCAAGAACATACGGTACAAGGGTACACTACGCAAGCATGAAATCCAAGAGTTTCAAGTCCCAAAAGGGCAAAAGAGAAGGAATCCCAAACAAAATAAATTGCATAATCTCCCATTTTCTTTTCCTGGTGTATGTATATGTGGCACACCTTTTCTTTCAAATGTCATTATCAGATTTGATTCCCAGGTGTACAAGTGGCACGCGCATGCTTACAAGATCAAGGACACGAGAATTTGAGTCATTCCAGTCCTCTTACTCAACCAAAAATATACTTGGTTAGCCTCAACCTGCTTATCATGTATGTTATCACACAACTGGCTTCTACGATGAAATTTAAATTATTAGGTTGAGGAAGTTTTACAACCTTCTGCTGTATCTGTAACTCAAAAATACTCAAAACCAATCATCCTGCTAGTACCATAGTTTGTGTCTGTAGTGGCATTTCAATAGAAGAGAAGGCAGAATTTCAATATATCCATCCCGATTTCTCAGTATATCTTGTCTATTACAGATTCTACAAAATGAAAATACTACAGATTCTACGAAGGTGAAAATATTTAGGGGCCTCTGATTCGATTCCTCATGTCTGAAGCACAGAAATAACATCATGAGCTCACTGCAAATGAGGATGTTCAAAAGCTTCTTTGCAGATTGTGTAATTCAGATACCATGTCATTTTAAGATTTGTTACAGGTGCCTAGTTTTATGAATGTAGGGATCAACAGTGGGTAGTGTTAAGTGTTACTATTATGGGCATCTTAGGGGAAAAATCTAAGCATGGGCAACGGTAAAATTACAGAGATAAGGGGGGTTGGTTAATTTGATTTGCAAAACTGAAAGTCTACCTCATAGGACAGTACTGGGTTTCACTATGCCATGAAGCTTCCACCCGCCAAAGCCTGCTAAGGCAAATGCCTGCATATGGAGTACATTTGGTTAAGCTTTCATTTCCAACAATTCAAATAAAATGACATTCAGGCAAAGAAGGCGAGAATACAAAACAAAAATACAATAATTGCATTCTTTTCACTTCGGTTACAAGCTGATGTAAAATAAACACAGTTAATGTGCTCTAATATTTAACTTGTATGGAATGACAGTGTTGATGTCACAAGTTTGATCACATCTTGCCAGAAGAGGAGATAATTAGATGGATGGGAGGAGGGGAGGGACAAAATGCGAGAGAGAGAGAGAGAGAGAGAGAGAGAGAGAGAGAGAGAGAGAGCAGGAGCAGGAGCAGGATGTACAAAAGGAGAAGCCACGGGAAAGTCTATCATACCTGTCGAGAAGAGTGAAGAAGATGGAGCAGGGAGAAGAGCACGAAAAAAAAGCTACATGTAATAAGTACTTCAGATATATTTAAAAATCTAACTTCACCTAGAAAAGCATATAAAGTGGCTCCAAAAAGCCAATGACATCAAGCTTTATTATCATAAGCATTTACCAAGGAGCTAGGACTGTCGCTTGTTTTTTCATGGAGAGTAGAGTTGCAACAAAGATGAAACTGGGAAGGATGCAGTTGTTTCTTTAGCTTAATTAAGGATTTTTCTTGTCGAATTTCCCCACTTTTTTTTTTTGAAATGGTAAATGATTGAATTAAAAAAGAACCGAGAAGGTCCACAATATTTACAAGAGAAAAAAGAAACAAAAATTACAAAGGGGAACTCATGGCGGCAAGAAATCAAACCACTCTAAACCCAATCTACTAACTCCTGTTCTAGCTAAAGAATCAGCCTCATCGTTGGCCGATCTCCTAACATGCTTAAACACTATCGAAGATCCGGAGCAAGAATCATCAATCTCCTCAAAGAGACTAAGAAACCTCCATGGAGGGGCCGCCAATCCCGACAACCAACTAACAACATTGGCTGAGTCTCCTTCCACTATCACATAATCAAGCTGATCTTTATCTAAATGCATAATACCGCCATATGCCGCTTTAACTTCCGCCTCGGTCGAATCAGAGATACCAATTGGACCTGAGAAAGCCCACACCACCTCACCAAAACCATCTCTACACAGGCCTCAAATACCCGCCGGACCTAGATTTCCAAAACTTGACCCATCAAAATTAATTTTAAAGAAGCCAGGAGGAGGAGGATCCTAATGCTGAATAACTGGGAGTCTTCTTTCCGCTTCAGCGCAAACTGTTTGCCAACCCTCCCATAGATCATAAGCTGATACAAATCTAAACAAAGGAAGACTTCTCGCCCACAAAATAGTGAAGCCGATAATTTTAACATACAGCCAATAAGGAGATTTAGACTCTCCAACAAAGACCCTATTATTCCTTTCTTTCCAAATAATCCACCACAATGCCACAAGACAAAATTTCCATAAAACCTTTCATTTCTTCTTCCATGGAACAAGATCCCAACTATTAACAACTTCAAGAATAGATTTTGGAAAAACCCAACAAATACCAAACCTTGATAGGATATATCCCCAAATCTCCTTCACTACCCCGCAATGAATGAACAAATGTAGGGGTCTGCCTAACCCCAGCTTGCCCATCAAAAAAAAAATGAATGAACAAATGGTCGATAGATTCCCCATCCTCCAAACAAAGTGGACAGTGATCCATTAAGAATTTCCCCACTTTTTTTAATTTTATTGAAATACATAAGAAAAAGGACTGGTTTTAGACAGAATATAATACCATAATGATTTAGAATAAGGGTCCGAGAGAGAATTCATTAACAATTAGCAAAGATGATTTGGGAGAAATGGCTCGACCAATGTATACAAGTAGGCCCTCAAGGTGATAGAACCACT
Source organism: Tasmannia lanceolata (assembly GCF_043159265.1). Taxonomy (NCBI): domain Eukaryota; kingdom Viridiplantae; phylum Streptophyta; class Magnoliopsida; order Canellales; family Winteraceae; genus Tasmannia; species Tasmannia lanceolata. The sequence continues at coordinate 207,588 of NW_027518695.1, read as the reverse complement.
GTGCACAACATCAATAGTGGGTCCCATAGAGCTCCAATCATGACAAAAGTTAGCAGGTTGGGTCATTATGATGGCTTTCAGTTTTTTTTTTCTTTTAATTTTCTGAAGAAGATTTAAGTAGGTATCATTAAGAAGTGTGAAAGGCAAATGTGAATAGTATTTCGGAGTAGAACATAGAATACTTCCAATTTGGGAAGTTTCTAAGATATGGACGAGGTGTCTTTGGGTTTTATTTGGTAACTTAAAATGGGTTTTAGAAAGTTAATTTAAAGAGATTGTCATAGTTTTAAAAAGTTTTTGATCAGATTAAAGATATTGAGGTTTTGTTTTGGGTAGCAAAATGTAAATATGTAGTACATTTTTATTTTATTTTGGACTGCTTTAAAATAGAAATTAAGCTTTATTTGAGTTTCTCTAAGAACTAAAATTAGTCATATACCGATGGTTAAGATTAAACTATTAAGATGTTTCGGGCATATATGTATGGATTTTGATGCAGAGAGATTAATGAATAGTTACAGGTTTTCCCAATCGTGTTTGGGTTTTACCCTACATTGATCATTTTGCACAAAATTCAATGTTATTTTCTATCTCCTTAGTTTTATTATTCAAAATTCAAGTGGGGCGTTGGTGTGGCTGTTAAATTATCTAACAAGTTTTCTAGTTGTCATGGATTGCTAGTAATTTATCAACATCAAATTCGTGTCAGAGAAAGTATGATTCAAGACATCCTTTGAGGATTCGAGGTGGTGCATAACAAGGCTTTTATTGATATAAATGATCGTATTGATCAATTGAAGAAAATTCTCCAAGAGGTGTTGTAAAGGCTAAGTCGAGTCACATCAGTTATGAATTCATAACACGGAGTACGAGAACAAAGGTAAAAAGTTCAGGAGGAGATTGATAAAGGAGATACCAACATCGACCCTATTCATTATTGAATAGGGATTATGATCAAGATCAAATATAAGATTATGATGATGATTGATTTGTCAGTAAAGGAGATACCAACATCAACCCTATTCATTATTGAATAGGGATTATGATCAAGATCAAATATAAGATTATGATGATTGATTTATCAGAGAGCAACCTGAATTTCAGGTGAATTGTTTGTAGAAGTTTATCAACACAAAGATCATACAGGAGATACCATTAAAAAAAGGATATTAGAGGAGATGACTCTTTGAATTAAAGATCAAGGTAGCGAAATTGATTCGTTAAAGCTTGATGATCTATATTTGGCAAATGAAATTGATGAAATTAGATAGTTTGTTGATGCAAAATTTACTCTCATCAGCGCCAGAGATCATCGCTGAAGAGGCATGGAAATGATCTATATCTTTGATCCATATTTGGCAAACGAAATCGATGAAGTTAGATTGTTTGTTGATTCAAAATTTACTCTCATCACCTCCAGAGATCATCGCTGAAGAGGCATGGAAATGATCTATATCTTTGATCAATATTTGGCAAACGAAATTGATGAAATTAGATTGTTTGTTGATTCAAAATTTACTCTCATCAGCTCCAGAGATCATCGCTGAAGAGGCATGGAAATGATCTATATCTTTTGATCATGATACACATCAAGAAGGAAACTATGTAATCTCATTATCAACAGATGATCCAATGAAAACATCATTCCATGGGACCAACCATATACTTCAAAGAAGAAAAGCATCACAACTGCACAAGCTGAAAAGATTCATAAAGAATCGTGAGACATTGGTTACGACATGGTGCCTAGTTCCATTTTCTACTCAACCACTCAACTCAACTAAGCCTTTGTCCCAAACTAGTTGGGGTCGGCTGCCTAGTTCCATTTTCTATTCGACTAAAATACAAGGATGGGACAAGTTGTGACCTTGGTTTTAAATATCCCTGAAATGACCGAAATGTTTCAAACATTTCCATTGCCGCCGAAATGAAATCTACATGAGTTCCTTCCACGTCATTATTTCCCCAAAATTTTGACCGAAATTCCTGAAATTCGACCAAAATGGTCAAAACGACGATAAAATGGAAAGATGCCACTATTTGCATTTCATTAATGTAGAGAATGATATTTGGTAGTCAACATCATTGAACTGCACAATAAAGTAACCGTATCTTATGCATGGGATGTCAAATCGGCATGGGACCAATAATACCTTGTAACTCTAAGTGGTATTGACATAGCGTTGGGATCCTTAGAGGGGAAACTGGTCTACTTTCTTATACTTTATTACATTGTACTTCTTTATTGACTTTTATTGTTCCAGACATGTGCGACAACGCATGTCACTAGGTGTTCGATGTGATTAAGCCATTATGAATTACTTTCTTGCTTATGTGATGGTTTCTAAGTACATATTTGTGCTTATAACATTTCCCAAAGTTTCATCTTAAAACTTTCATCATTTGCATATGTTTTTTAAAAGATTAAAAAAATTCATCATCTGCATATGTTTCAACTCTTGTCCATGATTTTACAATATTTCCATCGAAACTGAAATGTTTTTGTTTCCCTGCCAACCAAAATTGAAACCGAAATTTAAAACCTTGGTTGTCGATGCATGCCAAATATTTCTTGGGAGAACCTAGAAATATGTGAAAGATGAGGTATTTGTTACTTTTTTTTTCTATTGTACCAAAATACAAGGATGGGTGTGATGTTGCCCCAATGAATGCACATGCCACATATTACTTGGGAGAACCTTTCAATACGATTGATGAAACTAATATGGGTAAGAGAAGCATCCATTCTTATTATTTGTTTGCCCTTCAAAAAAAGAGAGAGAAGCACCCATTCTTTTTGTGAAAAAAAATAACACTTTTCCCTGCTAAGGAATGATCCCAAGAAATGTAAAGCGAGGGTTCTAATCTTTTAATTTGCAAAAGTTACTCAACGATATTAGTGAATTGAAAATTGAGTATGTATAGAGGATAGTAAAGATCATGTTGAAACAACAACCGACGTAAGTCCCTCGTGCCCCTCAAGACTAAAGGTTTGGTCCTTAGAAATAATAAAACGCAAAGATGAGCTATGTGAAATCAAAGGTGATCCCATTTCTAATAGCCGTGGAGGAAAAAAAATATAGAAGATAGAATTGATGAGAATCAAGGAACTTCATTTCAAGTATTATCTTTTAAAAAATAGTTATAAAATGAAAATTGTTCACACTGATCTCTATTAAGAAGGCATTTGGTGAGTTCAAGTCCTTCATGAATTTTGATTTTTTCCGAGTTGGGGAGCACGATCGAACTAAAAAGTTTTTGAATCAAATCCAAACAATCAGTCTCTTTTGAAGAATGATGAGAAGTATTGCATATGGATGTACTTTTACAAAGAAGTATTAGAATGCTACCTCATCCCAAGATTTTCCAGCAGCTTCAAGTAGGGCAGCATTGCATGTCTTCAATTCTACGGAGGCACCAGAAAACATTGAGGCTGCCTCTTCCCATCCCCTGTTATGTCCCATGCACCTGTTGATAACAGGATTGGAAACTTTGGGAAATGTCATTCAAATTTCATATTGCTTTTGGGTTATGAATAAACTATTTAGGATTCTTTATGCAAGATTTTATAACCAATGTTTTAGGTTTTGGTTTCAGTATGCGTTGTGGTCATGAAGAACATGGAAACATGTTGATTTCAAATGAAAATTTTGGTGGAAATCAAGTAAAATCACTACTACGTATAGAAATATGTACAAATGATGGACATTAAGATGAAGCTCCACGAAGTGCTAGAATATGCACAAATACACTAAAAAACCATCACATCAGCAAACTAGAAAAAAAAAGCACCACGCATACTGGTTTAAGAACGACAAACACCTTTAGTTGAAGGCAAGGGGACCCTTTATCTCCTTTCCTTTTGCTTATCGTCGGCTTGGTTCTCCATCCTTATTAATGGTTCTTCATCCTTATTAATGGTTCTTCAAAAGGATTTTTTAGATCGACTCGAAGCTTGAGGCAAGGGGACCCTTTATCTCCTTTCCTGTTCGTTATCGTTGCTGAAGTTTTGAGTCTCTTAATGAAGAAAGGCAAATCCGTGGGATTAGTTGAAGGGATTCAATGCGGCCCGAACGGCTTTGAAGTGTCTTATTTGCAATTTGCAGATGATACCCTTTTATTTAGTTCCCCCAAGATTTCTAAAATATTGAATCTTAAGGCAGTTTTGAGGTGCTACGAAATCATCACTGGTCAAAGATCGAACTTTTCAAAGTCCAGAATGTATGCTGTGAATGTGGGGGAGGAGGAAGCAAAGAATTTGGCGAATCTCATGAGATGCCTTTTGGATAGGTTCCCTTCTTCTTATCTTGGTCTCCCTTTGAGAGGTGGCAGACCGAAAATAGGTTCGTGGGCGCCCATTGTGGAAAGAATCGAAAGGAGGCTAGATACATGGAAGAGGAGTTTGGTATCAAAAGGGGGACTATTGACCTTGATAAAGGCCGTGCTGTCGAATATCCCTATTTACCAATTATCATTATTCAAGTGCCCTGTTTCTATTGCAAAGCGAATCGAATTAATTCAGCGGAGGTTTTTGTGGGGAGGTTCAAAGGAAAAAAAGAGTTTCTCTTTGGTCTCCTGGGACGATGTTTGTAAGCCGGTTCTCGGTGGAGGTTTGGGGCTCCGTAAGATCAAACAGGTAAATGACGCTCTCTTGGGGAAATGGCTGTGGAGGTTTGGCGAAGAACAGACTCAGTTATGGGCGAAAGTTATTGGTGGTAAATATGGCGCAGACGTGGGTAATTGGAGATCCCTAAACCGATTCAACAAACCAGGCGTGACTCTGTGGAGGGATATTTTGCGATTGAGTCCATGTTTTGACCGCGGCATAAGATATAGAGTATACTCGGGGGATAGAATTTCTTTTTGGAATATGGTATGGTGTTTCGACATCCCTTTAAAAGATTTGTTCCCCGATTTATATGTGGTGGCCAGGGACAAACAAGCTTTAGTCAAAGATTGCTTTGAGTTTCGGGCCAATAAGGTGATATGGAAGCCGATGTTCCGCAGAAATTTCTTCGACAGGTTGCTCTTGATGGTTTCTTTTCTTCAGCTCTTGGACGACAACTATATCAGTTCATCAGGCACGGATAAAAGGCTCTGGGTGTGGGACTCATCGGGTTATTTTTCGGTAAAATCTTTCTACAAAGGACTGTATCCGTGCGCGGCAAATCGGTCTGTGGCAAAAGTGTGGAAGATAAAGGTTCCTCCTAGAATTTGTTTCTTCGGATGGACGGTGATTCAAGGCCGTATTCAAACGGTAGATTTTTTTAGGGCAAGGAATATGATCATAGTCAATCATTGTGCTATGTGTATCGAAGCTGGAGAATCAGTGGAGCATTTATTCATCCATTGCAAAGTCGCTCGAGAGGTATGGGGAAGGGTTCTGGCGAGATTCGGCATCGAGTGGGTATTCCCTTCCCAAGTTAAGGATCTATTTGAGGGGTGGGCGTTTAATCCATGGAGATCAAAAGGTAAAGTATTGTGGTCGATTTCATTAATGGCTACGCTGTGGGTTTTGTGGTCGGAAAGAAACAATAGGATTTTCGCTGGGCGTTCAAACTCTCCCTATTACATGTATATCAAGGTAGTAGCCTTATCGATTTCATGGGCAAGGGCACTGCCCATGTTCAAATTTGTTTCGGCTTTCGACCTATGGGCGGGATGGAGAGTGGTATGCAATAGTCAAGTACCCATTCCTAGAATCTCTCAACAATGGGTCAATCCTCCAGTAGGTTTTTCTAAGCTGAATTTTGACGGATCAAGCTTAGGTAACCCTGGTCCAGCTGGGATCGGGGGTGTCTTAAGGAATTCAGAGGGGGATGTTGTGCAGGCTTTTTCCGGGCCTATAGGTGTCGCAGATTCTAGCGAAGCTGAAGTCAGAGCCGCTTACCAAGGATTCCTGATGTTAGGAAGCGAGAGGGTAGTGAACACTATCGTGGAAGGAGACTCCGTAAATGTCATTAGGTGGCTTAAGGGTTCGGTGAATCCTCCTTGGAGATTTCTTCGTTTATTCGTTGAAATTAAGGATATATCGGTCGGTTGCTCGGTAGATTTCCTTCATGTTAGGCGATCAGCCAATGAAATCGCTGATAGTTTGGCTAAAGCGGGTGTGGTCAAGCAGTCTCTGGAGCTTTTCAACTTTCTCCCCCCTTAATTTCTTTTTGTATTTTTTCCTTTCTTGCTGTGTGTAATTCTGGCCTAGTGGGGGGTGCGGGAGGCCTTTTTTCGGTCTATCCCTTTTTAATATATTCAGTTACCATTCAAAAAAAAAAAAGAACGATAAATACCTAGTGACATGCACAACATTTCACTCATATATGGCATGTAATTCATATAAATATTGATACACAATATGTATACCAAATTGTACATGCAATTCATATAAATATAATTATGTAACACATATTAGTAAAGTGAAGACTGCCATTATAAAGAAGTGCTTAGTAAAATGAAGACTGCCATTATAAAAACATCCCTAATTTTAACACTTAGGGTCCCAATAAGTGAATCGATGTATTAACTAATACACCAGCTGCCAGCTGGTATCAGATATGCACATTTTGATAAGAGTACCATGGATTAAAGGGTTGTGTTTTTTCTTTTTGCTCTGATAGATAACCAGACAGAGAACAGTATGCACATCAACATACCTATTAGGAAAAAGAGTAAGTTTACTTTGTCCCTTTTGAAGTTTTTTTTGGTATTATTTTACTCTAATTATCAAACAATTATATTTGTCAAGACACATTTTCTATGTTGTATGCTTTTGGGAATAATTATCAAGATACATTTTTCTATGGAATAGCTTATCTACGCTCGAGTGCAGGAAACAAGGGTGGGGCCACATTGTTGGGGTGATCCTAAGCATTCATTTGAAAGGCCCCATCATGGATGGGGTATGTACCAAAAACCAACTTCATTGGATCACCATAGGGTGTCCATTTGTGCGGGTGAAAATGGACAGATACTGTTTGTATACTAATCTGCCCATTTTTTCACCCCAAAAATGGACACCCTAAGATGATCCAATGGAGCTGATTTTTGGTGGGCACCCTATCCATGAAAGGGCCTTCCAAATGAATGCTTTGGATCCCCTAAACAATATGGGCCCACCCCTGTTTGTGCACTCGAGCGCAGAAACGCTTTACTCTTTTCTATGCCGTAGGAACTAATACACATTATCACATATGGATACATAAGCGTTTGTTTTAATAGGATCTTTGTCTCAAATTGAAACCAATGCATGAGTCTAATTTGCGTAGTTAATTGAATGTGGTCATGGACTTGGTGTGTTTGCAAAGTAAAAGCAAAACAATTAAGTTTACGGGACTCACATCACTGTAAGCATCTCATTTGTAGCATATTGGCAGATGGCCTGTTGGAGGTGCTCAGCTGTCTGCCCATCCATTGCTGCAATGGAATAGAAGCTAGCAATGAAATGCACCTCAGCCTCTAAAAAACCCAGGACATGCTCCTGCATGATTTCAAGTGTTTCCCTTGTTCGAGTGGCGTCACTGAATCGATTACATCAGAGTGAGTCAATGGAATAGAGACTCAACAATAAAGTCTAAACACAACTGATTAATGCATGGTCAAATAGTGAGTCTAAGTTTAGAAAGTAATTCAACTCAAGAGCTGCAGGGAATTTTTCTCATATCAGGTTCTGCACTCTGTTATTCATTAACGCAAAAACAATGGACAGGCATAATCGAGAAAACAAGAGAGACCATATTCACATGAAATTCAATATGACCAACTAGGGAAATTCTAACCTAGATAAAATAAGGTCAGGCATCCAACCCATCTGTTGAAGCTTGAGAGAAACATTGGTAGCATCAGTCCGTCCAGCTTTACTTAGAGGGCGATCATGATCTGTACAATGTGAAATTGCGGAATTATATTCAAGGATCTGCAAACCAAATTTAAATGTCGCTAGGGTGCCGTTCTTAATCTAGCTTAGGCATTACCAACAGCTGTGTTTTCCAAGGAAAATTTCAGAAGTGCAAGCACTAAACAGAAAAGTTCAACTCAATGATACAAATGTAGAATAAAACATCAAATTTATCCGATGCTTTTATCGACCAAAACATGTAAAGTTGAATTCTCTCATGCATTTGATGTTTTACTAGAATGCAAATACTGCTTTGGTTTCTTAGAGCATAGCAGAATGAAATTCCTCTACAAATTAATATTCCGTTACAAGTTTTTATTAATGATTCTGACATGTTTAAGGTGTACATGAGCAGTTTCTCAACAGTATTCTCAGGTAAAATTCAGTTGGAAACCAATGTTGTCAAAATGAAATTTCTTCGGTGCAGAAAGTAAACTTATACAAATGAAACTCCAGTACGTGATTAATTTACTTATCGTAAACACATGAAGAAGAGCAGAGCAGAGAAAGAAGTGGAAGAAGTTAGATAAAAGATTTATGGTATAGAAATTCGAGTAATGCCTAAAAATCACAAGAGGAAAAAAGTTAAGACTAGAATTCAGAAATCCACTCCCATGAATTCCAAATCAACTAATTCTCCACAACATTGAACAGAAACCAGAATTCAAAGCAGTCTAATAGGATCAGTTCCGAGAAGATGAACTTATCCGAACGACTTTCCCCGCATTCTACTCAAAATCAAATGGGGAGAAAAGAAAGATGAGTTGAGTAGAAAAAGGTGTTGTTACCTCTGAGAGAGCGATTTTCCCACAAGCTTTCAGCATGGCGGAGCAGAATCAGACGGCGAGAGGCCGATTTCGGTGGGGCCGCCTCTTCGGCGGCTTCAACGGCCTCGATCGCGAGTGATCGAACAGAGAGAGGGGTGGATTTAGGGCATATGGAGGAGTGACGACAAGGAAAAGAAAAGAAGAAGGTTTTGGATAAAAGAGAGGGAGATAATCCATGATAAATGACACTGCCGCCCCTCATGCTCATACTCTCTCCTCTCTCTCTCTCTCTATGCATTTTCCATCCCTCCACTTCTTCTCCCCTTTTAACTACTTCTCCCTTTTGCTGCCCTCCTCGATTCAATCTCACGTATTGTATTGTCTGGTCTTTTTAAAGCCAGGCCTACATGGTTGGATCATCCAAACCATTCATTTTATTTGTATCTTGCTCAAGAAATCATATCCATAGGATGATCTTAACAATCCCTCAGATCTGAAGAGGTTGATAAGCGAAGAAGCCCAAGATACATGTGAGTCTTGAAATATCTCTTCCTATAATACAATCACACACACACACACACACACACAAAACAAATCAACGGCTGCAATTTGGAGAATTCACAATAAATCTAACGCCTAAGAAATAAGGAAACTATGAACATTGATATGGGACAACCCAAAAGAGAGCACTTATTTTCTTCTTTCTACTATTTGTAAATGTATGCTCTAATTTAAGGTTATTGAGACAAGAAGATCATCTTGCTACATGCCTACATGGGTAAAAGAAATAAGAAATGAAAGAGCTTGGAGAGCTCGCTTAATGGGTAAAAGGATGATTTAAGTGGTAAAGAATGGCTTGATGAGAGAAATTACAGTGGAAGTATTAGATTAGATAGATTTTTAGGAGGATAATGGGAGGCATAAAGAAATATTTGTTGACTTTAGTAGAGAGAGTAATATTAATAAATGTGATGGTTGGAGTTAGGATAATTACTCCTAAGACCCATGGTGCACCATGACTCAGATGGCTCTCAAGACAAGGTTTTTAGTTGCTGATATATCGACCAGCTGACATGGACAAATCCAATACAGTCTATGGTAGGGCGACAAAGAAACTCTTTCTACTTAAGTAGAGTTTTAAGGCAAAAGAGGGGAAAAAAACACTTCATTCTAAAGCAGGGAACCATTTATCGGAAATATTTAATTTTTACAGTGAACCAAGAGAAATACCATCCCAACGACACTCTCTTAAACCTGTTTTGTCTCCCGAGCAAGATTTTAGGTGGAAATCACAAGCGACACGGAGTCACTTCCGCTCCCCGGGATTCAAAATTGGGGATTGGAGAGTAGTTACCAAACACACACACCCTGTTTTTTTTATCATCCAAGAAGACCATGCAATGTGCTTCAAAAGTTGAGGAAGAGGTTGATAAGCCAAGGCCCACCCAGCATACCCAAAATCCTAGCACTTTGAATGACTACATTAGAATCAAGTTATTAGCCCACTCTGATTAAAATAAATGATGCAGTGAAACTGATAGAATCCATTTCAAAAAAAAAAAAAAAAAAAAAACTGATACAATAGCTTGTTCATGTTCCTCTGGACATCAAATAATTACAAATATCTACAACTACTATTAGAAAACTAACAAACGATTACGAACAGATTGCGAGTCCAAAACTGATTATTGGAAGCACTGTTTGTTTTGAGTCCAATAATCAGTTGCCATATTCTTAAACGAACAGGGCCAACAAACAGGGCCTAAAGGGTCTGAAATTGGTCTTTCTATTTGCAAAATTTAGTACTCGAGCTGATCAATGAAATAATTGTTAATTTTTATAAAATTCAGAACCTGAGCTCTGCAGTCAGCCAAGCTCAGTTCTTGAACATTGACTAGAATAACAGCAATAGCAGCTATATATTCTTAATAATCCTCAAGAAAACAAAAGGTATGATCACTTATCTAACTCATAAAAAAATGAGGAAACAGGAGAAAGAAAGCCGAGGTGAGTTGAAGATTCCAAAGCACAATACAATAAAATGGCAAGCATGGGATCCGAATGAATCTTACAGCATAAAAAATAAGTGTTGCAGGATTTCATGAGCAAAAAAAAATCACATCTAACTACAGTCGCAGAATTTCCCCATCCTTGTGAAGTAGGGACATAGACTCCGTGCACAGGGCCTTCATCGGATGTGATGTTTTGAGATTGCATACCACCTTCACCAGGACCCGTAAGCTAAAAGCTCCAATGCCATGGAAAACAACATCATCGATAAAAGAGAAGAAATTTTAACAAAATCAAGAGGTTGGATATTGAGAAAAGATGGAAACTGGCAACTTCTTTTTTTCTCTAGTACAGATTTATTAATGGCTGTAATCCATATTTGCATAAATGAAGACAAGACGTCCCACCATTGCAATCAAAGTTTTACAGCATAAAAAATAAAAAAAACCCCACTAAGCTCTAAATCATTACCCATTGATATGCTTCACCTCAGCTACCCAGTAACAGTTTATCTCTGTTGTATCATAATGAGACAGCACACCCGATTATGTGTAAGCAAACGAGACTGGCAACTTCTCTTCCAACATATTTGCTGTTTTGGCTGTCTGCTGATGATTTGCAAATGGCATTTAGTGTATTGACTGCTTGCTGATGATTCAAAAAAGGCAGACAATCTGTCCTCTCAGTAAATTCTAGTCGATCTTGACGGATGAGAAAAGGTAATGAACAAAATACAAGGACATGAGGAAGCCAATGGTGCCAGCGGACAACATGATAGCAAGAGCCATGATTAGTGAGTAGCCAAGGTATATTACAGCTGACAAAGGACCACTCAAACTCCTGAGGTCAAATATCAGGTAATAGGAAGAATATAAGAATACGTATAGGGCGACGGAACCAGACGCAAAGAATGCTTTCCACCACCACCGCCAGTCCTCCACGCAGAGATGCATGTATGTCAACACCATAGATACCTCAGCACACACGATAACAAGCAGGAGCATGACAAGAAGCAAGAAACCAAACACGTAGTAGAACCTCCCAAGCCAAATGCTTGAAAGGATGAAGAAGAGTTCGACAAATAGAGTTCCAAAGGGAAGGGTCCCCGCACCAAGAATGAGGAGCCATGATGGGTACTTCCATGCAGGGATATCTCTAGGGATCTGGTTGGTCTGCACAGGAAATTTTATGGGCTCGGCACTTGTTCCTAAGAACCCTCCTAGGAGGGTAAGCGGCACTGAGATGCAAAACCAAAGGGATAGAAGAGTGAAATACAAAGAGATGGGAATCGCACCAGTGCTTTTGCTCCCCCACAGTATGAAATTCTGGATTGTAAGAATGACAAAAATGATTCCAGGGAAGAAGCATGCAACTGACCAGGAAACCGACCTCCACCCTTCTGAATTGCCTTTGATAGTTGTCCACACCCGAACTCCAACATACCCTGCCATAATCCCAAGGAAAAGATATAGAATTATCATCCCCGTCAAGAGCATTCCTCGAGAAGGTGGTGACATGAACCCCAGAGCTGCAAAAACAATCGTTACAATTCCCATTCCTGCAATCTGAACGCCATCCCCAACCATCACACAAAGAAGCTTCGGGCAATCTGGCTCCCTAAAAACATCACCAACAACAAGCTTCCACCCAGAGAGCTCCTCATTAACTTGTGCTTGTGCTTCTTTATCCAATTCCTCGTATCTTGTTAAATCCCTTCTCACCTTTCTTAAGAGTATAACAAACACAATCCCAGCTACCACCAGGGAGATTAGAATAGAGAACCAATGAACTCGGACACCTTCCATCTTCAAGTACGTATCCCATCGAGAGGGCCACTGAATATCACTCTTCACAAACTCTACTTCATAAGTAAAAGTAACTCTTTCTTGGTCACGGATTATCTGAGCCTTATGGAGTTCTGCAGGGCAAGTCACGGCATCGACTTTGTCGTACATCTTAAGCTTTGACATGGCTTCCAGATCATGCTTAACACTACAAGGGACAACCTCAAACCCAACTATCTCATAACCGGATGCCTTTTTCCTGTCTGTTTCTAAATTTACACCCAAGCCCTCTTCCTCAGTACCAATTATCTCCACACCACTGCCTTGGTACTCATGAACTAAAACCCTGAATTTCAGATGATTGATGATATAGTCCTCATTACTTTGGCTTAATGGTGTATAACCAATAGGAAACCCAGTCCACCTAATGTGAATTCCTCCGTGACTTGCATACCTCATTGCAGGTAAATCGTCCAAGATCATGTTCACCTGATAAAGATCACGGGTTCTCTGCTTCAACAGCTTCACCTCATCTTCGTTTAACGGTTGCGAAGTGCAGAGATAATTGGACGCATTCACATACATGCGAAAACGATAAGGGGAGTTAACCATCTGATCACCCATAAGAAGTTGTCCCATATTCTCTGCCCTCTTTTTTATCCCAACAGATGGTTTGCAGTAAGGGAGGCTGTAATAGCTGAATGGAAGCGGGGTCTTAATCGAGGTAAGTGAATTAACCATGACATGTATTTCTTCACCTAGTGAATATGTGTGCATATAACTTCCAGGAATATGAAACCCGTTGCACAAACACGTGAGGAAAACCATGAAGAAAAAAACAAAGAAGAACAAAGAAGCCATCGGACCAAGCACAGACAAATATCACGCTGGAATTCAACTCGATGTAAAACAGTAAGTCAAAACTGATCTTCAATGGCCTAAAAATGTTGACAGGGGCTTAAGAACTCACCAGAATCCTTCCAAGCCTTGATTTCCGGCAAAATTTACGTCAAGTTCCAATCAAACAGTTCCGAGCAAAAAGAAAAAAAAAAGAAACAGATCAACTAAATGAAGAACAAGAATAACCAGCACAAGCCTGAAAATCTATAAATTTTTAAACAAAAAACCCCAGTTGAACCCCTAAAACAGACAGTGAAAAACAGTTTTCACCTTTCAACTTACGGATCCAGTAAGCACCAAAATACTCGCAACTTTCAAAGCCTACAATACAAAGTCAGGCCGAGATTCCCAAAATAAGTCATGGAAGAAATTCTCCGCATTCAAACAACAGAGCAGAGGAAAAAACAACCGAATCAAACCGTATATAGCAAAATCAAGCCACAAAAACTTCCTGCTGAGAACAAACACTAAGCAGCCCGAATTTTACGGGACAGGACAACTACTTGCCGAAATTCAACAAGAAAATACTGAGTCGTACATTGGCAATCGATTAGAGGTAGATGCCCTGTTCGTTTGGGATTGTGGCAACCGCCGATTATCGGACCCAAAATTACATGGGATTAGGGAGGTGGCAATCATATCGGTTGCCATAATCCCAAACGAACAGGCAATAGGGATCAGAGACTTACCGGATGCTTGAAAGTGGGCTGGTATCCATTGATATTCCAAGGAAAAATGGTCCCTCCCAAGGTGTGGAAACCGAAACAGATGCAAGAACCGGTGTCAGGCTGTTTAGGCTCCAGAATAGCTATTAAGTAAGGCTAAAGTCTTCCTAAAGTCTTCTTGTTGACTGGAGGACTTATGTTAAAAGGAGGAATGAGATTGGAGGGCGCCCTTGCAAAAGCGGGGGTTAAATAGCATTTACAAATATGAAATTAAGACGGAATGATAGAATGAAGGGCGCCCTTGCAAAAACCAACTTCAAGGGCAGGGGCGATGCCACTTGAAAGGAAAGGGGGACAATTGCCCCTCTTAATTTTTTGGGAAAAAAAAAAACCTTTATTATTTAATATTTTTTTATACTTACCCCCTTTTTAAAAAAATATGCCCCCCTTTCCGATCATCCCTAAGATAGAAAATAAGTTTAAAATTTTAATTTTACCATTTTTATCCCTTCCTTGTGCAAAATTTACTATAATTTTTACCCCCTTGTGCAAAATTTCAGATTTTTTCTATCTTAATTTTAAGATACAAAAAAAATTACTATAATTTTTGCCCCCCTTGTGCAAAATTTCCGGCATCGCCCCTGTTCAAGGGCGCCCTCATTGGTCAGGTTCAGCAAAAGTTGAAGCCGTTCCACTTTTTACGGCGCCATCCACTTTTTTCGGCACCATCGTAAACATACTTTTATCAAAATTGACCTATTAGGGCACCCTTGAAGTTGTTTTTTGCAAGGGCACCCTTCATTCTATCATTGCATGTTAGGTGAGGTGCATTTGTTGCCCCCTCCTTATGACTTTTAAGCCAAATTCTTCGAAAATCAAGGAATTTTGTTTGAATTTTCTAAGGAATTATGCCCTCTCTTTATTTCTCTTCGCTCTCTCTTCTCTCCCTATATTGGTAATGGCACCCCTTACTTATTCTCCTACTCTCTGAGTATATCCTGTTAAGATTTGTTATAGAAGATATGGCAAATCTGACTGTTGGATCTAAGGAGTAAGATTTGATGTATTGGGTAGTTTGGTGAGATTAGGCTAGCAGTTAAAATAGATTAGGATAATCTTTTCTCAGATCTTATCTTTATCTCCCTTCGTGTATATCACTTATTTAAGTACATTACACCTTTACTGATTAACGAGATATATCAGATATTGGCATAAGTTTTACATGGTATCCGAGCGGGTCGATCCTACCTGACCACAACCACAGTGAAGCGTCCCTCCGGCGGACGGACGATCTAGCCGTCCGCCCGGCCTAATTCCTTTTCGTTTTCACCTTTTGTTTCCTAATGGAAGCCGATGCCCAATCCAAATCTTGCTAGAAAGACACCCCCAGTTTCCTCTCCATCCATGCCCTGCACCATCATGATCATCGTCAAGCTTGAAGCTACTTTGACATTGACGATCATGTGTGTTAGATGAACCGGAGACTAGTAAGATCCATCTCCTCCTAAGCTTTACTCGATTCAGAGTTCACCTGCACCTCCGGCTCTTCTCTGCTTGAAATCCAGCAACATGGCGTTCGAATATTTGATGGTGGTGAGCATCCTCCATCTTTCATGAGCAAGTGTAAAGGAAAGCACCAAGGTGTTGTTATCTCTCGCCTTGCATCACGATGTGATGTGAGAGTAAGGCTTACAAATTTAGGGGCTTTAAAAAAAAAAAAAAAAAAGGAGTTGGTCCGCAAGTGTCAGACCATTAAGATAGATGGACTTTCGTTCAATTCCCATCCATTTTTTAATCCCTCCTTTTCCTTTAGTAAAATAGCCTCTCCCAATTCATATTGGCACCTCTTCCTTTGCCATTTATCTAATTCTCACCCTAGTTATTTTGACGTTGGCACTTTTATTTTAGGAGTTCTCGTGCCTAATTCTCATCCTAATGATTTTGATACTGGCACTCTTTCCTTTTAAGAACTTGTTATGCCCTTTCACATTGCCTTCTGGAAAATTTCACTCCCAACTATTGATATTTGCATCCCTCTTTGTGTACGGCCATTTCCTTTAAAAGGTTTCTTATGATCTTTGATGTTTGTCAATAATTGTTGTCCCTAGGCCGCTTGTTGTCACTCTCCTACCTATTTTTTCTTAGGTTTTGTTTCTTTCATTTGTTAATTTCAGTTGAGGTACCTCTATTTGGGGTGCGTGCCTGGAATAACTACTCTACTCAGTTGAGGTACTTCGGTCCTTTAGGGGCCAATCCTTGGCCCCTTGGAGTACGTGCCTGAGAAAGTCGTACAAATTCTTTGTGGATCGATACCAAAAGTCGACTCATGTCTTTGCCAATTTTGGGATTGGTCCATGGTGACCCATTTTATGTAGACTCGCCCATCGAAGCCTTGAGTCTCATTTAGTCCATTGCGGCTTCCTTTCGGCAACTGGCAGTGACGTACATGTGGCAAGAAGCATCAATCAACGTTAATGGACCTTCTTCATAACTTGGTGTGCATTACACTAGCTGTTGCGTCAACATGCCGCTAAGTGTGTTGAGGCCATTTTATTGTAATCAATTCACATGCCGCTAAGTGTGTTGAGGACATTTTATTATAATCAATTTGGGAATTTTAATTGTAAGCAAACGTATATAGATTTCAATCAATATACGTTTGAGGGGGCGTATTAAGATTTGTTAGAGAAGATATGGCAAAATCTGACTGTTGGATCTAGGGAGTAAGATCTGGTGTATTGGGTAGTTTGGTAAGATTAGGCTAGCAGTTAAAATAGATTAGGATAATCTTTTCTCAGATCTTATCTTTATCTTTCTTCATGTATATTTGTAAGTGCTTATTTAAGCACATTAATACCATTAATGAAGATATCAGAAATTAGTGAAATACCTAAAATTTTACATGTGCCGTGCAACCAAACACTACTTACACTATTCTCCAACTTAGTTCCAACCAAATCAAATGTTTGTCTCCTCCCTTTTGACTTCTTATTTCGCTACTCTCCGAGCCACCCTTACGCACTACTTGGTTGGTCAGAAGCGAGGAGACCATTGGCGTTTCAAACACCAATGATCTTCCAATGAATCGTCAGACGTCGTTTGGTTTCCATATTTGCATTGAAACTTCCTTTGACTCCTAGGCATGTTTGAGACATAATCATTGCCTTTTTTCCCTACGTAGCGCCCATATGGCAGAAATGTTCCTTCTAATCTTCCAACCAAATTTTACCATTTTGGTGAAATTTTGGTGGAAGAAGAGTAGAAAAGGTCTTGTCTGATTCTCTTTCTCTCTTCCTTTTCTCTCTTTTCCACTCTCTATTTTGGTAATGACACATCTACATCTTCCCCTATTCTTCTAGAAGTTTGACGTCCAACCAAACACTACTTACCGCTCTTCCACTGTTTTTCTAGCCAACACATAGACAACTTCCATGCTTGTCAACTCCCTTTGACTTCTTCGTCCACTAATCTCCTTGCCACCTTTGAGCAACCAAACATGGCACAACACATTGAAAAGAAAAATGAGTTGGTTAGAGAGAGAGAGAGAGAGTCATTGTCTTGGGTGGGGCCTACTATTTGGAAGAGTTGTTGTCACTTGTCAGTTGGACTTGCATTAAAGGGTGATGATAAATTCGCACCCCGTATGGATAATTCCCACCCCTATTATGTGGCAGACTAGGGGTGGACATGGTTCGGTTTGGTTCAGTTCGGTTTTGAGGCATACCCAGAACCGAACCATATATAATTGGTTCCCTAAAATTGGAACCAGAACCGAACCATATAAGTTTGGAACCAAACCGAACTAGAACCATTAGATCCATATATAATCGGTTCAGTTCGGTTATGGGTTTACCCAACCTTCACCAAATGTAGATTTTTTGCCTAATCGTGTTTATAATATGTTCGGTTCGGTTCAGTCATGTTTATATATGAACTACAAACACAAACAAGCACAAATTTGGGATAATCATGCGCACATTTGGGCAATGTAAAAATTATATATGAACTACAAACAGGCACAAATTTGGGATAATCAGGCAAAATTTTGGGCAAATCGAAGCAAATCGGTAAAAGGGGGGTGAGTTAAAATTTTATAAAGGCAAAGGAACACGTTAAAGAGGGGTGAATTAAATGGGGGAGGGGTGATTTTATCAAATGCTTAAGTAGGATCGGTTTTCGGTTCCAGGATCTTAAACCTAGAACCGAACCGGAACCGAACCATATATAGCTGGAACCGAACCAAATGTGCCGGTTGGGTTCGGTTCCCCGGTTCGAACTGGAACCATGTCCACCCCTATGCCAGATTTTAATGCCTTATTAACGTCAATTCACTTTAAAAGGGTGCGAATTATCCCCAGGGGGTGTGAATTTATCATTGCCCCCATTAAAACCCATAACTGTATTTGCCGTTAACGTTGGACACTACCTTTTAGACTTATCCATCATTAGCACATAACATATAAATGATGTGCAAGCAAGTGCCAACACCATATAAAAATTCTAGAGATCTAAACTTATTCTTAGGCTTTCTTTTAATTCAAACATGGGATGTGGTACAAACAGTTTTAATTGGATTATATGACATTAGAGTCCTAAATTTTCACCATCTCAAATCTTATGAAAATATGATTTCATTTGGGACAAGTTTGGCTGCCAGGAATTTGTTTTCATGATAAATGGGCGTCTCCAAGTAAAGATGAGGGTGACATCCCTAAAAATGAGGAAACAAAAATCCTCAAAACTAGTAGTGAGATTTTTTGTTTCCTGAAGTTTTTGGTTTTCTGATTTTTAGGGATTTCACCCTCATCTCTAGTTGGGGACCCAGATTTATCATGAAAACAAATTCCTAGCAGCCAAACTCCCAAATGTGGCATTGATGTCATAAGAGAAAAAACATAAAATGGTAAAAATGAATTTTATAATATTTCTCTGTCATGCCATTGGTGTGATGCCGAGAAGTTTAATCATTTCGTCCAAGAAAAGAGGCTTTACACATGATTTTCTTTGATAAAAGTACCAAAATACCTTATAAACCTTCCAAAGGAATAGAAGCTAGGGATGCAATTTGGATCAATCTTTGAGAATTCGGGTTGAGCTTTTATCATAATTTCGGGTCAGTTCAGATTGATTCCAATTTTTTTTAGCAAAAGCTCAACTCGACCGGTCCAAATTGCACCATTGATAGAAATCCAAATTGCACCCTGTGGACCCCGATCCGGGAGAGGTGAGGGAACGGGTCCCCGACACCTTCCGGATCATCCACGTGTAAAGGAGAGCTCTACCAAGGAACTCTCGAAACGGGTGCCACCCTCACAGCATAGCATGAGTGGCGATATAAAAAGAAAGAGATACATCCTGATCCGGAGCCAGGGCTCGAAACCAAGATATATCTAGAAATAACTCAGAGTCGCCATCCATGGATGCGCCATGGAACCAAAACAAATGCTCTGTTTGCAATGGATAACCAGAGATACAAAAGGTCCGTGCCTGATGACAAATGGAGAAGGTCTGAAGAGCGCCCCCAATTCGCCCGAGTGCGAACACTTGGTCTTTTATGCCATTTTTCATTAACCTCGAAGAGTTTTGGGCAAAAATCATGTGAAATGGGAACAATCCTCAGGAGTCGTCTATCTAAGCATGCATTTCCTGAGAATAGAAATAATAAGCACACAAAAAAATAAATGAAAGAGGTGCCACCTAAATATTGCTAGGTTATGAGTGACATACCTAACTGGTGTCTAAGTTCTGATGGACAAACACATACAAGCTATAGCTAAAGGTATATGATCAGTACAAGAAAGTAAGAAAACACATCATACAATAACAAATCCTAAGACTCTAAACGATTTAGCCCGAGTCCTCGGATGGTCTGGTATTCATCCAAAGAAGCCTACATATCCCCGCCTCCACGAGAATCAAGGCAACGTAGTTCTTCGCGCCTATTCTAAGCTATGATGCCTAAGACACCTAGACCTCTATCTTAGACTCAATCTAAAAGACCGGACTAATTATTAAAGCTTATTGAACGATTATTTAAATTCCAGTGAATTGTAGATTTTAGGACACCCTATATGCTCTAACTAAATGCAGGTTAGCCCTAAGCTAATGCAGGTGGTTCCTACAACCTATGTGTAACTAGGCTGTGTGCCCTAAGGAAAACAATAGGATTGCTAACGTATCCAAGACCTAGTCATCGGTCGGCGATGTGAATCGCCAACTGATCGGATGGAGGCGCTCCTAGCTAGGACAAACTCCTAACTCTAACACAAACACAAACAAACCACACAACACATCAAAGACAAACTCATAACTCTAAAACTCTTTATCTAGGACAAACTCCTAACTCTATAGGAAGATCTTGTTGAAAACAAAGTTTTGAAGAAAAAACGTTAAATGATTTATTTACAAAGTTTGGCTGGACCTGGGATAAGAATCCCAAGCTGCACTACGTACCTCGTGGAAGAGGATCAAGCCAACGTAGTTCGAAACGAACTCTCCTAATACGCTATAAAACCCAACACTTTAGCTGATTTACGGTTTTTTAATGTTTTCAAATGTTTTTTTATATTTTTTAAAGTTTTCAAATATTTTTGAATTTCAAATTTCTAATGTTTTTGGATTTTAAAGCTTTTCCAATGCTCTGAACCTTTAAATATTTTCAATCTTAAAGGGAACACGCAAGTAACACCACAAACTAAGGCAAAGCCCTAAATCCAATGGGGAAACCCCGAACAAGCAACTAAAGCCTCAAAGAGACGATCCACAACAAGTAAAGAAGTGCCCCAAGAATAGAGAAAACAATCTAAGATCCCAAGCAGGGAAGGCTCTAATAAGACTGAGTTAGTCTTGAATAAAGAAGAATGACAATTCTAAAGGAGAAACTCCTAACTAATAACACTAGGGAGGGAGTACAAATGAGTCAGAGACTCTCTAATAATACTACCAAGTCAAAGACTCGTTCTAAAAGAGGAGGCCACTCTAACACGAGGCTAGGTAAGCCTCCTAAAGGAGAAACTCTCTATATGAGACAAGGCTTGTCTTCGAGACACAAACGACGCAAACAAGGGCTCTGATGAGACTGGGCAAGTCTCCTATATACAAATGAGGGGTATGCTACTTGGACTGAGCAAGTCCCCTAATGATGGGCTTGGGCTAGCGCCTTCATCGCCTCTTTATTTATTCCCAGGCCCAAAACCCAAAAGCAAGAGCTTTGATGAAATCCACTATCAAAGTTGAGCCCCATCTTTGCACCATTCAAGCTCGCATCCCACAGACTTGAACTTAAAATGACACTAAGACTGCAAACAAGGCCCTATCCTCACCTTTCTCTTTGGAGGATCGACACAAAACCCAAGAATTCAGGCAAAACTGGACTAACAGAATGAACTCAACTTTAACTTCTGGCCCCTGCTTAAGCCATGCTGCATTGTTGAAATACAAAGCCACTAGTAGTACTCCTGTTGAACCACGGTAGTATGGACATCTTTTGGAATATGGTGGCATGAACATCTATTACTTGGGTTAATAACCTCACCAATGAATATCATAAACTACCCAATTGAATGAAGGAATACGGACAAAGTCCTTTGGCATTAGCAATATGGTCATGGAGGATCATCTAATTAAAAAAACGTACCATATTTATAGCAGGGCCTGTATACTCTGGCAATAGTACCACCATGGGTATTATATTTCAACCACACCAGTGTCTTTAATCCTCAAAATTATCATGATTTCGAAGTGAACACCAAGGCTTCTTGATCTTAAAAAAAAGGAATTGGGCATGGAAATATAGGCCTCCAAAGAGTAATTTGAATAAAGGGAAGTATGTGAATAACCACATTTAGACGAAAAGAAATATGGACCTGACAAACCGAAGTGTAGCAGGCAAGGTTTCGAAATGAACCAATGTCCTGTAAATTCTTGTTTTAACTGAACCATGGACATCATAGAAAAGAAATGACAGGGCTTATGGAGAGAGTAGCATGCAGAGAGGTAAGACTTGAGATTTTACGATAAAAAACTATGGTCTACGAGTATACACATGAGGAGATTTGTAAATCTCAGGTCCTCAACATGGTGAGACTAGAATCCAAATAATAATGGTACTAATCCTTCTCTATTGCCCCAATCGAAGAACTATGACAATTTCTAAGGGTTGAAGAAGATCAGCTAAAATGATAAAGAAAATTATGCGCGAGCTACCCATCAAAATATGATAATACCCATATCCACAAGCAATCATCAATGACTTCTATAGATCAATTTACAACAGGTCAGAAGACACAAATCATTGGAGAAACTAAAACAAGTCAAATAGCCTATTCTCTTTGAACCGCAAACAAGTCATTTCCAAGAAGAACTTCACACAGAAATAGAAAGGAGATAAATCAAAAGAACTTACTGGGGATTCTAATTTTCCTTCAAATCTCGGGTGCGGATAATGAAGTCGATCCAAATGATCGGAACGTAACGAATTTCTGGCGCGAAATCAAACTCGAGACGACACGTCCTTGCAATCTCAGCTTCTTTTTTTTCTGACCAAACCCCAATGAGAAGATGAAAATTCCTTTTGCATTTGCCTTTGCTCTTCTCTCCCTTGTGCTGATTTAAAAAGAAGAAATTCAAGATGGAAATGATGGTCAATTTGGAGATGGGGTCAGATCTGGGGTAGATGGATTGTGAAGAGGATTATGTGGTGGATGGAATGGCTCGGCCACATGGAGGTACAGGGTAGGGTCAGATTTGGGGCTTGTGATGGAGGAGATGGGTTTAATGAGAAAATGGAATTGGGTTTTAGGTGAACGGAGCTTGCCGGAGGGATGCCAATGGAGGGGCCTGTAAGTGGAGGAGATGTTGTTCGGTGAAGGCTAAAGAGGGTGTTGGTGCTGCTGTGATGGCAAGATAGAGGAGTGGTGATGGCAGAGATGGGAGCTTGGTTGGATTTGGGGATTTAATGCGAGAAAAAAGAGAGTTAGGGATGGACAAATGGAATGGGTTTAGGGAGGTGGAGATGATGGTGGCTAATGGTGGTGTTGGTGGCTGAGAATGAGGTATTGGAAGAATGAAACAGAAGTGGGTTTGAGCTTATGAAAGGGATGAAAATGGAGGTTGTGGATGATTGTGGGGTGGATGTGGTAGTGGTGGAGGTTGAGGGTTTTGGAGGTTGATCGGAGCACGGCCGGAGTTAATGGTGGTGGGTGGAGGTGGCACGACCGGAGAAGATGAGGGGGAGATGGCCGGAGGTGGAAAAGAAGAAGAAAATGAGTGGTGGTGGGTTTCAAATGGGGATTCTGCGTAGAAAATGAGATGGGTTCGAAGAGGGGTTTGGGTTTTGCAGAGGTGAAAAGGGAAAATTGAAGGAGAAGGTGGAGAAGGTTTGATGGTGGTGATCAGATTCCGGCAAGCTTGCCGGAATCAATGGAGATGGGGTTGGAGGTAGTGGAGATGGGTTTCAAGGGTTAAAAAATAAAAATAAAAATGATGATGGGAGGTGGCTGATGGTGGTGGGCTAGTTTTGGATGGAAATGGAGGTGGGTTTGCCGGATTCCGGCAAGGACGGCCGGAGAAGATGATGAAGGTGGGTGTTAGAAAAGGGGGTTTGGTGGAGAAGGAATGGCAGAGATGGCTTACCGAAACAAGGGTTGCTGGTGATGGTAGAGTGGAGAGGAAGATGAGGGAGATGGTCACATGGAGTGGGGGAGAAGGCCGGCGGTTCTCTCTTCTCTGCAATCCCTTGCGGCTGCCCTCTCCCTCTCCCTCTGTCTTTTTTAGAGAGAAAAATGAGGCCTCCTCTCATGCCCTAATTCGGTTTGGTATTTAAAGGGAAATGATAAATTATCACCCCCAATATTTCATGGACAGCCCCCTCTGCAGATAACTCACCCCCCTTATACATTCAAACCACACCTCTTTCCCGGCTCGTCCTATCTGCCATTTCTCGGCAGATTTTGTCGAAACTTTACGGGGACCTCGGGGGGACCTTAAGCTGCCTCAGGGTTTAATTTATGATCCCAACTCACTGATTTGACGAGGTTAAGGACAAAACATGGAGGTGCAGGGCACGGTCAAAATGGGGTGTCTACACACCCTTAATAGAAATTATCTTCACCTGAGTCGACAATCATAAAGTCATTTCATAGGCTTATTCATCATATTACCTCTAAATTTCGGTTTAGCATGATCATGATTTCTAAATTATTTCAAGCATCTTTAATAAATACTAGCAAAAAAACCGTGCGATGCACGGGCCGACAAAGAATTGTACATACCACATCATAGGTTGATCTAAACCGTCCATGTGAAGGAACACAACATAAATAGGTTGTGCCCGTAAAATAATTTCCATAGGCTGATCCTAGCCCTCCAATCTATAGAGGTCTCGATAATTGTTGTTCCTCTTAAGGTGCCCAGAATTCGTCAATATTTTTACAGGTGTCCTGCATTTGTAATTTCAAACTTTCCGTAATTTTACCCGCACATAGTGAAAAAGGAAAAGTAGTTCCCGATTTCCAACCCGACCCAACCCGATTTGCAATTTCCTCAACCCGACCCAAACTGATTTCCAATTCGGGTTGGGTTGGGTCGGGTTGACTAGATTTGATATAGTACCAATTGTTGACCACCTCAACTCAAGCCGGGTTGTTTTGGATTTTGAGAACCAATAGTGAGTTTTTAACTCACAATCGGTTCTCAAAATCCAAACCAAATAGGGACTAACAATTAACAAAGGGAAATATTATCCGCACTACCATATTTTGATGATCACACTCCTCACTTTATTAAAGTACGGTATGGCCCACACCATAGGATTATCCAAACCATCCATTGTGGACTGTGGAGACTAGGGCTGCAACAGGGTCGGGTTTTTCAAAACCCTAGCCCAACCCTGGATCCCATTATCTCGGCCCTGACCCGCCCTGACCCTGAGTCAGGGTCGAGAAACCTCAACCCATGGCCCGCCCTACAGGGCTCAGTGCTGGCCCTGGCCCGCCCTGATGGGGCAGGGCCGGCCCGGGCCTGCCCTAATTGACCCTAGTGCAAATACCTGTTAAGAGTGCCAAAAATAAAGCAACCACTTATCATATAGAACAAAATGATCAATAAACAGATAAAGGGAACAAAATAAGACAACATGAATTCAACAACATGACGGGCAACAGAGACAATTAATAATAATAATCTAAAGAAACACCAATCCAAGATAATAGAAAACATTAGCAAAAGAAACATGCATAGATGGTTCAATTCTATAATATAAAACTTAGGGTCGGGCCGGGTCAGGGTACCCGAGGCATTAACCCAGAACCCGACCCGACCTCAGTTAGGGTCTAAAAAAATGAACCCTGACCCGCCCTCAGGGTTGGAAAATCCAGCCCTGACCCTGTTTGGGCTCAGGGTGGGTCAGCGCGGGTCAGGGCTGACAGGGCCAAACTTGCACCCCTAGTGGAGACTATTTCAATGTTGAAAAAAAAAACACATATACAGAACTTCTTCAGATGGAACCCAAATTCGGGTTTCGGGCAACCCGACCTTACCCGATTTTCAATTCAGGTTGATTTTTCCCAACCCAACCCGATTTGCGAAAAAGCTTAACCCAACCCAACCCAAATTCGGGTTGAACCCGACCCGCATAGGAACATCCAAGCAACAACGATGGTTTCAAATCATATATAGTGCTAATGTCCTCACTACCATATTTTATAATGGCACTACTCATTGTATTTTGATGATCGCACTCCTCACTTTATTAAAATGTACGGTATGGACCGTACCATAGGATGATCCAAACCGTCCATTAGATGGGCCACTGCCTACATAGGTTGTGCCCCAAAAATAATTTTCATAGGTTGATCCGAATCCTCTGATCTATATCGGGTTATAAGTTGATCCAAACTGTCCATGTGATGGAACACAACATCAATCAGTTGTGCCCGTAAAATCATTTCCATAGGTTGATCCTAGCCCTTCAATCGATATAGGCTGATCCTAGCACTCCAATCGATAGAGGTTTCCATAATTGTTGTTCCTCTTCAAGCGCCCAGAATCCGTTAATATTTTGCAACTGTCCTGCATGAGTAATATAAAGTAGTTCTTTCGTCATTGTCATATGTCTCTACCTCTTCTTGGTAGTTTTTGTTCGTAATTGTCATAGGGTCGGTACTTTTCGTATGTAGATCACGATTTTATCCTCAAATAATTTCTCATAGAGATAGAAGTTAGATATCAGCAAAGGGGTTAATAGTAAAAGAGTAATGATGATGTGTAAATCTCATAGGAAAAGAAAAGGAATTTCTTTTTTTCTCTAGCTATATAGTGGTAGTAGATAGGCGTTCTTTTAAATAAGAAAGAGGGGTACGGGTGAAACAACATTATGATGGCCTTTCGTAAGCATCTTGATAAAACTAACAGCCTATAAATGCTAACCTGAAGAATGTAAAGTCTGAACTGTGAAGATCGGAGTGCAATTATTAATTCAAGGAAGTGTGGTTATAGGATGTTGCGTATAAATTCCATCTAGAAGTGGTAATAAAGAAAGTGAAGTCACTTTTAGCTTCTTCCCCACTTTTACCTTATACATAGCAATGTTGTGGTTAAAAACATCTTGATCAAGTGATCCTAGGCCGTTGATTCATAAAGCGAATCCGTTGATTTTTGTTGACTCAGATGCATGCCCCTTCCGCTATTCGGACTCAAAGCATGCCTTTTATTATTAAATTTTCAGGGGGAAGGAATGATGCCCATAAATCAATCCTACCTTACTCATGATTAGGGCTGCAACTTGAGCCGGGTTTTACCCGACCCGCATTGACCCGACCCGAAAATAGCCTGGGTCGGGTTGATGTTTCTCGGGTCTTGGGTCGAGCCGGGTTTAGAATCAAAAAGCCCGCATGAATCTCGGGTCGAGCCGGGTTTGAAGGGGCCCGACCCGACCCGACCCGAGATACTTAAGTTTTAATGTTTTATAATATGTAAAACTGTAAAAGACTAAAATTGTAAAACAAAAAGTCAAAAACGATAAAACCCAAAAAGGCAAAAACCCACTCACGCAACACTGCAACAGCCAACAGCCCAACAGGGACTCTTTCCATTTTCATTTTCTCTTTTCCCCCTTCATTACTAGGGTTTCATTGTTTCAAGAGCACCAAGGAGATCTCATATCTGGCTATCTGCTATGCTACTCTCACTCTGCTACAAAACTGAGCCTCACGATCGAGCCTCACACGAGCGACAAATCATCTCTCTTCTTTCACCTTGTTTCTAATCTCTTTTCTCACTGATTTTGTTTTCTCCACCATTGATCTACTGTCTTTGATTTCATTTCTATCTTTGATTTATTCTCCATCTCTCCTTCTTTGGATCTCTACTTTCTCACTTGATTTGGCTGAGAGAGAAGAAGAGCTCTTTTGAAAAGGGTTTGGAAAAAGAGAAAACAAGAAAACTTCTCTTTCTAGGGTTTGAGGAGAGAAGAGTTAGGGTTTCAAGGTTTGGGAAAAGGTCCTCCACGATTTTGCAAAAAGGGGTTTTTGGGCATTTAGGGTTTCTAGGTTTGGGCATTTAGGGTTTCTTGGTTTAGAGAAGAAGGAAGAAGAAAGGTTGCTCTATCTCTTCATTTTTATTCCACCTCTCAACAGCCTCCACATAACAAAGCCTTATCCATTACTTTGCCCATTTCAGAAACATCTTTCCATCTGATCCGGTCTTGGTGAGTTCCGCCATTCATTCTTGATGCTAATTAGAGATGGTGACCGCGTAAGTAACATCATTTTGGGATTATTTGAAGAAAAAAGATTCAATTTTACCATTCAAAAAAACATTATTAGAATAAAATAGATCTATGTTGCTGGAGTGTAATATCATCATATGTTCTTTAAATGGTTTTCCAGCATGTTAGACGTGCGGCTGTCCTAGCTCTGAGTACTGCAGCTCACAATAAGCCAAATCTTATTAAGGGTCTACTTCCAAAACTTTTGCCACTTCTATAAGACCAGACTGTTGTTAAGGTATGCAATACTTTGCACTTTTTAATGCGTAAGACATAGTAAATGAGGGATACAAAAGGGTCCAAGTGTTTACACTTTGGACACAACTGTGGTGGGCCTCAGTTCTCAACCACCAGAAGTGTTGGTTGTGTCAGGTGTAGTTGGAGATAATCTAGATTTTATTTGGCCAGTTTTGGGCTGAGATATTAAAGGGCTAAATAGATTTTGGGGTTTGGTAATGGATGAGTCTAACTGATCTCAGATCTTGCCCATTGACACCCTCCAACATTTTTTTCAATGATATGTTTATGATGGTAACTTTTATTAACTTACCGTTTGCTATGCAGCAAGAATTGATAAGGACTGTTGATCTTGGTCCATTTAAGCACGTTGTAGATTATGGTCTTGAGCTTAGAAAAGCAGCTTTTGAATGTGTAGACACATTGCTGGACAGTTGTCTTGATCAAGTGAACCCATCGTCGTTCATTGTTCCTTATCTTAAATCCGGTTTGGATGGTTAGTATTCCACTCTGCTGTTTTAACCTTTTACATTCTATGATTAATGTGTTTTATTGATTCATGCGTCCTTGCTGTTATGTTTTTGTTGTAAGCATAGAAGGGTTATGATATGAAATGGTTCTACAGATGCCTAAATAATTTTGTGCCGTAATAAGTTATTTTGGAATGTGTAACATAAGACAAGAAACTCTGAAAATGTTTAAGTGTAGGCTCTGAAATGGAGAACCCAGCAAACCTGGCTCAGTAACATCTAGATGCCATCAACAAAACATGTGTACAGAGCTTTGCATGGGTTTTAGTAGTATGTGCAATACTTTGCGAAGAAATTATGTGCTCAACTTTGCCCCATGGGGTCTATAAGGTAGTTCCTTGGACAGGCTCCATCTAAGAACTGTGTTTACAACATCGCTTTGTAGGTTCTTGCGAAACAAGAGTTTTTCTTAAAAAATTGCGTCAACGTGAAAAAACCTGACCCGACCCGACCCGACCCGAGATTTATCATGGGTAGGGCCGGGTTTGGGTCTCGTGGGTTTTCCGGAAAAAAACCCGACCCGACCCGACCCGAGATATTTCTCGGGTTGGGTTGGGTTCTTCAAAACCCGACCCGCCCGACCCGAGTTGCAGCCCTACTCATGATCCTGCACTTGTACTCCTCCTTTCCTCGAGCCTCAATTACCCTACCCTACTTCTTGAAAAATAATGGACTATATATAAGGCCTTTCATCATGTAAAAACTCCAGAGTATACATCGCTGATGAGTTTTTTTTTTGGTTTTGTTTTCCAATTCCAATTCCAATTTTAACAGCATCAACTAAGGAAGAGCCATGTTATCATGCGTGCCACGTGGAGTGATCATGTTTTTGGTTCGGTATATGGATCCTTCAGATAAGATGGTCTCTGTTTTTTATATTCGCCACCCGCTTTT
Organism: Tasmannia lanceolata; assembly: GCF_043159265.1. Classification (NCBI taxonomy): domain Eukaryota; kingdom Viridiplantae; phylum Streptophyta; class Magnoliopsida; order Canellales; family Winteraceae; genus Tasmannia; species Tasmannia lanceolata. The sequence continues at coordinate 178,145 of NW_027518695.1, read as the reverse complement.
CCCGTAGTCTTTTATTGGAGTTTTCTTTTTGGGTTTGAACGGCATATCGCATTCCACATGTACGGTTAATCTCACTGTTTTACAATACAACGGATCCTTTTCCTTTTGCCAGAGTTGGGGAAACCAACAGGCGAGTACTCGGCGAGGAATGCTACTACTACGCCCCAACTCGTAGTTTTTTTAATTTTTTAATTTTTTTTTTTTTTTTTTTACTGACGAAGGAAATGCGTTAAAGCGCGTGCATAAGATGCCTTGCAAACATGGACGTCTTACTGAAGGGAGCCCTTGCAATACGGTGATGTGTCAACCGTTATAAATGCATGATGGTGATGTGTGGCCAATAGGAGAGCCCATTCACCTCTTTTTTGCAAGGGCTCCCTTCATTTTAGACTTCCTCTAGATAGAAAGAGCTTGGGCGTGGGTGGGGACCACACCTACAGAGAGTAGTAGAGTTGAAGGGTGAAACAGAAGGCAGAAAGAACATATGAAGAGCACGAGAGGTCTCTGTTTCTAGGGTGAAAACGCCAAGATCACACTCACCACCCTCTCCACTCATCGGGAAAACTACTAGAAAGTTAGAAACCCCCTCCCTCCCCCGGATAAAAACATACCTACACAAATCCCCCCTAAAACGTTGTAGTTACCAATCACCCCATAAATAGCTTTTAATTTTGCCTTTATATCAACAAGACAGACACCACGCGCCATGCAGGACGGCTATTCATAGCAAAAATATGTGCTTTTATTTTTTGTGATTAAGTTTATATAAGATAAATATGAGTTATCACATATTATAATTGTAAGGCATTCAGTCGTTAGAAAGAAACCTACTTCTATAAATAGCTATAGTGAAATATATCTACAAGTACTAAGAGTTCTTATGGACGGTTTGGATCATCCTATGATGTTGTCCGTACAGTACTTTTGGAAAAATAAGGGACTATAAGAGCTTACACCATATAAAAACTCGATATCAACATCCAATCAATAAAAAAGGTATAAAATAAAATGAGCAGTATCGTTATCAAAATATGAATTATCATTCTACAGGGAGTGTCCAGGGAATTTCCATTTGGCAGCTACTCTAGAGTCCCCTCATAGTTGTATTTGCCTTATTCATTTCATTCATATAAGGTGGCACTTCTCAAACAGGGCGGCTAGCTACGAAATTGCTTAGACACTCCCGTGCCGTAGCATAGCAAAGAGAATGAGAGAGAATACGTACATTTAGTTGGGCCACAATTGTGACATCAGCTTGATCAAGATCGCACACCCTTTGGGCCCCAACGTTTAAAGTTGTGTAGTCACTTCATCCCTTTCCTTATCATTCTCCATTCTCTACCGACGGAAGGAAAAGTCCATTTGAAACTTCTCTCTAGTACTCGCAACTCGCAAGGGAAGTTAATCCAAAATACTAAAAAATTATTAAGTAAAAAAAATAGGGGCCGGCAGTCTCTTGATTCCACATTTTTGATAAAGCATCATAAGGGACCGCTGGCACAAGTTAAGTTGATGATTTTTCGGTGTAATAGGGTGTCATGCATGTTGTACGAGACCAAGACCTTTGGCGTGAGTAGACTATGGGTGCGTTTGGATTAGTCATAAAGGCATATATTTATTTAGGGAAGTGACACATAAGCCCCCTTTTCTTCCCTGGGCCTCTAGTATATTTATAACTACTCTTTAGTCTTCACACTACAAGTGGTGACCCTGGGGAAGAAAAAAGTGGTGAATATATCATTTTCCATTCATTTAAAGAATCATATGTTGGATTTTAGTGGTCTATCAACTCCAAAATTCTTATGTTTTCCTAAAATTTGAGTTAAAGTTGATTAATTAGCTACTATGTACACCAGTTTCATATAGCCCTAGTAAGAAATTTGGAAATTTGTTAGATCCCCTTTTAGGTCCTACTCACGGTTTCCCTAGCATTTCATCTAACCATAGAAGAAAGTTTTCTTTTCACCACTGTCAAAGCTTTTGAAGAACAAATAAATTAACCGTGGAAATGGCAAGGAAGAGAGTCAAGATCATGCATGGCTCATGCTTTAACAGGTCCCTATCATTTTATATTCTGGTTTGATTCCATGCAAATAATCTAAGGGAAGAAAAGAAAAAGGTTGTTATATCTAAATACAATTTTAGATGTAATATCATATTCACATGACGTGCCATTTACTTCTCTAAAAATAATTCTGTAAATATAAATAGTCAACAATAAATACTGTGAGAACATTCTAAAAACATTTATTTTTTATAAAACTTAAACCATCATAACCCAATTTTGTAACAGATAAAATACTTGGACAGACTCAAGCTTGTATTGCGCATTAGTAGATTATTTTTTTCAAAGTATTTTCTAATATGGATAAGAGGAAAAATAATATCGTAAGAAATAATAAACGACTACCTTTCTTTTTATCCCTCATCTTCTTCAATTACTCAATAACTATACTTTCAGAAATTAAACTAACACGGGCCACATTGCCATATGTATGGTCAGCGGGTTGATGTATGCCTCAACATGATTTCTTTAACGCGGCCTTTTTTTAATAGGCAGCATGCATAAAATTACAACAATAATTATCATTCATGGTAGTGTCTGCTTTTTTGGTGAAGCAACAAAAACATCTGCTCCCAACACATTAGGATTGCTGTTTGGGACAACCCTAAAATGAATTATTTTCACATCGTTTTCCAGTATGATATAACAAGAATTTAGGACTTGATCGGCTTCAAAAGTGACTTTGATAAGAAAAAAAGGTTTTGTTTGTGTTTAGGTGTAAATACCAAATTTTGTCACGCTAGAACTAATGAGTCGCGATGAAGAGTCTCATGACGAGTTCCAGAGCACTATCATTTTTCTCTTAATATCTCTATAGGTTATTGAAACAGGAAAATACTTTTCAAAAATGATTTTTATCTCAGAAATGCTACACAAGCCTATTTTTGCACACCATCCACCTTTTACGACACACCCAAAGAGCCTGTTTTCACACGGACTTTGAGTTAAAATAATCCGTTTTAACGCAAAAACACTTCGTGTCTCGAAAGCTAGCGATATTAGACTCATTGGAATCTCTCCGGAATAAGAAATCCAACGGATCTGACCGCGCATGATTCGGAGTCCAAACGGAGGAGTTACGGCCCGCCGAAATTCCCTCAAAAATTATCAAAAGAGACAAAAGCTCACATTTTCCAAAATAGGGGCGTCAGAGAAAAATCAGATTTTAAACTTCATAGGTTACTTTCAGAGAGTTTTATTTGGTTTTTTTTTTAGTTTAAAAACCATTTCTGATTTTCTGAAAACCCTAGTTTCTGTACTTTAGAAGAGAGAAAGTAGAGAAATTCTTAGGTAGCTCACACTGGGCGTCGGTACTCTGTCGAATTTTTGAAGACTTGGAAAGACATCCTTCAAATAACATCGTTGTTCTGTCAAATTTTGTAGAACTTTGGGCTATTTTTCCATAATAGCGCTGCTGTTCTGCCGAATTTTCAGAGAAATTGAAGCCCTTTTATTCGAATAGAACCGTAGTTCTGCTGAAATCTCGGCAAGCTCGAGGTCCCTTCGTCCATATAGCTCCGTTATTCTGTCGAAATCTCGGCAAACTCAAGGGCGCCCCTTCGTCCAGATAGCGCCGTTGTTCTGCCGAAATTTTGGTAAGCTCGAGGCCCCTTCGTCCAACTAGTGCCGTTACACTGCCGATTTCTCGGAAGAAATCTCCATATCCTTTTTGGTAAAATTATATTTATTTTCCTGCTTTCTGCACTTCTGTTACAAAAAACCGATGCAGGGTAGTTATGGGATTTAGGGTACCTGTTACCCTAGATCCTGTAACGTAAACCATGATGAGAACCCTGGTGCTCCACGATGTTGGACAAACGGAGGGAATCATAAACCCAAAGTTTTCTTTCCCTTATGTATTGTCTTTTCCGTTTGATTTAGTTATCTTGATTGTGGTTAGCTGCAAGATCCTTCCGGGATTTATACTACATCATACGACTTCAATCAAGATAACGACCTGAACCACTAATTTTCTTTTCTTTGTAAATTCATTTTATTTACATTCTGGAAATAAGCCTAATCCAAATAAAGGATAAATAAAGATGTTTTCTGATTAAATTCCTCACAAATGCCAAATCAAGTCAAGAGACAGGGTTCACCCGGGCATGAGGGGTGCCTAACACCTTCCCCGAATGTAACCATAACCCTTATTCATATATCTGTAAGGACCATGCCTTAACAAACTGAGCAAAATTACGGGTTCTAGGCCCTGAGCAAGAGAATCCTTTCGGTTAATGCTCCTCCAATGAAACTCGAGTATTCATCCTTATTTCATCGAAAGAGCAAACACGGGTCCTAGGTCCTAACCTAGGTGGCGACTTTGAGTTTCTCTTTCTTGTGAAATCCGAACCAAGATTCCAAATTCACAAGAAACGCAGATCAACAAACACTCCCAGAAAACCCGACGTGGTGATCCCTCGCCGCCCCCAGTGCGCGAGAAAAAATCGGCTTCTACAGTAGGTACCTTTTTTTATGGGCAAGCTAGGGTTAGGCAGGACCCTACCAGAGTTTAATAGGAAAAAATATAAGGATCAATTACCAATGGGGGACAAAATTTAGGTGGAATTATCAATAGGACCCATGCTTTTCAGAAATTATTAACGAGAGACAAAAGAGGTCTTGTCATTAAAAGCTGAACGAAAATGCCCTTTTCTTAAGCAACACATTTTGCTTTTCCACTTTTCCCTCTTCTCTCTTCTTTCTCTTTTTTTTTTTACTTTTTCATTTTCAACTTTGTTTTTTTTACCTTACCAGTCATCTTCTACATCATTTAGCCACCATTGGAGGCGGGAAAACTCAAAAATTTGAAACGTGAGTTCATTCCCATGTATCTCTCAATATCTAGGTTTTGTTTTTCATTTGTTTTAGCGTTTTGCATTTCTCCTTCTCTCTTTCAATGGAGGATGAGGAAGATGAATCGTAGGGTAGAAAGAAAAAACCGTGACAATGAACGAGTAAAAATAAAAACAGGAAGTAAAAACATGTTCATAAGGGACTTGATAAGCCTATTCGGAATTTGGTAACCCCATTTTGATACTCGATATCTCAACCCTAGAGACTTGAAAACCCCCTTCCAAAACTCCAGTACCCTTGGGCAATTTTAAGGGACTTGATAAGTCCATTTGTAAATTGGTAACCCCATTTTGATACTAGATAACCCCAATCCCAAATACTTGAAAACCCCCTTCCAAAACTCTAGTACCCTTCTCCAATTTTCAGGGACTTGATAAGCCCATTCGAAAATTCGTAACCCCATTTTGATACTTGATAACCCCAATCCCAGAGACTTGAAAACCTCCTTCCAAAACTCCAGTACCCTCGGCCAATTTTCAAGGACTTGATAAGCACATTCAGAAATTGGTAACCCCATTTTTTATACTAGATAACCCCATTCCAAAACGCTAGTACCCTTGGCCAATTTTCAGGGACTTGATCACCCCATTCGGAAATTGGTAACCCCATTTTTTATACTAGATAACCCCAATCCTAGAGACTTGAAAACCTCATTCCAAAACTCCAGTACCCTAGGCCAATTTTCAAGCACTTGATAAGCCCATTTGAAAATTGGTTACCCTACTTTTGAGAGTTACTAACCCCCTTCCAGAGAGTTGAGGAACCCCTTATGCTACAAAACCCCCTGCCTATAGCAACTCTTCTAATGGCATTACAATTCTATTCATGATAGAAATAACAAAAGAAATGGTTGTTGTTTTTATTAAATGTGCTTCATGTATTACATCCAAATTTGTGTATTACAAAAAAATAAAAAAATTTAAGTAAATCAAAAAAATGTGTAGCCCATCCATTCATGTATTACATCAACATTTTTTATACAACCACTTGTCTTCCCAAAAAGTGAGTGAAGCCATCCATGCATTATCTCTAGAACTCACCATAAAATACAAATCGCTTAAACCCTAAACAAGATAAATCAGAAATAGAGGAATGAAAAATAATGCAAAATCCTAAAAAAATAAAAACAAAACCTAAATACAAAGAGATAGATGGTAAGAACTCAACATTCAAGTTTTCAAGATTTGGCCATAACAATGGTGGCTGAACAAGGAGGAAGATGACTAGTAGGGTAAAGAATAAAAAATGTGATAATGAAAAAGTAAAAGAAGAGGGAAGAAGGAAAAAACAAGGTCAAAATGTGTTGTAAATGCCAAAGGGCATTTCCGTCTAGCTTTTACTGACAAGACCTCTTTTGTCCCTTGTTGATAATTTTTGAAAAGCATGGCTACTGTTAATAATTTTGCCTAATGTTTGTCCCCCGTTGGTAATTGTTCCAAAATATAAAGAATTACAATCGGGAATAGCATGTGCCCTTAACATCATTACAAATGAGCTCCAATAGAGCAAGGGGCCGATCACTTATATCCTCACCTTTAAAGGGCATGTCCATTCATACAGATAGTCAGCCACACTATTTGCTTCCCACCATACATGAGTTATTTTCCATTCAACCAGGTTGGCAAGATGATCTCGGATTTGCTCCAAAACTTGTTTTAACTCTCCACGGGCACTTGTATTCATTCTCTACAACTTTTACCGCGACCATGGAGTCGGATTCGATCCAAACCCGTCTAATCCTTTTCTTTTCAGCAATCTTGAGGCCGTGCAGGATGGCCTCAATCTCAAAATTATGGATGTTGGGTATATAATATAACCCATGTATGTTCTAATATAAGCCCAATAAGATAATGGAATGGTGTAGTGGGCCTATTTGGGCTAGAGCCACTAACCTATTAAAACCCTAGTGTATCTAATATATATAGGGGCTGGAGGCAACAAACTTGGTATTCCAAATTAGATACCTTGGGTGTAATGCTTCAAGCAACCTCTTGCTCGACCTAATTACTCTAACAATCTTGAAGCATTAATGAAACCCTAATTTTGGATCTTCTTGATAATCATCCCTCTCGGTTTATCTTTGTTGGATTCTCGTAATCCATTGTTTTGAATGTGGGTTTTTCTCCTTGGTGCGAGTTTCAACGAACCAGTTGTTGGGATTTTCTTTCTGGCTCGACTCGAATCCTCACTACCGATTTTATCACCACAAATTGGTGGAGGCCGAAACCTATTCTTGTTGAAATCGACTTCTCGCCAACGTTCGAAGTGCTTCCATGGGCAGATCGAGGGCTCGAATGCCACGATTTGGATCTTGAAATCCTTGAACGACAACAAATTGTTCTGTCTTCTTTTAGAGTTAGAAGAAGAGGGGTTGCTTCAATTTTGACATTACCTGAAGGTTTCAAAGGATTTTACCATTGGGAGCAAGCTTTGCCGAATTGTTATTGTCATCCCTTGTAGTGGATTCTCCAAAAGAGGCGTGTCTCTCTCTGTGTCTCTTGGAGGGTTTCTCATCGCCTAAAATCCACCGACTTGTGCACTGAAATTCTCTTGGATTTGGAAAGCCTCAAAATTCATTTTTCGGTGGTGGGTTTCCTCTCCCACAGATTTTATTTGGGATTAAGAAAGCCTAGTTGGGCAACCTGCAATTATATACCCAAGCAGCCTTCTCCATGCTTTGTTTGTACTGGAAAGTGAAAAAAGGAGGGCTGATCTCCCTATTCTAAGAAACCCAAAATCCCTTTGTTGTTGGTCTTTTGCTGCGGCGAATTGGATTCGAATCTTGTAGCCCGTAGTCTTGCTTCCCTCAACCTCTCACTCTCAATTTTGGGGTTCCTTTCACTCTCTTGGTCGGTGAGTCTTGAGACCAACCCCCAGAGATTTCGTCAAGAATATCTGCCATATCTGTTCGTGTAGGTGGCAATCGCTTGGGAAGTGGGTTTCACTCCCACAGAAGTTGCTTGGTCGTGGGTTTCTATCCCACAGACTTCGGTTGGGGTTGCTATCACTCTTCCACTTGGTGACTGGGAGTATTGTTGCCGAAATATTTCTTGGTGCCGTAACCTTGTGGGGTAATAACTAGGTCACCAATTTGTGGAGTAGAAACCTTCTAATGGCCGTGTAATGTTGGATTTCTTTGGTGGTTGAAGCTTTGTGGTGTATTCGAACCGTCTTGGGTTCGAAAAATTCTTAATTTGTGGTCGAACCTACTTTGGATCCGTATTCTTGACGCTCGACTTGGAATTCGGTTCTTGGTTTTGTTCTTGGTTCACCCCTTGTAAACCCCAATATGTTGGGTTTGGGTTTTTTCCCTTGGTAGTAATCTCTTGCTGTTGGGCTTCATCTTGGATATCTCAGATTCGAGTTTGGATTTGGTTCGCGACTTAGTTATTCTTATTTGATTATTGCGCTTCACAAATCAGGTGCACTATTTCCATATTTTATTTTGGTAAATTGGACTAAAATGGACAAGACTGCAATTCCCTTTGAGATGGTCAAACGTTAATTGTTTGGACACACCATATAAGGAAGCTACTATGTTGGTAGATAAGGTTGAGTATAAAAGTTTCACTGCCATGTTGGGAAAAGATAAGGCCAGTACTTCTTCAGATTGGTGGTTGGATACAAAAGCCATTTGTCATGCTTACAACTCAAAGAAATTTTTTCACTGGTGTTATCGAAGTAAAGGAGACTAGTACAGTGGCTAGTGGAGCAGACATAGAGGTCACTCACACTGGTACTGCGAACTTGTCCATTTCTTTAGGTAAACAACTAACTTTATAAGATGTTAAAGTAGTTACTATTATTTTGGTATATGCACTTCATTTATATGTGGTAGAGTACCCAAGAATTTTGGTGAGGACTTTGTGACCTACCCTTTGGAGAATGATCCATCATCCTATCAGGAAGTGATGAGATCTAGGACTCTTTGTTATGGGCAGAAGCCATTCATGATGAAATGAGCTATCTGTTAGAAAATCTAACTTGACAGCTAGTCAACTATGGGCTGTAAGTAGATATTTGTATGTGCTTATATAAAATTTTGTTATGGTCTTAATCAAACACCTAAATTGTGACATAAAAAATTTGACAAAGTAGTAAAGAGTTTTGGGTTTTCTGATCAATTACTCTGATAAATGCTTTTACTATCATTTTGTGTCAAATAAGGTCATGCTTATTTGCTTGTATGTAGATGTTGATTCTTGTTTCCAATCTCTCTCTGTGGTGAGTAATGTGAAACTACCATTGGGTAAAGACTTCGACATGAAAAGACCACCTGGGTGTTGTTGACATCATTCTTGGTACGAAAGTAAGTTTTTGAAAGGTAAGGAATCGCCCTTGGCCTAGCCCATTATATGAAAAAAAAAACTTTCCTTATGGAGATGCAGTGAGTGCAAACCGATTGAGACACCATTTTGATTATACCAAGAAGCTGATCTCTAAAGAAGAGATAGTGTGAGTCAGTTAGATTATTCTAAACTGATTGGTAGTCTCATGTATGTTTTGTGTTGCACTAGGCCAGACATAGCCTTTATAATTGGCATGCTGAGTCATTTTACTAGCACTCCTGGCCATGAGCATAGAAATGTCCTTATGAGGCTGATGAGATATCTTTCGTGTACTCAAGAGTATGCTCTGAACTATGGTGGCCATCCACTTATTGTGGAAGTTTATTCTGATGTATCATGGGGCTCAGAATCAATAATAGCAAATTTATTGCTGTTGTGTGGAAGTCGAATTGGAACTTTATGCCTTAACTTCAGCTATAGATGAAAGCTACGGGATAAAGAATTTGATTATGATTATGGCATTTCACTGACCCGGTTTAAGATTAGTTCTTTAGTGGGTTAAGGATTAGTTCCTTATGTGTGTTCTGTGATAATCAAGCTACAATAATGGTTGTGAAGAACTCACTCTTTAATGGTAAGAGGAGACATCTTAGGCTGCAACAGGCTATATGCTGAATTATCTCAAGAACACGGGATTATCACTTTGATTGATACGTAATCGAAGGATAATAGGCCGAAGCTCTCACAACAGGGACTGACCAAAGATCAAATATTCAAAATTGTGGGAGAGATGGGGTTAAAGACCGTGTAGACATGTCTTAACCTACATCTATGTTATTTTGAATTTTTTGAATCTCCCTCTGTTTTGGCTAAGATAAGCACTTGATAAGTTTCGATGATGTTTACAGTTGTTGTATGTCATTCCACATTTGATGACATGTCCTTTTTTGGGAAAGGTAGTACATTCCAAACTTGATGATACAGCTTAACTCAAATATGGATAAGATGACTGTAACATTCCAAAAAAGAAACATGAAATGGTTCTTTGTAAAAGAAACCATTTGGTTTTGTTCTTTAATGAAACTTAACAATTAGGAATGGTTATTTGCAAAAGAAGCTGTTTAGGTCTTGTTCTTTATTGAAACTTGACAATGATGCTTATGGTGAGAGTGATACTGATACTTTTTCAGCCATTTTGAATTGTACTAAGTTCTTCTTCAGGTAGAACTAGATACTTTCGTGAATTATGGAATTGTACTAAGATCTTCTTCAGGTAGAACTAAATACTTTAGTGTTTTACACAAATGATTGGATTAATTTCATGAAATTCATATGTGGTAATTCACAGGGATTGGCGAAATAAGAGGAGCTTGTCTTGATTTGGACTTTGATGAAGATGACTTACTTGATGAGTAAATCTTCTAAAGTCATAAAGACTATGCTTACATTTCAGTATGCATAGAGTTCACTTTTTTGTGGAACTTTATTTTGGATCTCGATGAGAATCATACCTCATGAATGAATTCATCTAAGATCAGTGGGGTTCACTTATATGTGAAACTATATTTTGGTTGAGTTTAGCTTGTTGTATATCTTAAACTCTTGGTTTGTCAGAAAATGATTCATGTTTTCATTTGGATTACAGATCTTTTATGATATAGACCATATTGTGATGTGGATGATTCAATATTTTGTTTTGAACATTACACTATCTATTTATTGGATTGTGCTATATGTAGAACATAGGAGGAGATTGTTGGGTATATAATATAACCCATGTATGTTCTAATATAAGCCCAATAAGATAATGGACCGGTGTAGTGGGCCTATTTGGGCTAGAGCCCACTAACCTATTAAAACCCTAGTGTATCTAATATATATAGGGGCTGGAGGCAACAAACTTGGTATTCCAAATTAGATACCTTGGGTGTAATGCTTCAAGCAACCTCTTGCTTGACCTAATTACTCTAACAATGGATGTACCCACATTGGAGGTTGAGGGAGAACATAGCAACAATCTCACTATCAGCAGTTCTAAGCACACCACCAATGCCACCACCCTCATCAGAAAGAGAGGCATCAGTGTTATTTTAATCCATCCTGGGTCTGGTTTGCTCCAGCTGCAAGTTGCTATATTTTCGTCGTAGCTGAATAATGGAAACCCAAAGTTATTTGCTATTTCGCTGTTTTTCTGGGTTGGATCATCTTGGAGCTTTAAATGGAGGATCCTTGCCTTGACCGTAGCCAATATATTTCTGAGGATGAAGATTTTGTGGTTTCTAGTTCCCCCATGGAGCATGACGTTCCTTTCCAACCAGAACATATATATGGTAGCACTGAAAGCAATACGGATGGCAGTCGCTGTTTGACCAGGAAATTCTTTCTCATCCACTCCCCTTCTCCCTGTAAAGTGTGTTTTGGTTTTCTCCTGTAAGTGAATCTCCAGAGGATGGACCTTCATACCCACGAGGAGTAAGAGCATGTGAAGAAAAGATGATCAACCGATTCCCTTTCTGCATTACATAGAAGGCAACGAGTCTCTCGACCAGTTCCGAGGAAGGTCAGCCTATCCCGAGTGGCCAATTTGTTTTGCACAACAAGCCATGTCGTAAATCCATGCTTGGGGACATGACCTTTGAACCACACAGAGGAGTGCCATTTGACTTCATGGTGCTTTGTTCTGAAATGATTCCATGCTGATTTCATAGTGAATAGACCATCAGAACAATGTTTCCACACTGGATAATTTTTGCTGTCCGGAATGATTATGGAGGATTCCAGGATGTGCCTTACCTCGAAAAGGCATGGTCTTTTGTCGTCCCACTTCCTATTGGTAAGGAGCTGCTTGGTAGTGCTATTTGCGGGGATGGAGGGTATGATCGAGCCTGTTTGGGAGTCTATTGGTCCATCTGAGTGCCATGGTTGTTTCTAGAAATCTATTCCATCGCCATCTCGCACAACATAGTAGATGCTACTTTTTGCAATGTCTCTACTTCGGAAGATCCCTCTTGCTCCCCAATAAATATTTTGGGGTGGATTTATCACCCAGAAATTCCTCCCCTTTAGATATTTTCTCTGAAACCATTCCACCCAAAGATTATTAGTGCTACTGAGGATCCGCCAAAGGGCCTTTGTCTGAGCTGCCGTGTTGATTTCTTGAGGAGTCCGAATTCCGGTGCCGCCTTCTTTCTTTGGCCTACAAAGTAGGTTCCAGGCTGTAGGATGGTAGCTCTTATTCATTGAGGTCCCACTCCACACAAAATCTCTGAAAAGCTTGTCGATTTCATCAAGAGTACTATGAGGAATTTGAAAAACCATAGACCAGAATAATTGAAAACTATTCCGCACTGTTTTTACTAGCTCCACCCTCCCAGCCCGAGAGATGTCTATTAGTCCACGAGCCAATCTTTGATCTGATTTTCGCAATCAATGGCTTGCACATGGATGACGAGATTCTCATCGAGTTAATAGGAAGCCCCAAGTATTTTAAGGGGAGAGATCCCTCTTTCATGTTTAGTATTCTACAAATGTTCTGCTTTTCCCAATCTCTACATTTTGTAAAGAGGATCTCCGATTTGTTTTGATTAGCTTCCAGGCCAGAGAGGCAGTGCCCAACTTGTTTTGCATCCTATATAGGGCTCTACTGTTAGAAGTAGGTGCGTTTCTCACTAAGGTTGTCCTTTTCTTTTGGTTAAGAGTTAAGCCTTCTTAAATTTTTTTTTTTTTTTTTAAACCCGACTACCTGAAAATCTACAAGTTAAAAAGTCAGAGGATGAGATAATTAGGATCATGCAATTCTGGCCCTGTTTGGAAATTTAAGTTGTCTTTTTAGGGGAAAATGATATGGACTTGGTTTATTTAGGTCAAGTTTGGTGCATGTTATTGCAATCAAGACCGTTGATCTAGTAGAACATGATGATGCCACCCAAATGGGCTCGGTCGACAATTTTTTGCTCCCAGAAAAAAGTCTTTAAAAAAGTGAGGCGTGTGGTTACCAAAACAAGAGTGTAAACTCATGATCGTGTGTTGAAGTCAAAGTAAGAATTCACGCGTCACCGAAGTCTAGTATGTTCCAAAATTCCAACAATGTATTATTTTTATGGATTTCTGTGGAAAAGAAAATATAGGCCGTAGGCTTTTCCACAATTAGTCGCCGAGTATGGTCACTGTCGGGTCCGATTTGCCGAAACCCCTGAAAATAAATTCAGAAGCAAAACGTAAAAAATAAAAAAGAGGTAGGTATAAAAAAAAAGAAAAAAAGGTGGAGACCGGAGAGGTGTGAAAACTAAGCTAAAAAGAAGGGAAAGAAACGTTGTTGGTGGAAATTGTTTGGGCCAACGAAGGAAGGAGAGAGAAAAAAAAAGAAGGGCATATACCTCGCCTCCTCTTCAAACCCTAGATAGAGAAGAAAGAAAAATCTACGATCGATCTTCTCTCAGTCGGAGGCTAAATCGATGCTCCTCCTCCTCCTCCTCCTATTGGAAAAAAGGTATCTTTCGCTTCTTCTCGAAATTTAGCTGAAATCATTTCTAATCTCATCTCCTGTCTTTTCTTCTTCTGTTTGGTTGGTGACTGTAATGTCAATTACGACTCGATTTGACGAAACTCCTCAGTGTTTTTGCACAGAAATTTTCGCCCTTTTAATTTTCTATTTTACGGTAGAGGTAGAGGGGACGTTGATGAAATATGAAATGCGGATCTCAACTCTTTCTCCAATCAACAACCCCTCTTTTTTATATGGTTTTGGCTTATCTTTGCTGGTACGTGTTGGCTTTGAAAGTTTTCCATGTGGTATGGCCACTTCTATTGGCTATTTCTTGAATCTTTACCTGAATTTGGCTATTTATGTTTTGGATCTGTCTAAGCATTCTCATTTTTTGATCTATCTAATGATTTGCTTAACGAAAATTTAAGATGAAAAGCTCACCTGTTGACTTTCACTTGTTTTATTACATTTACAGCTACGGGAGTGTTGATATTTTCAGATCTTTGCTGCCATCTGAATGTCCCCAACGTACGTTTCATTCTTGCCTTTCTTCTTCTTCTTCTTCTTCTTCTCAGTTTCTTGGTAGTCTGTGAATCATGGGTGTTTCGATTGCGTATGGTTACAGGAGAAACACTGCAACACTAGGCTGTGATGTCTGGTTCCTTCTGTCCTCATTCTGCATCGTAGTACGGACTCTATATGGAGATTTATTTGGTGGATTCTGTCATTTCCTCCTCATTGTAGATCACCGGGGATATCTGTGATCTCGGTGTGGATCACTTTCTCTTGTTGCACAGCCTGACCTCTGAAAGCTTCTTGTTGTATCACAAGGAAATGTCAGGTAAGTCTATTTAGCTTATGGAACGTCCACATGCAGCCTTTCCTATTGAATTCTGGATTGCAGAGGATGCAAGAGGGGGTGGTTCTCATGTATTCTCCTTTACAGTTGTTAGAGTGCTAAGGTTTAAACCCTAGAAACATTAGAAAGGATGTCATGAGTTCCAAATGACCTGTCACCTCTGTTTTGAATGATGTAATTATGTGAGGTACTATCCTGGTATTTGCCGCAGAAAGGGCAGCGATAAATCGACTCCCTTATATCTTAAATTGACCCCCATATAGGGCAGTGCTCTGAGAGAGAGAGAGAGAGAGAGAGAGAGAGAGAGAGAGAGAGAGAGAGAGAGAGAGAGAGAGAGAGAGAGAGAGAGAGAGAGAGAGATGGGGGTTGATTTAAGATATTAGTTGGTCAATTTATCACTGCCCCCGCAGAAAATGTGCGACTTATGTTTCCCTTTTCTTGGTCCTTGAAAAACTGCTTCATTTTAGTTTTCTGAACTTTTGAAGGTCCAGAAGGATCAGTTTCTTACGATGAAAGAAAAGAGAGAAGATCTGATGTGGAGAATTCAGAAGATGAGAGAAGGCGGACAAAAATTGGGTCTCTCAAGAAAAAAGCAATAAATGCTTCAAACAAGTTCACCCATTCTCTCAAGAAACGTGGGAAAAGGAAAATTGATTATAGGGCTCCATCAGTTTCAATTGAGGATGTTCGCGACGTGGAAGAGGAAAGGGCAGTCTATGCTTTCCGTCAAGAACTCCTTGTGAGGGATTTGTTACCAGTTAGGCATGATGACTATCATACATTGCTGCGGTCAGTTTTTCTCCTTTCTGGATGTCCTATGTTTTAATGTATCAATGTATGTCTATCAGTTGGAGTTTTCATTTTGACTTGAGCCCATGTCATGGTGGGCTAGTTGGAATGCTTGCTCCCAGCCAGATGTAGCCAGTCTATGGACATTCAAACATTTTGATTTTTTTATCTGAAAACATTAATTCAAAATCTTGAACAAGACAATCAAAATTGCATGATTCCACATCAAATTGGAGGATGTTATGCATTATGAATCGATGTATTTTAGAATGGTTGAGTTCTTGTTTCTAAATTAATCTTCACACTCTACTCATAAATCTTTACTTCATATCTTTGAAATTAAATATTTTACTTTATTTTTTTTCACATCTCTCTTATTCAGACACATTCTCCCAGTGCTCTATCCCTTTGGTCCCTAAGCATTTCTTATCTGCAGATTCTTGAAAGCTAGAAAATTTGACAACGAGAAAGCAATCCGCATGTGGGTAGACATGCTTCAATGGAGAAAAGAGTATGGGACGGATACGATATTGGAGGTAAGGCCACTATCCGATTGTTGTTAGTTGTTTCTGCATAAATGTACTGAAATAAGCAATTTCATTCATACATCCATACTCGCTCAATCTCATGTTACGGTCAACTCAGTACTCATTGCTAGCATCAGATTGTAGATTGCTGTCATAAATGACACGTAGTCATTCCTTTTGGTTGGTCAATGAAGCTTCCTCTTTTCCTAATGCAATATGCAACTCTAAACCTATGGAGATACTTAGGTTGCCTAATCCTTTCTGCAAGTGCTCTTGAGCACCAAAAGTGTTGTGCCTTTTGCTTTAGAACCTACTTCATCAATTTAATATGCTGCGTGCACATTTGTATTAGGATGCATAATCAGTTCACTTTATAAAGACTAGAGAATACCTAGTTTTTGAGTTCGTTCAGTTGAATTTATACACAATATTCCTTAACTGATCATGGCGATTTTACATTGAAAGTTTCTAACACTATTTAGGTATTTAGATCATTTTTACTAAATTATCCCCATTCCTAAGATTTCAAGCTTAATCCTATGACCATTGATCTTTAAAATGTCCCACACATTTAGATAGAAAACTTGCGATTCCATTGGTATCGTTTATTCTTTAAATTCCCTCATTTGATTGGAAATTTTGCGGCCCTGTTTATACCATTTATTCCTAAATTACCCCCATCGATCTAAAATCAAATTTAACCCATTTACTTCTCTATCTCACTTTTTCTCATTCTATCTCACCTAAATTACCCCCATGTGCTGGATATAGCTAGTTGTAGTTAACTATTCTTCATGAATAAATGATGCCTAGCTTGACAGTGTTGGCACTATGGATAATCAGTGCCCTAGGATTATTGCTGAGACTGATACTTGTGTGAAATATTCTTGGTAATTAAGTTCCACATGAGTTCAAAATACTTTTGAAACTGTATGCACACATATGACACACCATATGTATGTGTATTCCTTATTTGCAAAGTAGACCACACTATCCAAATTATATATTAAAATTTACATGATTTTTAGTTTCTCTATTTATTTCTTAAAAAACATGGTATAATTTAAAATTTTATTAACAGATAATATATTGAACAAACTGCAGGACTTCCAGTTTGAAGAGCTAGAAGAAGTTTTGCATTATTATCCGCAGGGTTACCATGGGGTTGATAAAGAAGGGAGACCTGTCTATATTGAGAGGCTTGGGAAAGTTGAACCAAATAAGCTTATGCGCATTACCACAATAGAGCGCTACTTAAAATATCATGTACAGGAGTTCGAGAGAGCCTTCCGTGAGAAACTCCCTGCATGTTCAGTTGCTGCAAAAAGACACATTGGTTCAACTACGACGATCTTGGATGTGCATGGTTTGGTATGTTGGAAACTTTTTTTTTTTTTTTTGAATGGTGGAATGTTGTCAACTTTATTTCTAGTCAGCATATAGCATGTTCAGTTTACGTCTTAGAAAATGTAGAACATTGCATCTTTCATGCTTTATGGGGGTAAATGACAAAATCTTCTTAGCTTCATAACATAAAACCGAAATCTTTCATGCTCTATGGAGGATAAATGACAAAATCTTCTTAGCCTCTATACATATGACCAAAATCCCTATAGTTTGATGGGGATTACTGTTTAGACTTTTTATTAATGAATATAATACCCTTCTCAATCAAAATAAATTTCCACACTCAACTCCCTCGTTCTTCTATGTGAAGATTTATGACATTTCCATTGACACCTGGTGCACATATATAGACATCAACTGGTGGTTGTTTGTGATATACAGGGCATGAAGAATTATAGCAAGAATGCAAGAGACCTCCTTTCCAATATGCAGAAAATAGACAGCAATTACTACCCTGAGGTACCTGATTCTTTATGGCAGTACAAAAGTATGGTCTGCTGAAATTGATTGTGCAAATACTGTTATGCAGACATTACATCAGATGTTGATTGTTAATGCTGGTCCTGGTTTCAAGTTGCTTTGGAATAGTGTAAAGAAATTTCTTGATGCAAATACTGTTGCAAAGATACATGTAAGGAAGATTTTCTTTAGGAGATTGCATTGCATTTTATCTTTTTGGCCCACAAATGAAAATTGTATTGAACCATCGAATTTTCAGGTGCTGGGAACCCAATTTCAGAGTAAACTACTTGAAATCATTGACTCAAGGTAAGGTTCCTCATCAGCTTTTTATCTTTGGGTTTCATGGAATGTAGGTTATTTTGTAGTTTCTCAGACTGCTTGTTCTTTCAGCCAACTACCAGACTTCCTAGGCGGTTCATGCACATGTGCTGCTGAAGGAGGGTGTCTCAGGTCTAATAAAGGACCGTGGAACGATCCTCAAATTATGAAGGTACAAGGTTCCCTACTGCTGGGTTTATGGATACTGGATGCACAGCTTTATCTAATTCAAGGATTAAGTATCTGTCTGATATTTGAATTATTTTTGGGTGTCATACGGTATTTGAAACTGCATTAGAACACGTTGATTAAGAAAAAGATATTGCACTTAGACATGTTTCCTGCTTGTAGCTTGTACATAATACGGAAGCAACATTCATCAGGCAAATCTCAAGAATATCGGATGTAGATCAGAGAGTGGATTCCTACACTAGGCTACGCCCGTTGAAGGCAAGACCCAAACTCGTGAGGTCCTATACCAAGAGACGTGTATTTATCCAACTAAGCCTTTTTGTTATAAATAACAGGGAAGAAGCAGTGATACGTCAACAGCTGAATCAGGATCAGATGCTGATGATCTTGGTTCTCCTATTGGATTAAGGGGTGCTGGGTTTACTCGATTGGCCCCCGTACACGAGGAAGTGAGTCCTGATTTTCATCATTCGGTTCAGATGCACAATTAAATATTCATTTGCATTTTTTATGTGGAACCTATGTTATCTGGATGGGAATTGGATTTGACACCCATCAATTTAGCACCATCTCAGATCGTCTTATTGTATGTTTTTTTTTTTTTTAAGTTTTTAATATATAGGACAACCGGACAGGGTTATCACGCCTAATTTAATTGTCATCTGGATTTGTGAATATCTGAACAGTTGTTGGTCATGTACACTTGTATTATGAAGCATGCAGTATCCATGTATTTTATGTATTTATATAGTAAAATGTGGTATATACTATTAAATGGTTCATAAGAAAATAATTTATTACCAAATTATTTGATATGTCAGACATGGTTTGTTGTGCCATACATAAGATGATATTGCAATAATTTTGGAGAGCTAATAAATAATTCTTAAAAAGTGATATAACAAGTTATTAGTTTTAATTTAAAAATAAATAAAATGTATCTTTATGAAGTTAGTAATAATTGGCTTATATTTAAACAAAGGGAACTGATATTTCCACGTCCTATTCTAGCATTACAACCTTGTTATACTTTCTATGTTTTTTTTTCTGAAAAAAATGTCCTTTTGGGGCTGTTTGGCACGAGGATAGCTTTCAGTGGTAGCTGTCCCTTGCTAACCAGTTTCTAGGCTGGAGAGTTGAGGGGAAGGGAAGGGAAAGGGAGGGGAGGATTTCTAAGTTTTTAGAAGGGGGAGAGTGGAGAGAACGACAACTAGAGATGAAGTGGATGAGGGAAGGGAATAAAGGGATTCAGAAATCTTGAGATTTCAAAATCCAGGAAAAACAGGGGCTGTTGGCAGATGGCTGGATGATGGAGCAGTGGAAACCGGATGTTGCCCTCCTCTCCACCTGGTGGTTTTTAAATAGAGCAAAGGAAAGACTTCTATGGTTTTATGATGAATCATTCGTGGGTAGCAAATAACCTGCTTACCGGCGATGAGTCGTCAAGGGAGGGAGGGAGGGAGGCTCGCACTCCCTTGCCTTACTCTCGACTCGTGTTATCTTTGAGTTGGGGAGGGATGGCGATACCATTCAATTTTTGAGATCTCTGTCAGTTCCTATGACATCTCTGTATATTCATACGGCGGTGGAACCCTGCATCAGATAGATCTCAACGTGAGGATGGCATGTGTTTTGAAATAGGTTGGCAGCTTATGCATACAGCTCCCACTTAATGAATATCTTCAAGAACTACCTCCAATCCTTGCAAGCGGCATTTGGTTCTGCATTATGCTCTTTAGTCTCTGATTCCCATTTCATCACTGAAGACATCATCAAGTTTGGCATACCATTCCGGTTTTTTATCAGATGGAGAAGGGGAAACCACATGTTGCCCTCCTCTCCACTTGCTGGTTTTAAACAGAGCAAGGGAAACACTTCTATGATTTTATGTTGAATCATTCGTAGGTAGCAAACAACTTGCTTACCGGAGATGACTCTGCAAGGGATAGCTATCCCGGGACTCAACAATCCCCATGCGGTGTAAGACCTTTGGGTTTTCCTGACACGAACGAGAGAGATGGTTGCTGCTCGTACTCCCTTGTTTTTCTCTCAGTGTGGGTTATCGATGAGTTAGGGAGGGATGGTGATACCCTTCAATTTTTGAGATCTCTGTCAATTCCTATGACGACATCTCTGTCTATCCGTATGGCATTGTAACCCTGCATCAAATAGATCTCAGAGTCGTGAGGATTATGGCATTGGAACCCTGCATCAAATAGATCTCAGAGTCGTGAGGATGGCCTGTGATTTGAAATAGGCTGGCAGCTTACGCATACAGATCTCACATAATGAATATCCTCAAGAATTACCTCCAATCCTTGCAAGCGGCATTTGTTTCTGCAATTTGCTCTCTAGTCTATGATTTGGTTTTCCACTTTTTTTTATTTGGTGATGCATCATTTCATTGCTGAAGACATCATCAAGTTTGGAGTACGATTCAATTTCAGCCTTAAAGCCAGATTTAATTCGAGACCTCCTGCTTGCCATGAATTGTTTACGTAGGTGAAGCTCTTGAGCTTTTCTCATTTTTAACCGATACAATGATGAGTACATTTCCCTCTCTCTAGTGTGGAGGAAGCTTGATTTGAATATGTTGATTATTCTTGAGTAGGAAGAAGAGCTCAATTTACCATTCAAAAGAAAAAAAGAAAAAAGAAGAGCTCAATTTGATGCTCGAGGTTTGTTTTCAGCTCAATGTCTGCAATTATTGGCCGATGGAGGAAGCAAAGAAAAACACATTTCGACAATTTCAGATCAATTTATCAGGGAGAAAGGGAAGTTCTGACCGATGATGGTGAAGATTTTTTGCAGGGCAAGGAAGCTCGACGGGTGCTAGAGTGCCTCCAACCCCTACATTTCTACGCTGAACCTCAGATCCCTTCCATGGCTCTACTTGTCGAGTGTGTTGGTGGGACCAAGCGATTCTAATGTGAACTAGTGTGGCTCATGATTGAAAGGACACGTGACACGGGAGTGGAAGTGGACTTGTAGTAGGTTTAGTGGAAGTTGATTAGCCTTTAATCCACGGTGATGAAGCTCGAGACGTTGTGCAAGTAATAGTGGTCATTTATGCGGTTTTGAAAGCACAACAGAAAGAATATGAAATGTTGATCTTAATGGCTTATTTTGAAGAACAGCAAGTCAATTAAAGCTTAATCCCCTCATCTGATGAACCAGTAGAACTACTAAGAATATCCTCCTCCCTCTCTCTTCTTTTTTGATTGAATGATGCTCTTTCTCTCTCTCTCTCTCTCTCTCTCTCTCTCTCTCTCTTATCCATATTCATCTCCCCTCTGTCTCTTGTTCTTACCTAAGTCCCCTTCTCTTGTTTGGTGTGAGCTTGCAACCAGAGGAAAAAGAAAAAAGGTTATTTTAGTCATTTCAAATGAAAAACATCAATAAAAAAGAGGGGTAGCAAGGGCAAAAAATAGGGTGGGTATATAGTCCCCTTATAAACTTATTTAGAAAAAGTTTTCATGCATAAGAATGTGGTTATAGTTTCTCGTTATTCTTATATTGCAGCAATATAATTACAGCTAGGCTTTATTTCCCAAATGAATATTCTTATATTGCAGCAATATAATTACATCTATGCTTTATTTACGAACCGAAAAAGCTAGACATTGTAAATATCTTGTTCAACTATCGAAACTCCCTACTATGTTTTGTCAGTATTATTTAGTCTCTTTGGAGATTGTTTTTTCATCATTTTTTTTTATTGACAACTGGAGAAGTAGGTATCTGAATGTTCTTTATAAAACTTCCTTTTTTGTATTTGCATGCACTTCTAGTATCTTTCTTTTTATATTTATTGTGTGGATCCATGACATTTGTATAGAAGTAGTTGATCTATATGTGAAATGCACGATCAATAATTATAACCTGCTTTATTAGCCAAGGCTATATCATGCTTCCTCTTCTTCCATTGGGGAAATCATTACAAACATGACTGACTTTCGTTTTCCTTTCTAATTCATGTTTATGGTTTTTGCACAGGCCAGGGCGACAGACCCAACTGCCTACTACAGCTGTGATGACCATTTTGCTGTTGATAAAGCTGTAGACTGTGGCAGAAGAGGTGTAGGACCTGCTGAAAAAGCATCATTTGGAATCAAAGATCGAAAGCATCTGCTTTCAAATGCCACATCGGATTCAGAAGGTATTGGGTTTTAGGTTATAATGCCTTAGCCGCTTATAATGTATTAAAGGCTCACTTAAGTTTTAAGTTATTGACTGAAGTGGATGGTCCCCGCCATTTTAAGTTAAAACCCCAAACATGAATTTTAAAAAGAAAATCCCACAAGTTAAAAGCAAACTCTACAGAAACGGAGTACCAAAAATCCTTAAGGGTCCGTTTGGATCTCATAAAAACTGGCAAAGTAAATGGAAAATTGGGAATTTTTCCTTTCAAACTCTTTTCATCCTGTGTTTGGTATAGCGTGAAAGTTGTTTTTCGAAAAAGGCTGTCGCATGCCGGTCGGCTCTTATGGCAGAAATTTTCCTACTTTTATTTCTCATGTGTTAGAGGAAATAAGGGTGAGATCTCCCTCCCTCCCTCTTTCTCTGCTAATTAATGGTTCTTTTTATTTTTCCCACCACCATTCACGAGCAGAAAATTTCTTCAAGATACTAGTTTCAGCTCACCAGGAAATTTCAGTAGAAAATCAGGGAAAAATCGGCAGAAAATCAGGCTGCTATCACCAGAAAATCTCTCTCTCTCTCTCTCTCTCTCTCTCTCTCAAGTTTTCCAAAAACCAGTAGCCTCTATTGTCGTGCTTTGTTGCGAGGACATGAGCAATCTTCAGGCTGCTGCTCTCGGGACCGACTATGATGCAGTCGATGGAGCGAGCTTGGAATCTCATCGGAGGCGGACTTCGACGGAGAGACGG
The DNA here is from genome assembly GCF_043159265.1 of Tasmannia lanceolata. Lineage (NCBI taxonomy): Eukaryota > Viridiplantae > Streptophyta > Magnoliopsida > Canellales > Winteraceae > Tasmannia > Tasmannia lanceolata. The sequence continues at coordinate 155,009 of NW_027518695.1, read as the reverse complement.
AGTAGGAACTCGGAAAAAAACATTGCAGACAGAAATCAACAACAAAACCGGGAATTAGAGTCTCGTTGGAGGCGGACTTTGACAGAAAGACGATGGATTGGGAACTCGGAATCTCGTCAAAGGCGGACTTTCCCATCATTTTTCCTTCTTGCGCTGGAACTAGCAAACAAAATTGGGAATAAAAAAATTTCACAGTCCATTCCTTCCCCTTTCCGTTTCGGCTACGTCAACCTTTCCTTTTCCATTCCTTCCCAGGCGTCCAAACGTACCTAAGAAAAATAAAAGAATACCTCTTTTATGAAAAGAAAAAAGGGAAAGAAGACTAGTTCGGACATGAAATGGAGACACTCGACATTCTCCAGAATGTTACTGATACTGATACAGGTATTTCATACCACAATATAATAAGACACGACTCATATGAATAGCAGAACATAAGCCTTAACTACATTTAAATTAATAATAATTTTGAAATAGTATCTGTAAAACTCACTCAAAACAATAATTGTAATTATGGAACACTGATAAGAAAAAAGCATGATAATTAATTCAACGAGTGTAGCATATGTCTGAAACATGACAATTATTTTGAGTTTTGACCAACAAAAGTATATATGGAGTACCGTTCTATGACTGTTAGTATTGTGTCCTGCCCTGACAGGATACGTTGGGCGTCTACAGGTATTTTGGTATTATAGAATTCCTATCCAAAGGAGTCATACGTTTCCGTCTTGATCGAGTTGATATAAAAACTTATAAAATCAATGCATAAATGTTCAAGTTGCTCTAGTTTTGTGTTGGAGACTGGTTTTATACTTTAGATAAATCACGGCAGAATTAAGACCTTGCTTGGCTGTGGAAACGTTCTCTCTCTCTCTCTCTCTCTATATATATATATATATATATATATATATATATATATATATATATATATATATACACACACACCATTTTTTTGGTGCGCTTAAGTGGTTATAACGCCTCCCATTGGTTCGCTTAAGCGGGACCCAAACATTTAAACGAATGGGAGGCGTTATAACCACTTAAGCGCACCAAAAAATGGTGCGCTCAACATATATATATATATATATATATATATATATATATATATATATATATATATATAGAGGAAACTGTTGGTGAGCTTAAGCTCACCAAACTTATGGTGAGCTAGCTTGCCCAATCACATGGGTCCCACATTTTGGGGAGTGATCCAAACCATTCATTTGCAAGGCCTTATCATAGATAGGGGGTGTACCAAAAATCAGCTCCATAGGATCATCCTAACCCCTCCATTTGTGGAGGACAAAAATGGGGCAGATTTGTGTCTGTCCATTTTTGTCCTCCACAAATGGAGGGTTTAGGATGATCCTATGGAGCTAATTTTTGGTACACCCCCCATCTATGTAAGGGACTTTCAAATGAATGGTTTGGATCATCCTAACAAAGTGGGCCCCCATGTGATTGGGCAAGCTAGCTCACCATAAGTTTGGTGAGCTTAACCAACAGTTTCCTCATATATATATTAACTTTGCCACTTTAAAACTCTTGATTTTTTTTTATTTTTTTTATTTCGTTTTCTTTTGTTTTTTCTTTTTTGACGTTGATGTCTCTGTTCAGGTACTATGGTCGTCAACAGGTTCGATGCTATCAAGGGGATATTGAGAGAGTGTAATTTCCCCCGTATTGCGAGAGCATTGGTCGCTTTCATAGTCAAGTTACTGGGATTCTTCCGTTTTTTCCATCATCAAACTGAAAGGAAGCATGGAAACATCCATCCCTCTAATACATTGGAGCCCAATTCTGGTAGTCATCTGGCTGCAGGAAATGTCAAGGAAGGTCATTTCCGTCCGTGTATAGAGCGTCTTCAGAGGCTTGAGATGATATTTGGCGAACTCAGCAGCAAGCCTGCAGAGATTCCCTTGGAGAAAGAGCATATGATTATGGAATCATTAGATCGAATCAAATCCGTAGAGTTTGACCTCGAGAAGACAAAGAAAGTAGGTCTTCTATTACTCTGTTACTCTCTTTCATTGCACCTGAGTTTTATCCTATTTATTTGTAGGAAATTTTCAAATGTCTGCCTTTTGAAATAGCTTGAACGCTGCTGATCATGCTTGTTCAATAGCTTGAATGCTGCTGATTAGGCTTGTTCAATAGCTTGAATGCTGTTGATTATGGATTTTCCTCTAGGGCAAAAAATTAAAAAATATAAAAGTAAAAAAAATTGTGGAGTAATGTTCAGAAGAACTCCACATAGGAATTGGCCTTTGGATATTCAGGTTTAAAACTCATTAATTTATAAAACATAAGAGGAGCTTCAGGTTCAAAACCCATTAATTTATGAAACATAAGAGCCAATCTTTGACTTTTGTAGTGTCTTCGAAGCTTGGAGTCTGGACTCGATACTCTAGCTTAGCCAAACTAAGTCAACTTGACCTGGTTCTGAATTGACCGGCAAAATTTTAAGCTTTGATAGTGTTATATTTTGTCGAAAGCTAAGGCATGTCTCTTTATGATTCATTAGCCCTGGTCGGCATGGATGCGTAATTTTTCTTTGCAGCTCTTTGGATCTCATTTCATTTTTCTTTCATATATTTTCTGTGTTCTTTATATTTAAAAGTTGTCTTTTTTATATTAGATTGTTTGAAGTGAACAGATTTGTTATATATAATGCATCTTGAAGTCAGCCACATCAGGACATCCGGCATCACAACTACAATTTTTGATGAAATTGATAGCATTTGGGAAATCGGATGGTATTTCGACATACCAAAACCGCCTGAAATTACGAATATGAGCTTTTTTAGATGTTTCGAGGTTTTTTTCTTAAAAATATGATTCATTATAGAAACCAAGTTTTTGATTTGCATATTTTGATCTCAGGTGCTGCAAGTAACCGTGCTGAAGCAACTTGAGATTGCAAAGTCACTAGAGAGTCTACATGAATCAAAACATCGGGTGAGTTGCTTTTAAAATTGCGATTTTGTTTCTACCTGCACGTGGATTGCATTTTATCTCTTCTGTGCGTGACTACGATGCTGTGTGGCTTTTCCCATATTCCCAAGATACCCTCCCATCTATTATATAACAACAGTTTTTCTATATGACTCTTAACCTCTATGATATTCATCTTCCTCCTTCAGCCTATTTAAGTGCTGTTATTTTCGACCCCAGATAATATTCATCTTCTCCTTTTATTTTATTTTTTATTTTTTTGAATGGTAAATCTTCTCCTTTTATTATACAACAACAATTTTTCTCCGTGACTCCAACCAACTTCTATGATATTCATCTTCTCCTTCAGCTCATTTGAGTACTGCTATTATCAACCCATCCACAATGACATAATATGTCCGAGCAATCAAATTCAAGGTTTTAAAACACAAAATTCAAGTGGGTGTCTTGAATCCTAATTGGCTCGAAGCATTCTTGAGATGAGTTTTGTGTTTGAAAAGCTAATGACTTTCCCTTTTTACTTTTAAAGAGATTAATTGACATTTCTTACGTTAAAAAATTATAGCTGATTTACCTCCTCCATTCAATCCGAGTCTTGCTTGATTCTGAGTCAAGACTCTTTGAACTATTCAATGACTCGATGGATATTTTAACTTTGTTCCAATTATCTCACCCCATTCCAAAATCTACTCGGCATTTCAATAGAAAGCTCACTATTATTAATGGCTTGTGCCACTAAGTTCACAGAATTAGTTCTTCTAGTACATGTTCAAGTTCTGGGGTTTTATAGACAATTTCTCTATCTGAGTTTCTTGAATGCTATGCCTGGGTCTTAGTTGTTATGGAGAAGCTTCATGGCTAGCAATTGACTTTAAAGATTTATCACTCACTTGGATTCCTATTTGCAGAGACGGGTGTTCTGTTGAATTTAGAAGACAATGGCACGTTTAAACAGATGAAGCGTGTGCGGATGTGGAGGTGGCAGGTTATAATTTAAGTTCATTTTGGGGGCAGCTTCTGGCCATCCGATTATATGTAAATTGGGCTTTAGGGGTTGGTTGACCGAGAAAAAGCGCTGTGTGAGCAGTGTGTGTTCGGTGTTTATCTACCTAGGCCTGAACTCAGGCTCCACATTTCTCATGTCACTTTCTTTTTTATGACAACAAATTCACCCTGACTCAAACTTACACTAGGAGCAGATTACCATCGGAATCAAATCTGTTACGAAAATGAGTGGATGCAATTTATGATTTTTTTTCTTTTATATTGGACTCGTTCGAAAGCAGTGAAACCTGTTGTTATCTCATGGGTGTTGATCTTTGTACAACTGTTGAATTTGGGAGTCCATTCAACTAATAAACGAGGGAAGGTGGAGTTTATAACTTTGAACCAAGCTCTTCCGACTACTTTCTCAACCAAGTAATATAATCATATCTGCACTCCCTTGTTTTGATAATGGGACTCTGCTTTATTAACCACAATTCTGGTTCGTTGTGGGGAGCACCTTGAATTTGTAAAATGATTAGGTTTTTATGCAATGGATGCAAACCATTCATTCAACATAACTTGTGCTTTCTAGCCACTTCATCCTGCTCTCCCCAACTTCATGCTTCTTCCTCTGACTTTCCCCCCTTGTATTATTTCAGATGACTCGAGTAGGTGTGTCGTGTTGGTGTGTTTGTACGGATGAATTCAAACAAAGAATTGCATCTTCTGGGCTTTGCAAAGGGGATGTCCCTTGGTGAACCTTCATTTCATTGTCATTTTAATGACTAGGATATCAAAGATGAAGATTAATTTTTGGATCTTGGACTTCACAAGAAGATGATCAAGATAACTAGTCTAACAATTACAATCAGACTGATCATCTTCTTCCATTTCTTTCAGTGTTAACAGAGTGGGCAGTCTTGTTAAGACCCTGTTCGTGTTAGATTGTGAATCCAAATCCGATTGTTGGACTCAACTTATAATTATGAGTCCAATCATCGGATTTGAAATTGCAATCGGTTGCCAAAATCTAAAATGAACCGGGCCTTTGGATTTTGAGAACCGATTGTGATTATTGGACTCAAAATTAACAAACGGGGACCAAGTGAATTAGTAAGTTGCTGACTTGTGTTGATAGAGATTTAGGACTTTACGGAGACATGGGTTTATTGAAAGAGATGGTCATGTTTAGGAGTGTGGATGGAATTATTTTCGGGTAATGCTAAGAGAATGCGATGCACTTTTTCTCTGTGTACTTTGTGAGCTTGTTACTCTGAATGCGGTTAAAAATTGGGGTGGAGAATGGAAAGAAGGCAAGAAAAATACAGGTTTGATTAATGTGTGAGAGCCGAAGATTCTGGCATATGCCCAAGGACCCTCAGACTGGATAAAAAAGGTCATCAATTAAAGGAAACGTCCGATCATTGCCCTTCCGGAAAAACCGAACTCTCTTGGGCGAAAAAAAAAGGCGACAAAAAAAAGCTCCCTCCGAAGCCCTAGAGAGGGAGGCTGTTTCTCCCTCTCGCTCGTCTCTCTTGAGGACTGGTTTCTCCCTCAAGCGAGAGAGGGAGGCAGTCTCTCTCTCTCTCTCTCACCCGACAAGGTTCAACTTGACCCGATTTTTTTTTTTTTGAAAGACAACGGAATTTTATTGATAAGAATAAAGATACAAACGTTGGAAGAAATGATCCAGTGACTGGGATATCAACACCCTCCTTGGCCAAAACATCTGCCATGTCATTGGCAGTTCTCCGCCTGTGAACCAACTGGGGATTAATCACCCTAATCAGATCTCGAGTCTCGTCAAGAATGCTCTGCAGATTCCAGGGGCCGGCTGAACGACAAGAAGCCCATGCAATTGCATTAGTGGAATCCCCCTCTACTATAATAGGACCTAAGTTATTGTTAACATACCATTTCAAACCGAATAACAGAGCCCTGGCCTCAGCTTCATTAGCGTCACAAATTCCAGCCGTCCCAGAAAAAGACATAATAGTATTCCCACTGGCATCCCAGGTGAGGCCCCCAATTCCTGCTCTTCTCGGATTCCCAAGTGAGCTCCCGTCAAAGTTAAGTTTAAACCATCCCTCGGGAGGAGGTTCCCACTTCGGCATAATACAATTCACGGATCTCCTTTCAGAAATTACCGTGCCCCAATTAGGATTACTCCTGTTGGGTATGGGACACCAGATTTGGCACAAGACCATGAAATAATGGAGATGCGGATGTCTAGAGCAATGTGCTGCCAAGATTTGCATTTATTCTGAAAAATTCGACGATTACGCTCAGCCCATAAGTGCCAAGTGACAGCAAAAGGTAACGCCTTCCACAAAGATTCACGCATACAACCACTGAAGGCTCCATTCGAATATAATAAAATATTGGAAATATTGTCTTGAAGCACCCAGTCGACCCCAAAAGCATTGAATAGGGACATCCAGACGTGATATGCAAACATACATGAGACAAACATATGATTTATTGATTCATAGCAGTGACACATAACACACCCGTTAGCAAGACGGAAACCCCGGCGTTTGAGGCGGTCACATGTATTAATGCACCTATGGCCAGTAGTCCAAGCGAAGGCAGAAATCCGCGGCGGCGGGATTGGACTCCAAATGCAGGATAGCGGAGATCTAGATCCGTCTTCGCCATTTAGTTGCCTGAAAAATGAACGAACAGAGAAACCCCCTTGTGAATCAGGTGTCTGGGGAGGATGAGGATAGGTACCTACTTGATAGCAAACTGAGGAGAGATTCAAAACTTCCAATCTCATCATCCTTCAGGTCTCGACGGAGACGAATGTCCCAAAATAGGTTCCCATGGCCTTCCCCCCTCAACTTGACTTGACTTGAGGAACCCTTTTTTCCAACCCGAACCCGACCCGAGTCCAACCTGACCCAACTTGAGTTTTTAAGCTTACAAACAAAAAAAAAGAAGACAAAAATTGATAAAAAATGTCCGGATTCACTCGGGCCGGGTTGCCCAAGCCCTCAACTCGAACCCGACCTGGACTCAACCCGAGTTGGGAAAACTCAACCCGAACCCGAACCGAAGTCAACCCAACCCGACTTTGTTTTGAACCCGACCCTAGTTTCACCCCTAGGTCTTACTTATTTCTGACCTCTCTTTCAATCCCCACCAGGCATAAAACTCCAACCACACAAAACCCTATATATTCAACAACTTGAAAGAAAATTTGAGACCGATATATCAACATCTCAACAGTGTAGAAAACCCCTAAATTCACCACAATTCATAATCATTTGTAGAGAAAAAGCCCTAATTTTCACTCACAAGGCACAAGAGACAAAACAACTTTCTTCAATACACATATACCCAATCTCATTGAAATCTTCTAATTTTCAGTTCTAGGGAAGCAATAAACTTCAATTGAAATTCAAAGCCCAAATATACACAAAGAAAAAGAAATCCCCAACATTTCCAGCGTTAGAAATTGTAAAAAAAAAAAAAAAATCTCCACATCCCAACACTATCAACAAAGGAAATTTACTTTCATTCTGCTGTAAATTTCATTTCAAGAGTGCCAATAAGCTTTAATTGAAATTTGAAACCTTACATACAAGATGAGAAAAGGAGAGAAATCACTAAACATGTTCTTGTGAAGGGAAATAAATAAATAAAATAAAATCCAATTCCCCAAATGTCAACATCATCCAAAACCTACCTAACATTATGCCCTAATTTTCAGACTTTAGGCCTAGAATAAACTTCAATGGAACTCCAAACCTCACTATAAGGAAAATCAAACCCTTATTGACCATTTTCCAACATCATTCCCCAAAAGTCAAGTCACAATTTTCACTCAACAACAAACTTATTGAAATTCCAACCCCAAACCACCCAAAACAATCCGCAATTCACCACCATCTTCACTCCCCTCGAATATGAAATCTCAGCATCAACCACAAAAACCCATATATCTTTCTTTTCTGCCAAAGTTTCCACTCCTACTCTAGGAAGTCGAGGAATTTCAATTGGAATTCCAAAACTCAAATCAATCACATCATAGGCGGAGATTGGGATGGTTGTGCCAGCACTTACCAAAAAAAGAAGAGAAAAGAATGGCAACCTATTTAATAGCTTAATAATAGGTGGATTAACAGTCAGTCTCCAAGCATGGCAGGAATACGGAATACCTGTATTAATTGGGAAAGTGGTTACCGTTACCTATGACAAAAGAAAAAACTCATTGAGAACAGAGTGTCAGATTCATAAATTATTCAAGTGTGCATCATAACCAAACTACATAAGACTGTTATTTCACATAAGGCAACATCAAAATTGTTTGAATCTGCTACAGATTTTAATACATAGAAACAGATACAGAATTCTACTAAAAAATCCGACTATCAGTAACATTTCATCAGCTCCATGTCCTAGTCGAAATGCTTAGCTCACTTGTTGCATACTTAGAGACCTATAGTCAGCATATTAGAAGCTAAACGTTTCTGATTCCATCAGTATTTTGTTCAACAATTGCTGGCATTCAGTTTTCATTTGAATCCAGTAACTGAATTTTGCTCATGAAAATGGCTAAAACCCTTACAAATTTCTCTATTTTGAAATCCGCATTTACCGGGCTTCAGATTTACTTCCCTTGCAGAGCCTGCATTTGCCGCCCCTCGGCATGACTTCAGAAAACTGCTTTTAGGACACAAGGTTGTTCCATTTCATAGAGTGCTATCCAATGAGAAACACGAAAATGCTTTTGCCGGCCGTACTCGAATTAAAAATCATTGGATGTAAAAGCACCCTGAGCAATGACTGGTTTTATTTGGAACCCCTGCAGTGTCCTTTGCACCACTTGTGCTCAAATCAACCTCAAGTTCATGAGATTTGTCAACGATAATAACTTCTCACAGGATTGGCACCCTGACTGGCAGAAACAGGTTTTTGGGTTTTTTTTATTCAGTCTCTTCTGTTGAGCCAGTGCATCACTATTACCCTTTGATACATGCTGCAAAGCTGACGACGCGTCAAAACCTCCCAGACACATACACGCCTTGATGATTTCCAGGTTGTTGTTGTAGAGGTGTTTGCTGCACCTCAGTATTGTTGTGACTTCTGAAACTGTTTGGTTAACCAGCATTAAAATTTGACAGTAGACTGCATTGATCCTAGCCAAAGATCATGGAACCATCAGGAGACTGACGATAGAATGAAAATCTGTTCTTATCCAAGTCAGAGCCAGGTGAAAAACCGAGACATTTCGCATTTGCATGGTCATGTGGAGCACATATAGGAACTCTTTCAAGTCGCACAGCTTCATCTTCATCATTGTTCAATACCATTAGGTTCTTTCCCATCAACCTTAAGATGGGATTTGAAGTGGGTTGAGGATGAGTCTGAGAGGAGGGACTTGCCAAATCAAAATCACTGTAACTTGAGAGTTTTCCTAGAGCATGCAAGGATTCTTTCAAGGAAATGGAACCCGTAGGTGATTCTAAGACGGGAACGACCATCTCATTCATACTTGAACTCGAGAAAGTGCTAAAAGTAGAGACTTCTGGTCCACTGTTCACATTCTGTTTTCTCTTAGTAGATAGCATTTTTGAGCCCATAATACTTTCCCTCGACTGTGATTCTTGATGTGTTACGGCGGCACCTAGAGATGCACTTCCCTTTCGCAAGCAACAACATGGCTGATCATCTGAAATCTTTGCAGCTTCCTTCTTTGCGGGTGTAATTGTAGCTTTCAATTTCTCTCTATCTAACTTTACTCTTTTGGCTCGCCCCATGCTTGCGGTATATGCCAATGCACAGCCTGGATCTATATCAGTAACATACACTGGTTTGGCACTACTATCTAGACAACTGAGACTCGACTTTTCATGAACAGCATGAGATCCAAATGATGAATCATTTTCCAGACATTTAAAACCAGATTTTGCTGTAGGTGGGAGTGAGATACCTGAGGTTACAGAAACATGAGATCCTGACAGGTCTCCATTGACTGGAATACGCATATCTGGAGTAAATTGAGTCCTGGAGGTCACCATCGAGTTATCCTGAAGAACTTCAAATCCCACATCTCCAAAACTGGATGCACACACTTGTGGTCCTTGATTATTAGGCATTGGGTCAATTCGACATTGCATGTGCTGAACATCCAAAATGGATTCTCCCTCCACTCTAGCATCCATTTCTACTGCTGTCCGAAAACAGCTTAGGTTCGTACTGTCATCACCAATTTCATCTGTATAGTGAATCTCTTGATCGTTAGAAGGTCTTGGGGTCATCGGGTCAACCCTTACGTCAATTCCAAATGTGGGTCTTGTGTGCTCTACTCCTTCAAGAGACTGAGATGGATCAGATGGCATATTAGAACAATAGGCTGGTAAATTGTCTTCTGAAGTTGGGGTTTCACTAGATCTTGTATTGTGGTCTTCAACAGCTTTCTCAACAGAAAAATTAACCCCACCATCCACACCAACAGGGACTCCTGCATCAGATTCTTGGTAATCATAGTTAAATGGGAAAATATCACTATTAAGGTATTGGAGACAGCGTCCAACTTGTGAATCTACATCTGTAGGGTCAGGACTGTGACAATCAACTGCCAAATCCAACCCTTTCAAAGTTGCAGCTTGCTTCCTTTCTGAGGAACTCACAACTTCTCTATCTTGTCCAGCTTCCAGCATAATGCTTCTTCCAAGAGACACTTCGCTGATGATCTCTACCCTCTTAGACCTCATAATGTTCTTTGACCGATCTGATTTATGAGTCCCATGCATCTTGGTTAGGCTTGTAGAACTGGGTCCCAAAACTTCAGCAGAACCACGAATTCTATCGCATCCTTCATGCATATCTGAGGCCGATTCCCCTATCCATCCATGCATTTTTGCAATGTATCGATCCTTCCGAGACTTTTTAAAGGCTGAAAGTTTTTCGTTCTCATTATTTTTGCGTGCCTTCATGGAAAGATAAGGATTTACTAATAAAGCATTCTTCCTCACAGTTGAGATTCTTTTGGTTTTCAATGAGAAGGGATGAATTTCAGACAGTTTCAGAGATGTCTGACCAATACTTGCAAGAATCTTTACTCTCTTGCTTCTTGGAGAAAAAGAATTTCCCGAAGATCTTACAGATTTCTGTATACATCCATTGGCGACAGTAGAAGCGCCTCCTGCCAACTTATTAAAATGACTCTCTGGCGGTTTTGAAGACTTCTTCTCCATATTATCTGTAACATTGACAGTGTTCGACCGACTCCCTAGTCTCTTGCTTCTCGGAGAACTCGTGGAGCTTTCTGATGATTTTAACAGTTTCATAATATGATGTCTCTCTGTAGGACTGCTCAAATTTGATTGATTCCTCTCAATTGATGGGTTCCGATTCATAGGCACTAGATCTCTAGCAACCCCACGACTACCTCTTTCATTGGACTTTTCTGAAGGTCCGGTTCGTTTGGAGCATACCCATTGCCTCAAAGTTCTAGACCCACTAGTTTGGATTGGGTCTCGAGCCTTAAGTAATTGGGATAGAGATTCTTCCTTCTCTTGATTCTTCATATGATATTCCTCATCTGGTGCCCCACGAATCTGATTAGCAACAATTCATTGACAATACAACTGAACATTAAATCTCATGCAATTAAATTAGCAAGGAATAAGCATCGCAAACTAATGGAATATGTATAAGCATTGGAAACTAATGGAATATAAGAAGTTTAGAAAGAGAGAAAAAAAAATGTATACATGCAACATCACTACAATAGCATGTTTATGGAAAGTTTCCGAAAACAAATAGACACAGCTTTCTCAACGATAGTTAAAAAGCAATCGTACAATCAATTCAATGGGAAACTCAATTCATAACTTGGGATGGTTTGATAGCTCCAGAAGTAGTTGAGAACCTGTAATGTAACCTGTTTTCCAAGACTAGTAAAATCACCACAAGAGTGAAAAAAAATTCCACATAAGGAATCTGGCATGATGAAAAATGAAAGCTTAAATTACCATTCAAACAAAAAAAAAGTGAAAGATTAAATTCATTGGATTCTCCTTAAAAGATAGAACAAGTTCAAAAAACAACATCAACAAGTTAGTGCAACCCTATCTTCGTTCAATCATACCAGAGGAGATACTATTATATGTGAGTGCATATGGAAACAAAGAGAGGGAGTAAAGAATCCATCAATACGAAGTCGCTAGAAAATTAAACTTGAACACCAACAAGCGAAAAACACAAAGGTAGAGACATCAGGCATGTACCTCGCCTTTACACAGCTTGAGAGAGCATATTTTTTTGCTATGGGGCTTGACTTTTAGAGCCTTTGAACATTTCGATGCCAGACACTTTTTCTTGTTCATTGAAAAGCTCCTCCCTTTCTCACGGTCTTTCACATACTTGCTCGGTCTGCAATCCATTTCAACCGTTGGAGCTGATGAATTGTTGAATTTTGATAGAATACGGAGTTTCGTGCCATTCGAATCTACGTACACTGCACCTTCATTGCCATCGTCCATAAAATCAACTTGAGGCACCCACTGTCTTTTTCTTTCAACTTGTACCTCATCAGCTGGAGTTGATGAACTCAAATCTGGGGCCCCACTTAAACCATTTCTCCGCTCAAGCTCTTCTAGAGTGCAGCAGGGGGCAGTTGCACAGATATCCATCATTGACCTCTTCTTCCTCGGTCTCTCTTTAAGATCGGTTAATTTAATCACAGCCCTCTTTGAAGTTGACTCGACTGCGAGGCACTGATCAATGTGAGCATTTAAAGTGGTGTTTGACGTGGCTGAAAATGTTCTGCAGACAGGGCAAACTTTCGAGGCCATGGGTTCTAACACACTGCAAGAATTCGATACTAACTCTTCTGTCTGGCTGGATTCAGAGTTAACGCCCAATTTCACTACCAAACGACACTTCTTATTTGCAGTTTGACAGGAAACATCAATCTTGTCAGACCTGTAAGGAGGTTCCGCAGCTTGAAGATCTATTGAAGCTTCAGAGAAACTGTCGATTTCAGGCACCACTAAACAAGGAATGCTATTAGTTGGTGTAGCGGGGGCTTCTTCAATCTGAGAATGACTCGTCAGTGCTGTTGATACAATCTTTCCTTCTCCATCAGCATCAGTCAAACCCAAGGATCTGCATGATTTCTTGACCTCCTCGTCAGCAGTTAGATTACTTGCTTCTGATAATGGTGGTGACCGAACTTGATCCGAAGTTTCTAATAATAATTTATCAAATGAATTACAAGATTTGTACTTGATATCAGTGAGTTCAGAATCAAACACACTGCCATTCTCATCCTCAAACAAATTACATTTTTCTAAAGTTTTGTCACCATCTGCATAAACAATCAGTTGATCAGATCCTACACTGTTTTTGCAACACCGAGCTCTAATGGAATCAGGAGGTTCGAAAGGAGGCAATATATCTTTCACACCATGCTTCAAGCAAAGCTGTAAAAACTGCCCAGGAAATGGCCAATTTGCTCCTATATCCTTGGTCCGTGCTGTATAAACATAATCTCTGCAGTCCAAAATACTAACTTGCTTTTAGATTGAGCTTTACATTATTAAATCCAATGCATATTATTTTAGTAAATCACATGTGAACTCCAGGCACTAATAGTTTTTAATCTCTATCATTTCTTCTATCTTATACCAAGTTTACAAGCTGCCTTATATTCTTTGGAGCTAAGTTTCTCTGTCAAACTTGTATCATATGTTAAGCCCCAAACATGGAAACCATCAACCATGGAATTAGGCAAAGATTCTACAGTAAATAAACTGAAATAGGCGAATATTTATCAAAATAGAAAGTTTAACTACCAGATCATGTAATTTACATAACTCGAAGATGCTCATAGCATGAATCTAGTAGTGGACCCAGAAACAAAACAAAACAGAAACAATACGAAATACCCGGAAATATCTTTTAACGATATCACGGGGATTACATAAGATTATAGTCTTGCTTTTTGTGTAGGGACAGTTTGTCCCGTGTGTCAATTTGTAAATTTTTTACAGATGAAATGAAATAGTTACCTTCTCAAAAAAAAAAAAAAAACGAAAAAAATGAAGGCAGAGGTCGTAGAGCCTCTAAATGTGGTGAAAGCCACATCAAAAGGCAAGTTAGTTACAAAAACCATTGTCAAACAGCGTCCCTCATCAGCTCTGTCTGATTTAGCCAAAATAGGAAAGAACTCAATGAAAACTCGCATCTGGTTCAAACAGCACCCCATGCCAGAAAAAAATGGAGATTAAAGCCCATCGATTAACCAATTTATAATTGAGACAAGGACCACAAAAGGAAGAAGTGAAATGGAAGGTAAAACAACTGTGAAAAGGGTTTCTGTCTCTCCCTAAATTAAACCCATGTAATTAACATGGGATCCGATTTGAGCCGTTTGGGTTGTTGGGTAGTTAAACCTTTGGATCGACGACAGACATTCCCTATGAAAAGAGTAGATGTATGTTTTAGCCCTATATATAGAAGGAGAATTCATACAAGGGAGAAGACGAGTGATACCTTATGGAAAAATTGGGGAGGAGCTGCTGCTGCTGCTTTTCCTTAACCAGATTTGCCTCTTGCAAGGCAAGTTTCTGAGTAGCCCTTTCATCCGCTTTCTTAAGTGGCGAACATGAGGGATCATTTTCAGTGGACAACATCTGAAGAGAGCCTCTCTCTTTTTTAGTGTTGTGTTACACTTAACGTCCAGCATAACCAAGGGTCTGGAACTCCAGTTACCAACAACATCAAAATACCCACAAAGAGAAATAAGCCCTTTCTTTTAGGATTTCTAGCATATGTGCCCCTCTGATTTGATGCCTGCATATAATTAAAAGAAATCCACAAATTGAGAACAATCCTACAAAATGCCAAAAACCCACAATTCCAGCTTCTAGAAGGTTATTTCATGTAAATCAAGGAACGGACTCTGAAATCGGCAAAACACATGATACTATATCAGACACGTAATTAAAATGAAGTCAAAGCACAGGCATTTAGATGTTTCTAGAACATCATTTTATGTGGCCAACCCCAGAAAAACAAGGTGATCATTTTATAGAAAGCATCGGGGTAGGAGAAATCTAGTCCAGAAACCACCAAATCCTTCATACATTCATCATCAAGTCCATTAAAAAACCCATCTGATGATGTTATGAAAGAGATGAAAACCAAAACATATGAAGAAGATAAACCCATGCCATGAAATCTTTTAACATCAAGAAGAAGGATAGAGAAAAAATATTGTACTAAACCTCAGAAGCCCACAAACCAGCTGCCGGACAGGAACATTTTCGTGATGGGGTTCTAGCAGACAATGAAGGAAGAATGGGAAGACAAGTTGAATTTTCAAGGCAGAAATAATCCACAAGAAAATGGATATAACCACAATCACAAACACAAAGAAATAAGGCCCAAAGCTCTCTGATGAGTAGGCTATAACCACGATCACATACTAAAAACAAAACCCTTGAACAGATTCTAAGCAGAAGGTGCGAGAAACCAAATAAAATAAAATAAAGATGATGAAATCAAATAAGCAAATCTAGTGAAGACCCAGATTATCCAGTAAGGAAAACAAAACACAAAAAACCCACCAAGAAACCAGGCTAAAAGCAAGAATAAAAACCCAAACACATCCATCATAAACGAAAATATAGCATAAAACCAAACAAACCTTCTACTCTTACGCTTTCCCCACATGGATTCAACCAGAAAAAATATGAAAACTGAAATCAAAGGTTGAAGTTCCACGGATAAGAGCAAGGTGAAGAAAGAAGTTAAGGGCAGAGAGAGAGAGAGAGCACTACCCAGAAACACTCAAGGGCATCTGGTTCTCCATCAAAAGCCGTTTCAACATAGACAGCAGCCCGGGCCTATCGTATACCTACTCTATGCGCCTTTGCTTTGAATACTGCAGCTGGCAAATAGTAAAATAGACTCTCCTTTTTGTGCTGAACTACGAGCATGCCCTTCATTATCTGAAAAAGAAGCAACGAGGGTGGATTTTTGTAGACCAAAGAGATTGATCAGGGGTGTCAACGGATCTACTTTGGGTCGGATCCATCTACGTCACAGTTACGATCCATTCAAATTCCTTATCGGTCGGGTCGGAGTGGGATTGTTCTTCGGATCCTACTTTCCACGTCATGATCACGATCCATTTTAATTCTGACCGTCCATCGGAGTGTCCTATTATGTCCCACTAAGCTAAGTAAACAATTAATTTTAAAAAAAAGAGATAGAATGGCAGTCCACTATTAGTGTCTCTCCATGCATTTTCTTCAACTAAATTAAAAGCTTATCTATGTTTAATCCATGCGTATAATAATGCTTGTAAATAATAAAACTAATCAAAATTACATACCCAAATATAATGTATAATTATTATCAAAGAATATGATGCTTAAAGAACAAAACTCCTCTCTCTTTTCCTTCGCAAAAGTAGAAAATGAAACGACTGAAATGAGTGAAATCGCATTCGCATCCGATTCATTAAGTGACAAGAGAGGTTTTGACCAAAATATCCTTCATAGAAGGGTTAGCATTAATAAAATTTGAAGGGTATTATTGTAAACCATTTCGGATCGTGATTATGGGCATCTGTGGCGTGCCCATGCACAATCCAAAATTTTTCGGATCCCAGATTTGATGATCTAAAATATCATATGTTTAGATCCCGTTCATTAACGTTCGGATTCGGACGATCCATCGGACTCTCTAGATCCATTGACACCTCTAAGATTGATTATACATACCTTTGTTACTTGGGTTCTGTTTAGACTTTAGATGCATGTACCCATTCAATCCTTCTCACGTGAAGTACATCCGCCTCTCTCCCCGCTCTGTCTGCTGGGTGTCCCATGACTCCCATGTAAAATAGCGGGGCGGAAGGATTTATCACAGTTTAGTATGTACTATTTTATTTTACTTTATTTAGAGAGGGCTACCTAAAGGAGGACCAGGTGGTACGCAGTTTAGTATATTGTGAACTGACGAAAATACCCTTGTAAGACAGCCCTTATCCCATTTATCTCTCGCCCAACCAGATCCCCTAACCCTCGCCTCTCACGCCTCTCTCTCGCCCAAACCCCATTTGAAGCAGCTTACAATCTTAAGCTTGGCTCCCTTGGCGGGACGTCTAGGAAGAATATTAGTAGAGAGAGAAGATGCTGGTGGCGTTTCTGAAAAGACGTGGTTTGAGCAGAAGCATGAGCGGATGTGAGTACTGCACTAGTAGTAGTAGAGGTGGTGTCCTCCTCCTCCTCAGCTTTGGTGACAGCAGCAATGGCGCCCTCGGCTTGCCCTCGGGAGCCGATGCCTACGAGCCCACCCCCATTTCTGCTCTCCCTCCTCATATTTCATCTGTTGCTGCCGGCCATTACCACTCTCTTGCCGTCACACTTGAAGGGGAATTGTGGGCCTGGGGCAGAAACCAAGAGTTTCAGCTCGGCAGAGGACTTTCGGCTCCTAGGTTTCCTTTTTCTTCTTAATTATCACTAATCTCTTTATCCATTTCCAACTACTTCTTTGTTTTTCTTGTTTTTTCTTGTCATCGGTGATAAATCTAAAGAGAAGGCCATGAGAGAGAGAGAGAGAGAGAGAGAGAGAGAGAGAGAGAGAGAGAGAGAGAGAGAGATTTGTTTTGTTCATTTTCTTGTTAGAGAAATAAAATTTTGTTTAGTTCTATGTTCATCATATGAGCATGTAAGGTTTCTTACATGAGAGTTGTGTAGGGATTTAGAGGTGTGCATTTAGACAAAGATTTACAATTGGGGGAGTGCTTTACTATTAGAAAAATATACCATCGTTTATTTTTATCTGCATACGAGGGGCATTCTAAGGTAAGTGAGAGGACTCAAGTGATTTGCAGATAGTTTTCTTCTTAGACAAATGGATTGTAATTTATTCCCACGTGCATCTGATGGTAAATTGAATATTCACCTTGTTAAAGTATAAAAGATAAATAACGCCTAAGCTTTTAACGCCTTTTCTCCAACAGCATAAGCTTTTGGAGAAGTTTGTTAGTTAACATGGTATCAGAGCCAAAGGTCTTGAGTTCAAACCTCCCGGATAACAAAAATCCACATGCGATGGTCGGCCCAAAGTTGACCACATGTGCCACATGTTTGCCAAGTGGGCCACACGTGCGGAGAGTGTTAAAGTGTAAAAGATAAATAAAGCCTTTCTCCAACAGCTTAAGCTTTTGGAGAAGTTCGTAAGTTAACACACCTAAATGATTCAACAAGAGAATTAGAATATGAACAGTCATTTGTTATGAGCAATGGGAATTTAGTTCACAAAATGTATACAAAAAAAAAAGGCATTTCACTTCCATCATTATCTATCTCTTATCTTAGGAAAACACAATAGTACTCGATATATGTTTTGTTTCTTATTTCTTGGGGAAACATCCAATTTACAAGGATTATTCAAAAACATTATCCCATCACTTAAGTAAATGCAAAAATGAACAAGTTTTTCATTTTTTTTCTAGATGATACAAACAAATTCTCACACTGAGGTTGTAGAAAATTTGATGTAAAAAGGCCTCTTGAAAGATTAAAAACTAGGAATTTACACAAGTTTAATTTTTTTCTCTGATGATACCCTCCTCTATTCGTTTTTCTTTGGTTATTCCTGATGTGCTTCTAAAACAAAGAAAAAATACAGTAGTATCACTCACTGCTGATGTTTATAACTCTGCCAACATGCAACTGCCCTGCAAACTTCATGGTGGAGAGATAGGAATATCCAATTGTCTATCCATACACCTATGAAAATAAATGTGCACTCTCATATACTGTTATTTTATTGATGATAGAGATTCATGGAACCAACCGAAAAGAGTAGAAGGCCTGGATAAAGTAAGAGTTAAAGCGGCATTTGCATCCGGTGTTGTTTCCACAGCCATTGGGGATGATGGTTCTTTATGGGTTTGGGGGAAATCCAAGCGTGGACAACTTGGTCTTGGAAAAGAAGTAACTGAAGCTATCGTACCTTCCAGGGTTGAGGCACTTGCAGGGGAAGACATAGTCAAGGTGCCCTTTCCTTACTTTGTCTATGACATGCAGTAGGAACCAATGTTCAATATTTCGCCGATCAGCTTGGAATTAAAGTCAAATTGATTTGGTTTGGCTTCTTGCAGTGAATGAGCCAAAGCTCCTGACACGTTGGACAATTGGCTGTGTCTAAATTGCATACAAATTATGTCTGACATGTGGTATTCTATCCTTTCTGAATAGGTATCACTTGGGTGGGGGCATGCTCTAGCACAAACAAGGGATGGGAAGTTATTTGGGTGGGGTTATTCAGCAGAGGGAAGGTTAGGACAGATTGGGGAATCCTTGGAAGCATCTTCTCCACCAATTACAATTTCTGGCGTATCCAGAACTACAAGAGACTCCAGGTCAATGGTGGAAGTTGCTGAGAATGTGGTCTTGGGGCAAATAGAGAAAGAAAAGAACATGCCAATCATCTGGGAGCCGTGCCTTGTGCAGGAACTTCATGGCCGTGAAGTTTCAGATGTGGCTTGTGGGCTCGATCATTCTCTAGTGCTTTGTTGTAAGTCTTTCTTGATATAACATCATTTAGGCCCTGTTCGTTTCAGATTCTGACAACCGATGGTGATGCCCCAACCCGATTATTGGACCAAAATTAACGATTTTGGTGTTAATTTTGGTCCAATAATTGGGTTGGGGCTTCACCATCTGTTGTCAGAATCTGAAACAAACAGGGCCTTAGTATTTGTTTTGAAAATAAAAAAATTTGTTTCGAATACCCAATTTCCTTTGATGATGCCAAACTTCTAAGCAATCACATCAAGTGGGACTGACTGCCTTTCCAAACCTGGTTTCATAGCTGCAACACAGCTCCAAGAGTTGAATTCTTAGGGTGTGGCTCCTGCTTTAGAATCTCAGATTCTTGTGTGTCATGTCAAAAACAACCTTTTTTCACATTCTTAGTTTCTCTCCTGCTTCTTGCTGCCACTGATAACCAAGACATGCGTACCTTTTTAAAACTTTCTTAGTTTCTCTCCTGCTTCCAGCTGCTACTGATAACCAAGTCCCGCATTCAAGACTCAATACGAAGTGTATAATCCATAGTCACTGTGTTCCCATGCTTTTAAAGGAAGAAGAGCTATGTACCATATACATCCACCATGCATGGATAATATAAATGTATCACATGATCAGATGGTCTTATCCTATCAATCTGTTTCCTATGCACTTATCTTTTTCATGTGTCTCATCAAATAACACATGCATGTTTTGCTTAGGTGTTTTTTTTTAGAAACAGTAACTTCATTAATCCCAACCCCGTTACAATCCGATTTGTACCGATTGAACCGCCCTTTACATCAGAGAAAATCAATACCGAAAGTTATTGACTGAAACTTACATACCCAGTTTATCCAATCCCTCTTTTGCGAGTTTATCCGCCTCCTCGTTTGCCGATCGGAGCATGTGTGAGAATTGGGGGCGAATGGACCTGCAACAATCACAGATTTCCAATATAATGTTTGACAGTTTCTACAGCCCAGATGCCGAGTCAGTCGCGCACACTATGACATTGGATGAATCTCCCTCCACTATCAACGGATAGGATAAATGCTCCATGAACCACTTTAGCCCCACAACAGGGCTTTGGCCTCTGCCTCATTGGATTTGCATATTCCTATTGGACCAGAGAAGGACATCCAATTCCTACCACTGGAGTCGCAGATCAGACCTCCAATCCCCGATGGACCCTATTTTCCTTTTGCACTTCCATTGAAGTTGAGTTTTAACCAACCTGTGGTACGTGTGGGTGGGTGGCGAGGGGGCGCCCGGGGGTGTAGTTGTTTTCTCCCAAATAATTGTCTGCTAGTTTTGTATAACATCCACCGTGGTATAACATCCACCGTGGAATATGGGGAAAGGGCATCCTCGGATTTGGCCCAAGCAACCAAGCCAACATTGATGTCTGAAACTATCCTGCTGAAGCATTTCTCTTTGTCATCAAAGATTCTTCGGTTTCTCTTGCCATAAATGCCACGAGATAGCATAGAGGACAAGATTCCATAAAGCATGGCCCACCTTGCCGAACGTGCTGCTGCTCCAATATAATATAGTTCTCCTGGAGCAATGGAACACCCAAGAGAATCCAAAGCTTCTGATGATGGCCTTCTATAGATTGAATGAGAAAGGGCAATGTAATAAAACATGATCAATGAATTCATCTGCTTCCTTGCAAAGACTGCATCGGCTTACCAAGGTGATATGATGCCTTTTAAGCCTATTACATGTGTTGATCCGCCTATTTGCCACCATCCGTGCGAAGGCCGGTACCCTAGGTGGGGCCGCCGACTGCCATATGCTTGAGAACTTGGTTTCTGCCCCATCGCCACTCACCAACCTTCAAAAGAAGGAACATACAGAAAAGGAGCCCGAGATATCAGGGGCTCAAACTCTCTAGTATGCAATGATACTGCTATTGAAGGAGAGTGAGAAGATGGACTAGGCTAGCTATGTCTCGATCCTTCAAGCTTCTTCTTAGCTTGATAATCCAGTCTATCCTCCACTCCTTATTTTTTTTCACATAATCATGTACTTTCGTCTCTCTATTCCTTGCTAAGAGGAATAGATCATTGAAAGCACTGCAAAGTCGAGTCTCCCTAGCCAGAGATCGAGCCAAAGCAAACTCCCTCCCCCGCCCACCTGAAGTCTAGCACACGAATCAAAGAACGACCTCCAGGCGCAGATCAACTTCTATTCTCCTGATCCTTTGCCTGTAGGCAGGTCCTTACACTTCCAGTCCCCCAACCCGCTCCCATATTTATTACTGATTATTGAATGCCATACATATTCTTTCTCCTCCTCGTATCTCTATATCCATTTCCCCAATAGTGATATATTTCTCATCTTTATTCTGCCAGTACCTACCCCTCCTTGGGGTTTCATTCTACAGACCTTCTCCCAGCTCATTAGATGTTTTAGTCTGCTCCTGGCTTCTCTTCCTTCCCATAAGAAGCCTTGTTGAAGTCTTTCTATTCACTTCTCCATCTTAGCTGAGATTTTGTAAAAGGGCATGATATATACTGGCATATTTGCCAAAGCCGCCTTTATTAACGTGATCCGCCCTCCGAGCGATAGGTATTGTCTTTTCCATGTAGCGAGTTTTTTCTCTCTTCTTTCAATCACTATGTTCCATTGGTGGGCTTTAGGCTTTCCAATTCCCAATGGCAAACTGAGATAGGTAATTGGCAGGTTCGCATAACTACACCCAAGTAAAGCTGTCCACCGCTACCTCATCGGCCTCCACATTCACGCTCGTTAACATGCTCTTGTGAAAATTGATCCTCAGCCCTGACGCCATTGAGAACCATCTAAAGACTCTTGATGTTTCTTGTGGTAGTTAAGTTCTCTTGAAGGAAGATTAGCGTGTCATCATCAAACTGTAAATGGTTAGTGAGAGCTGAATATTTGCCTGGTACCAACCCGCTAATGAACCCTTTTTCTTCGCTTTTGAGACAAAAAGGCTGAGATTTTTTTTTTGAATGATAGAATCTTTGCATTAATTAAAAAAAAGGAGAACCGAGGAGGTCCACCGAAATACAGAAAAGAGAAAAATGAACAAAAATAAAGATAGAAAACAAAGAAACAGACAGACAACCCTCCTATGGGGGCTAGAAATCTAACATTTGAAGGTCCTCCTGACTATTTACTCCTTCCCTGGCTAGCCTGTCTGCAATCCCATTTGCTGATCTTCTAACATGACAAAAGGTAACCGAGGAGCCCTCTACTCTATCTCTGATCTCATCAAACAGATAAGAAGGCTGAGATCTTCGCAACCATAATGAAAAGATAGGTTGACATTGGATACCCTTATCTTCTACCTCTTGAGCTCTTGAAGAAACCTACTGACGATGCATTGAATGGAATGGAGAACGATGCTGTGGACAAGCTTTCCCTGATCTATGCTTTCCAGCGGGCCCCAAAGCCCATTCTTTCATGTATGAAGTCTAAGAAATTCCAATCGACGTGGTCGTAGGCCTTTTCCATGTCAACTCTCACTTTGATTCCACATTCACCGCTTCTTACCTTTGTGTCTACATCTTCATCGGCAATGAGAATCCCATCCAATATTTGTCTCCCTTTGACAAAAGCTCTGTGGTTCTTTGAGATGATATTTTCCGTAACTATCTCAACTCTCGTAGTAAGAATTTTGACAAGGATCTTATAGATGCTAAATGTTGTGCTTAGATTTGGTCAATCTCAACTCAAAATCTTCTGTTTTGATATCAATAGCATCCATATGAGCCCAGGTGGTGATGTAAAAGTCTTGCCCTCTGTTGGATTGACCACTGTGATAGACTTTTGACTCCATGTGTGTACATGCAAGAGCTGTAAATTCTTATCATTTTCTCTCTGGGTTTCAGGTGACGGCACCCTTTTGAGTTGCGGAAACAACACATACGGTCAGTTGGGGAGAGCCACGGAAGGACAAAAATTGCTGCCCATTGACATGAGTTTCTGCCCCGTGTCTCTAGGATCGGGTCTTGGCCATTCGCTAGCAGTTTGTGGGAATGCAGGAGAGACAACGGGCATCATTTCTTGGGGATGGAACTGTAGTTCTCAGCTGGGCCGCCAGGGGCTAGAAAATTCTCCAGGGTTGGTTGAAGGGCTAGATGGAGAAAGGCCGGTATCTGTTTGTGGGGGGCGAGTACATTCCATTGCTCTCACTTCTAAGAGAGAGGTATGGGTATGGGGTTGTGGCAAAAGCGGTCGGCTCGGTTTAGGAAGTTCGTGCGACGAAGTGGAGCCAACCCTGTTGAACTCCTTGAATAATGGCATGGAGGTTTTGCAGGCGGTGTCAGGTTTTGATCATAATCTACTCCTTGTGACTGAATGATGGCAAAGCACTCAAGCATAAAGTTGGAAGAGCTCCACTATTCTTTTTTTTTCTTTTTTTTTTGAATGGTATTGGAAAAAAAAATAGGAAAGAAGTCTCATCGACCACCAAGCTGGTAACGGGCTAAATTCTAAGCAAAAATAAAAAATTCATTCCATCCCCTCAGGGATAAGGTGATCAAATGCCTTCATTGCCAGAGTCTTTACTCCATATCAAGATCAAGCCAGATGATCTGCCTCACCATTAGATGATCAATAGACATGCTGAAAAGAAGTTGCATACCCCTGTTAAATGACCTTGATGGCATCAGCAAATCTCTAGAGAGAGAGAGAGAGAGAGAGAGAGAGTATGGGCATTCTTCAATAGTATGCAAGTTTTTCAAATCACATGAGCATTGCAGTTTGTTCCAGTATCGATTCAGACTAGCACCATTTTTTTTATGCAACTGAAATCATGGTGTGAGGGTATTTCAAATACCTTGTATAGAAGAAGAGGTATCAGTAAATTCCCTAACATATACAAACTCGAAGACTCTGAGTTTCCTATTTTATTTACAGCTGAGGTCCTAGAGGCAGCCTACTCATTATCTGATGATAAACCGAACCATTTGAGAGTGGCAGAGACATGGGCTCTTCTTCTCCTTGGGTTCTCCTTTTAGAAACCCCATCTCCTTTGCCTTCCCCATCATGTACGAATTGGCAGGCAGCTTACTACTACTACTACTACTACTTTGGTTGGAACATTCCAACCCTGCCAACATCAAGTAGGGTTGCTGACTCATACCATAAGAGAAAGTGGGCCCATCCACCAATCTTCTTGGCATCATGCGACTCTCTGTTGGCCTGGAGGAAGTGACGTGGCTGCTGCTGTTGTTCATTACCGCTGGAACATCGTGATTGTGTTTCCCCTCACTGACCTGAGATCATTGGATGCTCTTTCCACATGCTTCCTAACTTTGCTTCCCGCATTTGTGCATTTGTAATAGCTCCTGCGCATCACATCAAACTCGTATGCTTCAAAATTACAATAGCCATCACCCATAAATCCGCTGGTGTAATTTTTGTAATTTGAAAATCAAAGACATAAATTCAACCTGAGAAGAGGTTACCTTGGATTTGGATTTCCTTTGACAACTTTTTGCCCGTACTTTCGCCAACTATACCCATCATCTAGGATGTCAACCTCACTGCTTGTTTGAACCATGACTCTCGGCTCACGGATGGCTCTCGATGCCCCACTTATTTCCGTGACACACGTATCCATCTTCCTGCCATCACCATACACCACCGAGTTTGTAAAAGTTTTTCCTTTTTTTTTTAATAGTTACGATATTATTCCGAATAGCAGCAAACATACAAGATGTCCCAATACAAGAAAAACTACAAAAATAAGGCATCAAAGTAATTTAATTGTGATAAGAACCTTCTCTTTGACTCGGATTCATCCCCGTCGTCATCATAACCCAATGATATGCTCTCATGTGTTCCCCTAAAAACTAGCCGTTAAGAGGAGGGTTCCGAAGTCCTTATAAACCATCAACGTCTTTTTTACTTTTCCATTGTGGGATCTTTGCTTTCACGTGGAACCCCCAACAAATTTCTCTACTCCAAAACATTTTACAGCGATAAAATCAAAGGAGTTGGGCATGTAGCTGAAATGGTCAAGGCTTTGTATCTTTCAACCGGGAGACTGTAGGTTCAATCCCAACTACCTACCAAACAAAAAAAAAATTAAAATCAAATAAATAATAAAACATGGGATGTCATGCAGATGTAAATCTCTCCATTGATATTAAATACCTTACATAGGAATAATTAAATTAAGGGAATCTATTTATTATCATAAATTATGCTATAATGTTTTTTTTTTTTTTTTGGCAGGGTGGGGGCTGGTGAGCATGTTGGTAGGATGGGGATCCTTTTACCTTTAGACAACAGACATAACGTGAAAATCACTCTACTCATCCTTTTTCTATATTATAAAACTTAAATATGGACTATGACTCACTTATCGCTGAATTCCATCTGGGTTGATTAGACTGGGTGGGGAGGCAAATTTAACTTCAAATCTCAAAAGGAGGGCGAATTAGTGAGAAGATTATTTAATTCTGGACAATGCTCAGCACAAGAGCTAAGGAAGCATTCTTTAATAAAAGCAGTGACATCATCATAAAACAAGAAGGAAAAATAAATAAATAACTGCATAAAGACGCAGGCACCGTAACCTTATATATTCTGAAACAGGAGATTTTATACAGTGTAAGGCCTTACAACAATACGGCAGGGGTTCCGCCCTTGGCATGCAGCTTACTTTTGTAGGAGCTGCTGTTGTATCAAATGTCAAGGGTGGTACTTCCACCTTCCACCGTACAAAGGCCTTCCATCAAATAATTTCTCCTGAAATAGAATAGCAAAAAGAGGGTGATATTCCCTGTCTTATGTTTTAGTCATTCTAACGCCTCATTGTTTTGCTTTTTGCTTTGTCTGCTAAGATCCCAACCCCCCGCCCCCGGCGCAAGAAAACCCTCTGCTCTCTCTCAAACATTGCTAAGACAGGCACCATAAAGACGCAGAAAGCCCTCCGGAGATTGCATGGAGGGATCTATTTATAAGCCTCCACAGAAACAGTCGGTGTTTTCACAACTGGGCCATGTCGTACCTAAGACAAAGATCATGCACGGACTCAGAGTGGAGCCCGTCTCTGAGCAAGATAAAGATCACTGTAATAGTAATGGTTGTCTATCCCCCGGTGGTTGAGGGAGGTGGAAAGACTGACATTGCTCTCTCTCTCTCTCTCGCTCTCTCTCTCTCTCTCTCTCTCTCTCAGATTGGTGGCGTGTTTTACAGGAGTGGGATTCTTTCCCTGTAGTTTATTTCGCTGGGCTCGGTAACAAAATTGATAATATATTGGCTTTCCTCCAATACCACTGTTTGGATTGGATTTTTAGTCCGAAAGGGACCCTGAATTACACCTGAAATTTTGGGTGGAGATAGAAACCCACAAAATAGGTGGTACTCTCTCTCTCTCTCTCTCTCTCTCTCTCATGGCCCAAACTAAAGGCACGACAGGCACCTCGTACTTATAAATTAAAAACTCACGGGCACGCAAGGCTTTCTTACTGAACATTCATATTATTCCAAGAATACATTCATCATACACTTGAGCAGTAATCAGAGCAACTAAAACTTCTATAACTTTATATACAAACAACCACCAAAGTTATTATTTACAATCCTCAAAACCTTTAACACTGCTTCAGTTTTTCTACAACATACTCATATCCCAAAATGACAAAAGTCCACGGCACAGCTACTCAAGGAAATTCACAACTCTCGCTACTCAGAACTCATAATCTGAAAATTATGATTACACCACACGTGAGCTCGAAAGCCAGTAAGCAATATAGTGCATTAATCATGATTAATGCATGTTCCAACAATTCACATCAACAATAAACAAGTATATGAATATACCATATAATAAGACTCCACGTTCGTTTATGCATGAAGAAGCAGCTATGCAAATAAAACTCACCCCAGCCGCCGAGGGTACCAATGTATCCTTCCCATTGGCAGGAGCGACTATGCAAATATCTTTCACACAAGCTATGAAGGGTACCAATGTATCACTTACCATTGGCGGGAGCGGCTATGCAGTTATCACTTACCCCAGCCGCGAAGGGTACCAACGTATCACATCCCATTGGTGGGAGCAGCTATGCAATTATCACTTAACCCGGCTGCGAAGGGCACCAATGTATCATGAGCAGCTATGCAATTATCATTCATTCACCCTGGCCTCAAAAGGGTACCAACGTGAGCGGCCCAGGCATGCGTGAAATGCAGTGCTCATAATAGGCAAAATACATTTGCATTAAACATTATTAGTTGAACTATATTGCTTACCAAACAACTTTCCTTCCCTTTGTCAAGTCAACCACGCTCACCTATATTCCTACAGTAAGATAAGAGAACATTCCAATGATACATTTTAAAGAGTGCATAAATACTAATAATACCAAAGGAATAAGGGAATTCAAATACAAGGAAAAGAGGCGGCCAAAAATAAGCCAAATTCCAGTCAAACCGGACCGACAAGATGTGATTTTTATCTTTCCTAATGTCTTGGGCTTTCAAATCTCCTAATCCGCCTTGCGGAATTAGACAAAATTGGTCTCATTGGAAAGCGTATAAGGAGAGGATTCCCACTAACTCAATCTTGTCGCCGGAAATCCACCGGAAACTCGTTAGCCGGAAAAAAATCCCAAAAAACACCCAAATTCCTACCACCTTTTCTATAATGTCGAGAAAAATAAAAATTCCAGCTGAAAGCTTACCTATGACGTGAATCTCCGGCTTCTGGAAGCAATCGCTGGGCACCTCTCCTCCTTTTCTCTCTCGGCGAGTTTCCCTCACTTCTCCGGCAACTCTCTCTCAAACCCTATGTTTCTGTCAAAGATACGAAAAGGCTGTGTTTTAAATAAGCATATCTTAAGGCAAATGATAAAAAATACTCCTTTATCTATTTACAGCTATAATTTAAGGGTATTTCATTCTCTCTCCCTCCTGCTAATCTAGGGTTTTGATTGTGAAAATGCATGGCCCCACATTTCTGTATTTCTACCCTATTCTTCCTCATCTGCTACTTGACTTCCAGCCCCCCTGTCACCCTTTCTCACAGGCGATAGAAGCATCTATGCATAAGGCGTCCGAAGAGCAAATGGGAATAATGGAAAAGAATGGTGGGTTTTGCAAAAACCAAAATAAGAGGATGGCAATGCCCAATCCCCAACATAAATATGAAAATTGAAATAAAAATGTAAAGATTTTAAAAAGCCCCAAAAATCTGAAAAGAAAGGGGGGTTTTCAGGGGATAATGGACTTAGCGTAGACCAAAATAAGAGACAATGCTCAACTGTTTTGACTTAGGGAAAATGATTGGTCGATTTAGCAGAGATAATGTGTTGGATGTTTTCCTTTTTTTGGGTTTCCAAAGATTGAGTTTCCTTTTTGTATAGGAATTCTAGAATATTGTTCTATGTTCTAGAGTTGCCAAATAAGGTTGTTGCTTTGCATTCAAGCAACCTTTTATCATATATTAACAATCCTTAAGTTTAGTAATGTTTGGAAGTGGAAATTGTGACTCGTATTAGTTGCTAAATTTACACCTAAGAGGCCAAACGAATTGGGCTCTTTAGGAAAGTTCTATGGGAGCTCAAAGACTCCTCCAATGGTTGAAAATACCTAGAAACCCTCGTTCCTAAGAGAGAGAGAAATGACTATTTATAGCCAATTAATATACTAAAATTACCCAAATACCCTAACTAAAGTAAAATGACTAAAATGCCACAATCTCTATGAAAATAACCAAAATGCCCCTACTATGCTAAAAGACAAAAGCATATGGAAAAGAGGGAAATCATAAGCCAATGAGCAGAGCTGGGTCAATGTAAACATTGACAAGGGGATGCTCTTGCATCACTATGCCTTGTAGTTGCAGAATTTTGACTCAGAGTGTTGCCTTATTGATAATCAACAAGTTACTGAGAATGTGTTGTGATAATTCCGTTGCGATTTTACTTTTTTAAGAACGACAAATAAAGTAAGGAGTTAATGTGTTGACATATTATCGTGAGGAAGATAATTCAGGATCAGTTAATGTCTATTGAGTGCATAAGTACTGCACTTATGTTAGCAGATCCAATAACGAAAGGCTTACCATTTGAGGACATCAATGACCATAAAGCGCGCATAAGGTTGGTGGGTAAAGCCGATTACGTTGATTGGTGGGAGTCTGGTTACGTTAAAGACATTGTAATGTGATCACTTTTGAGCTTGATCTTGATAGATAAAGTTATATGCTTTTGCATTATTTGTATTGTGCACATTGAATGGGTATTTTGAAAGCAGAATGTCGGTAATGACATAAAGTGGACCATATTCATGTTGGTTAGTTTGCTAATTTCATGACCATGGGGAGGTTATTGGATAATATAATCCAATATATAATTACATGATCGGCTGTTGGTATAACTTATTGAATGGAATGTAAAATTGGTTGATGAGAAAGGTATAAAGCCCATGCAAGCCAAGTGGGAGATTGTTGGACGTTTTCCTTTCTTTGGGTTTCCAAAGATGGAGTTTCCTTTTTGGATTGAAATTCTAGAATATTTTTCTATGTTCTAGAGTTGCCAAATAAGGTTGTGGCTTTGCATTCAAGCAACCTTTCATCATATATTAGCAACCCTTAAGTTTAGTAATATTTGGAAGTGGAAATTGTGACTTGTATTTGCTAAATTTACACCTAAGAGGCTAAATAAATTGGGCACTTTAGGAAAGTTCTATGAGAGCTTTTTGCCTATAAAGAGACCCTTGGTCCCTCTTTCTACATACTACGAACTTGAGAGCAATCCATAGATTGAGAGTTTGTTCAAAGAAAGGTTTCCCATAGACCGAGTGGTGTGCAAAGAAAGAGAAGCACAAATGGGTGTTTTTGGGCCTTCGTCGTGCTCAGAAAAGCTATGAGGATCGTCAGATTATACACGTTCAAGCACAAGCTATGGTGAAAGGTACATCAAACCCATCTCGTTAAAATCAAGTTTTTCTTTGTTTTTCAGTGCCCAAGATCCAAAGGGATCATTAAGTTAATGTTTAGTATAATATGATGGGCTTTACATTTTAAAGATTTTCACTAACCAGGGAAGAGGATGACATTGCCTAGCGGTTTCAATTGCGATTCCTACTACTCTCCCAGACATTAGAATTGGAATCTCAATTCTGTTTACCAGAATAATAGGAATATGTATGGAATTTGATCACAAATCCAATTCTTGATTCCCATAGTCCAAACGCGCCCGTAGAGTCCTAATAGGGAAGGAATTAGGAAAAGGAGAGAGTCTTAGATAGTTTGAAAATCATACAAGTACTCTTGTTGTCTCCTAGTTGGGCTATGAGAAGGAAAGGGAGAGAGAAGAGAGAATCTGGTTGGTTTTGAGAAAACTCACCAGCAATATATATGATCCGATCATTCACAAAGAAGCACAATAGTAGCAAATAAACAAACCACAAGGATGTCTTTCATCCGCGTCTGCAATAGGATGAAACAACCATTTCTGTCAAACCCGTAGATGTTGAACAAAGTAGAGCTCGACTTTATCATTATTTTAGATCAATCAGCACCTCTAAATAATGCTCTATAAATTCGGTGGTTCAATAGAAGGTAGAAAATTTGGGAAAGATGAGTAGGAAATCATCTTTCCATACACTATCTAATAAATCCTAGATTAATACACAAACCTTCCAAAATTATAGAGAAATATTTAGATGATAGATACCCCGTTGCAGAGCTCTACCTCGGATGAGAATCTTTTAAACAATCTTTTTTTCTCTGATGATCACTTTAACCGCGATCCAACAATGGCACCCACAAATCGCTCCAACACGGATTCGATAACACTCTTTAAGATATATGCCATGCAATATCTGATTTGATGTTGTTCAAAGAAATAAGATAATAGCAATAAACAAACCACAAGATGCACACACCAAGATTTTATGTGAATAAGCCAAGATGACTATCTCCATTATGAGAAAAAAAAATACAAAGATTACAATTGGATGAATCTGAAACCCTGAAACTGCAATCCTTTCCTGCCTTCTCGACCAAGACCGTACATGAGAGTAACCAAAGAGAAAACCAAGAATAAATTCTCTCTCTCTCTCTCTCTCTCTCTCTCACACACACACACACACACACACACACACACACACCAAGAGAAACAAAACATCTCTCTTTTCCCTTCACTTAGCCTCATTTTTCTACCTGTCACAAATAGATCGTATGTTAAGAAGACACTTTTATCACCTAGGTTTTATAGAAATCCTAAATGAGGATCTTTCCAATTTTGCCTTTTCACCACCACCCATATTATATCATAGGTGTGTGGGAAGCAAGGCAACTATCCCAAAAGTTGGGAAAGCTAAGACTATAAATCGGGTAGGTTATACCTCATGTAGAGTGAAGAGAACTAAAAAGGGGCAGGGATGTGTAAGAAACATAAAGAAGGATTAAGCCTCTAGCTCAATGGTCACGGCTTTGTTATTCAACCTGGAGGTCAGAAGTTCAATCCCACCATACCTACCAAAAAAAGCATAATGAGGTTCATTTAGATGTCAATTGCATTTTTGGATTTGATCTTTATGTTTTGTGAGTATGGGGTGCATAAGGATTGGGTTAAAGGTTTAACCCCTTTGTAATATCTTTCGTTTATTGCTCATAGTGGAACATTGGTTCTCCTCCGTGGATGTAGGAATCTTGGTTGAACCAAGTATAATCTCGGTGTGTGCATCTTGTGGTTTTTTATTTTATTTCTTTGTCCGCAATCGGATCAGGAATAATGATCAAGAATGGCAGATTTAATGATCTTGATGGAGCTTCAATCTGTATGTAGAGTTTGATTACAGGTGGGGCATTGTCTCTTTTTTTTTTGTTCGAAAATGAGAGGAGGTAATTGGAGGATGTTTTAATTGGTTAAAAACAATTATGATCTAATACTTATCAAACTAGACCATTTTTTTTTTTGAAATTGATAGTCACTAATACTAAGAAAGAAGGAAGACCGAGATGGTCAGTACAAAGATGAGAAAAGACAATGCGAAGACCAAAAAAACCAAGAAAATACAACTGATCAAACTTGACCATGTTAGCCTATTTCTAGACAATCGAAGGTAGAGGGCATCGATTGGCCTGTTGGTTGCAATTTGCAATTCCAATCGAAGAAGATTTGACAGGGGATGGACACTCTCAGATTTTAACTGAATTTTCTGAGATCGCTATGTGGCTTTTGTGATTAACGCCCAAAGTCCGTTATCTACTTGTCAACTTGTGATGGGGTTCTACGATCAATGTAGCAATCAGTAGGTGGACCACTAATCGACAATCAGAGGATGACGATCAGCGGAAGTACTGTCGAAATGGAAGGAAGCAGTGATTTCCGAGCATCAATTGCCACAATTTATGAACAATAATTAAAATATAATATGATGCCTATTACATAAAAGCTTTAGATCAATCATGGTTACTTTGTTGAGTGCATTATTAGGAATTGGAAGACAATCTCGGCAGGCACCGTTACTAAGAAGAAGACATCAGCTTTGTAAAAACCTCCTTCCCCCAATACTCTTAAACTCAATGTTGATGGTTGCTCCCTTGGCAACCCCGGAAAAGCAGGAATTGGGTGTGTGTTCAGAGATTGCAATGGTGTCATCAAACTTGTGTTTTCAAGTCCTATTGGCTTAACAGAATCCACAGAGGCCGAGGTTCGAGCTATCCACTTTGGCATGAGCATATTTAGGGAGCAGGTGGAAGGTAAAATAGAGGTGGAAGGTGATTCGTCTAATGTTATTTCTTGGGTTCAAGGTAAGAGCGTAGGTCTTGGAGATTAGCTAGGTTTTTGGATGAAATTTCTGCAATGTATGATGGTAGATTTATTTATGTTGTCCATATTCCTAGAAGTGCCAACGATCTTGCACATCGATTGATCGATTGGCCAAATCAGGGGCCTTGTGGGATTCCTTGTATGTTGGGTGATGGGGTGTGAAAAACAACAACTAATGAGTTGTCGACATGTGGCCCCGGAAGGGCCCACCACGATATCGACACCTGCACAGGGGTAATCTGGTAATTACCTGAGAGTAGGTAAACCTAAACCCACAGAAGGGCCGATAGCTGTCCTCGGGTAGGTAATTCAACCACCTCAGGCCTCCCTCTATAAAAGGCCTCTCAAGGCTCAAAGTAAGGGGTAATAACTTCTAAGCTACCACTCCTAAATTTTTGGCTCTGCACTCCTGCTCATACTGACTTGAGTATCGAAGGGCCCGTCCGGAGCAACGACTCTGGGTTGGTCTTCTGACCTCGTGTGCTCTTGTGCAGAACTCAGCTCCTTCACTTCGGCTCCTCGGGTCCTCCAGCTCAGCTCTTACGTCACTGCCATATTTGTTACCGATTTTAGGCCTAACAGATTGGCGCCATCCGTGGGACCCCGAACTAAAAGCTGTTCGAATGCCCTATACAAAATGGCAGGGCGGAAGAGTGCTCGGGTACCAACTGCACGAACTACCCGAGCCGTAATACCTCGCAGGACCCAGAGCGAGCGAATCACCTCGCAGGTGGTGGCTCCCTCTGCTACAGCAGAGCAGAGCCCAGCTCATTCGGAACACCTCAATCCCACGCCCACTTCGTATCAAGTTCAAGATCTCTTTCAACAGATGATGGCTCTTGTCGGTCAATACCAACACCTGATCCAAGTGCCTCCCCAACATCCTCCAGAAGCTCCACGACCTGTACAGGAAAGGTCGAATGCCCACGGGGGAGAGCCAGCGCGCCCCAGTGGAGACCGGACCTACCACTCTACAAGGCGAGTCCATCACTCCAGAACCAGGCATGCCCATACAGAGCCTTACCACCGTCGGAGGTCACGGTCCCGCTCCGCGCGAAAGCACCAAGCCCAGGAAGACCGCGCACCACAGGAAAAATCCCAGCCTCATCGAAGGAGTCCGGAAAGTTAGTTCGGTTCTGCTGCGAGCCCATCGGTGGAGAGAAACAAGTCATTGGACCGAGCAGACCGGAGGGCTGACCCAATGCTGCGGAGAATAGAAGAAATAGATCACCGTATAGAAGAGGTGGCAAAAGATCAGGGCTGGCCCGCTGCGAAGACGTACTCAAGCAGACCTCCGTTCACAGATAATGTTATGAACGCGGCAGCGCCCAGAGGGTTCAAAATGCCGACGGTTCCGCAATACGACGGAACCACCGACCCTGTGGACCACCTGGAAACGTTCAGGACTATGATGCTCCTCCACGGCGCCTCTGACGGATGCAGAGCATTCCCGACCACATTGACCGGTGCAGCCCAGGACTGGTACTCGAGGATCAAGCCGAACTCCATTAGCAACTTTGAGGACTTTGGGGACAACCTGGTCCGCCATTTTATGAGCAGCCGGAGGCCAAGGAAAACAACAGCATCCTTGATGGCCTTGCGGCATGAGGATAATGAACCTCTGAAAACATTCGTCAACCGTTTCAACAGAGAAGCTCTTCAAGTGCCAAATTTGGATCCATCAGCCGCCATGAATGCGCTCCTCACAGGCGCCAAATCCAACGATTTCCGTCGATCAGTTGCTCGCCAGAACCCGCACTCACTGACGGCAGGGGCCGAGGAATATATAGTCGTGGAGGAGACTCTGGCGGCCTTAGACTCAAACCGGAGGAGAACCTCCGAAGAAAAGAACCCTACCAAGCAGCGTAGGGATGATAAGGCCCCCAGAAGAGAGAGATCCCCCCAGAGGAGGGAAGAAAACTTTACCCCTCTCAACACCTCCCGGAGACACATACTGGCCGCAATCAGAGGAGAAGAATTCGTAAGGTGGCCGACCAGAATGATCTCCAAGGGGAATAAGAGAGACAAGTCGAAGTATTATCTGTTCCACAGGGACCACGGGCACGACACAGACGATTGCTGACAGCTCAAGGAAGAAATCGAGCTGCTGATTGGTCGGGGATACTTGAAAAAGTATGTCAAAGATGACGGCCACAGAAGAGAGCACAGGGAGAAGAGTCTCCAGGGCCAGAGCCCCTGACGGTCACAGCCGCCCCATGCGCGGAATCAATCTCCCCCGCCATCCAGTCCACAGCCAGAGGCGTGCCGATCCCAGCCCAAGGGGGTCATCAACACAATTATGGGCGGGCCAGCAGCCGGGGGCACATCATTTGCTACTCGAAAAGCATACGCACGCCGAGTCAACGCCGTGCACACATGCAGCAAAAAGATGAAGACGGAGAATGAAATCTCATTTTCAAATGCGGATCTCGACAACTTGATACTACCTCACGACGATGCCTTGGTCCTAACAATGCTCGTCGCGAATTGTGAATTGAAGAAAATCCTTGTCGACAACGGGAGTTCGGCTGATATCCTGTACTATCATGCTTTCGAGAAAATGATGATAGGAGACGACCGCTTAAGGCCGGCGAACTCCGATCTGTTCGGTTTCTCAGGGGAGGTCGTGAAAGTGGAAGGACAGATTGAACTCCCAGTCCTCGTCGGAGAGCCACCCTGTCAAGCCTTCTCGATGGTCAACTTCCTGGTAGTGAGGGCCACTTCGGTCTATAACACTATCTTGGGATGACCCGGCCAGAATCTAATCCGCGCCGTCGCTTCAGCGTATCACCAGAAAATGAAGTTTATAATGCCAAATGGCATCGGAGAAGTCAGGGGAGATCAACCACAATCCAGAGAGTGCTATGCCATGGCACTCAAGGTAAAAAATGCGTCGGAATCGGTGCCGATTAAGCTACTCAATCTGAGAGACGAAGCCCAGGGGACTCAGCCCGCCGAAGACCTCATCTCCATCCCTCTGTGCAAAGGCGATAAGGAGAAGGTCGTTCAGATCGGCTCCTCTCTAGGCAGTAGCACCCGGCATAGCCTCATCCAGTTTCTTCAAGACAATACAGACGTCTTTGCATGGGCTCCTGTAGACATGCCCGGCATAGACCCGGAGGTCAGCACGCACAGACTCGGTGTTGATCCAATCTGCAGGCCGGTGAAACAGAAAAGAAAATATTTTGCCCTGGAAAGGCGGCAGGCGATCAAGGAAGAAGTGGAGAAGCTCTTGAGAGCTGATTTCATTCGGAAAATTCAATATCCAGACTGGCTGGCGAACGTGGTCTTGGTAAAGAAAGCCAATGGGAAGTGGAGGACCTGCGTTGATTTTACCGACCTGAACAAAGCTTGTCCCAAGGACACCCGCTCCCAAAAATTGACCAGCTGATAGATGCCGCCGCAGGTCACGAACAGCTGAGCTTCATGGACGCCTTCTCCGGATACAATCAAATCAGAATGTATGAATCGGATATACCAAAGACCTCCTTCATAACAGATCAGGGAACATATTGTTATCGCGTCATGCCCTTCGGCCTAAAGAATGCCTGCGCCACCTATCAAAGGCTCGTCAATAAGCTCTTCCAGAAACAGATCAGCCGTAACATGGAAGTTTATGTGGATGATATGCTGGTCAAAAGCCGAAGTGCGCAAGATCATGTCTCCGACCTGAGAGAAACATTCCAAGTCCTAAGAGAGCATAACATGAAGCTCAACCCCACCAAGTGCACTTTCGGCGTCAGCTCGGGAAAGTTCTTGGGTTTATGGTAAGCCAAAGAGGGATAGAGGCCAATCCAGAGACGATCAGGGCCGTGGTGGAGCTCACTCCACCGAAAACCATCAGAGAAGTACAATGGCTAACCGGGATGGTGGCCGCGCTAGGGCGCTTCATCTCAAAGTCTGCAGAGAGATGCCTGCCTTTCTTCAACACCGTCAAAGGGATCAAGACAGCACCTTGGACAGAGGAGTGCCAGATCGCGTTCGAGGAGTTGAAGCAGTACTTGTCCTCCCCACCGCTGTTGACAAAGCTAGAGCCGGGGGAGGAGCTGCTCCTGTATTTGTCCGTAAGCCCCATGGCATTGGCAGTCGTGCTAGTTCGAGAAGAGCACAACCAACAAAAATCAATCTATTATGTCAGTAAGGTCCTGCATGATGCTGAGACCAGGTACTAGCGGGTTGAGAAACTGGCGTACGCTCTGATCATGGCGGCCAGAAAACTAAGGCCATATTTTCAAGCCCACACAATAAAGGTCTTGACCGATCAGCCGCTCAGGCAAGTTCTCCACAGACCGGACACCTCGAGGCATCTTGTAAAATGGGCCGTGGAGCTGAGCGAATTTGATATCCAGTGCCTACCTAGGCCAGCCATAAAAGCTCAAGTGCTGGCAGACTTCGTGGCTGAATGCACCATCCCCCAGCAGAGCACTGAATCCGAAACTGTCCAAACCCCGATTGTGGAGAAGGTAACTACAACTGAGGAACGAACAGAAGCCGAGACTGAACCAGTAAGAACAGAAATTGTCCCCGTACCGGCAGAACAAGATCCATCGACCATCGAACCACTCTGGGAAGTGTACGTGGACGGATCTTCGAACAAGGGTGGATGTGAAGCCGGTTTGATTCTCACCGGGCCTGACAACTTCCCTCTGGATTACGCCCTAAGGTTCAGATTCCGTGCGTCCAACAATGAGGCAGAATATGAGGCCCTCCTCGCCGGAATGAACCTAGCAGTCCAGACCAGTGCCCAAAGACTGAAGGCGTACTGCGACTCCCAGCTGGTTGCGAACCAGATCCAAGGAGTCTATGAAGCCCGCGACGAGTACATGATTAAATATCTCTCCAAGGTCCGCCAGTTGGCTAGTAAGTTCAAAGACTTCGAGGTCATGCGAGAGATGCCAAAAGTTCTCTCCCACCATCCACCAACCTGCTGTATCCATAGCCCCGATCATCAGCCCACTCCCTTTCGCAGTATGGGGGATGGACATCTTGGGCCCCTTTCCACCAGCCTCCGGAAGACGCGAGTTCGTCGTAGTGGCCATTGACTATTTTACCAAGTGGGTGGAGGCCGAACCTCTAGCTCAGATCACAGAGCAAAACGTGCAGACCTTCTTCTGGAAGTCGGTCGTTTGCAGATTCGGGATACCCTGCGTCTTGATAACGGACAACGGCAGACAGTTCGACTGCCGAAACTTTCAAAAATTCTGCTCTGACTTGAAGATCGAACAGTGATTTACTTCAGTGGCGCACCCTCAGACGAATGGGTAGACCGAAATAACGAACAGAATCATGCTTCAGGGGATCAAAAAGAGGGTGGACAAAAAGGCTGGCCTATGGGCAGATGAACTTTATCATGTCCTATGGGCGTATCGTACCACCCCGCGCACATCAACGGGGGAATCACCATTCAACTTGTCCTTTGGGATGGAGGCCGTAATATCCGTCGATGTAGGCGCCCTGTCTCCCAGAGTCACCAACTTCAATGAACAGCTCAATGGAGATGGGCTTCGCGTAAATCTCAACTTGCAGAAAGAAGCCCAGGAAGAGTCCCGAATCAGAGTCGCCGCCTACAAGCAGAAAGTGTCCAACTATCATGATTTGAAGATACGCCCCAGAGAATTCCGAGCAGGGGATCTAGTCCTAAGGAAAGCTGCTATCTCCCAACTGAAGAAGGTCGGAAAACTCTCCCCGACCTGGGAGGAGCCGTACCGAGTGAGAGAGGTGATTCGCTCGGGGAGTTATAAGCTAGAAACGGTTGGGGAGCACCTACTACCCCATGCTTGGAATTCAAAGAACCTCAGAAAATACTATCAATAGACGGCCACTTGGCACAAAAGCGAATGTCGTTGTAAGCGCTCGAATATGAATGATAAAGAGGATACTATTTCTTTGTAAATCTCTGAGCAAACCATCTTGGAAACCCAGTTCACTAAAACTTGGGTACTCGCTGCTTGGTTCGCCCCAGCCCGCCTCCACGAAGACTGGGAGCGCACTCCTAGTAAGGAACGGGCCCGGACAGAAAAACCAAACCTACTTGAAACCCAGTTCACTAAAACTTGGGTACTCGCTGCTTGGTTCGCCCCAGCCCGCCTCCACGAAGACCGGGAGCTCACTCCTGGTCGGGAACGGGCCCGAACAGAAAAACCAGACCTACTTGGAAACCCAGTTCACTGAAACTTGGGTACTCACTACTTGGTTCACCCCAGCCCGCCTCCACGAAGACCGGGAGCGCACTCCTGGTCGAGAACGGGCCCGGACAGAAAAACCAAACCTACTTGGAAACTCAGTTCACTAAAACTTGGGTACTCGCTGCTTGGTTCACCCCAGCCCGCCTCCACGAAGACCGGGAGTGCACTCCTGGTCCGCAACGGGCCCGGACAAAAAAACCAAACCTACTTGGAAACCCAGTTCACTAAAACTTGGGTACTCGCTGCTTGGTTCGCCCCAGCCCGCCTCCACGAAGACCGGGAGCGCACTCCTGGTCAGGAACGGGCCCGAACAGAAAAACGAAACCTACTTGGAAACCCAGTTCACTAAAACTTGGGTACTCGCTGCTTGGTTCGCCTCGGCTCGTCTCCACAAAGACCGGGAGCGCACTCTTGGTCAGGAATGGGCCCAGACAGAAAAACCAAACCTACTTGGAAACCCAGTTCACTAAAACTTGGGTACTCGCTACTTGGTTCGCCCCAGCCCACCTCCACGAAGACCAGGAGCGCACTCCTGGTCAGGAACGGGCCCGGACAGAAAAAACCAAATCTACCCGGAAACCCAATTCCCTAAAACTTGGGTAGTAGCTGCTTAGTTCACCTCGGTTCGCCTCTATAAAGACCCGGGTCAATTAAAGCTTAAATGTCTGCCCGGAGTATTTTTGGCACACAGTGTTAGAATCAAGCAGTATTAGCCAGAGGCAGACATAAGTGGACAGTGGACAGCGAAATGTAACTTCTATTCATGAAAAAGTAGGGCCTCGAAGGGCCATTACAAAAAGTAGGGCCTCCAAGGGCCATTACAAAAAGAATCAGGAAGCCGTGCCCAAGAGGGGAAAATGGGGAGCTCAAGACACCCCGTGACCGCCACCCCGTGAGGGATGTGCCCCCGAGACCTCTGCGGCAGCGGTGGTGCCCTGCTCATCATCGCCAACCACCAGCGGATCAGGGAGGACAAGGCCCGTCAAGATGACAGTCGGGTTGGATCCCTTGACCTGCTCAAGGCAATCCATGAATCCCAGCTTGTAGGATTCAGTGGACAAACTAATAAGTTCGTCTTCTTTCTTCTGTACGGCCTCCTCGACGGCCGCTGTCTGCCTCTCCCGGGCTCTTTCCCTCTGTGCATTAAGGGCTTCGGCGGCCTTCTGCTTCTGGGCGGCTATATCATATTTGAGCCGCTGTACCTCCGCGTCCCTCTCCTCGATGGACCTTTGGAGCTCGGCTGCCTCCTACATCAGTTGGCCGCTCTCCTCCTCGGACTTAGTGATTGCCTCAGAAAACTTCCGGCTCTTCTCACGAAAGTCACTATAATACAGTCCGATCTGCAGGCGAGCGCAAATAAATGATTACCGAGCGTTGAAAAATAATAATAATAATAATACCTGATAGAGTGAAGAGAAGATGGCCTCGTCGGCCGCAGCTGGAGGTTCGTTTAGAACCTGGAGCTTGTCCCTATTCAAGAGACCCTTGGTGACGATCTCCATGGCTACCCGGCTCTCACTCAGGCCAGTGTTTCTCTTCTGAACGGCCTAGTTGGGTCGAAAAATATTATCCCCACACTTCGCCTGTGAGGGGTGGACTCCGGTGGATGCTCCCCCCGACTTAGAAGACCCGGCTCCTCGGCCGTAAGCACCGACCAGCTTCACTTAAGGCTTGCCCCTGGAGGACGGCGCGTCCTGGGTCGGAGCAGGACTCGAGATCTCTGGGGCTTTTCTTTTTTGGCCCTGTTGGCCCTGCTGGGTTCTGACAAAGGCTCCTTGCCTCACCTTCTCCAACTTGGACTGCATCTGCATCTCTGAAAGTCAACATGGACGAACAAAACCGGTCAGGAGCAAAAAGGAGGAAAAAGAGTTTAAAAGCAAGACTAGCCACATACGTGCCGGGGTCGCAGTACTAATGCAAAGCCCGACCAGAACCTCTTCCCCAAAGAATTCCTCACAATGAATGAGGCCCTCCCGGTGCAACTCCTCACAGACTAGGGCGAACGTTCCCATATCCTCGCCCTCAAGGAGCGGCTTGCGGCTCAGCGCAAGTGTGTCTGGGGTGTCCCATTTTAGAGGAACCGGCCAGGTCTCAGTGGGCTCCCTGTCCACGACATAGAAGAACATGTTCTTCCATAGATGTATGGAGGATGGAATACCAGTGATCATTTTCACCTCAGGGCGCTGACTAATGTAAATCCAACCCCCGTCCTTATGCCTCTTCAGGTGCGCACACATGCGGAACAACGGCACAGACAAACTTCTTTGATGCCGACCCTGGACAAGGTATATAAACCCGATCAGCGTCCTCCATGAGTTCGGCGCGACCTGAGCCGGAGCCAGCCCGTAATATTGAAGGACCGCGACGAAGAATGGGTGCAGAGGGAACCTGAGCCCGGCCCTTAATGACTCGTCGTATATACAGACGTCAGAGCTGTCGTTGCAAGCCCTATCTCTCTCTATCGCGGCCCTCAGCCCAAACCTTTGGGGAATACAGTACCTATCCCTAATGTCCCCCAGCCTGGACTCATCAAGGATATTCTCCTCGTAAAGAGCCTGAAAGTTGTATTGGGGATTGGCGTCCATCCGGGACCTAGCTACGACCTCAACGGCCCGGCCCGGGAGGAATGTTGTGGACGCCTCAGCGACGTCGCTACCAACGCTCGCCTCTGCTCGGAAGTAACTATCAGTTGGGGGCGGAGTATTATTCAAATCCAAAATCACCTCGTCCCCACTATCTATGACCTCTACGCTAACGTCAGGACTCGCCATATAGGGGCCGGGA
Source organism: Tasmannia lanceolata (assembly GCF_043159265.1). Classification (NCBI taxonomy): domain Eukaryota; kingdom Viridiplantae; phylum Streptophyta; class Magnoliopsida; order Canellales; family Winteraceae; genus Tasmannia; species Tasmannia lanceolata. The sequence goes on along the minus strand of NW_027518695.1, from coordinate 112,778 downwards.
ATCCTGGTCGGAATAGTTCGAGTCCTCTTCAACGAGCTAGATGCTGAATTATCAGAGGACCCGGACTCCCCTGAATCAGACCTAGAACCGGACTTAGAACTTGAAGCACTATTGGACATAAAGAACGCTGAAATAAATCAAATAGATACACTAAAAGAAGGATTACCGGTCTGAAGAGAAATGCTCCTAACTCGCGGACGACCACAACCCCAGGCTATCAGAGCCGAACAGGCAGAGCAAGAAAAAAAGAAAGGGGGAGAGAAAGCAAGAGAGTAAAACTGAAATGTGAAAAGTGAAAACCTCCTTTTATAGACCTTGACTTAAGGCGGTTCGCATTAATGAAAGGCACGCGCTTCGAGGGCCCTTACATGGTGTCACGTGTTCCTCATTAATGAAGGGCTCACGTCCCGAGGTGAAAAACGCGCGTGCAATACACAGGCAAAAAACGGTCGGTTATTTAAACTGCTTGAGTGCGGGATACCTTCGGAGTAATTGTGTCCGGTCCAAACCGGACACAAAAATCAGTCCGGCCCAAGCCGGACAGAATATGACGCATTCGCTAAACGACAAAAATCTGTCCGGCCCAAGCAGGACAGAATATGACGCGTCCGCTAGACGACAAAAATCTGCCCGGCCCAAGCCGGATAGAATATGACGCGTCTGCTAGACGCAAAAATCTGCCCGGCCCAAGCCGGACAGAATATGGCGCGTCCGCTAGACGACAAAAGTCAGTCTGCCCCAAGCCGGACAGAATATGGCACGTCCGCTAGAAGAAAAAAGTCAGTCCGCCCCAAACGCGTCCGCTAGACGATAAAAATCAGTTCGGCCCAGGCCGGATAGGACTTGGCCGAACAGATTCTCCGGACAGATTCCCCAGGCCGGACAGACGGCTTAGCCGGACAGAGTTTCCGGACAGACGGCTTAGCCGGACAGAGTTTCAGGACAGATTTCCCAGGCCGGACAGACGGCTTAGCCGGACAGAGTTTCCGGACAGATTTCCCAGGCTGGACAGATGGCTTACCGAACAGATTCTCCGGACAGATTTCCCAAGCCGGACAGACGGCTTAGCCGGACAGATTTCCCAGGCCAGACAGACGGCTTAGGCGGACAGATTTTCCGGACAGATTTCCCAGGCCGGGCAGACGGCTTAGCCAGACAGATTTTCCGCTCCGCTTCTGGCCGGGCAGACGGCTTGGCCGGACAGGTTTTCCATCGAGCCATCCCGAACATCGGCTCATTCTACCATTTAAGAATACAACTCCTCACACTTCCCCAAATCACTACAATGACTTGGAGAACTGGGGTCAACTGATGGGGTATGAAAAACAACAACTAATGAGTTGTCGACACGTGGTCCCGGAAGGGTCCACCACGATATCGACACCTGCCCAGGGGTAATCATGTAATTACCTAAGAGTAGGTAAACCTAAACCCACAGAAGGGCCGACACCTGTCCTCGGGTAGGTAATTCAACCACCCCAGGCCTCCCTCTATAAAAGGCCTCTCAAGGCTCAAAGTAAGGGGTAATAACTTCTAAGCTACCACTCCTAAATTTTTGGCTCTGCACTCCTGCTCATACTGACTTGAGTGTCGAAGGGCCCGTCCGGAGCAACGACTCCGGGTTGGTCTTCTGACCTCGTGTGCTCTTGTGCAGAACTCAATTCCTTCACTTCGGCTCCTCGGGTCCTCCAGCTCAGCTCTTACGTCACTGCCGTATTTGTTACCGATTTTAGGCCTAACATTGGGCAATCTTTGCCTGCTGACTTGCACATGTAATCTTTTCTTTCTTTTAATATAGTTATCTTTTGCTAAAAAAAGATCAATCACGGTTGCCCACATACATAGCAGAAACTAAATAGCATGGTATATGATACATGCAATGTGAAATGCGATTTATGTGAAATATGATCAGTGTTGGATTTCTTGAGTAGATGCCAATTTAAAAGTGACCCATTTCCTTGCAACCACTACTAGTGATATGTATGTCTTTATCCTTGTATCCTCAATCAAAAGCTATAGAAGACCTTTCTTTTTATCCCGAAATTTTGTACTAAGGCTCTGGATGGACCCGATGATTTTATTAGAAAAATCCAAAAGAAAATGCCCAAATAGGCTTACAAGACAATGAGGACATGTACGGTTTGAAGCTTTCAAAAAACACAAGAAACATGATCAACCCTTATGACGGAGGCTGGAAATCCCTAGGCTATCACATCTCATTGCTCCTTTTGCCTCTTTAGGGATATCTCTCCAGGAGAAGAATTATTGATTGGTCTGACTTTGACATGCTTCATTAGCCAAAGCATTTGCAACTTGATTGTCCTCGCGATATACCTAAGAAATAGTGGGAGTGAGCTCTTGCATAACACAAGGAATTTTTTACCAGTAAAATTGGATATCTTAGGAGGTCTACCTTTATTTAGGACCATGTCTACTAGTTGTAATATTCAATCTAAAGTAGTTTTATATTCAGAGACTTACCAAATCTTAATCCATCTAAAAGGGATCTACATTCTGCTCGCATGTTGGATCCTTCACCATAGAAGTAAGAGAATGCCACACACATCTTTTGTTTTATCATCTCTTATTATGCCCCCGACCCATGACAGACTTTCTTGGATAACCTGTTGACACTCCATCAACGTTTAGCTTGAACCTTCCTATATCTGGTCTCCTCCACTGAATAAGGGTAATCGTATTGTCTTTGCGGTATTGGGCATCTTAGAATTTTACATCCAAACCTGTTATTGACATATAATATAGATTTCTAACATATGCCTGGGATCCACTCTCTGACTTTCCATATGATGTGGTTGGCATTCTTCGCTTTTGCCTCCCATCTCCTTGCACACTTTTTATCCATAGCTCCCACATGATGAAAATGGAGATGCTTTTCATGATGAAAATGGAGATGCTTTTCACAATGACTCCCATCTTCTTGTATCTCTCTTTTTTTTGCCAAACGAAACCAAATCATGACCCTATGAAGGTCAGTATGCCAAGTATTACAATCAATCTGAAATACTACTGCAAAAGCTCTCCATACTGCATTGACCATGTTGTTGCTTAGAGATAGGTGATTTTTGTGTTCTTCTTTGTGGTGCTTGCAACAGTTACACATGGAAGTGAAAGGGCTATGAGCACTTTTAACTCTGGTATCTATGCATATCGCTTCCTTGAACGTCTTCCAGATATGGACACTAATTTTTGGAGGGATTTCATCCCATACGTAAGTCGCCATTTGATAGTTGGGCTTGGATCACCCACCACCTTCCAAGCCATCTTAGTCTACATGGGCAGGAACGAGGTTCCTTGCTTGGCCTAAATTCCACTCATCGAGTTTCTTTGATTATCGAGGAGTTCCATAATCAGGGTGCTAATATTGATCTCCGTCCTGTTATCAATATACTCGATGAGTGGCTGATGTCCTATCCATTTATCAGTCCAAATGAAAATTTCACCCTGCCCTATCAACCATCTACTATTTTCTAGCAATTTTCTCTGACACTTGATACATCTCTCCATTGTCTAGATGCTGTCTTTCTAATAGACACACTATTTAGATGACTATCTTTGGTTTAGATACAACTCATAAATTTGCTCCAAAGGGTAGTGTTCTCGTGGAGCTTATGAGTTGAGTTTAGTTTGCAAGCATTGCAGTAGTCATACAATGATTTTATTCTTTGAACTCCTTCCTTTTTAGTTTTGCATATATCACTTCCAAGATACCTAATGATGCTTTCTTCCAAATTCTGTATGGCTCCTCCAAAACGTGGACATGATACCATCAACTCTTTTGATGATAATTTTAGGTGGGCTTAATGCTCTTAGGATGTGCATGTGCATACTAGAAAGGACATGGTTGGTAAGAGTGAGCTTTGCTCTATTGGATAGAAGTTTGGCCTTGAGACCTCTGCTTAGAATTTCTTCAGCTGTGATGATGATACAAGGAAATAGGAGACTTGGAGATAGGAGGTCACCATGTCTATCGGACGGCCTTTCTACAAACATACAGGCAAAAGAAGAAGAAAAACTAATCGAAAAATGACACTTTCTGAATCCTTTTGCTTGTCTCATATGTTCCCCCCATTCAATAACATATTCATACGTACAAACACATGGACTGTTATAGTTTTAATATTTTTCTAATAAAAGTGCTAACCATTATAATCCAAAAAATTCAACTGATAACTACTAGCACAATTACTCCTACCCTTGATTTATGATCAAGTCATTATACAGTATTTATTATTTAAGAGTCAATCTACTTTTGTTAGGTGACAACAATTTTCATTCGTGCGAAAAGTTTGTCTTAGAATGCTAAGATGGGTTCTGAAAAAGTATTCGCCACCTTGGAAGGTTTCTGAAATCTTATCAGCAACCTACAATTCAATGAATTCCCTTTCTTAGGCCCTCTTTGGATTGCAATAAAAACATTTCTGACTGGGAAATTTTTTTATTTCTACAATTTAGAAGGAAATAATATGATTATGGTTAATTTAGAGGATATCATCATAAATTGAAGGTCTCTCTAAATAAAAAATTAACAGGGTCAGTTTGAGTTGTCTTTTTCCATGTGTAAATGAAGTAGGAAGTTTTATAAACAATTTTCTTTTCAAATATTTTCCAGAAAATTCTTGCCATCTAAACAGGGTTATTGATCAAAAAATCTTTAATTGGGAAAAGAAGAAAAAGAAATCACACACACACACATAAACATGCTTATTTCTGTATTACTGAGTCCTGCTACATATTTGATTGGCGTTTTGGGAATTCCAATACATCACACAAATTTAAGTTATATCTTTTCCTGGGTTAACCCATTAATAACACATAAATCCCTATTTCAACAGTGAAACATACATGTTGCATAGATCACAAAAGGCAATAGTTCCATCAGTTTATATATTTTCCTGGGTTAACCCATTAATAACACATAAATCCGTATTTCATTAGTAAAACATATATGTTGCATCGATCACAAAAGGCAATAGTTCCATCAGTTCAGATAATGACTCACTTCTACTTGCACAGGTATTTTTTAAGGATATTTGAAAAACGTACGAAAGTTGAATTACACTCCTTTTTCCTTCCAATGATTCAAACAACCACTCATTTCAACTGACATCTACTCTTACTTTTTCCAACACCAAATAAGCAGGAGTCTTTCCTTTTCTATGTCCCCCCTTCCCACAGCCAAAGAGTAAAAAAGTGATGAAAGTTACATGATAGAAGGGAGGCTGTATAGTCTGTACTTTGATGGGTACCATGTCATTACAGCACCTCTACATGCAAGGGTACTCTTGTCAGTTCAAGGGGCACTTAGAAAATGTAACGAAGTAAATGAAATTATAGCTTTTCGATGAGTCAAACGGTCACTCATTTGGACAGACAAGCAAAAGGCTAATGATATCTGATCTCACTTTCCTCATAAATGTTGCCTTCAGCATTATATAAGCAATGGAAAAAACACAAAACTGTGGCATGAAACGTAACAACAAGAGTTAAATAAAAAAAAAGTATAATGACATTGTACAAGGAGAAAAGAGTTTGAGAATGAAGCCATCACACAACCCTTCCTTTTCCTTCAGCAAACATGGGCCTCTCTCAGGCTTCTCTACAGTTTCCTTTTGTACTATTTACAGTAAACAAAATGGGTAGGGTTTAATCCTGATTAAATAGTTCAAATCACGATAATCAAATTCGAGAAATACAAAAACCTTACCACCAATCAGCGGATCAAGTCTCTTTCTCTCCCGATTCATCAATGATGGTTTCTTTTATGGAGAATCCTTCGAGGATATCAGTCTCAGAATCAATATGAAGCTCTTTGAACATTGCCATCACTTGAATCATGGTTGGCCGCCGGAGTGGTCTGTCATCCAAACACTCGCATGCAATCTTGAGGTAGTGATAGAGCTCAGACTCACCGGATATCTTCTGCCCCATCAGCAGCTCGGTATCGAATATTTCACCAGCTCTCTTGTCTCTTACAAGCTGCTTTGCCCATCCAACAAGGTTGTTGTCACCAAATTCCAAAGGGTCAATGGGTCTCTTGCCAGATAGAAGCTCAAGCAATATGACACCATAGCTGTAGACATCACCTTTTGTGGTGCATCGGAAACTCTGATAGTATTCAGGTGGGACATACCCAGGAGTTCCTGCAAGAGTGCTTACGCTGAGGTGGGTGTCAAGGGCATTCATCAGTCTGGCCATGCCGAAATCCGAAACTCGGGCTTCTAAATTCTCATCCAGAAGAACGTTACTAGATTTCATGTCTCTATGAATTATGTGAGGAATGCAGCTGTGGTGAAGGAATGCAAGTCCTCTTGCCGACCCAATGGCAATCTTCTTCCTAGCTGCCCAATCAAGTTTGGAGCTCCCTCCCTTGATTCTCCTCTCATGGAGTACTGTCTCCAAACTCCCCCATTTCATGTAGTCATACACGAGAAGCCTCTCCTCCCCAATCTTGCAGTAACCCAATAAGGGGACTAGGTTGCGGTGCTTGATCTTCCCAATTGTCTCCATCTCCGCGGTGAATTCTCTGTCACCCTGCCCGGTGACACGGATCAGCTTCTTGATTGCAACAGTGCACCCATCTTTCAACCGGGCCTTGTAAACCTCACCGAACCCCCCGGACCCAATCAGACTCTCTGCACTGAAGCCGTTGGTGGCTTCTAGAAGGTGAGCAAACGTCAGCTTCCTCAATGGCTTCTCAAATGTGGCAATGTTGATGCTCAAAGGCTCAAGGACGCCAGACAGCTTCCAGCTGGTGCTCCCAGAAGTCGGTAAGCTTTCTACATATTGCTCTCTTTGTTCCTCCAACTGCTGCTGATGAGTTTTCATCTTAAACAGAGCTACTGTAAGAGCAAAGATGATGAGCAGAGCAACCGCGATACCAATGAATACACTTCCAGCAAGAGGTTGCTTCCTTCCACCAGAATTCGAATTTGAAGAATGGGATTTAGCCGCCGAACCACAAGGAGGCAATGGAACTCCACAGAGTCCAGAATTGTTTTCATATCTAGAAGGGGGAAACGTCGTCAGCTGACCAGAGGTAGGGATTGGGCCTGTGAGGTTGTTGTTCGAGACATCAAGATCACTCAGAAATGTGAGCTCCCCCAATGAGCCGGGAAGGAATCCATGGAGGAGGTTGTGAGAGAGATCAAGAACCCCAACCTCTTTCAAGCCCCCAAATCTGTCTGGGATGCCTCCTGTCAGCTTGTTATGTCCTAAATTCAAAACTTGCAGATAATACATTGATCCAAAGTTTTCTGGAATCGTCCCATTGAGCAAATTGTAGGAGAGATCGAGGTAAATCATGCTTCCGTTGTTGCTCGCAAATGAATAAACAGTGGTGCCAGTGTATATCCTTGTGGACGGGCATGAATGCACCATTGGATAGGTGGATAGGCTCTCCGTTGTGATCCCCTCAAACTCAAGCAGACCACCAGCACCCCTGCAAGATGTTCCACCCTCATTCCTCACAAAAGCAAATTGCTTTCCAGATACTACACCAGGGACAATCCGCCCAGCCTGGTTGGCAAGTGCTGGTGGGACAGGCCCTGTCAGTTTGTTGCTGTTGAGGTCAAGCCATATGAGGTTCTGGCAGTCCCCAAGCCCTGGCGGGATCTCTCCACTCAGCGAATTGTTGCCCAATTGGAGGATTGCAAGGCTCTTGAGGGTTCCAATTCCGCTGGGTATCTTTCCTGTCAGACAGTTGCTGGAGAGGGAGACCCAGATCAGATTCGTGCACTTGGTGAGTGTCGGAGGGATTTCTCCAGCGATAAGATTGTCGTTGAGAATTAAAGACTCTAAACTTCCTCCGTTGGAACAGACACTATCGGGGATTTCACCCGTGAGATGATTAGCCCAAAGAACCAGATTAGAGAGCTGCGGAAGTTCCCAAATTTCTGAAGGAATGGAACTGTTTAGATCATTGAAGCTGAGATCAACTGTCCTGAGATTCTTACAGCTTCCAAGCTCCAAAGGCATCGGTCCAGAGAGATAGTTGTTGGCCAGGAGGATTTTTTGCAGAGAAGTGAGAGAAGAGCAGAAGCCAGATGGGATGTTGCCGGTAAAACCATTAGAGCTGAGGTCGAGAACCTCCAATTCCTTACAATTGCTTAGAGACAGAGGTATGAAACCAGTGATGTTATTGAAAGAAAGAGAGAGATACTTGAGAGAGGAGAAAGTAGTGACAATGGAGTCAATGAAATTGCCTGAGAGCTCATTATTTCCTAGATCAAGGCTCTGCAAGGAATTACACGAAACGAAGGTCGATGGAATCCCACCAGAGATGTTATTGCTTGAGAGGTCGAGCTCACGGAGAGTCCCACAAATCTGGCCCAATTCTGGAGGTATCTCCCCTGAAAACTGGTTTTTTGCTAGAAACAGCTGCTGTAGATTTCTGAAATTCCCTAAGGAGTTGGGAATCTTGTCTTCCAGCCTGTTATGAGTGAGGTCAAGCTTCTGGAGGTTCTGACAGTTGGCCAAGCTTTCGGGGAACCCTCTGCCAGAGAAGCTGTTGTAAGACAGATTAACCAGCGTGATATTACTGCATTCACCGAATTGAAGCCCGGAGAAATCGCCAGAGAAATTGTTGTGAGAGAGGTCCAGGTGGTTGAGAGATGGTGGGAAAGGCACTGGAATCTGTCCAGAGATGAGGTTGTGAGAGAGATCGAGAACCACGAGATTGTCACAGGACGAGATGCTGCTGCTCAATTCCCCTGTCAGCTTATTGTCAGAGAAATTGAGCAAAAAAAAGTTGTGGCAATTCAACAAAGAGTAGTTGAGCAGGCCATTGTCTGAAATCCGGTTGCGAGAAAGATCAAGCTCGCGGAGGGAAGGACTCAATGGGAAGATGCCTCCGGGAATCAAATTGCCAGAAATGTTGAGGGAGAGCAGGCGCGCGCAAGAGTAGATAAATGATCCCGGAATCACCTCTGAGAAGTTATTGAAGGACAGGTCGATGGTCTCAAAGTTGCAGGTAACAGAGGTGTGAGAGAGATTGCCATAGAATGAATTACCGTGCAAACTAACGTTGTGGAGATTTTGTACGAGCATCAGATGGTCGATTTGAAGTCGGCCGATGAGGCCGGCATTGGTGAGATCAAGTCCCACTACTCGTCCATCCGTCTGGGAGCAAATCACTCCTCTCCATGAGCAGGGATTAGCAGAATCTGGCCTCCAATTTACCAAAATACCATTTGGGTCACGCTCTACTGAAGAGCGCCGAAATGAAATCAAAGATGCCACATCATCAGAAATCGCTTCACCTGATGATGCTGACACCCAGAGAAGAAACAGCACAAAACAGAAGAAAACCTCCATCTTCTGTATGTAGGATAGGATAAGCAGCTCGTGCTTCTTTCTCGCAAAATGGGAAAAAAAAATCACATTTTTTCATCAATCTCTCTCTCTCTCTCTCTCTCTCTCTCTCTCTCTCTCTCTCTCTCTCTCTCTCTCTCTCTCTCTCTCTGTTGCTCTGCGTCTCTACATTTCCATGGTTTGAAAGATTTCCATGGTTTGAAAGAATAATGGACTCACTTTCGCTATCTAGGTATATGGAATCAGAGCTTCAAATATACATTCGAAAACATGAAATGGCAGAAAGGGGTTGTAAATGTAAAGAAAAAGGGGATCAGCTTAATATCACTCCCCTTCTCTTCTCCTCTCTACAATTCCGAGTCTTTGCCATTTTTTGAAAATTTTCCATCTGCGCAACCAGACCCTTGATCAGAACTTGTAAAGCCTAACAAAATAGTGACAAATGAGAGTGAAGAAATGATAGGAAATTTAAAGCCCCTCTTCACTTGTTATAGAAATCTCTCAAATTAGAAACCGATTCTCTTCCACAAACTTAAGAAAGATTGAAAATAAATCATTGAAAGAAAAGAGGGCGAAATCAAGTAACCCATTAAAAAGAAAACATGGATTTATTTATTTAATTTATTTTTTTTCAGAAAAAAACCGAAAGCAGAAATCCCTCGTCATCCAGTGAATCGGAATCACTAACTCAGTTGAGAAATAAAATGGATTTTTTTCTTATATAAACTTCCTTCTCCACCCAAAAACGAGTCTTTAAAATCCGAGTTTCGAATAAAAAAAAAAAAAAAGGAGCATGTGAAAGCAACGAACCTATTGGAACGAAACCCTTGGATATGAGATCAGAAGATAGCCTCCACTTTCCTTCGTTTCCATATGCTAGCGACCTTACTACCTCCCAAGTATCGGATCAGAGCCGAAACGGAACAAGATATAATAGTTTCGGATCGGAGATGGTCGTCTGAAGAGTAGAATAGGGAGAGGGGAAGGGAATTGGAAATTTTTTTTTAATTTTAATTCAAGGTTACAATCTCATCTCATATGTATGTATGTATGTGTCTCCGCTCCTCGGTCAAACTCGGGATTTGATTCTAAGAGGATGCCTTTTTGGCTTTCCTTGCCGCTTGGCCGGCCTTCCTCTTTTGTTTTGTATTTTTTTTTTCCTTCCTTTGGCGTGGGTTTTGGGACTCTCATTAGGTCGTATTTTCGCCACAAAAAAAGGAACCCGACACGGACCGAGGTCCCTGGACACAACTACACTATAAATGCCCCTGCACATCCCACAAATTACCCTTCACACTTCTATTCCCTCTCACTCATCTATGGCTTCTCATATTGGCACGGCACCACCGTGCTATTATAATAATTGCACAAACTCAGCTTCTCTTTTCCTTTTTTAATTAGCTTATGACAGCTTTTGGGGAACGGTATTAACATTTGACAGCTGTTTAAATAATAAATGACATGATGAGCTAGTGCAATTATCAAAATAGCGTAGTATTTTAGTACACAAAGTGATACCCCCTCCTTTCTTTGTTTTCTTTTCTTGACAATTGTAACCTGAGTGAGGGTCAGAGTGCAATTGTACAAAAACAGATTGAGAGGGGTAGATAGCGTAGGCGAGGGCGAGACAGACTAGAGACTAGAGACTTGAGACTTGAGACTTGAGACTTGAGGGGGAGGGGTTGGGGTTGGGGTTGGGAGCGGGGAGAGCATGACTGCATAGGAACTGGGAATGAAAATCAGAGAAAATAAAAAATGCTACTCAAAAATAACAAACAATGAAACAACTTCTTTTTACCATTTTCCAATATAAATTCAAGCTTTTCAGCCCATTTTGACTTGCCCTAATTGATTTACATATACGACAAACTAAGAAACGTGGGATGCGTAATTTGGAAGTTGACAAGACGGTACCTCTTATGGGTAAATTACTTAAATTCTTTCCGAGTGGTATTGTAAGAAAAAGGACAAGTATTATTTAATTTTTTTGAAGCTTTGAGGTTAATAATGAGCGGGAGAGGCGTCTCCGGGGAGCATTTGTCAAAAAAAAAACGGCTTGACTTGCGGATCCCACTTGTCTTTTTCAGCTTTTCCATCCTCTTACCTCTCTACCTACAATATAGTAGAACTAGAAACCAGCAATTATAGACCGTCCAGCCCCATTTTTGAAACCATGGGCCCATTGCTACGTGTAATTTTGATCGAGTCCATGAATATTGGCCATCACATCCTCATTGGATGATTCTAAACTTTGATCAACCATGACATCTCCTTTAAAAACACTCAATTTTCATTCATCTTTCCAACTGAGATGTCTGTCAGGAACATTTACGTTCGTTCAAGACGGGAGATGATCTGTAATTTGTAGACTTCTAATCTCTTTTCATAGTAGGCTGTAGTAAATTATATATAAAAAAAAGCCAAGAACAAGTTAGTGTTTGGATGAACGCAAAAAAAAAAAAAAAAAGGTAGGGGGGGGGGGGGGGGGGGGGGGGGGGGGGCGGGGTGAAGATTTCTGCAGAATAAACCACATAAAATAGATTTCAGGTGATCCCCTATGGAGGGTAGCCACTTCAAATTAGTGCTTACGTAGCACATGGTGTGGTGGATCCGGTGCCATATCTCCCCTAGTTTCATATAAATAAGAGGGAGGAACGTGAAACTCAGGGGCGCTGTCCCGCAAAAAATGGGCTGAAAAGGCTGCCCCCCCCCCCCCCCCCCCCCCCCACGCAATTGGCTGCACCTCACCGCTGTACATTTATAACAGCTAAGTCAACGACTATTATTATTATTAAGAAGTGCACGATGGTGAAATGCAGCCAACGTGGGCACCCTTGAGTTTAGCATACCTCTTTTTGTTAACAGGGAAATTTAGGGTTCCTATGCGGGGTGTTCTAGTAATTTCAATGCTGAAGTTTCGGATGGTACGAGACTTCCTAGGACACCACTGCCTGCTTAATTAACTAACGGGGTAGTCTTCAAGGATACGTACGTGTCAGTCTCTGTCCCCTCGTGCGTTTATTATATAAACACACAGCCCGTGAAAAACAATCAATTAACCTTCTATACACGTAACATCTTCTCCATCTATTTGCTACTCTTCTAGAAATACAGAAAGAAAGAAAGAAGGGCCTGCTACACTTGTCCCTCCATCAACCACCATGTATAACACACACCTTGATCGTTTATAAGGATTCATCCAACAACAGCATATATATAATTTCTCCAAAATCATGACACTTGATTTTCTTCTTCTTTATCTTATGCATGGGATGGGACCAAAACCATTTAAGTCTTGATTTCACATATATGCCCCCTCCTGGGAACCACAAAATAATAATAATAATAATAAATGTTTTCTACCATTTATTTTTAAATTGATCATTCTACATAGTTGCAGATCGACCGTAATATTACTTTGGATCATTGTAAAAATGAATCTCAAATCCATTGCTTTTCCCCCACACCAGAGCAGCGCCTAAACTTTAAACCTTTAGGGGACGTTTGGATACGTGGATTTTGGATTCCATGTTTTAGTTTGAAAACAATGTAAAAGAGGGCCATGATCAAGCTGCTGGTATGCTGTCCTTGCAGCGTTTTTTAGATTTTAAGTAAGAAAACCAAGTTTTAGAAATCACTCCCGCATCCTGCGATTTTTAAAACCTGGAAACATGGGACGATCACCAGCTCTCTTGCTGTCAGAAAGAAGGGTTAGAAATCAGAAAACGATGGTTGCTCTCTTTCTTCTCTTGTCTCCCAACTGCAATTTTGAGGAAATCCAAAATTCTAAAATCCGCATATCCAAACGGCCCCTTAATCTACCAACTCAACATTAATCTTAACACGTGAAAGACCAATGTATCTGCTGTGTCGATTATCTGCCTTTATTAGTGCACGCATGCACGTCCATAAGAAGTGGTGAGATTCGAATTAAAATTTTACTGCATATATTTGCACGTGTGCACATTCACATCCCCATAATCATAGCAAACTATGCATGAGTGTGGGATGAGTGACTGTAATCCTCTCCACTACTCTTTTTTTTAAAACCCTAACAATTTTTTAATCACCATTGTCACTTGAATCAATGTATTTGTTTTATATTAGGTAGACAGGAATATGGGAAAGAGATGATTCCTTGGCGGTACTTTTGAGCAATGTAAGTCTTATCTATCACATACTTGACAAAATATAATATGAAAGTAAAATTGTGGTTCTTCAATACAATACATTTAAAATAAACATATGGTGTGCACATATCAGTACAGTAGATGCGTACATGAATGGAAAGGGTCTTCTCCTACATATGACCTTTTCTCTCAAATTGGTATCGTTATATGGTTCTTGGCTGGCTTTTGAATGTTGCTGCTCTTTCGACAATTTCATCAAAGTAAATGAGTTTAGCGCATGAATGTCTGAGCTTCGTTTCATCAAAGTAAATGACAAGAGGTTATCTTTTCCTTTCCTTTTAAAACTCTTCAATAAATCCAACAAATCTTGACTTGGGTATCCAACTTCACTTTTTTCAAACTTCCTTTTATTTAAAAATCAGCTAGACCTTTATATGGGATTTACTAGGGACCATCACATAAAGGCATTTCGTGGTTGGCTGTTGCATGTGAGAGCAGCCACACATGCTCACTTGTCAGTAGATTTTGTCTTATTCATTTAATTAATCCGAGGTAGCTGCTCTCACATGCAACAGCCGGCCTAGAGAGAGAGAGATTTTCTATGTTGTTGGTGCAGCCCCTTCATAGGATGGTCCAATCTGCTCATTTGTTGGGACACAACTTAAATAGGTTGTAACCCAAAAATCATCTCCTAAGGATGATCCTAACTCTGATCTGTAAAAGGAGTGCACATCATGGAAAACACCATAGATCTATAGAAGAAAATAATATGCCCCTGGCCCTGTTTGGATTACAGGAATTTTCTGGAAAAGTTCATGAAGGCAAAATATTTTTAAAAGTCCCTAATATTTTCACAGATTAAAGAAAGTTACAACTTGAACCAATCCTATTCAATTTTTATTTAGAGGGGTGATGGGGTCCGGACTCAGCACTGAGGGAATCCGGACTCAGCACTGATGGGTCCGGACTCAGCACTGATGGGTCCGAACTCAGCATCCAATTGGCTGCTGGCACGTGGCCCTCACAAGGACCGTTGGAAGGCCAACACCTGTCCCTACTAGGTGTGACACCTGGACCAATCAGGGACTTCCACCTGCCCTCCTTAGGTATGAGACCTGGTCCATACAGAGCCCACCACCTGTCTTGGACAGGTGGCTCAGAACTACCACCTGTCCCAGACAGGTGGCTCAGAATCACTATAAATAGCCTTCACTTGTACTAAGGTGAGGGTCCTGAAATCTGAGAATCAAAACTCTAAGCTTTTGCTCTGACATTGCTCTGCACTCCTGCTCATACTGACTTGAGTGTCGAAGCGCCCGTCCGGAGTATCACTCCGGGTTGGTCCTCTGACCCTTTTCTTTCTTGTCTGTACCCTTGTGCAGCGCAGGACTCAACCAGCCCTTCAGTCGTGACTTGTTAGCTCGGACCATCCAGCCCTACCATAACCTGTTGCCGATTTTAGGCCTAACAGATTTGGCGCCATCCGTGGGACGGCCGCAACAAAAAGCTGTTCGACATCTTACTCAAGAAGCAATGGTAGGACAGACCGGCAAGCGAGCACCTCCGACTTCTCGGGCTACCCGGGCTACGGCCCCCCGCGAAGGACGAAGTGAGCGACTGGCCTCGCAGGTAGAGGTCGGGGCGGCCGTGGAGCGGACTTCGCCTCACTCGGACCGCTCAGACCCTACCCCGACCCCGAGGGAGATGCGAGCCCTTTTTCAAGAAATGACTGCTGTAGTTGCGCAGTTCAGGAACGCGGCCCCCGCACTCCAGCAACACCCAGTCGAGGTTTCTCGACCCGTTCAGAGGGGAGAGAGCTCCCGCAGAGAACGCGCGTCTCCACCCCGGGACCAAACTCGTCACTCCACAAGAAGAGACCAGCGCTCGCGGGACAGGAACGTGCGCCCCGAGCCTCGTCAGTATTGCCGGTTCCATAAGAGTCACGGCCATGACACCAATGCATGCATTCATCTCAAGGAGGAGATCGAGCAGCTGATAAGCAGAGGGTACCTCGGAAGGAGGGCCGACCGCGGGAGGGACCTCTTCATCGGCCCGCAGGACTTATGCCCGGCAGGTCAACGCCGTCCATGCCTGCAGTAAGAAGGCCAAGCCGGAAAACGAGATATCCTTTTCGGAAGCAGATCTTGACGGCCTGATCCTCCCACATGATGATGCCCTGGTCGTCACCATGCTAGTGGCGAACTGGGAAATGAAGAAGATCCTGGTCGACAATGGGAGCTCCGCCGACATCCTCTACTACCACGCCTTCGAGCAGATGCTGATCGGAACTGACCGTCTGAAGCCGGCCAACTCTGATCTGTTCGGGTTCTCAGGAGAAGTTGTCAAGGTTGAAGGGCAGATTGAGCTTCCAGTTCTTATCGGGGAGCCGCCCTGCCAGTCCTTCGCCATGGTGACCTTCCTGGTGGTGAAGGCCAAGTCAGCCTATAATGCCATTCTAGGACGCCCTGGGCAGAACCTCCTCCGAGCTATTCCCTCCGCTTGTCATCAGAAGATGAAGTTCATTACGCCAGGAGGCGTAGGTGAAGTCAGAGGGGATCAGCCCCAATCAAGACGGTGCTATGCGGCGGCGCTGAGAGGGAAGAATGCGTCTGAGTCTTTGCCAATCGAGCTGTACGATCTGAGAGACGAAGTGCAGATCACAGTCAACGAGCCCGCAGAGGACCTCATCTCTATTCAATTGAACAACGATGACGAACAGAGGGTTGTCCAGATCGGCTCTGCCCTGCCAGAGGCCGCGCAGCAGGATCTCGCTCAGTTCCTCAGAGCCAATGCAGATGTCTTTGCCTGGACTCCTTCAGACATGCCCGGCATCGACCCGTCGATTAGCACCCATGAGCTCGGTGTCGATCAGACCACTCCGGCTGGACCACTCCGGCTCATCCTAGTAGCTTGGAGATCAGTTCCAGCCGAGGACGCCCGCAGTGGAAACCACCTTCAAATATTTTCTAAGTGTTTGCGTACCAAGCTCCCAGCTCGGTTCTCGCAGACTTAGGACGAGCAGTGGTGGTGCACTCCGGCTCATCCTAGTGGCTTGGAGATCAGTTCCAGCCGAGGACGCCCGCAGTGGAAACCACCTTCAAATATTTTCTAAGTGTTTGCGTACCAAGCTCCCAGCTCGGTTCTCGCAGACTTAGGACGAGCAGTGGTGGTGCACTCCGGCTCATCCTAGTGGCTTGGAGATCAGTTCCAGCCGAGGACGCCTGCAGTGCACTCCGGCTCATCCTAGTGGCTTGGAGATCAGTTCCAGCCGAGGACGCCCGCAGTGGAAACCACCTTCAAATATTTTCTAAGTGTTTGCGTACCAAGCTCCCAGCTCAGTTCTCGCAGACTTAGGACGAGCAGTGGTGGTGCACTCCGGCTCATCCTAGTGGCTTGGAGATCAGTTCCAGCCGAGGACGCCTGTAGTGGAAACCACCTTCAAATATTTTCTAAGTGTTTGCGTACCAAGCTCCCAGCTCGGTTCTCGCAGACTTAGGACGAGCAGTGGTGGTGCACTCCGGCTCATCCTAGTGGCTTGGAGATCAGTTCCAGCCGAGGACGCCTGCAGTGGAAACCACCTTCAAATATTTTCTAAGTGTTTGCGTACCAAGCTCCCAGCTCGGTTCTCGCAGACTTAGGACGAGCAGTAGTGGTGCACTCCGGCTCATCCTAATGGCTTGGAGATCAGTTCCAGCCGAGGACGCCCGCAGTGGAAACCACCTTCAAATATTTTCTAAGTGTTTGCGTACCAAGCTCCCAGCTCGGTTCTCGCAGACTTAGGACGAGCAGTAGTGGTGCACTCCGGCTCATCCTAGTGGCTTGGAGATCAGTTTCAGCCGAGGACGCCCGTAGTTAAAACCACTTCCAAAGAATCTAAGTGTTTGCATACTTAGCTCCCAGCTCGGTGCTTGTAGACATTCTCGGTCGTTGAAGTGGGGTTGAAGTGGTTCACTCCGGCTCGTTGTAAATGGCTCACAGACCCTCTCGGTCAACGACGGGCAACCACTCCGGCTTGACAGAAAGAGAAGAAAGCAGTACAGAAATTATGCGTACAAAAAACAAGAATGCCGTACAGACAGTTGAACAAAAGTGTATTTGTATTCATAGTATTCATATTACAAAATTGCTCTCTTCGCCGAGCTGGCTTACAAAGAATGGGCCTTACAAACTGTGCAAAAAACATGCCACCAAAAAGAAAGATAAGAGCAAGAGGGCTGCTACTCAGGCCTCCTCGTCGGCCACTCCCTCGGTGACGACCTCTGTGGGAGTGAGGGTTGCAAGCTCGCCGACCTCAGCAGAGGAGACTGCGGCCACAATCACCTCCGCATCCATCTCAACAGGCCGGGAGGAGTCCGGTTCGTCTTCCTCTTCGTCATCCTCCCCCTCCGGAGGTGCATACGGAACGGTCAGTCCGTCCAAGGAAACGCCGGCGTGAAGCCTCTTCACCTGCTCGGAGCAGAGAAGGAAACCCGCCCTATATGCCTGGAGGCCCAAGTCGAAGTGCTGAGCCTCCTTCCTCTCCTCGGTTTCCTTCACGGCCTTCTCCACGGCCGCCTTCTCCTTCTTTCCGGCCCTCTCCGCCGAACTTAGGAGATCCTGCACGGCCTGGTTCTTGACCCTCTGCAGTTCGTCCTGTAAGCTGTTGAGTTCGGCTTCTTTGATCTGGACGGCTTCGGTAAGCTCGCCGTTCTCTTTCTGGAGCTGGGCCTTCTCGGACTCGATCCTTGTGATCGTCTCAGAGAAGAGATATCGTTTCTTAGCCATGTCCCTCGAGTAGACTTGGAGTTGATAGAGGGCGGAGCTGATTGCCGCTTCGCAGGTCTCCGGCACCTCTTTCTCGACTTCTAATCGGTCGCGTGGGAGGACGCCCTTGTACATCAATTCCGTGGCCACCCGGGTATCCCCCAGGCCGGTGTCCGTTTTCTGCACGGCCCAGTTCGGGCGGAAGACGTTGTCGCCTCCAACCGTCGTGGCGGCAGCGATGCCCAGAACTGCCCCGCCGCGTTGCGGCCCTGTCGTCCCTCCAGACTTGGAGCTCTGTCCCGTGGTATCTGCCCGGCTCGATAGGGCAAGCTTATGTGTCGCCCGGCTGCTTTTCAGAGGCTTAGCCAGTGCGACCATCGGCGGAGTCGACTCCGGTACCTTCCTCTTCTTGCCCTTGGCTTGGGGCTGCTCCTGCGCTGGGGACGCTTGGGAGGTCTGCTTGATTCTGTCCAACAGGGACATCTGCTTCACCATTTCTGCGAAAGAGAACGGAACGCAGTCAGAACTATGAAAA
Organism: Tasmannia lanceolata; assembly: GCF_043159265.1. NCBI lineage: Eukaryota > Viridiplantae > Streptophyta > Magnoliopsida > Canellales > Winteraceae > Tasmannia > Tasmannia lanceolata. Next base: position 94,040 of record NW_027518695.1, on the reverse strand, counting down.
ATTGAAGAACAGTTCAGGAAAATAAAATGATGGCCTAAAAAGTCTACATACGTGCCGGCGTCGCACGACTGACCCCGAGCGCTACCAGCTCGGCCTCCTCTTCGAACTCTGAGCAGTGTATTTGACCTCGCTTGAGCTCTTCTTTGATCAGAGCGAAGGTCATATGGTCATAGTCCTCAAGGGCTGGTTTCTTACTAAGGCGACGAGTGTCTGGCGTTCTCCATTGTAATGAGAACGGCCAGTGGGAGCCCGGCACGGTGTCCTTTACGTAGAAAAACCTGTTCTTCCATGTGTGAATGGAAGTAGGTATCCCAGTGATCATTCTCACTTCAGGCCTCTGGCTAATGTAGATCCAGCCGCCGTCCTTATGCCTCTTCAGGTGCGCACACATCCTGAAGACGGGCACGGTGGGGTTCCTACGGAGCCGGACTTCCAGAAGGTACAAGAAGCCGACCAGCGTTCTCCAAGAGTTTGGGACGACCTGTGTAACTGCCAGCCCGTAATAATTCAGTACGTCAGCAAAAAAGGGGTGGAAGGGGAGCCTAAGTCCGGCCCGTAAGGCCTCTTCATATAGGCAGAGGTCTGCACTATCGTTGCTGGCCCGATCCCCTTCAACAGCCGCCCTCAAAATGTACCGGCTAGGAATACAGTATTTGTCCCTGACGGTCTGAAGCTTGCCCGGCCACAGATGGTTCACCTCGTATAGGGCCCCGATGTTATACTGTGGGTTGGCTTCCATCTGTGCCTCCGCTATCACCTCGACTGGCATGCGCGGCGAGCGAGGAACTGCCGTTTCGACGTCCTCTTCATCGTCGCTGGTTTCTACCCGGTCCGGTCCGTCCCCACGGACCGGGATTGTGTCTAAGTCCACACTCATTTCCTCACCGCTCTCCTCGTCTAATACGATTACTATCTCTTCGTCCTCAACACCGGCCTCCATAGGTGAGGCCGGCACCGCCCTCTCTGACGCCCCGGACCCCGTGGTGGTACTGGTCGAACCGGACTCCTTTGAGCTAGAGTCCGTCTCCGAACTAGTGCTAGACATTAAAAAAGGAAGAAAAGAAAAGCTAAAAGAGATTACCGAACTGAAGTGTTGGACGAAGATCTCCGGGCTCACTGATCCGAAGCGGGCAGAAAACTTGAATAGCCGAACAGAAGAGGAGGAGAGTAAAAGATGAAAAGTAAATAATGAAGAGTAAACTTCAGTATATATAGAGAGGCTGGGAAGAGCGGGAAAAATGAGAGAGAAAAGAGGTATTCTAAAATACCTCGACTTTTTAAAAAAAAAAAAAAAAAAAAAAAACTTTCTTCAAAAAAAAAAAAAAAGAGCGGGAAAAATCCCGCCCTTTTCCCGCCAGCCGGAGTGCGCCACGTCGCCTGCCGCATTAAATGCGCCGTTCGCATTAAATGCGCCGTCCGCATTAAATACAAGGCATGGGTTCCAAAGCGCTAGAAGACAAAAGACCTGGCCGGCTGTCCGGACAGGATATGGCGCATTCGCTAGACGACAAAAGCGCTAGAAGATAGAAGACCTGTCCGGCTGTCCGGCTGTCCGGACAGGATATGGCGCATTCGCTAGACGACAAAAGCGCTAGAAGACAAAAGACCTGTCCGGCTGTCCGGACAGGATATGGCGCATTCGCTAGACGACAAAAGCGCTAGGCGACAAAAGCGCTATGAGACAAAAGACCTGTCCGGCTGTCCGGACAGGATATGGCGCATTCGCTAGACGACAAAAGCGCTAGAAGACAAAAGACCTGTCCGGCTGTCCGGACAGGATATGGCGCATTCGCTAGACGACAAAAGCGCTAGACGACAAAAAAGCGCTAGAAGCAAAGACCTGCCCGGCTGGCCGTCCACAGCCTTAGCCGGACAGGACCGCATGAACCGCCTGAACCAATTACGCCCGGCTATGACGCCCAGGAAGCCTCGCCGGCCAGACTTCTGGTCCAAAATTTAGCCATACTGGATAACCGAAAGCCTTCTGCCCGGCCTTGCTACTTCAGGCCAAACTTCAAGGCCAGGCCAGGGCGCCCGGAGGCTCCTGTCCGGCCACGATTTCTCCTAGCTGAATCTGAGTCCGGCCTGAGCTGCCCAGAGGCCTTAAGGCCGGCCAGACGCTGTCTTTACCTTCTCTTTGCTTCTTCTAGCCACTCTCATGGCTCGAAGCACCAGGGGGCAACTGATGGGGTCCGGACTCAGCACTGAGGGAATCCGGACTCAGCACTGATGGGTCCGAACTCAGCATCCAATTGGCTGCTGGCACGTGGCCCTCACAATGACCGTTGGAAGGCCAACACCTGTCCCTACTAGGTGTGACACCTGGACCAATCAGGGACTTCCACCTGCCCTCCTTAGGTATGAGACCTGGTCCATACAGAGCCCACCACCTGTCTTGGACAGGTGGCTCAGAACTACCACCTGTCCCAGATAGGTGGCTCAGAATCACTATAAATAGCCTTCACTTGTACTAAGGTGAGGGTCCTGAAATCTGAGAATCAAAACTCTAAGCTTTTGCTCTGACATTGCTTTGCACTCCTGCTCATACTGACTTGAGTGTCGAAGCGCCCGTCCGGAGTATCACTCCGGGTTGGTCCTCTGACCCTTTTCTTTCTTGTCTGTACCCTTTGTGCAGCGCAGGACTCAACCAGCCCTTCAGTCGTGACTTGTTAGCTCGGACCATCCAGCCCTACCATAACCTGTTACCGATTTTAGGCCTAACAAGGGGCTTTCAATTTATGATCATATCCATCTAAATTAACCCTAATCATATCATTTCCCGGCCCTAAATTACAAAGGGAAATGATAAATGCACCCCTTTTCATCACTTAGGACACCCACTCATTTGAAGGAATGAAGTGACCTGATTGCCACGTAAAAGGGGCACATTTATCATTTATCAATCCAAACAGGGCCTTAAGGGCGATTTGGATTTTCTTTTTTGGTTTCAGTTCAACCTCCTCATCGTCACTGTCTCATTCACGCTGTCTTCAGTTTCCAAACAGGGCCTGCCAGCTGTCTTCCATTTTGTGACTGACTTCTGAAGATTCCACACGTGTATGGAAGATGTGGAACCCTGATGTGGTACGAGAGTCCCAGATCATAGCCTTAGATCGTGAAGGGCTTTTTTTTTATATCAAAAGTTTGTTATGTTGATTTTTCTAGGCCACGAGTAGAAAAGATTAGATCCCATGGTGGACAACCTTGATGAACTGCACGGGATAGAGCGGGGGGTGCGTGGGGTGTGCTACTAATGTGCTACTAATACAAGATTGTTGTATTAGTAGTGTGCTACTAATATAAGATTGATAGGGCGTGGGGTGCATATTCGGTTAAAACTGAACCGAACCGACCGAATAATTGAAACCGAATTTAATTCGGTTACCCAAATTGGCACCAAAATCGAAACCGAATTTGTGAGGAACCGAGAACCAAAAAACCGATTTCGGTTTTCGGTTTTAACCAAAATCAAAACCGAATTCTCTGGAACTCATCAGTTTAATAATAGGTTTTGGACTTATAATCGGTTGTCATAATCTCAAACGAATCCCCATCCTCATTTCGAATGACAAGTTATTTAACTAGTTGCCTCGATATAAAAATAAAATCAAGAAACTAGAGAACAAATCTCAGAAACCCTAAAATCAATCATTCCAAACCTGAGCGGGAGAAAGAACAAGACTGAGCAGGAGATTGTTCTTTTCTGCAAATAGTCTTCAAAAAAGCCTCGAGTTCTATGATTTGGCGAGAAAAGCCTTGAGTTCTTAAAAAAAAAAAAAACTCATTTTTTCTTTGATTTTTGTGCGTATGTTCTTTCGAAGTGTGTGATCTGCTCACCAAGAATAGGAAAGAACGAGGGAGAAAGAGGGACTAGTGGAGAGGAGGTGAAGTTTTGAGGACAAGAAACCCTAGATTTTGGGTTTCTTGTGCTACGGTGAAAACTGAAAAGTGAGGAGTGAGAAAGAAAATCGAGTAATTTTTTTTTATTTTTACTTGCTTTTGAAAATTAAGTCACCTATTTTTTACTTGGGACAACGTCCTTTTTGACCAGTTGTCTCTTGAGTACTGAGTAGGGGTGGATATATCAACTTGGCGCATATATAATTATTAATGAAAATTCGGTTTTCGGTTAAACCGAATTTTTTTGTCTTTGGGAACCGAAAACCGAAATTTAGACTTTTCACAGACCAAAACTGAACCGACCAAACCCGGAACCGAACCGAATTGACCGACCGATTTCAGTTCGGTCGGTTAATTCGCTTTTAACTGATTAATGTGCACCCCTATTAGGGTCTTTCTTTATTTACAATTGGACGGTTAACAATGATCTGCTATAGATTAGATAAAGATAGGCCTCCTAATCTTTCCTTCGAATATTATTTTGGGATTGGAGGGATGGCCCACGCCAGTACACCAAAATAAATCAATCTGGACACCTCCACTACAAATGTTTTTTCTCTGGGGCCACTTGCTCTACAACCCAAACTACGTATTTTCTAAGCCTCGGTACGGACGCAACCCCCTTTGGACGATTCTAACCCTCCAATATGTGGCCACCAAATGGACAGTGAGAAAACTAAAAGAAAAAGCCCTGTCAGTCAAGAAAGGAAAGCCTCTACAGATTGGAGGCTTAGAATAGTCCACTCGGAGTGGAATTTGATGCAAGGCCTAAAGGATAAATGGTTTGGATCATTGACCAAGTCGGTCCCACTTGCCCATCCGATGAAGCTTAGCCTTCTTTTTCTTTTTCTTTTTTTGAAATGGATTGTCACACCCTGACCCCACTGTGTAGTCCAGTTCTAGGTCATCTACCCTCCCTGGTTTTATTTTCCAGCAGCACTAAACGTGCCCAACCCACTCTACGGGGCCCACCCCTAGGAGATGTTGAAAACGCGTCTACAGGGAGAAGGAGAATCCACATATATATAGCACAACAACTTTCCTCCATTTCCGATGTAGGATCTTACAGATTAACCCCTTTTTTTTTAGGCTTAGCCATTTCTTTTAATAACCTAAACTGGGAATTTCCTTTTGCTCTTCTTTCCAAGTCTGGTTTTTATCGCAGTCACTCAATTAAGCAAATGTTGAGTGTTACCTCTACTATTTTCTTCGCTGAGATGATCCCCTCTGACCGCTTGGATTTATTCTAACAAAAAGAAGTAGGGGGTGCATCTTGGGTCGGGTTCAGCTCCAATTTTTTTCCCAGAAAGTCCCTACATTTTATCTCATCTCTGCCAGCATCGTTATTATTCCATAATACCCAAACTCAACTCCGTAGCTTGTTCAGTTTTCAAATACTTGCATGCAGTGTATGAGTATCATTCTGGGTTGGAGGGGAATATGAGTATCATTCCATAATACCCAAACTCAATTCTCTTTCTTATCATCACCTCCTCATAAACAAACAGAACAGACAGTGGACGTGAATGTTGACGTTGTTCACTAAGTATATGCAATAAAGGGATTTCTTTACTGAGACTGTGGACACTAGTTGGATCAATATCCAGCTTCTACATATAAAATAAATACCCTGAATGACTCGGGAATATATATGGAAGAAGAAAAATCTTATCATACACACCAGCTAGCCCCTCTATTCTTCTAAACGGGATCACAGACCTCAACCCAGCTGCTTCCTGCTGTTTTAAATAATTGCCTGTCTTTTATCAACATCCTCACCCTTACTGCCGCGTCCCACATTTTTGCTTCTGCATACATGTTAGCGAGAATTGCATAGTTCCCCGGGTCGTTGGGCTCCAACTCAAAGAGCCTCTGGGAAACAACCTCAGCCAAACCAAGGTTCCCATGGATCCTACAAGCACCAAGCAAAGCACCCCATGTGCTAGCTTTGGCGCTTACATCCATGTTCTCTATCAGTTTGTGGGCCTCGTCTAGGTGGCCCGCACGACCCAATAGATCCACCATGCATGCATAATGCTCCACTGTAGGACTGAGATAACCCGAATCAAGCATTAGCTGGAAGCATCTTCGTCCCTCATCCACCAACCCTCTATGAGAACATGCTGTCAATAACCCAGTGAAGGTGATACTATTGGGACGAATCTTGGCTCTATTCATCATCGAAAACACACAGAGAGCTCTGTCAGTGTCCCCATGATTAGCACATCCCATTATCATGGAATTGTAGGATACAACATCTTTCTCTGCTATCTTTTCAAACACACAAAAAGCCCTATCAATCCTTCCACACTGCACATACATGTTTATCACCGCATTCTGGACTCGAACATCACAACCGAACCCACATTTGTCTATGCAATCTTCAATCCAGTTGCTCATATGCAAACTTCCCAATTGGGCACCGGCAGATGCAACACCAAGGATGGTAATTTCATCCGGCTTTACATCAGCAGCCAGCATTTCATGGAAAAGCTCAATAGCCTCATCAGGTTTTCCATTCTGAGCATAACCTGAAATCATGGCCGTCCAGGCAACCACTTCCCTCTCACCCATCTGATCAAACAACAATCTTGCATTTTCCATGTCTCCGGCCTTGGTATAACCACCAACCATGACGGTCCAAGACACAACATTTCTCTGAGGCATCCGGTCGAAAAACCACCTTGCCATTTTCAGGTGTCCAAATCGAGCAAACCCATCGACCATTACATTCCATGTGATGATATTCTTGGAAGGCATCTCATGGAACAGTTCTTGTGCCTGCTCCAAATGTCCATGTCTGCAGTAACCTGCAACAATGGCAGTCCAAGAAACTACATTCTTCTCTCTCATGTTTTCGAAGACTCGCTTGGCCATCTCGATTCTACTGCATTTTGCGTACATGTCAAGAAGAGCAGTTTGGACGAAAACATCAGACACAAACCCCAGTTTCACAACATCCGCATGGATCTGTTCACCTTCAAAGAGAGCTTCAAGAGTTGCACAAGATTTGAGTGCAACTGGAAAGTCGAAATTATTCGGCTGAACATACTGATGTTTCATCTGTTCATAGAACTTGATTGCTTCTCTAAATGAGCCATTGCAGGAGAAGCCTCTGATCATGGACGTCCACAACAACCCATTTGGGCAGTCCACCTGATTGAAAATCACACAAGCAAGCCTTGATTCTCCTACCAACATGAGACCATTTATCAGCTTCGTTATCAGCAAATTATCCCTGTGCAATCCATTCACATGCATCTGAGAATAGACCTGGTTCAGTTGAACTGAACTCACCGATCTCTCCAACAAGTAACCACATAAGTCCCTTAGCCTTGTTTGCTTGGAAGTTGCTCGAAAACATGAGAGACCTCTCCACCAAACACCATGTTTTGTCACCATCCTGAGAAGCATGGCAATTTGATAGAACGAAAATCAAGGGAAATCCAGATATTCCTCTTCTTGATCAGAATTAAAGAATTATCTTTCTGAAATGACCAATAGGCTCTGAATATTTTCTCAATCTCTTTAATTTAATAAAATATTCTCTGTAGAATCTTGTAAAAAAATAAAAAGAACTTCAAATAAGTACATAACGAGACCAATTTCAGATCAATCTTAAATCTAATTTTGTTGACCAGAATGGCACCACTAGGGCTAGGCACCTTAGCCACCAGGCACCGAGCAACCACCATGCAACAGGCGAGCACGAGAGAACAAAGATCGTCGTGAAGGGATGTAAGGTTCAGTCCCATTAGCTGTTGCCTGTTGCTGTGACAATGACACATGGCCCCATATACACGCGGCATTCGCATCTGCTTGAACAATAATTATGCTAAAATCAACAGTTGTATGCCCTCATGCTACAAAGTATCCACCATGGTCTGAAATTAGATCAAAGTACCAGGAGAATTCATGGAATCAACAGTCAACACCACTTGATCACGAAACTAATTTGAGTTCAGGTGGCAACTCGGTTTTAATAGAGATCAGAAAACTAGATCAAGTGCTCAAAAAACTAAATCAAATACTCAAGAAAATGAAGAATTCAGACAACAACATAAGCTTTTAAACTCAAGAAACTCAATCATGCACTTGATTGAGTCTCGAGTTGGAGTCAGACCTTACCAAGTCTACGCTCGAACGGCCTTCAACAAAAGTGTACATGTACCCGAAACCGACACAGGTGATAGGTCGAGAATACCTAGGGGTGCGAGACAACTCTCTCTAAGGAACTCGGCAAAATAGCCCCGTAACTTAGAGAGGAATCGAAGGATAGGAATAGACATGATTCATGTCAGATATAGTACAAAGAAAATCCGATCCTCCCAATAACTAAAAAGTGTCTCATGCCTGAATCTAACTGGGGTTCGCAGTGGTGGAGGTACCGGATCGTAAAAAAGAGGGATTCTAGTTGTAAGATATCTAATGAAACCGTAACTGAAATTAAGATCTCATTCAAAGAGAGAACCGTTGATGAATGACAAATTCTCTTTCATAATCTTGAAACTGAGGGCATACGCCCTAAACTACGCACGACCTAATTCCTACACTGGGATACGTAGGCAACCTGGATATCTAGGTTCGGTCGAAAATTTTGTAAAAATCCATATGTCGCTCCAATATTGCCCTACCTTTGATCTCTTCATCAATGCTGGGGCCCAGATCGAGGATGCTATGAATAAAGGCAGTTTGGCCAGGACTGTTCAAATAAAAGATGATTTCACAATAGTTAATGGTTCCAATTGGCCCTGAATTTTTTATTTTGTGACTGGAAATCTATTTTGTCTCTTTCATTTCAATATAAAAGAGGAGGGAAAATTTTAGGTGTTCTGTGTTTTGAAATACTACAGAATCAACCGAAGAGAACAACTGGACCCAATAAAAAAGGAATATTTTGATCTATATCTATTTTGTATTGCTTTGGCGGCATGACTTTCAAGTTTGTAGCCATTGTCATGGTAAAGCAACTACCTACTTCGATATTCAGTAGAACACAACATACATTAGCTTAAGGGAATATGTATTCCATGTTCACCGAGTTGAGAAGCAGTCAGACCATTTGGCTTGCTCATTGCAGTTTACAGTATCTTTTGCCGCTAGAAATTGGTAAGGAAAAGCAATAACTATCTTTCTCAATATATAGGTATTGGAAGCAAAAAAACACCAAAGACTACTTTTGAGCTTCATACCCTAAAAAATCAATGCATGCATTCAGAATCCCCGGTAAATATTTGGCTGCACATCTTTTGAAATTATAAATCACTGTCCTGGTCGTAATGGTGCAGTTATACAGATCAGTTATACCAGTGTTTGCCTCTACAATGCTTCCAAACTTCTAGTCATGGAACTTCAATCAGGATCCAACAGATAGCCATCTCATATTAACTCCAAAGACAAATGCCTCAATGTAACATAGATATGCATGCGCTACGGGTGATTTGTATAACTAAGAACTAATAACATTATTCACCTCGATCCTTCAACACCCTGTTGTTTTGACCAATCCACTTCCTCTCATCGAACGCCTGCCCTTTGCAACATCATCCCAAGGATGGGCACTAGCATAAATGTTAGAATAGTCACCGGGATTCTCAAGATCTAACGCGAAAAGCTTTTATGCTGCAATTTGACCAATTTAAACAAGCTTCCATCAACACCATATACTCGGCCTCAATAATTGGCAACGCCCCTAGCACATTCATGAGGCAATTGAAGCTTTGACATCCAACTAATTGAACCAGTTTCTGCTACCTATCATTTACTCCTTACCCTTCATCACTTGCACCCTATACATAATGAGAAGCAGACCCTTTTTGTTGAGGACGGGGTACAAACAATTCTTATGTTCTTTCACTTGCACCTTATACAAAATGAGAGGCAGGCCCTTTTTGTTGAGGGCAGGGTACAATCGATTCTTATATTCTTTCACTTGCACCCTATACGTTATGAGAGGCAGACCCTTTTTGTTGAGGGCAGGGTACAATCGATTCTTATATTCTTTCTTGAACGGTAAGTCCTGCAAGCATTGAGCAGAGCTCCCCATATACGAGGCTCAATTGCCAATTTTCCATTGTCTTTACTAATTCATAAGCCTTCACCACAAATCATGCATGACTAAGAAAATCAACTATGCACACATAAAGATTAACCACGAGCTCAATTGAATAGTCCTTAGTCATGCAATTGAAGTACATCGACTAGAATCTAGCAGCCAAGCATTAGTTGTCAATTTCATTTTGTTTGGCATTTTGTTTTGGCCAATGGGACGGGACATTTTGGTGTTTCGTCCGTTTCTATGTTTCACTTAAGAAAATAAGTTAGGGCAGGAGATTTTTTTAATAGTTATTTTTTTTAAATAAATAAATAAAAATTGTTAGAGAAGGCTCCTCACTTTAGTGTGGAATACTTCAGTATTGAGCAGAGGCCTTTGATTGTGCAAGAGTGGGCCCCACCTGCCCCGGGCCATCTGAAGTTCAATTTTGATGGATCTAGCTTGGGGGTCCAAGCCTACGGGGGCATTAAATTAATCAAAAACTTTGCTTTGATTGTATACAGAAATTATTGGAAGTGCGTGCTGTGCACCAGGGCAAAAAATTATTGGAAGACTCCATGGATTCAATGGTGGTGGAAGAGGACTCCCTAAACGGCATTAGATGGCTTAGGGGATCTCAATCCTTTCCATGGCTGTTTGCACATTTCTTTGATGAGATTCAGGATCGAGTGGCTGACTCTTCAATCTCATTCCAACATGTTAGGAGATCGGCGTATGAAGTAGCAGATAAGCTAGTTAGAGATGGTCAGATGGGGTTTCTAAGGATGCTCTTGAGTTGTTTGACTACCTCCCCCCTTGATCTCTTTCTTTTTTCTCGTTGCTTTGGGCGTTGTCTCATGTGTGTATTTTTTTTTTTTTTTTGTCTTTTCTGTACTGACCATCTCGATCGCTGTTTGCTTTAATAAAATCATGTTGCCATTCAAAAATAAATAAATAAATAGAAAATCTGGCCTCGTCTCCTTCTGCGATTAGCACTTGGTAATAGCCGGATCGCAAATCCATCTTGGAGAAGTACCTTGCCCCTCCCAACTGGTCAAACAAGTCTGCAATTAGAGGGATAGGATACTTGTTCTTCACAGTCAACTTGTTAAGGGTGGGTCCTGTAGTCGATGCACAATTGTAGACTCCCGTCATGCTTCGTTTAAAATAGTACTGGGGCACCAAAGGAGGACTTTGAAGGCCTAAGAAATCCTGTGTCTATCAGTTCGTCAAGTTGCCTCCTAAGCACAGCGAACTCTGGAGGAGCCATTCTGTATGGGGCACTAGCTGGGGTATGCTACCAGGCTCTAACTCGATTTTATGGTCCACTGCCCTCTTTGGCGGTAGTGTCTTGGGAACTTTTTGGGGCATGACGTCCTCGAACTCCTCTCGGACGTGTTTAATACTTGGAGGGATGAGGGTCTCCCCTACCAGTGCCTCTCCATCTTTAAGGTAGCCAAGAAGGTGGGTTCCCCTTTTCTTTAAACCCTTCTTCAACTGAAGGGCTTTTATATGTATGACGCCTCTCCTTTCTTGTCAAGTAATAGAAATCATGCAAGGTGCCTTTTCTTCAAACACGCACACGAAGTTAGTTAGGGCATCAGTAATACTGCTTTGGCCTGGTTCAGTCTATCCACAAAATGACATAAAAATCATCTAAGAGTGCTTCCATGAGATTGGTCGTTCCAAACCACGCCCCAATCCTGATTGGCACACTCCTTGTTGTCCCAACGACGGGATGAACCGCTAAGTTTACTGCTTTCATCTTTTTTTTTTGTGGTTAAACTGGGCTTAGCCAGACCCCTACCAGTGCATTGATAATGAAATGAAGATTACAAGCATGAAAATGGGGTTCTAGAGGATTCAGCAGATACAATATCAGAGAGGGGAGTAGGAATGGAGTGGGTTCAATAATTTCTCCTTTAAGGGGGCACGAGGATTTGGATAGCTAGTCAGCCACCTGATTTCCTTCCCTCCAAATATGGGTTACTCTCCATGAGGAGAAATAATCAAGCATCCTCCTAATTCTGCATAGTGTGTTCTTTTTGCTCCAAGGACTTTTGAGACTTTTTGTAATTATCTCCATTGCAGTCTTAGAATCTGCCTCAATCCAAACTTTGCCCGTGGTGATTTTTGCTGCAGGTTTGAGGTTGCTATATATGGCTTCCAGCTCCAGGCCATGGATGGCTTCAGGAAAAAAGTCTTGGGAGTAAACAACAAGAACTTTACTCTTAGAGTCCAGAATGATTCCTCCAATTGCGGCTTTTGAGTTTGCTAATGAAGCGTCGGAGTTGAGTTTGATTTCATCAAAGTCAGGGGGCTCCAATATACAGGACTTATGCTCAGCCTTGATAGGATGGATAGGAAGATCAAATGGTGGGCGACCATAGCGGTGCAAGCATTTGGGGTATCTGGGAGCTTGAGGTAAATCAATCTGGTTCTGACCGTATCAAGCACATTTTGGAGGACCCTCTGTTTGTGACTTGGAGTACTCCCATGAATTCTATTATTTCTTTCGTACCAGAGATGATAAATTGAAGAGCAGAAAGCTAAGCGAATGGCTATGGCAGCTTGGCATCTACCTTTGACGGCGCCACAAATCCAAATTTCTTCCTCAAGCAGAGTCTTTTTTGGTTTTCTCCTTGAATTGAATCTCCATCGGACAGATCCCCAAACCCAGGCAGAGTATGCGCATGTGAAGAACAAGTGGTCAATATGTTCAGATCCATTGATGCATAGGGGGCAAGAGTTATCCCGATTGCTTCCAAAGAAGACAAGTCGGTCTCTGGCGGTTAATTTGTAGTGGAGAGCCTGCCAAGCAGTGAAGCTTTGGTAAGGGATGTGACCCTCGAACCAGACAGTTGAATACCAGAGAATGAGTTGGTCTTTCTTGTGAATCTGAGTCCATGCGCTTTTAATGGAGAAATCCTGATCCAAGCTTGGTTTCCAAACAGGGACATCGGCAGTATCGTGAATGAAGAGGGTGGAATCTAGGATTGGTCTGAGCTCATTGAATTGGGAGGTTAGATCCGACCATTGGGTCCTTTTGAAAATTTAGTATGTGGTATGAAATCACTATTATGTGACAATAGAAAATTTTGACGTCAATCCGACAACAAAAACTCAAATCCGGGTGGCTTTACTAAATCTGAAGGATTTTCAATTTTAGGATACCATATATCATAATATGGTCGTTGGATGGGGTTAAATTTTGAATATGGGATAAAGGATGATAAAAAAAAAGGTTATATTTAGTGTTGAAGAGTGTTGTACGGTGGTTTGGTCATTAAATGTATGTGTGAGGGGTATTATAGTCTTTGTATCATGTTTCCCTAGTTGGACCGATATATACATCATATTACATGGGAGCTCCTTAGTGGAGAATCTCACCATCTTCTCCCTCACTCTTCTTCTTCTTCTTCCTCATCTTTATCCCTAATCTAACATGGTATCAAAACAAAGATCCTAAAATGGAAAGAGGAAAGAAGAGTCTCTCTCTCTCTCTCTCTCTCTCTCTCTCTCTCTCTCTCTCTCTCTCTCTCTCTCTCTCTCTTGAATTTGCCGTAAGTCATAACCACAAACCCTAAAATCTCCCTTCATTTTCTCCTCTCAAATCCCTCTTAGATCTCCTCTCTCTTGCGTGCAAACCCAGTTTTGGGTGTTCCGTGAAACCCATTAGCGCAGCCCCCAAACCCACGCATGTCATCTTCTCTCTCCACTTCTCTTGCACGCATCATTCTCTTTCCCTTTGCGCTAACCCCCAAACCCTTTTAGGTTCTTCCCGCACATGTATCTCTCTCCTATCCACACCGTTGGTTGTTTGCCGTAAACCTATTTTGGGTTCTCCTCCACCACCTATTCTAGCATATTCTCCATCCAAAACCTCAAATCCCGACCCAAAACCCCAAACCCCAAATCTCAATCTCAAATCCTTTCTTCCTTCATACTTTCTCACCATCATCCCATTTGAGGTTACTTTTCCATCCCCAAACCCAAAATCCTCAATCTCTATTCCCAAACCCCAAATCCCCTTTTCCCTTTTGTACGTACCATTTGTAAACCCATTCATTTTCCAAAAACAAGAAAACCCAAAAAAGGTCCATTCTTGTATATTCTTTTTCCTCTTTTCTCCATCCATACCCTCATTTCTTGTTCTTTTCTTGTCCTAAATCCATAAATCTCTTTCCGTTTTGTCAATCCATACCCTTGTTGGGTTCTTTCCCTTTCTTTTCAACATCTTAGTCAATTCTTGAGTTCTTTCTAGTTTCCCAATATCTTTCTTTATGGCTTAAATCCTAGGGCTGTTCATTATTCGGGTTTAACCAAAATAACCGACCGAACCGAATTCGTTCGGTTATTTCGGTTCGGTTGGAAGATCAATCGGTTCGGTTTTCATGGATGCCAAATTTCGGTTTTCAGTTTCGGTTTCAGTTATCTCAAAAAACAATTCGGTTAACCGAAATAATGACAAAAATCATTATTTTTTCAAAAAAAGGTGTGATACGGGCACTCCAAAGGATGATCAAAACCGTCCATTTGATTGATCACAACTTAATTAGGTTGTGCTCCAAAAATCAATTCGATTGGATGATCCTAGCCCTCCGATCGAAACCAAGATTTTGCATTTTTCCCTCTTTTTTTCCCACTATTCGGTAATTCGGTTATAACCGAATAACCGAATTTTTAATCGGTTCGGTTTCGGTTCGGTTTTGAAAATTTTCGGTTCGGTTTCGGTTACCGAAATTTGACAACCGAAATTATTTCGGTTATCAAATTTCGGTTATTTCGGTTCGGTTATAACCGAATAACCACCCCTATTAAATCCTTTCTTTCTTTTTGAGCCTATCCCCCATCCACTCCATCCTAATCTTTGTCCTCTCTATTCTCTAGTCTATATTCATTCTGTTGTATGTCTTTTATCTTGATCTCCAGGGTGCCCACAAAGTGTTTGGTGAAATGTCCAAAACGGCTGTTGTGCATTGAAGTTCTTCTTTTCGTTGCAAGTTGAAGGCTTTAGGCCTCAACTTGAGAGGGAGTGTTGAAAGAAGGTTCCATGGATGGAGTGTTGGTGAGTTTTTTGTTATTTTCACATTATGTGTTGTATTATTGTCGTTTCCTCATGATGTAGTTTTGTCTTCCTTGTCGGTAGTCATGTTGGTAGTTGTTCTTCCTCTTTCGGCTTGTTGTCTTCTCCGGTTGATGTTGTTAACCACTCTTTGTTGGTAGTTACGTGATTGATATGATTCCTTTATGTTGTTCACCCTTGTTGATGATTTGTTGGTCGGTTGCTTTCCTCATCGTGTCGTTCGTTGTTTCCTTCCGCTTGGTATTTTATGATGTTCACCATCGCCATTCTCTGTTAGTGGCTCACATTGTTAGTCTCTTCTTTGCATTGTTAGTTGTTCTTTCTACTTGTTGATGGTGCTTCTACACGAGTGTGTAGTTTCCTTGCGTAGTTTTACGCATTCATCGTGGTTTGCGTTGCAATCCACTTCTCATTGTCTCAGGCTATATGCCCGGTTGTTAGCATAGCTTTTGGCCTTGTCTCTTCGGGTGACGTGATGTCCACCGTCGTTGGTCGGTTGTCTCTCCAGACAATGGTGTCCCCCATCGTTGGTTAGTTATCTCTTTGGGCGAGGTGATGTCCGTCGTCGTTGGTCGGTTTTCTCTCCGGACTACGTGGTGTCCTCCATCATTGGTATGTTTTCTCTCCAGATGACAGTGTCCACCGCCGTTGGTTGGTCATCTCTCCGGGCGACGTGTTGTCTACCGTCGTTGGCGGTTGTCTCTCCAGACGACGGTGTCCCCCGTCGTTGGTTGGCTATCTTTCTAGGCGATGTGCTGTCGGCCGTCGTTGGTCGGTTGTCTCTCCAAACAACGATGTCCCCTGTCGTTGGTTGGTTCTCTCTCCGGGCGACGTGCCGTCGGCCGTAGTTGGTTGGTTGTCTCTCCAGACGACAATGTCCCCCTTCGTAGGTTCGTTATCTCTCCGGCCGACGCGATCTCCGCCGTCGTTGGTCAGTTCTCTCTCCAGACGACGGTATCCACCGTCGTTGGTTGGTTATCTTCCCGGGCGACATGTTGTCCGCCATCGTTGGTTGGTGTTCTCTCTAGGCGACATGGTGCCCACGTCGTTGGTTGGTTCTTATCACCTTTCCGGTGGTTGTTCTTCTTCTTCTATCAGTGTCGTGTTGCTCAGCTGATGTCTCTGCTCGTGGTACTTCGCCATTGTTCATCGTGCGCATCTTTAGTATGCCTATTTTGTTCGAGGATCGTTGTTATTTTCCCTGCCGAGGCGCTTCTGTTCGATCGTTGATCTCGTTGTTCGTCGTTACTCTGATTCAGGGGGGAGGCCAAGTGGTGATCGCCCTCGCCGTAGTGATGATTCAGGGGGATCTGTTATCTTTGGTGGCCGTTGATCATGCCATTCTATTCACTGTGGTCGTTGCCTTTTTTGTCATGTTTTTTTTCACTATGTATTCACCACACCAGCTTGAGCGGGAGTGTTGTACCAAGCTGATTGTGTGTATGAGATTATTGCTTTTTTATTGTATGGGCATTTTAGTTGTTTGTTGTAGTTTTTGTTGTAGCAAGCTGAAGTTCCATAGTATATACACTCCAGCTTTAGGGGGAGTGTTGAAGAGTGTTGTAGGGTAATTTGGTCATTACATGTATGTGTGAGGGGTATGATAGTCTATGTATCATGTTGCCCTAGTTGCGCCTATATATACATCAAATTACATAGTAGCTCCTTAGTGAAGAATCTCACCATCTTCTCCCTCACTCTTCTTCTTCTTATCTTTATCCCTAATCTGACAATTAGAAATCACTTTGATACGGTCATTGATTAAAGAGATGTGACCATGGTTTCAAATTTTGGTTTCGATCTCCACCAAAACCAAAATTTCAACCTAAATTCGATGAAATCATTTAAAATAATATTTTATTTAATACAATACAAAATATCAGTCGAAATTTCCGGAAAATATTAAATAATTAACAAAATCGAGATTTTTGGGTGGAAATTCCTTAAATTTTGGATGAAATTTTGGGAAAAACAAAATTTCGACTGAAACGTTTCGTGTATTGTGGATTTCGGTTTGAAATTTCGGATTTCGGTCGAAATTTAAAACCATTGAAGTGACCAATCAAATTTTTTGCAAGTTTTGAATTTTTTTTCTTAAAAAACGAGTTTTTGGCGAGGATCAATCTTTAGGATGAATTTTCTAAGGATCTAGGGATAGGATTTTAAATTCAAGTATCTATGAATCACTCTATTGACACTTCCGTATCAAAGTGATTTCTAATTGTCAGATTAGGGATAAAGATAAGAAGAAGAAGAGTGAGGGAGAAGATGGTGAGATTCTTCACTAAGGAGCTACTATGTAATTTGATGTATATATAGGCCCAACTAGGGCAACATGATACATAGACTATCATACCCCTCACACATACATGTAATGACCAAATTACCCTACAACACTCTTCAACACTCCCCCTAAAGCTGGAGTGTATATACTATGGAACTCCAGCTTGCTACAACGAAAACTACAACAAACAACTAAAATGCCCATAAGGGGCTTCTTTCAACAAACAACAAACAACGAAAACTACACTTCTTTCAAAAGAAACTCTTTAGATCTTTAATGTCATCACGCCATAATTCCACAAGGATTTACACCTTTAGGGTTCCAAGCATCACACTTGGAAGAAAGGGTAAGCTTCACGTCCACAATGCTCTAATTCTCATTCATTTTATTCTTCAAAAAAGTACAAGGCTTTCTCGTTTATGAGATGTGGGTTTTAGTAGGACAAAACTACTTGGACTCTCTCTTTAAAAGAGAGATTGACAGTTTAACACATGGAAATGGGTGGTTTTGGTAGGACAAAACTACTTGGGGCTCTCTTTAAAAGATTGATATATGGCAATGGGTGGTTTTGGATTCCATCTGATTCACTACTAGAATTCAATTCCAAATCCTCTTACCTGTCGAGAATTCCCTCCCATGGAAATATCAATGATGATAGTTGCCTTATGATTGCACTTGATCAGAGAACTTATTCTATTATCTTTTGCTGTTCAGATGCTAGGTGCTGGTAACCTAACGGATCGAACAACTTCAGAGAAAATTCCTTTGGGCCAACTTGCCTAAGAAAAAAAGGTCTCATCTGGTTTGATGGGAGGATGCGTGCTTTCCTAAATCCAAAAGGCCTTGGATTTCATAATCTTAAGGCCATGAGTAAAACCCTCTTGGGCAAATGGATGTTGAGGTTTCGGAAGGAGAGGTCCCTCTTACAGGTCTCACTCATTAGTCATTCAGCACACGTACGGAAATGAATTTGGCAGGTGTACCTCGAGCGGCATTTATAGATCTAGTGGGGTAGCAGTTTGGCAGAATATATAGAAACAAAAGGCTTCATTTCTAAAAGGTAGATTTAGGGGTTACAAAAGTGATAGAATTTACTTTTAGAAACACCCTTGGTGCAAGTACTGGCCTCTTATGGATCTCCTTTTTTTTTTGGACTTGTTTGTTGTTGTTAATCACAAAGATGTCACTATTCAGGACTCCATCATCCGCCTTGACGAGAAGGTGACCTAGAACTTCCACTTCTGTAGAAACTTCTTTAATCGGGTAATTGAAAGAGTAGTAGAGCTCACAAACATTTTGGAAGGGATCTTCATCAGAAAAAGAAGGGGAACACAAAAGGATGTGGAAATGGAATGCAAAAGGAGTCTTCCCTGTCTAATCTTTCTGTCATATAATTTTATTGACATTGTCTTCCACACCAAGAAATGGGGTTTGGAAGATCTGAGATCTGCCTATAGTATGTGCATTTAGGTGGACTCCAATCCTAAACAAGATCTTGACATCAGACAACTCACATACATTTTGGAAGGGATCTTCATCAAAAAAGAAGGGGAACATAAAAGGATATGGAAATGGAACTCAAAAGGAGTCTTCCCTGTATAATCTTTCTATCATATGATTTTATTGGCATTGTCTTCTACACCAGGTAATGGGGTTTGGAAGATCCGATTTTGTGTATAGTATGTGCATTTAGGTGGACACCAATCCTAAACAAGATCTTGACGTTAGATGCTCTATGAAACACGAAAGTCTTATTAATTGAACACTATGCCAAGTGGATTGACGAGGGGGAATCCGTGGACCACTTATTCATCAATTGCAGGTATGCCAGAGAGATTTGGAATCGCACCCTCTCACTCTTTGGTATTTTGTGGGTTTTTTCGTCCCATATTGACGAGCTCTATGAAGGTTAGAGCGTTGACCCTTTGCTTTAGAGACTGGATCATGTAGAAGCTAGCTTTTCTGGCAAACATATGCGTGATATGGAAAGAAAGACATAGTCGCACAATCAAAAGCAAATAAAAAGGGGCTCAGCAAACTTTTCTTCAGGCTCAAGCCGGGCCAGCATTCTCCCTTGTTTTAGGGGGTTTCCCTCCTATGTCTATCAGCATTTATGGCACGTGATCAGTTGCAGCAAGGAGGTCCATCCATCTCCTACCCTCTGGTGGAGAGAACTTGAACTTAACTTCGATGCCTCAAGTCTTGGTAATCCGGGTCTAGTGGAAGTGAGAGGTCTGCTCAGGATGATGTAGGAGCCATCTTGTGGGTTTTCTCCGGTCCAATCGACATGAAAGACTAATGAAGCGAAGGTGCCAGCCATCATGTGCGGCATTCGCCTGGTTGATTTCAGAATGCCCAAAGACATCATTGTTGGAGGAGATCCTCTCAATGTTATAAGGTGGATGAACAACAAGACCCCTCTATCTTTGGAGTTTTGCCAATGCTATAGAAAAAATTCAGGAGCACATCGAGGGGCATAGGGTCTGGTTTCAGCATGTGTAGAGGTCTTCCAACAGCGACACCAACTGGTTGGCTCATTCGGGGGTCAATGGGCTTAGGTTGGAGCTCTTTAACTTTTTACCCCATAGGATTTTATCATGTTTTCTTGGTTTATGTAATTTCTATTGCAGTCTTCTTTGTTCCTTCCTACCATCACCTTTTTTTATGTCTCCTGGCGAGCTATCTTGGTGACTTTTTTCTTTTCTTTAATAAAATTTTTCATTGCCACTCAAAAAAAGCTTCCTTTTTGGTAACATTTTGGTTTTTGGTTTGTTGTGGCACGATGTGTTGTTTTTTTTTTTTTGAAATGGTGAGAATTTATTAGAAAACCAAAATCACAACTGAGACAGATATGGGAAAAAAGTACAAGACAAAATAATAAGAACCAATAGAAGCAACATGGCTCAAGGGGGGTAAAAAGTCGAAAATCTCTAACAGTGTTCTATTCACTCCACACCGAGCAAGCCGGTCTGCCTCTCCACTCACCGATCTCCTGACACGATGGAATTGGACCATGCGACCCTCCACCTGATCGAGGATCTCAACTATCAACTCTGAAAACCTCCAGGGACGGGGAGATCTCCCATCTAACCATCTAGTGACATTGAGGGAATCTCCATCCACTATAAGATTGTCCAACTCTCCTCCCACCATCAGACAAATACCATGAAGAATCGCTCTTACTTCTGCCTTGGTTGAATCCTTATTTTCTATCAGCTCTTGAGAACTCCCACTTGGTGAAGCCACTTTTGTCTCTAAGGAGTCCTCCAATTCCTGAAGGTCCAGGATTACCCAAGCTGGAGTCATCAAAATTTAACTTCAAACCAAGCCGGGTCAGGTGGATTCCATTGTTTTTTGGTGTTTATTTGTTCCCTTGGGTCTGCATGTTCCCTCTTCTTTGCCTTTTGACCTTTAATTGCTGTCATGGCACCAAAATACAGTCCAAGAAAAGTATTTCACGCATGTTTTGGCATAAATAGTAAAATGAAACTACGTGATGATAAGCTATAATATCTCACACACACACACACACACACACACACACACACACACACACATATCATATGCTTGAAATATAATTTTAAAACACTAGGAGGATCCTACTGAGTTGCAAGATAAATAGTAAAATGAAACTACCTGATGATAAGCTATAATATCACACACACATATATATCATATGCTTGAAATATAATTTTAAAACACTAGGAGGATCCTACTGAGTTGCAAGCCAGCCAACATATCAAACATCTCTAATGCATAAACCAACAGTGCAGATTTAACAAAAAATCTCATTTGATTAGGCTTTTTACGATGTTTCATAGCAAAAGATTGGAAATGATAAGGAAAACAACTACAGCTCCTCTTCTTCTTGTATCCATGATATCATTGTTTTAAGACCTATAGACTGGTAACTACCTGAAAGTAAGCCTCAGATTTGAAAGATGAGTGCCAGTCAACAAGTTATTTAAATGGTGATCAAACATTTAGCGGGCTTGCTTCAAACCACCTCACCATTCGATTGCCCATCTGCCCCTGTATCCATTGCCCTCAAACTTTCAGCCATCATTCGCTCCCTGTTCTTTGTTTGTCTATCTACACCAACCATCCATAGGCCTAAACAAGCAAACAAAATAAAGTATAAGTGGAGGATAACCAATAAAATGTAGAAGAGAATGTTGACTCGTTGAAAAAAGAAAGATGGCAGCTTAGCGGACTATCAAAATGCAGAAAGAAGAAATAGTTATTAAGCATCTACCTATTGCACTTCCTATAGCACAACACCATAGAACTCTGAGTGACCATTTATCCCCGACAACTCCTCTAGTTCCCATCTTCTGGGAGATCACATAACAAATAAAGTTGTAAATGCTTCTGAGGATGACAATAAACAAAGGTTTAGATGGTGAATTAAGTTTTTCTCGAAAAAAAAAAGAAAATGAAAATGAAAATCAAATTCAAATTAAAGTCGTCCACACTAGGAGGTGAATCAACTCGGGCAAATCAAATCAAATGAAACACGTAGATGAAAAAATCATAATAAAATAAAAGGTCAAAAGAAAATAAAATTTTTTGATACTGAAGCCGAATTGGGAGCCTGAATATGGAAACAGTAATAGCTTGACAACTACTTCCTTTTTATCTTAGTTTCTTTCTTTTCCCTCTTTATCTTAAAATGAAAAAACTACCCCTACCTATGCCATGTGATGTCTAGGGATTTGATGGGTTCCACTCTCGGTTAGGTATCCGGATTCCATAGCAGAATTTAAAAAAATAAAAAAATTCACATCCGAGTGGGTAATATTGTAGGTAATATGGAGAAGATGAATTTGTGAGGGCAGGAAGAAAAGGATAAAAGAAGAAGAAGATGAAAGCATAGATTCAAAACCTAAGATGGGTTAGGAACAAATATTGGAACTCGGAAGCGTTAAACAAACATGGGAGAGGGAGAGGGAGAGAAAGCATTCATTCAATTTCAATCTCCAGGCCACCGCAGTCGGGATCTAGAAAGTAAAGCAACGGAGGAAAACTATTTGTTGTTAATAATAATAAATAGGAGGCAATAAACTCACCGTAACAACTGATGAGGTCGCAGGACGAGATGAATCAAATCTATATATATATATATATATATATATATATATATATATATATATATATATATATATATATATATATATATAGAGAAAACGGTTCCTACACATATGTGTAGATAAGTTATCTACACACTAGCTTAAAATACATTGGGGGCCACATTATTTGGGTGATCCAAACCATTCATTTTTAAGGCCCTCACATAGATAGGGTGTCCACAAAAAATCAGATCCATAGGATCATCCTAACCATTCAAACTGTGGAGGCAAAAAATGGACTAATTTGTGAAGGTTTAAAGACATCCATTTTACCTCCACAAATCGTAGGGTTGGGATGATCCTATGGATCTGATTTTTTGTAGACACCCTATCTATGTGAGGGCCTTTAAAATGGATGGCTTGGATCACCCAAACAATGTGGGCCCCAACTGTATTTTAAGCTAGTGTGTAGAGAACTCTCTACACATATGTGTAGGAACCGTTTTCTCATATATATATATATATATATATAGAGAACATTTCCTACACACTTGTGTAGGTAAGTTACCTACACACTACCTTAAAATACAGTGGGGGCCCACATTGTTTGGGTGATCCAAACCATTCATTTGAATGGTCCTCACATAGATAGGGTGTCCACAAAAAATCAGATCCATAGGATCATCCTAACCATTCAAACTATGGAGGCAAAAAATGGACTAATTTGTGAAGGTTTATACACGTCCATTTTACCTCCACAAATCGTAGGGTTGGGATGATCCTATGGATCTGATTTTTTGTGGACACTCTATCTATGTGAGGACCATTCAAATGAATTGTTTGGATCACCCAAACAATGTGGCCCCCACTGTATTTTAAGGTAGTGTGTAGGTAACTTACCTACACTAGTGTGTAGGAAATGTTCTCTCATATATATATATATATATAGAGAGAGAGAGAGAGAGAGGAAAATGATTGTGAGCTTGAAGCTCATATAGCTTATATGAGCTTGAGGGCCCAAACACATGGGCCCTACATTTTTTGTGGTGATCCAAACCATTAATTTACAAGACCCCATCATAGATAGGGTGTGTACAAAAAATCAGTTCCATTGGATCATCATAACCCCTCCAAAAGCGGAGGGAAAAAATGGGTAGATTTATGGCAAACGGTGTCTGTCCATTTTGCCCTCCACTTTTGGATGGGTTAGGATGATCCTATGGAGCTGATTTTTTGTACACATCCTATCTATGTAAGGGCCTTTCAAATGAATGCTTTGGATCATCCTAACAATGTGGGGCCACATGTGTTTGGGCCTCAAGCTCATATAAGTTATATGAGCTTCAAGCTCACAATCATATTCCTCATATATATATATATATATATATATATATATGAGAAAAATAGAGGAAAATGATTGTGAGCTTGAAGCTCATATAAGCTTGAGGGCCCAAACACATGGGTCCCACATTTTTTGTGGTGATCCAAACCATTTATTCGCAAGGCACCAACATAGATAGGGTGTGTACTAAAAATCAACTACATTGGATCATCCTAACCCCTCCAAAAGCGGAGGGCAAAAATGGGCAGATTTGTGGCAACAATGTCTGTCCATTTTGCCCTCCATTTTTGGATGGGTTAGGATGATCCTATGAAGCTGATTTTTTGTACACACCCTATCTATGTAAGGTCTTTTCAAATGAATGCTTTGGATCATCCTAACAATGTGGGCCCACATGTGTTTTGGCCCTCAAGCTCATATATGCTATATGAGCTTCAAACTCACAATCATTTTCCTCATATATATGAGAAAACGGTTCCTACACATGTGTAGAGAGTTCTCTACACACTAGCTTAAAATACAGTGGGGGCCCACATTGTTTGGGTGATCCAAGCCATCCATTTTAAAGGCCCTCACATAGATAAGGTGTCTACAAAAAATCAGATCCATAGGATCATCCCAACCCTACAATTTGTGGAGGTAAAATGGATGTCTTTAAACCTTCACAAATTAGTTCATTTTTTGCTTCCAAAGTTCGAATGGTTAGGATGATCCTATGGATCTGATTTTTTGTGGACACCCTATCTATGTGAGGGCCTTAAAAATGAATGGTTTGGATCACCCAAACAATGTGGCCCCCACTGTATTTTAAGCTAGTGTGTAGATAAGTTATCTATAGAGAAAACGGTTCCTACACACATGTGTAGATAAGTTATCTACACACATCTACACACTAGCTTAAAATACAGTGGGGGCCACATTATTTGGGTGATCCAAACCATTCATTTTTAAGGCCCTCACATAGATAGGGTGACCATAAAAAAATCAGCTCCATAGGATCATCCCAACCCTACGATTTGTGGAGGTAAAATGGACGTGTATAAACCTTCACAAATCTGTCCATTTTTTGCCTCCACGGTTCGAAGGGTTAGGATTAGGGGTGCGTATTCGGTTATAACCGAACCGAAAAAACCGAAAAGCTGAAACCGAATATAATTCGGTTACACAAAATTGGAACCGAAACCGAAACCGAATAGGTGAGTAACCGAACCGAACCGAAACCGAAAACCGAATTCGGTTTTTCGATTTTAACTGGAAAACCGAATTCACTGGAAATCATCAGATTTTCTCATTTTCAGTTTAGTTTTCAAACGCCTCTGAATTGAAAGAAAGAAAAAAAAAAACCCACAAACGAAACCCTCAGTAGAAATACCAAAATCATGGGCCTTTGATGCATATTTTAGTCTCAAAACCTTCTTACCTAGAAACGTAAGCAGGCACGAAATCGGTGAGAATTCTCGAAACAGTTGAGATGAGGATAAGGGTTTCAAAAGAAAATCAAGAAAAACTAAAAAGAAGATGAAGTATTTTTTCTTTTTTTGGGTACTTACTTGATTAGGGTGGAAAATTGGAAGGCAAGCTCTTGATCCCTCCTTCTCTCCCTTCTCCTTTCCTTCTACTTGATCTCCCTCTCTCAATCTACTCTTTATCTCTCGGTCTCCCTGTTTCTCTTGTTTTTTTTTTCGATTTCCTTGTAGTAGGTTTTCTGCAAATAGTTGGAGAGGCGGACGATTGGAGACTTGGAGGCCGTGGAGCCGGAGATGAGGCGGAGGGCCGGAAGCCACGGAGCCGGAGTATCGGAGGTGGAGATGGCGGCTGAGTTTAGAGGAGAAAAAACCCTAGCTTTTGGGTTTCTTTTGATGCTTATGTGAAAACTGAAGAGTCTCATGCTTTTTACTTGGTTTTGAAAATTAAGTCTCATGCTTTTTACTTGGGACAACCTCCTCTTCACCTCTTGTCTCTTAGGATATATCATGTGGGGGTTGTCCCAAGTGAAAAGTGGGGGTGGATATATCAAGTTAAGAAAATTCGGTTTTCGGGTAAACCGATTTTTTTCTTTGGGAACCGAAACCGAAACCGAAAACCAAAATTTTGATTTTTAAAAACCGAAACTGAACCGTTCCAATCCGGAACCGAACCGAATTGACCGACCGATTTCGGTTCGGTCGGTTAATTCGGTTTTGACCGATTAATGCACACCCCTAGTTAGGATGATCCTATGGAGCTGATTTTTTGTTGACACCCTATCTATGTGAGGGCCAATCAAATGAATGGTTTGGATCACCCAAACAATGTAGGCCTCGACTGTATTTTAAGCTAGTGTGTAGATAACTTATCTACACGTGTGTAGAAACCGTTTTCTCTCTCTCTCTCTCTTTATATATATGAGAAAACATTTCCTACACACTTGTGTAGGTAAGTTACCTACACACTAGCTTAAAATACAGTGGGGGCCCACATTGTTTGGGTGATCCAAACCATTCATTTGAATGGTCCTCATAGAGATAGGGTGTCCACAAAAAATCAGATCCATAGAATCATCCCAACCCTACGATTTGTGGAGGTAAAATGGACGTGTATAAACCTTCACAAATTAGTCCATTTTTTGCCTCCATAGTTTGAATGGTTGGGATGATCTTATGGATCTGATTTTTTGTGGACACCCTATCTATGTGAGGACCATTCAAATGAATGGTTTGGATCACCCAAACAATGTGGGCCCCCCACTGTATTTTAAGCTAGTGTGTAGGAAATGTTCTCTCTCTCTCTCTATATATATATATATATAGAGAGAGAGAGAGAACATTTCCTACACACTTGTGTAGGTAAGTTACCTACACACTACCTTAAAATACAGTGGGGGCCCACATTGTTTGGGTGATCCAAACCATTCATTTGAATGGTCCTCACATAGATAGGGTGTCCACAAAAAATCAGATCCATAGGATCATCCTAACCATTCAAACTATGTAGGCAAAAAATGGACTAATTTGTGAAGGTTTATACATGTCCATTTTACCTCCACAAATCGTAGGGTTGGGATGATCCTATGGATCTGATTTTTTGTGGACACCCTATCTATGTGAGGACCATTCAAATGAATTGTTTGGATCACCCAAACAATGTGGGCCCCCACTGTATTTTAAGGTAGTGTGTAGGTAACTTACCTACACAAGTGTGTAGGAAATGTTCTCTCATATATATATATATATATATATATATATATATATATATATATATATATATATATATATATGAGGAAAGTGAAGCTACACCACCGGTGTAGCTAACTTAGCTACACCGCCGGCTTAAAATACAATGGGCCCACATTGTTTTGGTGATCCAAAGAATTCATTTGATTGGCCCTCACATAGATAGGGTGTCTACCAAAAATCAGCTCCATAGGATCATCCCAACCCTTCAAACTGTTGAGGCAAAAATGGACAAATTTGTGAAGGTTTTTACACGTTCATTTTTGCCTCCACAAATCGTAGGGTTGGGATGATCCTATGGAGCTGATTTTTGGTGGACACCCTATCTATGTGAGGGCCAATCAAATGAATTCTTTGGATCACCAAAACAATGTGGGCCCATTGTATTTTAAGCCGGCGGTGTAGCTAAGTTAGCTACACCGGTGGTGTAGCTTCACTTTCCTCTATATAAAGTGAAGCTACACCACCGGTGTAGCTAACTTAGCTACACCGCCGGCTTAAAATACAATCGGGCCCACATTGTTTTGGTGATCCAAAGAATTCATTTGATTGGCCCTCACATAGATAGGGTGTCCACCAAAAATCAGCTCCATAGAGAGTGAGAGAGAGAGAGAGAGAGAGAGAGGAAAGTGAAGCTACACCGCCGGTGTAGCTAACTTAGCTACACCGCCGGCTTAAAATACAATGGGCCCACATTGTTTTGGTGATCCAAAGAATTCATTTGATTGGCCCTCACATAGATAGGGTGTCCACCAAAAATGAACGTGTAAAAACCTTCACAAATTTGTCCATTTTTGCCTCCACAGTTTGAAGGGTTGTATATATGAGGAAAGTGAAGCTACACCGCCGGTGTAGCTAACTTAGCTACACCGCCGGCTTAAAATACAATGGGCCCACATTGTTTTGGTGATCCAAAGAATTCATTTGATTGGCCCTCACATAGATAGGGTGTCCACCAAAAATCAGCTCCATAGGATCATCCCAACCCTTCAAACTGTGGAGGCAAAAATGGACAAATTTGTGAAGGTTTTTACACGTTCATTTTTGCCTCCACAAATCGTAGGGTTGGGATGATCCTATGGAGCTGATTTTTGGTGGACACCCTATCTATGTGAGGGCCAATCAAATGAATTCTTTGGATCACCAAAACAATGTGGGCCCATTGTATTTTAAGCCGGCGGTGTAGCTAAGTTAGCTACACCGGCGGTGTAGCTTCACTTTCCTCTCTCTCTCTCTCTCTCTCTCTCTCTCTATATATATATATATATATATATATATATATATATATATATATGAGAAAAGTGTAGCTACACCGACGCCTTAAAATACAATGGCCCCACATTGTTTCGTTGATGCAAATCATTCATTTGATGGACCCTCACATAGATAGGGTGTGCCCAAAAAATCAGCTCCATAGGATCATCCCAACCCTACGATTTGTGGAGGCAAAAATGGACGTGTAAAAGCCTTCACAAATCTGTCCATTTTTGCCTCCACAGTTTGAAGGGTTGGGATCATCCGATGGAGCTGTTTTTTTAGGCACACCCTATCAATGTGAGGGCCTATCAAATGAATGGTTTGGATCACCCAAACAATGTGGGCCCACTGTATTTTAAGCTGTCGGTGTAGCTAAGTTAGCTACACGTATGTGTAAGAGAGAGAGAGAGAAAACTGTTTGTGCGCTTAAGCGCATGAGAAATATGGTGCGCTGAAGGGTATTTTCATTATTTTCGTTTCAAGTGGGTCCCACTAGCTAACGTAGATGAAAAACCCAAACGCCATTACCCTCGTTTTTTAAAAAGGTTGAAGAAGTTGCAGATGAAAAACCCAAACGCCATTACCCTCGTTTTTTAAAAAGGTTGAAGAAGTTGCAGATGAAAAACCCAAACGCCATTTCCCTCGCGTCAATGTTAGAAAAATGCCAAATATGCCCTCACATTCCCACATGTATGAGTTTCAAATACGCCGTCCTCAAACCTTTACACGTCAGCATTACCCTTTTACCATTAACCCCTCTGCTGCTATCTAACATCTATATCTGTAAGAAATTATTTGAGGGTAAAATCGTAATCTACATACGAAAAGTACCGACACAGGGTTACAGTCTATGGCAATTACGGAAAAAACTACCAAGAAGAGGGAAAGACATATGACAATGACGAAAGAACTACTCTATATTACTCATGCAGGACACTTCCAAAATATTGACAAATTCCAGGCACCTGAAAAGGAACAACAATTATGGAAACCTCTATCGATTGGAGGGCTAGGATAAACCTATATCGATTAGAGGGCTAGGATCAACCTATGGAAATGATTTTACGGGCACAACAGATTGATGTTGTCTTCCATCACACGGACGGTTTGGATCAACCTATAACCCTCTATAGATCGGAGGGTTCGGATCAACCTATGCAAATTATTTTTGGGGCACAACCTATGTAGGCAGTGGCCCATCTAATGGGCAGTTTGGATCATCCTATGGTACGGGCCATAGCGTACATTTTAATAAAGTGAGGAGTGCGATCATCAAAATACGGTGGGTAGTGCCATTATACAATATGGTAGTGAGGACATTAGCACTATATTTTACGGGCACAACCGATTGATGTTGTGTTCCATCACATGGACGGATTGGATCAACCTATGAAAAATATTTTTGGGGCACAACCTATGTAGGCAGTGGCACATCTAATGGATGGTTTGGATCATCCTATGGTACGGGCCATAGTGTACATTTTAATAAAGTGAGGAGTGCGATCATCAAAATACGGTCAGTAGTGCCATTATACAATATGGTAGTGAGGACATTAGCACTATATATAATTTGACACCATCATTGTTACTTCGATGTTCTCACGCGGGTCGGGTTCAACCCGAATTTGGGTTGGGTCAAGTTAAGCTTTTTCGCAAATCGGGTTGGTTGGGTTCAGAAAAATCAACCCGAATTGCAAATCGGGTTGCGTCGGGTTGGGCTGTCGGGTAACCCGACCCGACCCGAAACCCGAATTTGGGTTCCATCTGAAGAAGTTCTGTATATGTGTTTTTCTTTTTCAACATTGAAATAGTCTCCACAGTCCACACTGGACAGTTTGGATAATCCTATGGTGCGGGCCATACCGTACTTTAATAAAGTGAGGATTCTTATCATCAAAATATAGTAGTGCGGATAACATTTCCCTTTGTTAATTGTTACTCTGTGTTTGGTTTGGATTTTCATAACCGATTGTAAGTTAAAAACTGATTATTGGCGACTCACTATTGGTTCTCAAAATCCTAAACAACCCGGCTTAAGTTGAAGTGGTCAACAATTGGTACCATATCAAATCGGGTCAACCCGACCCGACCCAACTCCAATTGGAAATCGGGTTGGGTCCAATTCCGGTTGGGTTGGGTTGAGGAAATTGCAAATCGGGTCGGGTCGGGTTGAACCCAGTCGCGTTGGAAATCAGAGTGGGTCGAGCTGGGTTCCATTAACCCTTTTCCTGCTATCTAACATCTATATTTGTGAGAAATTATTTGAGGGTAAATTCGTCAATTGCTTTCTCATTTAATACGGAATGAACCGACACAGGGTGCCTGTATATGACAATTACGGAACAAACTACCAAGAAGAGGTATAGACATATGACAATGACGAACAAACTACTTGATACTATGCATGCGGGAGAACTTGCAAAATATTGACGGATTCCGGGCACCTGAAGAGGAACAACAATTATGAAAACCTCTATCGATTGCAGCACTAGGATCAACCTATGGAAATGATTTTACGGGCACAACCGATTGATGTTGTGTTTCATCACATGGATGGTTTGGATCAACCTATAATGTGGCCCGTACAGTTCGTAGTCGACATGTGCATCAACTGGAGGGCTAAGATCAGCCTATGTAAATGATTTCACGGGCACAACTGATTCATGTTGTGTTCCATTGCATCGACGGTTTGGATCAACCTATACCTCTGGTCCGTACAGTTTTTTGTCGGCCTAGAAAAGTTTTTCTTTTGCAGTTTTTTTCATTACTTGGTAAGTGGTTATGCATACTTTTTTGGCTTATTGTTTCTACATGGTTTTTAAGTATTTTTTCTGTATCATATTCATTTTTTTTCCCATGTCGTGCATCGCACGTCGGGAGGAAAAGCCCAGGCTTTTTTAAATTTCTTGAAATTTCGGTGGGATTAACACCTCACTTTTTTTGACTTTTTCTAACAAAGCCACCCATTCAACTCACATATTTTCAATCTTACCCCCGCCTTTATGCTTTTTAACAAAGGCACCCATTCAACCCACATATTTTCAATCCTACCCCCTCCCTTATTTTTTCTACATATTTTTTAAATAACGTTTTCTTTTGTTTCATATACTTTTTTCTTGCCGTGTCGTGCAATTTTTTTTTTTTACACAAAAATTCATTACAAAATTTTTTATCATATACTTTTTTTCCCCGCATCGTGCATCTTTCACTTTTTTTGACTTCTTTTAACAAAGGCACCCATTCAACTCACATATTGTCAATCCTACCCCCTCCTTTGTGCTTCTTAACAAAGGCACCCATTAAAGCCACATAATTTCAATCCTACCCCCTTTAGTTATGGAAACCTCTGTAGATTAGAGGGCTAGGATCAGCCTATGTAAATTATTTTACGGACACAATCTATTGATGTTGTGTTCCATCACATGGACGGTTTGGATCAACCTATGATGTGGTCCGTACAGTTCTGTCAGCCCATGCATCGCACGAGGGTTTTTACTAGTATATATATATGAGGAAAAATGATGTACACACGAGCGTACCATAAAACCAAGCTTATGGTATGCTCGAGTGCCCAATCACATGTGAGCCCACTTTGTTAGGATGATCCAAAGCATTCATTTGAAAGGCCCTTACATAGATGGCGTGTGTACCAAAAATCAGCTCCATAGGATCATCCTAACCCATCCATTTATGGAGGTCAAAATGGACAGAGACTGTGTGTCCACAAATCTGCCCATTTTTGCCCTCCACTTTTGGAGGGATTAGGATGATTCAATGGAGCTGATTTTTGGTACACACCCTATCTATGATAGGGCCTTGCAAATGAATGCTTTGGATCACCACAAAAAATGTGGGACCCATATGATTGGGCACTCGAGCATACAATCTTTTTCCTCTCTCTCTCTCTCTATATATATATATATATAGAGAGAGAGAGAGAGACATGGGTCCCACATTTTTTGTGCTGATCAAAAGCATTCATTTGTAAGGCCCCATTATAGATAGGGTGTGTACAAAAACTTAGGTCCATCGAGTCATCCTAACCCCTCCAAAAATGGAGGAAAAAAATGGGCAGATTTGTGGCAAACGGTGTCTGTCCATTTTGACCTCCACAAATGGATGAGTTAGGATGATCCTAAGGAGCTGATTTTTTGTACATACCCATCTATGTAAGGGCAAATGGATGAGTTAGGATGATCCTAAGGAGCTGATTTTTTGTACATACCCATCTATGTAAGGGCCTTTCAAATGAATGCTTTGGGTCATCCTAACAAAGTGGGCCCGCATGAGTTTGGGGTCCTCGACCGCACCTAAGCCTGGTGCGGTCGACCGCACAATCATTTTTCTTATATATATATATATATATACTACAATATAGCGGGAGGAAAAATGAATTTCTTTTCTTTTTTTCTGGGATTTACACATCAGCATTACTCTTTTACCATTAACCCCTTTGCTGATATCTAACATCTATCTCTATGAGAAATTATTTGAGGGTAAAATCGTAATCTACATACGGAAAGTACCGACACCGGGTACCTGTCTATGACAATTACGGAAAAAACTACCAACAAGAGGTAAAGACATGACAATGATGAAAGAACTAATTTAAAAAAAGAATTTCTTTTCTTTTTTTCTAGGATTTACACGTCAGCATTACTCTTTTACCACTAACTCCTTTGCTGATATCTAACATCTATCTCTATGAGAAATTATTTGAGGGTAAAATCGTAATCTACATACGGAAAGTACCGACACCGGGTACCTGTCTGTGATAATTAAGGAAAAAAACCACCAACAAGAGGTAAAGACATATGACAATGACAAAAGAACTACTTTATATTACTCATGCAGAACACTTGCAAATTATTGACGGATTCTGAGCACCTGAAGAGGAACAACAATTATGGAAACCTCTATCGATTAGAGGGCTAGGATTAGCCTATATCGATTGGAGGGCTAGGATCAACCTATGGAAATGATTTTACGGGCACAACCGATTGATATTGTGTTCCATCACATGGACGGTTTGGATCAACCTATAACCCTCTATAGACCGGAGGGTTCGGATAAACCTATGAAAATTATTTTTGGGGCACAACCTATGTAGGCAGTGGCCCATCTAATGGACGGTTTGGATCATCCTATGGTACGGGCCATACCGTACATTTTAATAAAGTGAGGAGTGCGATCATCAAAATACGGTGAGTACTGCCATTATAAAATATGGTAGTGAGGACATTAGCACTATATATAATTTGAAACCATCGTTGTTACTTGGATGTTCCCACGCGGGTCGGGTTCAATCCGAATTTGGGTTAAGTCGGGTTAAGCTTTTTCGCAAATCGGGTTGGGTTGGGTTGGGAAAAATCAACCTGAATTGGAAATCGGGTCGGGTCAGGTTGGGCTGTCAGGCAACCCGACCTGACCCGAAACCTGAATTTGGGTTCCATCCGAAGAAGTTATATATATGTGTTTTTCTTTTTCAACATTGAAATAATCTCCACAATCCACAATGAACGGTTTGGATAATCTTATGGTGCGGGCCATACCGTACTTTAATCAAGTGAGGAGTGTGATCATCAAAATATAGTAGTGCGGATAACATTTCCTTTTGTTAATTGTTAGTCCCTGTTTGGTTTCAATTTTGAGAATCGATTGTGAGTTAAAAACTAATTATTGGTGACTCACTATTGGTTCTCAAAATCCAAAACAACCCGGCTTGAGTTGAGGTGGTCAACAATTGGTACCATATCAAATCGGGTCAACCCGACCAAACCCAACCCGAATTGGAAATCGAGTTGGGTCGGGTTGAGGAAATTGCAAATCGGGTTTGGTCAGGTTGGAAATCAGGTTGCGTCGGGTTGAGACCCAAGTTGCACCCCTAACGATGACGAAATAACTACTTTTCCTTATTCATTATGTGCGGGTCAAATTACGAAAAGTTTGATATTACGAATGCAGGACACCTGTAAAAATATTGAGGAATTATGGGCACCTTAAGAGGAACAACAATTATGGAAACCTTTATAGATTGGAGGGCTAGGATCAGCCTATGGAAATTATTTTACGGTCACAACCTATTTATGTTGTGACCCTATTTATGTTGTGTTCAATCACATGGACGGTTTAGATCAACCTATGATGTAGTTTGTACAATTCTTTGTCGGCCCGTGCATCGCACGGGGTTTTTTGCTAGTATATATATATATATATATATATATATATATATATATATATATATATATATATATATATATATATGAGAAAATGGTTTATACACACTTCTGTAGATAAGGTATCTACACGCTTGCTTAAAATACAATGGGGACCCACATTGTTTAAAGGCCCTCACATAGAATCAGATCCATAGGATCATCCTAACCATTCCAACTGTGGAGGCAAAAAATGGATTAATTTGTGAAGGTTTAAAGACGTCTACCTCTACAAATCCTAAGAAACGTAATTTTCCCCCTCTCTTTTGTGCTCCCATCCAGCCCTCTCGAGGATTGTTTCTCATTATCCCAAACTAGGGATTCTCTACCGGCGAATGTTGAAGATTTTCCCTGGCACGGTGATCGATTCCCTAAAATTGGTTGAAGAAACGTTCGTGGATCGTTTGTGGGCGTTGCATTGACGTTTTCTTTCTTTCTTTAACTTTCTTTTGTGCGATTGAGATGGATTGAATCGGCTGATCTGATTTGTTTATCTGATGGTATAGATTTGGGGATCTGGATCCTTAACCTTTTTTTTTGTGCCTTTAGGATTTTTATCTGTTGAGCTTGGATTTGTATGGCTCTTCTGGTTGGATTACTGAGTTATAGACGAGAGACTTTCTCTTTTCCTTCATCATTTTTAAATGCTACCAATGGATTGGTCTTGTTTGAATTTGTCCCTTAGAGTGTAATTTTTCTTTTTTTTCTTTAGATTGAGATATTTTATCATCTGCTTGAAGAGAAAATGTGTACTATTTCTGATAGGACTTCACAGCTATTAATTTTTATATGATCATTGTACTATTTCTGATAGGACTTTCACCACTATTAATTTTTTTATATGATGACTTGATATTTTTATTTTGAATTTCTTGTTAAAACTTGTAGATTTAATGGTTTTTCTTAAGAGATTTGAGAAATGTAGTGTGTTTTGGGGCCTTAGATTCTGTTCATGGAAGTACTTCATAGTTCATACCATTTATGTGTTTCTTTTCTTTCTTTCTTTCCTTTTCATCGGGACTATAATATGTTTTTTGAATGGTGACTATACGATGTAATTTCATCAGTTCTTTTCACATTTCTTATATTTTTTTCTGGGTTTTCTTTCTTTCTCTTGTTTAGTGGAGTTCCTTGTGGGCACCTTTTCTTTCTCCCATTCAAGCTTTTGATATTGTTTGGTAACTGAAGTTAGGGATTCTAACTGATCCTCATATTAATAGTCTAAATGATCATTTAGTTTTTCAATTCGTGCTGGTTGTGTCTTTCTTTGTTTGGTTCTATTATTTTTATGATTGTTTAGATGATTGTAAGTCACTGCCTGTAATTTGTACCACACAACCATATACATGTCCGACCAAGTGGAGGAGAAGGTCTTGCATGACCTTGGACATCCAAAGGTCCTAAGGAGGTCAGCTATGCTCAAGGACAAGGCTGCTAGGGACCTATAGAGGGCAGCAAAGGACATGACTTCCATGTGATAAGGCTCCAATATGAGGATTCTGCTGTAATTTTCTCTTCTAGTGGGGTGTTTGTGTATTTTCTTAGGATTGGCAGTCTTGTAATTTGAGTGTTGTAGTGCGTTAAATTGTATTTGAGTGTAAGCTACCCATATAAATAGCTCTCATTTGAATTTGGAGGGACTTTGGTGGAGATTTGAAATTGGATAGATGTACCCTAGCTTTGGGTGAGGGTGAGAGAAAACACTTGTAAGAGGAGCATAGATTGATGTTAGAAGAGAATTCCTGCTCATGAAAGCCTTTACCTTTCATCTTCTTCATCCCAGTTTTGCTGCCAGTTTATACCTCTTGATGCCAGTTTCATCTAAATTAAATAAAATTTCAGTTACTTTTGCCTCATTTCTGTTCTAGTTCAATTTCTGCTATTTTCTTCTCATTTTCTGCAGTTTCAGTTCTAAAACATCGAGTTTCTAATTTGTGGGACTGGTTTGAACATAATTTTCGCTCAAACTTCATTGATCTGGACTGTTTTTTATCCTAACTGATTAATTTTTTTGAAATGGATCCTAACTGATTAATTAAAAGTAGATCCGCACTAGATCTGCATCAAATTTAGTATCAGAGCCAGATCCTTGAGAAATTCTCAATTATCCATGATCTGAAGCTTCGAATTTCTTTTGATCTTCACCAATTCTCGAAAATTCGCTTTGTGGATTGTTATTTGATGTCATCTTCATTGAATTCTCATAAATCCTCCATGAATTGCATGCAACACTGCAATTTTTGGAAAATCTATGAAGAAAATGAAAATCCCCAATTTCGGCCAATTTTCATCATTTTCATCCCATTTTTGGAAATTCTCTTCTATCTTTTCTTTGAATTCGAAAATTCCACTTGTAGATTGTTGTTTGCTTCCTGCTTCAACAAATTTGCATAATCAATTCTTGAATTGCAATAAGAATTGCAATTTTCGAAAAAAATTCCAATTTTTTCTCGCCTGAATCACAAATTCACATTTTTCTTCATTTTCTTCTCAATTCAATCCAAGTGATCCTACTCCATTGCATTCCTTCAATATAATCCATTCCAATCTGGTCGTTTGTCATCGATTGAGGTGTTAATCCACAAAATATAGTTATCCTTCCCATTTTTTCTTCATTTCTCCTCTTCTACGGTCAATTTCGTTTTCTCCATCAATCTCATTTTTCTTCTGTAGTGCCTTGAATCTTGGTTGTTTCTATCTTAGAAACTATTCTCCATTAATTTTTTCGAAAGTCCTTCACCATTCCTTTGATTTTTCTTCATTTGTTCTTTCACAAACCCTATTTTCCACCATTTTGTGCTATTTTTCCTCCAGTTTTGTGGTCATTTTGCTTCTGTCAATTTCCTCTAATTTCTTGACCATTGTTGTCTCTTGAGTTCATTGATAAACATTGCAGTTCATTTTTCTGTGTAAGAGGCCTGAGCTTTCAAATTTTAACCGGATTTTTCTAAAGCTAAGCACATTTCAGCTTCTGGACAGCACACTCTCTCATGCAGGTGCAATTTGGGTTGCCAATCTGAGCATCATATCCAAATTGGTGGTCTGATCATTGCTGCAGTTTTTAGCGATTTTTAGCTTTCAGAAATTTATTTCAGTGACTGTAGTTGATTTTCGCCTCCTTAAGCGGCCAATAGTAAGAGAGTTTGATCCGGACAGAATTGCAGCTCGGCCTCCAATAATATTGCAGTACACCCACTGCAGAAACAGGTTTCTGGACAGGGTAACACCAACTGAAATGCCTCCTAAACGAACCACTGTGGCTGAATGTGAGGAGGGGAGTTCAGATCCTAGCGGTTATACTTTGGTTGAAGTTATGTGACAGCCAGGTGTTATCCAGGAATAGATAGCCATGACTCGAGAACAAGTGGCCGAACATAAAGTTCATATGTTCAGCTTGAATTTCAATTGGGGGACTTGTAGAAACGGTTAATTGGCTAACCACACGATGACAGATTTCATCCCCGCCGCCTTCAGATTTTCACGAGGATGATAGAGATGAAATATGTGAAGACCAGATTCCTGTGAAATGCAGGAGATTAGCCCTCGCTCTATGTCGATGCCCAGTATCATGCCCAATAATATTGCAGTACACCCACTGCAGAAACAGGTTTCTGGACAGGGTAACACCAACTGAAATGCCTCCTAAACGAACCACTGTGGCTGAATGTGAGGAGGGGAGTTCAGATCCTAGCGGTTATACTTTGGTTGAAGTTATGTGACAGCTAGGTGTTATCCAGGAATAGATAGCCCTGACTTGAGAACAAGTGGCCGAACATAGAGTTCATATGTTCAGCTTGAATTTCAATTGGGGGACTTGTAGAAACGGTTAATTGGCTAACCACACGATGACAGATTTCATCCCCGCCGCCTTCAGATTTTCACGAGGATGATAGAGATGAAATATGTGAAGACCAGATTCCTGTGAAATGCAGGAGATCAGCCCTCGCTCTATGTCGATGCCCAGTATCCCCCCCCCCCCCCCCCCCCCCCCCCCCGGTGATACCACCGGTCCGTAGAGATACGCGGTGTGATTTCGGTTTTAAGTTGGAAAATCCAGAATTCACAGGACGGATAGAGCTAGAGGACTATCTATCTTGGGAGGTCAGCTAGGCTCAAGAGGACAAGGCTATTGGGGAGCTAGAGAGGGCAGCAAAGGACATGACTTCTATGTGATAAAACTCCAATATGAGGATAGTGCTGTAATTTTCACTTTTAGTAGGGGTGTTTGTGTAATTTTTGTTAACTTACCAACTTCTCCAAAAGCTTAAGCTGTTGGAGAAAGGCATTATTTATCTTTGATATTTTAACACTCCTCCGCACTTGTGGCCCACTTGGCAAACACGTGGCACATGTGGTCCCACTTTG
Source organism: Tasmannia lanceolata (assembly GCF_043159265.1). NCBI lineage: Eukaryota > Viridiplantae > Streptophyta > Magnoliopsida > Canellales > Winteraceae > Tasmannia > Tasmannia lanceolata. The sequence goes on along the minus strand of NW_027518695.1, from coordinate 55,276 downwards.
GGCCGACCATCGCATGTGAATTTTTGCTATCCGGGAGGTTTGAACTCGAGACCTTTGGCTCTGATACCATGTTAACTTACCAACTTCTCCAAAAGCTTAAGCTGTTGGAGAAAGGCATTATTTATCTTTTATATTTTAACAATTTCTTAGGAGTGTCAGTCTTCTAATTTGAGTTTTGTAGTGAGGTCAATTGTAATTGAGTGTGAGCTACATATAAATAGCTCTCTTTTGAATTTTAGCGATACTGTGGATGAGATTTGAAATTGGAGAGCTGTACCCTAGCTTTGGGAGAGAGAAAACACTTGTAAGAGGAGCTTAGATTGATGATTTTTTTTGAAATGGTAGAGCTTAGATTGATGTTAGAAGAGAATCCTGCTGAAGAAGGCCTTCATCTTATTCTTCATTTCAGTTTTGAGCTTTAAACTGAGCTAAGTATACCTCTTGCTGTCAATTTCATCTAAATTAAATAAAATTGCAGTTACTTTGGCCTCATTTCTGTTCTAGCTCAATTTTTGCTATTTTCTTTTCATTTTCTGCATTTTCTGTTTTAAAACTAGTTTCTGTTTTTTTTCTTCTTTTTTTGGACTGGTTTGAACAAAATTTTCACTCGAATATTGCTTCTTCACTGATCTGGACTCTTTTTTTAATCCTGATCGATCAATTAACAGTAAGTAGATCCACACTAGATCTACATCAAAATTTCATATGCATGACCAAGATGGTCCAAGCAAACAGAGACGAGCACAAAAAAGAAACAAATACAAGAGGAAGTAAAAAGTTGCTAACTTCATCCTGGCAGCTCTGGATTCTTTTACTCCCCCATCGACAATTACACAGACCTTGCAGGGCCCTGTTATTTTAGCAAGAATCTGTCCAACCTCTATCGGTCATCTGGAAAGGGTCATCCCTTGCTTCTTCTATTGACTTTCATTCAATATCTCATTCCCCGCTGTACTGCTTCTGCTAACGGTCATCGGGTAAGCTAATCGGTGGAATCTGAAGATCACTCTTGGGCGGCCAACCTATCCACTCTGAGCAGGCATGGCTTTCTATGAGTTGTATGGATGTTATTCGGCTTTCATGTGCAAGGGTGTTGAATGAAGTAACCATTGCTAACCAGGTTAAAGTGATTTCCCACTTCTTGTTAAACTAGGAGGGAAAGGAGTAGCTGATTTTGCTGTTGGATTCTACTAAACTAACGGTAGAAATTTTGGGTCTGAATTTCACTTCCACGGAAGCTCGCTTCGGAACTCACTTCCCAAATTCAACAAAAGCACATTTCCAACACGCTTCCTCTAATAGAGTACACTTCCTAGGTGATTATTATTTCTTAAAACACTGTTTTCCCCTTTTGGTAATCAAAAGAATATTTAAAAAGATTATATAAAAAACTTGAAAAATCATTATAAGTTTCAAATTGGGGGGGGGGGGGGGTGGGGTGGGGTGGGTGGGGGTGGGTGAGTGGGCTGCTATTAGTTGTCTATAGGGATTTGGGTTTCGGCATTGAATCAATCCTTAACTTCGCTCGGTCATTTCAGAAGTCATATAATATACCTAATTCTATTGAGTTGATTCCATCTCCTTGACTTTGTTCACATTCAGCTACCTCTCTTTCCCCTACCGTGTTAGGTGGCTCTTTCGTACATGAGTTGCACCCCTACTTTTTGTAAGTTTCAAATAAACTTTGTAAAACTATAAATCCCTAAAACTTGTAAATTGTAATGCTACTCAGTCGTGAAGTCCTTAACTACCTATAAGCCTAACCCACACGAATACACGATGCCGGCTTCTATCCCTTGACTTGCCGCCTTCTCGCTATTGAATTTGACTGTGGTGGAAATTTTTTGTACAAATAAACTTTGTAAAACTATAAATCCCTAAAACTTGTACATTGTAATGCTACTCAGTCGTGAAGTCCTTAACTACCTATAAGCCTAACCCACACTAAGCCTTCCTCTCTAACCTACTATCATCCTATATCTTTTTAAATGCTTCTTGTTCACTTCCAATTGGCTTATTACATGCTTCATGTTCAGCATGTTCTCATGCCTTCCTTCATGTTTTCTCTTTACATTCCCCATCACTTCCTCAATTCTTTCCGCTTCCCGCCTTTTATATTTAGACCCCTTGCTTCTCGTATTCTCCTCTAACTCTAGCAACTATGCACAACCTTGTATGAGAAAATAAAAGATCTGGGATCTTTGGGGCTAGTTTTTTGAGGAAGATTGTTTTCTTGATTACAGATCAACTGAATCGACCTAGAGTTTTTATAGAATGAGCGTCTATTGCAATAATGAGTAAGAAACTCCATTCTCACCCTTTTTTTTTGTCTTTCTAGCTTCATCTCTTCTACTAACTTCATTTTTTTCATTTATTTTGAGTTGGTTGGGAGTGAAAGCTTGCAAAACGTGTTGCCCGGGCTTCATTGTATCTCTAAATGACAAAAGGGGATGCCAATCATCCCTTAATTACAGCAGTGTATTTAATACAAGGGGCAACAGTGGATACAAATAAAGAAGATATAAAAGTATTTACAATTTGGGAGGATCGTGCAAATCAATGAGATATATGTGAGGAGAGAATAAACGGCAAGGAGATATTGTAGGAGATATGATAGGGAGAATAACGAGATTATCGTTTTCTCCCTAACACACCCACCCACCCATCCCCCCCCCCCACCCGCAAGCTGAGCAGGGTAAGAAACCATGGTGAGCTTGGCCCGCAACGGTGTGAAGTGGGATGAAGACAATCCTTTGGTGAAGATATCTGCAACTTGATGTGTAGAGGGCACAAATTGAACTATTAAAGAACCATTTGTAACACGTTCCAGAACAAAATGGTAGTTGACCTCTATATGGCGTGTGCGAGCATGGAAAATAGGATTCATAGCAAGACACGTGGCACCTCGATTGTCACAGAAGAGAGTAGGTAAGCGGTGAAGTTGAACACCTAAATCTTTGAGAAGTTATCTGTATTCAGCTTCCGTACTAGATCTTGATACTGTAGGCTGTTTCTTAGCGGTCCATGAGATGAGATTAGAGCCTATAAAGATACAAGAACCGGTGGTCGAGCGGAGATCATCGGGACAACCGCCCCAATCAGCATCACAATAGGCTTTGATGTCAAAATTGGAGGTTCTAGTGAAGCATATGCCATATGAAATTATGCCCTTAAGATATCTTAAAATGCACTTTGAAGCAATAAGATGAGAGGTACATGGAGCATGCATAAATTGACATGCTTGGTTAACGGCATAGGCAACATCAGGGCGAGTGAATGTAGCATACTGTAGAGCCCCCACGAGCTGTTGATACCCGGTAGCATTGGTAAGTAAATCACCATCATATAATGAAAGTTTCGAGCCAGAGATGGTAGGAGTAGAGATAGGCTTTGCCCCGTCCATGTTGAAACGTTTTAAAACATCCCGAATATACTTTGTCTGCGAGAGAATCAAACGACCAGAGTCGCGAGAAACCTCCATGCCCAAGAAATAGTGTAGGGGGCCTAAATCTTTCATGGCAAACTGTGAACTGAGCTTGCTGACCAAAGAATCTAAAAAGGAGCTAGAGGATCCCGTCAAAATGATGTCATCAACATATAGTACAAGAATAACAATTCCAAACTTGGATCTAGAAATGAACATAGAGGGATCAGATTGGCTGCAAATAAAGCCAAGAGTACGGAGGAAAGTAGTGAAACGGGAGTACCAGGCACGAGGAGCTTGTCGCAACCCATAGATGGCACGATGGAGACGACACACATGATTAGGTCGGGTGGCATCAACAAATGCCGGGGGTTGACACATGTAAATCGTTTCATTAAGAAGACCATGAAGAAAGGCATTATTCACATCGAGTTGACAAAGCTACCAGCCAAGAGAGTGGGCTAGACTTAAAACGGTCCGTATAGTGCATGGCTTGACCACCAAGCTGAAAGTCTCTGTGAAGTCTATGCCGAGAGTTTGACTGTAACCAAGTGCTACTAGTTGTGCTTTATAACGATCAACTGTGCCGTCCGCTTTTCTTTTGATCCGATATACCCATTTACACCCAACGGCAGTTTGATCTATTGGCAACGGAACAAGTGTCCAAATGTTGTTGCAAATTAATGCATCATAATCATCTTGCATGGCAGTGACCCATTGAGCGTGTTGCAGCTTGTTTGTAGGAGGTAGGCTCCGGTTCTTCAATGGTTGAAAGGAGACACTCAGGTAGAGGATATTTGGTAGAGAAGAAGGTTTTAGGTTTGAGGTTATCAGTTTTAGATTTGGTAATCATGGTGTGAGGGTTAGCATGAGTGGAAGGCACAAGGATAGGGTCCGGATGAGATTCATGCTCAGAGGTAGGGTTTGGTGAGGCAAAGGGGCCAGATATGGGTGAAGGACTGTTGTCGATAGCGCCATAAATGGGTAAAGGAGCCACCTCATCTGCAGATGGTCGAGTGTCTGTAGGAGTCAGGGAAGAGACATTTGGTGTAACTGCGGGCGATGATGGAGGTGGAGCCAAGATATGAATGGGGGCAAATTCCTGTGAAGAAGCTAGCAACCCACTAGATTCATTCGAAGAAGGAAATGATGAAGAAGAGCATGCAAAAAGAAACCGTTGTTCATCAAACACTACATGTCTAGAGGTGTAAATGCGTCCAGTGCTAGGATCAAGGCATGTATATCCTTTGCAACATGAAGGATAGCCAAGAAAGACAAAAGCCTTGGTACGTGGATCAAGTTTGTCTTTGGCATAGCCACCTAAATAGGGATAGCACGTGCATCCAAAAACGCGAAGATGGACATAGGTAGGAGGCTGCTTAAAAAGCATCTCGTAAGGTGTATTTTTATGAAGCACCATGCTAGGAAGACGATTAATAAGATGCAACGAGGTACGAAACGCATCAATCCAATATTCTTTAGGCATGCGAGACCTATACATCAATGACGAACCCGTCTCTTTGATATGACGATGCTTGCGTTCAGCGAGCCCATTTTGTTGAGGTGTTCCTGGACACGACTTTCGCTGTAGAATACCATGTTTTTGCAGAACACTGGTAAATTGTCTGTTGTCAAATTCTGTGCCACCATCACATTGAAATTTTTTGATCTTCATACCAAATTGTGTTTCAACCATAGTAAGAAAATTAGTAAAGCATTCCACAGTTTCATTCTTTCTAAACAAGGGAAACATCCATGAAAATCTTGAAAAGTCATCAATCAACAAAAGATAATATAAGTGTCCTGTTCTCGCAGTCACTGGAGCCGGTCCCCACAAATCAGCATGAACAACTTCAAAAGGTGAAACAGTTACTGAAATAGATGAAGTAAAAGGTTACTTATGAAATTTCCCTTCTAAACAACTAGGACAAACTTTATTGAAACGTTTGTTGCCAATATACGGCAAGCATTTATTCTTTTGAAGAAATCCTAATACTTTTGCATTCGGATGTCTGAGTCCCTCGTGCCATCTATCCATGCTCGTCCTCATACCAAAAAAGCAATGTCCATCATCAAGCGACTTCTAATGAATGGGAAACAATCCATTTCTACTCGGCCCTGTGAGAAGGGTCTTCCCTGTTCGCCGATCCTTAATGCAAAAACCAGATGCATTAAACTAAAAAACGCAATCATTATCTCGAACAAATTGTGCAACAGATAACAAGTTTTTCTTGATTTCAGGCACATGCAAAACATTATTCAATTTAAATGTATGAGATGGTGTAACAAGTGTGGTATTACCAGTGCCAGTGATAGGTAGTTTCATACCATTTCCAATCATAATCTGGTCAATCCTTGATAGTTAGAATGATCCTCAAGACCAGTTGCATCAGCCATGAGGTGATTTGTGGCACCGGTATCTGGATACCATGCATCATCAACTATGTTCATTGCAGCGAAGGATGAGGGAATATCATCCACGTGATAGGTTTGATTCTATCAATTATCACTTCTTGCATGACAATTTTGGCAAATCGGACGATTGGAAGTGGATCCCCGTCCGCCACGGGAGTTGAAATGTCCGCCTCGACCTCCACGGTTCTGGTGAAATCGTTGAGATCCATTTCCTCCACGGTAGTAGCCACGATTGGCGTTCGAGGTGTAATGGCCACCACAACCATGGTTTCCACGGCCTCTTCCTCGTGAAGTGAAGAAGGCCATAGAATCAGATGAAGGTATGTTCTTTTTAGACATAGCTTCCAATTGCATTTCATGATTAACAAGTAATTCAGATAAATCATAAAATGTGGGCAGTCCGTCTGACCTGGTAGTGATGGAAGTATAAAAACTGTGATACTCTGGACCAAGCCCATTCAACGTGGCCATGACCAGATCGTTTGAGGATACCGATTGCTTTGCGGATATTAGTGCGTTAGACAAGCTCTTAGCACGATCAAGATATTCATTCATTGGTGAGTCTCCCTTGTCAAGTTTCACGAGTTGTTGTTTCGGATTTAGAACACGAGCTTTTGATGTAGAGGCCGACATTCTTGACAATGATTCCCAAGCTTCCTTTGCTGTGTCCAAGCCAATAACTTGAGACAAAATTTCTTCAGTGAGAGCAGCATTTATCCAACTATTGACAAGTTGATCCGTTCTCTTCCATGTAATGGCTCTGATACCATGTTAACTTACCAACTTCTCTGATACCATGTTAACTTACCAACTTCTCCAAAAGCTCAAGCTGTTGGAGAAAGGCGTTATTTATCTTTTATACTCTAACACTCTCCCGCACGTGTGGCCTACTTGGCAAACACATGGCACATGTGGTTCCACTTTGGGCCGACCATCGCATGTGGATTTTTGCTATCCGGGAGGTTTGAACTCGAGACCTTTGGCTCTGATACCATGAAAGCTTGCAAAACGTGTTGCCCTTTGGGGCTTCATTGTATTTCTTAAATAACAAGAGGGGATGCCAATCATCCCTTAATTACAGCAGTGTATTTAATACAAGGGGCAACAATGGATACAAATAAAGAAAGATATAAAAGTATTTACAATTTGGGAGGATCGTGCAAATCAATGAGATATATGTGAGGAGAGAATAAAGGGCAAGGAGATATATGAGAGGAGAGAATAAAGGACAAGGAGATATGATAGGGAGAATAACGAGATTATCGTTTTCTCCCTAACAGGGAGCTTATTGAGTTGTTTGGAGGACTGTATTGGAGTATTTTGAGTTTTTTGGTTGTCATATGACAGAACGGAATGATTTTGCATGACAAATTATGGAAGTGGTTGGAGATCATCCTATGTTTATTTTAATTCTAAATCTTGTAACCAACAATGCACTGTTGGTTTGAATGGTCTCAACAATCACTTAGCCAAAATACATCATGGAGCAGAGCCATCTTGATTTTAGAATGTATTATCTTTTTGGATTTTTGTTGTATATATTTTCTATTTTTAATTGAATGGTGAGTTATGATTTGAAAGTAAAGCACATTTTCTTCCTAGAATTCGTACTAATTTCCTTAATTTTTTTTTCTTTCAAAATATCATTATTTTTAGAGGAAAGTGTTCCTAAGCTATAGCTTAGATAAGCTTATCTAAGCTATAGCTCAAAACCACATGTGGCCCCACATTTTTTGGGATCCAAAGCATTCATTTGGAACGCCCTTCCATGGATAGGGTGTGTACAAAAAATCAGCCCTATTGGATCATCCTAACCCTGCCATCTGTTGAGGGAAAAAATAGGCAGAAACATGGACACACAGTGTCTGTCCATTTTCCACTCCACCTTTGATTGGGTTAGGATGGTCCTATAGGGCTGATTTTTGGTACACACCCTATCCATGGAAGAGCCTTCCAATTGAATGCTTTGGATCCCCCAAAAAATGTGGGGCCACATGTTCCTCTTATTTTTATCCATTTTATAATCTAAAAAGTCAGAAAAATTTGTGAGAATTACGCCCCGTATCATGTCTCCACCCTAATTTCTTTCCAGATCAGATATTTTGGATGCTCGATGTAGTTTGATATTTATTATTACATAGAAAGGCCATGGTGCAATAGTTGGCTAGATTTTGAAGTGGATGGCAGAATCTGCTTGATTTGCTCATGTCTAATATTCTAAGGTCAATTTTATGGTCTAAAAAATCTGAAATATTTGTGAGAATTACTCCTCGTATCATGTCTCCACTCTATAGGGCACTGGTTGTATCCTTAGAGCAATTTCTACCCAGATCAGATATTTTGGATGCTCGATGTAGTTCGATATTTATTATTACATAGAAATGCCATGGGGCAATAGTTGACTAAATTTTGAAGTAGATGGCAGAATCTGCTTGATTTGCTCATGTCTAATATTCTAAGGTCCTATGATTTACGATCCAAGTTCTATTCGGGCCAGCACTGTTACAATCTGACTTTTGTCTCTGAAACAACTAAATTTTGAAGTGGATGTCAGAATCTGCATGACCTACCCATGTCTAATATTCTAAAATTTTATGATTTATGATCCAAGTTCTATTCAAGCCAGCACTCTTACAATATGATTTGGTTTCTGGAATAGTCACAGATATATCAACATTTTTTGACTTTTGTTTCTTAAGAGGAAGGAATATCTTATTGGGATGATTAGTTTCTTCTTCTTTAACTTGTTAACTGCAAATTGTATTTTCAAAGAGTTTGTCTATGTCATATCTTGATGTCAACTTTATTGTCTTCCTTGAGACCTCTATGTGCACTGGCTAAATGCTCAGACCTTTCTCCTTTGGCTACAATGCAGGCATTTTTCCACAGGCGTCCAAGATTTCGTTCTGGAAATTTCTCATACCTATGTGATTAGGGCAATAATCTATTGGTCCTTTCTGTGCCAATGGGCCGCATAAAAACCAGACAATGGGTACTTGGGGACAATATCTGTTTAAAACAAATTTCTAAATATACTGTTGATGATTGCAAGCAAGAGAAAAACACCGTCTTGGGGGTGGACTCTGGTGATGATTCAGACGACTCTCAACTTGCAGAGGCGGGCTCCGAGTTTAGCATGGTTGGAGCTCAGTTGTCCAGCATCCCATACGAACTTTATGATCTGCCAGACCTTAAGGAGATACTGTCTTTGGAAACATGGAATTCATGTTTAACTGAGGCAGAAAGGTTCTCTCTTTCAGCTTACCTACCGGATATGGATCAGCATACTTTTTGGCTGACTATGACTGAGCTGCTCAGTGGTAAAGGCATGTTCTTTAGCAGCCCCTTGACAGAACTTTTCGAGAGACTGAAAGGTGGATTCTATCCCCCGAAGGTGACTCGCTTCAGAGAAGGCCTACAGTTTCTACAGAAGAGAGCATTTTATCATTCGTTGAGATCGTACCATGAGAGCATGATTTGGACATTCTCAGAAATGAAAAGGGCGTGGAGTAAATGCCAACCAAGCTTCAGTGTTGAGGAAAGGATGCACTTTTGGAATATATGGAAAAATCACAAGCCCCCCAAGGGTTGGGTTGATCTTAATTCATTTGCGGTGGATGATGATCTACACACAAGAGTGATTACTGGTCATGTGGCAAAGAAGATGAAATTTCCTCCTCCTGTGAAGGATACACCATTGGCTCCTCTGAGGACCAATGGGAAAGGAGTCATGAAAATAAAGCCCGCTGGAATGAACACTATTCAAACCAGCATAGTTTGTAGGGCAACCCCAAAGGGTGTGTTGAAAATAGTATCAAGAGGCCCTCTTGGCCAACTGCAACAGCCGAGAGCAATGACAGGCGATGGGAATCGGTCACCTTTGCTGGCGCATCATGCTTGCAGACATGTAGATTGTTTCCTTTGCCACAGCCCATGTATAGATGGGATGCAGAGAATTACTTTGAAGAATCTTCATTTCTACACCAGACAATTAGAGATAGAAAAGCTTACAAAAATCCAAAGCTGCCCAAATGTACTTCCATAGTTCGACATCAGATGGAATACCTTAAAGATAGATTATCATCATGATTCAGGGGAGCAAAGGATGGCATTAATTCATGAGAAACTAATTCCAATGTGTCTAAGAACTAGTGAAGCAGTTTCAAGCTCCAGCACTGGGGGGCATGGATTGTTTGTAGCATCTATGGATCAATCAAATGAGTGGCACAGAGACATTAATGAATAATAATGATGCAGGACTGGAGAAGGCATATGGCAGATCATCATCTGTTCCTCAGCGTCTACGAGATGTTGTGCTCCCTATTACATACAAGCGAAGGAAAACATACACAAAGGTCGATCGGTTAGACTTAGTCAAGCTTCCATCTGCGGGACCCAATTTTGAAGCAAGAACACTGGAGGAAGGTGAGAATGCAAAGGCTATGAAGATAAAGTTCAAAAACTGGAAAGACCATAAACCTTTACGTGAGAAAGGTATCGTGAATGGGCTGCGACATTCTCCCTCTGCATAATCAAAGTTGAAAGCGACAGTCTTCCAGTACGTATGTCAACAGTGAGCTGCATTGACCGAACATGGCAAGCATTGTTCACTTCTCCATATGTGAAGCTCGGAACATATCTGCTTTCAGGTCTTATTAAGTTACACACTCAAGCTCAAGTTTGTAGCTGGTTAGTTGATTAGTTGGGTATGTGGATCACAACCTCAAATGCTATTATGATGGGTGGCTTAGCTCTCAGTTAATAGCAACATTCCTCTCATAATAGGAGCAGTAGAAGAATTCCAGGCGTCAATTATAGTGAAATTTGAGATTTCTTTTTAGGAGGATAAAATACTCAGCTTGGCATATTGCAAAGCGGAGCCAATCGTTTACAGGAGAATGGAGACATGATTTGCTTTGGGTGTTCTGTATTTCTTTTCTTTCTTCATTTCTTCAAGACAATCTGTATTGCATCGTGACTCTGTCCACTTCGAGATAGCACCGACATCACCTTTTGTCTGTAAACGATCACGTATTTGTAATCAACACATTAATGTATCTTCATTTAATGAAGAATTGCCTTTTGGGTATTTGTAATTCAATATATCTCCTCAAAATGATTCTCTTTTCTGCTCTATCGCAAGCTGTTCTTGAGAGAAAAATGTGATACAGTTTATGTAGCACTATGTAGAAATTCCAGTCAAGTTCTACCCCGCGCTTTCATGAGTACCTTTTTCTCCTTTTTTGGCCCTCCTATTTCACCCCCAAGGTAAGTGTATGGGCAATTTCTAAGGCATTGCTCGATTGATGCATTTTGGAAAGAATCAAGCAAGAAGGTAAAATCCGCAGGAAAGCAAGATTCCGCCATTTGGAAGGTGCATTTCACCAACTTTCCAAGCTTATGTGTATTTCCATCAAGATGAAACGGCAGTTCAAAATCCACCACTCAAAATCCTCTCCTTGGAGAGGATTTTTCCATCAAGTGTATCTTTGAAGTTATTTGTACACATGCATCACATGCATGCAACGAGGAGAAAATGCTCAGTGTTATATGTTTGACACGCTTGTCGGACAGGTGGACACATGTTCTTACTTCAACTGAAACCTCAGTACATTCCTTTTCATTTTTCGGAAATAATATGTGTGATATTTTATATAATTTTGATGCATGCCTTTTAATATGATCAGCAATTTTACCATTTCCATGAAAGGGTGAGCTTGTTCGGTCTGTTGGACACAGATTCCAAGCTATGCTTCATTCACTAGTGTATCCTAGTTGTCATCCCTAAGGTTCTGGTGTAACTACTGAGTTTCTCTACTGCATAGGCTATATCTGGCCTTATGTAGTTTATTAGGTACATTAGACTTCCAATTACTCTAGAGTATTTTAGTTTATTTACACCATCTCTTTGTTTTTACACAACCTTATATTTGGATCCTAAGGTGTAGACACATATTTACTGTCAAATTGGCTAAACCTTTTTAGTATTTTCTCTACGTAGTGAAGTTGTGTTAAAACTATTTCTTTTGGGTTTATACTAATTTTAATACCCAGGATTACATTTGCCTTTCTCTATGTAGTTGACAGGAATATCTTAACTTGGATGAGAATGGCTCTTCGGCTTAAAATCATGGGTATGCTCCCCAGTGGAGATAGTTTGAATACCCCTGTGGTAAACCCGATGCGTGTGGTTTACATGTGATTGTGCACATCCATAGGGATTAGTCCTGCCCTAAAATGGGGTGGGGATACCCTATGTCATCAAAAACAAAAAAATTGACAGGAATATCTTAGAGTCTTTGATTACCTTTATGTATGTTCCAATGATTAACATATCCTCTACATACAAATCTACAATTACACTTGTGTTTTCACTAAATTTACAATATATACATTTATCTGATTCATTAATTATGAATAGCATTACATTATTAAATTTCTCATGCCATTGTTTAGGAGCTTTGTTTTAGACTATATAAATGATTTCAATATTTTACACATTATGTTCTTGAACTACAAAGCCTTTAGGTTGCTCCATATAGATTTCGTCACCCAGTTCACCATTTAGAAATGCTGCTTTGACTTCAGTTTTAATAGCATCTTTCCAAAATGATGAATTTAGAGACGACATAGCTTCTTTATACATTGGTGGGTCTCCTTTAATAAGGTATGAAATAAAATCAACGCCGAAATTAGTTTCTATCCTAGTTCTCCTACTTCTTTTAAGTTCCATCATTTTATCTGAAGTGTCAAAGATTCATCCTTGGTTTTCACGAGGTATACTTTACATAATCAAGAATAACCATCTATAAAGAGAGATTTTATATGGTGTAAGGGCTTACAACAATACGGTAAGGGTACTGCCCTTGATATTTGATCCAACAGCAGCTCGAGCTGCTATTGGGTCAAATATCTAGGATGGTACTTCCTCCTACAAAGGCCTTATTGTTGTAAGCCCTTACACCATATAATTTCTCCTATAAAGATAATAAAATACCTTTTACCACCTTAATCATTGTGCTATTTAATTCACACACATCACCGTGAATAAGTCCTAAAATCTTTTATCGTCTTTTTATTCCATGGAATGGTTTTTTTTGTCTATTTAGACTTTACACATATTTCCCATTTGTTCTCTACTTTATATTTACTATTAGGTATTAAACATATATTCATCATTTTCTTTAAAGAAGATAAGTTTACATGCCCTAGTCTACCATGCCAAACATTCATAGAGTTAGCAATGGAAGCACAAGTAGAATCTTTATTCATTTCATTTTCAATTACATTGAGTTTAAACAAATCCTTACAAGCATACCTCTTCCCCACAAATGACCCATTCAAAGTCAAGACAATTGTGCTCGCCCCGAATACGATTTTAAAGCCTTTCTTGACTAAAAGTGAACCATACACTAAATTCTTTCGAATATTTGGTACATGAAGGACATCATTCAACTTAAAACTCCCCCAGATGTGAGCTTCAAAATTACCGTCCCCTTTTCAGCCACTGCTGAGGAAAAGAAGTTCCCCTACCACTGCAAATGTGCCTGGTGGCCCATTGATGCACTATATATTTGCAGGGTGAAGAATGGCCTAGTGTGAGTAACAAATCCCAATGGCGAATTAGAAACTAGAGGACTGGTGATACTAGGATCAGAGATTTATATCAATAATGTCCCACTATTAAGAGCTGCTTGGGATTGGATCGAGTATGCAGGTAGAGTACAGAGCCCTTTTAGATGGCCTCAGATTATGTAAAAAACTAAATTTGTATCATATCTACATTGAATCCGATAGCAAAACTATAGTGGAAATGGCCCAATCAAAGTTCCAGATACCATGGAGAATAAAATACTTTTGGAATGTAATGCAGGATCATTCTCACATTTACCGGGAGGCAAACGGAGCGGCTGCTGCTTTGGCCAATGACGGGTGTTTACTCAAGAAAACATGCAATACTACAATTGAAGGGATCTTCCCAGATTAGCGAGAGGAGCAAGTAGATGTGATAAATTGGCCTTACCTTATCTGAGAAGACAAAGATCTGTTTCAAAATATGTCTATTGTAGATCTTTTTTTTTTTTGAAATAGCATATGTCTATTGTAGATCAGTTTCTTTTGAGTATTACTAAAATTTTCGGGTAGCGGCAACGAAGACAATGATGTCTTGGGCGAAGTGGGAGATAAATTTGAAAATATGATTCCTTAATAGTTGAATCACTAAAATACCCAAATTCTAGCTCTTAAATTTGAAATCTAACACTTAGAGAAGAGCTTGAACCAGAACCATTATTTAGATACGCCAAAAACTAAAATAAAGAAGACAACCTGCAATGATATGAAGATGAAAGAGGCAATTAGAAAGAAAGTGAATCTCTGGGTCGAAAGCCAACGCCCGCCCACGTTAAAGCCTATACTCCAACCCCATTCCAACCACATCTCTGCTTAGGACCAAGACAAGGATCAAGGTACCAAGTCCCAAAACCAAATGCATACATGCGTTCATTTGAAATATAAATAACAGAGAACCAAAATATAAAGTTTGAGAGAACTAAAACAATTAATCAAAAAAGCAGCAACCAAAATGTGAGTACTAATAGATTTCAGTCAACCTCCTCCATCTTGCTCCCATCAGCGTCTTCGGCATCCTCCAGAGGAGGCATGTCAGTGTCGGCATCAGCAGTGGCATCATCATCTTCGTCAATGCTCAAACCCAGCTTCAGCATCCTGTGGATCCTATTGCCAAATGTGTTGGGCTCCTCAAGACTGAAACCGGAGGTGAGGAGGGCAGTCTCAAACAGCAGCAGGACAAGGTCCTTCACCGACTTATCATTCTTATCAGCATCAGCCCTCTTCCTCAGCTCCTCCATGATAGGATTCTCTGGGTTGATCTCCATTGTCTTCTTGCTCGACATATAGCCTGCCATGCTCGAGTCCCTCAGAGCCTGTGCCTTCATGATCCTTTCCATGTTAGCAGTCCATCCATACTCCCCAGTAACCAAACAGCAAGGTGAGTCCACAACACGGTCCGAAACCACAACCTTCTCCACCTTGTCGCCCAACACTTCCTTGATCACCTTGCACAGCCCCTCAAATTTCTCCTTGAGGGCTTCCTTTTTCTTCTTTTCATCCTCACTCTCATCAAGCTTGAGGCCTTCTTTGGTTGCCGAGACCAGCTTCTTCCCCTCAAATTCCTTCAGCTGACCCACTGCATACTCATCAATAGCATCCACCATGTAAAGAACCTCATAACCCTTCTTCTTCAGTTTCTCAAGGAAGGGAGAATTCTCAACTGCCTTCTTGCTCTCTCCTGTGATGTAGAAGATATCATTCTGACCCTCCTTCATCCTAGTCACATAGTCTTTCAGACTGGTCATCTCATCTCCACTCTTGGTGGAGTGATACCTCAACAGTTCAGCTAACTTCGTCTTGTTCTGGGTGTCCTCGTGGATCCCAAGCTTGAGGTTCTTTGAAAATGCCTCGTAGAATTTGTTGTAATCCTCCTTGTTCTCGGCAATCTCAAAGAAGAGTTCAACGCACTTCTTGACTAGGTTCTTGCGGATGACCTTGAGGATCTTGTTCTGCTGCAGCATTTCTCGAGAGATGTTAAGGGGGAGATCCTCAGAATCAACAATCCCCTTCACAAAGCTCAGGTACTCGGGGATAATTTCCTCACAGTTGTCCATGATGAAAACACGCCTAACATAGAGTTTAATGTTGTTGGGCTTCTTGCGCGTGTCAAAAATATCAAAGGGCGCCCTCTTGGGTACAAAGAGCACAGCCTTGAACTCGAGCTGGCCCTCAACCGAGAAATGCTTCACAGCCAGATGCTCCTCCCAGTCATTGGTGAGACTCTTGTAAAAAGCAGCATACTCTTCCTTGGTGATCTCTTCGGGCTTCCTCATCCAGATAGGCTTCTGCTTGTTGACCACAGCCCACTCATGAGAAACTTCCTTGATCTTTTTCTTCTTTTTCTCTTCCTTTTCTTCATCGACATCCTCAACCTTGCCCTCCTCATCTTTCTTCTCATCGTCATCCTCATCATCTGAGATCTCCTTCTCAGTGGTCTTCTCTGTCCACAGAGAGATGGGGTAACTGATGAACTCAGAATGTTTCTTGATTAGATCCTTGAGACGGCGCTCCTCAAGATACTCTAACTGCAATCAAAACACCACAAGCCAGGTCATATTTTGAATGAATATGCACATCAAAGTCTATCAATTAATGAAGAAGAAACATGTGCAGTTTCTGCTAAGAAGGAAACTACAGAAATTAGTGGTGATAATTTTCAACAAGCTACATCAAAGTCTGAAAACATTCCAACGGCAAAAGAAGCTTTGCATTATGCATTTATGCTTCTCTCTCCATTAGTAAACTCCCCAAAGAATGGAACATGAAGCATAATCTTCACGACCTTGGAGCAGAGTGTCTTTTTTTTTTAGCAAGACTAGTTCAAGCTCAAAGCTTGGTCAAGTAGTTAAGAGAATGATTTCTTCTTCTAAAAGAACATGTGACAATCTGATTTGATCTTTAAATATCTGATTACTCTATTGAAATTCTTAAGTAAACAATATTTTCTTAGAAGAGAAAAATATGGTGCCTGAGGGTCAAGTCCAATGAAGTCAAACATAACACCCTTGATATTTGATCCAACAGTAGCCTCTTAAAACGTGGGCTGCTGTTGGATCAAATATCAAGGGTGGTAGTACTTCTTTCTCGGTACTTGACACTGGGGCACCATATAGAAACTCTTGTCAGAATACTTGATTGAGGTATTGAAGGCAGATATGCAAGACATAAAAACAGGTTAAACTCCTCAGCCAAAATATTGACCGCTTTAACAACTCCAGCTTAGTCAATAAAGCTCTCAAACGTCCCTACTGAATCATATTTTTCTGAATACTTGTTAAACTGGGCTTATAAGAGTTATTCTCATTTCCAATGACCAAGAAAGGAAAAGGGCAGGACACATTAAAATACCCTGTTAAGAGTTCCTGTGAGTTTTGAATTTAACTGAGATATCCACTGAATCAAACTGAGTAGTGCCACAGAAGCTTTACCAAAGTAATAAAATGCAGCAAGTTATTCAAATACATGCATAAAGATTACAGAAGACTTGGAAATTCTAAATCACATATAAGAACCATAACGAGCATAACATTGCCAGAAATATACAAAATGCACACACACAGTCAGTCATAGCACCCACTATAAACTTGGACCTGTTAAATTGATTCGCAATGCCAAAGCTATATTCCTAGTTTAACTCCAGAGTCTAGGCTACAGGACATAGATGAAGGTCAATCAAGAATCGAGCTTCAAAACCAATGAAGAAGATAACCAATGCAAATACGATGATCAATGATTTATGAGTATACCTGGTCCTCTTTGAGATAGAGGGTGATCTTGGTACCCCTTCCGAGAATCTCTCCAGAAGAGTCCCTGGTGACAGTGAATGAGCCGCCGGCCTGAGACTCCCACACATACTGTTCGTCATCATTGTGCTTGGTGGTAACAATGACCTTTTCCGCAACAAGGTAGGCAGAGTAGAACCCAACACCGAACTGGCCGATCATGCTAACATCAGCACCAGCGGCCAGCGCTTCCATGAACTCTTTTGTCCCAGATCTCGCAATGGTACCCAGATTGTTCACCAGATCTAACACCTCCAAGAACACACCAAAATCAGAAATCTTGCAGCAGCATGTAAGAAGAAGAAGAAGAAGAAGAAGAAAGATTGACGTCTCACCGGATTTAGTCATGCCGATGCCGCTGTCGATGATGGTGAGGCTGTTGTTAGTCTTGTCAGGGATTATATGGATGAAGAGCTCCGGCTGTGCATCCAGCTTGCTCTTGTCCGTCAAACTCTCGAACCGGATCTTGTCTAGAGCCTTTTTTTTCCAAATAACAACAACAATAACAAAAAAAGAAAAAAAAGAATACTAAATAAATCCAAAAAGGGTATTCAAGAAGAAATTTCATCTTTCTACTCGATAATATAATTAATACCTAGATAGAAACACAAAAGAAGATGAGCAAGGAGAAGAACGGGGTTAGGGTTTAGTTTATAAACAACTTCACTTACATCAGATGCATTGCTGATTAGCTCCCGCAGGAATATCTCCTTGTTGCTGTAGAAGGTATTGATGATCAGACTCAGAAGCTGATTGATCTCCGCTTGGAAAGCAAACGTCTCCGTATCTGCCATAGCCCCCGGAATCTAGATCCAACGATGGATATTATCTGAGAAAAAATAGAAAAGGATCCTTTTGGCTCTCTAGGGTTTCTGAAGGGCGGAGACGACGTCTTTATATAGGCAACTGTCTAGGGTTTCTAGATACTTCCATGGGATGCGATTTCAACTTGATAATCCATCTCACGTCACCCCCATCTAATGGACGGTTTGGATCGGTCCATACAGTACTTTTTGAAAAATAATGGACCATAAGGCCTCTCATCATATAAAAACTCGTTATGTTATAAACTTATATAATTACTAGCATTCCTTTATTTTTTTTGTTTTTTTACGAGCGTTGCTAGAAAAACCCGGTCCCATGCAAAAAAAACGTCACCATCCTCCATCAAATGCCAAAAAAAGAAGGCAATCTCTTATAATGTAACGCTCCGACGCAACCGTGTAGATATTGTCCGGTTCTAGGCCACAGCCCTCCCTAATTTTGTTTTTTTCGAAGAAAATGCGTCTACACAGGGAATGGGTGAGGGTCTGCAACATATAACCCATGAGCTTTCTCTCACCCCTTCCGATGTGGGACTATTACAATTTGTAATGCCCCGACACAATCGTGTAGATATGGGCTCTACAACATATAACCCAGGAACTTTCTCTCACACCTTCCGATGTGAGACTATTACAATTTGTAACGCCCCGACACAACCGTGTAGATATTGTTCGGTTCTAGGCCGCAGCCCTCCCCGGTTTTATTTTTCTCGAATAAAACACGTCTACACAGGGAATGAGGGTCTACAACTTATAGCCTAGGAACTTTCGCTCTCCGCTTCCGATGTGGTATTATTACAATCCACCACCCTTAAAGGGCTCAACGTCCTCGTTGGCACATCGTACTAGAGGAAGTACGGCTCTGATACCATATTTGTAACGCCCCGACACAACCGTTTAGGGTTTTTGGGTTTAGGTTTTATGGTTTAGGGGTTTAGGGTTTAGGGGTTTAGGATTTAGGGTTTAGGGTTTAGGGTTTTAGGGTTTAGGGTTTAGGGTTTAGGGTTTGGGGTTTGGGGTTTGGGGTTTAGGGTTGAGGGTTGAGGGTTGAGGGTTGAGGGTTGAGAGTTCAGGGTTCAGGGTTCAGGGTTTAGGGTTTAGGGTTCAGGGTTTAGTGTTTAGGGTTTAGGATTTAGGGTTTAGGGATTAGGGTTTAGGGTTTTAAAGGGTTTAGGGTTTTAAAGGGTTTAGGGTTTAGGGTTTTAAAGGGTTTAGGGTTTAGGGTTTATGTAACGACCCGATTCCCGTGTCCGGATCGCTACAAGCAAACACCAGTCAAAATACTCACAATATATATTTTTTAAAACAAACCATCTATGAAACTTAAACAACCGCCATTCTTATTCCATAACTAAAATGTTTCTTACAATAACATCGACATTTCAATAACATGTTCTACTTAATAAAATCCAAACTAGAAATTTCTTAAATAAAACTGAGACGTCGACGAAGGTATCGTCATTTCAATTATTTCTTCCATCGCTCTATGCTCCTAAACGTCCTCGTGCGCAAACGCACCCTCGTGGGCATCCTCTAATCCTGGGGAGAAAACAACGTCAAGCAGAGTGATAGTAACCTGGCAGGTATGATAGTTCAATATAAACAACAGATCAAGATCCATATTTATTTATCAATTCAAATAAACTGAACAAATACTTTTCCAACATGATAATTTATAGAGATTTTCTAAACCAGAACAAGAGAATTCATTTTAAAGAAATACAACTACTTGCAAATTTAAATATAAGAAGATCATTTTTAAAGTGAACAACTTACTGAGAACTGAACGAGAATAATTAACTAACAACTAGAATAATTACAAATCCGTTACGTTCTCATTATAACGATTTAATTTAATTCCCAAGGCACTCCAGCTCCCACTAGCTAGTTGCCCTTGCCAACACGGTCGATTCCGTGGGGACTTATTACGATAGATCATACCGCCTATGGACTCTTGGTCTCCGTAGGATTCCGACATCAACTTGGAGTTGCGCGGTTCTCCCAAGTTGTATACCTTTGTTTACGGGGATAGCTCAATGGCTTCCCATCACCCTTTCCCATTTCTTCTTTGGGTATTTCTTAAGTGTACATACGGCTTCCACGTTATTTCATATGATTAAAAAGAAATACAATTTAAACTGAATATTTTTATCAAAATTCAGAATCCATTTCAACATATAATATAAAAGACATAATTTCATTTATTTATAGAATAACTTAGAATCAATATAAATCAAATACTTCACCATTCTTGTTGGATAATGTTTGCACAAAATTAAACCGCAAGCGTACGGGTCAATCGTAGCTACGGGTCGATCACAGGAAAGAGCTATTAAACCTCTTAACTTAGGCAAAGTGAACAATTATCCAAATATTACTACTAATTATCTACTGATTATCTAATCTAGATGATTAAATTAAAGCCAATTTACTAGTCTAACAATTTTCAAATTAATAGAAACAACTTCTTTAATCTAAGGGAACCCTATTCAAGCAATTTAACTACAAATTATTTTTAATAAAATAAATTAAAGAACTGATTTGATTGAGAATTTTAACCACTAATTTAGTCATTAATCTAACACAATAATTATTTAATTTAATGAAAAACTTAAAGAACTATTGGGGTGCAAAGTTGCAAAACTATTAGAATGTTGCCTAAAAAAAATAAAAAGTCTTAGGGTTAGAATCCACCATAGGTTAGATAAAATTTATTAGTTTGTATATATAGATTCGCTTTGATCACAATCTTGAATTAGATTGACTTGTATAGATGATCAATCCGATCAATGAAAAATCCAATCAATGGATGAGATTTCCCATTAGTAATTGATCAAGCACACAAACAATTTTCAATATCTATACAAGACTCTATAAATTCTCATCAACGATCACATATACAAGAGATAATCAATGGCATATATGATCTATAATTCGAATTTACAACCCCTTGTATATTAAAGTTATATTCACAAAATTGAATCTAGACCGTTAGATCACACAATCTAACAAATTTAATGTACCCTTTAGGCTTCATCTAACCCTAAGATTAACAATTTAGTTACTCATTGAGAAGGGGAAAGAAACATAGAAAATAAAGAGAGAAATTGCCATTAAACAAATAAACAAAAAAAATACTCTCTTATTCAATTTAAAATAGGTCACTAATATATCAAATTCCAAATAAAAGTAAATAACAAAACAAGAAAGACTTATTCTTTTTCTCCTCCTTCAACAGTTGGATCCTCGTTCTCGCCTTGGATTGCCTTGGATGATGTCCTCGACGGTTGGATCGAATGAGAAAAAGAGAAGAAAAATAGCTTGAAAAGAGAGCAAGAAAGAACAAAGAAAAAAAGTAGAAATTAAGAACAAGCAAAAGCATAGAGAGAAAGAGAGAGAGAGAGAGAATTGTGTGGTTGTGAGAAGGGAATGAGAAAGAATAAGTATATATGAGAGTGAGGTAAGGTTTTTCCAATTTAGTAAATGTCCAAAAATATTCCTTGCATGTGCTTTGGATAATTGAGTTACCATCTTCTCTCCTCCAATAGCATAACTCCATTCTTTCTATTTTAACATTCCTCTTCACCGTGCTTGTAGCAACTCTTTTTTTTCTTTTTCTTTTTTAAAGGGAAGGTGGCTTGATGGAATCTTTCTACATATCTCTCTTTCATTGCATGTGTTGGAACATGGGTTGTTTCCAAATAATTTCTTCATGGGTGATGTTATTTGTTTTGGAAATGTGCGACCCACAAGGATTGCATGTGCTTGCAATACATGGAAACATTGCATGTGCTTGCAATACATAGAAACATTGCATGTGCTTGCAATACATAGGTTGTTTCCAAATAATTACTTCATGGGCTGATCCTAGCTCTTCATTTAGTGGGATATAATTTCTCAAAAGAATGCTCTTGGCCATTGATGCTATTTCCTTGGAATTTCATTGTTTTAGCTCAATTTTCCTTGAAAAATCTGAAATAACCCTGAAATATCAAAAACAAGGAAAACACATCAAATAGCACTGCTCTAAAAGTAAAAAGATAATTATTTTCTACCTACAATTCACACATAAATGTGCTCATCAGATTCCCCCATACTTGAGCTTTGCTTGTCCTCAAGCAAACAAGAAGAAAATAAAGAAAAATAGGAACAAAATAAAATCCTAATTCACTTTCGTAGGAATCACGATTGCACTTAGCACGTGCAACAAGCCTTTAAACCCATAGGTTACCCTAGTGGACGAGTTTTGTCTCGTGAGTGTTTGCAGTGAATATACACACAAAATTCTAAAAACAAACTTTTCTTTCGAAATCTCACTATAGAATAAAGTTAAAAATTTCTAATCCTGTTTCTTTGATACAATGCTCAAAATAGAAGAACAAGAATACCCCCATACTTAAACTTTGCATCCTATCCAAAGTTGAAAAAAAAATTAGAAAAATATTTTAATCAAGGAATCCTCTTTTGAATTTGTCATACTTTTCCCCCTTAAACTTTCCTCTAATGTAATCGTACCATAAAAGAAATTTGATTTTGAAACTTAATAGAAAAATTTGCAAATTTATATGGTCCACCATACTTTCCACTTTTTCCGTACTTTCTAAGATTAGAACTCACTTTTGTAATCCTCTACTGCTTTTGGCGTGAATGACATGCAGGGCATGCACCAGACACCCAGGCTACTAAGCAGTGTCCGACTAATCTTTGATTTGCATGTGTCATAGACATTGATGCATATGAGTTCAAACTTTACCTTTGATTATGTGCAATGCTTTGATTTATTAGGCTTTCTAATTGACCCATGTATGGAGTTTTCAGTCAGTTGCTCTCAAGCCAGTTGGCTTTAAGGAACTGGGCATAAAAACCCTTCAGACTTAATAGCTCAAGTCAAAGAGGCTACAAATCAAAACTATAATCAAGAAGCAAACTTTCAAAAAAAATCATTCATTCTTTCTTTTCTTTCAACCTTTCTTTCCTTTTTATCCATACCATATAAAAAGCAAGTTTCTATTTCTATTTCTTATTCAAATCCTTTTAAAAGAAAGATTCCAAAAGAAAACAAAACTAAGAAAGGAAAGTATTATTTCTAATTTTTCAAATTCCAAAATTAAAATATCCACTAACTTTCTTTCTTAAAATAGGAAAACAACTTTCTTTCTAAGAATACCAAGTTCTTTCTAATTTGCGAAAATTGCCAAAAGCAAAAGGAAAAGAAAATTTCTAACTTTAACTATAGAAAAGATTAGAAAAGAAAGTTTCCAAAAGCTACCCCCCCATACTTGATTTATGCATTGTCCTCAAGGCATTAAAAATAGAAAGAAAAATATGAAGACTAAAAATAGAAAGGAGGGTGCGTACCGTATTTGTTTAGGCATGATTCAAATAGGAAGGTTCATGGAGATCCATGACCTCTTCCATATCCGGCTTTGACAACTCAATAAATGGCTTTAATCTTTGTCCATTAACTTTAAAAATCTCACAATTTCTTGGATTTAGAACATCGACCGCACCATGGGAGAAAACTTTATGCACAATGTATGGTCCATCCCATCGAGACCTTAACTTACCTGGAAAGATATGCAATCTGGAATTGTAGATAAGCACTTTTTCACCTTCCTTGAAAGATTTTCTCAAAATATGCTTATCATGAAAAGCCTTTGTCTTCGCCTTGTAAATTCTTGCATTCTCATAGGCATCATTACGTAATTCCTCTAATTCCACAAGTTGAAGTTTTCTAAGAGTTCCTGCTTTAGACAAATCAAAATTCAAATGTTTAATTGCCCAAAAGGCTTTGTGTTCTAATTCAACAGGAAGATGACATGCCTTCCCATACACAAGGCGATAAGGAGACTGGCCAAGGTCAGTCTTAAATGCGGTTCTATGAGCCCATAAGGCATCCACTAGCCTAAGGGACCAATCCTTGCGATTGGGGTTGACAGTCTTCTCTAAAATTTGCTTAATTTGCCTATTGGACACTTCCACTTGGCCACTAGTCTGGGGGTGATAAGGGGTAGCTAATTTATGGGTGATCCCATATTTCTTCATAAGGGCCTCGAAAGGTCTATTGCAAAAATGTTTACCCTATCACTGATGATAGCACGTGGTGTACCAAAGCGGGAAAAAATGTTTTCTTTGAGAAATTTGACCACAACCTTGTGGTCATTGGCTTTACAAGCTATGGCCTCAATCCATTTTGAAACGTAATCTACGACCAATAAGATGAACAAATTCCCAAAAGAGTTGGGAAAAGGACCCATGAAGTCTATACCCCACACATCAAAAATCTCAACTACTAAAATGGGGTTGAGGGGCATCATATTCCTCTTGGTGACACGACCTAAAGTCTGACAGGCGTTGCAAGCCTTGCAATACTCAAATGAATCCCTAAACAAGGTCGGCCAATAGAAACCACACTGAAGAACTTTGGCTGCGGTTTTCGTTGGCCCAAAATGTCCTCCACAAGCCTGATCATGGCAAAAAGATAAAATAGAATGGTGCTCATGATCTGGAACACAACGTCGGACAATCTGATCCGAACATGTCTTGAATAGATAAGGGTCTTCCCAGAAAAAATATTTGACCTGTGAGTGAAACCTATACTTGTCTTGGGTGGACCAATGATCTGGGGTCGCACCCGTGACCAAGTAATTTACTATATCTGCATACCAAGGCTCACTAGAAATGGCCAATAATTGCTCATCTGGAAAACTCTCATTAATGGGACATTCGTCATCCTTTGCATTGGAGAGACGGGACAAGTGGTCTGCAACCAAATTTTCTGTACCTTTCTTGTTCCTAATCTCTAAGTCAAATTCTTGAAGAAGCAAAACCCACCTAATGAGGCGAGCTTTGGCATCTTTCTTAGCCACAAGATATTTGATGGCGGAATGATCTGTATAAACAATCACATGTGAGCCAATCAAGTAGGACCGAAACTTCTCAAGAGCAAACACAACTGCTAGGAATTCTTTTTCAGTGGTAGTATAGTTGAGTTGCGCATCATTGAGGGTCCTACTAGCATAATGAATAACATGGGATAAGTTATTAATTCTTTGACCCAAAACAGCCCCAATGGCAAAGTCAGAAGCATCACACATGACTTCAAAGGGCTCAGTCCATATTGGTGCTTGAATGATAGGAGCCGTGGTTAGCTCCTTCTTTAAATGCTCAAAAGACTCTACGCACTCATTGGAAAAATCAAATTTTTCATCCTTTGCAAGCAAGTTAGTCAGAGGCCTAGCTATTTTACTGAAGTCTTTTATGAATCTCCTATAAAAGCCAGCATGGCCCAAAAATGATCGGATGTCCTTCACATTTTTGGGTGATGGTAGATGGGAAATAAGGTCCACCTTGGCTTTATCTACCTTTAAACCCTCTTTTGAAACTACATGGCCTAAGACTATGCCCTCCTTCACCATAAAGTGACACTTTTCCCAATTAAGAACTAAGTTCTTTTCTCTACTTCTTTTCAATACCAGCTTTAAATGGTGAAGGCACTCATCATAGGTGGAGCCATGAATGGAAAAATCATCTATGAAGACTTCGAGAAATATCTCCACCATGTCCGAGAAGATACTCATCATACACCTTTGGAACGTGGCAGGTGCATTGCATAACCCAAAGGGCATGCGTCTGTAAGCAAAAGTTCCAAAAGGGCATGTAAAAGTAGTCTTTTCTTGGTCCTCAGGGGCTATAGGGATTTGATTATAACCAGAATATCCATCTAAGAAACAATAGTAATCATGTCCTGCTAGTCTCTCTAACATCTGATCAATAAAAGGCAAAGGGAAATGGTCTTTCCAAGTAACGGCATTAAGCTTTCGGTAGTCAATACAAACCCGCCACCCCGTTTGAATACGAGCAGGTATAAGTTCATTGGTGGCGGATTGTATAACGGTAACTCCCGACTTCTTAGGCACCACTTGGACTGGACTGACCCACTGACTATCTGAAATGGGATAAATAATCCCATTATCAAGACACTTTAAAATTTCTTTTTGAATGGCTTCCTTCATCACAGGATTAGCCCTTCTTTGGGATTCCCTTGAAGGTTTGGAACCCTCAATCAAATGTATATGATGTTGGCAAATTGAAGGGCTAATTCCTTTGATGTCAGCCACGGTCCAAGCTATGGCGTCCTTATTTTCCTTTAACAAATTAAGTAACTCATCCTCTTGACTAGAAGTTAAATCAGAAGAAATAATAACAGGAAGAGTTTCATTATTGCCTAAGAAAGCATACCTGAGATTTGAAGGCAAAGGCTTCAAATCTAGCTGTGGGGGCTCTTCTATGGATGGCTTGGGAAGGGATTTAGAAAGGGGTCCCATGGGCTCCATTATGTGTTGTAGGCTGAAAGCCTCAGAGAAGAAGTCGCCTCCCGGATCTCCCAACTGCTCTAAGCATTCTTGAAAATCTGCAGCAAAATCAATATCAAACTCAGTTTCTATCTCATCTGGGAATGAATGCAATAGATTAACTTCTTCATGCAAACTAGGATGCTTTCCTAATCTAAAAATATTGAAATCTACTGATGTGTTACCAAATGAGAGTTTCATGAGGCCATTTCTACAATTTATTAATGCATTACTAGTAGCAAGGAATGGCCTACCTAAAATGATTGGGATTTGATCTTTAACATGTGCAACAGGTTGGGTATCTAAAATTATGAAGTCCACAGGAAACAGAAATTCACCCACCTTAACTAAGACATCCTCCACCATCCCTTTAGGAGTTTTGACTGATCTATCTGCCAACTGAAGAGTGACAGTGGTTGGTTTGAGTTCTCCTAGTCCTAATTGCTGGTAGACAGTGAATGGCAAAAGATTTACACTTGCTCCCAAATCAAGTAGGGCATGGTCAATTTTTGTGTTGCCAATGGTGCAAGCTATTGTGGGACATCCCGGGTCCTTATACTTGGCCACCATTTGCTGAGATAAGATGGAACTAACATTGGCGGCCAAGAAAGCTTTCTTAGGTACGTTCGTTGTGCGCTTTTGAGTGCACAAGTCCTTAAGCACCTTGGCATAAGCAGGGACTTGGGAAATAGCATCTAATAATGGGATATTCACTTGCACTTGCTTAAAAACATCTAAAATCTTGTCCATGGCATCAACCTTTTTATTATTTTGAAGCCTCTTAGGATAAGGAGCTTTAGGTATAAACTGTCTCTCTGGTTGTGGAGCTGGCTGCTCCTCTGCGACACTGTCAGGCTCCTCAAGTGATTCTGTAACAGGGGGCTGATCTCTAACTTCTACAGATGAATCTTTGGAGTCCTTAGATGGTTCGGATCTGACCATAACCTTTCCCTCCCTTTCCGATCTGACCTTCTCCTTCTGATACTCTCGGCCACTCCGTAAAGCATAGACGGCATTACACTGGTTGGAGGGCTCTTCCTGTGGGTTCTGTTGAATTACATTCAACTGACTCGGTTGACCTTGTTGGTTTGGATTGACATTCCTAGGGTTAGGAACGGGTTGAGAAGGCATTTTTCCTCTCTCCCTCTCATGTAAGGCATTAGCAAGTTGCGAGATTTGCTTCTCCATGTTGTGCTGACTAGTCATGAATGTACTCATGAGAAGTTCTACGCTCTTTTCTAAGGAATTGATCCTAGCCGAATCAGCTTGTTTTGGGAAACCTGGGGGGGGTTTGGATCTGATTTGAAAAGTGATTTTGGATCTGATTTTGGAAGTGATTTGGGTTGGGTGGGGGGTTGGTAGGTGGCCTAATAAGATTTGGTGGCAGATTTGGCCTTGGTGGGCCATACTGGCCATGATTTTGGAAACTAGGTTGTGCGGCTTGGTAATTGGGTTGACTCCACGAGAAATTAGGATGATTCCTCCAACCCGGGTTGTAAGTGTTACTAAATGGATTATTTTGAAACATAGCACTTACGTTCTCAGTACCATTGCTGGGCTGAGAAAGGTTGGGGCACTCTTCCATAACATGGCTTGGATCCTGACACCAACTACACATAGGGACTGTTTGACTAACATGATTGACCTGTGAAGGTCCTTTAACCACTATGGCTTCTAGCCTTTTGATAAGAATATCTAGGTGAGCCTCTTTAGCTACAGTACCCTCAATGAAACCCTTACCAATGGCTCTTTCACTCTCTTGGGTTGATTCCCACTCACGAGTCTTTTCAGCCAATTCAATTAAAAAGTTCCAAGCATCGTTTTCATCCGTATATGATGTAAATCCTGTTGGGCACATAGATTCTAACAACTGCTTGGTTTGATAGTCAATACCCTCATAAATAATTTGGCATAAATGCCAAGTGTCAAGTCCGTGATGAGGGCACTCTTGGAGAAGATCCTTAAACCTCTCCATGAACTTGGAAAAAGACTCATGGGGTTTTTGCCTAAACTGAAGAATGTCATTCCTTAGTTTATTCGTTTTATGCATAGGAAAGAACTTTTTAAGAAAGGCAACAGTGAATTCTTCCCAAGTAGTGATAGAATTGGTGGGAAGACCATAGAGCCATTTCTTAGCTCCATCCTTGAGTGAAAAAGTGATAATCTAAGCTTTACCGCATCATCTGAGAGTTGCTGTATTTTAATGAGGACACACACTTCCTCAAACTCCCTAAGAAATAGATAGGCATCCTCAGAAGGTAGCCCATGAAAATGAGGTAACATGGTGATGAATTGGGATTTGAGTTCAAAATTATTTCCCTGCACAACTGTGGGACACGATCCCGCGAGAGGGGTGGGGCGCGAGCCGCCATGCACTCTCTTGGTCTCTAATACCCACGCGATTGGCGTGTGCTTCTTAGTGTTGATTTAGATTCGTCTTTTATGTGAACTTGGGATCACTAAGGCAATCCGAATTCCACATAAAAGAGACTGACAGAGTCGCCACCTAGATATGGGATCTAGGACCCGTAATTAACCAGAAATCTAGACTCGCTACCTGGTTACAAGAATGGAAGGTGTGGAGATTTATCCACCACATGCACCATTCCTGCCCGATAATCGGTCTTCGATTCCAAAAGCTAACTCTTTTAAATTTATTTTAAATGGCTCATTCAACTCTATGTTAATATGTTATCTACGGGACATGCATCCTATGATTTAATTTCAATGTGAATCCTAAATGTGTATTTTGATTTCTTGATTTGTCTGGATTCAATCTAAGTGCAAGTTCTCCTAAGATTCTAATCTCATAGAAGATCCTAAGTGATTTAATTAAGAATTTACAATAAAATTAAAATACAAAACACCACAATTTGTTGTGGTGCCGACTCGCGGTTGGTATGCCATCTGACATCCAAGCTGCCTACGTACCCAAGCCTCACTGGGATCAGAGTCGACGTAGTTCGGTGCACCTAAGCTAAGCTACTTATGCCTAACTCAACTAGGACACCGACTTAAACGGATTTGACTGTTTCAACAGTTTTAAAAGTAGTTATTTAATTCAAGTTGAGGATTTTATTATCTTAGGATTTCATCTAAGATACTGTATGATTCTTATCTAAATGCAAGTTGTTCCTTAGACTAATGCAGGTTTGCCTACATCCTAGTTTACTAGGCTTGTCTTAAGGAAAGATTGGGTGACTAGTGTAACTAGACCTATGGTACGGTTGCTATTCATAGCAAGCGTCCGTGATGAGGCTGGACTCCTAACTCTAGGACTCCCTAAAACCTAGGACACGGCACGACACCAGTGTTCCTAAATTGGGCTCTAATGGTTCT
This sequence comes from Tasmannia lanceolata, assembly GCF_043159265.1. Lineage (NCBI taxonomy): Eukaryota > Viridiplantae > Streptophyta > Magnoliopsida > Canellales > Winteraceae > Tasmannia > Tasmannia lanceolata. The sequence continues at coordinate 25,506 of NW_027518695.1, read as the reverse complement.
TAGATTGGAAACCATAATCCAATGGTTCCGAAAGACACAAGATAAATCGATTTAAGTTCTCGAGGTTAATGAGTTTCAGATTTCGAAGATTTTCAGTTTCTAGACATTTAAGGATTACCAATGGTTCTAGGGTTCACCAATTTCGGCCTTGAATGGCATCCAAAGGAGGGAATCGTGCGCTCTTTCCTTGTGCAATTTAATACTTAGGTTATAGCATCTTATTGCCTGGCAGAATCTCAGGATTTCCGTGGACAATAACCTCGGAGCCAACAACATGCTATAACTTAAATATTCAAATTGTCAAAGATCAAGTTGCAATTGGGATACGATTATGGATGCACTGGCCATTTTTCCAGGAAAATCTAAAGATCCTAAAATTTCTGTTTTAATGGATTAAGGAGTGAACATGTGACAGAATTTTAAAGTTCTTTAGGAATTTTTATATGATTTTCAATTAATTTCGAATTTTCCATGGATTTTATCAATTTTAAGCATATGAGCGGTTTTACAAGTGAAATTGTTGCAAATAAATTCGAAATGATTTGAAATTTCTACAGCAGCAAGATGAAAATGTATGTAGCTTACAGGATGAGTTTTGCATATTTTTACATTAAATTCACATTTAATCTTGATTAATCCATTAAATGTCCAGATTGCACAATTAACACATAAACTAGTAGAAATACAACTCTAAATTCTATGAAATTTCTACAGAAATACTATATGAATCAAAATAGCATGCAGTGAGATTTTCATGAATTTTAGAAATTATTTACTACCAATTTCGGATTTTACAATTTCCAGACCAGATTATAAATTAACACTACATCCCATATTAAAACAGATCCAAATAACACGAAAAGTTTACAGTAACAAGTAATATGGAAGATAAGACTACTGTAAAAATTTTATGAATTTTAATGATGATCTGATGTTAGTAAAAATTCTCCTAAAATCTGATAAGTTTCAAAGAAAATATTAAATAATATACCAAATAAACTCCAAAAATCTTTATAAATTCATGGTAAAATGAATCAGTAACATATTATTTTCCCACGAAATTTCATTAATTTTAGAATCTGTTTGGTATATAATTTAATTTTTCTTCGTCAAAAGATGTTTTTTGAAGAGTTTTCCATTTTTAAAACACAATTTGCGGAAAAAATCAGAAAAATTCGGAAAAATACAGAAATATTTTGAGAACAATGCACCTACCTGTGGTGAAGATCTCCGCCCAATCCAAAAAAATATAAAAAATCCTGCCGCCGCCGATCCGCTCCGCCGTCTTTCGCTTTCTCTGGAGTGTTTAGAGGGAGTGATTGAGGGAGTGAAGAGATAATGGAAGAAGAATATTAGGGAGAGGGATGGAAGAATATATTGAGGAAAGGGATTGGAGGGAGTGATTAGAAGAGATAATGGAAGAGAAAGAGATAATGGAAGATAAATTTCTCTTTTTCTTTTTTATGGATGGGAAGGAAGATATATATAGGGAGAGAAAGAGAGAGAGAGAGATATGTTGGTGGAGAGCTCATCATGTTGTCCCTCTTAGTGGAGAATCCATCATTATTGTTCTTAGTGGAGGGCCCATCATGTTTCTTAGTGGAGAATCCATCATTATTGTTCTTAGTGGAGGGCCCATCATGTTTCTTAGTGGAGAATCCATCATTATTGTTCTTAGTGGAGGGCCCATCATGTTGTCTTAGTGGAGAGCTACCATCATTGCTCTTCATAAGAGGCCTCACAAGAGGCCCCATTGAGGCCCCACAACGCGGGCCCCACAACGCGGGCCCCACAACGCGGGCCCCACAATGTGGGCCCCCGGTTGATTCAATTTTAAACAAATGTTCAATGCGGGCCCACCAAACGGGTACAAATTCTCCCTTGCTCGGATTCTCACGAATAACCCTTCTCCGCACTTTAGCGGAAAAAATCAGAACAATGCAGAAATGATCAGAAAGATTTGAGAAAGCGTAAGGGACGAACACCGGAATAGAAAACATTGAAAAATTGACAGCGAAACCCTAATTTCTTTTTTAATCAAAGCAGAGCAAAATGGGGTGTCTACAGATGCCCCTCTTTGGTAGAGATGACGTAGTCATCGAATACCAAAGTCAAAATGACAGAACCATTTTGCGTAGCTTTAATCGACAAAAGACTCTACGGAACCTAGACGCAAGCATTTACTACCTAATGTAAAACCCAAAACGAAGTCCTAGAATTGGAATGTAGTAAAAAAAAATCCCGCTGCGGTGCCGCTCGACATCACATTTATATGATGTTCAAAGAGAAAAGACCATTTTTGAATGGACTCAGAATGAAATACCATATTTTTACGGCTTCCAAGGAAATGAGACATCACATTTGTATGATGCTCAAAGAGAGTAAGAGACCATAGTTGTATGGACCTGAAGAGAATGGAATACCGTATTTTTACGGAGTTCCAAAGAAATGAGGTATCATATTTGTATGATGCTCAAAGAGAATAAGAGAACGTAGTTGTATGGACTCGAAGAGAATGGAACACCGTATTTTTTACGGAGTTCCAAGGAAATGAGGTATCATATTTGTATGATGCTCAAAGAGAATAAGAGAACATTTTTGAATGGACTCAGAAGAGAATGGAATACCGTATTTTTACGGAGTTCCAAAGAAATGAGGTATCATATTTGTATGATGCTCAAAGAGAATAAGAGAACATTTTTGAATGGACTCAGAAGAGAATGGAATACCGTATTTTTTACGGAGTTCCAAGGAAATGAGGTATCATATTTGTATGATGCTCAAAGAGAATAAGAGAACATTTTTGAATGGACTCAGAAGAGAATGGAATACCGTATTTTTTACGGAGTTCCAAGGAAATGAGGTATCATATTTGTATGATGCTCAAAGAGAATAAGAGAACATTTTTGAATGGACTTAGAAGAGAATGGAATACCGTATTTTTACGGAGTTCCAAGGAAATGAGGTATCATATTTGTATGATGCTCAAAGGGAATAAGAGAACATTTTTTAATGGACTAAGAATGAAATACCGTATTTTTACGGCTTCAATCTTCGGTTGAGATTAATGAATTTGGAGGTTTTTTTATGAATTTGAATTTGACGTAGAATTGGATTTGATGAATTTGGGGAATTTGAATTTGACGTAGGATTGGAGTTGATGAATTTTGGGATTTTGAATTTTGACGTAGAATTGGACTTGATGAATTTTGGGAATTTGAATTTAACGTAGAATTGGATTTGATGAATTACGGAATTCCAAGGAAATGAGGTATCATATTTGTATGATGCTCAAAGAGAATAAGAGAACATTTTTTAATGGACTTAGAAGAAAATGGAATACCGTATTTTTACGGAGTTCCAAGGAAATGAGATATCATATTTGTATGATGTTCAAAGAAAGAAGACCACTTTCAAATGGACTCAGAGAGTATATGATAACAGAGATTATCAGGAAAGGGGGAACTGGAATCTCCAATTAACAATTTTGGAAGCAAATGATTCAATACCACCATGCAGCAAAGGTCTTTCAAGGCTTGAATATGAGATGCCACTTTATTAGCAACCTGCCCCAGTTTAAGGCCTTCTAACCTTCTTCTATTCATTGACCAGAGATCATTCTTGCAACGATTTTTCACCATTCGTGACAGTCGCACCTTTTCCAAGTTTCTCGGAATCCGTTAATGAACCTGCCTTTAGAGTGATTGCACCCTACAACAATTCTTTAAAATAGCATTTGTAAATTTTTCTAAAAATAGAACCACAGACATTGGTAATAAAAAGACAAAATAAGAAAGATTACTCAAGTGATCTCGTGATGCTTCTGACTTATCAGTATTTTCTTTTGGGTTAGGTTAGCCTCTTTTAAAGAATGTTTCTCCACTGATAAACATCTTCACTTATTTTTTAAGACAGTGATACTTCATATATCCTTCTATCAACTTTCGGATTGTTTTGAAATTAATGCCCTTAGTTTCGGGAATCATTGTTATTTTTGCCTGACCTACTGAGAGTTCAGAGGTCGATGTAATTCTTCTGGCGTGAACCCCATCTTACCACGACCAAGTATTCCTTTTTAGATTTTCAACTTGGCGGACCGTTCAACCTTAACTTTTGCCTGAATCGCCTTTTAGGTTTTCAACTCAGCAGGCTACCCCCTTAACTTTTGCCTAAGCTGCCTTTTCAGGTTTTCAACTTAGCAGAGGAATGATCCTGAATTTTGCCTAGATCGCCTTTTCAGGTTTTCAATCTAGCGGATTTTCAAGCTCCATTTTTTTTTTTTTTTTTTTGTTTTTTTTGAACACCAAAAGGACTTTACAGGTGAGGTAGAGCTTTTCAAAGAATGGCTTAAGGTTTTGCAAGAGTTTCGACCGAACCTGTGAACAGGTTGCCTACGTATCCCAGTGTAGGAATCAGGTCATGCGTAGTTCAGGGGAATGCCCCTAGTACATTGGGTTTTGAAGGAAAATTTTATGTAGGCTCGAAAGGGTTTGCAAAAGGTTATATATTTTTTGATTTTGGGTTATGAATTTGGGTTTTATTCGGCCAAAAGACGGCCTTCTGGTGTTCAAGCATAGAACCTCTTGAGTTGATCAAGATTTGTTGGTTCCGGCAATATTTCTCCATTTAAATTACGGAGCTTGACGGCTTTTCCGGGTAAGATTTGGTCCACGATGTATGGCCCTGACCAATTAGGCTTGAATTTGCCTCTTGGGTCAAGCACTGGTGCTCGATTTTCTTTTAGAACAAGATTGCCTTCTTCGAGATCTCTGATTTTAACCTTTTTATTAAAAGCCCGGGCTATTCTGCGCTGATAACCCTGCACATGGTAAAGTGCTTTTAACCTCTTTTCATCTAGCATGTTCAGCTCTTTATATCTGGCGTCTGCCCATTCATTTTCTGGCAACTTGACTTCAGTCAATACTCGGAGCGAAGGTACACGGATCTCCACAGGTAGCACTGCTTCCATACCATAAACAAGAGAGTAAGGGGTTGCCCCAGTTGAAGCTATAATTGATGTTCTGTAAGCCCACAATGCGTACGGCAACTTATTCGACCAATCCTTATAAGTTTCTGACATCTTGCTAATGATAGTCTTGACATTTTTGTTTGCAGCTTCCACCGCTCCATTTGTCTGCGGCCGATAAGGTGAAGATTTATGATGCTTAATCTTGAACTCTTCGCAAAGAGTGATAACTTCTTTCTTGAAATGAGATCCGTTATCTGAGATAAGTTCATGGGGAATTCCATATCTGCATATGATGTTGGTTCGTATGAATTTAGCAACTGATGCGGATGTAAGCTTTGCATAAGAAGCGGCCTCAACCCACTTAGTGAAGTAGTCAATTGCAACGAGTATGTACTCGTGACCACTAGATGACTTAGGGGAAATTTTGCCAATAATGTCAATTCCCCAAACCGAAAACGGCCAAGGAGAAGTAAGAGAATGCAATTCGGTAGGTGGTACATGGATGAGATTCGCATGTATCTGACATTTATAGCATTTCTTCACAAATGTGTGACAATCTGCTTCCAATGTTGGCCAATAGTACCCCAGACGTAGGATCTTCTTTGACAACATCTTCCCATTCATATGAGGTCCACACACCCCTTCATGAACATCTGCGAGAATTTCTTCTGCCTGATCTTCAGTGACACATAAGAGTTGAATTCCGTCGAAGGACCGTCGATACAGCTCTCCTCCACAAATGACAAAGTTAGCCGCCAATCTCTGCAAAGTCCTTATCTCCTTATTCGACGCCTCATTGGGATGCCCCTGGCCCGAGATGTAGTTCTTTATGTCCGTATACCATGGTTTACCATCGGGACATCTTGCAGCTATCTCTATAGCATCAACATATGCAGGAGCCCATTGCTCTTGAACCGTGATGGGCCTCATTTTCATATTGTGAGGTATGTCAATCATAGAAGCTAACGTCGCTAAGGCATCGGCGAATCTATTCTTCAACCTTGGCAAATAACTGAAAGTGATGTGCTGGAATTGCTTAGCGAGAATATCCAAGTATTCATGATATGGCAGCAACTTTTCTTCTTTGGTTCTCCATTCTCCTTGGGTTTGGCAAATGATTAACATTGAATCTCCATATACGTCAAGATTCTCTATGCCTAAGGCCAATGCTGCCTCAAGCCCAACAATGCATGCTTCATACTCTGCCATATTGTTGGTGCAATTGAATTGTAACTTAACTGCAAGGGGAACATGCTCATTTCGGGGTGACACAAGCAATGCCCCTACTCCTTGCCCTGTTTGGTTTGCTGCTCCATCAAAATAGAGGGTCCAACCAGTTTCTGGATATTCATCTTCTACCATCATGATCTCTTCATCTGGGAACATCGTCTTGAAAGGCTGATTTTCTTCTCGGGGTGCTTCTGCCAATTGTTCAGCAATGACTCGGCCCTTTACTGATTTTTGGGTTACATGGGTGATGTCAAACTCAGACAACAACAATAACCATCTGGCAGTCCTGCCTGTCAAGGCTGGTTTTTCAAAGAGATATTTCAGAGGATCCATCCTTGACAGGAGCAAGACCTTATGTGATAAAATGTAATGCCTGAGTCGCTGAGTAGCCCAAACCAAGGCTAAGCAGGTTTTTTCTAGGACAGTATACTTCTGTTCATACTCCAACATCTTCTTGCTAAGATAATACACAGCCTTTTCATGCTTGGTTTCTGGATCTTGCTGCGCTAACATACAACCCATTGTGGTTTCTGTTACTGACAAATAAAGCAGCAATGGATGTCCCGGTATCACTGGTGCTACTATCGGTGGTTCAGACAAACTTTGCTTTATCTTTTCAAAGGCCTGCTGACATTCCTCTGTCCATTCTTTGGAAGAGTTCTTCTTTAAGAGCTTAAAGATAGGTTCACAAGTTGATGTCAGATGAGCGATGAATCGCCTTAGGAACTGTATCCTTCCTAGGAATCCCCGAATTTCCTTCTCGGTTCTAGGCAGCGGCATCTCCTGGATAGCCTTAATCTTCTGAGGATCCACCTCTATACCCCTTTGACTCACCATGAATCCTAACAACTTACCAGAGGTAACCCCGAATACACACTTGCTAGGATTCAGGCGAAGCTGGTATTTGAGTATTCTTTCAAAGAACTTCTTGAGGTTCGGGATGTGATCCCTCCTTTCCCTAGCTTTTACAATCATATCATCGACATAAACTTCGACTTCTCTATGTATCATGTCATGGAGTAAGGCTGTAGCTGCTCTTTGATACGTCGCACCAGCATTCTTAAGACCAAATGGCATTACCCGATAGCAATATGTCCCCCATTGTGTAATGAACGAGGTCTTAGCCATGTCCTCGGGTGCCATCTTAATTTGATTGTAGCCCGAGAAACCATCCATGAAAGATAGTAATTCATGCCCGGCCGTATTGTCCACCAAGATATCGATATGTGGTAGAGGGAAATCATCTTTTGGACTTGCCTTGTTCAAATCCCTAAAATCTACACACATTCTCACCTTTCCATCTTTCTTTGGTACAGGTACTATATTTGCGAGCCATTCTGGATATTCCACCACTTGCAGAAATCCAGCATTCAACTGCTTAGTAACCTCTTCTTCTACTTTCAGGACCCACTCAGGCTTCATTCTCCTTAGCTTCTGCTTTTTAGGTTTAATCCCAGGCAACAAAGGTAGCTTGTGTTGAACAATGTCTTCGCTCAACCCGGGCATATCTTTGTAGGACCAGGCAAAAACTTCTTTATATTCCTTAAGTAGGTTTATTAATTCATCGCGCTCTTCAGATGATAGAGTATTTCCAATTCGTATTTCCTGTATTAAATCTTCTGTTCCGATGTTTATAATTTCGATTTCATCTTTAAGAGGCTGGGCTCGGCGCTCCTCCTCTTGTTTGAGCATATGCTGTAATTCAAAGGGAGTTTCGTCGATCCCCTCTTCCTCGTCTGAGGAGGGAGTGTTATCATTATTATTAAAGTCAGAAGCAAACACAGAGACATACTGAGAATCAGATTTCATTGAATTGAAAGAAGTTACATCATTATCATTGGACTCATCCTGAACAGGCTCAGGATTCACATAGTAAATAAACTCAGAAAATGACTCGCCTGGACTAGGCACTGACACCGATTCACTCGACTTGACTAGACTTGACTTAGCAATATAATAAGGTGGAAAAACATCAGAACTCCAGTTTGAAAGATTTTCTGTTGCAGGTGCAATCTGACTCTGAGGTTCAGTAAAGGTATCATTACTCTGAATAACTGCCACCAGCACATCTTCACAGTCAGTCTCTTCTTGCTTTTTAGAATGATCTAAAACGGGCAACTCCTGACAAACAACATCAGGCACATCTTCTTCGAACAAAGACCCCAACATATCTGGCTCAAGGCAGACTATCCAATCCTCAACAGTTTTTTCAACACAATATACCGGCGGTTCTGTTTCTGGGAGAGCAAGGCCACTGAATATTTCAAAACCTGGTATCATGATCCCTGTTACTGAGTCATACCATGGTTCAGAAAACCCATAGTATGGAGAAGTCTCACCTTCTTTGATAAAGTGACCATTCATTGATAAGGAATATGGAGTCATCGGGAGTATCCTTCCAGTGCGGCGGATTTCTTCCTTCAATTTCAACAATTCTTTCATGGATTCCTCCTCCTCCTCAGTAGGTATATACCCAAGACCGAAAGCTCCAGAGTTTGCTTTGATTGGGCGCCAGTGAGACGCTTTGCTTGGATCACGGCCTAAATTCATACCCGGAAAGTAGTTCATTTTTCTCATCATCTTGGCAACCACAGGACTGATGGCAAAAGGCAAATACAACTCCTCCCGAGAGGCATCTTCATAGGAAATAGCAGTAACATCGAATGCGAAACCATTCAAGTTGTAATCATCTGCTTTTGTAACTGGAAGAATCCGAGTTTCTCCTGTTATCTGCCCTATTTCTGGCTCTTCGTCGCCTCTGACAGTGATCAATTTTCCTTCTTTAATGAACTTCAGTTTTTGATGAAGGGTTGAGGCAACAACACCTTCCTTATGCAACCAGGGTCGTCCCAGAAGTATATTGAACGAGGCCTTGATATCAATAACTTGAAATTCCACCTCAAATTCTTGACCGCCTATAACGATCCTGGTGGTAAGGACTCCGACCACATTTCTGCGGGTATTGTCATATGCGAGGATACCAAGGGTTGATTCGGCAAAATCAGTGGGACCGAAACCCAAGGTAATGGCAGTTCTTAATGGACATACATTCAACGCGGATCCATTATCTACCAGCACAGACGGTACTTTCTTGCCTTCGCAAACAACAGTGACATGAAGAGCTCTAGCATGATTCCGACCTTGAGGAGGCAGCTCCTGGTCTGAGAAACTAATGGCCCTGGTGGCATGTGTCAGAGCGACAACTTCAGCTAGTTGCTCTGGAGATATTTCTGAGGACACCTGTGTGGTATTCAGTTCTTTCAACACAGCCTCTCTGTGTTTCTTCGATGCTATCAACAACCCCCAAACAGATATGACAGCCTGAGTTTTCTTCAACTGCTGAACAACTTCATCATCTGGGTCCTTCACGTATTGCGGCTCCTCTCCTCGAGCCAATGCCCCTGGATTTTCGACTCTTAATTCAGCAGGTTTGAAAATTCTTCCACCCCTTGTCACATGTCTGACTTCATCCAATTCTGGCTCACCATAGGTGATAATTTGAGGGACTTGTGGCTCATAGGTGATTACCAAGGGAGGTACAGACTCCCTCAGGTATGATTCATCACAGAAGATGATTTCGGGTTCAGAAATGGGTTCTAAAGCACATATGAGGGTGAGAGGGTCAAACTCAGGATCTCCTATGGTTATGGCATTAACGGCAGCGGGAGGATTAGCATGACCAGGTAGCGGGTTTTGGGTAACATTGGGTCTTGGTTGGAATGCAATGACTTTCTCATCAATAAGTTTCTGGATTCTGAATTTCAAGGCGATGCAATTGTCTGTAAGATGACCAGGACCCCTGTGATACTCACAGTGTAGGTCGGCTCGCCAATTGGCAGGTAAAGGATTGGGGGGAGGCCGGGTGGCAGGTAGGGTTATGCGACCTGAAGCCAGACACTGCTTAAGCACCTCCGAAGATGGAATGGGAAGAGGAGTAAATTCTACCCGGGCTTGTTGCCGAGGTGCGGTCGCAGGTTGAGCATAGTCCATTACTAGAGGTTCCTGGGATTTAGAGGATTGAGCATTGGAATGGGAGATACTACTGACTTGGGCTGGTGGGGATTTTTTGAAATCTCTAGGATTTGGGTTGCTACGGTTGAATACACCTTGAGCCATAGCCTCCTCTATCTGGGTGCCAGCCACAATGAAGTGTTTGAAGTCTGGATAGTATTGCAATGACATGTGATACTGGAGCTGGGGGGAAATATTTTTCATGATTATCTGGACTTGCTCCTCCTCAGACGGGCGCTCCATCATCTGAGCTGCTATTCTCCTCCATCTTTTCACAAAAATCAGAAAGGATTCTCTCGAGTCTTGTTTTGTTCTCTCTAAATCCTTTCTGGTGATTTCTGTCCCATCATCATATTTGAACTGCCTGATGAATTGCTCGCCGATATCCTTCCATGTCCTGTAACGAGTCTTGTCCAAGACCATGAACCATCTCCTAGCAACCTTGGTTAGGGAAACTGGGAACAATTGAGCCATTTGCTCAGGAGATAAGCCTTGAGGCTGACACATGATGGTGAACATTTGTAAATGTGTGATTGGACAACCCACACCATCATATTTGTCGAAATCGGGCATTTGAAAATTAGCAGGAAGGCGGATTTCGGGAAATAGAGTAAGATCACTGGGATTGAAACTACCCTGGTCTTGAAACTGAATGTCTTGAACTTTTCTGGTAAGAGTCTCTAATTTCTCCATAACAGACTTATCAACCATGGACTGAGAAGGTCTACTGCGATTCTCGCTATACTGCTCTTTTTCCAAATCTTCTTCGGTTTTATCATGGATATTGATGAACACTGGCTGGACAGGTGCTGCTGAAGTAGCTGCTTGGTGCACAGGCCCTTTATCCTTGGACAACGATTGTCCGAACTTCTCAGAAAGTTGAGCCTTGATAACTTGGTTCTCTTCCTTGAGTTCTTGAAGCTGCCGGAGAATCAAGGTAAGAGTATCGGTGATAGCAGCGAGTGGAGGACTGTCCTGGTTTTCTGCCATTGGTGAGGATGAGGACGGGAAAGAATGAGATGCTGGGGTTCTCAGAGAAGGTGGCGGGGATACAGATTTCCTCTGTAATCGAGAAGAGACCCGAACCCAAGGAGTATTAGGGTTAGCTATGGTGTCTACGGCCCTGTAATATTTGAAAGACATATTTAAAATCAGAAAGAAGTAGACACTGATGTATGCATAGACGAAGATACTGAAAGAAAAAGGTGAACTTTTATTGATAGATCATTAAAGCTTGAGTACATGGTTCGATCTTTCAAAGATAGACTGATAAGAGAAAACATGACATTAAGCACTCTTTCTAGACTTCTTCTTTGGACGACTATCTTCCTCAACTGACTCCTTGAAAGATTTGATGACTCGAACATCCCAAGCAGATGAAACGGCTTTGACAATCTTGGGCTTGAGATCCTCAGGCGGATAGAAATGACGAAGGGGAGGCACAATGGATTGCTCCCTTCCATACTGACGCTGAATCCTGGCAGGAATATAAAAGGAAGTCTTTTTGAGGCCAAGAAGGCGAACGTAGTTAGCTTCTCCAGTATTGAAGACAGCTTCTTGGATTCCAGGGATTTGCCAATAAATCTGATCTTCATGGCGAGAACTCAACCACTCAGCCCAATCGCCTTTATGATTGAAAGAAACATCATGACGCCATTCACTGAAGGTGTATAACGTATGATCAAAATGCACAGGAGCTGCAATTTTTAGCTTGTGGCATAACCACACGTGAAGTAATGCAGGACATCCTGAGAAGGACCCAACAAAAGATCGAACATAAGAGCCTGGACCTGAGCTGGCACGAAGACGAGCCATCTCATCCAATCCATTGAAGGTTTCTGCAAGCATAGTAGGAATTGGATTGGCGCCACGATCCATCTGATCAACGAGGTCCAAGAGAACAGTTGACGCACAGCGAGAAGGCTGGACAGTGAGGAACCTAGCAAAGGAGCAGAATCTCAGAGCGCGACCTCGGGCTTTTTGAATATCAACAGCACCAATATGCCCAACAGGAGGGTAAATGTCAATCAGTTGTTGCATGGACACTTCCTGGTCTTTGATGAAAGAGTTCATGGATTCATCTGGATTATTCATCAAGCGAAGGAACAAAGGACGATAATCCGACACGTAAGATGGCTTCACCAGAGGGCCATCTACAGGATATTCCAATAAGGCACACCATTCTTCAAAGGTGGGACACATTTCTTGGTTGCCAAAACGGAAGACATGATGATCGGGATCCCAACACTCTGATGCAGCATAGAGTAATCCCCAATCGAGCTTGATGGTGGCCACGTAACCGAAGAGATTTTTCTCTTGCTCACTTATGGCATAGATATGGGATTCTCTTAATGTACCACGGATCCAATCAAGAATTGTACGAGTAGACATGGTGTCTGTAAGCCAGGAGAAAGGATACAGGGATAATCAGGATTACATGAACATGAGATTAGGATGAGTTCCTACCAATATAAAGGAAGTATGGATACTCGATCGAATCAGATAATATAAGATTAAAAATCGTACGATCGAGATGAGATGAGATAGCATAAGATTGCTTTCAACGGATGGATCATGAATGACTAATCCTATGAGATCTTTGGAAATGAATGGGATTTAAATCCTAACCCCAAAGGGAAAGTTTTTTAATCTTTGCACATTTTATCAGTGTTACCTGAAGGCATCAACCCTAATCCTAATCTAGCGGAGTGGAGAGAGGATCTCGACTCATGACTTTGTTTGTGTACCTAGGACCGATCGTAGCCATTAGAAGATGGTCTACGGCCTAATCTAGACACAAATAGGTAGGATATCCTAAACTAGGCTCACACACGTGATGCACATGTGTTCGTATACTACATGCATGTGTGGGTTAATCTAGGGGTAAGGCCAAGAGTTCCCTTAGCGCGAATCCCTGTTCGATATACTGTACCAGTGTCCGGCGTATCAGTACGTGAACAAGAGATCCGTTTACGTACCATAAAGGTACTAGGCTAAGGGTGGAATGCTTCTCTAGCACAGAGGCACCAGGTGATGAAATCCCAGTCAACCATGCTAGATAACACTCCGGGTTCCTAAAATAGGACGTGTGTGCATGTGAGATGCAGGGGTTTAAATGAAAGTGATGTAAGTGTGTGCAATAAGTTCGCGCAATCTATGATGCCTTCAGGTTTTGTTAGATTAAGTTTGAGTATATGTGATGAGAAAATAAAGCATACAAACTAATCTAACAAGCATAAAAGAGATAGAGTTTTCATGAGCCAGTTAAAATAGATTCAAATGAGTTATCCTTTGGAATTGTAATGAAGTTAGGTGGTCCCCAGCAGAGTCGCCAGACTGTGGGACACGATCCCGCGAGAGGGGTGGGGCGCGAGCCGCCATGCACTCTCTTGGTCTCTAATACCCACGCGATTGGCGTGTGCTTCTTAGTGTTGATTTAGATTCGTCTTTTATGTGAACTTGGGATCACTAAGGCAATCCGAATTCCACATAAAAGAGACTGACAGAGTCGCCACCTAGATATGGGATCTAGGACCCGTAATTAACCAGAAATCTAGACTCGCTACCTGGTTACAAGAATGGAAGGTGTGGGGATTTATCCACCACATGCACCATTCCTGCCCGATAATCGGTCTTCGATTCCAAAAGCTAACTCTTTTAAATTTATTTTAAATGGCTCATTCAACTCTATGTTAATATGTTATCTACGGGACATGCATCCTATGATTTAATTTCAATGTGAATCCTAAATGTGTATTTTGATTTCTTGATTTGTCTGGATTCAATCTAAGTGCAAGTTCTCCTAAGATTCTAATCTCATAGAAGATCCTAAGTGATTTAATTAAGAATTTACAATAAAATTAAAATACAAAACACCACAATTTGTTGTGGTGCCGACTCGCGGTTGGTATGCCATCTGACATCCAAGCTGCCTACGTACCCAAGCCTCACTGGGATCAGAGTCGACGTAGTTCGGTGCACCTAAGCTAAGCTACTTATGCCTAACTCAACTAGGACACCGACTTAAACGGATTTGACTGTTTCAACAGTTTTAAAAGTAGTTATTTAATTCAAGTTGAGGATTTTATTATCTTAGGATTTCATCTAAGATACTGTATGATTCTTATCTAAATGCAAGTTGTTCCTTAGACTAATGCAGGTTTGCCTACATCCTAGTTTACTAGGCTTGTCTTAAGGAAAGATTGGGTGACTAGTGTAACTAGACCTATGGTACGGTTGCTATTCATAGCAAGCGTCCGTGATGAGGCTGGACTCCTAACTCTAGGACTCCCTAAAACCTAGGACACGGCACGACACCAGTGTTCCTAAATTGGGCTCTAATGGTTCTTAGATTGGAAACCATAATCCAATGGTTCCGAAAGACACAAGATAAATCGATTTAAGTTCTCGAGGTTAATGAGTTTCAGATTTCGAAGATTTTCAGTTTCTAGACATTTAAGGATTACCAATGGTTCTAGGGTTCACCAATTTCGGCCTTGAATGGCATCCAAAGGAGGGAATCGTGCGCTCTTTCCTTGTGCAATTTAATACTTAGGTTATAGCATCTTATTGCCTGGCAGAATCTCAGGATTTCCGTGGACAATAACCTCGGAGCCAACAACATGCTATAACTTAAATATTCAAATTGTCAAAGATCAAGTTGCAATTGGGATACGATTATGGATGCACTGGCCATTTTTCCAGGAAAATCTAAAGATCCTAAAATTTCTGTTTTAATGGATTAAGGAGTGAACATGTGACAGAATTTTAAAGTTCTTTAGGAATTTTTATATGATTTTCAATTAATTTCGAATTTTCCATGGATTTTATCAATTTTAAGCATATGAGCGGTTTTACAAGTGAAATTGTTGCAAATAAATTCGAAATGATTTGAAATTTCTACAGCAGCAAGATGAAAATGTATGTAGCTTACAGGATGAGTTTTGCATATTTTTACATTAAATTCACATTTAATCTTGATTAATCCATTAAATGTCCAGATTGCACAATTAACACATAAACTAGTAGAAATACAACTCTAAATTCTATGAAATTTCTACAGAAATACTATATGAATCAAAATAGCATGCAGTGAGATTTTCATGAATTTTAGAAATTATTTACTACCAATTTCGGATTTTACAATTTCCAGACCAGATTATAAATTAACACTACATCCCATATTAAAACAGATCCAAATGACACGAAAAGTTTACAGTAACAAGTAATATGGAAGATAAGACTACTGTAAAAATTTTATGAATTTTAATGATGATCTGATGTTAGTAAAAATTCTCCTAAAATCTGATAAGTTTCAAAGAAAATATTAAATAATATACCAAATAAACTCCAAAAATCTTTATAAATTCATGGTAAAATGAATCAGTAACATATTATTTTCCCACGAAATTTCATTAATTTTAGAATCTGTTTGGTATATAATTTAATTTTTCTTCGTCAAAAGATGTTTTTTGAAGAGTTTTCCATTTTTAAAACACAATTTGCGGAAAAAATCAGAAAAATTCGGAAAAATACAGAAATATTTTGAGAACAATGCACCTACCTGTGGTGAAGATCTCCGCCCAATCCAAAAAAATATAAAAAATCCTGCCGCCGCCGATCCGCTCCGCCGTCTTTCGCTTTCTCTGGAGTGTTTAGAGGGAGTGATTGAGGGAGTGAAGAGATAATGGAAGAAGAATATTAGGGAGAGGGATGGAAGAATATATTGAGAAAAGGGATTGGAGGGAGTGATTAGAAGAGATAATGGAAGAGAAAGAGATAATGGAAGATAAATTTCTCTTTTTCTTTTTTATGGATGGGAAGGAAGATATATATAGGGAGAGAAAGAGAGAGAGAGAGATATGTTGGTGGAGAGCTCATCATGTTGTCCCTCTTAGTGGAGAATCCATCATTATTGTTCTTAGTGGAGGGCCCATCATGTTTCTTAGTGGAGAATCCATCATTATTGTTCTTAGTGGAGGGCCCATCATGTTTCTTAGTGGAGAATCCATCATTATTGTTCTTAGTGGAGGGCCCATCATGTTGTCTTAGTGGAGAGCTACCATCATTGCTCTTCATAAGAGGCCTCACAAGAGGCCCCATTGAGGCCCCACAACGCGGGCCCCACAACGCGGGCCCCACAACGCGGGCCCCACAATGTGGGCCCCCGGTTGATTCAATTTTAAACAAATGTTCAATGCGGGCCCACCAAACGGGTACAAATTCTCCCTTGCTCGGATTCTCACGAATAACCCTTCTCCGCACTTTAGCGGAAAAAATCAGAACAATGCAGAAATGATCAGAAAGATTTGAGAAAGCGTAAGGGACGAACACCGGAATAGAAAACATTGAAAAATTGACAGCGAAACCCTAATTTCTTTTTTAATCAAAGCAGAGCAAAATGGGGTGTCTACAGATGCCCCTCTTTGGTAGAGATGACGTAGTCATCGAATACCAAAGTCAAAATGACAGAACCATTTTGCGTAGCTTTAATCGACAAAAGACTCTACGGAACCTAGACGCAAGCATTTACTACCTAATGTAAAACCCAAAACGAAGTCCTAGAATTGGAATGTAGTAAAAAAAAATCCCGCTGCGGTGCCGCTCGACATCACATTTATATGATGTTCAAAGAGAAAAGACCATTTTTGAATGGACTCAGAATGAAATACCATATTTTTACGGCTTCCAAGGAAATGAGACATCACATTTGTATGATGCTCAAAGAGAGTAAGAGACCATAGTTGTATGGACCTGAAGAGAATGGAATACCGTATTTTTACGGAGTTCCAAAGAAATGAGGTATCATATTTGTATGATGCTCAAAGAGAATAAGAGAACGTAGTTGTATGGACTCGAAGAGAATGGAACACCGTATTTTTTACGGAGTTCCAAGGAAATGAGGTATCATATTTGTATGATGCTCAAAGAGAATAAGAGAACATTTTTGAATGGACTCAGAAGAGAATGGAATACCGTATTTTTACGGAGTTCCAAAGAAATGAGGTATCATATTTGTATGATGCTCAAAGAGAATAAGAGAACATTTTTGAATGGACTCAGAAGAGAATGGAATACCGTATTTTTTACGGAGTTCCAAGGAAATGAGGTATCATATTTGTATGATGCTCAAAGAGAATAAGAGAACATTTTTGAATGGACTCAGAAGAGAATGGAATACCGTATTTTTTACGGAGTTCCAAGGAAATGAGGTATCATATTTGTATGATGCTCAAAGAGAATAAGAGAACATTTTTGAATGGACTTAGAAGAGAATGGAATACCGTATTTTTACGGAGTTCCAAGGAAATGAGGTATCATATTTGTATGATGCTCAAAGGGAATAAGAGAACATTTTTTAATGGACTAAGAATGAAATACCGTATTTTTACGGCTTCAATCTTCGGTTGAGATTAATGAATTTGGAGGTTTTTTTATGAATTTGAATTTGACGTAGAATTGGATTTGATGAATTTGGGGAATTTGAATTTGACGTAGGATTGGAGTTGATGAATTTTGGGATTTTGAATTTTGACGTAGAATTGGACTTGATGAATTTTGGGAATTTGAATTTAACGTAGAATTGGATTTGATGAATTACGGAATTCCAAGGAAATGAGGTATCATATTTGTATGATGCTCAAAGAGAATAAGAGAACATTTTTTAATGGACTTAGAAGAAAATGGAATACCGTATTTTTACGGAGTTCCAAGGAAATGAGATATCATATTTGTATGATGTTCAAAGAAAGAAGACCACTTTCAAATGGACTCAGAGAGTATATGATAACAGAGATTATCAGGAAAGGGGGAACTGGAATCTCCAATTAACAATTTTGGAAGCAAATGATTCAATACCACCATGCAGCAAAGGTCTTTCAAGGCTTGAATATGAGATGCCACTTTATTAGCAACCTGCCCCAGTTTAAGGCCTTCTAACCTTCTTCTATTCATTGACCAGAGATCATTCTTGCAACGATTTTTCACCATTCGTGACAGTCGCACCTTTTCCAAGTTTCTCGGAATCCGTTAATGAACCTGCCTTTAGAGTGATTGCACCCTACAACAATTCTTTAAAATAGCATTTGTAAATTTTTCTAAAAATAGAACCACAGACATTGGTAATAAAAAGACAAAATAAGAAAGATTACTCAAGTGATCTCGTGATGCTTCTGACTTATCAGTATTTTCTTTTGGGTTAGGTTAGCCTCTTTTAAAGAATGTTTCTCCACTGATAAACATCTTCACTTATTTTTTAAGACAGTGATACTTCATATATCCTTCTATCAACTTTCGGATTGTTTTGAAATTAATGCCCTTAGTTTCGGGAATCATTGTTATTTTTGCCTGACCTACTGAGAGTTCAGAGGTCGATGTAATTCTTCTGGCGTGAACCCCATCTTACCACGACCAAGTATTCCTTTTTAGATTTTCAACTTGGCGGACCGTTCAACCTTAACTTTTGCCTGAATCGCCTTTTAGGTTTTCAACTCAGCAGGCTACCCCCTTAACTTTTGCCTAAGCTGCCTTTTCAGGTTTTCAACTTAGCAGAGGAATGATCCTGAATTTTGCCTAGATCGCCTTTTCAGGTTTTCAATCTAGCGGATTTTCAAGCTCCATTTTTTTTTTTTTTTTTTTGTTTTTTTTGAACACCAAAAGGACTTTACAGGTGAGGTAGAGCTTTTCAAAGAATGGCTTAAGGTTTTGCAAGAGTTTCGACCGAACCTGTGAACAGGTTGCCTACGTATCCCAGTGTAGGAATCAGGTCATGCGTAGTTCAGGGGAATGCCCCTAGTACATTGGGTTTTGAAGGAAAATTTTATGTAGGCTCGAAAGGGTTTGCAAAAGGTTATATATTTTTTGATTTTGGGTTATGAATTTGGGTTTTATTCGGCCAAAAGACGGCCTTCTGGTGTTCAAGCATAGAACCTCTTGAGTTGATCAAGATTTGTTGGTTCCGGCAATATTTCTCCATTTAAATTACGGAGCTTGACGGCTTTTCCGGGTAAGATTTGGTCCACGATGTATGGCCCTGACCAATTAGGCTTGAATTTGCCTCTTGGGTCAAGCACTGGTGCTCGATTTTCTTTTAGAACAAGATTGCCTTCTTCGAGATCTCTGATTTTAACCTTTTTATTAAAAGCCCGGGCTATTCTGCGCTGATAACCCTGCACATGGTAAAGTGCTTTTAACCTCTTTTCATCTAGCATGTTCAGCTCTTTATATCTGGCGTCTGCCCATTCATTTTCTGGCAACTTGACTTCAGTCAATACTCGGAGCGAAGGTACACGGATCTCCACAGGTAGCACTGCTTCCATACCATAAACAAGAGAGTAAGGGGTTGCCCCAGTTGAAGCTCTAATTGATGTTCTGTAAGCCCACAATGCGTACGGCAACTTATTCGACCAATCCTTATAAGTTTCTGACATCTTGCTAATGATAGTCTTGACATTTTTGTTTGCAGCTTCCACCGCTCCATTTGTCTGCGGCCGATAAGGTGAAGATTTATGATGCTTAATCTTGAACTCTTCGCAAAGAGTGATAACTTCTTTCTTGAAATGAGATCCGTTATCTGAGATAAGTTCATGGGGAATTCCATATCTGCATATGATGTTGGTTCGTATGAATTTAGCAACTGATGCGGATGTAAGCTTTGCATAAGAAGCGGCCTCAACCCACTTAGTGAAGTAGTCAATTGCAACGAGTATGTACTCGTGACCACTAGATGACTTAGGGGAAATTTTGCCAATAATGTCAATTCCCCAAACCGAAAACGGCCAAGGAGAAGTAAGAGAATGCAATTCGGTAGGTGGTACATGGATGAGATTCGCATGTATCTGACATTTATAGCATTTCTTCACAAATGTGTGACAATCTGCTTCCAATGTTGGCCAATAGTACCCCAGACGTAGGATCTTCTTTGACAACATCTTCCCATTCATATGAGGTCCACACACCCCTTCATGAACATCTGCGAGAATTTCTTCTGCCTGATCTTCAGTGACACATAAGAGTTGAATTCCGTCGAAGGACCGTCGATACAGCTCTCCTCCACAAATGACAAAGTTAGCCGCCAATCTCTGCAAAGTCCTTATCTCCTTATTCGACGCCTCATTGGGATGCCCCTGGCCCGAGATGTAGTTCTTTATGTCCGTATACCATGGTTTACCATCGGGACATCTTGCAGCTATCTCTATAGCATCAACATATGCAGGAGCCCATTGCTCTTGAACCGTGATGGGCCTCATTTTCATATTGTGAGGTATGTCAATCATAGAAGCTAACGTCGCTAAGGCATCGGCGAATCTATTCTTCAACCTTGGCAAATAACTGAAAGTGATGTGCTGGAATTGCTTAGCGAGAATATCCAAGTATTCATGATATGGCAGCAACTTTTCTTCTTTGGTTCTCCATTCTCCTTGGGTTTGGCAAATGATTAACATTGAATCTCCATATACGTCAAGATTCTCTATGCCTAAGGCCAATGCTGCCTCAAGCCCAACAATGCATGCTTCATACTCTGCCATATTGTTGGTGCAATTGAATTGTAACTTAACTGCAAGGGGAACATGCTCATTTCGGGGTGACACAAGCAATGCCCCTACTCCTTGCCCTGTTTGGTTTGCTGCTCCATCAAAATAGAGGGTCCAACCAGTTTCTGGATATTCATCTTCTACCATCATGATCTCTTCATCTGGGAACATCGTCTTGAAAGGCTGATTTTCTTCTCGGGGTGCTTCTGCCAATTGTTCAGCAATGACTCGGCCCTTTACTGATTTTTGGGTTACATGGGTGATGTCAAACTCAGACAACAACAATAACCATCTGGCAGTCCTGCCTGTCAAGGCTGGTTTTTCAAAGAGATATTTCAGAGGATCCATCCTTGACAGGAGCAAGACCTTATGTGATAAAATGTAATGCCTGAGTCGCTGAGTAGCCCAAACCAAGGCTAAGCAGGTTTTTTCTAGGACAGTATACTTCTGTTCATACTCCAACATCTTCTTGCTAAGATAATACACAGCCTTTTCATGCTTGGTTTCTGGATCTTGCTGCGCTAACATACAACCCATTGTGGTTTCTGTTACTGACAAATAAAGCAGCAATGGATGTCCCGGTATCACTGGTGCTACTATCGGTGGTTCAGACAAACTTTGCTTTATCTTTTCAAAGGCCTGCTGACATTCCTCTGTCCATTCTTTGGAAGAGTTCTTCTTTAAGAGCTTAAAGATAGGTTCACAAGTTGATGTCAGATGAGCGATGAATCGCCTTAGGAACTGTATCCTTCCTAGGAATCCCCGAATTTCCTTCTCGGTTCTAGGCAGCGGCATCTCCTGGATAGCCTTAATCTTCTGAGGATCCACCTCTATACCCCTTTGACTCACCATGAATCCTAACAACTTACCAGAGGTAACCCCGAATACACACTTGCTAGGATTCAGGCGAAGCTGGTATTTGAGTATTCTTTCAAAGAACTTCTTGAGGTTCGGGATGTGATCCCTCCTTTCCCTAGCTTTTACAATCATATCATCGACATAAACTTCGACTTCTCTATGTATCATGTCATGGAGTAAGGCTGTAGCTGCTCTTTGATACGTCGCACCAGCATTCTTAAGACCAAATGGCATTACCCGATAGCAATATGTCCCCCATTGTGTAATGAACGAGGTCTTAGCCATGTCCTCGGGTGCCATCTTAATTTGATTGTAGCCCGAGAAACCATCCATGAAAGATAGTAATTCATGCCCGGCCGTATTGTCCACCAAGATATCGATATGTGGTAGAGGGAAATCATCTTTTGGACTTGCCTTGTTCAAATCCCTAAAATCTACACACATTCTCACCTTTCCATCTTTCTTTGGTACAGGTACTATATTTGCGAGCCATTCTGGATATTCCACCACTTGCAGAAATCCAGCATTCAACTGCTTAGTAACCTCTTCTTCTACTTTCAGGACCCACTCAGGCTTCATTCTCCTTAGCTTCTGCTTTTTAGGTTTAATCCCAGGCAACAAAGGTAGCTTGTGTTGAACAATGTCTTCGCTCAACCCGGGCATATCTTTGTAGGACCAGGCAAAAACTTCTTTATATTCCTTAAGTAGGTTTATTAATTCATCGCGCTCTTCAGATGATAGAGTATTTCCAATTCGTATTTCCTGTATTAAATCTTCTGTTCCGATGTTTATAATTTCGATTTCATCTTTAAGAGGCTGGGCTCGGCGCTCCTCCTCTTGTTTGAGCATATGCTGTAATTCAAAGGGAGTTTCGTCGATCCCCTCTTCCTCGTCTGAGGAGGGAGTGTTATCATTATTATTAAAGTCAGAAGCAAACACAGAGACATACTGAGAATCAGATTTCATTGAATTGAAAGAAGTTACATCATTATCATTGGACTCATCCTGAACAGGCTCAGGATTCACATAGTAAATAAACTCAGAAAATGACTCGCCTGGACTAGGCACTGACACCGATTCACTCGACTTGACTAGACTTGACTTAGCAATATAATAAGGTGGAAAAACATCAGAACTCCAGTTTGAAAGATTTTCTGTTGCAGGTGCAATCTGACTCTGAGGTTCAGTAAAGGTATCATTACTCTGAATAACTGCCACCAGCACATCTTCACAGTCAGTCTCTTCTTGCTTTTTAGAATGATCTAAAACGGGCAACTCCTGACAAACAACATCAGGCACATCTTCTTCGAACAAAGACCCCAACATATCTGGCTCAAGGCAGACTATCCAATCCTCAACAGTTTTTTCAACACAATATACCGGCGGTTCTGTTTCTGGGAGAGCAAGGCCACTGAATATTTCAAAACCTGGTATCATGATCCCTGTTACTGAGTCATACCATGGTTCAGAAAACCCATAGTATGGAGAAGTCTCACCTTCTTTGATAAAGTGACCATTCATTGATAAGGAATATGGAGTCATCGGGAGTATCCTTCCAGTGCGGCGGATTTCTTCCTTCAATTTCAACAATTCTTTCATGGATTCCTCCTCCTCCTCAGTAGGTATATACCCAAGACCGAAAGCTCCAGAGTTTGCTTTGATTGGGCGCCAGTGAGACGCTTTGCTTGGATCACGGCCTAAATTCATACCCGGAAAGTAGTTCATTTTTCTCATCATCTTGGCAACCACAGGACTGATGGCAAAAGGCAAATACAACTCCTCCCGAGAGGCATCTTCATAGGAAATAGCAGTAACATCGAATGCGAAACCATTCAAGTTGTAATCATCTGCTTTTGTAACTGGAAGAATCCGAGTTTCTCCTGTTATCTGCCCTATTTCTGGCTCTTCGTCGCCTCTGACAGTGATCAATTTTCCTTCTTTAATGAACTTCAGTTTTTGATGAAGGGTTGAGGCAACAACACCTTCCTTATGCAACCAGGGTCGTCCCAGAAGTATATTGAACGAGGCCTTGATATCAATAACTTGAAATTCCACCTCAAATTCTTGACCGCCTATAACGATCCTGGTGGTAAGGACTCCGACCACATTTCTGCGGGTATTGTCATATGCGAGGATACCAAGGGTTGATTCGGCAAAATCAGTGGGACCGAAACCCAAGGTAATGGCAGTTCTTAATGGACATACATTCAACGCGGATCCATTATCTACCAGCACAGACGGTACTTTCTTGCCTTCGCAAACAACAGTGACATGAAGAGCTCTAGCATGATTCCGACCTTGAGGAGGCAGCTCCTGGTCTGAGAAACTAATGGCCCTGGTGGCATGTGTCAGAGCGACAACTTCAGCTAGTTGCTCTGGAGATATTTCTGAGGACACCTGTGTGGTATTCAGTTCTTTCAACACAGCCTCTCTGTGTTTCTTCGATGCTATCAACAACCCCCAAACAGATATGACAGCCTGAGTTTTCTTCAACTGCTGAACAACTTCATCATCTGGGTCCTTCACGTATTGCGGCTCCTCTCCTCGAGCCAATGCCCCTGGATTTTCGACTCTTAATTCAGCAGGTTTGAAAATTCTTCCACCCCTTGTCACATGTCTGACTTCATCCAATTCTGGCTCACCATAGGTGATAATTTGAGGGACTTGTGGCTCATAGGTGATTACCAAGGGAGGTACAGACTCCCTCAGGTATGATTCATCACAGAAGATGATTTCGGGTTCAGAAATGGGTTCTAAAGCACATATGAGGGTGAGAGGGTCAAACTCAGGATCTCCTATGGTTATGGCATTAACGGCAGCGGGAGGATTAGCATGACCAGGTAGCGGGTTTTGGGTAACATTGGGTCTTGGTTGGAATGCAATGACTTTCTCATCAATAAGTTTCTGGATTCTGAATTTCAAGGCGATGCAATTGTCTGTAAGATGACCAGGACCCCTGTGATACTCACAGTGTAGGTCGGCTCGCCAATTGGCAGGTAAAGGATTGGGGGGAGGCCGGGTGGCAGGTAGGGTTATGCGACCTGAAGCCAGACACTGCTTAAGCACCTCCGAAGATGGAATGGGAAGAGGAGTAAATTCTACCCGGGCTTGTTGCCGAGGTGCGGTCGCAGGTTGAGCATAGTCCATTACTAGAGGTTCCTGGGATTTAGAGGATTGAGCATTGGAATGGGAGATACTACTGACTTGGGCTGGTGGGGATTTTTTGAAATCTCTAGGATTTGGGTTGCTACGGTTGAATACACCTTGAGCCATAGCCTCCTCTATCTGGGTGCCAGCCACAATGAAGTGTTTGAAGTCTGGATAGTATTGCAATGACATGTGATACTGGAGCTGGGGGGAAATATTTTTCATGATTATCTGGACTTGCTCCTCCTCAGACGGGCGCTCCATCATCTGAGCTGCTATTCTCCTCCATCTTTTCACAAAAATCAGAAAGGATTCTCTCGAGTCTTGTTTTGTTCTCTCTAAATCCTTTCTGGTGATTTCTGTCCCATCATCATATTTGAACTGCCTGATGAATTGCTCGCCGATATCCTTCCATGTCCTGTAACGAGTCTTGTCCAAGACCATGAACCATCTCCTAGCAACCTTGGTTAGGGAAACTGGGAACAATTGAGCCATTTGCTCAGGAGATAAGCCTTGAGGCTGACACATGATGGTGAACATTTGTAAATGTGTGATTGGACAACCCACACCATCATATTTGTCGAAATCGGGCATTTGAAAATTAGCAGGAAGGCGGATTTCGGGAAATAGAGTAAGATCACTGGGATTGAAACTACCCTGGTCTTGAAACTGAATGTCTTGAACTTTTCTGGTAAGAGTCTCTAATTTCTCCATAACAGACTTATCAACCATGGACTGAGAAGGTCTACTGCGATTCTC